>NC_133324.1:375580445-376831695 GCF_042186555.1 Aquarana catesbeiana | reverse complement strand
AGCGTTGACTTCCTCTTTATTTTATTTAGACCATAAATAAATGGATCTTTTTTGAGTTTAGGTTTTTTATTTTAAATCATAGATTTTAGACACAATGTTTTAAATTAACAAGGGACAACAATCTCATTGATTTTGCAAAAACACAACAAAAATAGATTAAAATAATGTTAATAATGTTCGAGTGGTAAGTATTTAAAAAAAAAAAGAAACATAACCAAAAACGGTTCTTTGGGTTAACTTTATATAAAAAAAAATAACAAATCACTATAAAAACAAAAATTATAAAGGGTTCTTTGTGGTAACTTTACAAACATTAAAAAAAATTTAAAAAATATATATAAAAATGGGTTCCCTGTGGTAACTTTACAAAAAAATTTAGAGATAAACAGAAGAAAAGTTCCACAACAATCATAAAATAAATATCTGGATAAAAATTACAAGAAAAGATGACTCCACCAAAAAAAAAAAAAGTTTAAAAAGTATTATTAGTATGGAAAAATTGTTTTGAAAAAGCATACCATGTCATTCATGAGATCAAAGAGAAAAAGAATCCAGAAATCTGTTTGGGAGAACTCTGTTTGAATATGAACAGCAAAACATCTTCATTCTTTATAGCATTCGTAAAGAAGACATTAAATGCGCTGCATTCAACGATCACAGATTTTGCAGCGTGAGGAATGTGCTACCTACAATACGAACACTAGTTTTACTAGACCGAGTGCTTCCGTTTAGTTTTTGCTTATGAGCATGCGTCGTTTTTTTGTCCGTCGGACTAGCATACAGACGAGCGGACTTCGGGGTCCGTCGTAGTTACGACGTAAAGATTTGAAGCATGTTTCAAATCTAAAGTCCGTCGGATTTGAGGCTAAAAAAGTCAGTTGAAAGTCCGGAGAAGCCCACACACGATCGGATTACCAGCCAGCCTTAGTCCGTCAGCGTCCGTTGGACTTTTGTAGACGAAAAGTCCGACCGTGTGTACGCGGCATAAGAGTATATTTAAATCCCAAGGCTTACTGAGACTCATTCAGTGAATCAGCCTGTCATGGTCAGAGGTCAGACTCAGAGACCAGTAGCTATAGCATATAGAGGGATTCCCACCAAGCAGCAGGATTGGTATACAAAAAGGTCATCCTGGCAAATAACACAGGCTCATCTGAAGTGTGGAGTCTATGTACTAACCGGTGTTCACCAGATCTCCTGATGGTGGAGATGGGTTTAGCTGCGTGTTAGTACCAGGTCACGGTCCTCAGAATCACCCCACCAGGAGGTGAGCAAGCCAGGATCCAGTAGCAGCCCATTGTTATAGTAGAGTTTTTAGATCTAATCTGCTATCTGATTGATTTATTGTTTTTATCGTTATGCTTATTATTTTTTATATTAATGCAGCCAGTTATTACATTGACTTTAACTATTTTTCTATATTATGTCCTAATCTTATTGGACCCCTTGTGAGAGGTCCCTTTCTGTTAGTGTTTATGATTTATGAATGATATCTGTAAAGCATAAGGACCCTACGGCAGAGTGTTTTTCTCATGCTGTTGAATGTGATTCAGCTCCTGCAACCATTATTGTATTTCTGTTTGTTATAGACACCCTCTGATAAGCGAAGTTATTTAAGTGTGGTGGTGCCAGATTCACATCCTCTGAAGAAGTCCCTGATTGAACCTAATGCATAAGGGCAGTACCCATTTGTGACATCATCATGCTTACTTGACTGGCTGACAGCCATTTCTTGAAGCAGAGTGAGATCCCTTTTCACAATGATACTATACTATCTTAATAGGGTCAGTAATGCTGATTCCCTTATTTTACATGTGAGTGTTTTGAGTATTAGTCTATATTCAATAAATTATTGCATCCACCATGTTCATGAAGTGCAGTCGAGGACAAATGGTGGAACCCCCTCTTTTCATCATTTATCTATAAGCATGTATAGACCTTGTTTATTGAGGCTTGGTTCACACTGACATGGCTGCGACTTGCAGCAAGGGGTCTGGTGCGTCCCTGTACACCAATTCAGGTGCTAATCAGGTCCGCATTTTTGCCTAAATTCACACCTGAAACGGAGCCAAAGACACACAGGACCCTTTTACTATGTGGACCACGGCTTCCCTAGAGCTGTGTGAACTGGCTCCATTGAGAGCCAGTCACAGTCTCCTGTCATGCGAACTGGATACGGAGAAACCCGCATCCATTTTGGAACTATCTATATCAAAATACATTCATTTTTATCAAAATACATTCATTTTTATAATATTCTGTTATCATTTACTAATGCTATTTTTTTTTTCTATTAGTGTGAAACACTTAATTAGTGCTGGCTAGCTTTGGTGATTTACTTTTGGTACTGTTATGCTAGGCATAATTGTGCATGCAGTTTTTTGTATACAGTCAGGTACATAAATATTCGGACATCAACACAATTCTAATCTTTTTGGCTCTATACACCACCACAATGGATTTGAAATGAAACAAACAAGATGTGCTTTAATTGCAGACTTTCAAATTTAATTTGAGGGTATTTACATCCAAATCAGGTGAATGGTGTAGGAATTACAACAGTTTGTACATGTGCCTCCCACTTTTTAAGGGACCAAAAGTAATGGGACAGATTAACAATCATCCATCAAACTTTCACTTTTTTATACTTGGTTGCAAATTCTTTGCAGTCAATTACAGCCTGAAGTATGGAACGCATAGACATCACCAGATGCTGGGTTTAATCCCTGGTGATGCTCTGCCAGGCCTCTACTGCAACTGTCTTCAGTTCCTGCTTGTTCTTGGGGCATTTTCCCTTCAGTTTTGTCTTCAGCAAAAAAAACCTCTTTGGTTGCTTTCGCAGTATGCTTCGGGTCATTGTCCATCTGCACTGTGAAGCGCCGTCCAATGAGTTCTGAAGCATTTTGCTGAATATGAGCAGATAATATTGCCCGAAACACTTCAGAATTCATCCTGCTGCTTTTGTCAGCAGTCACATCATCAATAAATACAAGAGAACCAATTCCATTGGCAACCATACATGCCCACGCCATGATACTACCACCACCATGCTTCACTGATGAGGTGGTATGCTTTGGATCATGAGCAGTTCCTTTCCTTCTCCATACTCTTCTCTTCTCATCACTCTGGTACAAGTTGATCTTGGTCTCATCTGTCCATAGGATGTTGTTCCAGAACTGTGAAGGCTTTTTAGATGGTGTTGGGAAAACTCTAATCTGGCCTTCCTGTTTTTGAGGCTCACCAATGGTTTACATCTTGTGGTGAACCCTCTTTATTCACTCTGATGAAGTCTTCTCTTGATTGTTGACTTTGACACACATATACCTACCTCCTGGAGAGTGTTCTTGATCTGGCCAACTGTTGTGAAGGGTGTTTTCTTCACCAGGGAAAGAATTCTTCGGTCATCCACTACAGTTGTTTTCCGTGGTCTTCTGGGGCTTTTGGTGTTGCTGAGCTTGGTGCATTCTTTCATTTTAAGGATGTTCCAAACAGTTGATTTGGCCACACCTAATGCTTTTGTTATCTCTCTGATGGGTTTGTTTTGTTTTTTCAGCCTAATGATGGCTTGCTTCACTGATAGTGACAGCTCTTTGGATCTCATATTGAAAGTTGACAGCAACAGATTCCAAATGCAAATAGAACACTTGAAATGAACTCTGGACCTTTTATCTGCTCCTTGTAAATGGTATAATGAGGGAATAACACACACCAGGCCATGGAACAGCTGAGCAGCCAATTGTCCCATTACTTTTGATTCCTTAAAAAGTAGGAGGCACATGTACAAACTGTTGTAATTCCTACACCGTTCATCTGATTTGGATGTAAATACCCTCAAACTAAAGCTGAAAGTCTGCAGTTAAAGCACATCTTGTTCAGTTAATTTCAAATTCATTGTGGTGGTGTATAGAGCCAAAAAGATTAGAATTGTGTTAATGTCCCAATATTTATGGACCTGACTGTATATTTATTTACTGTTGCATTGACAACTATAATTTTTTTGCTTCGCCCTCACCTTTTGTCCTTATGCCAGTGATTACCAGAACACAAAGAATGAATTTCCCAGCAGAGACCCAGAAAGCAATAACAAACTGGCAGAGGTTTTTCATATTTTACCTAAAATAAAGGAAAAAAAGTTTTTTTTTTTTTTTTTTTTTTTACAAATGCTTTATTGTGCCATGGTGCAAAATGTCAACACGCAGCATTCAAATGTAGTGCAAAAGTAATACGTTAATACCAGAAAAAGTTTATTGCTCCAAATTTCTTCATTAATTAATGCCTAAAGTAGAGCTAACATTTCTGCAGTAAGGATCAGCTGAACACCCCCCAGTTCGGTTCACACCAGAACATCCAAACAGGCAAAAAATTCGGAAGAACACACAAATATCGTTAAAGTCTATGGGACACGAACATGGAAAATCAAAAGTGCTCATTTTAAAGGCTTAAATACAAGTTATTGTCATAAAAAGTGTTTGGGGACCCGGGTCCTGCCCCAGGGGACATGTATCAATGCAATTTTTTTTGTTTTTTAAACGGCCGTTTTTTCGGGAGCAGTGATTTTTTACTGCTTAAAGTGAAACAATAAAAATGAAATATTCCTTTAAATATCATGCCTGGGGGTGTCTATAGTATGCCTGTAAAGTGGCGCATTTTTCCCATGTTTAGAACAATAACACAGCAAAATGACATTTCTAAAGGAAAAATTGTCATTTAAAACTGATCGCGGCTGTAATGAATTGTCGGGTCTCGGCAATAAAGATAAAACCTATTGAAAAAAAGGGCATGGGTTCACCCCAGTCCTTTACCAGGCCCTTTGGGTCTGGTATGAATATTAAGGGGAACTCTGAATCAAAATTAAAAAAAAAAAAAACGTGTGGGGGTTCCCCCAATATCCATACCAGGCCCTTCAGGTCTGATATGGAAATTAAGGGGAACCCTGTGCCAAATTTAAAAAAATGGCGTAGGGGTCCCCCCAAAATCCATACCAGACCCTTTAGGTCTGGTATGAATTTTAATGGGAACCCTGCGCAAAAATAGAAAAAAATGGCATAGGGGTCCCACCAAAATCCATACCCTTATCCGAGCATGCAATCTGCCAGGCCGCAGGAAAAGAGGGGGGATGAGAGAGCACCCTCCTGTACCATACCAGGCCACATGCCCTCAACATGCCCTGAAGGGTCTGGTATGGATTTTGGGGGGACCCCCTACTCCATTTTTTTTTACATTTGGTGCAGGGTTCCCCTTAATTTCCATACCAGATCTGATGGACCTGGAAATGGATTTTGGGGGGACCCCCACACGATTTTTTTTTAATTTGTGGTTCGGGGTTCCCCTTAATATTCATACCAAACCTAAAGGGCCTGATAATGGACTGGGGGGAACCCATGCTCTTTTTTTCAATGAGTTTTATCTATATTGCCGAGACCTGAGAATTCATTACAGCCGCGAACAGTTTTAAATTACAATTTTTCCCTTTAGAAATGTCATTTTGCTGTGGTACTGTTCTAAACACGGAAAAAATGCACCAATTTACGGGCATACTACAGACACCCCAAGGCATGATATTTAAAGGAATATTTAAGTTTTATTTGTTCACTTTAAGCATTAAAAAATCACTGCTCCCGAAAAAACTTCCTTTTTTTTTTTTTAAATTGCATTGGTACATGTCCCCTGGGGCAGGACCCAGGTCCCCAAACACATTTTATGACAATAACTTGCATATAAGCCTTTAAAATGAGCACTTTTGATTTTTTATGTTACTGTCCCAGAGACTTTAACGGTGTTCCAGTGGCTTTCAAATTTTCCCCGAACACCGCATATTGTTCGGTGTTCACTGAACATCCAAACAACTAAAGTTTGGCCCGAACTTATGCTCGGGCTGAACCGTTCGCCCATTCCAATTTTTCAGCAAAAGATTTTGCCTTCTGTTTTTATGACATTTTTTCTGTATGTGTACACTGAGCTACGCGTGTGCAGTACAATTCTGTGTCGAGATGAACTAAACTACCGTGTACATGCCCCAGAATTACAGTGCCTTGCAAAAGTATTCACCCCCTTGGCATTTTTTTTGCCTCACAACCTGGAATTAACATGGATTGTTTGAGGATTTACATCATTTAATTTATAGAACATGCCCACAACTTTGAAGATTTTTTTTTTTTATTGTGAAGCAAACAACAAGTAGGACAAAACAGAAAAAGTCAATGTGCATAACTATTCACCGCCCTAAAGTCAATACTTTGTAAAGCCACCTTTTGCGACTATCACAGCTCCAAGTAGCTTTAGATAAGTCTCTATAAACTTGCCATATTTTACCACTGGGATTTTTGCCCATTCCTCCTTGCAAAACTGCTCCAGCTCCTTGAAGTTGGATGGTTTGCTCTTGTGAACAGCAATCTTTAAGTCTGACCACAGATTTTCTATTGGATTGAGGTCTGTCCTTTCACTAGGCCATTCCAACACATTTACTGTACATGTTTCCCCTTAAACCACTCAAGTGTTGCTTTAGCAGTGTGTTTGGGGTCATTGTCCTGCTGGAAGGTGAACCTCCGTCCTAGCCTCAAATCACACACAGAGTGGTATAGGTTTTTCTCAAGAATATCCCTGTATTTAGCACCATCCATTTTTCCCTCAACTCTGAGCAGTTTCCCAGTCCCAACTGCTAAAAAACATCCCCACAGCATGATGCTGCCACCACCATGTTTCACTGTGGGGATGGTGTTCTTTGGGTGAAGTGATGTGTTGAGTTTGTGCCAGACATAGCGTTTCCTTTGATGGCCAAAAAGTTAAATTTTAGTCTCATCTGACCAGAGCACCTTCCTCCATACATTTTGGGAGTCTCCCACATGCCTTTTCGCAAACTCAAAACGTGCCATTTTGTTTTTTGCTGAAAGTAATGGCTTTCTTCTGGCCACTCTGCCATAAAGCCCAACCATGGAGCGTGCAGCTTATTGTTGTCCTATGTACAGATACCCCAGTCTCTGCTTTGGAACTCTGCAGCTCCTCCAGGGTTACCTTAGGTCTCTGTGCTGCCTCTCTGATTAATGCCCTCCTTGCCCGGTCCCTCAGTTTTGGTGTGCGGCCGTCTCTTGGCAGGTTTGCTGTTGTGCCATGTTCTTTCCATTTGGTTATGATAGATTTGATGGTGCTCCTAGGGATCATCAAAGATTTGGATATTTTTTTTCTAACCTAACCCTGACTTATACTTCTCAACAACATTGTCCCTTACTTGTTTGGAGAGTTCCTTGGTCTTCATGGCAGTGTTTGGTTAGTGGTGCCTCTTGCTTAGGTGTTGCAGCCTCTGGGGTCTTTCAAAAAGGTGTGTATATGTAATGACAGATCATGTGACACTTAGATTGCACACAGGTGGACATAATTTCAATAATGATGTGACTTCTGAAGGTAATTGGTTGCACCAGAGCTTTTTTATGGGCTTCATAACAAAGGGGGTGAATACATACGCACATGCCAATTATCAGGTATTTATTTCTGAAAAATTGTTTTATGTATATATTTTTCTAATTTTTCTTCACCAACCTAGACTATTGTGTTCTGATCCATCACATATAATGCAGATTAAAAAAACATTGAACTAAAGGCTGTAATGTAACAAATAGGTAAAAAGCTAAGGGGGTGAATACTTTTTCAAGGCACTGTACACACCCTTTTGAAAGGCCCCAGGGGCTGCAACACCTAAGCAAGAGGCACCATTAACCAAACCTTCAAAAAGGTGGCCAAACACTCTGAACCATGGAAAAAGATGTCAAAACTAAAGAGAGTGCCATTCCAAAGTAAGACAGGCCATGTCAGTGCAATGGTTCAGATGAGTGCTAAGTGGGTAGTTCTGCCTTTGCTAAATACCTTATTATAACCAATGTATATAATGATATAAGGGGCACTACACCCCTAGCATTGTTTTAGATGTGCAATTCCCAATCCCCGTCTCAAGCTCTCTGCAAATGTCTAAGAAAGTCAGTGAGCCAACTACAAAAGAGAACAAGGATTCTGGGAGTTCGATTGTTATGATTGCAAAAAAAAAAAAATAGGGGGGTGCATAGAAAATAGTAATTGCCTCTAGATTGAAATGGAAAGATTTTATTTATTTAATACAATATATTATGGCTTTTGTAGAAATGTAATATTGCTCATACAGCATTTTGCAACACAACTACTATTAATTAGTAAATGATAAACAGGTATAAGGACTATATAAGGGAAAAAAAAAGGATTTTTAGAATTTGTGTGGTGTAAAACTGGAGAAAATTAGACATATTTAATTTACTTATTTTCCTGAAAGCTTTGTAAGAATTGCACAAATAGAGTATTTTGTTTTACACTGTAAAGAATGGTAAGAATGATAATGCTATTATTGAATTGATTAGGTTGAACGTGATCAAAAACATAAAATTGTTGATCTTTTAATTCAAAGACCAATTCAAAAACCTTTAATGAATTTGAAATGCATACTGTAGGTCAACAACTTTCAAAAGATTGAGAGTAAAGACAGAAAAACCTGAGAAACTTCCAGTGAGCACTTGTTATTTGTAAACTTGTAAGTGTTATGTATTTTAGCAGATTTTACTAATCATAGGTAAAGAAGATTAGTTAGTTATCAGTAAGATCTCAAATAGGAAATTTTCAATCACTGTAATGCCCCGTACACACGGTCGGATTTTCCGACGGAAAATGTGTGATAGGACCTTGTTGTCGGAAATTCCGACCGTGTGTAGGCTCCATCACACATTTTCCATCGGATTTTCCGACACACAAAGTTTGAGAGCAGGATATAAAATTTTCCGACAACAAAATCGGTTGTCGGAAATTCCGATCGTGTGTACACAAATCCGACTGACAAAGTGCCACGCATGCTCAGAATAAATAAAGAGATGAAAGCTATTGGCCACTGCCCCGTTTATAGTCCCGACGCACGTGTTTTATGTCACCGCGTTCAGAACGATCAGATTTTCCGACAACTTTGTGTGACCGTGTGTATGCAAGACAAGTTTGAGCCAACATCCGTCGGAAAAAATCCTAGGATTTTGTTGTCGGAATGTCCAAACAAAGTCCGACCGTGTGTACAGGGCAATAATGTTAAAAGTAGTTTTCAGTATTTTTTAAATTACATTTAATTCAATTAAAATAATATCTTACCATTAATGTTAAGGCACTTCCTGTTATAAGGTGACAATGCTCTGACCTTTTCTCCCAGTTGTGCTCCTACACTGTCATCCTGTTATACAGGCTTCCCATGTTGGGCTACAAGTGACCATTTCAACACACATTACCCAGGCATGGTTTGCTGCATCAGGAAACCCACACTGAGAAAAGCCATGCAGCCATCGCTGCATGTAGACAGGAAATGGACACAGAGATGCTGCAGGAGATCAGCAGAACTAATATGCAACAAAGGATGAAAAAAGGTGAACCCAAATTTGGTATTTTTAAAATATTTTAATTGTTTATAATACGCAAAACTATTGCAAGTTAAACATTATTAAGTTAGATTTAACATTTCAAAAGACATATCATCTTTCAGAATTGAATTTTGATGTCAATACACAACTTAGTACCATATTAGGAAGCCACCAAATACCTCTGAGAAGATGGCTGTTTTTTGTAATACTATTTGATAGTTTGTACTATTGATTGTTATTGCAAGAAGTACAAACTTTATGAATTCATAGTTTATTTTTCTTTTATTGTACTGTACCTACACCATTTAATTCTTAAAACGTGTGGTATAAACATGTCGATGCCACGGAAATAAAACCGGTCGGGCGAGGATACGCTGAACAGCCACCGCAACTTTTTTACTGTGAATCGATTGTTGCAGCTTTTTATCTACCATGCACTATTTGTGACTATGTGTCTGAGTGCATTGTTTTTTCAATAAACACCTACTAAGGGTTTTTACACTATTAGAGCCCCTTGTTTCTTTTTGGGTACTGCTGGGTTGTCAGAACGATTCAAACTAAGTGCGGGACGAACGGCTGGTGAGACAGCAATGTCAACTGCACTGTATCTTCCATGGATACCCAACAGCTGGTATATCCTGATGCGCATTTGACCTTCCATAACAGAGGGTCCACATATTGTGGTAATACAGTGTTGGTGACATCACATGGTGGAGGATTTATTTGGATTTGCTTCCCACAAGCGCTTTATTTTTGATGTTTTTATATTGATTATCTATATTCAATCCACTTATATTCATTGCATGGACTGATCTGATCACATTTTTGGACCTTATGTTATTTGGGGATTAATGAGCGCAATTTGTCCACTTTCATAAACATATCACTACTACATTGAATATTCCAGAAAGTAGGAAATATATTTAATGTTAGTATTTATAGGCAGATCCATTCATAACATGCCTTTGTGCCACTGTGCCTTACTTGGCACCAAGAAACACTGATTTCCAACATGGATACTTCTCTGTCCTCACTACATGTTACCTTGTGGCTTGTGTGCACCTTGATGTGCAGTTAAATACCCTTTCTTCCAACAAACAAGACTTTTTGTGAAGCCTTAAAATTTACCAATAAATGGTTTTGTGCTGCAGGTGAATGTAGCAATTTAAAGTACAGACAGAAGTTGAAATCTCACCAGCAATACTGCCACAAAAGGTGAAGATGGATTATGTTCTCCACATGTAACATTCAAGATGGTGGCTGGGCTTCCTAAGATGCACCTGTTTTCTCTTCCTTTAGAATAAAGAAACTTGGTAAGTATTGAGGCACTATAGGAGTCCAAAACACTGCTGAACAGTCCATAAAACTACAGTATGTGGATGAATTTAGGAAAGGTTCTGTTTGACAACTAGATAGAGGCCAAAACAAAAATAAATGGTCACACAACAAAACATTATACATTAATTTATTTATATTAGAACTCCCCACCTCCCACTTTATCAACAAGTATATAACACTTCAAAAAAAAAGTTTCTGTCTTTAAAATATACCGCTTTGAAGACACAGTGACATCATCACTGGGGCTATCAGTCACTTTTTGATTTTCTGCATGCTCTTGTTTTGTAGGAGGAGTTAGAAGATATCCCATGTCATATCACCTTGCCTCATCATAGTTCAAAGCCCCCCAATCAGTGGGCTTTCCCCATGAGTGTGTAAATGTACAATATTTCCCCTGATCTGTAGGCTCATGAGTTCCTGCATAGAGCATAGCCCTCCCCTGTCAGCAATCCAGCATCATTATTGTGAGTATAGTTGTTTTGTATTGAAATAATCCCAAGTACATGGACACTGATCTCCCCCATCAATTATTATTTATTATTATTATTATACAGTATTTATATAGCGCCAACAGTTTACGTAGCGCTTTACAACTTGAGGGTAGACAGTACAAATACAATACAATTTGATACAGTAGGAATCAGAGGGCCCTGCTCCTTAGAGCTTACAATCTAGGAGGGAAGGTCAAGAGATACAAGAGGTAATAACTATGGGTGATGTGCTGATTGAGAAGATAAATGTACAGTTGTTAGGTGGGGGCCAGATAGGCTTCTCTGAAGAGATGAGTTTTCAGGGATCGTCTGAAAGTGGATAAAGTAGGAGAAAATCGGACGGATTGGGGTAGAGCATTCCAGAAGATGGGGAGGCTCTGGAGAAGTCCTGAAGGCGAGCATGGGATGAGGTGACAAGGGAGTTTGAGAGCAGGAGGTCTTGGGAGGAGCGAAGAGAACGATTAGCTTGGTATTTTGTGACTAGGTTAGAGATGTAGCTGGGGGCCAGGTTGTGGATGGCTTTGTAAGTTATAGTTAGTATCTTGAATTTAATTCGGTGACTGAGCGGCAGCCAATGCAGGGATTGGCAGAGGGGTGTGGCAGACGCTGAGCGGTTTGTGTGGTGGATGAGCCTGGCAGCAGCGTTCATGATGGACTGAAGTGGGGATAGCCTATTTAGAGGTAAACCAATGAGGAGGGAGTTGCAGTAGTCGAGGCGGGAGATGACCAGGGAGTGGATTAGAAGCTTTGTGGTGTCATTGGTTAGGAAGGGGCGTATCTTGGAGATGTTGTGAAGACTGAGGCGGCAAGCTTTGGATAGTGATAGAATGTGGGGTTGAAAGGTGAGTTCAGAATCCAGGATTACACCTAGGACCTTGGCGTGGGGAGATGGGTTGATAGTTTAGCCGTTGATCTTGACAGGGAAATCAGGGGAAGTGGCGCCTGAGGGAGGAAATATCATGAGCTCGGTTTTGGATAGGTTGAGTTTGAGAAAGTGATGTGACATCCAGGCTGATATGTCTGCTAGTAAGTTGGTAATGCACGAGGAGACAGATGGAGAGAGCTGGGGGGTGGAGAGATAGATTTGGGTGTCATCAGCATAGAGATGATATTTAAAGCCGTGGGAGGCAATCAACTGACCCAAGGAGGTGGTGTAGATTGAGAAAAGGAGAGGTCCAAGAACAGAACTTTGGGGGACCCCAACGGAAAAAGGAAGAGGAGAGGAGGAAGTAGAGTTGTAAGTGACACCGAAGGAGCAGTGGGATAGGTAGGATGAGAACCAGCGAAGAGTACAGTCACGGAGACCAAAGGAGTGGAGTTTTTTGAGGAGGAGGGGGTGGTCTACTGTGTCAAAGGCAGCAGAGAGATCCAGGAGAAGTAGTACAGAATAGTGTCCATTGGCTTTAGCCATTAGTAGGTCATTTGAGAGTTTAAGGAGAGCAGTTTCTGTGGAGTGTTGAGGGCAAAAACCGGACTGAAGGGGATCAAGAAGTTTATTCATGGTCAGATGGTCGCTTAGTCGGTTGTAGACCAGTCTTTCAAGAAGTTTGGAGGAGAAGGAGAGTAAGGAGATGGGACGTAAGTTGTTGAGATTGGTGGGATCCAGTGAGGGCTTTTTTAGTATGGGGGTGACTAGCGCATGTTTTAGAGAGTTTGGGAAGATGCCACAAGAGAGGGAGAGGTTGAAAATGTGAGTTAGAGAGCGTAGAATCGAGTCAGAGGGTGAGCGTAGCATTTGCGAGGGAACAGGATCCAGGGGGCAAGTGGTTAGATGAGTGCTAGATAAAAGTTTAGCAACCTCAGTAATAGTAGCAAGGTTGAATGAGGGAAGTAATGATTGTGTCTGTGGACATGGGGTGTTGCATGGGGGAGGTTTTTGCGCATTGGTGATCTCCTCATGAATTGTATCAATCTTAGTTTTGAAGTGATTGGCAATCTCCTGGGCAGTGAGTGAGTTGGTGGGTGGAGGCAGTGGAGGACAGAGTAGAGTGTTGAAGGTAGAGAAGAGTTGACGTGGACTGGATGAGAAGGTGTTGATGAGTGTGATAAAGTAGGTCTGTTTGGCAGTGTGAAGGCGGGAGTAGTATTTTAGGAGGGCAGATTTAATATAATATATATATATATTATATTTATATTATATCAATCACCAGCAGGTGTCGGCCATATGTATAGACATAGTATGTACTTTGCTGACAACTCAGAGCAGACCAAGCAACTGATTACTAGGCCAGTCCACACTAATATGAGAGGCCCATGCAGCTGCTTGTAAGTGATACAAGGAGGCTCAATGTGACAGGATCTCCAGGCCATTTCCTAAACAATACATCTCAAGGCTGTTGATCCCTTATAAGTACATCTGTTATAAGTAACAGTAACACTACAAGTAACAGCAACACAAACATGCCCACAAATGATGCCCATCTCTTACCGAACACATCCACACATGGTACTTTGCACACATGGTACTTTGTAAAGATGATTGAGAGATGGGCTTGAACTGGAGAGAGTCCAGAGAAGGGCATCAAAGCCAATAAGGGGGCTGGAGGATCTCAGTTATGATGGGAAATGACTACAAACATCAAACATATTCTCCCTGGAAAAGAGAAACTTAAGAAGGGATATGATAGCAATATACAAATCTTTAAATGGGGACTCTAACACTGAGAGAGACTTTTTAATCTCAGGTCTCTAAAAAAAGAACTGTAGCCATACAATGAATTATGGTTTCAATCTTTAACTGTGTAAGGGATTCTTTACGATTAGGGTGGTAAGGATGTGGAATGCCCTTCTACAGTTGGTAGTGTCAGTGGAGAGTGAAGAAAAAAGTTTAAGATATTTTTCTTAGTGAACATGATGCACAGGGATAGGGACAATAGTAGTCACACATACACACACAATCACACACATACACTTGTGTTAAATTGGATGGAACAGTGACTTTATTCAACCTTACCAACTATTTAACTATGCAAATAAAAAAGGAAGGCGATGACAGAATTGATGTGAGGCGGAGGCTGGATGAAAAGGATGCATGTAGTCATTCCAGCAAGAAGCTGGGTAGGCACAGTTGGGTGCATAGTTGGGTGGGAGGTTGGGTAGCTGCTGCAGTTTCTGATACTTGTATTTCTGTAATGACAGTGGGCAGGAAAATGAGAGTACTTTGGAGAGTATACAGGAGAGGAATTGCTACAAATACTAAATAAATGTAAGATTGGAGTAAAGCTTTAAAACCTCTCCTGATGGCATGACAAATGCTGCCTGCTATGTAGGCCTATCCTTTCAGCCTTGTAGAAGCTAATATTGCTTCTGTAGAGCTTAGTGAAAAAAGGTAATTTAAGTATATTAGTTGGCCAAAGTTGTAATGACTCGTGATTGGGGCAATGTTATTTTATGTTAATTCTAATAGACGAAGTTTTACTTTGTTTTGCCCAATTTCAGCAATATGTAAATGTGTGGGTTTTTATTTAAAGTTGGAACAAGGGACATTTTTTTCTGTCTGTCCATTTTATTCCATTGTTTACTTCCTATAGCCCCATACAGTTACAGAGAGTCTATACCACTATATAGGCCTGGAGTCGGGATGTGTATAAAGCAGGAGTCTGTGCATTGCTTCTGTGATGCCATGATCATAGTTGCAATGCTCTGCAATGCAAAAATGTAATAAATACACTTTTTTATTAATGTGGTTGCATTTATTACAATGCAATAAAAGGTTGAATATGCCTTGAAAATGCCACAAAACAATGCCAAATAATCATGTGATATTAAGCTTATTATTGGAAGCATGATAGATCTTGGATTGATTGTTGTTACATATATTTTATCCCACCAAGCTGAAATATTGACTGTACAGAAAAGTTTTTACAGTGTCAAACATTACCATTTGTGTACAGAGATGGAAATTTTATATATGTTTTGAATGATTTCAGGTCTTAATATTTTAAATGTACTGGTTACTTTTCCATAAATTAATCTCTCTGAAGGTATAGTCTTCTCTTTAACTAAATCTACATATTAAAATATTTGCACATTCAAAATTTCCTTTCAATGTGGCACGGTTTACCCTCCCCGATAAGCTGTGCCGTACAGAGGTAAACCTAAAAGACAAGTGCTGCTGCTGTTTGAGACGTGTGCTAACAAAAGTGTGATGGCCTGCTCTCTACTTACAACTAAGATATGACAGTTTATTGAAGCAAAAGGTATGTTTACCTGAGGAAAGAATGTCTGCCTGACACCGATCTGCTCTGATGAATCCACTAATGTGAAATTTCTGACCCAACAGACAGTGATTTCACAGAGCTGAAACTCCTCTCATTATTCATGAAATATGTGCAACCCTGTGTCAGCTCTCTCCCTGTCGACTAGCTGGCAAGCAATTACTCATTCACATCACCAATGTTTTCCATTCACTGGCTGTCTATATACAGTGCTCAACTTAGGAAGTGAAGCACAGTGATAGAATGAAACCCCTGATTGTCTTATGTGAATATAAATTGGAGAAAAACAGCACTGTCAAGACCTTAAATTTAACATCCAAAATATTACGAGATGAAATGATGGGTTGTAGGTTGACGTATTTGTGTGTTTAAAATAAATATTCAGGTGTAAATGTGTCTACAGTTTAGGAAATACAGTTTTACAACGTTTAAAACACATGGGAAACATTTATTTTTGTAATACCTCTTGTATCACTGTCAGTTATTATAAACTTATGTTTGGCATGTGTTCCATTGTTGGGCATTTTTGTCTTTGTTTTCTTCCTTTTTTCTTTTCTTCCCTCCTCACCTCTATGGGTGAGTTTGCTTTGAATATTAAAAATAAATGAAATACCTTTTTTAGTTTGTGGTGCTCAGTTACAGTTTAATTATGGTAAATATACCTTTGAAATCATTTTGTTCCATTGGGAGAAGCATATCGGAATTCCCTGAGCCCTTTACCCCTTTTATCCCTAGTTCTTGTGTGACTCATTCTCCCTTGAACAACCTTCATTGTCCCTTTCTCTTTTTATTGTACTTTCCTCCTCCCTTCTTCTTTTACTTTTTTCCTTAATTATAGGGAGCGCATTAAGAATTTTTGTGCATTGAGGACCACACATCCTCCCTGTATTAATTATTATTTTTACAAAAATTGTCTTAGCTAAAAATCAAAGTATGTGTTTTCTAAATATCCTTATCTTATTGTAAATCTATCAAAGATAGAAAACATTAATACGTGACTCGTTTTGTAAAAATCTTCTAAAAAAGGTTTTCTGTCAGCCTAAAACAGGAAGTGTGTTACTGGCAGTTGAAAGTAAAGGAATAAAAAAGCCTGACAAAAATACTAATGCAGCCACTACATTTAAATACTAGTAAGTTTTTATATAAAATTCTTGTCCTGGTCATGATTACCCCTAATGCAGTTGGTCAGGCACTATAGCTGTTCTTCAGCTATAACAGCCCCCTTTCCCATAAGGCAAGAAGACCTACTGATACTCGGGTTGCCCACAGGACTTCTACATGATGCTATAGTGCCTGGCTACCATGCTGGGCAGACACAACCTGAGCACAGTAAACAGATACTTGCGATTGGCAGAATGGTTCATTGGCAGTCCAGATACAAGGCAGGAAAGGTTCAGAAAAGTCAGGGTCAAATCTGTAGTCAAAAGGCAGACAGCATTCAGAGAGTAGTCGATATCTGATCTGAGGTCGTCAACGACGGAATCCAAGCTAGCAGGCAGGGCAGACAAACAGAAAGCTTTGACACGTGTTACATACGCATTATCACAAGAATGAGACTACAGGTTTGGTCTCCACCCAGAGACTGGCCACATCAATCACCTTGCAGGTGGATATGTAGATAGGGAGAATGTATCACAACCAAAACCAGGATGCTGGAATGAGACCAGAGTTGTGATGGAGCAGGAGCGCTACACGCTCCGGACAGTCCTTGGGTTTACATGCACTTTATTTGTTACAGGCATTTATATAGCACTGACAATTTATGTAGCTCTTTACATTTGGACACTCACATCAGTCCCCATCCTCAAAGAGCTTACACCCTCACAAGAAACCTAGGGCCAGTGTAAACATGAGCCAATAGACCTACCAGCATGGTTTTAAAGTGTGGGAAGAAACCCACACAAGCATAGGGAGAACATGCAAATAGTGTCCTGGTTGAAATTTGGATTGAGGACTCTAGTGCTGCAAGACAGAAGGGCTAACCACTAAGCCACTGTGCTTCAAAATGTTTTCAATAAAGCTTGTCAGATGTTCTTAGAAGTCCAGCACCCACACTCATTTTGCACAGATCTATAGAAACGTTTCCTTTCATCACCTTCTACAAGAAGCTAGCTGACAGGAGCTAGAGCTGACACTTTACAAAGTCAATTAAAATCAGCATGAACTTTGCCACGTAGCCACTCCAATGTGTCCTGGAAGGTTGCCCAACAATCAGCTACAGTATCTCACAAAAGTGAGTACACCCCTCACATTTTTGTAAATGTTTTATTATACCTTTTCATGTGACAACACTGAAGACATGACTCTTTGCTACAATGTAAAGTAGTGAGTGTAAAGCTTGTATAACCGTGTAAATTTGCTGTCCCCTCAAAATAACTCAACACACAGCCATTAATGTCTAAACCACTGGCATCAAAAGTGAGTACACACCTAAGTGAAAATGTCAAAATTGGGCCCAAATTGTCAATATTTTGTGTGGCCACCATTATTTTCCAGCACTGCCTTAATCCTCTTGGGCATGGAGTTCACCAGAGCTTCATAGGCTGCCACTGGAGTCCTCTTCCACTCCTCCATGATGACATCACGGAGCTGGTGGATGTTAGACACCTTGCACTCCTCCAACTTCCATTTGAGGATGCCCCACAGATGCTCAATAGGGTTTAGGTCTGGAGACTGCTTGGCAGGTCCATTACTTTTACCCTCAGCTTCTATAGCAAGGCAGTGGTCATCTTGTAGGTGTGTTTAGGGTCATTATCATGTTGGAATACTGCCCTGCGGCCCATTCCCCGAAGGGAGGGGATCCTGCTAGGCTTCAGTATGTCACAGTACATGTTGGCATTCATGGTTCCCTCAATGAACTGTAGCTCCCCAGTGCCGGCAGCACTCATGCAGCCCCAGACCATGACACTCCCACCACCATGCTTGACTGTAGGCAAGACACACTTGTCTTTGTACTCCTCACCTGGTTGCCGCCACACACGCTTGACACCATCTGAACCAAATAAGTTTATCTTGGCCCCATCAGACCACAGGACATGGTTCCAGTAATCCATGTCCTTAGTCTTCTTGTCTTCAGCAAACTGTTTGCAGGCTTTCTTGTGCATCATCTTTAGAAGAGGCTTCCTTCTGGGACGATAGCCATGCAGACCAATTTGATTCAGTGTGTGGCGTATGGTCTGAGCACTGACAGGCCGACCCCTCACCCCTTCAACCTCTGCAGCAATGCTGGCAGCACTCATACATCTATTTCCCAAAAACAACCTCTGGATATGACGCTGCGTACGTGCACTCAACGTCTTTGTTCGACCATGGTGAGGCCTGTTCTGAGTGGAACCAGTCCTGTTAAACCACTGTATGGTCTTGGCCACCCTGCTGCAGCTGTTTCAGGGTCTTGGCAATCTTCTTATAGCCTAGGCCATCTTTATGTAGAGCAACAGTTATTTCTTTCAGGTCATCAGAGAGTTATTTACCATGAGGTGCCATGTTGAACTTTCATTGACCAGTATGAGAGAGTGAGAGCGATAACACCAAATTTAACACTTTTGCTCCCCATTCACACCTGAGACCTTGTAACACTAATGAGTCACATGACACTGGGGAGGGAAAATGGCTAAATGGACCCAATTTGGACATTTTAACTTAGGGGTGTGCTCACTTTTGTTGCCAGAGGTTTAGACATTAATGGCTGTGTGTTGAGTTATTTTGAGGGGACAGCAAATTTACACTGTTATACAAGCTGTACACTCACTACTTTAGATTGTAGCAAAGTGTCATTTCTTCCGTGTTGTCACATGAAAAGATATAATAAAATATTTACAAAAATATGAGGGGTGTACTCACTTTTGTGAGATACTGTATATTATTTAGCCACAGAGGAGTCAGGGGCCTCCAAGGTGTTATGCAGAACTTAAGGAAGGCAAATACATAATACATCATTTAAGTCATGGAATTGTAAAAACCACTTGTAAACTGGGTCTTAAAGCGGATCTCCACCCGATTTTACAACACTAGCTGCAGAGGATTACCGCAATGTCCTAATGACAAAACTGCGCTTTTTTTTTTGACTGTACCTTTGTTGTTGATATTTTGTTTGTGTCTTCTAGGAAGTACAGGCTGCGGATAGGGGCGTGTTTCCTGTGGCTAATTCGTCACTTCCTCTTAGCCGTGCTGGCTCCTGGGAGCTTGTGTCATTGTTCCCAGGAGTCAGTGCGGTGGCCTGTTACGAGAGTAACAGTGACGTCATTACGACAGGCATGTTCTTTTTGTCTTTGATTATCTCCGTTGCCATCACAACGGGGCGGGACTTCCTACGACGCCGCTCATTGTGATGGCAACCGGAGCTGTTGACGGCGCTCCGATTACAGTCTACTGCGCATGCGCGAGATCAGGAAAAGAATGGGCGGTGCATGCTGGTCGATCAGCAGCACCGTATCCCAGAAGCGGATGCCTGTGGGCTTCACATGCCCACAGGCAAGATGACAACCGTCTAGATCTGATTTTATAATTTTCTTTATTAGGAGAAAACGGACAGCACTGTGACTTAAAAACGGAACAAGTGAGTTCTCTATTCATAGATCCTAATCAATGTCATTTTGCCAAAAAAAAAACAAAACTCGGAGATAGTGGAACCCCGCTTTAATGACTGCATGAGTTTTAAGCCTTTCTTGTAAATACTACAGGTATGCTGCATCTTTGGAATTTTCTTTAGTGATGTCAGTTTGTTTTGCTACAAATAGTTTGTGTATTTTATATATGTGATGTATGAGTCACGTACCTGGTGGGTAGAGCCTGGTTTATGCAGAGGAAGGCCTCTCTTACACCTCTGACTTGGGGCCCCTGGTAGAGTATACAGGTGGTGCAGGAGTGCAGAGTCGCCGTCAGACAAGCCGGGTCATACACAGAACAATCAGATCAAGTACAGATGCAGAGGCAGGAAAATGGTCAAAGAACAAGCCGGGGTTCGATGCAGGTGGAGAACAGTCAGGAACAAGCAGGGTCAGTATTTCAAGAGCAGATGCAAGTAACAGGACAATCACATAATGCTGTAGACGAGACAGCACTGATCCTGGGTGCTGATCCAGCTTAAATAGTCCATTTGGCGCCCATATCTGTCACGGGGATGCACCGCGCACATTTGTGTGCACATGCACATTCTCATTCACTTTCTGGCAGTAGCATGCACTAACGTGCCTCTTTTTTGGGAGGTTCGGGGAACAGGGATTCGTCTGCAGGCATTATTCTGTCTTCTGGCAGAGCCTTCCTGACAGTATGCTGAAATGTAAATTTAAATATATGGCTAGTCACTGAAATTTTAAGGCATTTGGTATTCAAACTTTTTTTGCCGTTTGACACCATAGAACATTCACATGAGTTTCTTCAAACAATGTGTGAGCGTTTTTAATTTTTGCCAACTGCCTAATGATAGCATTATACCCCATATCATTACTAAGATAATGTTTTTCTATGATTTAAGTTATGCTAGGAATGAGCCAATTCACCATATTGATCCAATTCAGTCCTCCACTAACGCGTCCTGTGGACCACAATCCTTTTGCTCATTTGCTTTTACAACATTGGATGTACAGTATGCATAATAAAGTATGTAAGTCGGCATATCAATGTTTTGCTACTAAAGTAATCTTTATGATATAAATGATAATACAAATGTATTGCGCTAATACTGCAATCAAAAAATATATCAACACAAAATGAAAGTGGAAATATCTGTGCATACAAGAAATAATCATCAATTGAATAAAAATCCCAGTTGTGACAGATACTGTATGTGAATAAACAGTCCAAAACGTGAAGTGATGAAAACTCAAAAGTTAGATGATGAGAGTGTCCTGAAAAAAAGGTATGAAATCCACCATGTATGGATAAGGTGCAGCGCATGTAAATTAAGTCCATAAAAAATAAATCCAAAAATGAATATCCAGTTCAATTCAAACAGTGGTGAGCAGGAGGTAAATGACAGAAGAAGCCATCACCGGCACCCAATCACACAGTCATTTACCATCCTTAGTGGAGCCTCACTACAAGGGCCACATACGAATATGAATGATAAAGGAAGCCCATCAATCTCAATACACCATATTCCTGTGACAGCAGACCAGATAATGGATGCAGCAACCCCAGGTAACAGCTCTCCTTGTTCAATATGCACTCCAGTAATGATCACCACACATATGTCATCCCATGTGAATAGAAGGAGATAAACCTAATTGCGCAGTATATCAAACAACATTTCATTGTAGGTAAAAGTAAGGGAATGAACTCACATTTTCAGCTTATAAAATTGGCATTTGTATATGATTCCAGCAGTCCCCACCAGAAAGATGTCCGCCACGTCCCAACATGCACTAGCGTCATGTCGCCGACTCCTCCCTACGTCTTTCGTCACAGAATGACGTGGTCGGGGGCGTGGCTAGACAGACGCTCAATTGACTTATATATGTGGAACATGATAATTAAAAGATGGAAGTGGGCTGTGCGCCAAACACCGGATGTTATGGAGACAATTGCAAATATTAAGGCAAAAGCATACATCTTTAAAAATGTATTTAAACAGCCAATTCATTCAAAAATAGAAAGATTGAATATTAAAGAATATATTGTTTTCTTAACATGCACTAAAAAGGTGCATATTAAAGAGATATAAAGACCCAATACAAAAAATATATAACACTCGGACGCAGCACCATCTTGTGGAAAAAGGGGAATATCACACTAAAACATATACATAATAGACTACAGCAATAACATTTAGACACTTTTTAAAAATTATATTTAAAAATTGGTTGGCACCTACAAGGTTATAGACAACAAATAAAACTAATACTACTAATCAAACTGGTTACAAACAAAAAAATACTTTTTAAGACAATTGTTCACGCGTTACTAATAAATGCATTCACATCCCATTCTATGTTCATGCCATAGGGGCTATACGTTTTAGCCTTATAAATCCATTGGGTCTCTAATTTAGAGACCCCTTTGGTCATATGGCTGCCCCTCTAGTTACCAGTGAACTTGTCAATGCCCAAAAACACAGTCCCCTTAAGGCAGGGGTCTCAAACTGGTGGCCCTCCAGCTGTTGCGAAACTACAACTCCCATGAGGCATTGCAAGGCTGACAGTTACAAGCATGACTCCCAAAGGCAGAGGCATGATGGGACTTGTAGTTCTGCAACAGCTGGAGGGCCACCAGTTTGGGACCCCTGCCTTAAGGTTTCTATTGTGATGGGTAGCATAACGATGCGAAATAATAAGGGGGGTGGTAGTTGCGCTGTGATAGGAAGGGAGTGAAAGGAAGGGGGAGGGGACTAAACTAAAGTGTATGTGACAAACATATCAAGTGACCTGAAAACATTAATAAAAATCAGTAAAACGAGAATGAGGGAGAAAACTGACATGTGCAAATAATAAACAAAATGGGAATACCACTAAATGGTGTATAAAGAAAAAGTGCTAGCGTGAAGCAACAAGGAAGATAAATTACATTGCATAATACTGAATGGTGCACATGAATATGAAAGGCAGCCAAGCCAATACACAATAACAAAGGTGATGATTACAATGATAAAAAATAAATCATGTCAACACACTAAGTGCATGAATAAGCAAATAAATGAAATGAAGACAAAAAAAAATGTTTATATATAAAAGTCCCGGTGGTAAGTGTTGTAAAAAAGACCGAACACTTAGCAACTAACAAGTATGATCCAACCATAGGAGGAACTTGGCATACAAGAGACAAAAAATAGTATGGTAAATAAAATATTAATAAAATGTGAAAAAACAGTCCCGCCACCAAATGTGACACTTCTGAGTGAGGATCCAAAAACACAATGGTGTAAGTAAAAGGAAGGGAGTGATCTTCAGTGGGAACACCTCCGTGTCCACAGGCCCCTTACCTTACAGCTGTAAGGTATACAGCATATATGTTTGAAGCCGTGCTCGTCACATCAGCTGTTGTGTGGCAGCGTCCCGTGCTCCTAACGCGTGTCGTCACGTCACGTGACTTCTTCAGAGGATGATCCGCGGAGATAATACCCCCCAGCTGTCGTTTTTTGTAAGTTTATGACATTTTAGTTCTTTCATTAAAGTGTATATCATACGGGATCACGCTATGTGCGTTTTTTTGTTCGGATACTGCACTGTATAACGCTACATGATGGGTGGTGAGCAACAGGAGGCGAGAGACGTTGGAGGGTCCTTGGCCAGCAGCTGGGATTATACGAGCTCGGCGCTCGTGGGTTGAGGCTTGCGCTCATTGGTCACAAGTGAGTGCAACCCCCCCTCTCTCCCCCTCATCCTGCCTTTCCTCCTGTGTTCTCAAACATCAAACGGTATCACACCATATGCTGTTTATCTTGTTTTTCTCTGCATATCACATACCGCATCTGTGAGCTACGCCATCTGCTGCATTTTTGGATTTCACTATCTGCTGGGCTTCAAACATATATGCTGTATACCTTACAGCTGTAAGGTAAGGGGCCTGTGGACACGGAGGTGTTCCCACTGAAGATCACTCCCCTCCTTTTACTTACACCATTGTGTTTTTTTATCCTCACTCAGAAGTGTCATATTTGGTGGCAGGACACATTTTATTAATATTTTATTTACCATACTATTTTTTGTCTCTTGTATGCCAAGTTCCTCCTATGGTTGGATCATACTTGTTAGTTGCTAAGTGTTCGGTCTTTTTTACAACACTTACCACCGGGACTTTTATATATAAAAAAAATTTTTTGTCTTCATTTCATTTATTTGCTTATTCATGCACTTAGTGTGTTGACATGATTTATTTTTTATCATTGTAATCATCACCTTTGTTATTGTGTATTGGCTTGGCTGCCTTTCATATTCATGTGCACCGTTCAACATTAGGCAATGTAATTTATCTTCCTTGTTGCTTCACGCTAGCACTTTTTCTTTATACACCATTTAGTGGTATTCCTATTGTGTTTATTATTTGCACATGTCAGTTTTCTCCCTCATTCTCGTTTTACTGATTTTTAATAATGTTTTCAGGTCACTTGATATGTTTGTCACATGCACTTTAGTTTAGTCCCCTCCCCCTTCCTTTCACCCCCTTCCTATCACAACGCAACTACCACCCCCCTTATTATTTACCATTGTTTCGTCTGTTTGGAGCAGTCCTTTAGGTGTTGCAGCAGTGTCCCCTTGTTAGTATAGGAGTCCGCTAACAGCGCAGGAGTTCTTTCTATTGTTTCACATAATGATGCGAAAGACTGTGCTTTGGGTAACCATTTTTGATGTCAGTAACATGTTCTTTTAGTCTCGTCTGGAGTTGACGAATGGTACGGCCTATATATTCTAACCCACATGGACACCTTATGACACATTTTAAGTGGTACATGTTATAAATGGTTTTATTGGGAAATGGTCATGGGTGGAATTAGATACATAGGAGTCTATTTTTGATGCCTTTTTGCATTAATATGACAAATAGAGTATTTCCTGCTTGGAAAAAAAAACCCATATTATGAAAAAAATATACTCTATTAGGGGAATCTATTATATTTGGAGCGACTTGGAGTCTTTTTTTTTTAAATCAAAAAGGTTTTATTGAACATTCACATGTTTTCCAACAATAATCAGTGTTCAGGTTGCACCTACAGTTACATCATTAATACCAATTAGGTTCACTTACATGTATACAGTAATTTTTCCCCAGCTAATTTGTCAATCCGTTGCATTTCTCCAGGCATCTACAATACAACTCTCCCTGTTTTCACCGTCACCGCCCACATTGTTATTCTTATACAATCTGTTTCGCCCCCCCTCATCTTGTTTAAAGAGATTGCAGGAGTCTAGACATCACCAGCTCTCTCGGGCTCAATCCCGGTGTGTCTAGCCATTTTGACCAGATACGCCCAAACCTACTTGGGCATCCCCTATGTTGGTATATATATTTTTCCCTGATAAGGGTTTGTCCCATGTGTTCCACCCAGGTGCCCCTGGTGGGTGGCAGTGTGGATTTCCACCCCATTAGGATAAGTTTCCTGGCCTGAAATAGAGCCCTGGAGAAAGCAACCCTATCCATTTCCTCCGAGTTCTCCTCCTCCAGGACTCCCAGCAAGCAACACTTAGGATCGGTGGGAACCTTTGTCTGAAATACTCCATTGAGCGTGCCCATCACCTCATTCCAGTACCGATGGAGCTTCAGGCAGCGCCATAGAAGGTGAATAAGGTCCCCGTCATGCTGTTGACAGCGGAAACATAAAGGGTCTGCCGCTCTGCCCATCTTGTGCAACTTTTTTGGGGTGTAATGCACTCTCAATACTATAAATAGTTGGGAAACCTTTTGTGCAACATTAAGGGAGCAGGTAGATATAGACTGAAGAGCTTCCTCCCACTGTTCATCTGTGATCTGGCCAAGGTCCCTCTCCCAGGCAGAAGCCGCCTTGCATGGATAAGCCCGCAAGTGTCTCACTAACAGCATCTGGTAGCATTGGGATATGATTCCTTTGGTTTCACTACTAGACTGCAGCACATGGAATACCGGAGTGGATGACAATATCAATATCAATATCAAGACCCATAAGGATGGTCTCCGCTCCAGAGGCAATCAGCATCATCCGCGCTGCTGAGCCCTGTGGTTCTGGAGTCATAGAGCCAACCAACTGCTGCAGTTGGGACGCTATGTAGTACAACCAGGGGTTGGGAACCGCCAGCCCCCCGTTGTCTTTAGACTGCTGCAACTGTTCTAGCTTAATTCTGGGATGTTTGGTATTCCATAGTAATTTACGAAAAAGGGTATTTACTATTCTGAACATTTTTAGGGGAATTACTACCGGTGTATTGTGCAGGAAGTATAATAATTGGGGCATTAAGATCATTTTAATTAAGTTGGCCTTGCCTGCCAGGGACATTTTTAAGTTATTCCACGTGTTTATTTTATCACAAAAACGTGAAAGCAAGGGGTATATGTTTAGAGAGCAGTAGTCTCCAATCCTGGGCGCTATTTGTATGCACAGATATTTGAAACTAGTGACCAGAGGGATGGGGCAATGGTCGGGAAGCTCAACCCCATGATCTCCATCCAGCATCATCAGGGCTGACTTGGACCAGTTTATGGTTAACCCGGAGTGGTGACCAAACAGTTTTATTATAGACATCGCCTCTGACAGTGAATTGCTCGGGTCCCCCAGAAAGAGTAACATGTCGTCTGCGTACAACATTATTTTTTCATGCAGAGTTCCATACTGAAACCCTTGAATCTGAGCACTGTCCCTTATAAGGGCTGCTAGTGGCTCTATCGCGATCGCAAAGAGCAGAGGGGACAGAGGGCAACCTTGCCTCGTCCCCCTGCCTAGACAAAGACTTGCGAGACTCTATCTGTCATTCGAATATTGGCCTGAGGGGATGCATACAGCAGCTTGACCCATGCTATAAAACGTTCCCCAAATCCGAATTTGTCTAATAATGCCCAGAGATATTTCCAGCTAACGCTGTCAAAGGCCTTGTTGGCGTCAAGGGACAACAGTGCTCTTTGACCCCCGTTATCTGCCTGCAGTTGCATATTGAGGAACAATGTCCTCAAATTTGTGGCTGTGAACTTTTGGGGCATAAAGCCCGCCTGGTCTTGGTGTATAATGGAGGAGATGACCCCATTGACCCAGAGCGTCAGGACCTTTGCAAGGATCTTTACATCACTCTGGAGCAATGAAATAGGTCTATAGGAGCCGGGGTCAACCGGATCCTTCCCCTGTTTAAGAAGTAAAATCACATTTGCCCTTGCCATAGATTCAGGAAGTCTGCCTGCGTCTAGGCAAGCGTTAAATACTTTTAATAGTTCAGGAAGTATCTGATCGCCATATTGAGTAAATACCTCCATAGGGAGGCCATCCCCACCCGGTGCCTTACATGTGGGAAAAGAGCAGGCCGCCATCTGAAGCTCCTCCAAAGTTATTGGGGCATCCAATTGTTTTTGTGCTGCTGCCGATAATGAAGGTAAATTAATTTTGGACATATATTCAGCTAGTTCTGCATCCGAGTAAGCATCCCTCGGCCTATATAGGTCTTCATAGAAGGATGCCAGCTCAGATATGACAATTTCCGGGGAATTGACTACTTTCCCATTGGCAGCTCGAATAGCTCCAATGGCTGGTGATTGCTGTTGTGATCGTGCAATTTTTGCGAGTAGGCGGCCCGTCTTCTCCCCCTCCTCATAAAATGCTAACTTCGTGAAGAACCTTTTACGTTCCGCAGTGGAAGATCTCAGCCGGTCCAGGGAATCCTGGGCCGACATCCATGCCTTCCTGGCGGAATCAGTAGGATCAATTATGTAGGTCATTTCTAGTTGCTTCACCAAGTCCCCAGCCTGTTCCAACAGGACCGAGGAGTTGTGTTTAACCTGTTGTATTTCCTGAATAAAGATCCCTCTCAGATGTGCCTTAAAAGTCTCCCATTTCAAATGGGCATCATTTAAATGTCGGTGTGTTTTGAAGAAAATCTTGATCTGAGTTGCTATTCCCTCCTGTGAGACAAAGAGTTTTAACCAGAAAGCATTCAGCTTCCACGGGGCTTTAGGTAAGTTGCTGGGGGGTCTAGTAATTAACCATAAAGTCAGTGGGGAGTGGTCTGACACTCCTCGTGGGAAATATTCCACTTTGGATATGTTGCCTTACAGATTTGGGGTACCTATGCATAAGTCAATACGAGATAACGACCCATGGGTCTTGGAAAAACAGGAAAATTGTTTGCATTCTGGGTTACGATTGCGCCATATATCTATCCATCCTACTTCCCCAGGGGGCTGTACAGGTGGATGTCTGTCCAGTTTAGGGTCTAGGTAGCAATTAAAGTCACCCATTATTAATACCGGAATATCCGGTTTGTTAGCTAAATAAGAAATTAACAATTGTAATACCTCTCTGGAGAATGGAGGGGGCACATATACAAAGGCTAATATCAAAGTAATCGTATACAATTTACAGTGCAAAAACACGAATCTACCAGATATGTCTATTAAGGAGTCTAAATCCTGGTACACTAGGGCTTTGTGTATCAGTACACTTACTCCGCGTGAAAAAGCGGAGTAGGTGGAGTGATAGGCTTTGCCGACCCAGGCATATTGTAAGAAGCCAACCGTATCATCCCGCAGGTGGGTTTCCTGTGGGGCAAATAATGGCCGGATGGAACTTCCGCAGTCCAGTTGAGATCATGGACCTTTTCAGTGGATCGTTCACTCCCCGAACGTTCCAGGTCACTATGGGTGTATCAGACATTGCATAAATTCAATCCAGTTCCTATTCGTGTAGCAAGGTCCCGTATTGTCGTGCAGCACTTCCGGGGATCTCCAGTCAGCAATCCATACATAAACTGAATTGGCCAGCCGGCCACCTGGATCACAGGGTATGACGGTGATGCAGTTCCAACAGTGGAGAAGCAACAAAATGTCACAGAAAAGCTGTATAATCATTTGTAGATTGATGTGAACCAGGTAATAGGTCCAGGAAGCAAAAAGAACCTGTGAAGCAACCCCCGCTGACTGTGCCACGCGGAGGGGTATCAGATTTTGTGGGGCTCTATAGGCCCTAACCGTGCCAACAGGGCACAACACCTCAAGCCATAATAATGCCCCGTACACACAGTCGGATTTTCCGATGGACAATGTCCGATCGGAGCGTGTTGTCGGAAATTCCAACCGTGTGTGGGCGCCATCGGACATTTTCCATCGGATTTTCCGACACACAAAGTTGGACAGCAGGAGATAAAATTTTCCGACAACAAAATCCGATCGCGTCAATTCCGACCGTGTGTGGCCTGTTCCGACGCACAAAGTGCCACGCATGCTCAGAAGAAATTCCAACACGGGACAGCTCGTTCTGGTAAACTTAGCGTTCGCAATGGATACAGCACTTTCGTCACGCTGCAATGTTAAAAATGGTTTAATACAGCGCACTCTCTTCTTCTTTATAATGTGACAAGAATTAAGTAGTTTTGCTGCTCGTATTCACACACACTTCTCACAAACTTTTATTTGTGTTTTTTTAGTGGGATTCCCTGAATATATTGTTATTAGTTGTCACATCTGACAGTTTGATATTTTTTAATTTTTTTTTATTTTGGATTTTAAGCCTTTTTTTTTCTTTAATGTTTGGATTTTTTCCAAGGCTGATCTTTGTTCAATGTTATTTTTATTTTTACTCCAGAATATTTTTGGGTGTGTTTTGTGTGTCAAGTTACCCCAACACCATTGATATCTTTTATTATTTAATCTCAAGGAGATTGTTTGTTGTTGGTTTCCCTTGTTCATTTTACATTGTATATTTGAAATGTACCTGAATCCTCACAAACAAACTGTCCTTTTTGAAGTAAAACACATAGGAGAGTATAATTCAAAACAAAAATCCTTTATTAAGGGATCAGAACCAAACAAAGAGGAAGGCAACACTGGATCAACAAGAGAAATTAGCGAAGCCTTGGACCCCCACGGCAGACATCAATTCTTCAACATCAAAATTGGTGGCCTGAGGAGTCCATATGTAAGGGAGGGCAGTCTGGTCCGGGATTCACAGAGACTTGGATCGCAGCAGATGACATGTGTGTCCGCAGGCTGTGGTACCACAAGAGGCTGCATTTTTTTGCCCAACAGACTGGATCCAGGATCCTCACTGTCTGGTCTTCCTTTCACGCTTCATTCCCAGCTGTGGCTGTGCAGTTGGAGATGTGGCAGGAGGAGGAGTAGGACCTGGAGGAGGAGTAGGACCTGCAGGAGGAGGAGGAGGACCATCCCAAAGCTGTGTGTGAGGTGTAATTTGGCCCCTCATACCTTTCTCCAGAGCCTCCGATATGAGGGCCTCACACATGGCTTTTTGGCCCTCCTCCATCCTCTGCATTTTATAGGCTATGAATGCAGCAATGTTCTCCTGCCTGGTGTGTGGTGCTCCCAGGACCTCTGTAGCCCTCCAAAAGAATCTGATAGCCGCCTCCTCTAGGGCACTCGTCCTACTGCCACTTTCTGTTTTGAGGGGGGGTGGAGGGACCTTGATATCAGCCAGCCGGCTCGGCCCGGCCACCTCCTGGCTGAGACTTCCCTGTGTATGAAAAAGGGACATAGTTGTAATGTTTTGCATCATCAATCACAATCCTTAATTAGTACTCCCAACTAACATATAGTTCACATCATTGATTGGACAAGCAGAAATATTTAGAGGAATGCTATACCTGGCTCAATCTGAGCTCCTCCACACGTGGCCTGGAAGGCCCAGGTTGGGCGTCAGAAGCCTCAGCTGGGGGGGAAGGAAGTCTGGAAGGAAGACTGGAGAGGGATGGCCTGGGTTCAGTCTGGCCTGCCAGAAAGTGCAGCCTGTCGTAGTACAACATCCTGGGGACATAGATGTCACCTGCTGCTCTGGATCTCTGCGAATCAAGGACTTTATTGCGCTCCCTCAGATATGTGCTCCTCAGGCCACCAATGAAAATCTTTAAATAAGTGATGTCTGCCGTGGGGATCACCTGCTTCACAATTTCACACAATTGCTCCAGTGCTGCCTTCCTCTTTGCTTGGTTCTTGTAATGGGGGTGTTTAATCTCCCACAGACAGGGCAGCTCCTTTAGCATCTCTATGAATACTGAAATTAAGTCATTATCTTTCATTAAGATATCCATGTTCACTGCAAGACACAACACAAGACAAAGCCTAATGTCACACAAAACTCTCCTAATCTTGTTACAATATAGGCCTCAATCTAGAAGCAGTATAGGCACAAGTTTGTCTCTTACCTTCGTTCTTACGATGGGCGCGTCCAATGCTCCTTCCTCCGCTCACAGATCAAACGTAATACGCACGCGTGTTATGCTTTATACACACTGCGCATGCGTGTAACTCCGCCCGCCCCTGACGTTCTTTCTAGTGTATTCCCCGCCCCTTTTCGTTCGGCGCAGTGGGGGAAGAGCATGATGGCGGACATACAGCAGGTGCGGGCTAATTGTAGCAACGAGGAGGAGGAGGAGGAAAGGGCGGATCCAGGCACGTCCCGATCCAGAAGGAGACATTTTAGGGCCACAAATATGTCGTTTGGGGAGATGTTGGAGATGGTCGACATCATGAGGAAGTCCGACTATGATGGAAAATATGGGCCTTACCCCAACCCGAACATCCGAAAGGCCAAGATCATGGCGAAAGTGGTCAGGAGTCTAGAGCGGAATTTCGGGGTCTAAAGATCAGCTCAGGAAGCGGTGGTCGGACCTGAAGTTGAGAGAGCCAGAGCAGTACCGAAAGATCCGGAGAGTGCTGCAAAAAAGTAAGTAGTTGTGCTGTGTTCCTATTCTTTCTGTCTTTATTACGTTCGTTCTGCTCCATATGCTTTTATTAGTTGTAACATTTAAAAAGGTCAAATTTAATGTTCATGGGCACATTATTCGTTCGTATCAAACATTTTTCTTTCGGCCTCTAGAACACCATTGTTTAGGCCATATGCATTTTCACACATTTTTGGGGGCCTACTTGGATGCCAAATATTTGTTTGTGTAGATGGGTTTGTTACTAGAATGAAATGCAAACTAGATTCTGTGTAAGGAGAGGACACTGAGCAGCTGTTTTCACATCTGGACACTGGAGCACTAGTGTGGGACACAAGAACACCATTTTTATTAGGGGGGGCACACAGGTGCTCCAGTGTATACTATAGGGGGGGCTACATCTGTGAAGCTTGAACCAAACAGGTAAAGTATTGCAGCTTGACAAAGGGCAATAAAAAATATACATCTTGTAACTCTGCTAAAATAGACAATTGTACCCCACTTCCGAGCAATGTTTCCTATTTCTAGTTCTGCCATCAAATATCTGTGTGCTAATTATACCATTTTTGTTTTACATAGGGGAGAAAAGACTCGGACACCCCTCATCCCAGGAGACCAGAGACCCCCCCCCTCTGGAAGAAGGGGAAATACCAACACAAGAAGAAGAGCAGGAGGAGGAAGAAGACGTGGTGGAGATTGGCACCACAACAGGTGAGTGTCTGCGACCACAGGCTCAGGTAAAAGAGATGGATGGTGGCAGATTTTTGAGACCTTTTTTTTTGTTCTTTATCTCTTTTTAGGTGATCGTGATCCAGAACGCTTTACATCTGAAAGTGCCCAGATACTGATCGGGGAGATCATGGGGTGTAATCTCCAACTGCAAAACATCCAGCAACAAATCAGTGATGTTATTAAAAAAAATAATAACATCATTGATGTTTTGGGGCGAATTTAAACCCCACAAAATCACCTGTTTTATCGTACCAAAATGTTTTCAATGTTTAGAAAAGCCAAATTTGGAGGATGCACACAGTGTGCCAACATGTGCTATCTGCCATCACGGGAGATCAATGGACGCGTTTTGGGGGTGCAACCCCTTCCTCAATTATAAAGTAGCGTTGAGGAAGGGCTTGCTCCCCCAAAACACGTTCCTTGATCCCCCCTGATGGCAGATAGCACATGTTGACATTCGTAAATTGGTGTGCATCTTCCAAATTTGGCTTTTCCAGGGGTGATTTCCCCCCATCTGAACACTATATCAAACACAGTTCATAAATACTCATGTCTCATATAGCCTTCAGGTTTTACCATATGTGAACTTTGTAAGTTCAAGTTTTTTGGCTTTCTTGTTGGTTTTACACAGGCCTGTTTTATCTGAAATGGATATTTCGATTTTTGATAATGCTACTGCAAACATTGTTATACAACAAACATGTTGGTTTGTTTTAAAAACCTTTGGGAAATGCACATGTGATTGTGCAGGTATAAAAAAGTGCCTTACTCAAGAATGTGTGGATTATTGTCTCAACACTACAACACTTTTGGGGTGATGTAATTGCTGTTTTATGCAAAAATGGGGGTTATTTCCTAAGGGCAAATCCTCTTTGCACTACAAGTGCAGGTTCAGTGCAGTTGCAAGTGCACTTGTAGTGAAATGTGTTTTTGCATTTAGGAAGTACCAGCCAACACTGTTTTTTATAAGGTTACCCAATCGCGACATTTTCTGCACTCAACACATTTCTGTCAGGGTCAGCTAAAACAAACACAAGCAGTAAATGTCCACAAAGAATTTCTTTTGGTTGTTTTTTATTTTAAAAAGGTGTCACAGATTGTCTGGCATATTGATAGCCCCCCTACCCACAAAGAACTGCAGGTAGCGTAACCGGACATCACGGGCATTCAGGGAGGGCAAGCCAGGACGGCCACTTTCAAGCGCCGTCAGTGTTGATGGATTAGGGATTCTGGCCTCAGGCCCAACTGAGCCAGCATAGTTGGCTGAATGTTTTCTTAAAAAATTATGGAGAACACAGCAGGCAAGTATTATATGGTTCAGTTTATACTCCGCCATATGGATGAGTGTCAGAAATAATCGGAACCGGCTGGCCAGGATTCCAAATGTGTTCTCCACCACTCTTCGGGCTCTGGCCAGCCGATAATTAAAAACCCTCTGTTCCGGGGTGAGGGTCCTCATCGGGAATGGCCACATCAGGTGGTCCCCCAGCGCAAATGCTTCATCAGCAACAAACACAAATGGGAGACCTTCAACATTGTCCTCTGGAGGTGGCAAGTCCAAGCTGCCATTCTGGAGACGCCTGTAGAACTCCGTCTGGGCGATCACTCCACCATCGGACATCCGGCCATTCTTCCCCACGTCCACATACAAGAACTCGTAATTAGCCAACATCACTATACTATTAAACCCCTTGTAATTATAATAGTACGACCCCGAGTTGGGTGGTGGGACGATGTGGACGTATTTCCCATCAATTGCCCCTCCGCAGTTAGGAAAGTCCCACCGCTGGGCAAAGTGGGAGGCCACAGTCTGCCATTCCTGTGGCGTTGAAGGAAACTGTTGAGGAGAAAAAAATAAACATTACTATTTTTTCACAGAAACATGGCAAGCAGATTAGACACAAACATTATGGGGCAACCTCCAGATAGCATTTACTAAGGGGAATTTAACAACAACAAAGTATAAGGTACACCTATCATATTCCCCCTCCCCCCCTCTCATGGGCCATTTCTAACATTATAGGGGGGGGGAACTCTTGGACAGGTAACCCTCTTCACTTCATTGAGAGATGAATGCCTAAATACAGGGTATTACTTGGAACAGTCCCTCCTTAGTTACACTATTGGCAGACCACTGGACAGGTAAGAAGTGTCATAATACAAAGATATAAATACACACTGTACACATTTGAGGACATTTGAACATTCTGCTATTACCTATCAAGATAATAATACGATACAAAAACTTTAAACAGTACCATTGGAAAGTATACAGGCAGGCCCTTGCACTACATGCTTTGGGGAATTCATCCATAAATCTGACCAGTAAAGAGATGGGTATAGTGTGTATGGGTTTGGCAAAGTTAGCAGATAGATGATTGAGGATAGAGAATTGGGATCAGCTGACTTAGCAGTTGGGGGGGAGGGTTAAAAAAAATTGGGGGACACCACAAAAAAAAGCCTCTGGCACTCTGCCTGAATTTAAATCAAAAATAACATTTCCAAACATTTTAGGGGGTGTTTGGGGTAAAGCACTACTATGGAGCTGATAAAATAAATTGTTAAGTGACTACATGAGGTGAATATAGGCCAGGAAAGACCATGCTGGGGAGGTTAGTGAAGGGAAAATATGTATGAAGGACATAAAATAATAATTACCTAAAAATCCAGCATGCATGAGAACAAAGGGGACATTCACAGCATATTACAATCATGGTAATTAGGGAATGAGGGAAGAAATACAATATATTATCAAACATTCAATACAATAAAATGTGATATAAAAGGATAAAAATCTTACCTTCATATACTCCTTCTGCAGGACCTGGATGATGGCAGAACAGGTCTCTGGGATAATGATCCCCAGAGCCTGGGGGGAGATGCCTGTCGAGAACTTCAAGTCCTGCAGACTTCTCCCTGTGGCCAAATACCGCAAGGTAGCGACCAACCTCTGCTCCGGAGTGATGGCTTGCCTCATGCAGGTATCCTGCCTGCTAATATAGGGGGTCAGCGAAGCCAACAAACGGTGAAACACGGGGTCCGTCATCCTGAGAAAGTTCCTGAAATCATCAGGATTATTCTCACGGATCTCATGGAGCAAAGGCATATGAGAGAACTGGTCACGCTGAAGCAACCAATTCTTGGTCCATGAACTCCTCCCCACCCTGTTCATGGACTGGACTTGTGTCAAGGTCAGGACCCCAACACCAAGCCCCCGCACAGCACGAACTCTACGAGGAGTACGCATACGAAACATGGCTAGAAAACGGTCGGCTGCTCAGAACGAAGTAACAGAACGCACTGAAGAACAGCAAGGCCTGTGAAGAGCGACCTGAAAAACAGCAACGAGCGGGCAAGATCGCACAGAAAACTCCGATACGAACTGACTGCACGCACTGAAGAGCAGATACAAACCCACAAGCACAAACTGAACGGCAGAAAACGATCTGAAAGCCACGAGTCTGAAAAAGCACGAATCGTCTCTCACCAAACTTTTACTAACACGAGATTAGCAAAAGGAGCCCAAAGGGTGCCACGCTTGGTTCTGAACCGGCCTTTTCTAGTCTCGTCGTACGTGGTGTACGTCACCGCGTTCTTGGCGATCGGAAATTCCGACAACTTTGTGCGACCGTGTGTACGCAAAACAAGTTTGAGCCAACATCCGTCGGAAAAAATCCTAGGATTTTGTTGTCGGAATGTCCGAACAAAGTCCGACCGTGTGTACGGGGCATTACAGTGGCAACATGAAAAGTTCAGGTGCGGAGCACAATCGCCATCCACTTAAGTGGTTATTCAACACTTGCAGTGAGCTCATAAAGTTGAGATTCCTTCGCTGGTAGTGGTGGTAAGGAAAAGTCCTCTGTGAAAGGAGTAATAGCGATGGTAGAATGTGGGCGCCCTTTACTCCTGCAGCGAGCAGATTAAGTGAAGTCATCCATCCTCGTTTTCGCGTCTGCGACGACGCAGGTCTTGCTCGTTTCGGTCCAGCCATCCTGCAGCATCTTGCGCATTTTCAAAGAAGTGATTCTGATCTCCAGCTGTAATTCGCAACTTGGCAGGGAATAACATCGCATATTTAAGCTGTAGGCGTTGCAGCCGTTTTTTAACATCTGCAAATTTGGATCTTCTGCGCTGCACTTCGGCTGAGAAATCGGGGTAAAAGGAGATTTTGGTTCCATTAAGCTGCACAGCCCCTTTTTCTCTGGCTAGTCGTAGCACTACTTCACGGTCACGATAATTAAGGAGCCTGGCCAGCATCGCTCTAGGGGGATTTCCGGGTGGGAGAGGTCTTGGCGGCACTCGATGTGCCCGCTCTACCGCATACAGGGGAGAGAAGGCCTCTTTACCAAATATTTCCTGCAGCCACTCTTCGACGAACACCGTGGGGTCCCTGCCCTCCACCTTCTCCGGGAGCCCCACTATGCGAACGTTATTGCGTCTCAGGCGTTTCTCGATATCATTAGTCTTTTCAAAGGCCTGGTGTGCATGTTGTGCAGCCCCCCTCACATCTCTGTTTAAATGAGGCATCTGATCTTCTATGTCACTTACTCTCCCCTCCACTGCCGTGGTTCTCTCCCTAATTTTTTGAATGTCCTGGCGGAGGAGAGAGACAGTCTCCTTCAGTCCCCCAAATTTTACTTTAAGAAGCAGTGCATCTATGGACTGCATGTAAAATTACACTGAGCATAGGCTGGGGACTGTCTTCCACTTGTAAATCAAACAGGCCTGGCATGGGATCTGGAACAGAGTCCATAATGTCTGTGTCCTCTGGCCTGTCTGTGTCTCCCCTGCCTGCCTGCTCCACGGACACTGCTGGGGTCTGTGTGCTGGTCTGTGTGGATTCTACAGAGCCTGCCAGTTTCTGTGCATAGTATAGCATATCCCTGGTTTGGTCTTTGGTCTTAGGGGGTTTCTGTGACTTACCCCCCTGGTCTGCTTTCTTGTCCTGGCCTTGTGGCGTTCTCTGCGGCTGAGATGTCCAGGCGCCATCTTGGAGGTCCGGGGCGGCCGAGGCCGCGGCTTCACCGTGGTTCCCACGGGTCATCATACCCACACACTGCAGCTGTATCTGTGTCCTGGGGCATCAGGGAGGCTGTAGGTACCGAACACTTCGGTTTTTGGGAGCTGGGAACAGCGAGGAAAGGATCGTTCAGAGGATCAACAGCGGGAGCTCTGGTGAACAGGTCTGTTCACATGCCGCGCTAGGCCACACCCCCCGGAGCGACTTGGAGTCTAAGTGGTGAAGCTCCTCTGAATACAACTGCCGGGGCCTCCGGAAGAAGAGGTCCCAGAACCCTATCATTCCAAAGTACATTTCAATGCCATAGCAGGATGTTTTTGATAGCATATTGCTGAGTAGAAAAAATAGTAAAGAAAGCACATTTGTAGGTATCATCAGATACAACATACCCCAGAACCAGCAGCTCTTCTCTTTTCTTCTTCGCTGCACTATCAAATGCTTGATTGTGTCCCAGCAAATCATACCCTTTTTCCAAAAATTTTAATTGTAAAGCAGAGGCCTCCCGTACAAAATCTTCAAATTTCATGCAGTTCCTCCTAAGCCGTAAAAATTGACTAACGGGGACAGATCTTAGCCAGGCAGGATGGTGACAGCTTTTAGTGCTAATGAAACCATTCCTGTCCATCTCCTTGACCTGTTCCCATCCCACGTATAGTCAAATGATGTATAAATGTGAGTGGTCCCAAAATAGTGTCAAAACTGTCTGATCTGTCCACCGCAAAATTGCAGTCCTGACAAAAAAAACAGCTTGCCGCCATCACTAGTAAAAAAAAATAATAATAATAAAAATGTCATAAATCTATTCCCTATTTTGTAGGCGCTATAACTTTTGCACAAATTAATATAAGCTTATTGTGATTTGCAAAAAATATGTAGAAGAATACATATCGGCCTAAACTGAGGAAAAAAATGTTTGTTTTTTTAAATAAATTGGAATATTTATTATACCAAAAAGTAAAAAATATTGTTTTACAAAATTGTCAGTCATTTTTTGTTTATAGCGCAAAAAATAAAAACCGCAGATGTGATCAAATACCACCAAAAGAAAGCTCTATTTGTGGGTAAAAATGATCAAAATGTCATATGGGTACAGTGTTGTATGATCGTGCAATTGTCATTGAAAGAGTGACAGCGCTGAAAGCTGAGAATTGGCCTGGGCAGGAAGGGGGTGAAAATGCCATGTATTGAAGTGGTTAAAGAAATAACAATGACTCCATCCAGCACTCTGATCGTTAAATCCAAGAAATGAATCTCAGATCTACTAAATTCATGCTGGAGTAAAATACCCCTATCATTGGAGTTTAGGAAGGTCATAAAGTCATCCAAGTCACACTGTTCGCCATCCCATATGAGGAGGACGTCGTCAATGTACCTTTTCCAGAGGATTAACTCTGGTCTAGGTCTCACATAGACAACATCCTCCTCCCACTTAGCCATAAAGAGATTTGCCATACTGGGCGCAAACTTGGCGCCTATGGCCACATCCCTATCCTGCAGGTAATAGGACCCACCAAACCAGAAATAGTTTTGTCCTATAACAAAGTCAAGAAGCGATCAGATAAAATCTCTTTGGGGTGACACCAAATTATCAGTTTCAAGATAATGTCTCACGACTCTCTACATGCTGATGTGAAATTATCATACATAGGGACGAAACATCAGCAGTAGCCAGGATATAACTATCCTTCCACTCCATTGTATTGAGAGTGTTGATTACCTGCATAGAATCATGCAAAAATGATGGAGTTTTGATGCCTAGTGGTTGCAAGAAATGATCAATGTACTTACCCACCCGGGAAGTAACCAAATTAATACCACTGTACAGGATCCTTGTGTACCTTAGGCAGGTAATACATCACAGGTACATGAGGAGCAGCTGGAATCAAAAAATATTTCTCTTTTTTGGACAGAATCTTATTTTGATAACCTTCCTCCACCAAGGATATAAGTTCCTTTTTATATTTGTCTGTCGGGTTCCCAGCCAAAAGCAACATAGCTATTATGGTCAGATAGTAATCTGAACATCTCTGACTTGTAAGCCCCAGAGTCCAGGATCACTATCCCACCCCCCTTGTCCGCGGGTCGTACCACTATGTCCTTGCGTTCTCTTTTTAAACATATAATCTCTCCTGTTTTTCTTAAGCTGAAGCTGCTCCAAATCTTTAGAAACCACATCTCTGAACACTGAGAGTGAAGGGGCCAAACTACCAGGAGGGTTAAAAACAGAAGTGTTGGCCAGAGAGGTATTCCTAACATTATTTCAAAATGGATTAGTAATCAGGTATCGTTCAATATTCATCTTTCGAACAAACTTCTGGAGGTTAATAAAAGTCTCAAACTTTAAGTGGAACAAAACTATTTCTGGTTTGGTGGGTCCTATTACCTGCAGGATAGGGGTGTGGCCATGGGCACCAAGTTTGCTCCCAGTATGGCCAATCTCTTTATGGCTAAGTGGGAGGAGGATGTTGTCTATGTGAGACCTAGACCAGAGTTAATCCTCTGGAAAAAGTACATTGACAACATCCTCCTCATATGGAATGGTGAACAATGTGGTTTGGAATGACGAAAAGAGCGGAGAAGGAAAAATTTCCCAAGTAATTCTTCAACGAGGAACAGCCGGATTTTTTAAAAATATATATAATTCTTTATGGAAAAAATCCACAGAAACACTGAAAGCCAGTAAAAATATGCATATAACAAACCTCCACCACATACAATAAAAATAGACAACGTTGTCTAAGAACACAGATGTATCTATTCATTTATATCTAGTTTTATTTTTATCTTCATTTATTTTTCTTTATTATTACTACTTTCATTCTTATTTATTCATACTTAATGATGTGTTTAGAGCTCTTACTTAAAGGAATGGGTGCTGCGCTAGTCCAATGACATTGGACTAGCGCAGCACCCATTCCTTTAAGTTTTGCACTGCCTATGGGCCCTGTTTGATCCCATTCGGTGTTTGCAGCTGTCCACGTGTACCATTCTTTTCCAAGGTAGCGCAGGAATAAATTCCTTTATTGTTTGGAGCTCTGCTGCACTCCGTGGTCGTCCATTCTTACCGTTGTTGCCGTGTGACTGGCGGAGTAACAGGAAGTGGACGTTTGATGAACCCTGTGGAGACACCATATGCCGTACTTTGTATGAGCTACTCAAGGATACTTGCCAGACGCCTGTGCATTCTCTAAAGAAACTCGAGTCACGAGTGAAGCGCATCAGATTGACGCCATCACGTTCTCTGCAATGAGGGCACAGATCACCTACTAGCGGACATCCCCCATCTGCATTCCCTGGGAGCTTTGAAAAGATACGGGAGTACTATAGCTACACGTAGGTACCACGACGCTGAACACCAACGGCACTGGATGCCTATGGGACATATGGAGTAGCAGATGGAGTTTTCACTCTATCCTCAGTGGTTCCCATCTTCCTTGGAAACGGGTGTATTGCCAGTCTTACTGCCTTGATGCTGTGGACGAGGTGGACATCGGGAGAGCGGTGAGCTGTATGGATTCCTTTTTCCTGGCTGGGAAGTGTATATACATACACACACTCACCTGCCCCCTAGAAATTCAAAAGTCCGTCCCCATCTGTAACTGACAACCTGGACATTCACTATATACCCTGCTACCTGGGGGAACCCTGAACACTCCTGTCGTATCCATCTATGTTTTATTTACACTAATAGGAAACCGTACTCCAATTCCATCATTACCTTTGCTATCAATGCATCATTAATTTTCAATTTGCCTTACCGGGTTCAATCTTTGAACTGCTCTTAAATATTGTATATGTAACTCAGCTATGGAAAGGAAAAATGATCAATGTGTGGTATCTATGAGATATTGAGCGAATCACTCTGAGACTACATCCATCCATGTCCTCACTGGGACTTCTCTATGAGGATTAGTTATTCATGATATTTGTGTGTGTGTGTCTGCTTTTGGTGGTCACCTGTGTTCTTAGACAACGTTGTCGATTTTTATTGTATGTAGTAGAGGTTTGATATATATATACATTTTTACTAGCTTTCAGTGTTTATGTGGCTTTTTTCAATAAAGAATTATATATATTTTTTTGATAAATCTGGCTGTTCCTCGTTGAAGAATTACTTGGGTAATTTTTCCTTCTCCCCTCTTTTTTGTATGCTTACCCCAATTCGGAACACACCTCAAGTCTTTATTTAATTTAATTAAATATGCAATATAAATATACGACGGTTTTGCGGTGACTATATGAGGAATTGTTAAAATCCAGTTCCCCTTTTTCAGTCAAGCTTGTATTAGGTGTAGCTGTAGTGTCATTTTCATCTCTGTTGTTGGATGACTTTATGACCTTCCTAAACTCCAATGATAGGGGTATTTTACTCCAGCATGAATCGAGTAGATCCGAGATTAATTTCTTGGATTTAAAGATCAGAGTGTTGAATGGAGTCATTGTCACATCAACATTCTTTAAAGAGATGGACAGGAATTATTTCATTAGCCCTAAAATGTCACCATCCTGCCTGGCTAAGATCTGTCCCCATTAGTCAATTTTTATGGCTTAGGAGGAACTGCACGAAATTTGAAGATTTTGTGCGGGAGGCCTCTGCTTTACAAATAAAATTTTTGGAAAAGGGGTATGATATGCTGGAACACAATCAAGCAATTAATCGTGCAGCGAAGAAGAATAGAGAAAAGCTGCTGGTTCCGAGGGATGTTGTACCTGATGATACCTACAAACGTGCTTTCTTTACTACTTTTTCTACTCAGCAATATGCTATCAAAAACATCCTGCAAAGGCATTGGAATGTACTTTGGAATGATAGGGTTCTGGGACCTCTTCTTCCTGAGGCCCCGGCAGTTGTATTCAGAGGAGCTTCACCACTTAGACTCCAAGTCGCTCCAAATATAATAGATCCCCTAACAGAATCAGTGACATGACGCTGGTGCATGCTGGGACACGGCGGCCATCTTTCTGGTGGGGACTGCTGGAATCATATACAAACACAGGTCAATTTTAGAAGCTGAAAATGTGAGTTCATTCCCTTGTTTTTACCTACAATAAAACATTGTTTGATATACTGCACAATGAGGTTTATCTCCTTCTATTCACATGGGATGACATACAGTATCTCACAAAAGTGTGCACACCCCTCATATTTTTGTAAATATTTTATTACATCTGTTCATGTGACAACACAGAAGAAATTACACTTTGCTACAATGTAAAGTAGTGAGTGTACAGCTTGTATAACAGTGTAAATTTGCTGCCCCCTCAAAATAACTCAACACACAACCATTAATGTCTAAACCGTTGGCAACAAAAGTGAGTAAACCCCTCAGTTAAAATGTCCAAATTGGGCCCATTTAGGCTTTTTCCCTCCCCGGTGTCATGTGACTCGTTAGTGTTACAAGGTCTCAGGTGTGAATGGGGAGCAGGTGTGTTAAATTTGGTATTATCGCTCTCACTCTCTCATACTGGTCACTGGAAGTTCAACATGGCACCTCATGGCAAAGAACTCTCCGAGGACCTGAAAAAAATAATTGTTGCTCTACATAAATATGGCCTAGGCTATAAGAAGATTGCCAAGACCCTGAAACTGAGCTTCAGCATGGTGGCCAAGACCATACAGCGGTTTTCGTTAATGAGCGAAAACAAAACTAAAATGTGAGGGAGTGATGTTTACCCTTGTGAACTTCCAATTTCCACGGAGCTCCATGCTTAGCAGTTAGCACTGTGCAGCATCACAGGCCTCCTCAAACTTCTGTCCAGAGCAGCACTGTGCATTACAGGCCTCCTGACAAGAGTTCCGACTCGAGACCATCCAGAGCAGAGCACTGTGAGTGTGTACATTACTGGCCTCTCCCCAGACCACCATCTAGAGCAATGTGTGCAATACAGGCCTCCTACCACCGGTATCGAGAGCACTGTGCATTACAGGCCTCCCCTGAGAACACCATCCAGCACTGTGAAGCATTACAGGCCTCTCAGACCACTGTCCCAGAGCACTGTGCATTACAGGCCTCCCCTGAGAACACATCCAGCACTGTGCAGCATTACAGGCCTCCTCAGACCACTGTCCAGAGCACTGTGCAGCATTACAGGCCTCCTCAGACCACCGTCCAGAGCACTGTGCATTACAGACCTCCTCAGACCACCATCCAGAGCACTGTGTATTACAGGCCTCCTCAGATCATCCTGAGTGGCTAAATCTGTATTTGTGAGTTTGTTCAAACCTTAATACCATAAATAATAACATATTAAACATTTTTACTCCAGGAGTATATAATAAGTTTGCAAATTCTAGAGAAATGCTTAAATAATGCATTACAATTTAACTAAACCCATTAGATTTTCGTTGACTAAAATCATTTTAGTCGACTAAAATCATTTTAGTCGACTAAAATGATTTTAATCAACTAAAATGTAGGACATTTTAGTTGACTAAAATGTACTGCAGATTTAGTGGACTAAATACGACTAAAACTAAAACATTTGCAGATGGCTAAAATGGGACTAAAACTAAAATGGCATTTTAGTCAAAAGACAAAGACTAAAACGAAATTGAAATTTTCTGCCAAAAACACTGCAATATATAACTCTCGTTATACCTTAAAATATTTAGTCTGAACAAACTGGTTGTGACCATAAATATGCACATTTTCTGCAGCACAATTCCCAAAGTAAACAATATGGGGGAAATTGTCTTGTATTCCCTGCTCATAGAGCAAACAATCCATAAAGCAATCCATAAAACATGTCCCAAGGATAAAAACACTATGAAAACTACCAGTTAAGTCTTTTCAATGTATCATAGACCTAATGTAACATGTCTTTGAGCATGAGTGCACTAATGTGTGCATAGAACCTGTCACCAACTGTTTATTAAAGTGTAAACAAAAATCTATTATTCAGTATGTTTGGCATCATGCCTCACTGTGTATAGCTTTATTAAGCAAATAATGTTTAGGTCTCTGTTGCAGTTTCTAACCAGAAAATCCTGCCAGTAACAGCATATTCTGATGCAGGCAACTTTGTAAAGCTTCTGCCTTGGCTTTTACATCTGCATTTCCAGGCTGTCATTTATGTACCTTCAGCTAACCAATGGGCTGCATATGGGCTTCAAATAAGAAACTTTGAACAGATTTAAAAAAAAAAAAAGTTGCTTAAGAAAACTGTTTACAGTGAAGCCAATAAACATATTTTTACTGAAAAATATGTTTATTGGTCATACACAGAGGTCAGAATGTCTGAAGCACTCACACAGCTGTTACGAATATTTGCCATAATTTGTGAAACATGTTTGCTCAATATAATCATCAGTTCCATCTTGTGGATATAATGCAGTATTTTCCTAATTGAGGTATTTCAGGAGATACTGCATTATGGACACTAGATGGAGCTGGCAATCATGGGAAGTAAACATATTAAACACATTATGGCGCCTACTCTTGGCAAGTGTGCTAGTGCTTGAGATAATCACACAGCAAAGTTTTTTGTTTTTAACCACTTGCCGACGGCTGCACACTGATATACGTCGGCACAATGGCAGCGGTGGGCAAATGGGTGTACCCTTTAAGAGTAGGGGATAGCAGGCGTGCGCCCCGCCGCGTACAGTGTGACCGTGCCCGTGGGACTCAATGTCCGCTGGTCTCCCGGCAATCCTGTCACGGAGCCTCAGAATGGAGAAGTGCCTATGTAAACAAGGAATTTCCCCGTTCTGGCTTGTGTCATGACAGAGATCACCGCTCCCTGTCATCAGGAGCGGTGATCGCTGTCATGTGACTATTAGCCCACCCCCCCACAGTTAGAATCACTCCCTAGAACACACTTAACTCCTTCATCGTCCCCTAGTGGTTAACCCCTTCACTGCCAGTGTCATTTACACAGTAATCAGTACATTTTTATAGCACTGATCGCTGTATAAATGACAATGGTCCCAAAATAGTTTCAAAAGTGTCCGACGTGTCCGCCATAATGTTGTAGTCCCAATAAAAATTGCAGATCGCTGCCATTACTAATTAAAAAAAATAAAAATAAAAATGCCATAAACTATCCCCTATTTTGTAGACGCTATAACTTTTGAGTAAACCAATCAATATACGCTTATTGCGATTTTTTTACCAAAAATATGTAGAAGAATACATATCGGCCTAAACTGAGGAAAAAAATTGTTTTTTTATATATTTTTGAGGGATATTTATTACAGCAAAAAGTAAAAAATAATGCGTTTTTGTCAAAATTGACGCTCTTTTTTTGTTTATAGCGCAAAAATTAAAAACCGCAGAGGTGATCAAATACCACCAAAAGAAAGCTCTATTTGTGGGAAAAAAAGGATAGGGAGATGGCAAAGGTATTGAATTTATTCTTCTCCTCAGTCTTCACGAGGGTCTACTGACTGGAAGTACCAGCTGATTGGAGAAAAGCCAATGTAGCACCAAAATTTAAAAAAAGGCCAAAATACATCCTTGGCAATTACAGACCAGTTAGCCTAACATCAATAGTATGCAAGCTCTTGGAGGTGATGATAAGAGACTATATACAAGATTTTAGTAATGAAAACGGTATAATTAGCAGTAATCAGCATGAATTCATGGAGAATCGTTCTTGCCAAACCAATCTATTATCCTTCTATGAGGAGGTGAGATGCCATCTAGATAAAGGAAGGCCGTTAGACGTGGTGTATCTGGATTTTGCAAAAGCATTTGACACAGTTCCCCATAAACGTTTACTGTACAAAGTAAGGTCCGTTGGCATGGACCATAGGGTGAGTACATGGATTGAAACCTGGCTAAAAGGGTGAGTTCAGAGGGTGGTAATAAATGGGGAGTACTCGGAATGGTCAGGGGTGGAAAGTGGGTTTCCCCAGGATTCTGTGCTGGGGCCAATCCTATTTAATTTGTTCATAAATGACCTAGAGGATGGGGTAAACAGTTCAATCTCTGTATTTGCGAACGATACTAAAGCTAAGCAGGGCAATAACTTCTCCGCAGGATGTGGAAACTTCTGTACAAATTAATGGGGGTGGGCAACTACATGGCAAATGAGGTTTAATGTGGAAAAATGTAAAATAATGCATTTGAGTGGCAAATATATAAATGCAATCTACTCACTGGGGGGAGAACCTCTAGGGGAATCAAGGATGGAAAAGGACCCAGGGGTCCTAAGGATGATAGGCTCAGCAATGGCATACAATGTCAAGCTGCTGCTAACAAAGCACACAGAATATTGGCATGCATTAAAAAGGGGATTAACTCAAGAAATAAAGCAATAATTCTCTCACTCTACAAGACTCTGGTCCGGCCTCACCTGGAGTATGCTGTCCAGTTCTGGGCACCAGTCCTCAGGAAGGATGTACTGGAAATGGAGTAAGTACAGAGAAGGGCAACAAAGCTAATAAAGGGACTGGAGGATATTAGTTATGAAGAAAGAATGTGAGCACTAAACTTATTCTCTCTGGAGAAGAGACGCTTGAGAGGGGATATGATTTAGATGTACAAATACCATACTGGTGACCCCACAATAGGGATAAAACTTTCAGCAGAAGGGAGTTTAATAAGACATGTGGCCACTCATTAAAATTAGAAGAAAAGAGGTTTAACCTTAAACTACATAGAGGGTTCTTTACTGTAAGAGCGGCAAGGATGTGGAATTCCCTTCCACAGGCGGTGGTCTCAGCGGGGAGCATCGATAGATTCAAGAAACCATTAGATAAGCACCTGAATGACTGCAACATACAGGGATATACAATGTAATACTGACACATAATCACACATAGGTTGGACTTGATGGACTTGTGTCTTTTTTCAACCTCGCCTACAATGTAACTATGTAACTAAGTGCTCCCTCCCCCGTGTATTGAAGGCTCACCTTAAGGTGTGTGACCTTACTGTTAAGCTTAACCTTATGTGAGCATTGCCCCTGAGGAAGATACGGAAATCCCTAGTATCGACACAAATTGAAGCATTATGTCATAGGAAGGACATAGTTATACGCCCCGCAGACAAGGGCGGGGCTATTGTCATCCTGGACAAGGATTCCTACTCTAGGGAAATGTTAAGGATTCTTTCTGACTCAGAAACTTATTCTCCTCTACCATCTGATCCAACTCTTGCGTTCAAACGGGAGTTGAAGGCATTTATTGACAAGGGTCACGATATGGGCATATTGAATAAAAAAGAGAAGGAGCATTTGGTTCCCTGGCTCCCCGGCTACCGGTTATGTACATATTGCCCAAGATTCATAAGACCCTGATGAACACCCCAGGAGGACCCATCATCAGTGGCATAGACTCTATCACTTCGCGAGTGGGTAAACATATTGATCATTACCTGCAACCATTGGTGATGGGTACTCCTTCTTTTCTTAAGGACACTAAACATGTCTTGTATCTGCTGAATGACATTGAGTGGAAGACATCCTACATGTTGGTCACTGCGGATGTCGCATCACTCTATACGGCGATATCTCATAGATTGGGCCATGAGGCTGTGCGACATTTTCTCTATCGGGACTCCAGTATTTCCGTCACGTAGTTTAATTTCATGATGGAACTACTGGATTTGGAGCATAATCATTTCTGGTACACTACCTACAGACAAAGGGAGTGGCCATGGGAGCTAAGTTTGCTCCCAGTATGGCCAACCTCTTTATGGATAAATGGGAGGAGGAGGGGGTTCTGCATGATAGGCCACCACAGCTTATCATGTGGAAAAGATTTATAGACGATGTCTTGTATATATGGGACAGGAACGCAGAGTCTGTAGCTGCTTTTCTATCTTTTTTGAACAACAATGACAGGGGGATTGTACTTAGCTAGGAAACCAGCCCCACTCAGATCCATTTTCTGGATCTGGTGATCACAATTGAGGATGACAAGATTGTTACGTCCACCTTTTTCAAACCGACTGACAGGAACAGTTATATCCCATTGGATTCTTGTCATCACCGTTCCTGGCTGTCAGCTGTCCCAAAGGGTCAATTCCTACGCCTAAGGCGGAATTGCACCAATTTGGGTGAATTTTATAAGGAGGCCTTGGTTCTCAAGTCCAGGTTTCCAAGTAAGGGCTATGATAATGCGACCCTGGATTTACTAATTGCAGAGATAGGTAACAGAGATCGCCAAGTCCTTTTGGGTGACAAACCCCCCAAGCCGAAAATAGAGAGGATTTTGGTCTAGCTTTTTTAAACACCTATTCTAGTCAACATTGGGTTAAAAAAAGAATAATTAAAAAGCATTGGCTTAAAATGACCGGATCCTTTGTCGATTGCTACCAGATTATCCATGTGTATTGTTTAGGGGGGCCTCTAATCTTAGGCATCTAATAGCACCTAATGTTCTGGACCCACCTACATGCCCAATGTTTTTTGGAGACTTAAAGGGTTTCTTTCCTTGCAGAAAATGCAAAGTTTGTAAGGTGAACGCACTATGTGACAGGAGAATAACTGAATTAACATCGGAAGGTACTGGTGTCACATACCCCATAAAATCATTTATAACGTGCACCACTAAGTGTGTTGTGTACCTCTTGAGGGGTCCATGCGGTTTGGAATATGTCGGACACACCACCCGCATGTTACATGTCAGTCTGGGAGAACACATCACAAACATAAAGACGGGTTTTGATAAGCACAATGTCTCCAAGCACTATGATCTCAAACACAATAGAGACCCTAAAGGTACCATCTTCATAGTTTTAGAAAAATACACTCCCCACTGGCGTGGAAGTAATGGTAGGAGAATTATCTCTAGATCCGAAACCAATTGGATTTATAAGCTTGACACGCATGTTCCCAATGGTTTGAACGTTGATTGGGACATCAACTGTTTTATCAATAATTGTTGATGTCACCTACATCAGCTATCCTTGGTTAACAATTTTTGGTTAAACCTTTTTCGTATGCACCATTGATAATCTATAATCTATTTGATGCTGTGAATCCTTTCCCCTTCTGTATAATACAGTATTGGATATTTTGTTCTTCATCCCTCTGTTAGGGGATAATTTCTTGTTATGTTTTATTTCTATATGGATTGTCTTTCTTATAATATGATATAACTGTTTTTTTGGGAGTGTGGAGGAGCGTATCCTTTTTTAACATACTTCCATAGAAGTGTTTTTACACTATAGGCTAAACCCTAAATTGGTTCAGAATAAGATATGGTCTATTTATGGGCTTATTTTATGAATTGTTTCCTTTTCACCCACCTGGTAGTACTCAAAGAATCCACAAGATGGCACTGCCTTCTATATATTTCTTTGGAGTGTTATCACGACTGCCCTGTGGTGTCAACTTATAAATAATCCACAAGATGGCACTGTTTTTGTTTTGTTTTTTTGTTTTTTGTTTTTTACATATTTTTTTTATATATTTTTATACATTTTTTTTTTAGCAGTATTAGGACTGCCCTGTGGGTGTCAGTGATGAGTCACCTTCTCCACCAACTTGATTGGTTAAAGTTTGGTAGAAATAGCCTTTTTAGATTGTCAAATAAGCTCTGGGTATCGTTTTTAGGGAACCTATGGCTGCGCTTCTCCACTCTGCCGTGTGGATATTTAAAGCGCATGCGCGTGTGCGTACCCCTGATGACATCAGTTGTGACAAAACAGTCGTAGGGTTTGTTACGTATACACGCACGGCACATGCGCATTCTTGTTTTTAAGATACTAGCAGAGCTTTTTATCTGTATCCTTGCAAGGAACGTTTTTACTGTTTTGGAACTTTGTTGTTTAAATAAACCACCAAAGGAATCTCTGCACTACTGGAGTTTTTTCTCCCCTTCTTTTCTTGGTTAACCCATTTGTACGCTGTGGAAGTCGCTATCCATTGGTGCGCAGTTCCTGTCTCAACGGTCGCCCATTGGTGCGCTCTTGCCCCTTTTGGTCATCCATTGGTGCGCAGCACTTATTTCCTGGAAGTGAACCATGGAAGCTACTCCTGACTGATGCCAGCTGGTCACCTGGGAATCCCTAACAGTGTTTCTGCGTTTTCAACTAAGCCTGTTTTGACCCCCCTGAGAAGGGCGGTCGCAGGCTTTCCGGTAAGCCTCCATTGTTTATTGTAAGGTGACGGACAGCACAAGCAGAGAACATAGACCCTGGTTCCTGTATTGAAGTTTTTCCATTGGGACACCTTCACTTATGAACTTTGTTTGTCACATTAATGCACTTAATTTCTCTAACACATAAATTTATGTTTGGACTCTTTTTTTATTTATTTTTCACCTGATTTTTTAACTCGGTTTATTTCACTGGATATTTTTGATTATGATACATATGTCACTTTAATGTAAATTTATATATTATGTTCACTTGGTAAAAGCATTGGTTTTCTATCCCGCGCTACACTTTTCTATATACCTATCGTTTTGTGCCCCATATCAGGGTTATAGTGTTTAGCAGCAGGATATCCTTTGCGGTTTCAATTTTCAGTAATTTATATGTTTTTTATTTATCACACACCTAGCGCAATTTCTTTCCTTATTTTGTTATACTTATGGTTATTAAGCACTTGTTATTGTTTACTCTTTTTGTATATTATCCACATTACTAAGTACAGGATATTCTACCATTTTACAGGAATCTTACGATTAGGATTTTTGCTTATATCTTTGATAGCGCAGTGATTATAATTTAATTTTAAATTTTAACTTTATGCTATTAAAACATTGATATAGATTTGTGCAATTCTGTTGAATAACTGCTTATGCATGTTAAATTAGCAAATAAAAAATGATACACTGAATACGCACTCCTTTTCCCCACATCGCTGATTTTTTTTGGATTACAGTCTGATCCTCTAAAGGTCTGGTGAGTAAACCAGCTTGCTTGAACAGGAAGATCACCAGATGGGGACTGTTCACTGGAGGTGGAAATTTATAATTCCCCGCCTCGCCTTTCTGGTAATCCAAAAACTTCTCAGGGCTTTTTCAATCAGTGCTCAATTCATTTAGAGTTAGCGGCCCGCCATTTTCCTACTGATCATTCCAAGGGTGATATCACACCTTCCCGATGATGCACTGGCTTAGGCTTCACCACTGTGGAAGTGTCGAGATCCTATGATTTCCAGTCTTTCTGCCCTCCAGCAAGCTTATTTTGATGTGCCAGGCAGGGCCTCATCCACTGTTGAAGCACTTCTTTGGCTTTGTCAAGGAAGCATGACTGTTGGTCAATACACAGTTCAGTTTCATACCTTGGCCTCTGAACTAGCATGTAATAATGAGGCCCTTATTAATTGTTGGTTTAGTACTCATTAAGGAGTATGGACCTATCTACAGGAATGAATAGTGACTGCAGCATATTTGTTTGAAAGGCACATGGAAACCATCAAGTGTTGTTTAACACCAAGAAAAGATATTAGGAGTAGAGTTTCAGTTAAGTATTTACTCACAAGTAATCCACAAGAAAATGAAACATAGAAACATGGAAGAATTATGGCAGTAACACACAAAGTAGTCCATCATATCACCTCCGTTTTTTAATATTTTTTTTTATAGCTTTATGTTTGTCCCAAACATGTTTATATTCACTCATTGTTGACTGACTCACTGCCTCTTATGGAAGTCTGACTCCAAATGACCCGTGCATGAATTTAACTCCAACTCTTGTGCAAAATAGTGAAGTGACTTCCGTGCTTCCCTTCAGATCCCCACTCACCAGATCCTAGCACCCCTGCAGAGGTCAAGCGCATATATTGTGCGTGTGTGGCAATTTCCAGAGCAATCACCTCCTATTTGGCACATACAATCTTGGGGTATCCAGATCCTTGTATCCCTATGAGGATGAGGCGTTTGCACTGGATAAGGTTCCAATAATCACCTCCTCCGCGACTCCGGTAGAATATCCAGCTAGCTTGCATCAAAACATGTGTATCAAAATTGCTTTTACTATGCCATAAAAAGCTGCCTTCTGGTCCTTATTTCCTTTTTGATCCACGAGGGTTCTCTATATGCTTCTACCAAACAGCATAGCACCATCCACCACCATCCATCACCACCATTATGCTGTTTGGTGGAAGCATATAGAGAACCTTGGTGGATCAAAAAGGAAAATGGTTGATCGATTGGTTAAATTGAACTTTCACCTGAGAGGAGTGACTCACACAGGAGGTTGACTCTTCAGGTAACGGGCAGCCCCACTTACCCCTATACTTATACCTATTTTTTCACTGTTGGTGCCCCAACCTTGGAGCCCCTAAGGGGAAGCTGCAGCCCAGCCTACACCTAAGCACGGAATTTAGTAATTTATTTTATTCTAAAATGACACTCTCCATTACTGACCATATAATTTATTTCAGATACGCAAATAACAGTTTTGAGAATATGTTTATATTTTTAGGTAATTAGTGAGTTCTGAGCTTTCACAAAACATCTTTATGGTGGGGAATTCAACAGATGAGTAGAAACTCGCAAGCATCCCAAATGGAATTAATCCAGAGAAAAGGGGAGATGTAAAGCAAAACAGATGAAAAACAGTATATAAGCCCAACCCTAGCTTAGTAAGAATATTAATAGGAATTATTGTAATTATTGTAATTTTTTTGTATTATTATATTCAACTCCACAGGCAGCATATGTGCAAATAACACTCGGTCCTGTTCTGTTCTGGTGGCTCCATTCTCCCCAAAATGTTTTATGCTGGCTGTAGCTCCACCCCCAAAATGAAAGCCAAAATGTTGGATGTTCCTGTGGGGGGAAGCAATTAACACAGTGCTCTGCCCCCTCTCTAAGCTGTGTGATCTTTTACTATTAATATTAATAAGCAATGCTGATTGTTCATTCATACCAGTGACAGACACACAGAGCTCAGAGCGTTCTATCAGCAAGTGCTTTTATATATACCCAGCCTGGTCAAAGAATCATACAGTGCTGCCATGCTGTATGAGCTTTCTTTAATGGATGGATGATCTGAAATGTCAGGACCATGTGTATAACACATTCTGACAATACTGATCTCCCATTCATAAAACAAAAAGGTTACTCAGTGCTGCAGTCCTGCAGTGGCCAGGCTGTGTATTATTATCATTATTTCAGGTACTTATATAGCCCTGTCAATTTAGGCAGCGCTTTACATATACATTGTACATTTAGATCAGTCCCTACCCTCAAGGAGCTTACAATCTAAGGTTCCTAACTCACATCCATACACATACTAGGGCCAATTTAGACAGTATCTAATTAACCTACCAGCATGTCTTTGGAGTGTGTATGTATAAAAGCAGTCCTGATAGACACACAGGAATTTTCTTTTAATTTTTTTTTTTTTTTTTTGTGAATAGCAGTGCTGGTCTCCAATGCGGTCCCTGTGGCCAGAGACCAGTACTATCACAAATCCATCTCCTTTTTTGCGGCATTATCGGATAGTGAGGGACAGATTTGAGTGGAACCAAATGCAATAAGCAATTGGTCCCATGGAAAGTTAAATAACATTATAACATTAAAACAACAATAACATAGTTCTTCTTTAACTACTTTATGTTCAGAGCAATTTGATAATTTTTCACACACGTTTTATATTTTGCATTTTTTGCTAGAAAATTATATATATTTGCAGAAATGTTTAAATACAGTGTAGCACCCTCTACCTTAGGTAAGTTGCTAGAGGTAGTTGTTTTTTTTGTTACAGCCAGTGCAGGTACATTTAGGCATGCCTAGCTAAAAGTCTAAGCCAATTTGGTTTTGATCTGGGGGCTGGGAGTGGTTTAAGAGAAGCAGCAGGTGATTGACATGTGGCTTCATCTCTCTGGCGCCTCCCTCTGGTTTTCAGAAAGTTCTGGAAAAGAGGTGGGGAGACAGGATTGGAGTGACATGGCGTGTATCTGGAAGCCCTGACCAATCCCCAACTAGGATTGGCAGGGGGCAGGCCTCTTATATATACTCAGGGTCAGCCTGCTGGAGGAGGAGTTGTCGGGTGGAAGAACTGAGTGATGGTGTGTTAGGCTGTCGTGGCCTTTGAGGGAGCCCCCTTTCTGGGGGGGTGACCTTGGAACTGGAGTTCGAGAGCTGGGAAGGAACCTCTCCATACAACCCAAACGAGAGGTGTCCTGAATAGGAGCAGGAGAAGGACAGTGGGGAACATTGCCAGGCAAGTCATCAGGAAGGATCCATCCAGTGAGTGAGAGGCGCAGTGTGAAAATCTGTGATAGACATGCCAGGAGTGGATGTAAAGCCAGATTTAAAGCAAATCCATACCTGTTAGGCCTTATTCAGAGGGGGCCTAGCCATGTGCTAGCTGTGCCAGGAATCAAGCATTGTGCAGTAGAAGAAGCAGAGATGGCTCATAAGTGATGTGCTGTAGGAGTGTTGAGCTTTAGAGACTGCAATTACAGACTCCAAATATCTGACCCACAGTTTAATTCCCCGCTTGACCCCTTCCTTTTTCCTTCCTTTCCCATCCTCTCCGGGAGGTGCACATGTGTAAATGCTTTGTTTCCAGCATTTGCAGATCATTAGCTACTGTTGATCTTTAAGTGCATATTGTATGTCCAAAAATCTCATTATGTTTTGAAACCATTAGCATCATTGTTGTTTTTAGGTATGTGTTATTATGCACAAGAATGTGGCTTGCTCTCTGACCACTCCACTCCCACTCCCTGACTGCTCTCTGACCACTCCCATTCCCACCCACCAATGGGATGGGTCTTTAGATCATGTGATAAGACCCATTTGCTAAATTAATGTGCCAATTCAGCATCACAGATGGGCTCTGAGGAAGAGGGGATCTCCCCTCGAAACTCGTCAGCCATCTGCAAGGTTCTCCAGTGTGCTGGACACAGTCCCGGTGACCTGGTCACTTTGTGTCCATTGTAGACTTTTTGTAATCTACTTGTTTGTGAGTATATTTCATTCTTTTTTATTCCAATAAACACCACTTGGGTAATGTACAAGGTTGGTGCACCCTCTTTTAATTTTTACAATGTTTCCATTGGGTGTCCCCTGACCCTTGGAGGGCAGCAAGGCCTGTGCATTTACTATGAGCCATAGAAATTCTAGGCGATTTCCACTGCCGTCACATTACTTTTGAGCGCAGGAGATTTTGTCCATCAAATATAGGTGCCCACCCCGGACTCACAGGATGCTGCAGAGAGCTGCCTGACAGCATTACATTTAGATTTAGGATCTGCCCATTACCAGAGGACCTGTGACATCCCCAGACTAAATACACTTGAAAAAGCTATGCTGTTAAAAGCTGCTGTTTTTCTTTGTAAAGGCTGCTGGAGTACTTCAATGGGGACGGGGGTTTGGGCTTTTTGCCCTGATAAACACCAGAACTCTAAAATCCTGTGGCTTGCTTTTGACCTTCTGATCAACTAAAATACTTTTAGCCATTGGTTTTGTGCTCTCCCTCAATTTCATATGCAGGCTTCCATTAATGTCTGCATGCCTTCTAGTAAACATCCCTCATTCTATGGGAAAGTGATGCAATATTCAAAATTTGACAGTTGTCACCAGAAAAGGAGGTTAAGAAGGTTAAGAAATTTTGATACAGGTAAGCAAAACAATAAGAAAAACTTTTGGTATTTAGAAACACTTTATATGTAATAGAACATCTAACTAGCAGCACCATATAACATCACCAAATCACTGAAATCTTCACTCTTCTGTTGCTTTCCTGATAACACAGACAATGATCACATGTTTAGGTTATTTTCTGCATTAAAAACTAAGTCTTTATCAGGTCAGTGAATATATTAGCAATGGAATATGTCAACTTTTATTTCTTGTAGAATTATTTTGAAGAGATTAAACTGGGCAGAAAATTGTACTGAACAATGTTAAAGTGAATGACTTGTAGGGAAACTTATGCCAAAATTATTTCATTTTATTACTTCTTGGAGTAAATTTCAGCAATATCGTTCTTAATAAAAACATTCTACTAATATAATTTGTAAAACAGCAAAGGACACTTGTAGGCTAATTCACAGCATAATACGTGGTTTCATGCTTGAAGTAAATGGTCTGCTTCAGACCATGAAAATATATTTTAATGGAGATTTTCATAATATAAATATTCACCATTGTACATTTGCATCACGGGCTCATATGTGCATGCAGAAGTACTCGTGCTCAGCTATCACAATCCCCAGATCTGTCTAGCTGATCATACAATTTGTTCATGCATAGGTTATGGCCCTAGTTTTTCATACAAATCAACATAATGCTGCTTTTATGCCTTAGTTTTTTAATACAGTGCACTAAGGCCTGTGTGTGTGTGTGTACTTTTTACCTGGAAAAAACCTAATATGACCAGCTTGATAAGCAATAAAATGACTCAAGCAAAGAAGCATCTCTAAAAAAAACTGATGCCTTGCTATAGGGGCACAAAATGCAGGGTACACAGGTCAGGAGTTTTAACAAGTGTTTTGTGATCTCTTTTCCACACCTGAAGATGACACATCTTGCTCAACAAGCACTTACCAACACACCTTGAGGTGTTTGAAAGACTTTATTAGGGCAAACATAGCCTAAAAGAGGAGGATTAGCGAGTGTCCTTATACAAACAATCAATAAGACAACAACATTACTCTGAGAGACATGATTAAACAACAGTATTCTGACTAACAGTAATTGCCAGAACTGAACTGCATTTACCTAGCAACAGTATATAAAGAAAATCCTTACATTACCATTTTTAACACACTAGCCAGTGTTTGATGAAATACATTTTGTGCAGTATTAGCCCCGTACCAGACCCAGAAGGGCCTTCTTCTGGTTCTCCAGACAAGTGCTCTGGTTCAGTTCAAATCTGGTATTCAAATTACACTTCGAACGCTCCAAGGGAGAACATCCCTGGTCTTTCAGCAAGGTCATGTGCAATGAGCAGTCTTCTCTGAGGTCTCTCTCCCAGTTGTAGCCAGCTATGACAGGGTTCTGTTCATCCAGCAGCAGCAGCTCTATCGTTTCCCCACACATCTGTTTGCTTCTGGTCAGTCCCCAGCTATTTCCTCCACAGCCTGCAGACTCCTCTTCTCCTTACTTTGTTGCATCAGCCAATCACCTCCAGGATCGAATCACACCCAGCTAAGATATTTACCTGCTGCACTGGAGGCACCCTATAGATAGGCTTTGCATAGTGGTCTCCTTAAAGATGGCTGCGGCACTTCTATATTAATTAATTTTTTTTTTTTGGTTGAACTAGATGGACTTGTGTCTTTTTTCACCCTGACTAACTATGTGTAACTCTGTCCGACTACAGAAAGATAACACAGCAGCAACAAAGAAAGAAATTCCACAACAGTTATCAGCTACAGTCTGGGTTACATATGCATGAGGTAGAGAACATAAGTTGAATATGACTTGGAACCTGTCTTAAAGTATATGTGAACTCTTTTTTTGTAAAACAACCCATTCAGTTTATAATAGAAATGCAAGGCAAAAGATTCCTGTATATTTACACACTGATCAGCCATAACACTATGACCACCCACCATAACCCATTGAGGCCTGGACACTAGTCCTCCAAAAGGTATACTGTGGTATCTGGTACCAAGCCATCAGTGCTGTATCACAGATACGTGATAGTTTAAATGTTTGGGGTTGTATTCGATATGTGCAAAGTGTAGGGATGGGCGAACGGTTCAGCACAAGCATAATTTCGGGCCGAAATTTGGTTGTTCAGACGTTCGGCGAACACCGAACAATATGCTGTGTTCGCGGCAAATTCGAAAGCCGCGGAACACCATTAAAGTCTATCGGACACTAACATGAAAAACCAAAAGTGCTCATTTTAAAGGCTTATATGCAAGTTATTGTCATAAAAAGTGTTTGGGGACCTGGGTCCTGCCCCAGGGGACATGTATCAATGCAAAAAAAGTTTTAAAAAAGGACGTTTTTTCGGGAGCAGTGATTTTAATAATGCTTAAAGCAAAATAATAACAATGAAATATTCCTTTAAATATCCTGCCTGGGGGGGTCTCCCTAGTATGCCTGTAAAGTGGCACAGTTTTCCCGTGTTTAGAACAGTACTACAGCAAAATGACATTTCTAAAGGAAAAAAGTCATTTAAAACTGATCGCGGCTGTAATAAATTGTCAGGTCTCGGCAATATAGATGAAACTCACTGAAAAAAACGGCATGGGTCCGCCCCAGTCTATTACCAGGCACTTTGGGTCTGGTATGAATAATAAGGGGAACCCCAAACCATAAATTTAAAAAAAAATTTGCATGGGGGTACCCCCAAAATATATACTATGCCCTTCAGGTCTGGTATAAAAATTAAGGGGAATCCTGCTCCAAATTTAAAAAAAAATGACATAGGGGTCCTCCCAAAATCCATACCAGACCCTTATCCGAGCACGCAATCGGGCAGGCCGCAGGAAAAGAGGGAGAGCTGTCTTTTTTACTATTTTTGACACTTTTTTTGTGAAATGGTAGGGGTACAATGTACCCGTTACCAATTCACATAGGGGGGAGGCCTGGATCTGGGGGTCCCCTTGTTAAAGGGGGCTTCCAGGTTCCAATAAGCCCCCCACCCGCATACCCCTACAACCACTGGGCAAGGGTTGTGGGGATGTCCCCATCAACATGGGGACAAGGTGCTTTGGAGGGCAACTCCAAAGCACCCTCCCTATGTTGAGGGCATGTGGCCTGGTACGGTTCAGGAGGGGGGGCGCTTTCTCATCCCTCCCTCTTTTCCTGCAGCCTGCCAGGAGGGATCCCTACGCAATTGTATTTTTAAATTTGGCGCAGGGTTCCCCTTAATTTCCATACCAGGCCCTTCAGGCCTGGAATGGATTTTGGGGGGACCCCCACACAATTTTTGGTTTGGGGTTCCCCTTAATATTCATACCAGACCCAAAGGCCTGGTAATGGACTGGGGGGAACCCATGACGTTTTTTTAAATGAATTTTATCTATATTGCTGAGACCCGACAATCAATTACAGCCGCAATCAGTTTTAAATTACTTTTTTTTCCTTCAGAAATGTAATTTTGCTGTGGTACTGTTCTAAACATGGGAAAGCTGCACCACTTTACAGGCATACTATAGAAACCCACCAGGCACAATATTTAAAGGAATATTTTGTTTTTATTGCTTCACTTTAAGCATTATTAAAATCACTGCTCCCAAAAAACGGCCCTTTTTTAAAAAAAATTTTGCATTGATACATGTCCCCTGGGGCAGGAACCGGGTCTCCAAACACTTTTTATGGTAATAACTTGCATATAAGCCTTTAAAATTAGCACTTTTGATTTTTCATGTTCGTGTCCCATAGACTTTAACGGTGTTTGGTTGGTCCAAATTTTTTGCCTGTTTGGATGTTCTGGTGCAAACCGAACCGGGGGGGGGGGGGGGGGGGGGTGTTCAGCTCATCCTTAGCAAAGAGATCACACAAGTACAACATTTAATAAAAGTAATGAAAGATACATATAATATTAGAAAATATAACAAAAATACTTAACTAAAGATGCTGTTTCACCACAGAGTCCCCTTGCTTTTATATAGTATGACAGATGCATGCATGATTGCAAGCTCTGAGGTGAGACTGGGGTCTTATATGTGTTTTGACTATGGTAATATAGGACTTCAATGTATAGAAATTTTCACCCCACCCTCACAAGAGCAAGATGTCATTCTAAGGAAAATGGCACATTCCTGAAAGAAGGGTGGGCTAGCTTGTCCATAAAGTGAGTTTCCAATCACATGGGATTGTACACCCCATTAACACCCATAATACCATAAGAACATACCTAAAATATAAAATAAAACACACAACAAGGATTGTGGAAAAGTTCAGGCCGGGTTTAAACAATTTTAATTATGAAATTAACTTTAACCTTTAAATACCAAACAGAATCGCTGTTAACCATTAACAGACCAACGTGCTTAGTCACTAAGACTCAAGCAGCAATATCTTATACCAACCAAATAACAGTTTACCAACCACTGTCCACCCACAAAGTGGGCAACATTACCCAAAAGCAAGGTTACCAACCTGGCCCCACCCCACCACCACGGCCTAAAAAAATCGCTCTTTACAATCCAGGGTTGAAAATGCCCCTACCAATGACTGAGAAAATGTACCAAAAACATACCTCCCAAATTTCTGAAATTATAAAGAGGACACCCTTTTGCACAGTAAGTAGCAAAGGACATGTCCCAGGGTACAGGGACCTCAAGGATCTAATATGCAGAAAATGATTGGCGAAACAACACATGTGCTTTTTTCTTACCTCTACTTTACCTTTATAAAGGTTTTTCAAAAAAACAAATGCAGTAATATAGAGGCTGGATAAAAAGTTTAGTGCAGCATAACACTTTTGGCAGTAAAATGGTACATTTTGTATAAAGATGTACACATCAGACTAAAAAGAGGAACAACTGAAGCTGCATAAGGGACAGAGGGATTTGGTTCCAAAGAAGGGAAAATCCAGCAAGTTAACAACTTACCTCAACTAACCAGACTGAACTGAGTGGGAAAGCAGTTCCAATGTGTTTTATATGCAGAAGAACAGATTGATTCCATAGCAGTAGAGAAATTACATGACATGTTATGTGCAATTTGTGACCAAATAGCAGCACATAAACACTGCTTCTAAAATCCTTTTCAGAACTCCTAACCAAAAGCGAGAATTATATGCAAAGTCGTTATGTCTCAAACTCCTACTAACAGTTTTGATGAAAGAGTGTGGAAACAACCACTTTGATATATGTAATATAAAGGCCAAAATAGCTCTGCAGAGTCCTCAAAAGAAAAGCAACCAGTGGAATAGATAATGCGGGTTGTTTCCAGCAAGGGAATGGAATATTATATGGGATATAACTGCAAGCAAAAAAATGGTTTTAAGGACATTGTAAGTAAAATGTCTTACTTTAACCTAAATATTAAATGAAGAACCATATACCTTAGACAATTAATTGCGCTATTCTAACATTCATCAATAAGAGGCTCTGGCGGCTGAACTGCTTGCTCTAAAGTGCCACAGCTACAACCACAGGGAAGAACCCAAGTGAACAATATTCTTAGGGATACCATGTAACTACAATATTTTGGTCAAAATGCTGAACACCATTTGCCAGGCCGGAAATTGCCACATTCAATAGATTCTGTTGCATCTGTAGACAACTAGATAATGCTCATCTAAAACAAATTCCACCTACCACATAGAGCTAACATTTTAAGTTGCAATAAATTTGCTCCAAAACCAGTAGATACTCTTTTACCTTCTAACAAAACCAATATGCCAATAACGGAATTTAAGGCCTGAGAAGCACTCAGCCCACTATTATAATACAAACACTAAAAAGCCCAAGAACAACTAAATCACATAAACAGTATACTATTTTTTGATAAGGTGGTTCTGAAAATATACAGTGTCTTTTTTGTAGGAGTCTAAAACTCCATCCTGGTGAACTCTATACCAACACCAGGAAATAAATGTGGAGCAAGGCAGAACTGTAATTCAGCAGCCTAAGGGACAGGATACCATCAAACTGGAAGACCAGGGGATCACTTTCCCCATGCTCACTGGACTCTGACTTTGAGAACAAACTTCCTACCCGGCAACAGTGTTTTGCAAAGATTTCTGTAGCACTGTACCTGAAATGCATTGTGATTTAGTAAAAGAAAATCAGAACCTTGTACTGAATTGAGAGGAGGAGGAGCATTGGAGGATGCAGATCTCTGTGGCTGAGCCTCAAAGGAGATCGTGTAGCTACACAAAAATCCTCCCAATGCTTCAATAGTGAATCTTCATGCTACTTATCAAGAAAATAAATTTGAGATGAAGCAAGAAGAGAATGACCAGGGACTTACAAGCCTCTGACCAAAAGCAGGAGAATAAACAAAAAGAGTTAATGTCAGATTTGACGAAAAGGGCATCTTGTTCTGTCTCTGGGACAGCTAGCTAAACCTACTTATCCCAAGATACCATATTTCTTTCATCTCACTTTTATTAGAACAAGCCAGGTGAAACTACAAATAATAGAAATAGACTTCAATAAGTATAATATTGCATACAATACAGCATACATTGCAGAAACAACGATGTACAATACAAGATGTGATAGTAAAAACTTACTTTTTAAGTTCTCTAAGGGGTGATGGTAATAGATTGAGAAAGACATGACTTGCTTCCTGCAATGTGTTGAAAAGAATGGTGGCTGGTTCACTTCCTGTTAAAATTCTACCCAGAATTCCCTGCTTGCTGACAACTTCCTTAATTACACATACATTAAAACAAATAAACTGAACTGCAGCAATACCAAAAAGGAACGCTAGATGGAGCCTGCACACCACATATGATTGTCTTAAGTAAATTACACATTATGCATGTAAATTTAACAACACAGGTACAAATAGCCAGTTTAAAACATCTGGTGGACGAGGGGCGTGGCCTGGAAAGGAATGGAGTAGGACGCTTGCAGTGAGTGCTCCGCTCGTCCATACTCCTGCAACACCATCCTGCTTCCATCCTTACGATCCTGCCTTAAATCTACATCCCAACAGGCTTGCCATCTCCTCCGCCTGGCCCCTGGAGCTATTTGGCCGTTTTGGGCGCCATCCGCAGCCGCGATCGCCGGATCTCACCGCTCCGGGGCTGCCTCTAGGAAAGACCGCGGCTTCGGCCTACATCTCGGAGCGGCGGCCATTTTACTGCACCCGGCGGCGGCTCCCTCACATCTCCCTGCTACACCTTGCTTCCCTGAGACTGCTCTCTCCCAGCCTTGGCCACCGGACTACCTCTTGACACTGCCACAACGATTTTATACCCTGCAGCAGTTGGTGGGATAGCCTGAGGCTCCCGCCTGGTCCCTGGAGCAGCGGCCATCTTGCTACACCCAGAGACTGCCTTACAAGTTTCCCTGGCCTGCTCAGCTCCCCAGAAACTGATGTCTGCCTGCCCTGACCACAGGAGCTTCTTCAGCAGCTAAGGTAGTACCCTCTCCTTCAGTGACAACCAGTGAGACGTGTGCAGCTTTGGGCCTGGTCCCTGGATAGGCGACCATCTTGCTTCACCCACAGTAAGTCTATGCAAGTGCTGCAAGAATACTTGATCCCCCTGAGCCCGATTTTCTCCATACTACAAACACCTACTCTCACACTCATCTGCAACTTATAGTCCCTATTGAGCCACTTGTGGGCTGCGGCGGGAGGGGATCATCGAGAACTCGGCCCTGTGGGCAGTGGCCACATCGGTGCACCCCGGAACTCCTCTGACCACCTTTGGACCATGTCTCCACCGAAAAAGGCTTCCGAGACTACTGACAAACTTGCCAAATACCGTCGCCTTGAGGAAGACCAACAGGCTAAGGGTTCCCCCGGTCCATCCCCAGACACGGAACAATCCACGGCAGACACAAACAAAGTACTCAACGCTATTGCCCTATGCCAGACCACGCTCACCACCAAAATTGAAGAAGTCAAAATCGATGTGTCTCTTATCCGACAAGACCTCTCTGCCTTGCGGGACCGTGTGGCGGAGACAGAGACCCGTATTAGTAGAGCGGAAGATATATTGCACCCCCTCCAACATACTACTGACGAGGTCCGCCGCCAACTCCAACAGATCAGTGCAAAACAGGACGACATGGAGAATCGCCTCCGGAGATGTAATCTCCGATTTATCGGCCTCCCTGAGAACGCCGAGGGCAACGACGCGGCAAGTTTTCTTGAAAACCTTCTAACATCCACCTTTGGCAGAGATGCATTCTCAGTAATGTTTGCGGTGGAAAGGGCCCATCGAATCCCTACCCGTCCTCCTCCTCTAGGGGCTCCACCGCGTACCCTGATAGCGAAGTTCCTTAACTTCAGGGACCGCGACAAGATCCTCCGCCTGACCAGAGAGAAGGGGAATATCCCCCATACCAATACACATGTGGCCGTGTTTCCGGACTTTCCCAATGAAGTACAACGACAAAGATCCAAATTTCAGGATGTTAAACGACGACTCCGAGTGCTGCACCTCAAATACGCTATGCTGTATCCTGCAAAGCTCCGTGTCGAGTGTGAGGGCCGAACCCATTTTTTTGAAGACCCTGAATTAGCATCCGCTTGGATTGACCAGAGGGACCATCGAGACTGAATATACCACCTTACTTATAAGCTGTGAGTACTTTGGCCCCCCCCTTCCTACGCACTGACTCGTGATCCCCTACTTATTCATCAACCTGATGGCAAGCGGAGCCTCCCCCCTGCACAGCTGTAATGACACTGCACTTTTGCGGCCCCTACACCCCATGCACTTCTCAGAGAAGAAGTCGCCCCCCTAGTGTTTCTGTGAATCTTTTCATTCCACATTTGTTTGACGTTTTTTTTTTCCTTTTTGTTTTCTTTCTTGTCCTCATGGGTATCTATGCTCCTTCGAAATTAAGTCCCTTGCCTCCAACGGGTCCTAAACGTTGGATGTCCCCTGTTGATACCTGGTTACGGGATATTATGTCCATGCCAAGTTTGGGAGGCATTGGACTGGGAGGGAGGGAAAATGTTGTTGTTATTTTTCTCACACCACCATTTTTGCAACTGCTAATTTATGCTAAAGGTACTATGTTATTATCATACATGCACTGTCATTATTGGTTATCACTGTGTTTTATACTGTCTGATGTGGCTATATCTGCTCTGCTGGTCCTGGTCCAACTGTGGTCCACCATATACACCCTTTTTCCGCCATGACTTCTCTGAAGTTCCTAACATGGAATGTTAGAGGCCTGCGTAATAAGATTAAGCGCACAGCCGCCCTGACATTCCTTAAATCCCAACAGGCCGACATTATTACGCTAGTTGAGACCCACATTACGGGCCACCTACAATCCTCTCTTAAAAAACCTTGGATTGGGTGGGCATATCACGCCACCCATACCTCTTACTCTAGAGGTGTGTCAGTCCTGATCGCCAAAAGGGTTCCGTTTGACCTAATACTGCTCCAGACGGACCAGCAGGGCAGATATGTATTTATACACGCCGCTATTAATGGATCCCCTATCCTGATACTAGCCTGCTATATCCCCCCTCCATACAACTCACTTGTGATAAAGGAGGGCTTAGCCTTTATGGCACAATACACCTCCGTACCGGCAGTGTGGATGGGGGACTTTAATATGACCCTCATTCCCACTCTAGACCGAATGGGCACACCAGACCCCCCCCTAGACCCACCGACCCATACCAGACTGCACCGAATACTGACTGACTTCGCTCTTGTAGACACTTGGCGCCACAAGCACCCACACTCTAAAGTCTTTTCCTGTTTCTCAGCCAGCCATAACACAATGTCACGAATTGATTTTATTATAATTTCACAGACCCTGACGCCTAAACTAGAAGACGCAGGCTTTGCTCCGAGAATACTATCGGATCACGCACCCTACTGGATTACAATCCAGCTCCTGAAGGCCCCCCCTGCCCCTGTTTGGCGGTTAAACCCGTTTTGGCTGACTGCCCTGCAGGACCAGGATGATATCCCCACGGAACTACAATACTATTTTGCAGCCAATGGGGAGTCTGCCGCACATGATGTAGTGTGGGAGACGTTCAAACTTCACGCTCGCTCCCTGCTCTCCACACGTATTAACAGACTTAAGCGATCATCGCAACTTATTGTCCAACAGGCCACAGAACACTTACAGGTGCTGGAGGAGGCGTTCCACCGGGACCCCTCGCCTAGTACTGCCAACAATCTCAAGATTCAGACACGGCAGGTCTCCCAATTGCATATTGAGAAGGCCAAGCAGCGCAACTTTTTCTGTAGGCAAAGGATATTTGAATATGGAGAAAGATCGGGCAAACTGCTTGCATATCTTGCTCACTTAGATTTGCGACCCCCGGTGGTGGTGTCGTTGACCGACCCCGGGGGAAACGACATCACTGATCCGCAACAAGTAGCGGAGGAATTCGCAAGATTTTATCGTGCACTTTACACCTCCCGGGTCACTCACACTCCCCAAGATACCAAAGACTACTTAGAGAGAATTAAATTCCCTAGATTGACTGATGTACAACGTGAACTTTTAGAAGCTCCCATTACTAGGGAAGATATCTCTGAGGCTATCTCCTGTTTGGCTGCATCTAAGGCTCCAGGGTCAGATGGCTTACCACTTGAATTTTACGCCACCTACTCTGAAATTTTAACCCCTAAACTTCATGATTTATATAAATCTATATTTGATATGGGAATCCTACCCCTCTCTATGAGAGAAGCCCAAATTGTAGTAATCCCTAAGCCTGGTAAGGACCCCAAATACTCTGAATCATATAGACCCATCTCCTTACTACAGGTTGACATTAAAATACTCGCCAAGATTCTAGCCTGCCGCCTTAATCAAGTCATTCTTTCCCTGATTCACCCTGATCAGACAGGCTTCATGCCAGGGAAGAACACTGCTATGAATATCCGCCGGCTATTTATAAATCTCCAGGGCTCCCACGACGAAGTTGGCTCGAGGGTCGTGGTGGCTCTAGACGCCGCCAAGGCTTTCGACTCAGTGGAATGGAACTACTTATGGGAGTGCCTCTCGAGATTTGGACTTGGCCCAATTTTATCCGCTGGGTTCAACTCCTGTATCAGTCCCCGAAGGCCAAGGTGCTCGTAAATGGCTGGCTCTCTGATCAATTCTCACTAGAGAGAGGAACCCGACAAGGCTGCCCCCTCTCCCCCATGCTGTATGCATTGGCTGTGGAACCGCTGGCCATCATGGTTCGTGCGGACACAAATATCAGAGGCCTCAAGATAGGGAATCTGGAAGAAAAGATTGGGATGTACGCAGACGATACGCTCCTCTATTTAGCCGACTCTGGTCCCTCCCTCATTGCAGCCCTCCACTCCATAGAGCAAATTGGCAGTCACTCGGGCCTAAGTATTAATTGGTCCAAATCCCAGATCCTCCCGATTGACCATTTCCCCCCTTCACTCACATCCCCCCCTCTGACGCTCTCAAGGGTTTCTGTAATTAAGTACCTCGGAGTGCAAGTTACTAGATCACTTACAGACTACACACTCTTGAATATTGAACCCCTATACACTCTGATCAAGACTAAGACACAAAATTGGGCTCGACTACCCCTGGGTGTCATGGGACGCATCAGTCTAGTCAAAATGATACTTCTCCCAAAAATACTTTATCTGGTGTGGCACGCTCCCCTATATATACCACAAAAATTTTTCAAAACAATTGAGTCTATTCTTAATTCGTTTATATGGGGACACAGCAGACAGAAATTATCTTGGAGAATACTTAAGAACCCAGTGACATTGGGAGGAGCTGCCCTTCCAGATTTTCAGGACTATTATCTTGCCTCCCAACTGTCCCATTTCTATCATTTTGACAAGAGCGAGCTACCAAGATACCAACTACTACTCTGTGAACACCCTGATAACCCAGCTCACACCCCACTTCAGTCAGTCCTTAGGGCCCCATCGACAGGGCATACCCCCCAACACAAAGCGGGCATGTTGACACATCATCGGAGGGTGTGGCGGTTGGCACTTCAGAAACTTGGGACCCCACAGGTTCACTCCCACACCCCCCTATGGTTCAACACACGCCTGCCTGAGCTGTTGTCTATCCCAGACCCTACGGTTTGGATATGCAACGGGATCTTGTACATACACCAGATCATGACCACCACAGGACTTAAAACATTCCAAATGTTAAAAGACGAATTCTCACTTCCCAATCACCTCCTTTTCAGGTACTTACAACTCCGCCATGCTATACAAACTCAGTTTGCTGGTTCTAACCCATCCCTTACAGTCCCCTCCATAGTTGACACGATCACAGGTGCTGAGCCTGCCAAACTAATCTCCACTCTTTACTCCGCTATCCGTCTTCCAGACTCCACAGCCTTGGCCTATGGTGCTAAGACTAAATGGGAGGCGGACGTTGGATTGATTGAGGATGAGGACTGGGACGAGATCTTGGAAGACGCGAAAAAAGTCTCCCCTAAACTGTCAGACCGCCTAACACAATTGTATATTATACATAGGACATATTTGACCCCTCAGAGGTTAGCGCGTTTCAAACCCATGTATAATCCAGGTTGCCGTTTATGTGACCACACCCCAGGCTCTTTCTACCACCTTATATGGTCCTGCCCAACTATCCAAGCATACTGGATACAAGTGATTCGCTTCCTACACGACCAGATGGGCTCTCCGGCTACTCTAGACCCTAAGATGTGTCTACTCGGTTTGCTACCTGAATTAGACACTGACAAACCCCTCCGTACCTTTCTACATGAAACACTATTCTTGGCGAGAAAAGCGATAGCCCGCAATTGGATGCAGGCCCTACCCCCTACAATACAGTGCTGGAAAAAAGAAATTAACGACACTCTCCCATATAAGAAACTGATTTATATACATAGAGGATGCCCACATAAATACGAGCAGGTCTGGAACAGATGGTTAGAAGACGGTGAAACATGTACTTGAAACGTTGTTATGTTCATCTCTTATTTTCCCCTCTCCTCTCCCCCATTCTTTTTTCTTTTTTGTTTTTTTCTTCCCCCTTCTTCTCTATGGTGTACTGGCTTCATGTCCGGTGGATATTCCACTCTATATTACGTGGATAATTTAATGTGTTCATGTATGTACTACTGATTTTGCCATGTTGGCATATATTATTTTTATGTACCAAGCATATATTTTCTTAATAAAGTTGTTTTTCTTCCAATTAAAAAAAAAAAAACATCTGGTGGTCACTAACAGAGTCCTCTGTAGAAAGCAACAGAATAAGTTTGGTCACTGATCTCAAGAAAACTTTAACCTCATTCTGTTGAAAGATCTTGACCTCGAGCTTACGGACACGATTTTCCTTGCTTAGCAGTACTTTGGTGATCAAACCTAAAAGCCACATATTCCTTAGTGCCTGGCAATCTTTTATGAGCACAACATCACCAGGTTTAAGCTTAGGCTTTTCAGTGTGCCACTTTCTCCTTACTTGTAGAGTAGATATATATTGTTCCCTCCACCGGTTCCAGAAGGTATTGGTAAGGGTTTGTACTTGTCTCCATTGACGTTTGTAAAGGTCCTTCTCACAAAACTGTCCAGCTGGAGCACCAGCAAGACAAGTCTTTTGTGTGAGTAACATGGCAGGTGTGAGGACCACTGAATCTTCAAAGTCACTTGAAATGGATGTCAAAGGTCTGGTGTTAATGATAGCTGTAACCTCATAAATGTCACTAAACATTCGTGAGTAAGCCTTGCAGTTCCTACTTGTAGGAAGATAGAGTAAAGAATTCTGCGGGCTATGCCTATCATCCTTTCCCAAACACCTCCCATGTGAGAAGAGTGAGCTGGATTGAAGATCCACGTGCAGTCTTGTTCACTCAAGTGTCTTTCTACTCTGAGAACATCTAAGTTAGAAGGAATTTGAAGTTCTTTTACTGCTCCTACAAAGTTAGACCCTCTGTCAGAGCGAATGAGTTTCACTGGGCCTCTGACTGCAATTGGTTCAGCTAGCTCTGTGGCTAATACTGCAACACAAAGTTCCAGCCTTGGTATGGTGTGTTCAGGAAGTGGTGCAAGTTTTGCTTTCCCCATTACAAACACTATGTGGCATTGTCCTCTAGTGTCTATGGTTTTCAGGTAAGCTACAGCAGCAATTGCTTTAACAGAAGCATCCGAAAACACACAAAGTCTTTGCATCTGAACGTCAGCAGATAACAGAGGAGCATATGGTCATGGAATTTTAAGGTTGGATAGAGCTGTTAGTGAATCCTTCCACTCTAGCCATAGGTTCTTCTTGCCTGTGGGGAGAGAGTGGTCCCAATCTAGCGACTCACAGGTTAAGTCTCTCAGTAGTTCTTTACCCTGGATAGTGACAGGTGCTGCAAAGCCTAAGGGATCATACAGGCTGTTTATGGTAGACAGGACACCTCTACGGGTAAAGGGTTTTTCTTCTGTGTTTACTTGGAAAGTAAATGTTTCAGATCTTAAGTCCCAAAGCAAACCAAGGCTGCATTGCATGGGAAGTGAGTCTGTGCCTAGATCTAAGTCGCATCGCAACCGTGAGCAATGAGGGATCCACTGGATCCGATGCAAATTTCCTTATCTGGGTTGTTATACACTTACTATTTTGTGTATCTGGGAGATATTTTTGTGTATTTGAGAGTTATGTCCTTTCAAACAAATCTATTTAAACATTGAAATTATGTTGCCATTTCTGGGTGGCTGTGGTTCTTACATACTTTTGGGAATATTGTTAGAATTGTCAGTGCGCAGTTTCTAATGTTTTACCTTGTATTATTAATAAGTAATTATGTAGAAAACTTTTGTCATTTGTTGTTTTTCACAAATCGCATATGTGAGCTCGTTTGCGTGCCTCTCGATCGGCGCCTCCCCGCTTGCAGCTTGCGCCATCGGGGCCCCTGTGATGCCTGCACTGTCGCATGCTCCCTGGGTCGGGGATCATGTTCCCTGATGTGTCTTCCCGGCAGGGTGGGGAGCTCAGTCACCTGCGCTCCCCTTGTCTCTCCCCTTGGATGGCCGGATTCCCGGGTCGGCCGCCCACGGGTGTGATTACCCTGCCGGCGGCATCCCTCATCACCTTCGGACATTGCGTGCGGTGTGCGCGCATGTGCGGGTCGCATGTGCGTGCGGCCTCATGGTGTCATGTATTTTACGGCGAAGGTGACGACAGATGTCGGGGCTTCACCTTGATGGATGCCGAGGGAGCCACACGAGGCCTGCCAATGGCGGCCATAGTCTCCCTCTACACTCCGGGGTTAAGGGGCGGAAGAAACGATACCTGTTGTTAATTTCAGTACTAATTAAGGACACTATTTAATGAGGGTGGATTTGGGTGTGATCCCTCCACTTCCTCCTTGGACGGCCAGACTCTTTTCCTCAACAATAGGAGTGAGTAAGAACTTATGATACCTCTGATTATCAATGCTTTGTCAGACCCCATAGAATAATATTTTACTTATATTTAATTTTGATTTATGTGCACACTAGCTCTGGATGCCGTAGACTTAGATACTTGGCAATATCATGCACTTTTTCCTCAAATTCACACATCACATTCACTGTGCACATCCTTCACTTCTCTTCTTATCACTGCCATTGTCAGCATTTAAGGACAAGGTCATCCCTGACATATTCTATATTAGTTATACCAATATAGTCACTCTACTCATTCTATTATCCTTCACATGATCAATTCAAGTTGCAATAGATTATTACAACACTTTCTGACCACCCAATAGTAAATCTAACTACTAACCTATATGGGTATATTCAGGAGCTAACGCTCTGACAATTTTCGTAGGTTCCGGCCCCACCCCCCAGTGGTGTGTTGGTGGGGGGGCAATTATACGTGTGACTCCTTGCAAGCCATATCAAGTGGATTCCTGTTCCCCCTTCTTCCTGGGGTGCTGCTACGTGCGGGCACACTGGATGGTCTGGCTGCTGTGTGGGGAGGCTCTGATCGAGGGGTACATCCAAACTCAGTGGTAATTATGTGCAAAGTGTTGCTAAACAAACTTGCCTATGCTGTAATTCTTTTAAATAAGCTGGACATACTGTTATAAATTTTTCTTTTTTTTTTGTAGCAAACTCATCCTCTGAAGAGACCCCAAAATTCATGGGTCGAAACGCGTCAGGATTTTTATGCAATAGCCTTATCATATGCTGTGTATAACCTATGTTTGCTATTATATGTATTTGGTATGGGTATTTCCCCACTGGAGCTCCCAATTTATATTTATATGTTGTTACATTCATTCATTACCCTTCAATAAAGCACTTTAATATTTTATTTAATGCCTTGTTCATATCTATGGTTAGCTGCCTAAAAACCCCGCTCGGGGGACCTTTTTCCATTTTTTTGTCCATATTGGGGTGAGCAGCATTGACTCCTTAATGTGTCTTCCCTCTTTGCTATACAAATTTGGGTGGTTAAACACCCCTTCCCCCATTTGACACATGGGAGTTAGACATGAGCTGTGCACTGTCTGTTCTCCTGTATATATCCCTCTGTGTTAATCCTAGACACCACATTAGATTATATCCATATATTTTCCAAAAATGTGTTAAATCGCATGTTAAATCGCACATTAGGATCTTAAGTAGACTCTCAATAAGAGGACTAAATTGGAATTATATTTCTTCCCTTGAGCTCACTAAATCAGTTACGCTCTTGTATTATGAGTCTGTATTATTATTATACTTAATCGAGTCTATAATCCATAGCCTTGTTCGTGGTTGCGAATAGAGTAAAATCGCATCGCAACCGTGAGCAATGAGGGATCCACTGGATCCGATGCAAATTTCCTTACCTGGGTTGTTATACACTTACTATTTTGTGTATCTGGGAGATATTTTTGTGTATTTGAGAGTTATGTCCTTTCAAACAAATCTATTTAAACGTTGAAATTATGTTGCCATTTCTGGGTGGCTGTGGTTCTTACATACTTTTGGGAATATTGTTAGAATTGTCAGTGCACAGTTTCTAATGTTTTACCTTGTATTATTAATAAGTAATTATGTAGAAAACTTTTGTCATTTGTTGTTTTTCACAAATCGCATATGTGAGCTCGTTTGTGTGCCTCTCGATCGGCGCCTCCCCGCTTGCAGCTTGTGCCATCGGGGCCCCTGTGATGCCTGCACTGTCGCATGCTCCCTGGGTCGGGGATCATGTTCCCTGATGTGTCTTCCCGGCAGGGTGGGGAGCTCAGTCACCTGCGCTCCCCTTGTCTCTCCCCTTGGATGGCCGGATTCCCGGGTCGGCCGCCCACGGGTGTGATTACCCTGCCGGCGGCATCCCTCATCACCTTCGGACATTGCGTGCTGTGTGCGCGCATGTGCAGGTCGCATGTGCGTGCGGCCTCATGGTGTCACGTATTTTACGGCGAAGGTGACGACAGATGTCGGGGCTTCGCCTTGATGGATGCCGAGGGAGCCACACGAGGCCTGCCAATGGCGGCCATAGTCTCCCTCTACACTCCGGGGTTAAGGGGCGGAAGAAACGATACCTGTTGTTAATTTCAGTACTAATTAAGGACACCATTTAATGAGGGTGGATTTGGGTGTGATCCCTCCACTTCCTCCTTGGACGGCCAGACTCTTTTCCTCAACAGTAGGAGTGAGTAAGAACTTATGATACCTCTGATTATCAATGCTTTGTCAGACCCCATAGAATAATATTTTACTTATATTTAATTTTGATTTATGTGCACACTAGCTCTGGATGCCGTAGACTTAGATACTTGGCAATATCATGCACTTTTTCCTCAAATTCACACATCACATTCACTGTGCACATCCTTCACTTCTCTTCTTATCACTGCCATTGTCAGCATTTAAGGACAAGGTCATCCCTGACATATTCTATATTAGTTATACCAATATAGTCACTCTACTCATTCTATTATCCTTCACATGATCAATTCAAGTTGCAATAGATTATTACAACACTTTCTGACCGCCCAATAGTTAAATCTAACTACTAACCTATATGGGTATATTCAGGAGCTAACGCTCTGACAATTTTCGTAGGTTCCGGCCCCACCCCCCAGTGGTGTGTTGGTGGGGGGGCAATTATGAGTGTGACTCCTTGCAAGCCATATCAAGTGGATTCCTGTTCCCCCTTCTTCCTGGGGTGCTGCTACGTGCGGGCACACTGGATGGTCTGGCTGCTGTGTGGGGAGGCTCTGATCGAGGGGTACATCCAAACTCAGTGGTAATTATGTGCAAAGTGTTGCTAAACAAACTTGCCTATGCTGTAATTCTTTTAAATAAGCTGGACATACTGTTATAAATTTTTCTTTTTTTTTTTGTAGCAAACTCATCCTCTGAAGAGACCCCAAAATTCATGGGTCGAAACGCGTCAGTAGTTTTATGCAATAGTCTTATCATATGCTGTGTATAACCTATGTTTGCTATTATATGTATTTGGTATGGGTATTTCCCCACTGGAGCTCCCAATTTATATTTATATGTTGTTACATTCATTCATTACCCTTCAATAAAGCACTTTAATATTTTATTTAATGCCTTGTTCATATCTATGGTTAGCTGCCTAAAAACCCCGCTCGGGGGACCTTTTTCCATTTTTTTGTCCATATTGGGGTGAGCAGCATTGACTCCTTAATGTGTCTTCCCTCTTTGCTAGATCTAAGTCCTTTAACTCGTTAGAATGATCTTGGACAGGAAAGGCTTCTAAAACTTCTCTACTGTTGGAAGCAATCTTGTGGAGTCTTAAGTTGGAACACGCAAGCATTGCCTGAGTTCTTTTGAGGAGACTGATTGCGGCTTCATTTGTGGGTAGTGATTTCAAGCAATGGTCTACATAGTTACATAGTTACATAGTTACATAGTAGGTGAGGTTGAAAAAAGACGCAAGTCCATCAAGTCCAACCTATGTGTGTGATTATGTGTCAGGATTACATTACATATCCCTGTATGTTGCGGTCATTCAGGTGATTATCTAATAGTTTCTTGAAGCTATCAATGCTCCCCGCTGAGACCACCGCCTGTGGAAGGGAATTCCACATCCTTGCCGCTCTTACAGTAAAGAACCCTCTACGTAGTTTAAGGTTAAACCTCTTTTCTTCTAATTGTAATGAGTGGCCACGAGTCTTATTAAACTCTCTTCTGCGAAAAAGTTTTATCCCTATTGTGGGGTCACCAATACAGTATTTGTAAATTGAAATCATATCCCCTCTCAAGCGTCTCTTCTCCAGAGAGAATAAGTTCAGTGCTCGCAACCTTTCCTCATAACTAAGATCCTCCAGACCCTTTATTAGCTTTGTTGCCCTTCTTTGTACTCGCTCCATTTCCAGTACATCCCTCCTGAGGACTAGTGCCCAGAACTGGACAGCATACTCCAGGTGCGGCCGGACCAGAGTCTTGTAGAGCAGGAGAATTATCGTTTTATCCCTGGAGTTGATCCCCCTTTTAATGCATGCCAATATTCTGTTTGCTTTATTAGCAGCAGCTTGGCATTGCATGCCATTGCTGAGCCTATCATCTACTAGGACCCCCAGGTCCTTTTCCTTCCTAGATTCCCCCAGAGGTTCTCCCCCCAGTGTATAGATTGCATTCATATTTTTGCCACCCAAATGCATTATTTTGCATTTTTCTACATTGAACCTCATTTGCCATGTAGTCGCCCACCCCATTAATTTGTTCAGGTCTTTTTGCAAGATTTCCACATCCTGCAGAGAAGTTATTGCCCTGCTTAGCTTAGTATCGTCTGCAAATACAGAGATTGAACTGTTTATCCCATCCTCCAGGTCGTTTATGAACAAATTAAATAGGATTGGTCCCAGCACAGAACCCTGGGGAACCCCACTACCCACCCCTGACCATTCTGAGCACTCCCCATTTATCACCACCCTCTGAACACGCCCTTGTAGCCAGTTTTCAAACCATGTACTCACCCTATGGTCCATGCCAACGCACCTTATTTTGTACAGTAAACGTTTATGGGGAACTGTGTCAAATGCTTTTGCAAAATCCAGATACACCACGTCTACGGGCCTTCCTTTATCTAGATGGCAACTCACCTCCTCATAGAAGGTTAATAGATTGGTTTGGCAAGAACAATTCTTCATGAATCCATGCTGATTACTGCTAATGATATTATTCTTATTACTAAAATCTTGTATATAGTCCCTTATCATCCCCTCCAAGAGTTTACATACTATTGATGTTAGGCTAACTGGTCTGTAATTCCCAGGGATGTTTTTTGGGCCCTTTTTAAATATTGGTGCTACATTGGCTTTTCTCCAATCAGCTGGTACCATTCCAGTCAATAGACTGTCTGTAAAAATTAGGAACAACGGTCTGGCAATCACCTGACTGAGTAATATATAGTACATAGAAATCCTTCTCCACAAACTGTCTGACATCTGACCCATACTCTAACTCTCCCACTCTAGCAGAATGTCTGAGGCCATATATAGCAACTGCAGGGGAAGGACTGTTGCCAAATATGTGCACCCTCATGCGGTATTCTGTGATGTCTCCAGAGAGGTTGTTGTCCCTGAACCAGAGAAACCTCAGAAAGTTATGGTGTTCTTCTTTAACAAGAAAGCAATAGAACATTTGCTGTATGTCTGCCATGAATGCGACTGAATCTTTGCGAAAGCGGAGAAGTACTCCTAATAGTCTGTTGTTAAGGTCAGGGCCAGAGAGAAGGACATCATTTAGAGAGACACTTTCCTGCTTGGCGCTGGAATCGAACACCACTCTAATCTGCCCTGGCTTCTTAGGGTGATAGACTCCAAATATGTGTAAGTACCAGCATTCCTCTGAGTCTTTGAGGTATTGGGCAATTTCAGCATAACCATTCTGGAATATTTTCTCCATGAAGGAAAGGAAATGTTCTTTCATCTCTGGTTTCCTTTGAAGATTGTGTCATAGGGAAATGAGACGTTTATATGCTAGTTCTCTGTTGTTAGGCAAACATTGTCTTTGTGCTCTAAAGGGAAGAGGTGCAACCCAGCTATTAGTCCCGTCTTTCTCCATACTCCTTTCCATAACTTCTAAGAAGAGCCTATCCTCAATGGACATTGCTACCTGGTTGTCTTCCTTTGTTCTCCTGGTCTTCGTCATAGGTATTGCTGTTATAAAGGGAAGAGGTACAGGGTTGTTATGTGGTAGCTCCTTTATGAGGACGTGATTCTGACAGGGTTGGAAAAGAGTAGGACGACCATTCTTGAGGATGCTAATGAGCAGGTTATTAACAGGTGCAGGTTTGTGTGCACCTCCCAGGCAAACATCACCTATAATGACCCACACGAGACCCAGTTTTTGGGCATATGGGGCATTTTTAGGACCGTTGATCAGTTTTCTTACTTTGTGGACTTGCAAGATATCCCTCCCTAGGAGTAAGATTATCTGAGTCTGATCATCTAGTTCTGGTATGAGATGTGCTATGTGATTCAAGAGAATCTGGTGAGCTGCTGCGTCTGGTGTGGGAATCTCTGATCTGTTGTTTGGCATCTGGTTGCACTCTATTATGGTTGGTAAGGGTAGGCATGTCTTACCATCCATAGATTCAATTTGTAGGCCGTCAGCTCTTCTCCCCGCCGTTTCCACTGTACCTGCACAAGTCCTAAGGGAGTAAGGACTGCTGGGGCCTTTAAGATTTAGAATGTCAAAAAAACATAGATCTAGCTAGTGATTTGTTACTCTGATTATCCAAAATGACGTAGAGCTTCACTGCTTTGTCCCTGCATCCTTTTGGGTAAACTCTCACGAGACAGATTTTAGAGCAGGATCTGCCACCTGTACTTCCTTTGCAGACTTGAGTGCACTGTGAAGTGATTGCTATGGCATTTGTACTAAAGTCTTTGGTCTCCCCGCCTTGCTCCTTGTCCTTATGAACAGGTGGGAAAGTTCTTGGAGTAGGCCTTGGGTGTAGAGCTGTGCTGTGCTCTGTGCTGTCACATTCTGTACATTTGACACTGACCTTACAGTCCTTGGCAAAATGTGTGGACGAAGAGCAGCACTTGTAACAGATGTAACAGATGTTGTTCTCTTTGAGGAAAGCTTTGCGATCCTGGATGGTCTTTGTGGCATCTTATGTAGAGGGCAGAACTTAGTAGGGTCACTGTCTTGATCCTCTGGCTGAGACTCTGCAAATCTGTGGGAAGAAATGTTAGTTTTGTGCACTGCTACTGGAGCTCTGAGTTGTTTAGGGCCAGAAGAAGTGGTATAAGACACTGGAAAAATGAAGCTGGGGTCATCTTTCATTCCTGCTTGTCTGTCTACAAGGTCCACAAACTCACTAAAGGGTGGAAAAGGCACATTGTGTTTTCGTTTGTAGTTACAGCCGTGCGTAATCCATCTTTCGTGTAACTCATAAGGAAGTTTTTGTGCTAAGGAGTTAATACCTCTAGCAGAGTCAAGATAAGAAAGGCCAGGTAAGTCTCCTTCTGCTTTAGCAACTTGTAACTCCATACACAGGTCACTGAATTCTCTGAGTCTTTGGTAACCTCTGCTAGGTATTTTTGGGAAGTCTTCTATCCTTTTAAACAGTGTACTCTAAATAGCCTCTGGTGAGCCATAACATCTATCCAGTCTGTTCCAGATGTTTGTAAGGCCTATCTCAGGGTGGTTTATATTAATGTCTCTGATCCTTTTGGCATGTTCTGCAGAATCATTGCCAAGCCACTTTACGAGTAGTTCTATTTGTTCCCTGCAGGATAGATCTAGACCTTGAATGACACTCTGGAAAGCGGATCGCCACGCCCTGTAGTGTTGAGGGCGATCACTAAATTTGACAAGTCCTTGGGTAACTAACTCTCTTTTGGCCAGGAACTTGGCAAAGTCTACAGTAGCCTGATTGGCATTGGGGAAGGCTGCTGATGTATTGTGGTGCGGTGTAAAGGCATACCTGGTAAAAGTCTCTTCTTTAGGTGCGCTGGGTTCAAACTTGCATAAATTAGGCATTTCGTACCGGCTCGTTGCATACACCTTTGGAGTGAAGACTGGTGTTTGATGCTTGTATGAAGGCTGGGTACCTTTTGGAGTAGAAGGTTTGGTTGGAACTGGAAAGTCTGGAACTCTGTCAGATTTTTCTTGCTTGTAACGCTGGGTTCCCAGGTCGTCTTGTTGCTGCTTTATTTGATGTGACTCACTGATGTTATGTTTGATTTCTTGTTGTGGGATGCTTGGGTCCCAGTGCAGTGGTAGACATAATCTGACGTGCGTTGTGAAGAATCTTGTTGTGGGATGCTGCTTGGGTCCCAGTGCTGGTAGACATAATCTGATGTGTGTTGTGAAGAATCTTGTTGGTCCTCCTCTAGACCCAGTATGCTGCTGCCTACTCTTGGCTCATCGTAGATGGCTGCTTCTAAAGCTTCTGCTTCTGCAATTTTTTCATCTGCAACTCTTGGTCTGCCAAATGCAGCCCTGAATTTTGCTGCTTCGGCTTTTGAATGGGCGATAGCTGCTGCATTTGTGACAGATGACTTAGATGAGCTTGCTCGTGAAGGTGTTTTGTAAGATGTCCCATTGTGAGACCTGGTTGCGGGGAAGAAGCTGTCTTGCTGTATAGAGACCGTTCTAGTGTCGTTGCTGCTTGACAGAGCGCGTCTCTGTGTAGCGTGGCTGCTTGCTTCGCCTGCCACAGGCCTGTATCTTTAAGGCTTCTGACTGTATGGGTATTGCATAGCCCCGGGCTGTACAGACTTCCGAATTTAGCTTATCTTCCTTCAGAGGTCAGCTTAAAAATGTCACTGTTCTGTCTCTGGGACAGCTAGCTAACCCTTCTTATCCCAATAACTGTAGATACCATATTTCCTTGATCTCAGTTTTATTAGAACAAGCCAGATGAAACTACAAATAACAGAAATAGACTTCAATAAGTATAATATTGCATACAATATAGCATACATTGCAGAAACAACAATGCACAATACAAGATGTGATAGTAAAAACTTACTTTTTAAGTTCTCTAAAGGGTGATGTCGATAGATTGAGAAAGACATGACTTGCTTCCTGCAATGTGTTGAAAAGAATGGTGGCGGGGGGGCAGGAGGCGGAGTCTAGCGGAGCAGACATGCATTGTTAGAGCTCCACACCGCTGAGGAGAGAAGAGAAGGACAAAGCGGAGCCTGCAGGCTCAAAAGGTATCCATTTGAACCTTTTTGCCCCAGGGAACAAACTGTGAAAGTTTGGGCAGGAAATATGGTACTGGGAGGAAACTGTGGCAGAAATAAAAATCACCTCACAAAGAGCTCACAGGCACTCATTGCAGCTGAAGCAGCTCCAGTCACCTCACAAGATACAGCATCAGGGCGCTCTCACAGACAGAAAATGTCACAGCAAGACTCTCCATTTGAGTCAGATACAGAACAAATCCTCTCACAAACTTCTCCACAAGCCTCCTCAGTATCCCCAGTAATATTATTACAATTTGAAAAGATGCTTCATAAGGCTTTAAAACAAACCTCAGACCAAATAACAAACAGCCTAACCAAAGAAATAAGAGAGCTGGGAAACCGCACCGCAGCCTTAGAAATAAAAATGGATGAAATTGAAACTACAACCCAAGAAAATATAACAGAATTGAAACAATTAAAAAAAGAGAATTTAATACTTCAAACTAAGCTCGAAGATTACGAAAATAGAGCCAGACGTTCAAACTTGCGCATAAGGGGAATACCTGAAACTGTGACAGACCTGCAATCTACTATTACTGCTCTATTACAAGAACTAAAGCCAGATATCCCTATTGAACGTTTAGAACTGGACAGAGTACACAGAGCCCTCACAGCCAAAAAGAAAGATGGACCCCCACGTGATATAATCACAAAATTTCATTATTACAGAACGAAAGAACAAATACTAATTGCTGCAAGAGAAAAAAAGGAACTTAATTTTCAAGGACACAATTATCAAATTTTTGCTGACCTATCCCAACTTACTATTACTAAAAGACGATCCATGAAACCCCAACTAATGGAACTGCAACGCCACAACATTATGTATCAATGGGGCTTCCCCTTTTCAGTCAGATTTAACTACCAAGGTACAATTTACAGAAGCAGATCAGCAGATGAACTACAACAAACCCTTTTAAAATTAAATCTGACAGAACCCACAAGCAGCAACACTCCCACACGCAGAAGAATGGCATCATCTTCACCTTCAGGCAGCACCCAGAAAATTCCAGAACAAAATGGGAATCATCATTCTCACAAAAGAGGTCGTTATGCCACATCATCCATGGACCAAGAAGATTCAATGGACTGACATCCTAATTCCTGATATCTCTTCATTTATTATACTAAGAGATGGTTCTCTATAAAAAACTTATACTTATAACTGAATGTAACTGCATTCTGATAGTCACACACTGTGTGGGATCATGTTACATTCCAGTTATATTTCTTATTACTTCTGATTCATATAGCCTTAGAATATATAAGTGAAATAAGGAAATTCTTGTTCAGTTATATATTATCAGGTAATAACAATAGATTTATTACTTTTTAGGACAAATATGTTCAATAATCCAGAAGTAATGGAAGCTTTTTTTTTTTTTTTTTTTTCTTTCTTTTCTTAAAACAAATATATTATTACCTAACTAGTTCCTAGAATTATGTTTTTGTTTATTCTAATCTGAAGCAATACAACCTCAATTTTATGAGTTAACATATCTAAACAGTTACATATGAATAAAATATGTAATTGTTTACTCTAAAAGGGTTAAAATCCCAAAATAATTCAAACTATCTTCATCAATACCAAAGTTATTAACAGTACCTTTCTAACTGAATTATTTAGCCTAGGGCAAGACTAACCATATACAACCACCCTGGAATAAATAATTTCAACAAAAACTATATTCTGCACTCCAACTAATGAAACATCATTTTGATGTCTTTTGACATAGCACTTCTCTCCTGTAAGCGGAAGATCCGTGTACCCCCATTAGCCCTCCTCATTCTCCCAACCATATTATGTGGGAGTGTGACGAAGGCACTTATTCCCCTGAGAGAGATATTTATTCACGGGTAAATTGTGATTACTTGCAAAAAATAATTTATACAATGTATCATCTAATCTCATATGTTTTTTGTTTACTCTTTACTCCAGAATTCACTGGTTTCTTTTCTATCTATTCATCTCTTCAGTCCACACAGGTTGATCTGCGCAGTCAGCTCTGCATAACAAAAAGTAAGTCAAAACTATTTGATCTATTGCCATGGCACCACTGAATATACTTTCCCTGAATGTTCAGGGAATAAATGTCCCTCAAAAAAGGACCAAAGCCTTCCGTACTTTCCATAACAAGAAGGCTCACATAGTATGCCTCCAAGAAACACACTTCACCAAAGATTCTACTCCAAAATATATTTCTCCTTTTTATCAACAAATTTACACGGCTTCTGCCTGTACCAAGCAAAGGGGAACTCTAATTGCATTTCACCGATCCACACCATTCACCTTATCATCAGAAATTAAAGACCCAGAAGGTAGATACCTGATACTCATGGGTTATATAATGGATACAGCAATCACGGTGATTTCCTACTACGCTCCTAACAAACAACCTACACCATTCCTCTCACATATATTACAAGTGATTAATACACACAAAATAGGAACAGTGATAATGTGTGGGGATTCGAACCAGGTCCTCCTCCCATTTCTAGATAAATCACCTTTTACACCATCCAAAATAACCTCTAGATTACCTTTTTCTCAACTTCTTTCCAAATACAATCTGGTAGATTCATGGAGAGAAAGTAACCCAATGAAAAAGAAATTCACTTATTTCTCGCACCCTCATCAAACCTTCACCAGAATAGATCATATTTTTCTAACAATAGGAATGATACCAGAAATTATTGCATTAGATTTAATTCCGATTCCGTGGTCTGATCATAATGCAGTATACACTACTATAGCCTCAGCCATACCAAAAGCGCATGACCCAACGTGGTACTTACCGGACATAATGCTCAAACACCCACTACATCAGATGGCCATTGAACAAGCTTTAAAGGAATACATATCAATTAATAATACAACAGACATCTCCCCAATAACACTGTGGGAAGCTCATAAGCCTGTCTTGCGTGGTACAATACAAAGACAAATGGTACTATTTAAACGGGAACGCAAAAATCTAGCAAAAAAACTAGAACTCAATTTTAATGCAGCCTACATATCATTTCAAGATAATCCATCTCAGAGTACAAAATCTCATCTGGAAAAATCTAGATTGGAATACGATCTATTTCTCACTGAGTCAGTTGATAAATCCCTCAAACGCTCCAAACACAATTTCTACATGAATACAAACAAACCAGGTACATATTTGGCTCAGGCATTAAATTCAACTAACAAATCTTTCAAACCAATACGTTTGAAATTATCAAAAAATGTTTACACTTGTAATCCAGTTAAAATAGTCCATAAATTTCACTCACATCTCGCAACTTTATACAAGACAAACAATGAATTTAATCCTACAGAGGCTGAATCCTTCTTCTCAAAAATAACCTTACCTGAGTTATCTCAGAATCAAAAAAGCAGTTTGGATGAGCCTATAACTATAGATGAAGTTGCTAACGCCATAAAAGACCTAAAACTTAACAAAAGACCAGGCCCAGACGGCTACTTGGCTTTATACTATAAAACATTCTCAGAAATACTCTCTCCCATTCTCACTGAAACTTTTAACAAACTTCTAGATGGACATTCTTTTCGGCAAGAAACACTAATGGCAATTGTTTGTATGATCCCAAAACCCCTTTCTGATGATACTTCCTGTGTGAATTATCGGCCTATCTCTCTGTTAAACCTCGATATTAAATTATTAGCAAAAATAATAGCAAAACGCCTCAATAGCATTATAGAAAAAATTAATACATAGAGATCAAGTAGGCTTCATGCCAAATAGACAGGCAGGCGATAATATACGCAGGGCAGTGTTATTGGCACATATTGCTAAAAAACAGAAAATCCCTTTATGTTTTCTATCTCTCGATATTAAGAGAGCATTTGACACAGTATCCTGGCAATATATGCAATATTCATTACAAAAATGGGGTTTTGGACCCCACTTTTTAACATGGATCAAAGCATTATATAATAAACCCAAAGCCTATATAAAATATGCTGGATACAAATCTGAAGCCTTTAATATCGAAAGAGGTACCCGACAGGGTTGCCCATTATCTCCCTTATTATTTGCCCTTATACTCGAACCCATGGCCCAATATATCAGAACAAACCAAACTATAACTGGCATTGAAGTAGGAGGTATTACACACAAATTATGTATATTTGCAGACGATATATTACTTTTTCTATCATCACCACAGGTCTCTGGTCCTAACTTAATACCAGCTCTTGATGGATTTGCAGCCATATCCGGCCTTATGATTAATCCTAAGAAATGCCTAGTGCTTAATATTTCACTCACAAACATGGAATTGATCCCGGCTAGGGCTGCACTCCCATTCACATGGGCAGAAAAATCAATCCCATATCTTGGAATTCATTTAACAGCCTCTCATTCTGACTTATTCTCAACCAATTATCCTCCTGTATTAAGAGAGATCACAAATCTAATAAAACAATGGTCGCAACTTCCTTTATCCTGGATGGGGAAGATTAATGCAATTAAAATGACTATTCTACCCAAATTGCTTTATCTATTCAGAGTCCTCCCTATTCCAATTCCTTCCTATTTTTTGAGAATAGTACAAAAAAGAGCAACTTCGTTTATATGGGGCTCTTCTAAACCACGTATACCTATACACACACTACATCTTCCCAAAAATAAAGGAGGCCTGGGATACCCTAATTTTACTAACTATTACAGAGCGGCACATTTGGCCAGTGTGTCCAAATACCATGCAAAACAGGAAATCCCATTATGGGTATTTATAGAGGCTTCAGAAAATGACCCTCTATTAAAATCAAATTTATTATGGCTTGCTCCTAAAGACCGCTTTAAAATTCATAATCCCATAACTAAACACTTCTTATCTCTCTGGGATAAACTAAAAACCAAATATCAGTTACAATCTCCACACAATCCTCTCCTTTCTTTTATCAGAAATCCGGCCTTTTATCCGGCATGGATCAACCCAAATTCTTTTAAAGCTTGGACAACATCAGGCATTCAGACACTAAATGACTTCATAGCATCTAAATCATTCCTTTCATTTCCATCGCTTAGAGAAAAATATGATCTACCAAACTCTGAGATATTTAGATATCTCCAAATCAAAAATTTCTATACACCATTCCTAAAGGGGGATACACCATTATCCCAATTATCCATTTTTGAATCAATCTGTACAAAAGATCCATTTGCTAAAGGTACAATTTCATCACTTTATAATCAATTATATGGAGTACCAAATCTTAATAGACCCTCTTATGTTCAGAGGTGGGAGGAGGACCTGGGACGAACTTTAGAAGACACGGACTGGTCTAACATATGGCTCACATCTAAGTCATCTTCACCCAACATCTTAGCACTGGAGAAAAATTATAAAGTCCTAACTCGCTGGTACCTTGTACCCGCTAGAGTGGCAAAATATTCACCTAATACCTCAACTCTTTGTTTTCGAGGATGCCCAGAAATAGGCACATATTTACACATATGGTGGACGTGCCCAGTAATCCAAACCTTCTGGAAGGAAGTCTTCGTGATTGCATCTAAAATATTTAAAAAAATAATACAACCAGATCCATATTTAACTTTACTTAATCTAAAACCGGAATGGTTAACACTCTCTCAATTCAAACTTATGATCCAACTAATAACGGCTGCAAAACAAACAGTGGCCAAGGCATGGAAATCTCCTACATTGGTACTAGCAGAAACAATTCACAGAATGAATAATACAATGTCCCATGCTAAGATGGTAGCCATCGATCAAAATCAAATTCCAAAATTTGAAAAACTTTGGCATCCTTGGATAAAACAACAGTTCCTGTCAAACTTCAATGACTCTGTCCTGTTGCCATGGTAACAGATTAAATGACTTACAGAGACACCCATTCTAAGGCTTCAAAGAGAACTAAAAAGAATAATAAACTGACGAGCGGGACAACCTTGTGGACCATACCTCTACCTTTCAACCCTTTTTCTTCTTTCTCTTTCCTTTTCTCCACCTTACGATTAAAGCTCATTATCAGAATTTATTTGACCTATATACACTCTTCTTGTAAACAATATGTATAGTAGGTATAAATCATTTAAATACCTACAAAAGTAACTAAGGAAATGATATATATCTTTAATTTAGGTTTACGTGAACCCAATGTTTAATATTTGAAATTTCATGATATTTACCTATATAAACCCTACTGTAAGACAATGAGCTTACTTTATAGATCCTTGTAAACTTACTTTATGTATCTTTATAACATTGTATACTCAATAAACTTCTTTTGACAAGGAAAAGAATGGTGGCTGGTTCACTTCCTGTTAAAATTCTACCCACAATTCCCTGCTTGCTGACAACTTCCTTAATTACACATACATTAAAACAAATAAACAGAACTGCAGCAATACCAAAAAGGAACACTAGATGGAGCCTGCACACCACATATGATTGTCTTAAATAAATTACACATTTTGCATGTAAATTTAACAACACAGGTACAAATAGACAGTATAAAACATCTGGTGGACAGAACACATCTGACCAAATGATCTAATCACAAAAGAGCTTGATATACTGTGATTTAGGTACATCAATGGGAATAGGCTATCAACAATTAGATCGATAAAGAACATGAACCCTTAGGAACTGACAAATGATTAAACCAATCAATGTCTGGTAGAGTCATTCTAAATAAGGTTCTGTTCATGTGACTCAAGCTATGATCACAGGACATAGGAGAGGATTTTGGATGAAGAATTGTAAATATACATGAAAGGGCCATAAAAGCATATCTAAAGGCCTTGATGTTAAAATGAAGATACAGGAAATTTGCTGCAAAGTTGACAGCAAAACATAGGATGTCAGTAAAAGACCCGTAGAGATGTCTTAAAGTATAACTAAAGACAAAACTTTTTTTTTAGTTTTGGATAGAGTGGGTGGGTTCCTCACGTCATAAATTTCCTTTGAAAACTTTAAAACCCTATCATGTCTATATGTCATTTTCTGTGACACTCTGTGTACCCTATGTGTACTGCTTTTTAACTTTTCCTAATAAAACAAAGTGGGAAAAAATATATGTAAAAACACAATATCGGGCAACTCATTCACAGATTTAAAACTTACAAGCCTTAAACAGCCTAATTCCTGTGAAGAAAGTAAATAAAACCCTCAGAAAAGCCAATGATGATAAGCTGATTGATCAGCCTATTATGCCACGTACACACGACTGGACTTAAAGGCATTCTTGGTCCGGCGGACCGGAGTCCGTCGGACAATTCGATCGTGTGTGGGCTCCAGCTGACTTTTTTTTCTCAAAAGTTCGACGGACCTAGAAATGAAACATGTTTCAAATCGGTCCGACGGACTCAGCTTTCTAGCGTACAAACCGGTCGTCTGTGTGCTAGTCCGACGGACCAAAACTGATGCATGCTCTGAAGCAAGTACAAGAAGGAAGCGCTCGGTCTGGTAAAACTAGCCTTCGTATTGAAGTTAGCACATTCCTCTTCTGTGATCTTTTAATACAGCGCATTCTTTTTTTCTTTATAATGCGAGAGGAATGAAGTTGTTTTGCTGCTTATATTCACACAGAGTTTTCACAAACGACTTTGTTCATTATTTATCCTCATGCCATGAATAATATTATAGTTTTTAAAAGCCAGATCTCTAGAAATAATGTAGAAAATTATTTATTTGACTCATCTTTAGTATTTTTATATGTAATCAATATCTATTTTACAATTTGTGCTAAATTCTCAAAAATATATATATTTTTTTTTGGCGTTTCAAGTTACTACAATAACCTTATTATTTTGTATTGTTTTAATGAACCTTAATGAGGTTGGTGTCCCTTGTTAATTTGACATAGGGGGGTTATTTTCAAAAGGCAAATTCATTTTGCACTACAAGTGCAAAGTGTACTTGAAATTGCACTGAAAGAGCATTTGGAAGTGCAGTCGCTGTGGATCCGAGGTGGGAAAAAGCAAGGAAACCCAAAAAAAATGTTTATCTTGCACATGATTGGATGATAAAATCAACAGAGCTTCCCCTCATTGCAGATCTTCCCCTCAGATTTACAGCGACTGCACTTCCAACAAGTGCACTTGCAGTGCAATTTCTAAAGTGCGCTTTGCACTTGTACTTTGCACTTGAATTGCAAAATGATTTTGCCTTTTGTAAATAACCCACATAGTCTTTTTGACATGTACCTGCCTACTCAGAAACAAAATGTCCTCTTGAATCAAAACACATAGTCAATAATGTAAGGTAAAGAAAATATCCATTTTATTTTTGGAAAAACATAAATGAGGATGGCAACACTGGAGACACTTTTGGAATGTGTGAAGCCTTTTGTCCCCCAGGACACACATCAAGTTAGTGGAAAATAAAATTGGGATCTTGCGAATAGGGAGCACAATCTGCGTCTTCTCTCAGACCAGACTTAAGCCAGGCAATCACCTTTGACTCTTCAGTGGAGCCTTCCCTGCACGCTGCCCTGCAGCCTTCCCTCCACGCTTCTCTACAGCCTTCCTTGGAGGCTGTGCCTCTGGTGGTGTACTTGTGGCAGGAGGAGGAGGAGCAGGAGGAGGGGCTTCATCTGAAATATGGCTTTTTGGAGTAAGCTCCCCTCTCAACCCCTTCTGAAAGGCCTGAAAAAAAAGCCCCTCACAGAGGAGGCGTTACCCCTTCTCAAGTTCCACCAACCTGGTGGCCATATAAGTTCCATAGACCTCTTCAGCATTGGGTGGGGTACTGAGTATTTGGCTGGCTTCCCAAATAAGGGCTAGTGATTCCTCCTCTGTTCAGCTGATCTTCCTGGGCCTATTGGTGGTAATGCGAAGGGGAGGCACCTGACATTGGGTGAGGCTTCTACTGGGCCCAGCCATCTCCTGCCTTCCACTGGGCACGGCCTCCTCCTCTCTCCCACTGGGCAAGGCTTCCTCCTCTATACCACTGGGCACAGCCTCCTCCTGGCTGAGCTCATCCTGTGTAAAAAAAAGGACATAGTTGTAATTTTTGCTTCCGCAATCACACACAATTTTCAGCTCTTGACTTGCAAATATAATTCTAAACAAATAGAAAAGGCTATCTTTTTGACCCCACCATTATTCTAGCTGATCACCAATCTTTGAAGTACATTTTTGGCCACTACTGTCTAGTGATATGTATACATAATAATAATTGTGATTAAATATTTTTTTTTAAGCACTTAAAACATTTTATAGTTTACATCATTAATATTTACACAATCCAAAATTCTTGAAAAAAAGTATACCTGGCTGAAGCTGGGCGCATCCACTTCCTCAAGGATGAAAGGGCCCGGTTCTTCCTGGGACGCCTCAGCTGGGGTGGAGGTGGAGGGAAGGCTGGAGGGAAGAGTGGAGGAAAGGCTGGAGGGAAGGGTGGAGGGAAGGGTGGAGGGAAGGGTCGAAAGTGATTGCCTTGCTTCTGTCTGGTTATCCAGAAATCTCAGTTTTGGGTAGTACCACAGCTTGGAGACATAAACCTTGTCTGCTGCTGCTCCTGATCTGAGGGAATCCTGGATCTTCTTGTGTTCCCACCTGTACATATTACGCAAGATCCCAATTTTATTTTCCACAAACATAATGTCTGCCTGGGGTACTCGAGTCTTGACAAATTCCAGAAGTCTCCCCAGTGTTGCCTTCCTTGCATGTCTAATAAAATACAATGGGTGCTTGACCTCCCACAGGTTTCTGTTCTCTTGATACAGATCAATAAAATAAGACAAAAATCCTTCCTCCTTAAAGGGATTCATTTTTGCTGAAAGACAAGACACAAGATAAAAACTGTAATGTCAGTCCAAACTCCCAGTATTAATTTTTGCAGAATATAGGGTACACACACACACACACACCAAACACATTCATCAAACACACACCCACATTTAAATCTTACCTTCGTTTATGATGCTCGCTACTTCCGCTCAGACGTACGTAGGCCAGCGTAATAGCTTTATATACACTGCGCATGTGTCATGCTACGCCTGCGTCACCCGCCCCTGACGTTCTTTAGGACGATTTGTCCCCGCCCCTTCACTCTTCGTTGCGCAGTGGGAGTATATAGAGAAAGATGACGGAGAGATTATCTGGAACTAGCATGGAGGAAAGCCCGGAGCCACAACCATCCAGATCCCGGAGGAGATATAAGGCCACCAACATGGCCTTTGAAGAGATGGTGGAGATGGTGTCCATATTGAAAAGGGAGGACTATGATGCCAAAAAAGGACCGTACACCAGACCCAATATGTGGAAGGACAAAATAATGTCCTCAGTTGTCACCGCTATTGAAGAAAAATTTGGCATTAAACGGGCTAAAGAACAATTGAGGAAGCGGTGATCTGACCTCAAAACTAGGGAGCCTGAACAATATTGGCGAATCAAGAAGGTGCTTCAAAAAAGTAAGTACTTGTTGTGTGTTCCTATTGAGATACTTAACTTGTATGCTGATCCATTTGCTTTTCGTTTACACAACATCGTTAGTAAAGACCGTTCTTTTGAAACTACATATGATAATAATAAAATGGCGTTTGTTTTGTAAGAAATACAATGGTACAGGGTTGGACATACATTTAGATCTTGATAATTTGTCGTATTCCAAAAATTTTGGGATGTTGTGTAGATGTGTTTGAAACTAGAATGCTTATTAAAAAATGATTCAGTGTAATGTAAGGACAGGACACAGCAGCTGTTTCCACATCTGGACTCACGAGCACTAGTGTACTATGTGACACCAGACAACATTTTTGAGGGTAATACACACAGGGGCTCCAGGGGATACTTGAGGTGTCTGCATCTGTGAAACTTGCATCAAAATGTGAATTGTTTTGCATTTTTGTTTAGAGTGAATTTAAATCCTGTCTTCAAAATTTTTTTTTAACAAACTGACAATTGTCCACAACTTCAAAGCAAGGTTTCATATTCCTATTTCAGGACTGAAATATCACTGTGTTTTAAGTATACCTTTTGTTTCATTCTCATAGGGGAGAAAAGACTCAGACAACAGTCCGAGGATCCCAGGACCCTCCCAAGTCACCAGCCTGAAGCAGGAATTACCCCAAGCCCCAGCCCAAGACCACGCCCACCCGACAATCTTGAGGAAGGAGAGGTGGAGGAAGTGTGCGAGATTTGCACCCCACCAAGTGAGTGACTGACACCCCAGCTTAAGGTGCACAAAGACTGATTGGGCAGATAATGGTGTGGAATGGCCAAATTGATCGAATGCAAGAACAAATTGACAGCATGAGAAATTGACTGGACAGCATGCAACAGGAAATGAAGAACATGATTGATGTTTTGGGCAGAATCTAATCACTTTTTGCCTTTAAAAACATCAATCATGTTCTTCATTTCATTGTAAAATTTTACCTTTTAAAATTTTTTAAAGTTGTGAAATAGTAATATCAAAATTTAGCAGATGCACACGGTGTGTCATCATGTGCTATCTTCCATCAGGGGATATCAATGTACTTGTTTTGTGTTTGCAACCCCTTCCTCATAATAATGTTAGTTTGTGAGAGGAAAAAAGGGATTGCACACACAAAACATGTCCATTGCTCCCCCATGATGGAGATAGCACATGTTGATTTGAACCATTTGTACTCCCAATTTGTGTGAATGTGCTAAATTTTGATTTTACATGGGTGACATCACCAGGACCATTTTTGACATGTTGAACTTTGTAAGTTCCTGTTATTTTTTTGTATTATGTTTTAAAAACCCTGTTATCAAGCATAAATTTGTAAACAAAAAATATTTTCGAGAAATATGCCTAAAATAACACAAAAAAAAAATATTGTTCAAAAAACATAAAAAAATAAGAAAAAAAAAAAAAACATAAACATGTTTTAAAAAATGCACCTTTCAATGTGCGCACAGTAAAATGTTTTTACTACTACAATGTGTGTGGCTTATTATTTATCAATAACAGTTTCTTAATTTTTTGGGTGTTTATAGTGACAAAGGGCCTTATTAACTAAAGGGAAATGCACTTGCCACTATAAGTGCACTAGGAGACAGCCAAAACTAAATGCAAACAAGAATAAAAACAAGAGATTTTATCCAAAATAATTTTTGTTTATTTGGTAAAAGGTTAAAGTTGTTCTTGCATTGCAATGGCCCCCCAACCATTAAAATAATTGACATATCTGTCCTGCACTTGACGGGCGGTTTGGGGTCCAAGCTAGTACGGCCAGTATCCAGGCCTGTGAGTGGAGCTTCGCCACTAAGTCCGGCCTCAGGCCCAACAGAGGTAATATATGTTGCAGAATGTCTTCTCAAAAAATTATAGAGAATGCAGCAAGCCATTATCACATGATTTATTTTATATTCCGCCAGATTTATGGCCGAGAGGAACAAACGGAACCAACTGTCCAGAATCCCGAAGGCATTCTCAACAACTCTTCTTGCTCTGGCCAGCCGGTAATTAAATACACTCCTCTCAGGGGTGAGGAACCTTTGGGGGAACGGCCTCATCTAGTGCTCGCCAAGAGCAAACGCTTCATCAGCGATGAAAACTGAGGGGAGCCCATCAACGTTCTGGTCATCAGGTGGCAATCCCAGGCCACCAGTCTGGAGACACTGGCACAACTCGGTCTGTGCAAAGACTTCTCCATCCGACATCCGGCCGTTTTTCCCCATGTCCACGAACAGAAAATCCAATTGTGCCGAGACCACCGCCATCATACTACACTATGAAACCCTATACTATACTACCATACTATACTACCATACTACACTATGAAAACCCTTGTAGTTAAAGTAGTAAGACCCCAAACGGGGTGGTGGCACAATGCGGATATGCTTCCCATCAATCGCCCCAACACAGTTGGGAAAGTCCAACGGTCAACGAACTGGGAGGCCACAGTCTGCCATTCCTGTGTGTTGGAAGGAAACTGTGGAGTCAAACAAGAAAAAAAAAGATATAAGTACTTTTAAACATAATTTTGCCAGCAGATTACACAAAAACATACTTGAACAACAGCAGTCGAACATTTTTAAAATGTGTTATTTATAAAAAACAAAAACATAAGGCCCACTTATAAGATTACTCACCCCCTCTGATGCACCATTGATTAATTTGTATGTGGGGGGAGGGGTTCTAGTTTAGTAGAAGACCACACCTGACATTTGGAAACATTTGAAGGGGTGGGGTTCTAATTTAGTAGAAGACCACACCTGACATTTGGAAACATTTGAGGGGGTGGGGGAGGGGTTCTAATTTAGTAGAAGACCACACCTGACATTTGGAAACATTTGAGGGGGTGGGGGAGGGGTTCTAATTTAGTAGAAGACCACACCTGACATTTGGAAACATTTGAGGGGGTGGGGGAGGGGTTCTAATTTTGTAGAAGACCACACCTGACATTTGAAAAAATTTGAGGGGGTGGGGGAGGGGTTCTAATTTAGTAGAAGACCACACCTGACATTTGGAAACATTTGAGGGGGTGGGGGAGGGGTTCTAATTTTGTAGAAGACCACACCTGACATTTGGAAACATTTGAGGGGGTGGGGTTCTAATTTAGTAGAAGACCACACCTGACATTTGGAAACATTTGAGGGGGTGGGGGAGGGGTTCTAATTTTGTGGAAGACCACACCTGACATTTGGAAACATTTGAGGGGGTGGGGGAGGGTAAAGCAGTACAATGGAGTGACAATATACATTGTTAAAGGGACTATAGGTTAGAGGTATAAATGGACCCAGGATTGCATGGTGGGGAGGTTAGTGAAGGTAAATATTCATGTAGGGCAAAAAATGATTAATGAAAAAAAAACAGGCATGCATGAAGATAAAGGGGACATTCACAGTATATTCCAAGCATGGTAATTATGTAACGAGGAAATTTAGACAATACATTAGCAAACATTAAATACATATCATCTAAGATTAAAGGATAAAAAAATGACCTTCATATATTCCTTCTGCAGGACCTGAATTATAGCAGAACAGGTCTCTGGGATAATGGACTATTATCCAGTCCATGAACAGGGCGAGGAGGAGTTCATGGACGAAGAATTGGTTGCGCCAGTGTGACCAATTCTCGCACATGCCTTTGCTCCGTGAGATCCGGAATTATCTCAGGATGACGGACCCCGTTTTTCAACGTCTGCTGGCTATGCTGACCCCTTATATCTGCAGGCAGGATACCTGAACGAGGCAAGCCATCACTGCGGAGCAGAGGCTAGTTGCCACGTTACGTTACTTGGCGACTGGGAGAAGTCTTCAGGATTTGACTTCTCTCCAGCTATGTGGATTCTCCACTGAGCCGCCCTAATTTGCTCCGGTATAGCACCAATGCAAAAATGTGGGGAAGAAGAGAGAAGAAATGCCTCCAATGGTGTAGTATATTAAAAGTCTAAAATAATGTTTATTCTGATACCAAATAGGTGGACTCTTACATTGAAAAATTAAAAACAAGCAAAGAACAATAACAACGGAGTTCTCAGTGCCTTCTCATGTCACTTCCAGTGTGCGTCTGACTCCAGCCACTTTCTATGCGTTACGACACGTCAAGTGTCTTCATCTGTGTATGCTCCATCGGACTTTTGCTGGCAGAATTCCAGCCAGCAAAAGATTGAGAGCAGGTTCTCTATTTTTCGGTCGGAAAAAGTCCCTATCTGAAAATGCGTTCGTCTGTATGCAATTCGGATGCACAAAAAATCACGCATGCTCAGAAACAATTCGATGCATGCTCGGAAGCTTTGAACTTCATTTTTTCAGCTCGTCGTAGTGTTGTACGTCACTGCGTTCTTGACGGTCGAAAGTTCAGAGAACTTTTGTGTGATCGTGTATATGCAAGGCAAGCTTGAGCGGAATTCCGTCGGAAAAACTATCCAAGTTTTTTTTGATGCAAATTCCGCTCGTATGTACGCGGCATTAGACTTTTAATATACTACACCATTGGAGGCATTTCTTCTCTCTTCTTCCCCACATTTTTGCATTGGTGTTATACCGGAGCAAATTAGGGTGGCTCAGTGGAGAATCCTCATAGCTGGAGAAGTACCTATGGTTTCATCAGCAGTGTATGTAACCAAATAAAGCCCCAATAGGATGCTGTGAAGAGTCCATCTTACTTACTGATGCAATTTACTTCATTTTTATAAGGTGAGAGTTCTATGAGACTAGTGTTTGAAGAGGATATTTGTGGAGTTTATTGATGAAAATTGAATATTATACATTTGTCCACCTGTCTATTTGGAGTCCCTCTCAACACTTTATACCTTTTAAAGGATGTTATACAGTGTTTTTTTCTTTTTCTTTTTTAATAATCCACGCATTCATTCATCCATTTTTTTAGGACTTTTATCACTATTTGGACATTTTGTGCACATTTCTATGTTTTTCTTTGCATTGTTTGCACTTTCTAGTAGAGGTATCATTATTTTGCACTTTCATAGTTTTTGCACTTTATTTATCCCTTATTGGACCTTTTTTTGATGTTTTAGAGTGATTTTTACTACCGTGCAAGATCACTTTACATTTACATCTTTTACTTTTTGCTATAATAAGTATCCCAAATGTAAAAAAAAAAATGTTTTCCTCAGTTTAGGCCAATGTGTATTCTTCAACATATTTTTGATAAAAAAAAAAATCGCAATAAGCGTATATTGATTTGTTTGCGCAGAAATTATAGCGTCTACAAAATAGGGGATAGATTTATGGCATTTTTTTTTTTTACTAGTAATGGCGGTGATCAGCAATTTTTATCAGGGCTGCGATATTGTGGCGGACGAATCGGACACTTTTTTGGGACCAGTGACAATTATACAGCGATCAGTGCTAAAAAATGAACTGATTACTGTATAAATGTCACTCGCAGAGAGGGGGTTAACACTAGGGGGCAATCAAGGGGTTAACTGCTTTCCCTAGGTGTGTTCTAACTGTGGGGGGGTGGGACTGACTAGGAGGAGAGAGAGAGATCGGTGTTCATACTTAGTATGAACACACAAACTGTCTCCTCTTCCCCGAGAGAACCGGGATCTGTATGTTTACACACACAAATCCCAGTTTTTGCTCTGTCACGAGCAATCGCGGGTGCCCGGTGGACAACGCGCCCGCCAGGCACTCGTATCGTCTGCAGCGGAGAGCCGCAGGTGCATGCAATATGCGATTTCCCCATTAGTCAGTAGTAGAACTTTTAAGCCCTTTAAGTTGCGAGTTAGTGCCTCCATGAATTGGACTTGTTTTTCAAGCACATCCCACAGACGCTTGATTGGACTGAGATCTGGAGAATTGGGAGGCCAAGTCAACACCTTAAATTCCTTGTTGTGTTCTTCAAACCACTCTTGAATTCATCAGGCCACCCTTTTTCATTGCTCCTGTGATCCAGTTCTGATGCTCATGTGCCCATTGTAGGCATGAGCCCCCTTACTGGTATGCAGCTACTCTGGCCCATATGCAACAAACTGCAATGCACTGGGTTTTTTTTGCTTTCAACACATCAACTTCAGGGAAAACATTTCACTTGCTGCCTAATATATCCCACTGACTTTCAGATGCCATTGCAATGAGATATTTAAAGTTATTCACTTTACCTGTCAGTGGTCATGTTGGTATGGGTGATAGGTGAGTGTATGTATAAATGTGTGTATATATATATATATATACTATGTGTGTATGTGTATATATATATATATATATATATATATATATATATATATATACACACATACACACATAGTATACATACATTATTAGACATGTACTTATTGGTTCCTTCTTCCTCCATTTTAAAAGGAAGGGGTTGGCTCTCCAATGTAAAAGATGTAAAAAACACATTGTTTAGATTTTAGATTGGTGTGATTGATCATAAAACAGTACAGAGCTTCTCAGATAATCTCTGCACATTGTGTCTATGAACCAAGTTGCCCGATGATGGCTCAATTTACAGCCATTGACAGACACACTGGCCACTCAAGGGTAAAGTCTACAGTGTCATTTATAAGCTGCACTGCAGAAATAAGTGCCCACCACATCAACGTTCAAAAACATAGAGTGGTATACGTATAAGTGGTTAATAAAAAAAAAAAAAAAATTAATGATTATATTTTGTATGGGGGAGCCCTGTGGCAGGGTTCTGGGGGACAATTGCCCCTTTTAGCCCCTTATAAATCCAGCCTGTTATAGCAAATGACAATCTGAGTGAAAGGGTGGTAGTTTAGCAGGGTGACTATACTTTTTTTGATGTTTGTCTCCTCTATTATTGTGGTTGTAACTTAAATACTTACACTGTATTTGTTTACATGAAACACACATCTCTGCACCTTTAAACATTTACTGTATACATTTCTAAATATCTGATCTCAATGTATGACGGGGCTGTTTTGATTGCTCGGTAAAGAAATTCCTCCCTCATCACTTATCAATGAACTATGAAATGGTATTAAATAAAATTAATTAGAAGTTTTAATGAGTCATGTCTGTCTTCATTTATTATACAATGTAATTTTCAAAGATTGATTAATTATACAGCACAGATGATTAAATGTGTAATGTGATTCACTGATTTGTTAACTATGCAACAGAGCTGGAAAAGGCCGTGATAAAAACACTTCTGCTGGGAAAAACCTCTACATATTTACATCTTTGAGTGTGAGAAACACTTGAAAGTCTGCAATGCTAATGTTAATTATGTCTGTTTCACAGGTTACCAAATTATTTGTATTAGGTATACCTCATAAATCTGCATCGCAATGATTTAGCTTTTCTCACCCCATTTTTGAAATTCTGAATTCTGCCATACTTTAAATAAATAAATAAATAGACAGATAACTGCCATACTTTAAATGAATAAAAAGATAGATAACTGCCATACTTTAATAAAAAAAAAACATAAAACATATTTTAAAGTGATTTACAAACATATTTTTGCTTTATAAATATTCAAAACAGCCAGATCCATATTTCAGATTTTTCTCGCGTTTTCATACTTCTAAAAGGGCCACATACCCTTGTCACATGATTCTCTGTGTAAAACCTCCATTTAAAGCTGGCCGTACATGGCTCAGCTTTTCTCATTCAGCCAGTGAGTTGAACAAACAAAATGTGAACCGATTCCCTCATCCACACATTCTGGCTGGGTTCACACTTCATGCTGTGCAGATCACATGTGATGTCTGTGCGATGCAAATTCAGCCATACAAAGTGTATGTTCTGCACTGGAATCAGACTTTTTTTTTTCCCTCATGCTAACAGCAGAGGGGAAAAAAAAGCCGATCACCGGCTCCTGACAGAGGGACATCGGTCCTGAACAGAGAGAGGCACTGCTGCTATGCTGTGACCTCCAGTGCCCACCAGTGCCACCTATAAAAAGCCGATCACCGACTCCTGAAAGAGGGATATCGGTCCCGAACAGGGAGAGGCACTGCTACTATGCTTAATTAAATAAAAGATATGTGGCGCTATTCCATCAATCAGTAGTACCACTTGAAATATAAAATAATGGGCCGATCAAACCCCACTTTCTACAGTAAATATCCGGAGAAAGTACCCAATAAATAATAGCATACCAAGTGAATAAAAAATATAAAATATATAAAATGGTGGAGATACAATTCTAAGGTATGGGAAAATTTAAAATCTATCAATATACTATCAAGTGCTTAATCAACAATACCAATTTCCCCTCGTTAAGTAAAGACCAAAATATTGTTCTATGTGGATCTGTGAAAAAATAAAACTAACTTCTCAAATAAAATGCTCAAAATCAAAGTACATGTGATAATGAAGATTCAGTGCCTTACAAACAAATCAATACCTCATACATATTCACTGTGAATAAAATAAATAAATATATGGATATAAATATGACTAATATGGTAAAGTGACCCTTAATCGTGAATATGCATATATAAATATTAAAGTGACAAATTAGTGCAAAAGATGTTCAGCATAAAATGTGCAATAATTGATACATAGCCAAATGCAAATTTCAATCGTACCACAAAATTATAATAAATAAATAATAAAATTATTAAATAAATAGGGCAGTCAATCCCACCACAGGGATGCTGTCCCAAACAGTGACAATGGTGTAGTAAAGTCCAAAAAAGTGCAGTAGTGGTAGGTGGTTTCCACAGCAAAGTCTTTACACACAGTGCTAAATCAATGTGCAGTGATTTTTTCTTTTTTCTATGCACGTTTTAGTGCATCTCCCAAATGTTTCCCCCAGCCTCTCACCTCCAGAAGCGGCCCCCAATGGGCCAAGTAGAGCGGGTGGATATTAACTAGGAAAAGCTGTGTTCCCTGCAGCGTGTCTTTAAGCATCAAATGAGTCTGTCTCTCATCCCCAGCTTCCAGCGCTTTCAGCGGTCCCAGCAATTTAATCAAGAACAGAGGAGAGGTCTCATGGTGTAGTATTTAAAACATTTATTTGAAAAAAACGTAATAACTTACATTAAAAATAAGCAGCAAACGGAGTCAGGTGCCGACGCTTCACGGGGACGGCCGAACCCGGAAGCTTTGCTTACATCTACCGTTTGCTGCTTATTTTTAATGTAAGTTATTACGTTTTTTTCAAATAAATGTTTTAAATACTACACCATGAGACCTCTCCTCTGTTCTTGATTAAATTGCTGGGACCGCTGAAAGCGCTGGAAGCTGGGGATGAGAGACAGACTCATTTGATGCTTAAAGACACGCTGCAGGGAACACAGCTTTTCCTAGTTAATATCCACCCGCTCTACTTGGCCCATTGGGGGCCGCTTCTGGAGGTGAGAGGCTGGGGGAAACACTTGGGAGATGCACTAAAACGTGCATAGAAAAAAGAAAAAATCACTGCACATTGATTTAGCACTGTGTGTAAAGACTTTGCTGTGGAAACCACCTACCACTACTGCACTTTTTTGGACTTTACTACACCATTGTCACTGTTTGGGACAGCATCCCTGTGGTGGGATTGACTGCCCTATTTATTTAATAATTTTATTATTTATTTATTATAATTTTGTGGTACGATTGAAATTTGCATTTGGCTATGTATCAATTATTGCACATTTTATGCTGAACATCTTTTGCACTAATTTGTCACTTTAATATTTATATATGCATATTCACGATTAAGGGTCACTTTACCATATTAGTCATATTTATATCCATATATTTATTTATTTTATTCACAGTGAATATGTATGAGGTATCGATTTGTTTGTAAGGCACTGAATCTTCATTATCACATGTACTTTGATTTTGAGCATTTTATTTGAGAAGTTAGTTTTATTTTTTCACAGATCCACATAGAACAATATTTTGGTCTTTACTTAACGAGGGGAAATTGGTATTGTTGATTAAGCACTTGATAGTATATTGATAGATTTTAAATTTTCCCATACCTTAGAATTGTATCTCCACCATTTTATATATTTTATATTTTTTATTCACTTGGTATGCTATTATTTATTGGGTACTTTCTCCGGATATTTACTGTAGAAAGTGGGGTTTGATCGGCCCATTATTTTATATTTCAAGTGGTACTACTGATTGATGGAATAGCGCCACATATCTTTTATTTAATTGTATTTTGGGGAACTGAGTGGACCTGTCTATGTTGGCGGCTCTCCATCGGGTGGTTTACCGTCAGGTTCAAGATTTTCTTGCCCATATTGTGGTTTTGCGCACTAGTTCCCATTCATTTAGTTTTATATACTGCTACTATGCTGTGCCCTCCAGTGCCCACCTGTGCCACCTATAGGTGCATATCAGTGCCGCCTACCAGTGCCCACCAGTGCCACCTATCAGTGCCCATCAGTGCTGCCAACCAGTGCCCATCAGTGCCTCATCATCAGTGCCACCTATCAGTGCTGCCTATTAGTGTCACCCACCAGTGCCCATCAGTGCCACCTATCAGTGCCGCCTATCAGTGCCACCTATCAATGCCCTTCAGTGCCACCCATCAGTGCCCTTCAGTGCCGCCCATCAGTGCCACCTATCTGTGCCCATCAATGCTACCAACCAGTGTCCATCAGTGCATCATCATCATTGCCACCTATCAGTGCCACCTATCAGTGTCACCTACCAGTGCCCATCAGTGCCACCCATCAGTGCCACCTCTCAGTGCCCACCAGTGCCGCCTCATCAGTGCCCGCCAGTGCCACCTATCAGTGCCCATCAGTGCCGCCTTATCAGTGCCTATCTGTGCAGCCTATCAGTGCCCATCAGAGCAGCCTATCAGTGCAGCCTATCAGTGCAGCCTATCAGTACACATCGATGAAGGAGAAAAATGACCTGTTTTCAAAATTTTATAACAAACTATGAAACAGTTTTTGTTTTGTTTTTCAAAATTTTCAGTCTTTTTTGTTTTTAGAAAAAAACAAAATAACCCAGCAGTGATTAAATACCACCAAAAGAAAGCTCTATTTGTGTGAAAAAAATGATAAACATGTTATTTGGGTACAGTGTCGCATGACCGTGCAATTGTCATTCAAAGTGTGACAGCGCTGAAAGCTAAAAATTGGCCTGAGCAGGCAGGGGGTTTAAGTGCCCAGTAAGCAAGTGGTTAATCACCACTGAGTTTTTTAGTTTTTCGCTAATTAAACTAAAAAATAATGAAAACTTTTAGTAAATGCGTTTCTTCACTTTTCTTATCAAATTTTGCCAATAAATTATCTTTCTATATAAAATATAGGCCAAAATGTGCACTGCTACATTTCTTTGGTGAAAATAACCCAAATCAGTGTATATTATTTAATCTGTAGGAAAGTTATAGAGTCCACAAACTATGATATACAGTTGTGTGAAAAATTAATTGCCCCCTAAACCTAATAACTGGTTGTGCCACCCTTGGCGGCAACAACTGCAATCAAGCATTTGCAATAACTGGCAATGAGTCTTTCACATTGCTGTGGAGCAATTTTGGCCCACTCTTCTTTGCAGAATTGTTTTTTTTTTTCAGCCATATTGGAGGGTTTTCCAGCATGAACGGCCTGTAAGGTCATGATACAGCATCTCAATTGGATTTAAGTCCGGGCTTTGACTAGGCCACTCTAAAACCTAAATTTTGCTTTGTTTGAACCATTTGGAGGTGGACTTGCTGTTGTGTTTCGGTCATTGTCCTGCTGCATAACTCAAGTGCACTTGAGCTTGAGGTCACAAACTGATGGCCGAACATTCTCCTTTAGGATTTTCTGGTAGAGCTCAGAATTCATGGTTCCATCAATTATGGTAAGTCGTCCAGGTCCTGAAGCTGCAAAGCAGCCCCAGACCATCATGCCACCACCACCACATCTGACTGTTGGTATGATGTTCTTGTTATGAAATGCTGTATTAGTTTTATGCCGGATGTAACAGGACACACACCTTCCAAAAAGTTACATTTTTGTCTCATCAGTCCACAGAATATTTGCCTAAAATCTTGGGGATAAGCAAGATGTTTTTGGTAAATGTGAGATGAGCCTGATCTTTTTGGTCAGCAGTGACTTTGGCCTTGGAACTCTCCCATGGATGCCATTTTTGCCCAGTCTTTCTTATTGTTGAATCATGAACACTGATCTTACCTGAGGCAAGTGAGGCCTGCAGTTCTTTAGATGTTGTCATGGGTTCTTTTATGACCTCCTGGATGAGTTGTCGTCATGCTCTTGGAGTAATTTTTGTAGGCCAGCCAGTGGCGTACCAAGTGGGGGGCAGGGGGCAGGCCGCCCCAGGTGTCACACACTGGGGGGTGTGTCAGGCCGGCACCCCCCCTCTCCGCGACTGAAGCGGTGACAGCAGGGTGGGTTTAGGCAGCGGCGCGGTGACAGGGCAGGTCGGAGCATGTAGAGGCAAGCTGCAGTGCAAGGGGGGGTGGCAACCATATGCAGCGCCCAGGGCAACACCACTGCACCAACTCTCTCATGGCCACTGGCTGTTTGAGTGGCTCTGAGCAGTCCCGGCTGTCTCACACAGTCAAGCAAAGTGAAGCAGTTCAGTACATTCAGTACAGTCAGACCCATGATGTACCTCAGGTCAGCGCAGAACATGCACAGCAGGTCCCCTCCCCCTCCTCACTGTTTATCTCTACACAGGAGGAGGGGACCTGCTGTGCATGTTCTGCGCTGACCTGAGGTACATCATGGGTCTGACTGTACTGAATGGGGGGGTCCGTACTTAAGGTGAGATCTGCACTGAAGAGGGGCCTGTACTGAATGAGGGGGTCTGCACTGAAGGGGGGTCTGCACTGAAGGGGGGTCTTTACTGAGTGATGGGGGTCTGCAGTGAAGGGGGAATCTTCACTGAATGGGGGGTCTGTACTGAAGAGGGGGTTTGTACTGAAGCGGGGTGTTCACTGTAGGGAGGTCTGTACTGAATGGGGGGGTCTGCACTGTAGGGGGGTCTGCACTGAATGGGGGGTCTGCACCAAATGGGGGGTCTGCACTGAGGGGGGAAAGTACTGAATGGGGGGTCTACACTGAAGCGGGGTCTTCACTGAATGGGGGGTCTGTACTGAAGGGAGGTTTGTACAGAAGGGGGGTCTGTACTCAATGGGAGGGATCTGCACTGTAGGGGGTCTGTACTGAATGGGGGGGTCTGTACTCAATGGGGGTGGTCTGTACCGAAAGTGGGGTCTGTACAGAAAGGGGGGCTTTAATGAAAGGGGGTGTCTATTCTGAGGTAAGGGGGTCTGTACTGATGAGAGGGGTCTGTACTTAGGGAGGGGGATCTGAACTGATCAGAGAGATCTGTATTGATGGGAGGGGTCTGTACTGAGGGAGAGGGTCTGTACTGATGGAGGGGTGTCTGTATTGAGGGGGGACTATAGTTGGTGGAGGGGGGTGACAACATGTTTTTCCTAACCCGATGACACCAACCTTAGTGACACCACTGGCGAGCTGTGAAAGTGCATGAGGGGTGCCCGGGCCACTACCAGGGAGACACCCAGAGCCGGTCGCCAGATTCACAGAACGGAGCAGAGTAAGCAAAACACTCTCTCTCCTCCTGTACCACAGAGGAGAGAGAGACATCGCTGAATAGAGAACTGCTGGAGTTAACTTTTTAAGTAAACCAGCAGGTGATTGGTTGGTAGGTTGTTCTAGCAACCAATCAATAGCTTGTTAATATGAAAAATTAACTCCAGCAGTTCAGCCCTGCTCACTGTCTCTCCATCTATATGATTAAGGTAAGAAGGGACAGAACTGGGGGGGTCTGTGTAACATGCAGGAGCTCCATAACTGTTAGGGGGGCTGTGTAACATGCATGGAGTCCAGAGCTGTTGGGGGGGTCTGTGTAACATGCAGGGGGTCCAGACTGTTAGGGGGGTTCTGTGTAACCAGCAGGGGGTCTAGAAATGTTAGGTGGGTGTCTGTGTAACATGCAGGGGTCCAGAGCTGTGGGGGGCTGTGTAATGTAAAGGGGTCCAGAGATGCAGGGTGCTGTGTAATGTAAAGGGGTCCAGAGGTGCAGGGTGCTGTGTAATGTAAAGGGGTCCAGAGGTGTATAGTGCTGTGTAATGTAAAGGGGTCCAGAGATGCAGGGTGCTGTGTAATGTAAAGGGGTCCAGAGGTGCGGGGTGCTGTGTAATGTAAAGGGGTCCAGAGGTGCAGGGTGCTGTGTAATGTAAAGGGGTCCAGAGATGAAGTTGTGGAGAGGGGGTACACAGTAGTGACAAAGAGATATTGAAGGATGCAGAGGTATTTAGGGGGCACAGTGGGGTGTTTTTACATTTTAACGTGGGGGAGGTGCTAGATATGGGATTCACCCGGGTGCCAAATGCTCTAGGTACGCCCCTGAGGCTGGCCACTCCTGGGAAAGTTCACCACTGTTCCAAGTTATCTCCATTTGTGGATATTGGCTCTCCCCAAGGTTCACTGGAGCTCCAAAGCCTTAGAAATGGCTTTGAAACTCTTCCTAGACCGATACATGTACATTACTTGTTTCTAATCTGTTCTTGAATTTTTTTAGATTGTGGTATAATGCATGGCTTTTTGTGATCTGTTATCGTGCTTCACTTTGTCAGACAGCTTCTATTTATGTGGTTTCTTGATTGAACAGGTCTGGCAGTACTCAGGCCTGGGTGTGGCAAGGGAAATGTAACTTTCCAAAAAATTGTGGTTAATCACAGCTCATTCATGATTCAGCATGGCAGGGGGCAATTACTTAATAAAAGAAATAATAATTTAAAAACTGCATCTTGGATTTACTTGGGTTATCTTTGTGTAATATTACAATTTTTTTGACGATCTTAAACATTTAAGTGTGAGAAATAGGCAAAAAACTAAAAAATCAGGAAGGGGGCAAATACTTTTTTACAGCACTGTATATTTGAAAATCGATCAATCCTGATGTACCGACATCTCATTTCTTGAGACCCGAAAATGCCAGAACAGTACAAATATCCTCCAAATTACTCCTTTTTGGAAAGTAGACAGTCCAGGTATTTAGTAAGAGGCATGGCAAGCTTTCTGAAGTTGTATTTTTTCATCACAATTTTTTGGAAAATTAAGAAATAAATAGTTTTTTCACAATTTAGTTTTTTTCATGCTGTCACCAGTTCTGTACAGCATCATCATATAACTGGTGTGGTGGTGATCAGGGACACTGACTGATGACAGTATGTAAAAAAAAAAATCAATTTTTACATTTTTTTTATTACTTTTTTTATTTTGTTACAATGTTTTTTTTTTTACATACTGTGGCCAGAGCAGTACAGTTTTGCAATAACAACACTGTACTGCTCTGGGGGAGGTAATCAGGATTTTTTTTTTTTGAATGTTTAAAACAGTGAAAATCACTGCTATAAGCAGCCATTTTTTTCGGAATGAAATCTATTCATTCAGTGTGAATGAAATATATTCATTCAGTGTGTACTATTGTGATTAGCTGTGATTGGCCCTGTCCGTACCATGTGATCGCTGTGACCAATCACAGAGGGCAACACAGTATTACACAATGAATGGCATGAATGGAAGCCATTTATTGTGTACAATTGTCATGTGATCTGCAGCCGGCCAGTACACCGATCTGTCATCCCCTGTGGCCGGTGGACACAGCTGGTAACATCACGCTGCACTGCGGCCTGATCCTGGGAGGATGTCATATGAAACCCACCCAGGATGGGAGAGCTCCCAACCGGCTGCATTTTACTATAGGTCGGGCAGAAAGCAGTTAGAAAAAAAAAATGAGGCCTGCAGATTACTTGAAACTCCCAAGGCATTATATGTTTTTTAAAGCAGAGACCCTGGACATTTTTTTGTGAGTTTCAATTTTTTATGTTTCATGATATTGGTTTAATATGTACAACATTTCATTAAAAAAATACACTAAAGTTAATTTTAGGGCCCACAGATTAAATATATTACCAAATTGTTTAGTAAAAAAAGATGAGGTTGAGAAAAGTTTTGAGATGCCCAACATGTCAAGCCTTAAATTTGTGTGCACCCTTGAAACAATAACATACTTTGATAGCCTAAAAAAGCCCTTACACATCATCAGTTTAGAGTTAAAAGAAAAGTGTGGGATTTCAAAATTACAAACACACATACTTACCAAGGTGGATTCTGCATCTGTCCCCTGCCACCTCTACACTGAAAACTGAATGATCAAAGACCTCTGACCGCTCATTTCTTGGTCTTCAGTGAGCAGAAAGCAGCCCTCTGCTCTGCCCCTCCAGTGCTCATTGAAGCACCAGACTGTGGAGGGGGCGAGGCTCTCAGCTGTGCACTGAGAGGCTGAGTCAGCTGCCTCTCAGTCGTCTCTCGATGTTAACTGGCTGAGTGACGTCAGCAGACAGTGGACTTTAGCCTTATGTGGGTGCTATGCTTTCAGGCTCCAAGTAAATAAAATAATAAATGCACATGTTTTTACCTCCAAAAAGATTTGTATGCATTTTTTTTTTTCTTTTTTTTAAAGGTGAACTTATCTGTTAAATAGACATGGTGGGGGTTCGCAGAAGATGGGACAAATGTACCAGGGGTGTGTGGAAGTGATCTGGCAGCTTTGCCTTTTTTGCAGGATCCTCGGTCATGTGACATTACAGGTCCTCTTCTTCTTCTTTTATCAGCAGCCAATCCTGAATTCTGTAGAGGGTAGACATGTGCACTTCTGAAAAATGAGTTTTGTTTCATTTTCTTTTGTTTTTTTCGTTCATCGGATCATTCGTTATGGTTGGCATTTGTTACGTTACTTCGGATCATTTGTAACTTATTCTTATTCGTTCTGTTCCATTCATTTAGATGCGGCATTCGTTACTTCGGACGCATTCATATTCATTACGTTCCATTCGTTTAGATACAGCATTCATTACTCTGAGCTCTGACCCTTCGTTCATTAGGACATTGGTGGTTGTATTCGTAATCGGCCCACCACACCCTGTCTGGAGTCTGGACTCTGGATGGAATGCAGTCTGACACAGAATAACACCCAAGGGAATAAGGGACAAGCTCATTGGTCAGAGATAACACACTAACACTGTCAATCCAAAAATCGAATGAATCCGAATATATCCAAAAGAAATATGAATACGAATGCATTCATCAATTATTTCTTTATATTCAGTGATAAAAAATAGTCGGAAAGAATGAAAATACGAAAAACAAAATTATCTGAATGTAATGGATTCATTAAACTGGTAGGTTGAGGCTGGGTTCACACTAGAGCATGGAGCAGCTCACAGCAGGGGGATTGGTGTGTCTCCATTCACCGGTTCAGGTGCAACTTCAGCCCGAATTTTTGGCTGAATTTGGACCTGAAATGGACCAAAAGAAGCACAGGACTCTTCTGCAATTTGCACCGGAGCCGCTCCGGAGATGTATGAACCAGCTCCATAGAGATCCGGTCACAATCTCCTGCAATTCGCAATAGTGTGAATCCAGCCTGAAACCTTTTTCGTTCTTTTGGGTTTTTGTTCTTTTGACAATTCGTTTTCATACGCATTTTTTCTATGCCGAATTTCGTCTGAAAAAAAAACGAAACAAATTGCACATGTCTAATAGAGGACAATCTCTGTAGCATTCTACTTTGAGTGCATGACAGCTAAATGATATACCTTAGCTGGCCATTCCTTAATGTCCTTGTTTAAATGAGTTAAAAGCAAGAGATGTCTTTTTTATTTTCTGAAGTGCCAGGCAAAATATTAAAATATTAATAAATAAAATTGGGCTTCAATTTCCCAGTGTGAATGAGTGAGGCTGTAGAGTAAACAGATAGAGAATGGTGCTTGAGCTATTGAACACGCTGGCCTTATTTTCACAAGGTCAGTTTCAGAGACAAGAAAACCACCAACTATAAGGATTAAGCTAGCAGTATGAGTGCTGAGATGAAAATTATAGCTACACCACAGGTCAAATGCATCTTCTGAGTCAGTTTAAATGCAAATATTCACATCTGACTGGAATGTGACTACGTTTTTTTGTTCATACAGGAGTATAATATGCTGAGGAGAGGTGCCTTTTAATATATCTTCTCAAGCGAGTCTTCAGGAAAATTGTATTTGAATTCTACTTCATTTTAAATAGAGACATCCTAAATTAATTTCAGAAAGAGCACTGCAGTTTCTTTAAAAAAAAATTATGTGGTTATCTATCATACATTCAGCAATTCTGATATAGTTAATAAAAGAAAAAATATAACTAGGCAAACCAATTGCTTGATGCTTTCCTTTTTCGGGTAAGTTGACTGAATAGAATTTTATATATTTTAAATTATGATTCACTGTTTTCTATTACCTCAGCCACTGAGCTTTATATATAAGAGCTCATCCCTGTTATATACTGACACATAATTTTTGTTTAACAGCATATATATATTTAAACATGTGACAGGCAGATGATGGTATGTAGTGTACATTAACCCAGGTTAAAGTTTTAAGAACTGCCAACATTAGATAGAATATTTTGCTCCATATTATTTTGCTGCCTGCATGCCTTTACTGTAGTTTTGTTAAAGAAAACTATTTTGAATACTTTTTTTAGTTAAGCCTTGTCCCTAACCAAAGTTAATAAGCAAGCCAGGAGGACCACATAAGTGTATCAGAAGGGAAGCAAGAGATTCTTGGGCTACTGATTGGTTGTCATTGTTGCAGTAGCGGGACAGCACAATCATCATCTTATTTTGTATTTAGTAGACGCAAACCTAGTTACTAAAATAGATTATATTTAACCTGTAATTTCAAATTTATTTTCAATCTTTTTAAATCTACTGCTTTCATTAAACTATTACCTGATAATTCTGCCATGAAGGTCCTTGTGAAGGCACTTCAAATTATTGAGGGTAACATCACTATGTCAAATGTACTTTTGGAGAAGGCTACACGTGGCCATGCTGAGTCATTGCAAAAGCACATTCTGCCAGTCACTAGCAGGGAGCTAGGCAAAAGGGATGTGATTTAGATTCATGTTGAACTAAAATGCTCCACAATTTTCCAGAATTGAAATTCAATTCAAATGTTTGGATTCTGGAAGAAAATATGCCACTGGCCCATAATGCCTTGCCTAGCCTTTGGGATTGATTCACTAAAGGGAAATAGACTGTTCTCATTTCAAGGGAAGTTTCACTTTGCAAGGTTATTTTCGCCAGACCTTAGTGAATGTGGTGAAGCTCTGCTGGCTCCCATCAGTCAACCATGTGTAAGCAAAAATATTGTTTTTTTATTTTATTTTTACTTGCATATGATTGAGTATTCTTCAAAAGGGTCAATGTCATCACATTTACTAAGCTTTTGAGAAAATGTCCTGCAAATTCTCTTGCAAAGCAAATGGCCTATTTAACTAGTAATTCAACCCCTTTGGCCCTGGTCAAGTGGCCATAAATGGGTTAACCACTTGATGCCCACCCTATAGCTGAAAGACGGCTACAGCATTACATTGCTGGGAGGGTGTAAAATGGACGGCCACCTGTGCTTGTGCTGCACACTTGCCCCCTGCGGTGTGCTGACAGTGCACTCTGTGATCACCAAGTCCTTGAGACTCGGCTAAACACAGAGGTGTCCGTTTATGAAGCAGTGATCAGCGGTGATCCCGAGGATCACCACTGATCACAGTCCATAAACAGTTTATGAAACAGTGATAATCGGGGGAGAACATGTTTGAACTTGTTCTCCCGCCGATTATCTCTACACACGGAGAATCCTCATTGAATGACACAGAAAGGGCCAGTTTATGAAGCGGTGATCTCACCGCTTCACTGGCGATCGGAGTCAGAATTCACACTCCCAGGTTCACCAGCTCAGAGGTGGTGAATCGGGGAGTGAAGAGGAAATCTGGGGGGATCTGAGGGGGAAGGAGGAAGATTTTTAACTTCCTTATGCCTCGTTCAGACCCCCCAACACTGTTAGCATGTCCCCCTGTCATATTTATGTGTATACATATATATACATATATACATATAATGTGTATATGTATATATATATATATAATGTATGTGTATATACATGTATATATAATGTGTGTGTGTATACATATGTATATAATGTAGGGGGACTCATTATTTTATTAACAGTAATTCATGCCGTCTGTCCGTGTATTGAGCGGTGATAATTTATCACTGCTTAATAAACTGACATCTCTGTATTTCTGGTGCTGTAATCTCGTAAAGTCTCACGAGATTCCAGTATCAGGAGCCTTTCTCCACTGTTGAAAGCATTTGTAGATCTCTTCACTCCTCCGAAGGTGAAGCGATCTACAAAGCTTCATAAACAGGCACACAGAGGAGAAAAATCTTCACTGTGAATGCCGGAGAATGAAGCAGTGAATAGATTTCACTGCTTCATAAACGGACACCAGATCGAAGTAAAGGGCTGCTCACAGCCCTTTACCATGTGATCAGCTGTCAGCCAATGACAGCTTATCACATGATGTAATCAGAAGCTAGCAATCTGATTTTTTTTCCCTCACGCTGTTAGCTGTTAGCCGGCTTCTGTAAAAGGGACATAAGTCTCACCACCGGTGCTGCTAACCAGTACCCACCAGTGCCCATCAGTAGTGCTAACCAGTGCCCACCAGTGTCACCTATCAGTGCCCAGCAGTGCCGCCAATCAGTTCCCACCAGTGCCGCCAGTCAGTGCTGCCAATCAGTGCCCATCAGTACCACATATCAGTGCCACCTATCAGTGACCATCAGTGCCACCTATCAGTGCAGCCTTATCAGTGCCTCCTGTTAATTGCCCACCAGTGCCGCTTCATCAGCACCACCCATCAGTGGCCATCAGTGCCACCTATCAGTGCTGCCACCTTATCAGTGCCTATCAGTGCAGCCTATCAGTGCCCATCAGTGCAGCCTCATCAGCGCACATTGATGAAGGAGAAAAATTACCTGTTTTCAAAATTTTAGAACAAACTATGAAAATTGTTTTGTTTTTTTCAAAATTTTCTGTATTTTTTTTTGTTTAGCTAAAAATAAAAAACCCAGTAGTGATTAAATACCACCAAAAGAAAGCTCTATTTGTGTGAAAAAAATGATAAAAGATTCATATGGGTACAGTATAGCATGACCGTGCAATTGTCATTCAAAGAGTCACAGAGCTAAAAGTTGAAAATTGGCCTGGGCATGAAGGGGGTATATGTAAGCAAGTGGTTAAAATTCAGTGGGTTCAGTGGGCAGGCTAGTTTTAAACAGGTTGCTCTATCAATCGACTTGTGTACAACCAGCCAGTTGGAAATGTTTCTCTTGATCTGTGCCACTGGCTCTAGACGGCACTGCTGACCAGTGTATTCTGATGGTGGGGAAGTCTTCGGCTGGCTACACATGAGTCTTTTTCTTTTTCATTCAACCAGCAGGAACCAATTTTCCCATCTACAATCCATCGTCAATCACGTCGCCCAGCGTGTCCTTTTGCGACGTCATGGGGCGGTGCATGCTGGGTCGGCGATGTCACAAGTGGGTGGTGCCTCTAGTGATGTCACTAGGTGGCCCTGCCCTTGCCTATAAAAGAACTGTCAACTGCAGGACCCTGCAGTAGGCAGACGGCCTCCATGTCGGCGAAAGCAGTTTTCTTGTGGTGATTTTTTGGGTGCCGCATCGTGTTTTTATTACTTTTTACACTTTTTTGGTTAGTGGGTAGGGGTACTATGTACCCTATACTTATTCACATAGAGGGAAGAATGGGAACTGGGGGTGTATCCTTTTGTTTACATTCATCTGTCAGCGGGGAAGCCTGCTGACAGATTATGAGTCATCAGTTACTAAAGACGCTTCCCTGCCCACTGCTTAACAACCAGCTATTCTTCACACAAAATTAGAATCGGTCTATCAATTTTCGACCAATCCAAATGCTAATTGTTCTGAAAAGTTGGAATTCATTAGAAAATGAATAAACGAAACTCATTTTAACTAAAACGACACAAAATTTAACAAAAACAAGATGAAACGAAGTGAATTCCGGAACCAAACTAAACTAACGAATTCCATAACGAAACAAAATTATAATGAATCTATCTGGAATGAAAGAAACTATTTTTTCTGTTCTGCACGTGTCTACTGCATTTATTATTTTTGAAAGATAATATAAAGGAAAAATTGAGGTTAAAATGTGCTTATGTGTTTTTGCCAATCATATTCGGCATATTTGTACTTTGGGGTCCATGGGGGCCACGACGGTGATGTGTCCTTTGCCTACATAATCCTGTGCTAAATTGTGTCCCCCTTTATCATTTCAGAAACTTGCATTATTACATGTTTGTGATGACATTATCTCAACTGTTTTGCTTTGAGAAAGTGTGGGCAAGCACGTGGAAGGCATATAAGGTGGCACTGAAGTGCCAAAGGTCACCATCAACTAAAAAAGTCTCAGACATTAAGCAGTGAACTGCCAACAGTTTACAGACATCAACAGAATCCTGCTTGCCTCATTTCTATTACTTGGCATGGAGTTTAGCATACATCTCAAAGAGTGAGTGTGAAACATTTGATATCTAGATAATATATCAACAGCAATTTTGTATTGCTAAAAATAAATCCGATAGCCAATGTTTCAGCAGTTAAAGTTGTTAGTTACACTCTGCTAATTCCTTTTGTCATATCATACTTCTGCCAGTTCTGTACTTTCCACAAATGTAGTATTTAAAACCCTGACTTCAGACATTGTATTAGTAGTATCAGGATTTGTTTACAGTTCTATAATAAGTACATAAATAAATTATAATCATGTTCAGTTTGAATAAGACTACTTTCACACTGAGGTGCCCGGCCATTAGCGCTAAAGCGGCGCTCATTTTTGTGGCACTTTAGCGTTGTTTTAGCGGCGCTTTGCGGCCGCTAGCGTGGTGCTTTTTACCCAAAAAGTCTATGTAAAAAGTAAAAAGTCCAGTTTAGAAGCACTTTCAAAGCGCTTTTAAGGTGTTTTGGTAGCGCTGCCCATTCATTGCAATGGGAAGGGCGTTTTGGGAGCTCTAAATGCTGCTTCAAGACTTTTGGTAACGCGTGAAAAGACACACTGCAATGAATGGGAGCTGGAATTCAGGCGCTTAGCAGAGGCTATTTCTAGCGCTAAAGTGACTGAAAACTGCCCGAGTGTGAAAGTAAAGTAAAACAGTGGATTCAGGGAAAGCTAGTAGTAAGGATACACATTTTTTTGAAGTAGCCATTTCATCAAATGCTATGTACAGAACCTCATAGCAACCAGACCTAATCAGTGTAATGACAGACTTATTGAAGCAGACATCAGTATGGTTGTTGCTGGTTGCAGGAAATATCTGCAAAGGTTAACAGGTAACTGTAGGCAACAGTGAAATCAGTCAGTAAAACATTGTTATCAAGTTGTGCATAAATAGGATGTTATCTATAAATCCGTTATCCACTCAATTAACCTTAAATAGCAATCCAAAGTGAAAACACAATTTATTCAGAGAACTTCTAGTACCTCCAAGAAAATATTACACCTCTGCTTCATGCTATATTAAAGACTAACTCTGGCTTTCATTTACCTTTAAATAGTTTGTTTGGACCAAGCTGGTCTGAAAGATCTATTTCCTTCATTGACACATGTGCCTGCTGTGAGTGCTGTTTAAACTGTGTTTAGCATCATCCAGATTTCAAATAACACTTGCTAAGCAGTTTTGGAATAGTTCATAAAATGTGTTAAATTCAGCAGATCAAGGATGACATGACAACGCCCCTTTGGACAAAACGCGTGGAGGCGGGTTACCTGGCATTGACGTCCTGCTGCTGAGCGATTCTGGGTCGCCAGGAGCTTTTTATGTGAGTTCTCATTGTTTCGCATTTTACATCTGTTTTGCATCTTTTACCTTTGGAATAAAATTACTACACTATGAAACTTCTTCTGGGATCGGGGTGAACTTATTTATTCCCAGTTGGATCCCGTCCGGTGTCATTGGCATTAATGATTCAGTGCAATATCTCCAGAGGGGTTTCCATGTGTTTCAGGCTCTATAGTTGCTGTAATGGCAGCCATTAAGTCCGGTGAGTGTGCAATATTACTGTGGGTGACGGTTCATCTGTTTGGACACGATCGCTTTACATCTTGATCACTGGGATGATGGCCTCTGCTACAGATTTGATCTGCTGAACTTAACACCTTTTATGGACTATGCTCTTTAACTGAGTGATCTTTATTGTTATGATTGCTATTAATCCGCATTCTGAACAGTTTGACATCTTATCTTTGGGTGCTACAATTTTTATTATCTATGTTTTAAGTTGGTATACTACTTATGTGTTAGCTGCCTGGATTGTTTTTTCTATTTACTATTGCTGACACACAGTGCAGAATATCGTACATTTCATAAATAAATAAGAGCTTACCATTGTAGGCTCCCTTGTCATTGGTAAATGTTTAGGTCTAATAAAAGAAGGTAAAAAAATAACAGTTTACTGGCTGGATCATCAAGTAAAAAATAAAGGAAAATGCCTGAAGACAAAAATAAAACAAATGCAGCCACCATTACAGAACTGGTAAGCTGCAAAATAATACATTTTGTCTTCGGGTTTAACCCTTTCGCTGCCAGGGCCGTTTTTGCACATGTTTAAAGAATCATTTTAGGCCTGAAGATTACACAAAACCCACAAATATTATATGTTTTCTGAAAGCAGGTACCCTAGAGAATAAAATAGTGTTAGTTCCAATATTTTATGTCACACGATATTACCGCAAAGGCCTAGAAAATGCAAAATTTTAGTAAAAAAAAAAAACACTAAAGTTTTTCTGTTTTTTAATAAATTAATAAATTTTAGAGCAAACAAACACAATAAATTATTTTGTTAAAATATAAAAGACAAAGTTGCCCAGAGTAAATAGATACCCAACATGCCAAACCTTACATTTTTATGTGTCCCTGAAATGGTGTCAAACTTCAGTACCCTATATTTTCTATAGGCGACGCTTCAAAAGCCCCTATAGGTATTAGTTTAGTGTTACGGAGGAGGTCTTATGTTAGAATTATTGCTCTTACTCCGGCGTGCACGGCGATATGTAACATGTATATCGCAATCGAAGTTTTCACGTGCCCTGATGTATGCGTTTTTACGTTCATGCATGTGTATATGTGGGGGTGGGGGCCTCCAAATTTTTTCAGGGGTGGGGTTATGTGCTTGGGTGTAACAGTTTTTTGCAAAAAAATTTTTTTTTTACTTAACTTTTTTCACCACATAGTCCCCTATGTGATGTTTTTTTGGTGACAGGTTCTCCTTATTGGGATATATGCAGGGGGGTCTAAAAGACCCTGCATGTCTCCCCTGTGCGTCACTAAATGTTTTGCAATGCAGATCATATTACAAAACATTATTTCCTGGTTGAGCTAGCCGGGGACACTGAGCGTTTAACCCGGAAGTGACCTTAGAGATGACGCTTTCCGGGTCACAAGAAGAAGAGGAGAGCGGATGTGTGTCCACTCTTCTCCCTCCCCTCCAGCCACCAGCACCCGTCATGAAGCTCCCGGGCAAATGGAGCCAATTAATTCTCCCGCCAATGAGGAGGGAGAGTTCCGAGCAGCCGAGTCTCTTGCGCGACGTCGCTGGATTGAGATGGGGCTCAAGTAAGTATTATGCCCTGTACACACGGTCGGGCATTGATCAGACATTCCGACAACAAAATCCATGGATTTTTTCCGACAGATGTTGGCTCAAACTTGTCTTGCATACACAGGGTCACACAAAGTTGTCGGAAAATCCGATCGTTCTGAACGCGGTGACGTAAAACACATACGTCGGGACTATAAACGGGGCAGTAGCCAATAGATTTAGTCTCTTAATTTATTCTGAGCATGGATGGCACTTTGTGCGTCGGATTTGTGTACACACGATCGGAATTTCCGACAACGGATTTTGTTGTCGGAAAATATTATAGCCTGCTCTCAAACTTTGTGTGTCGGAAATTCCTATGGAAAATGTGTGATGGAGACTACCTATCAGTGGGTAGGTCCTATCACACATTTTCCATCAGAAAATCCTATTGTGTGTACAGGGCATTACAGTGGGTGAGGGGGGCTGCTGCACACTGAAGACTTTTAATCTTAAAGCATAGAATGCATTAGGTTAAAATAACTCTGCCTTTACAACCACTTTAACTGCAGCTTTAATTTAACTCTAATTAGTTTGTTTAGACCAAGCTGGTCCAAACAAACTATTGCCTTCATTAAAGATGCACCTGCTGTGAGCACTGTATAAACTGTATTTAGTATTGTGTGATCCAGCAGCAGTACCCTTCTGTTCCTTGAGCAAAATTGAATTGGGCTGAGTGCTGCTCAGCCATTTACAGGAAGCTGTTTATTTTAATGAATTAATACAAAGCATCCGCTGATTGGCTGCCATAGAAATTGTGATGTCATCTGCCTGCCTCTTCACCTCAACCAATCAGAGGAAGTCATAATTTAATTCATAAAATACAAAGTTTGCTGTGAATAAGCTCATCCCCGTTCAATTTTATACTGTATGGAGCTGATGCTACAATCAATTTATACACCACTCACAGCAGGCACATCTGTTAATGAAGGGAAATAGTTTATTTGGACCAGCTTGGTGCAAACAAACTATTCAAAGTTAAATAAAAGTTGGATATAAATATATTTGTCCACCTTTTTCCAGGATGGTATTACAGCTCCTGTTGATGTACCTGGTTGGTAAACCTGGTGCGATTGAGTATTCTTTACAAAGTGAATTTTCACCACATTCATTCAACTAATGGAACATTTTATTGAAAAGTGAAAATTCTCTTGCAACGTGCAGTCTATTTGTCCTTAGGAAATCAATCCTGTGGTCTCTTGTCTCACCAGATTGCATGTTACAGTTTCAGCTCCTGACTACAAAGACTAAAAAGAGAATCTGAAAATGTTGAAAGGAAGCTTTATCACAATAATAAGTAGAAAGGTTAATTTGGAGAAGCTTTAGATACCTTGATTTTGTGCACAGTGGAGAAATAGACATTACATGCCTGTCATTCAGTACCTATTCTTTTGACAGATCCACACAACAAGTGCACAGTGTGTGGGGTACCCTCAGCAGCTATATTTAGCCTTTGGAAATATCTGTCAGAGTAAAGCTGGATTTGAAGCGCTAGCAATTTTTCTGCTGATCCTTCATTGCCGTCGGTGCCACTGATCTGATTTTTAAAACTGCACACTTTTAAAGGCATAGGGGTAACAGGAAGCTTTTCACCATATACTTATTTCATTTTGTTAAAATAAATTCTCTAAAAGCTAACATAATAAAATGTTAGTGATTATTTGTTTGGATGTTATTATTTTATCATTAAGTGTCAACCACATTTAGTGTCAAGTGTCAACCATTTTTATTAAATAAAACAAATACCACTAACCCGTGTCTTATTTTAAAGCTGCATTTAATTTTCAATGATTTAATTATTGTTATTACTTGGTGAATAGAAGGTAATGTCTCTTTATTGTGCCATTTTTTTTTTTTTTTTTTTTTGATAGAAGAATAAAGAACCAAATGCAAAAGAGTGTTTTTTTTTTTTTTTGCACTCAAAGCACTTGTAGAGAAAAAGCCATTAGGTTTTAGATACATTCTTACTATTACTAGCTGCTAAAATGATAAGAGAGCTAGCTTGGGACATACAGCAGATCAAACAACCATTGTATTCATAGATCCCTAGAGTTAGGAGAGCACTCGACATATACCAATGTAATGAAAATCCTTCAGAAGAAAACATATTGCCATTAGTTTTAATGTCTAATGCTATTTTTAATCCACTTTATTTTAAAGGTTCTTTTTAAAGTATACCCTCCTTTAATGAGTCATTTAGTCGCATAGTGCATTTTAAGTAGATTTTCTTTCAATTATAACATGATTGTGTTATTGAATACTGTTCATTCTATTATATAAACAGACTTTTTTTACCAGCAATAGTGCGCCAATTATTTCACGAGTAAACTCATAACCCACAAATACATCGTTTTTCTCGAAACTCCAAAATCACTAGTAAATGGACGTTTTGCTAATACTGACTAACTTCAGACCATATCACAATGACCATACAGTGTATTGTGTGTGTCTGCATTATATTAAAAACAGAAGTACAAAGTGACACGCCAAATGGTATATGTCTCTTAATAGCAGGTGTTGAGTAAGGGTAGTAAAAGTCTACTAGTCCAAGCAGGCACTAAAAAGAGCTAAAAGAAGGCAGCCATCCTCAGAGTGTGTCCAGGAACTCTGTAAAACATGTAGAAAGCAAGGGAGGGGGAGGTGTCAACTAAGTATAGTAGTATTAAGTCATCATTTATTTACAAGGTTAAAAAAACTTACAGGAAGCAAGAGAAATTCATGCCCATCATTGTACTAATCAGTCCTAGTGATCCCCGCCGCCATGCAGGCTCCACAAACGGTCCAGAAGGCTGGGAAATATGTAAGCCAAATGGGACACTTCTCTGTTCAGGGATGACAGAGGATTCCACGCTAACCGGTGTGGACCGCGAATGGGGATGTGACGTCACCGGAACAGGGCAGACGTCGGGACCGGGGCTGTCAATTGTAAAGGCTTGTGGCTTTTGATCAGTACAATGATGGGCATGAATTTCTCTTGTTTCCTGTAAGTTTTTTAACCTTGTGCAATAAATGATGACTTTATAATACTATACTTAGTTGGCGCCTCCCCCTCCCTTGCTTTCTGATAAAAACAGAAGGAGGTTTCTGCTGAAGCACAGAGAAATGCCTGTTCAAAAGAGCTGGCTTGAAAGTCCATGCTCTATATTGCTTGTGAAATTATCTATTACCATAATTACTGTAAATCATTTAAAGCGGTAGTAAACTTCGCAATATAATATTCATTTTAGGGCCCCTTAGGTGGGTTATGCCATAATTTGCTAGTATGCTCAGCAAATGGTCAAAAGGTGCCCTTCAACAATGCGGTGGGATCAATCCAGTTGTCTTCTTTCCGGGTTTTGTGCCTTTATCCATCTGTTAGGCCGGGCCGCGGTGACGTCGCTCCCATGCATGCGAACATTTACGGCATTGGGGTCGTAAATGTTCACTGAGCTGCACATGCGCGACTCAGCGACACATGACGGCTGACAGGCAGGAGGATGCTTTTATGGCAGAAAAGACTGATAGGGTCTCTTCTGTCATAGATACCCTGCCTTTTTTTTTAATTGCCTTTACTTCCACTTTAATAAGGTATCCATGTGTTTTTTTTCTTAGCAAGGGTGTTAAGGTCTGCTGAATGGGCTAGGGGCATCCTAATCTCCTCCCTCCAATATAATTTATAAAGTATGCTCAGCAAATGGTCAAAAATGTCAAAATGTCAATTTTGGTACATTGGTTTGGTTCAACCTATTTGTTTCTCAGTGTCAACCTGCAATAGTCAATCAGGAACCACTGTCCAGAATCACATATGTGTCAGCTAACAGTGACTTCAGGGGAGGGGAGGGAGCATCAACGATGGATGGCCCATAGTAAGCCTATGGGTGATAGCAACACACAGGCATTCCAGCCGATGTTGAACGTTCTTTTCTCTTGGTACAAGGGAGATCACATGACTGAACTGGTACTGCCTAAGAATAGGTAAATATACAGATCTTTCTTCACCAGGTTAGTTAGTATAGGTGTTAGAAGATAGAAGCAGTTAAAAGATTAGATTTAGAAATATATTAAGTGTGTACCGTAAATCAAAGATGTATTTAGTCTCACTAAAACAAGTCATGTAAACTAAGCTATGCATAAAGGAGTCTATTAAACATCTGTTTATGTCATAAATATTTGTGGAAGCAGAACACAATTTTACTGTATGTTTTCTTAAAGATTAATTCCCGTATTATGATCTCCATCTAGTGGCCAAAATGCATTATAGTTTTCTGAAATATCTTATTGAGAAAATATACCACATTTTGGGCTACAAGTGTCTTCAGTTTATCTACTATAGTAGGGTTGAAAACTCTCCACCTAATGTCCTGATTCTACCCAATCATTGCCCTACTAACTTCCTATTAACCCTTTCATGTCTAAGCCTTTTTTATGACACTTGTTGCTTACAAGTTCAAATCAGGATTTTTTGCTAGAAAATTTACTTAGAACCCCCAAACAATATATATATAGATATAGATATATCTATATCTATATATATATAGATATAGATATATCTATATCTATATCTATATATATATAGATATATATTAGCAAAGACCCTAAAGAATAAAATGGTGATTGTTGCAATATTTAATGTCACACTGTATTTGCGCAGCAGTCTTCCAAATGCAATTTTTTTCGAAGAAATACACTTTTATGAATTAAGGGAAAAAAAAAGCAGTGAAGTTAGCCCAATTTTTTTGTATAATGTGAAAAATTATGTTATGCCGAGTAAACAGACATCTAGCATGTCATGCTTTAAAATTGCGCACGCTTGTGGGATGGCAACAAACAACCGTACTCCATAGGAGACAACTTTAAAAAATTTTAATGGTTACTATTTTAGAGTTACAGAGGAGGTCTAGTGCTATAATCATTGCTCTCATTCTAACGATCATGGCGATAGCTTACATGTGTGGTTTGAACACGGTTTACATTTGCAGACGCGACTTACGTATGCGTTCCCTTCTGCACGCAAGCACAGAGGGATAGGGCACTTTCAATTTTTGGTTTTTTTATTTTATTTATTTTTTAATTTTTTTACACAGGCCCCTCAAATGTATTTATTTTTGTAAACATCCCTCGTGACAGTTATAGTCAGTGATAGGTACTCTTTATGGAGGGATCTGAGGTGTATAAGGTGTATAAGAAATCCTTTGCACCCTTAAAGCATTCAAAACACCACGTTTGGCTGTTTTGAATACTGTCATTTTTTTTTAAAATCTGGTGCCTTCAAGGCTTTAGTAAACCGGAAGTGATGTCATGACATCGCTCTTGGGTTACTAGATCTGAGACCCGATCAAAGCCAATTGCAGCATTGTTTGGATCTCCAGCCAGCCGACGGACATGTCGGCTGGTCGCTCGGGCCTCCCGGTGGGAGGTGAGCCATGGAAGGTGGCAGGAGGGGGGGCATCCCCTCATGCTGCTTGGGATAATGATCGAGTGCCTGCTTAGCCACATTGATCATAAGCAAGCCGACCATGGGCTCCTAAAAATGCCTGCAGCTGAAAGCATAAACCCGGTACAGCCCCTTGAAGCCAAAGGCTGCATATTTGCGTTACATTGGCGTGAAGGGGTTAGGTCACTTCTTAAAGGATATCTATAGTCACAGCATGCACTTTCATTTTTTAATATCAGAATTGTAATAACAATACAAGCAATAGTTATATTTGACAATTCAATATAAGCTTTTTTGTAAAATCTCCTTTCATGATGTGAGTTCTTCCAGTCTGCTGATCATCTCTTTCTACAACTTACTTGATTCTTTGCATGCTTTGCAACTTCTCCTCTGCTGTTTACTTTCAATTTCTAAGGACAACATATCCCATGGTACCTTGCTGTCTGCAAGCAGTGATTTCTGTACTGACTCCACCTCCTGAAACTCCTCCTTTCACTACCTCTGTAGTTCAGAAGGCCGGTTCTTTGAAATGTGTGACACATCAGTGCCTCCTTACAGGGTATAGTGAATATATGAAACAGAATACAAAGAATTAAATGTGTGGAATCTTTACAAAGTAAGCTTACAAACATTTGTCATTCAGATTAATAGGAGTAGGCTAGAAACAATTGAAATGCAATGTGTAAATTAATTTATGATTTATATTTTGACCACAGATATGCTTAAAAAAGGAACCTCACTGTGACTGGCAACCAACCCCCCCCCCCCCCCCCCCCAAATAATGACCCCTGTCTCAAAAAAAAAAAAAAAAACATACTAGACAATGGAGTTCGGTGTTGCATTGGTTAAAGCAGGGGTTCTTGCTACACCTCACTTCTCCAGCACCACTGTCGTTACTGGAGATCCAACACATGCGCAGTCTGCCAGTAACTTAAAGCAATATCCTCCTCTTCTCGGGTCCCACGCCAGCGCTCCTGGCTCCTCTCTCCTGCTAAATGTCTCCAGAGCAAGCAGCTTGCTCTGGGGGCACCCAAGCAGGCACACTCCTGAGCTGAGGCTCTGTGTGTCCATTCAAGGTTTCGGGTTCTCTGTTTTGAGTGACATTGTATGCTACAATACAGTCAGAGCCAAAGGAACATAAAATGAATGTACACAGTAAGGTAAGTGACCAGATTTTGAAAATCCCGGGACATATTTTTTTTTTTATTGGTAAATGGTAAACTATTTTATAAGCATATTTTCCTCAAATTATATACAGTGCTGTGAAAAAGTTTTTGCCCCATCCTGATTTTTTATTTTTAAGCATATTTCTCACAAAATGATTCAGATCATCAAACAAATTTTAATATTACATAAAGATAACCCGAGTAAATCCAAGATGCAGTTTTTAAATTATTATTTAATTTATTAAAGGGAAAAAAATCTGTTCAAACCTGCCGGCCCTATGTGAAAAAGTAATTGTCCCTCCCATGCTGAATCATGCATGAACTGTGATTAACCACAATTTTTTGGAAAGATGAGTTAAATTTCACTTGCCACACCCAGGCCTGTTTACTGCCAGACCCTTTGAATCAAGAAATCACATAAATAGAACCTGTCTGACAAAGTGAAGCATGCTTCAGATCAACAGATCATAAAAAGCCACACATCATGCCACAACCTAAAAAAATTCAAGAACAGATTAGAAACAAAGTAATGTACATGTATCGGTCTAAGAAGGGTTTCAAAGCCATTTCTAAGGCTTTGGAACTCCAGTGAACCATGGGGAGAGCCATTATCCACAAATGGAGATAATTTGAAACAGTGGTGAACCTTCCCAGGAGTGGCCAACCTACAAAAATTACTCCAAGAACATGACCACGACTCATCCAGGAGGTCATAAAAGAACCCAGAACAACATCTAAATAACTGCAGGCCTTACTTGCCTCAGGTAAGATCAGTGTTCATGATTCAACAATAAGAAAGAGACTGGGCAAAAACAGCATCCATGGGAAAGTTTCAAGGCCAAAACCACTGCTGACCAAAAAGAACACAAAGGCTCACCTCACATTTACCAAAAAACATCTTGATTATCCCCAAGACTTTTAGGCAAATATTCTGTGGACTAATGAGACAAAAAATTTACTTTTTGGAAGGTGTGCATCCAGTTACATCTGGCATAAAACTAATTCAGCATTTTATAACAAGAACATCATACCAACAGTCAGACATTTGGTGGTAGAGTGATTGTCTAGGGCTGCTTTGATGGAACCTTGAATTCTAAACTCTACCAGAAAATTCTAAAGGAGAATGTCAGGCCATCAGTTTGGCACCTCAAGCTCAACTGCACGTGGGTTATGTAGCAGGACAATGATCCGAAACACAACAGCAAGTCCACCACCAAATGGTTCAAACAAAGTAAACTTTAGGTTTTGGAGTGGCCTAGTCAAAGCCCGGACTTAAATCCAATTGAGATGCTGTATCATGACCTTACACAGGCCGTTCATGCTGGAAAATCCTCCAGTGTGGCTGAATTCTGCAAAGAAGAGTGGGCCAATTTGCTCCACAGCAACGTGAAAGACTCATTGCCAGTTATCGCAAATGCTTGATTGCAGTTGTTGCCGCCAAGGGTGGCACAACCAGTTATTAGGTTTAGGGGGCAATTACTTTTTCACAAAAAGCCAGGCAGGTTTGGACAGGTTTTTTGCCTTAATAAATGAAAGCATCCTTTAAAAACTGCATTTTGTATTTACTCGGTTTATCTTTGTGTAATAATAAAATTTGTTTGATGATCCGAGTCATTCAAGTGTGACAAAATATGCAAAAACAAATATTAGAAAGGGGGCAAATACTTTTTCACACAACTGTATGTGGTATGTGTTTATGGAATGATTGTATAATATACGTTATTTCTCACATTTTGTCCATAAATAAAGATTAAAAAAAGATACTTCTTACAATTTTTTGAGATATGACTACCAAATGTTATGAAGATAAGATAGAGAAAAAACTGAGTGCAGAGTTCAGGAGTGCTCTACATAAAGAATATGGAGCTGCTCCTGTTTTTCCCTGGCCTGTTCATGGCGATTGCCCTGCAGGCCTGGAAGTTGCTGTCCTGGCCTTGTTGCACTGCGGGACAGGATACGGGGGACCTGGCGCATGCTTGGCTCGGGAGCGTAAGTGGCATGAGCAGGTCCCCCCTGTCCATAGATCGCCTCAGTGGTGCATAAACACCGTGCGGTCCCAAGAAAACTGGTGTTATTATGTTATACATGATTATCAGAATCACACTAGATTTTCGATTTTATAAATTTTTTTCTTTTCTTAAGCTGGTTAGACTGTTTTTTGCATTATCTTTCCTCATGGTTCTCACTGTGCCTATCTAGTGCATCTCCCCCAAACAGAGTATTCTTCGTATTCATCTTTAAGATTAAAAACGAACCTTACAAAACAGCGATCCTCACTGCACTGACCACCCCCATATAGAGCGGCCCCCTGATTGCCATATTTCTTGTTAATCGGGGGTCCATAGAGTAATTATATTACCGCATAATTCTACTTCTCTTTTTAATTCCCCTACCCCTTACTAACCCTCCACCTACCCACTGTTCACTCGGTCTCTTGCTCTGCTTCCTCCCCCTCTTTTTTTTTCTCTCGGTGGTCCTGCCCCCCGTTTGGGCGGCGAGGTGGCTTAGAAGTGTTGGCCCTTTTCATCCTCCTAACAGCGTCTGTCCTGGCGATAGACGACGGGATGGGTCTCCTAAAGGTTACCTCACTCAATGTCCGTGGCCTCAATATCCCGGAGAAGCGATCTCAACTTCTTACGGACTTACGTAGAGGCAACACTCAAGTTGCATATTTACAAGAAACTCACTTTCATGGTGACCGTATCCCCAAATTGACCAACAGATCCTTTCCAACGGCATACCACAGTATTTTGCCAATCTCCAAATCTAAGGGGGTTAGCATTATGATAGCAAACTCTGTACCATGGACGTTTGAGGCGCAGCGAGTGGACCCACAGGGTCGCTTCCTCCTGCTCAAGGGGAATATCTTCGATGTGCAGGTTACCTTTGCTAATGTATACTTCCCCAATGTGGATCATGTAAAATTCCTGTATGGGTTGGTACCCCAACTGTTAGAATTCTCAGAAGAGATGCTCATCTTTGAGGGGGATATGAATTTTGCGTTGGACCCTCTGCTGGACACTTCTCGGGGCGCCTCACACCTTTCCTATGCCCGTCTTAAACGGCTGAAGGCTGACCTTCACACCCTACACCTAACAGACCCATGGCGCTTACTGCACCCCCAAGACAGAGACTACTCTTATTTCTCGCAAGTCCATCACTCATACTCACGACTAGACTATCTGCTATTGTCCCATAAGGACCTAACCAGGGTGGTGGCATCCTCTATAGATGTCATCTCTTTCTCGGACCATGCACCAATACACCTGACATTACAACTGGGACCGTCGACCAAATCTCCGCCCTCGTGGAGACTAAATGAGGCCCTGCTACAGTCGGAGGAGACCCGTGCAGAGGTATTGGCCAAGTTACAGGAGTATTTCTCTTTAAATGCAACCTCGGTTTCAAACCCTTTAGTGATGTGGGAGGCACATAAGACATTCATTAGGGGCTCTCTAATTAGTATAGGGGCCCGTCTTAAGAGGGAGAGAACCCGTCGAACCGAGGAACTTCTCCTCCAGATTCAGACCTTAGAGCGCTCCCATAAGGCTAGTCTAGCTCGCTCCACCTATCAGGAGCTACTCAAAGCCCGTGAAGAACTTCGCTCACTCTTGTTTCATAAAACGAAAGTGAAATTGGCTTGGGCGCGACGTACAATGTATGAGTTCTCTAATAAACCTGGCTCCCTCCTCGCGAGAGCATTAAGAGGCCCCCGCACCAAAACTCACATCTCTCACATTATGTCCCCATCAGGACATAAGGTGTTTACTTCCGCCGACATGGCAGAGGAGTTCCGATCGTTCTACAAGGATCTCTATAATCTAGACAGGCCCCCACCCGATGATCCTAACTCAGCCGGGGGTTTCACCCCCTGCACATACTTAGCCTCCTCAGGCATGCCTTCCCTACCGGCAGATGCCCAGGAGGAGATGGAGGAACCCATTACGGTAGAGGAGCTGGGTATAGCATTGGCAAATTCGAAGCCTAAGAAAGCCCCTGGTCCCGATGGCCTCACACCAGCCTACTACAAGACCTTTTTTGAGACACTTCCTGTACCATTTGTATCTGCGCTCAACTCGATTACGAAGGGGAATTCTTTCCCACTGGACACTCTTAGAGCTTATATATCACTCATCCCCAAGGAAGGGAAGGATCTGCAGCATTTTGGGAGCTATCGACCGATAGCTCTACTGAACACTGATTTGAAATTATTCGCCAAGATACTGGCGAATAGGTTGCTTCCACATATACCGAGCCTAATTCACAAAGACCAAGCAGGCTTTGTACCACAACGGGAACCTCGTGATAACACCATTAGGGTAGTCAATCTGATCCACGCAGCCAGGACATCACGGCGACCCCTTCTCCTGCTGTCAACAGACGCGGAGAAGGCCTTCAACCGGGTAGATTGGACTTTCATTAGGGCCACTCTAGAACATATTGGCCTTAGCACCTCGATGCTCAACTGGATTTTGTCACTCTACTCCGATCCCACAGCTGCGGTGAAGGTTAATGAGACGAGGTCGGGCTATTTCAATATTCGAAACGGTACTCGGCAGGGCTGTCCCCTGTCCCCGTTGATCTTCATACTCACCCTAGAACCCATGCTCTGCAGAATACGGGCAAATCCAAACATTGTGGGCTTCCGTAAGTCCTCTCGGGCTCATAAGGTCGCCGCCTTCGCGGATGACCTCATTTTCTTTTTGGCGGACCCACTTGCCTCGCTCCCTATCCTGCTGCATTCTCTTCAGGAATATGGGGCCCTATCTCTTTTTCAAATTAATATGACCAAGTCCTCCATGCTCAACATTACGCTTGGCTCAGACACGGTGCGTAAACTGCGTTTAGAATACCAATTCCATTGGGCAACTAATTCTATACCCTACCTAGGAGTGGCGATTACACCTGACCCCGCGGATCTCTATCAGGCCAATTTCGCCCCAATGCTTCAGAGTCTTAAAACGGATTTACAACACTGGCACTCTCTTACCCTAACATGGTTTGGTCGATGTAATGCCATCAAGATGACCACACTGCCGAGGATTCTCTACTTGCTACAGGCCCTCCCCGTTCGCCTCCCGTCACCCTTTTTCAAGCGAATTGACGCACTTTTTCGAGAGTTTGTCTGGTCTCACCGAAAGCCCCGCATCAAATTGCAATTACTCCATATGGCAAAGCGTGGGGGGGGGGGTTGGACTCCCGGACATGAAGGCATACTATGGGGCAACGCATCTTACCAGGCTAATTGACTGGTACTGTCATGCAGAGGCAAAACAATGGGTAGCAATGGAGTTGGAGGATTCAGACGGCACAGCCAAGAGTTGGCCTTGGATCTCCACCCCTATACCAAAGGCCATTATCGATCACCCCACTTTAGGCAGCACATTACAGGTTGCAAGAGAAACCTTCCACAAATCCTTGGTGTCCCCCATACCCTCTCCCATGGTGCCGGTCCTGGGTAACCTGGACTTCCCACCTGGCTGCCAGGGTCCAATCTACAGGTCCTTGTCGGCGGAGGGGAAGTGGCCACACCTTTATGACTTCCTTGGACCAAATGGACAGCTTAGTACAGCTGCAGGACTGGAAGGCTCCAACCCACCACTGGACTTCCTGAGTGGTCTCCAATTGCGTAACTATTTACGCCGATGCACACGGATCTTGGGTAATCCACGCCCGCTCACAGAGTTGGAACAAATATGCCACCGAAGGGAACCTACGCGCCACTCACTGTCCTTACTCTATTCCTCCCTGATCGCCCCGACAGAGGGATTTATTCCCCCTTTTATTTCTAAATGGGAGGATGATCTAGGAGTCCAGTTTGATGACTCCCAGAGGGAGAAGATTCTACATTTCACCCAAAAAATCATCTCTAGCCACAAAGGTTCAAGAGACCTGTTACAAAATTGTAACTAGATGGTACAGAGTGCCAACCACTCTGCATCAGTTTTTTCCACAGGTACCAAGTCTATGTTGGCGCTGTGGGTTAGGGGAAGGAACAATGTTCCATATTTTTTGGGATTGCCCTAAAATTAAACCCTATTGGCGGGAGGTGACACGCACGATCGAACCTCTGACAGGTGCCAAGCTGGGGGGAGACCCTGGGGCGTGTCTGTTGCACCTCTCTAGACGTCCAATTAAGAAATATAAAGCCTCCCTAACTATACAGTTATTGAATGCAGCCAAGGCCCGCATCCCCTTATTTTGGAGATCGGAGACCCCACCAACCAAAATTCAGTGGTATGCCAAGGTCAATGAGTTGCGGGATATGGAAGATCTCACTGCTACCTTACACGGTAGGGAGGAGGCCTTTCGTGAGACGTGGCGTCCCTGGCAGCACTTCATTTACTCTGAGGACTACCTCCGTGAGGTGGCACTGACTGAATGACCCCCGGTAGGGGGTGCCGCCTGAACGGGGGGCCCGGCCGCCATTCTCAGCCTCCATCTGTATCTCCCCCTTCTCCCCCCCCCCTCCTCCCCTGCCTCTCCCTTATATGCTCCACTTCTATTTCTCACTTGTCTCCACCCTCTACTCCCTTTTTCTTATTTTGCTACTTTACCCCATTTTGTATCTTTTTTCAGTGATGGGAAGGTCTATTCAGATATGTTGCATATCATGGTGTGCATTACACTTTGGCAGTATCCCATGGCTAAACTCTGTTGACTTTATAGACAGTTCTCACCCCTGGTATGAGGAGAGTTTTTCCTTCATCATTTGGTTAAGAATGGTGCACGATTTAACTGGTAATCAGGGTTACGCTTAGGATACCTCCCCGGTTTTGTAGTTAATCAGTTACCTAGTATGACCCTTTTCTTTTATTTCTTTTTCGGTCTCATATATGCACCATGGATCGTGCAATCAGGAGAAATGTTACTATAAAGTATCGAAATAACCAACTACTCTGTTAATGACTTATCTCCACTATGGTTTTTACTGTAAACCTATAAGCTGTATGATATCTTACATTTTGTCTACTGAACTGTAACATTTATTTTTGGAAAATAAAGGAATTACAAAAAAAAAAAAGAATATGGAGCTAAGGAGCGCTCAGGAGCATGCTACATAAAGAATGCAGGGCTCAGGAGTGTGCTACATAAAGAATGCAGGGCTAAGGACTGTGCTACATAAAGAATGTAGGGCCCAACAATGCAGTCTGACCAGTGCCCATCTATGCAGCCTCACAAGTGCCCATCTATGCAGCCTCACAAGTGCCCAGCTATGCAGCTCACCAGTGCCCAGCAATGCAGCTCACCAGTGCCCAGCAATGCAGCCTCCCCAGTGCCCAGCAATGCAGCCTCCCCAGTGCCCAGCAATGCAGCCTCCCCCATGCCCAGCAATGCAGCCTCCCCAGTACACAGCAATGCAGCCTTACCAGTGCCCAGCAATGCAGCCTCACCTGTCCCCAACAATGCAGCCTCCCCTGTGCCCAGCAATGCAGCCTCACCAGTGCCCATCAGTGCAGCCTCACTAGTGCCCAGGAATGCAGCCTCACCAGTGCCCAGGAATGCAGCCTCACCAGTTCCCAGCAATGCAGCCTTACCAGTGCCCAGCAATGCAGCCTCACCTGTGCCCAGCAGGGCAGCCTCACCTGTGCCCAGCAAGGCAGCCTTACCTGTGCCCAGCAAGGCAGCCTCACCTGTGCAGGGGATCAGAGAGGAAGAGGAGAGCTGGCCAGATCATTACACAGGCCAACGTCTCCCACTATGTCAGCTTTAATTTGAGTCGCCAGGTGCCCACTGTCACACAAGTCCTGCCTCCTGGATCGGCTCCCATCTATGATAGACAGCACACGTCTCACCAATGGACAAGTGTGCTGTCTGTCAAAGGAGGCAAACCAAGAGGAGGGACTTTGTGACGGCGACTCGGCGATTCAAATTAAAGCTGACACAGCAGTTGACGCCTGCCTGACACCCCCCAGTGTGGCACCCAGGGCAGACCGCCCCCCCTCTCCTCTGCCTCAGCACCCATCCTGCAATCAGGGGACAAATCTGGGGACAGTGTCCTCAATCCAGGGACTGTCCCCGGAAACCGGGGATGTCTGGTCACCCTACAGTAGGGAAGAAAGCTAATTTAGTTGTCATTTGAGAATGTGTAGCTTCTTTCCTCTGTCCACAGTAGTTTTCAGTTTACTGCCACTTTAAATAGTTGTCTTGAACAAAATATCTAGCAGACAGAATGTACTCAAGATTTAGTGCGATCCTTCTTGCTAGCACAATCATTGTTATTTCAAAAATGGTTCTTTGTTTGTTTTACAGTTTTATGCTGAATCAGTATTCAGCCCATACTGCAAAAAGAAATGCTTTGGCAACTGGACACCAAGACAATATGAAATTAGAGAGGGGAATTAAATCAATAGCCAGTCCACAAGGAGACGGCATGTTCTCTCCTCTGAGCTGTTAGCAGGTGCTGGGTGCATACTGATAAGCTGATAAAAGGCTTATTCAATAGACTAGTAGCAAACACATGCTTTGTTAGAGATGACTTTTTAAGTCACTATACATCAAACGGAGAGTGTCAGCCTTTGAGGATAAACCTATGATGACTTGTGGTGCTCTTTGAACTCCTACTAAGGCCCTGGGACTAGAGAAAAAAAAAGTGTCTCTATTTTTCTCCACACTCTGTAAGGATCGAGAGCTTCAAAGCAAAGAAATATCACAAGCAAGGGGAATGCATCGATTGAAGGAATCAGTGTGAAATAGTCTTTAATAATTACCAGAAAGCTGGAATCGACCAGTCTTTTGCCAAGCTATATTTTGTCTTTATTGGATTAACTGTGACACAGTAGGTTATGTCAAAGGGAATCTACATGAATGCTGAAAGTAAATGTGGTGTGAATAATGGATAGCTCACATTAGATTCAGCAGAATGCAAAATTTTCTTTAACCTATGCAATCATACTAAAGCTAAGATTTTTAGTAATAATGCGTCCTCTGGTAATCAGAGTACTTACTCAACTGTCGGCTTTATTGCCCAGTTTAACTTTGGCAGTTTTACATTATGCGATGAAATAAACAGCAGTTAACTTTTTATGGGTTCTTTTAAAAGGGTTGTAAACCCTTGTGTTTTTTCAACTTAATGCATCCTATGCATTAATATATATATATATATATATATATATATATATATATATATATATATATATATATATATATATATATATATATATATAATATTTATCTCTGCCCTCTACCCACCTCCGAGCACCATTCCTTGGTTCCTTACCCACCTCCCACTAACTCCCCTTTTAGAGAATACAGAACCAAGTATCATTTTGTGGTGCTAAGTATTTTGTATGGAATTTGTTAATGATAACAATGAAAGGCAATAATATAGATTCCCTGTAGCTAGCAACAATGGACCCCCTCAGCGACAATAGATCCCACCCCCCAACAACAGACTCCCAGCAGTCAGCATCAATAAACCCTCCATAAGCCAGCAACAATAGACCGCTCCCTCAACAGTAGATACATCCCAGAAATGATAGTCCCCCAGCAACATAAAACCCCCATCAGCAACAATAGACCCCCCCTGCAAAAAGTAGATCCCCTCCAGCAGCAATAGATTCCCCAGCAGCCAGCATCAATAGACTCTCCAGCACAACTTGTCATTACATACATTCAGTGCTGGAGGTGCGGGAACTGCATTCCCCTGCAATGTCACTGAAAAAAAGCCCTGTATTTGCTAAGATTGGTAACAGATTTAGGCAGAAGAGTAATTTTGAAAATTGGTTTGTATATGGGAAAGTGAAGTTAGGATATGAACGGATATTAGGATCATTATACATGGTCAGGTTCAGGGGTGGACTAATCTGGGGGGCAGGAGGCATTTGCCCCTCAGGCCAGTACAAATTACATATGCTGGGCTGGTAGCCCTGAGTTGAAATGCGCTTCCATTAAGACCCCAGCCAAAGTGGAATCCACAATCAGTGACAACTACTGCTTCCTGTTCAGACCAGCAATTACTGTCTAGTAAAGGGAAGTCTTTCAGCATTAACTTTCTTTTTGGCTTTGGGATGTTATGTAACTGAATGCAGAGATCTACAAAGAAACTCAATGCTTCAAGTAGGCAAAACTGTGAAATGCTTTTAAAGAGTGTCTATGATCAGAATTGATTCAAGATGACATGGTCTTTTTAGTATTTTATTTGTATAAGTCCATATCTATATTTTTAAAGTGCAGCAGTTATCTTGTGCAGCTCATGAAGTACTTCTTGGTTAACAATCCATCCTTTAAAATCCCCCTTTTTTATCATAGATATATGACAAAGTGTGTTACAAAAATATCTACTATATTAGGGTCAGTTGGTGGTGTTTGCCTTCCAGGAGGCAAACTTACCAGAATTTCCTTAGTGAGGTGCCTCCTGTAGGCGGGGTAACGTGGACTACAAAAAGATGGCTGACGACAAAAACTAGGGGATCCCTTGAGAATGTTTGTTTGGACAAAAGTAGTTAGGACAGAGTGCTGATGTCACGCCGCTGTTTATTTGCTTTCACATTGTTTTAACTGGATGACTGATTCTGTTCTACAATAAACCTTTATTTAAACTGCTACACTTTTACTGGCTTTATGTTGGCTTCTTGATGAGCTCTGTCTATTCCAGTGGGAGTTGCTGCTGTTACCTAAGATGAGTGGTTCTAGAGTAGAAGTGCTGCACCTGGGGAGGATCTGTGCCCAAGAAACATGCTGTGTCCAGGTTGAACTGTAATATCCAATATGTAACTATGTAATATGTAAAATGTAATATGTAAAATGTAACTCCAATATCATTCCATAAACATTGAAGGGTAAGGAGGGAGAGAGACCATACCTCATTTCCGGTATTTGGAGCACAGGAGGAACGTAAATGGGCATTCCTATTATCTTACATTCTGATTTTTGTCTACTTTGATGTAAGTGCAATATTATTGGTTTTAAATAAATTTTTTTTTATAATACTACACTATGAGAGCCCTCTTCTCTCTCCCTCCTTACCTTTCAATGTTTATGGAGTGATATTCAAGTATTTAAGTACAGTTCCACCTGAATGGATGTCAGCAGTGACCTGGATTCCAATATATGGTGACCAATCTGTGGGATCCACCCTTTTGCGCATTTGACTCTCTGTAATAGGAGTGCATGCTGGTGGAGAGGATACTTACCTTTATTCACGGTGGATGCTTATCACTAGGGATGAGCCGAACACCCCCCAGTTCGTTTCGCACCAGAACCTGCGAACGGACCGAAAATTCATGCGAATTTTAGAACCCCATTGAAGTCTATGGGACTTGTGTCAGTACTAGGATCCCTTTAGGACCCAGCACAAATCACCTGACACAGCCTTTACCTGGGAAACAACAATGCTTGGCCAGCTCACCTTTAAATAACTTGCATCAGCATTCAATCATTGCTCGTGTTAGAGTTTACCTTGTGTTTGATCCAGTTGATATCTGCTCTGTGTATTTCGTGTATGACCCGGCTCGTTTGACCCTGTTTGCTTGCTTCTGATTCGGTACCATTTGGACTCTGATCTTCCTGTGTATGACCCAGCTTGCCTAGACTACGTTTTGCCTGATTCTACTAGTACCTTCATCTGCAGCGGTGAACTACAAGCACCAGACATCTATCCTCACCTGCAGCGGTGAACTACAAACACCAGACACCATCTATCCTCATCTGCAGCGGTGAACTACAAGGTCCAGCAAACATCTACCTACATCTACAGCGGTGAACTACAAGTCCCAGCTGACCTGCTCTGCTCAGACCTGCTCATGGTATGTGCTCTTGTTCTTTGAACTTTTTGCATAATCAGAACACCTGAACTGTTACCTGTTATATGCTCCTAGCCTGACATTAACACGAGCCATACATAATAAAGGAAACCTATCATGGATCCTGAGCAGGCTCAGTTGTTTGCACAGGAACTTTGTCGCTTATCCCATCAAGTTCAGGAAATGGCCACAGAGCTCACCAAGGTGCAATCTCCTTCTATTACCACTGCTACAAAAACTCCATCTGAACCAAAAATTCCTTTGCCTGACTGGTTTTCTGGTGACCGTAAAGGGTTTTGCAACTTTAAAAACAGCTGCAAATTATATTTCAAGTTAAGGCCATCCTCGTCTGGCCCTGAAACTCAGAGGGTTCAAATCATTATCTCTCTACTACAGGGTGACCCCCAGGCTTGGGCCTTTAACCTGGAACCAAACCATCCAGCCTTGCTAACAGTAGATGCCTTCTTTGAAGCCCTAGGGTTGCTTTATGATGATCCAGATCGTGCTGCTACTGCAGAATCAACCCTGCGTAACTTAAAGCAAGGAACTACCACAGCCGAAATGTATTGCTCAGAGTTTCGCAGGTGGGCCCCGGAATCTGGCTGGAATGATGCAGCACTCCACAGCCAGTTTAGAATGGGCCTTTCAGATGTAATTAAGGATGCTTTGGTCAACTTCTCCTACCCAGCCTCACTGGAGGAGGCTATGAGTCTAGCCATTAGAATTGACCGCCGCCAGCGAGAGAGGAGACGAGGACAAACTACAGCTGTGGCAACCTATATACCTCCCTTGCCGCCTGACTATTCCACCTCCAGTGCCAAATCTGAGGAAGAACCTATGCAGTTAGGCTCCACCCGGTTATCTGCCCAGGAACACACGCACCGGCGTAACATGGGACTCTGCTTGTATTGTGGCCTCAAGGGTCATATGCTCCGTTCGTGCCCTACACGTCCGGGAAACTCCAGGACCTAGGTAATTGCGGGGAGGTTACCTTAGGTCTGCTCTCATCTCCCCAGGGGGACAATCGTATTCTTTTACCCGCTGTCATTCACTTTGGGACAGGGGCTCATGAACTGCTGGCCTTGGTAGATTCTGGAGCCGCTGAGAATTTTATTGATAAGACTCTGATTACCTCTTTGTCCCTGGAAACTCATGCTCTAGATTGCCCAGTCCGCCTGATTTCCGTGGATAATCGGCCTCTCTCACAAGATCTAGTGCTCCAAGCCACCAACCCTTTCCAGTTACAATTGGGGGCTTTGCATTGGGAGAAGATTTCATGTCTTGTCATTGACTCTCCATCCACTCCTTTGATCCTAGGCCTTCTTTGGCTTCAGAAGCACAATCCTGTAATTGACTGGCGAACAGGAAATATTCTGGCTTGGTCTAATCAGTGTAAAAAGAACTGCATCCAGCACCCTGTTCGACTTGCTACCTGTCAAGTGGGAATGGAACAGATTCCACTTTGTTATAAGGACTTTTGGGATGTGTTTTCTAAAGGGATTGCTGACACTTTACCACCTCATCGCAGTTATGATTGTCCCATTGACCTCTTGCCTGACACTACACCTCCTCGAGGGAGAGTCTTTTTCACTGTCTGAGCCAGAGAATCTTGCCTTGCAAGAATACATCCAGGAAAACCTAGCTAAGGGTTTCATCCGTCCCTCCACTTCTCCCGCAGGAGCAGGATGCTTCTTTGTCCCAAAGAAGGATGGGGGACTGAGACTTTGTGTTGATTACAGAGGTCTAAATAAAATAACTGTTCCCAATCGGTATCCTCTTCCTCTCATCACAGAATTGTTCTCTCAAATCCAGGGAGCTAAAATCTTCTCCAAACTGGACTTAAGGGGAGCCTATAATCTGGTGCGCATAAGTGCAGGCGACGAGTGGAAGACAGCCTTTAACACCAAGGATGGTCATTACGAATGTCTTGTCATGCCTTTCGGTCTCAGAAATGCACCAGCTCCAGCTGTCTTTCAGAACTTTATGAATGACATTTTCCGTGACATGTTGGGTCGCTTCATGCTTGTATATTTAGACGACATTTTGATATATTCTCCCAATCTTGAAACACATCAGAAACAAGTATGCTCAGTATTGGCCCGATTAAAGACTCACTCCCTTTTTGTAAAGCCTGAGAAATGTTCATTCCGTGTTAAACAAGTACCTTTCCTAGGCTACCTAATTTCTGACACAGGTCTCACCATGGATCCAGCCAAGATTCAAGCCATTTTAGACTGGGCACCACCTTCAGACCTGTAGGCAGTTCAGCGCTTCCTGGGCTTTGCAAATTTCTATAGAAAATTCATTAAGAACTTTGCCACCATTGCACATCCCATCACCTCTCTCACCAGGAAGACTCCGACTACCTTTAAATGGACTACTGAAGCCCAGGCAGCCTTCACTCAGTTAAAGAAAGCCTTTACCTCTGCACCAATCCTAGGCCATCCTGTTCTTGAGCTACCTTTTATTGTGGAGGTAGATGCATCTGAAGTAGGGGTGGGGGCGCTTTTGTCACAGAAGGATCCTGTAAATGCTGCCATCCACCCCTGTGCCTTCTTGTCTCGTAAATATTCCCCAGCAGAGCGCAATTATGGTATAGGCAACAGAGAACTTCTAGCCATAAAGCTCGCTTTGGAGGAATGGAGACATTGGCTGGAGGGAGCTCGCTATATTCATAGTTCTGACTGACCACAAAAACCTTGAATACATCCGTTCTGCTAAAAGACTAAACTCACGTCAAGCCAGGTGGTCATTGTTCTTCTCCAGATTTGACTTCACAATTTCATATTTACCAGGACCAAAAAACATTAAGGCTGACGCCTTGTCTCGCAGCTTTTTATCAGAGTCTCCTCCTCCGCTTCCTCCACAACCCATTATCTCTGAGGATAGGATTTTGGCTTTCACCCAGACTGACATCTCTGAGGCCTTGTTACCTGCACAGGCTGAAGCCCCTCTCTCCACTCCCTCCGGTATGCTTTTTGTGCCCCTGGCTCTTCATTTGCAGGTATTGCAGCAGGTACATGCATCAAAACCTGCAGCACATCCGGGGTTTAGACAAACTTTTGAGATTATCTCTCGCAACCTGTGGTGGCCATCGATTAGGCAGGATGTATTAGCCTTCGTCCAGGCCTGTGAAGTTTGTGCCAGAAGCAAGAGCAGTACCTCTAAGCCGGCCGGTCTCCTACGTCCTCTACCAATACCTACCTGTCCCTGGACCCATTTATCTATGGAATTTATCACTGACTTGCCTCCGTCCCAGGGATGTTCCACGATCTGGGTGGTGGTAGACAGGTTCAGTAAAATGGCCCACTTTGTTCCCCTTCCGAAACTTCCATCTGCTAAAGAACTGGCATCTTTATTCATTAAACATGTTTTCAGGCTCCATGGGGCACCAATTAACATTGTCTCAGACCGTGGCTCTCAGTTTATAGCCCGGTTTTGGAAGGCCCTTTGCTCTCAGCTGGGGATTAAGTTATCATATCCTTCAGCATATCATCCTGAGACAAACGGCCAAACAGAAAGGACTAATCAGACTCTAGAGAAGATGGTACGTTGTCTGATGGCCAATGATGAGGTGGAGTGGGTCAACGTCCTGCCATGGGCAGAGTTTGCCTTTAATAATTGTGCCAGCACATCTACAGGGACCTCTCCTTTCTTCTGTGTTTATGGGTTGCATCCTCGTGTGTGCTCCTTTGATCTTCCACCCTCTGATGTGCCAGATGCCAATACCACAATTGAAAATTTCTCCAAAATCTGGTCCGATGTTAATCGTGTTATTTCACGCTCTGTGCTGGCTTTTAAGAAAATGGCGGACAAGAGGCGCTCAAAGGCACCAGGATATAAAGTTGGCGACAAAGTGTGGTTATCATCTAGGAATCTGTCCCTGCATGTTCCATCTAAAAAACTTGGACCAAAATTCATCGGGCCCTATGAAATTTCAGAGATTGTTAATCCTGTATTCTATAGATTAAAACTCCCCCCATCCATGCGCATTCCAAATGTCTTTCATGTTTCATTGTTGAAACCTGTTCATTCCAGCCTCCAAGTAAATGAACCAGAACCTGTGGATCTGTTGGACAGTCAGGAATATGAAGTAACATTTATTCTTGATTCCAGACGAATGCACAATTCCTTACAATATGTCGTTCATTGGAAAGGTTTCGGCCCAGAGGATCGATCTTGGGTCCCAGCTCGTGATTTTCATGCTGACCGACTTAAGAAGAAGTTTCATCTTCGTTATCCAAGTAAGCCTGGGGGTGCAGGAGCAACCCCTCGAGAAAGGGGGGTACTGTCAGTACTAGGATCCCTTTAGGACCCAGCACAACTCACCTGACACTCCTTTACCTGGGAAACAACAATGATTGGCCAGCTCACCTTTAAATAACTTGCATCAGCATTCAATCATTGTTCGTGTTAGAGTTTACCTTGTGTTTGATCCAGTTGATATCTGCTCTGTGTATTTCGTGTATAACCCAGCTCGTTTGACCCTGTTTGCTTGCTTCTGATTCGGTACCATTTGGACTCTGATCTTCCTGTGTATGACCCAGCTTGCCTAGACTACGTTTTGCCTAATTCTACTAGTACCTTCATCTGCAGTGGTGAACTACAAGCACCAGACATCTATCCTCACCTGCAGCGGTGAACTACAAACACCAGATACCATCTATCCTCATCTGCAGCAGTGAACTACAAGGTTCAGCAAACATCTACCTACATCTACAGCGGTGAACTACAAGTCCCAGCTGACCTGCTCTGCTCAGACCTGCTCATGGTATGTGCTCTTGTTCTTTGAACTTTTTGCATAATCAGAACACCTGAACTGTTACCTGTTATATGCTCCTAGCCTGACAACTTGAACATTCAAAATCAAAAGTGCTAATTTTAAAGGCTAATTTGCATGGCATTGTCCTAAAAGGGGTTTGGGGACCCGGGTCCTGCCCCAGGGGACATGTATCAATGCAAAAAAAGTTTTAAAGACGGGAGCAGTGATTTTAATGATGCTTAAAGTGAAAAAAAAAGTGAAATATTCCTTTAAATATCGTACCTGGGGGGTGTCAATAGTATGCCTATAAAGTGGCGCGTGTTTCCCATGCTTAGAACAGTCCCTGCACAAAATGACATTTTTAAAGGAATAAAAGTCATTTAAAACTGCTTGCGGCTTTAATGTAATGTCGGGTCCCGGCAATATGGATGAAAATCAGTGAGACAAACGGCATGGGTACCCCCCTCCCCCAGTCCATTACCAGGCCCTTTGGGAATTTCCCTTCCCAGGGGTAGATTTCATCTCACTTCCTGTTGTCTCCTTCTGTTTGCAAGTAGGAGTCGTTTGTAAGTTGGATGTTTGAAAGAAGGGGCCTGCACTATATACTCTGCAGAAATTGGGGCCTTAGGTGTTGGTGTTGCCACAACACTGTAAACCCTCACAGTTACTCTTGGTTAGCGCAGGAACGGGCCCTGCTGTGAAATATTAGATCAAGAATTGTAATTACATGCCCCTGTTGAACAGGGTCAGAAAAATTGGGCCTTTGGTGGTGGTGGTGGTGCTGGTGCCACAACACTGTAAGTCCTCACAGTTACTCTTGGTGGGTGCAGAAACGGGCCCTGCTGTGAAATATTGGATCAAGAATTGTAATTACATATCCCTGTTGAACAGGGGCAGAAAAATTGGGCCTTAGGCACTGGTGCCACAACACTGCAACCCTTCACAGGGGCAGAAAAATTGGGCCTTTGGTAGTGGTGGTGCTGGTGCCACAACACTGTAAGTCCTCACAGTTACTCTTGGTGGGCGCAGAAACGGGCCCTGCTGTGAAATATTAGATCAAGAATTGTAATTACATATCCCTGTTGAACAGGGGCAGAAAAATTGGGCCTTAGGCACTGGTGCCACAACACTGCAACCCTTCACAGATACTCTAGTTGGAGCGCAGGAACGAGCCCTGCTGCAAAGAATTGCATCAAAAATTGTAATTACACACCCCTATTAAACAGGGGCTGAAAAATTGGGCCTTAGGCAGTGGTGCTGGTGCCACAACACTGCAACTCCTCACATATACTCTAGTTGGAGCGCAGGAACAAACCCTCCTTGCAAAATATTGCATCAAAAATTGTAATTACACGCCCCTGTTAAACAGGCTGAAAAATTGGGCCTTAGCCACTGGTGGCGGCGCCCAGAACCAAAATATTCTTACAAGCTATCAGCATGATCATTGAGGAGGAAGAGGATAGTCACTCAGCATAACAGGATAGTCGTTCAGCTTCAGCATAGGCAGTCCACTGGCATGGGGAAAAAAAACAAGCTTCCCTGACCCTGTCCTGGTGCCATAGTCGCACAGGTACTTTATGATGGCCCTCTGCTGCGTGTGCAGCCGCTGCAGCATGGCCAACGTTGAGTTCCACCTGGTGGGCATGTCACAGATTAGGCGGTTCTTGGGCAGGTTAAATTCCTTTTGGAGGTCATCCAGCCGAGCACTGGCATTATATGATCGGCAGAAATGCACACAGACTTTTCTGGCCTGCCTCAGGACATCCTGTAAGCCCAGTTACCTGCCCAAGAACCGCTGCACCACCAAGTTAAGGACGTGAGCCAAACAGGGCACATAGGTCAGTTGCCCCTGTCGGAAGGCGGAGAGGAGGTTGGTGCCATTGTCGCAAACCACCATTCCTGGCTGAAGCTGGCGTGGCGTCAACCACCTCTGAGCCTGCCGCTGCAGAGCTGACAGAATCTCTGCCCCAGTGTGGCTCCTGTCCCCCAAGCACACCAGCTCAAGCACCGCATGGCATCTTTTGGCCTTCGTACTTGTGCGTACAGAGCACCGCTAGTTCCGAGGACAAAGCACAGGAAGAGGCCATGGAGGAAGAAGAAGAGGAGGGGGTGGAGGAGAGAGGTGTGTCAGAATCACCAGTAGTAGCACTTTGGAGGCGTGGTGGCGGAACAACCTCCAACACTACTGCACCTTGTCCTGCATCCTTCCCAGCTGCCAGAAGAGTCACCCAATGCACCGTGAAAGATAGGTAACGTCCCTGTCCATGCCTGCTGGACCATGAGTCAGTGGTAATATGTACCTTACCACTGACCGCCCTGTCCAGCAAGGCCAAAACATTGCCTTCCACATGCCGGTAGAGAGCCAGAATCACTTTCCGTGACTCGAACTTGAAGCTCATTCCTACTTATCACATTGAGATTACTTTGGACTTGTTATGGATTTTTGAATTTTTTATATTTTTATAATTGTTTAGCCATTTTTTCACTGTGGCTTAAATGTCATCATTTGTATATATATATATATATATATATATATATATTGGATGCGGAGCGGCCCGAGGAGAAGGGAAGAAGACACAGCGGAGGAAGATGCCGGACGAGAACACCGGAGGAATAACCAGAAGAACCAGAAGTACCAGAAAAAGAAGATGGAGGAAGAAACCGAAGGAAGATAGAAGATAGAAGAAAGAAAAAAGAAGTTAGAAGAAAGAAGGTTCCCCTTAAAATCCATACCAGACCTGAAGGGTCTGGTATAGATTTTGAGGGGGACCCCACGCCATTTTTTTTAAAATTTTGGCAGTGGTTCCCCTTAATATCTATACCAGACCTGAAGGGCCTGGTATGGAATTTAGGGGGACCCCCACGTCATTTTTTTTTTTAATTTTCGTTCGGGGTTCCCATGAGGGGAATTCCCATGCAGTTTTTATCAATGAACTTTTATGTGTATTGTCGGACCGGCAATTCATTAATAGCTGCGAGTAGTTTTAAATGACTTTTTTTTCCTTTGAAATGTCATTTTGCTGTCAGACTGTTCTAAACACGGGAAACATGCACACCTTTACAGGCATACTATAGATACCCCCCAGGTACGAAATTTAAAGGGATATTAGAATTTTATTGTTTCACTTTAAGCATTTTTAAAATCACTGCTCCTGAAAAAACAGCCATTTTTAAAACCTTTTTTTGCATTGATCCATGTCCCCTGGGACAGGACCCAGGTCCCCAAACACTTTTTATGACAATACCATGCATATAAGCCTTTAAAATTAGCACTTTTGATTTCTCCCATAGACTTTTAAAGGGTGTTCCGCGGCTTTTGAATTTGCCGCGAACACCCCAAATTGTTCGCTGTTCGGCGAACATGAGTTTGACTCGAACTCGAAGCTCATCCCTATTCCTGATATGTGCCTGCTGTACCATGTACTCATATGATAAAGTATCCTGTTCTCTTTGTATTGCTTCCTTTATGTGAAATCCCTGGCGTTCCTGCCAGTCCTTCTGCTCTCCTAATAAAAACTGACCACACTAAACAGGAGAGCACACCGTGGTCAGTTCTCTAGCTATGCTGGGAACTCACCTGCTCTCCTCCGATGATCAGACTTGTCCTGACATGCCCCTACCACACAGCCATTCACTGGGAAGCTCAGTGTGCTGTTGCTTTTCCTCCCCCCAGCTGTTATGCAGCTGAGAACAGAGGGAATATAATTGCTTATAAAAAAAGGGAAAAAGGCCCCTTCTCTTCGCTTGAACCCTTCTTGTGTACGATACGCCGGAACGTGGATATATCCGGAATCACCATAGATCAGGCCCAATACAAGATCTCTGCATATGCAGATGATCTTTTATTTTCCCTTACTAACCCGGTGGTATCCCTCCCAAACCTAATTAAAGAGTTCAGGAGATATGGGAACATATCTAATCTAAAAATTTACTTTGACAAATCCACAGTTATGGGCATTAACATGACATCTGACAACCTGACTCCCCTGAAAACTAATTTTAATTTCAAATGGTCAGACAGCCATCTTAACTATCTAGGAACCAGTATCCCCAGCGACCTGACACGCACATTTGAACTGAATTTCCCGCAATGCTATTCCTGGTTCGGCAGATGTAATCTTATCAAAATGTGCATTCTCCCGAAGTTTATTTACCTGTTCCAAGCATTCCCAATTGAGATCCCACCTCTATACTTTAATATGGTCCCATACAAAACCACAACTACGCAACGCTACCGAAACACTACGGAGGACTGGCCCTTCCTGACATAAAACACTAATATAAATGAAAAAAGATAAAGATAAACTCCTGCGCTCATGAGGGTGTGGTTGGTGTGGGTATGTAATAATGTTGTAACGGCTGAACTGGAGAAGATGATCGAGTGTGTCCCGCTGCCTAGACTGACCCGGGGTGGTCTGAAGAAGATGGTGTGGGAAGAAGGAGTGGAAGGCGCGTGATCAAACACTGGCATCAAATTCTACAGTTTATTCATAAGTGATAAAATACATACATGTAGGGAATATGAACATACTATGTTTGTGGGAAAGGGTTACACAATATATATATAGATATATAGATATATATCTATATATATCTATATATATCTATATATATATATATATAGATCTATATATATATACACAAATGCTTGTAGTGTTACAAGAGGAACATGCCCGAACGGGGGCAAATGCTAAAATGTTGGCTGACACGTTTGGAGGAGCTTTGAAAGGTGAAAACCAGTCTGTGTAGACACATGGACCAACGCATATGGGAAGGAGTGGTTAGTAAGGAGATTTAATATGTGAAGAATGGTTAGTTCTCCTTAACTCCATGTAGGTCCACGTCTGAGCGCTCTAAGGTAGCGAGGGTGTGTGTGTGCAGGGAGGTCCTACTAGTAGGAATGTCATGGTCCGGTGTACCTGTTGTAGAAGCTTGCAAGGGAACTGCAGCCTGAGGGCGTCCTTCAGCGGTCGAGAATGCAGTACAGTGGGACATGAAGGGTGTCTCCAAGAAGTGCCCAGTCATGTACCTGTAGGTGCTGTGTATGTCTTTATCCATGAAGAACGGGGATGCTGTGCATTTGCCCCCGTTCGGGCATGTTCCTCTTGTAACACTACAAGCATGTATATGAATAAACTGTAGAATTTGATGCCAGTGTTTGATCATGCGCCTTCCACCTCTTCTTCCCACACCATAAAACACTATTACCAAGCGGTGCACCTAGGGAGAATTATCGATTGGAACAGACATGAACAAACCAAATTGTGGATTCAAGTAGAACGCACCCGCTAAAGGGACTACCTCCAGATATGACGACACATCCTGTCATAGGCGCCACATTACATGTGGGCTCCATAATGATCAATACAATCTCCCTGACATCAAGACGGTCCCCGCTATCCCCAATTCTAGGCAACCCGGCATTTCTGCCCGGACTAGACCGATCAGAGTATGAGACACTTTGGACAGCAGGTAAAGACTGTGCTCTACATTATATAGATGGGGATCAATGGACGTCGATCCAATCACTGATGAGCGATACCAGGGGTTTCCAGCTTTCATTTTGGAAGGCGATCCGACTACATCACTTCATTCAGTCAATGCAATCAGTGCAATTCAAACGCGACCTGACAACATTTGAGGACTACCGTAGAGACAGGATGGTACCCCAAGTACTTTTAAAAATATAAACATATACTCTGCTTAACACCCCAGCGGAATAACCAGACTTGATGTTCCTACAAAAATGGGAAAGCGACCTACAATGCACTTTCACTGCCATATAAAAACAAAACATTATCAGATTCTCTAAATCATCCATCTGCACAAGAATACAAGAAACGAACTATAAGATTCTAACAAGGTGGCATTATACGCCTCAGTTACTACACAGATTCTTCCCTACTACAACAGACAAATGTTGGAGATGCCAAACAGACAAAGGGACACTCCTCCACATCTTATGGTCCTGTCCACTACTGCTCACTACTGCGACACTTTTGGACAACAATAGAGACAGTCATACAAAAATGTACAGACCACACAATTCGGAAAGACCCAGCATTCTTCCTTTCGTATAAGAAATCTATAATACGACACTTACTCAATGCCACAAAATCTTGTATTTCAGCTGCATGGAAACAAAACATATCCCCATCCATTGAATTGTGGCTGCGTAAAGTAGAGGGCATTAAAAAACTGGAGGATCTAGTGCTGACAGCACAACACAAACAAGAAAATCACTCTAAAACCTGGATGTTATGGAATATGTTCATATTCTCTGACGAAGGGCGGACTTTACTAAACTCTTAAAGTTCACACCGAAACTGACCGACTGAAAGGTAACACCACTACCTCATCCATCACGCTCGTGTTGAACAATACCCCCCCCCTTCCCCCCCTTCTCTTTTTCTTGCTTTCTCTTTACTTTACGCCCTCAACTGATGGTTCTATCTCCAGTTGGTTTGATACCTGCCTTTCTCTCCGGTTTTGTTAATGTGGTCGGGACACAGATAATCCGACTATGTGTGCAACCCGGTGACAAAAGCAATATCATAACTATATGTATATGAGATAAGGAATGGCTATGGTCATATTGGGTAATGTATAAGATGATTCAACACGTTTTTTTCTATCATATTTTATGCCATCCACATTGTAGATAGAATCTGAGCCTTCCCTTAAAGACCAATATGTACGTTTGATTGCCTATTATGGCCACAGTTGTAATGTATCTTTTTGTACTAAAAATTCAATAAAAATTTATATTTGAAAAAAAAAAGGGGGAAAAGGGGTATTTATAATGTTTTAAATATATATATATATATATATATATATATATATACATACATACATACACACACACACACACACACACACACACACATGCACTAGACTACATATTTTAAATGCAGTTAGGCATGGAGCTGGCTACACTGTGGGGCAGGGGTGTTCAGATTACAACAAGGCTCAATAGAAATGCACATTTTGTGGAATGTATAACAGTTCACATATATCAGTTCACATATATTAAATTGAAGATTTAGCTATTTCTTTGGAAACCCCAGACAAAACCTTTTTAGATTCTATTAGGGATAGAAGAATGGTGAAGAGTTAGAACATCTGTCAGGTGAACAATACAACAACACTTCCTAATCCTATCCAAAACTAAGAATAAAAATGGCTTATTGTTGCAGGGGTTTACATGTCCAGTACTAAAATGTATTGCTCATCTGTTTGTGTAAAAAGTCTTCCAAAATATATCTGAACAATCCCTTTAAGCGGAACCAGAAAATAAACTCAGACAACACATGGTAAAAATCTAATTAAGTCAGAAGTGTTGCATTGAACAGTTTTTCTTCAATTCAAGTGAATTGTTAAATTAGTTTTCACACTTTAAATTAGTTGAATTCATTAACGCAATCCTGGCGCTCTAGCAGCTCTATCTATACATTTTAAATCTATAGCGGGGTCATGCTTGTTTACGATTTCGCACGGAGGGATAAAAAATGCAAATCATATTTAATCTGTGCTCCTTAGTGTAACAATTTAACTGAGTGACTGCATTTAATTGCAAGTAATACTAATGTGATGATCATGGTAAATGAAATAACCAGGGCGCTAGTTTGAGTTTTCAGAAAATGATATGATAATCATTTTTATAGCGGCTGCAAGCTAAGCTTCGATCTTCAGAAAGAAAAAAAGCAGCAAAGGTTATTGTTCGGTGAACTGCAGTTTGCTCTGTCATTTGCTGCAGCAGTTCTTAATTGTGCCTCATTATAGCAAGGCGATCATTACTCTGCTTGTCTGTCTGATTTAGGGACCACTAAAAGTGTCTTGTAACAAGCAGCCGAGCTGTCTCCTATGCAACAGTCCTTTGGCTCTCACCCTCATTACTTAGAATCTGTCCAATTATTTGTCATTAAAGTAATAAAAAAGAACGGCAGCAGAAAATGTAGGAGGTAATTGCTGGAGTCCTGCCGAGGAAGAAAAAAAAAATGCAAACTGTTTTCAAGGCACTGGGAAGGTGACATTGTTAATTAAGTGTTAGAGAATATGCAAATCCTTCACATTCTCAAGAGACTGTAATAAAATTGAGAAAACATTATTATCACTTGGAGTAAAGACAAAGTTATTGTCACACTAGGTGGTTCAGTCAATTTCTAGCAAATACACCAAAATGTATGAAGGTTCCTAAAAATAAAAAATAATAATAATTATAAAAGATTCAACAAAAATGTGTTTTCTTTACAAATACACAACTAATTGAGGCACTGCTATGTATGCAGCATTTTAATTACCTACTCAGCTCATTACTAGCAGCCAGATGTAAAATTTACAAGAATGCATTTTTCACATGAGTCGGTAATTAACCATAAACAAAAGTCCATTGACTAAACAATCAAGCCTGCTAGGCGATTCATACAATACGTACGTTTTTTTTTGTTCACTAGTTAAATGAGAACTCCACGTCCTTTAAAATAGCAATTTTATGATTGTAAACTATTAAAAATGACCTTCATTTTTCAGTTTGCAGTGGCTGTAATTTCCAAAACCACTTACAATTTCAGATGATGCTTTCTTGCAGTATGGCACCACGGGGGCATCCTGTGTACAGCATGCTATACAAAGTTTCTCCTGAAATCTCTTTTCCTGCATGTATGATTGGGAAGCTTGTAGGTAGGTGCAGTTAACTGGCTGGCCACTAGATGGTTCTATTCCCATTATAGCCTGTATAGAGAAAACATATAAGCAAACAATAGCATCCCTTTTAGCTATAGCCCTCCTGTAGTGATGTCATGGGCAAATCGGTGCCCATATAATAGCTAGGTAGGGAGGATCCTTAGTCACTTAGAGAATGGGAGCTGAACACCCCACACCTATGAGGATGTAGCCAGCACACATAGGCCCTGGACAGGGCAGGAGGCTAAGTGGAGTGAACCTGTACTCATGAGGCATTATAAACAAAAAAATATATATTGCTCAGGTATACAGACTAAATATAAAAGTGCAAGATGCTGGCAACAACACAACAGGACCAATCGTGATAAACGTGAAACAATAAAAAATGTTGCCATGCTAAACATAGATATTGAATAAACAAGTGTCCATAAAGTGTGAACAACTAGTGCTGTTCTAAATAGGAGTATAATTGATCTGCGTTTTGATCGGCCAAGTGCACTTCCTTACCAGAGGTCTAGACTCCAAATTATAAGAGTCTAGACAGATGTGATATGCAAGTATAAAAGATCCAATCATCTTCCTCTATTATATTGCAGGTGGTGGTACTGTCATGGCTGATGGTAAAGTTTAATCCATAGTAGGACCCATGAAGGAAAGATAAAACAGTCACATAGTAGTAAAACTGCTTGACAGTTTATTAAAACAAATCAGTGCAAAACACCTACAGAAATCTGGTATAAAACGAGCATTAAGAGATCCAAGACATCCGAGAAGTCAATCGACCAGTATACAGGATTGGCGTCCGTGGTACCTCACGGACATGGATGCCACCCGACGCGTTTTGTTAGAATTAATGTCCTCTGGGGCCTCTGGGTACTCAGGAGGCATCAGCTGTAGTCTTTTTGTCCCTTATGGAGGTAGGGGCTAGGGTGAATTGCAAATGGCATTTTAGGCTAGGTCAGCGATTCCTGTGTGAGGCTGTTTCCCTGCAGGGTTGCAGGGAGAGATGAACCTAGCAAGGAGATGACTTTAGAGAGTACAGTCTGCCAATAAACCTGAACTAAACACAAACAGCTAAGTAAACACATAAAATACATAAATTAGAGTTTCTTTACCTGTCAAAGGATTCATATTTCTGTTTATCCAGTCCTGAGATTTACACTGCCCAGATTAACGGCAAAGCCCACCTGGTGACCTGATTTTTTTTCTACTGAGGTAAAACCCCACAGCTAGGTCACTTACCTGTCCCTAGCCTGTGACTGGACAATAAAAGAGTAACAGATTGATAACATAATAGTTCTGCTCTCTCCCTGTCAACAAACAAAATTTCCACTTACCAGCAACAAAACCAATTTTGCCCTGTCTAACAGTTCATGTTAAAAACAAGGGGTTTAATCGCACACATTTGGAAACATATGTGTAAGCGGACTGGCCACGTCAAGGCACCCCAGTTTACTGGAGTCCTAATGCTATAATTTTGAGAATCTCCCAAATTGGAGCACATATATAGCAGATGTATCCATGATAGATTAAGGGCAGGTGTGCCTGGAGGGAGCCCTCCCTTCCCTAAACTGAGTTATAGAAAGAAAATTATAGAGAGAGGACTGCAGTAAACTGGGGTGCCTTGACGTAGACACTGTGGCTTACACATATCTTTGTAAATATTTGCAACTAAACACCTTGTTTTTAAAGGCGAACTGTTAGACAAGGCCAATTTGGTTTTGTTGCAGGCTAGCTAGTAAGTGAGCTGTGGATTTTTTTTTGTTTTTGATGTGTGTTGCCCTCCCATGTGCCCCTTGCTGCAAAGACCAGCTATAGGTTGGGTTGGTTGCCATTTGTTTGTGTTTTTTATCAGTTGGTATAGAAAAGAATCACCCCCCTTTAACCACTTCAGCCCCAGGAAGAATTTACCCCCTTCCTGACTGGGCCATTTTTTGCGATACAACACTGTGTTGCTTTAACTGACAATTGCGCAGTCGTGCAACGTTGTACCCAAACAAAATTGACGTCTTTTTTCCCACAAATAGAGCTTTCTTTTGGTGGTATTTGATCACCTCTGCGGTTTTTATTTTTTGCACTATGAACAAAAAAAGACAGACTATTTTGAAAAAAAATGTAAAAATAAGAGTGCAGTGCCGGATAATAAACCAGTGTTACAAGTATATGTAATGTGCATGATTACAATAGTGTAAATGAAGTGTTAAAATACAATATATAAATAATATCATAGGTGATCGTGATCAAATGCAAAAAAACATCCGGTGGAGAATAGTCCATACGTGATTATTGTGTTAGAAAAAATATGTGCATATTAAAACACAAAATGTGACAACAAAAAGTTCATGAGTGAAAGTGTCCAAACAAAAAGATTTCCAGTACAGGACCCTGGGTCTCTGTACTGGAAATCTTTTTGTTTGGACACTTTCACTCATGAATTTTTATAGGGGTTATAGTACCTAGCTGCAGGATATCCTCCATGGCTCCACGGCTTTTTCAATAATTTATTACATGTTTTTTATTTATCACGCACCTAGCGCAATTCTTCCCTTTTACGCTATTTTGAAAAAAAAAGCAATACTTTTTACTTTTTGCTATAATAAATACCCCCCAAAAATATATATAAAAACTAATTTCTTCCTCAGTTTAGGCTGATATGTATTCTTCTACATATTTTTGGTAAAAAAAAATCGCAATAAGTGTATATTGAATGGTTTGCGCAAAAGTTATAGCGTCTACAAAATAGGTGATAGATTTATGCGGCGATCTGCAATTTTTATTGCGACTGCGACATTGTGGCGGACAGATCGGACACTTTTCACACTATTTTGGGACCGTTGACATCTATACAGCGATCAGAGCTATAAATAGCCATTGATTACTGTGTAAATGTCACTGGCAGGGAAGGGGTTAACACTAGGGGGCGATCAAGGGGTTAACTGTGTGTCCTAGGAAGTGATTCTAACTGTGGGGGTTGGGACTGCCTGGGGAGGAGACTGATTGTTGTTCCTAAGCAGTAGGAACAACAGATCGCTCTCCTCACCCCTGAAAGAACGGAGATCTGTCTGTTTACATTGACAGATCTCCGTTTTCTCCTTCTCAGGAGCAATCATGGGTAGCCAACGACCATCGCGGCCGCTGGCCACGCACACAAGCTCCTACATCACCTTTCTCTCCTTCAACCACTGTGTGGTCATTTTTGCTGTGTGCTTTGGATCATTGTCATGTTGAAAGGTAAACATTCTTCCCATTGAGATCTGTCTGGCAGAGGGCAACATAATTTCCTCAAGCATTTGATGGTATTTTGCCCCATCCATTTTTCTTCTATCCTGACATTGTGCTCTAGTCCCTGCTGCAGAGAGAAACCCCATAACAGGATATTACCACCTCAATGCTTTACTGTAGGAATGGTGTTATTTGGATGGTGAGCTGTATTGGATTTCCACCAGACATATTGTTTGGTGTTGAGGTCAAATAAAAAAAAATGTAGTCTCATCTAACCATAACACCTTTTTCCATGTGACCCCAGAATCTTCAAGGTGTGGTTAAGGTGGTCAGATGAGATTACAATTACATTATTTGACCTCAACACTAAATGAAATGTCTGGCGCAAACCCATCCAAATAACACCATTCCTATAGTAAAGCATGGAGGTGGTAATATCATCATGGGTGTGTTTCTCTACAGCACGGACAGGAGTACTTGCAAAAATGACCACACAGTGGTTGAAGGAAAAAAATGTAAATGTCCTTACATTCCCTAGTCCAGGTCCAGACTTAAACCCCATTAAAAATCTGTGGAATGACTTGTAGACTGCAGTCCACAAACGGTCACCATCAAATTTAACTGAACTTGAGCATAAAGTGGGCAAATATTGCAAAGTCGAGAGGTGCAAAGTTAGTAGAGACATATCCCAACAAACTAAAGGCTGTAATTAAAGCAAAATGTGGTTGAACAAAATACGGACACAATGGGGTGATGCTTTTTCCAACGTAGTGATTCTGTTTTTCAATTTTTTTGAATTTTTTAGACATGGTGTTAAATCTTTCACTTGGATGGTATAAGTTACACTAGTAAATACAGCTGGATAAAACAAAAATGGTGTCTGTCTTCATTTCAGGCTGCAATGCTAAAAAATGTATTATTTTTAAGGGGGGCGGTTGATTCTTTTCTATACTCACTGTACACTGCAGTTCACCTGACTGGTAACTCCCTCTCCCCATCTGAATGCTCCTATACGAATATTTTTTCAAGTAGCTGAAATAATGTAAAATGTAGGCATTGGGACGCCTGCTTTTACACGCACATGAACTTAAAATGGCATCCCAGTCTGTAGGATTCAGTATTGAGTTGGCCCACCCTTTGCAGCTATAACAGCTTCAACTTTTTTGGGAAGGCTGTCCACAAGGTTTAGGAGTGTGTCTATGGGAACGTTTGACCATTCTTCCAGAAGCGCAGTTGTGAAGTCAGGCACTGATGTTGGATGAGAAGGCTTGTCTCGCAGTCTCCATTCTAATTCATCCCAAAGGTGTTCTATCTAGGGTTAAGGTCAAACTTGCTCATCCATGTTGTGACAGACCTTGCCGGGAGAGAGACTTTTGGAGGAGACTGTATGCTAGCCTCTTGCCGATCGATCGTGGGCCCTTGCATTTGGGGGAACGGTGCTCTTTGTGAGCTGTATGCCTGGGGACCCTTGAGGTGGTATTGCTGTGGAATTCGGGTCCTGGTCCCCCGGGACACAAGGACTCTGGGGACCCTGGATTTGCCATATTGGAATAGTGACTGATTCATACCGTTGGGACTCATACTGTTAAATGCTAATGTCATCAATTCCAGCTACCTGTCTGTTGTCTGCTAAAATGTGTATTGTAAATAAGTCTCTAGTATGGGATCTAAGAGTCATTAGATCCCCATTGTGGTTTGTGTTTAATTAACTCTGCTATTGTGATAATGTCGATTGGGGGTTCTAAGCTACAAGACGGCCAGTCTGGCCTAAATGTCATGTCTGAGTCATCTAGGCTGTCTAAAGGGATTAGTTAATTAGCCAGGTTAATTAGGTTAATTAGGTTACAGGTGTATTGTTAGAGTAATATGAGCCGGAGGTATGCACCTCCACTGTTAGTGTATAAAAGAGCCTGTATTTTTGAATAAAGGAGATTCCTGGTTGAACTTACATACAGCCTGCCTGGTGTTTGTTCTGAGCTATCACAGCTGGGTTAGAATGGCACATAGCTGTAGTTCTAATCCCGGAGCATTGGATGACCGAGCAATCAGATGTTGCGATCTGCAATCTGATTCTATAGCAGCAGAGGAGTGTCGGGAGAGTGGAACCGAGCGAGCAAGGGGCTCGTTACACATGTCTTTATGGACCTTGCTTTGTGCACTGTCCAAATCATTTGGTGAAGGGGGGGATTATGGTGTTGGGTTGTTTTTCAGGGGTTGGGCTTGGCCCCTTAGTTCCAGTGAAGGGAACTCATAAGGCGTCAGCATACCAAGACACTTTGGACAATTTCATGCTCTCAGCTTTGTGGGAACAGTTTGGGGATGGCCCCTTCCTGCTCTAACATGACTGCGCACCAGTGTACAAACAAGTTCCATAAAGAAATGGATGAGCGAGTTTGGGGTAGAGGAACTTGACTGGTCTGCACAGAGTCCTGACCTCAAACCGATAGAACACCTTTGTTGGGATGAATTAGAGCGGAGACTACAAACGAGGCCTTCTCGTCCAACATCAGTGCCTGACCTCACAAATGCGCTTCTGGAAGAATAATTTAAACATTCCCATAGACACACTACTAAACCTTGTGGACAGCCTTTCCAGAAGAGTTGAAGCTGTTATAGCTGCAAAGGGTGGGCCAACTCAATATTGAACCCACGGACTAAGACTGGGATGCCAGTAGCCTCCCTGGTGGTTTTCCTGAGTGTCGCTCAGGGTTAAATTTCAGCACCATTAGCGGTAACCCCGAGCCACACTCGGGATTGCATTTCAGGATCCTGGAAGAGGTTATTTACCTTGTCCCCATGATCCTGCAATGTCCCCCGCTGTGTCTGTGGGCTCTGTCCTCCACCCTGATGTCCTGTGTGCCGGGCTCCGTTCCCTGCAAATGTCACAACACACAGGGACGGAACCTGGCGGCAAATTCAAAAAAGTGAAAATTGATAATACATACAGTACTGTAATCTTACAGATTACAGTACTGTATGAAATTATTTCACATCCCTTTTGTCCCCAGAGCTTTGTCCAGTGCCATGCATGAAGTTTTACATTATATGTACAGTTCTTTCTGCCTGGAAACTGGAGATTGTCCATGGCAACCAAAAAGTGTCCCTTTTAGACATGTGCACACTGAAATATTTCGTTTCGGAATTTCGTTTTAGTCCGAATATTTAGTTACTCCCGAAATTCGTTTTTATTCATTTCGTTTTTCGTTAAAAATTGCATTAGTCCGAAAACTCCAAATTAATTAAGGTCAAATCTGTCATTGAAGGCTTATGGTGTCTGTCGAATGTTTCACTGCCTTGTTGAATCTTCGTCGTTCATGTTGAATGTATATAGTTCAAACAGAAAATGGACTGGTGATAGTGATCACTGATCAGACAGGTAACAAGATAGGGTATATAGAATCTATATAGAATCTCAATCTATAATATAGAATCTATAATAATAAATCCCCCCCCCCCCACCCCCACAACACGGGCAGCCTCTGAGGCTATCACAACACTAGCAACACTAGTATCACTATCAAGTTCACAACACTAAAACAATAGCAGGAGATTATTATGAAAAAGTTAAGTTGAACTGTAGCTTGCTTCACTATTGTTCTGCTGCTGTGCTTATGCCTAATTGCTAAATAATTCAGGTTCTCTGACAAACGGACCAGCTAAGATTGACTGTCTTCTAAAAATGACTCAGTGTGTGTGTCTCTCTGATAGCAAATCGTAAGTGAAAGTAAGTTGGCTGTACGTGTGTACTTAGTTCTAGCTATTTTACTGCCCCTCCTCATTGGTTACAATCGGCCAATAACATTCATCATCATCATTATTTTTATTTTACTTCCCCCACCCAATTCCAGCAGCGATCTTTTCTCTCTATGTCAAATCTTTTCTCTCTATGTAGAATAATCTTGGACTAATAGAGCTAAGGTTAGGCACATTCAACCACAGGTTCGATGGACACAGATTGTTATGGTTAGCATCATGTTGAATCTCCTATCTATATCGAACTGTTGTCACAACGAAAATGAAAATAAAGCATTTGTTTATGTTGGATCTTTCATTTTTCGGATTCTGCACTTTCATTATCGTTTGTTAAAACGAAAATGCATTCGGACAAAAAGGAATGCACATGTCTAGTCCCTTTACATCAAAAGTGGCTTTAGACCAGCTAGAAAACAGCCATAGTAAATTAGAACACTTGCAGAATTGAGCGATGGTGAATCGTGGGGAAATTTATTTTATAATTATTATATTATTATTTTGTATAATTATTTATATTTATTTATTATATTATCATTTATGATTTTGTGTTTCAAACTTCATCATACCCAGAATATCTACTAGACTCTTGGTGGACAGATATAAGTGTGTTATTGAATTACAGGCCTACAATATAAAACGCCAAATTTCTATGCAAAATAATTGTACCGCTTTGAGACGCAAAAATCTGAAATAATCATACCGCCAGGAAGGTTAAACACTTGCCGCCTTTTTTATCTTCACCTGTTGATCTTGCCAGTAATTATGTTGTTTTTCAACAGAACAAGCTGTAGCATTTAGTAGGAGACAAACTATTTACTTAGCTTACAATGATCAGCTTTTATTTATTTGTATAAAACCTTTATCTCAAAAGGGACAAAACTAAAAGCTGTAACTGCTTATAATGTATAAGCTGGAGTTTCGCTTTACATTGTTAATGTATCTAAATCTGCTAGTACATCTAACACTCCCCTCCTCCAGACTGATAATGCTGTTCTCCAAAGGTGTCTCTGTTGCTTCTTCATCCAGAGTGTAGGTGTGCAGACGTGTTACTGGCTGGATCACCGGGTGAAAACAGGGAGAAAAATAATGTAGCCACCAACATTTAATGATTGGTAAGCTACAATATATAACATTTGTGGTTTTGCATTTAATACTACTTTAATGGCTGACAGAAAGGGCCTACTTCTCTTTTCAGCCATTGGTCTTTTTTTCAGCCTCTACTTTCTTGGGTCGCTTTTGCGTTCTATTGTTAGATTTAAATGGCAAAATAAAATCAGAAACTTACTGGATCTGTACATATCTGGAGTAAACCCCAAAGTGTAATCTTAAGGATATTGCTTAACCGTTCACATCTAAAGAAAAATATCAGTTTTTAAACTTCTGTTTTCATTGTAAAATATAATGCAACCCCTTATGTCCTAGTTTCTGTTGATGTATAACACTGAACCCCTGACAGCTATAAATTCCACACTTTGTATTTCATAAATGTATGTTGTTTAGTAACAGCCAATGTCTGTCTTTATTTTTGTTCCCCGAAATCCCCTGCACAGCAGGGCTTAAAGAGGAGCTCCAGTCATTTTTGTGTTTATTAAAAGTCAGCAGTTACAAAAAGTGTAGTTGCTGACTTTTAATAAACACACACTCACCTGTCCCAGGATCTAGCGTTGTGGTCACCTGGACCGACACTTTTCTCCCTGTCTTCTCCCTGGCGCCAGCATTTCAACTGTGGGCACGCGGCTGTGACAGCTTGCGGCTTCACAGCTGGGTGCACACTACGCATCTGTTGAATAATCTGACAGTCCTCTGGGATCTGTGAAGAGGGGAGAAAACTTCCACTCGGATCACCTAGGCGATCCAACCAGAAGCGGGTACCTAGTTTTGACAGGTACCCGCCCCCCCCCCAAAAAAAAATTACATACCAACTGTGGCAGGGGAGGGGGGAGGAGTGCTTAAAGTGGAACCTTTTGGGTGGAACTCTGCTTTAAACTGCGAGAAGGAGAGCAGCACTGCAACATTGTAAGATTTTATACTATGACCCAGTGCTGTCTATATAACCTTTGGAGCTTTATGACAAGGTTTGCACACATTCATTGTCCAATCAGTAGACTAATGCCCCGTACACACGATCGGATTTTCCGACAACATAACCGTGGATTTTATTCCGAAGGATGTTGGCTCAAACTTGTCTTGCATACACATGGTCACACAAATGACATACAACACGTACGACGGGTCGAGAAAAAGGAAGTTCAATAGCCAGTGCGGCTCCTTCTACTTGATTCAGAGCATTTGTGAGCTTTTGTGCGACAGACTTGTGTACACACGTTCGGACTTTCTGACAACAAGTTTTGTTGTCGGAAAATTTGAGAACCTGCTCTCAAACATTTGTTGGCAGAAATTCCGACAGCAAATGTTCTATTGAGCATACACACGGTCGGATTTTCGGACAACAAGCCCACATCCAACATTTGTTGTCGGAAAGCCCGATCGTGAGTACACGCGGCATAAGAGTAGATCAGAAACCCAAGGGTATTGCTCAGCTGCAGTGGAGAAAAGTTAAACAATTAGCTATGTTTCCTGGCATGGGTAACTGGGGGGGTCCATTCACTAAGAGTAAAATACCACATGAATATTATTGTCAAAATAACTCATGCAGTATTTATCTCAGGAGCATGCAGTTCGCAAAAAATGCAGGTTAAATACTATGTGTTACCACATGTGGTATTTAACATATTTTTTGCACCTTATGTTAAAGTGATTGTAAAGTCTCTTGTTTTTTTACATGTTATACTTACCTGCTCTGTTGCAGTGGGTTTGCACAGAGCAGACCAGATCCTCCTCTTCTCGGATCCCTCTTCGGCTCTCCTGGCCCCTCCCTCCTGTAGAGTGTCCCAACAGCAAGCAGCTTGCTATGCCAAGTTACAGCTCCCTGTGTCCATTCAGACATGGAGCCCCCCATTGCAGTCCCGCCCCCTTTCTCTCGTGATTGGCTACCTGACTTTGACTGACAGCAGCAAGAGCCAATGGCACCACTGCTGTGTCTCAGCCAATCAGGAGGAGTATACCAGACGGCTGAGGCACTCGTGGACATCGCTGGGGCTCTGGTAAGAGATACAAAATAGATACAACCTTAAAAACAGCAATGTTACCAATGATACAAAATATTGCTATAATGGTCATACACATGCTATCAAGAGATTAATAATGTACTAAGGCAAAATCCTATAATAGAAAAGGTTAGGGAAGAAAAGAGACATAAGAGATAATACAGATACATTGTATAGAGAGGTCTTACATGTGGCCATCTTTCATCCAGACTGTGAGCCCAAGCGCACTAGCATCTCTAGGTTTTTGGTTTTATGTTATTAGAATAACCCACTCCCACCAATCAGAACTTAGGGTCACCTCATTGGTTCAGAAGTGGCATTGAATCCTGATTGGCTACCCCTGAAGCCTAAGGTTCATTGGTTAAGTTGCCTCAGCTTCTGATTGGCTGTAATTTCAAGTCCAGTTAAACATCATGCTTAAACATTAGACTCTCTGGTGCCCCTGAGTCTGCCTTAAATCAGTTAGCCCTGTTTGATCTCAATATAAATTAGCATGTCAAAAGACCCCCCCAACCAGGTATTGAATTATCACCTGCCTAAAACATTCAACAGCTTTTGAGAACCAGGAAAAATCTAAGCTGGGCTCAACCTGATATCACAAAATATAGTCCATTTATTAGAGAGTTCCCCTGAAGATATAAATATGGATTGCAAAATCTCCACCACACAGCAAAGGGTCTGAATACTTAGGACCATGTGATATTTCAGTTTTTCCTTTTTTAATAAATCTACAAAAATGTCAACAATTCTGTGTTTTTCTGTCAATACACTTAAATAAAATACACCATTCATAATTTGCTGCTCAAGGTTTGGTGGCACTTAGCCAGTGTTTGTATAAATATAGGAGTGAGGTCAAAAAATGCTTGGGGAATGGAGGAAAGATGGTTGGTGTAACGAGCCCCTGCTCGCTCGGTTCCACTCTCCCGACACTCCTCTGTGGCTATTGACTCAGATTGCAGATCGCAACGTCTGATGGTTCGGTCATCCGATGCTCCGGGAATCGAACTACAGCTATGTGCCGTTCAAATCCAGTTGTGATAGCAGGCAGGCTGTATGTAAGTTCAAACAGGACTCACTCACTTTTATTGATGCACACAACACACTTTTATACACAACAATTTGAACACCCAGCCCCAACAACCACTTTCCTATTGGTCAATTGTAAAGTACACTCTAGTCTTCACTCAGGTCCTCTTGTCCATGCAAATGAGGACTTGAAACAGGGTCAGCAGAGATTGGTCCGATAGCTTGAATAGGAGGACCGATATGTGTAATGACACAGAGAAGCCCCAGGGGGTAATTAAAGTACATAAAGAAATGGTCAAACACAGAACAATGCCTTCCTTCCAGACCATGGAGCCGTCTGGAGGGGGTTAGCCTTAAGACAGGGCAGAAGACCCCCCACTGTGTAATAGCATAAAGGGAGAAATACTTCAGTATTCCAAGCGTCATGACAATCCAGTATTCCAAGGTTCGTGACAGTTGGGTTGGCCCTTTTACAATATCCGTGACAGTCTGAAACTATACCTTGCCTTATACTGTTCCTCCATCCATACAAACAACAGGAGGAATCCCCAGTGCAAAAATTGTATTCCCTTTAGAAGTAATTAACACCCATGGAGTATACCAGCAAAGTTTTTGGTTGCTGAGGATGCCTAAAATCTGACTTGCATAATATGAAAATCAGTGAGTTAATCACACATGCAGGAAAATACATTTTTGGAGCCATTCTGTAAACCAACAATGTACAGAATGCCTCCGGGTTGCCATATTGCATTAAGGTTTACAGAAAATTACAGCACTGCAGATTGATATGGAAATGTAATTTTTAATAACATTCAATTATGTTATGGTTTGTATAGCAATTGCACATGCTATATGTTTTTATTTGTTATATTTTTTAAATTAAATTAGACTTAGTCTTTAATCATTTCTCTGAATGTGTCCTGTATTACAATATTCCCACCCGGCCAGTTCCCACCCAGCCTATAGCAGTTTGAAAGCCAGGTGGAACGCTCCTCCTTCCGGGTGGACATCATATGATGTCCTCCCGGTTGCGACGCTAGTGCGCTCCAATCAATGCTGAGCCCTGTTCCTCGAACACAGTACATCACTGATCAGGGTAAAGAGCCAGTGACGTTGGTTCTTTACCATGTGATCAACTGTGACTAATCATGTTGTTATGGAATACTTTAACAGGATGTACTGTCAGTATTCATTGTGCTGACAAACAGAAGTCTCCACAACATTTTCTTTTCTGTTTACCTTTAGTTTGAAAAACTTACTGGAAATACATACCCTTTAGTGATCAATGATCTCTGACTTGAGGTCTGTTTAAGCTACTTTTACCATCTAGCAAATTCAGCACTTGTCCATGTATCATAATAAAACATAACATATTGCTTATGATGAATAATGCTGTAAAATTCAATGTGTCCTAGCAATGCTATCAAATAAATCACAGGCAGGGTTGTAATGCACACATGCACCAAAAACAAGGGCTTGAAATTCTGATATTGTTGGAAATAACCTTATAGCACTAATTGCAAGTTAATGCTTTAACAGAATAGGTAATAGACCAAATTATAAGACAGTGGCTAACTGTAATTTGCAGTTTAGTAAACAAGTGCAAAGTTAGAATCAATAATGCAAAAGAAAGGAAGAAGACCTCCCACAGCTCTGTAGAAGGTAGATATAGAGCATTGGGGCACTCCCACCCCCTCACTGATATATTCTGAGCTTGGCTTTGGGATCTGATCCATAATGTCATTGGAGGACCATCCTTATGCTGGTGGCTTTGCCATGAAGGATCTTCCTGTTACAGCACCTCTAAACCCAGTATATTCTGCTTTATCATGAATAATGGCAATAAGGAAGCTCTAACAAGGGAGATGGGTTCCAGCAAGGAAGGAGTGCTAGGTCCCAAACCTTACTCTAACCCCTCCAACCATACTTACGGCATTGTTCACATATCTGGTTAATTTACTGTTGAAATCATACAACATGGATATTCAGTAAAGGCACCATATACAGCAAGAGATGTGCTATGAAGGAAAAGAAAGAGAATGCAACATCTCTGTTACATTAAATGTTTTATGATATGCCAGATACGACTTATTAGCCTGTAGCAACATCACTGAACTGATGTAATAACACAATTTATGCAATTTTTTTGTTTCATCATAATAAATAGTGTCAAGTGATGCTCCAGCTGTGGCCATTTGCACTTATATTAAGGCTTAATAAAGATCCCAATTAGAACACCAATATATGTTACTGTGAATAAAATGACCTTTAATTATACTTGTGGAATACTGCTGTATCTCCTGGATATGATTTCTGAGTTTCAGGAGGAGAACACTTGTATAGTCACATCATTTAAAAGGGTCAAGTAGTGTCTTCTGTTTTTACATATAATGGTCTATTCGAAGTAAGACATGAGAATAATATTAAACATTTGCTCCAGGGTAACATAAAAGTATATGGTTTCTTGCTGCTCAAATTATATAAGAGATATATGAAAAAACAAAAACTGTCAAACAGATATATCAATAAATAAGAAAAAGTGCAAATCTGTGATGTAAGTGATAGGTAAGTGATACCACAACTCCAGCACTGCAACAATTTTTAACACAGTTACATATATATATATATATATATATATATATATATATATATATATAAATTGTGCACTTTGAAATGAAATACCCTTTCAAAGCAAACATTTGCCGAAGACAATGGTACCACAACTCCTGTGCTCCACTGCAAGCAAGAAAACTGTGATCCACTTCTGTGTAGCCTATGCCCTCACCTCATTGTTTGGACCCATATGAGGATACAGGTCTAATGCACATATCTCCTCTCCTAAGGTGGTTGATGGGCTTGGGGTCACCTCCACAGATGCAGTATCATATTCACCAATTTAGCGGCTGGAAGCAAACTGAAAACAAATGCATGACCATCATAGTGTAGCACTCTCAGAAATATACAGTTTATTAAAAGCCTCTTACACTCACATTTAAAATGATAAAACCAGTACAGTATTCAAAATAGAATAAAGGAATCTGAGTACCACTTATCACCACTGCACTTTCAGTTTGGATATTGGTAATGATGTCACTCAGCTCCACACAATGCGTTGCATAATTAGTCACATGATTTCATTAGGGGTTCCCTGCAACACGTTGGGCGGAGCCAGGTGACATCATTACTGATATCAAAACCAGAAATGCAGTGGTGATAAGCAGTACTTGGATTCCTTTATTCCAGCATAGTATTCAGAATAGCATAAAGGAATCAGAGTGCCGCTTATCGCCGCTGCACTTCTGGCTTTGATATCGGTAATGACATCACTCGGCTCCGCCCAACGCATTGTGGGGATCCCTCTAATGAAGTCATATAACCAATGAAGCAACACATTGTGTGGAGCTTGAATATAGTAGAAAACACCTGTAGTAATTCCCTGAGGTAGTGAGTGGTCGGTGCAATGGCTTGTAGTGTCCTTTTAGCACTCGAGCAAACATATAGATAAAGGAAAGCCGGCAGCTCAAACCTCTGCGATGAATACATTTATTAATCCTGGTGTGGTACAAAATAATTACTGTATTTATTGGCGTATAACACTCACTTTTTCACCATGAAAATCAGGTGCAAATAGCGTGTGCGTGTTATACGCCGATACTTTAATGTTAGCTGCTTCGGAGGGGACAGAGAGGGGAGCGAGACAAGCGCCGTCAGATTATATTCAGTGAGAATCTCCTGTTTACTTGGCGGCTTCTGTAATAGGAAGTCCTGTCTCCTGGGCCGCCATTGGACCACTGTTCTGTCTATGATAGGAGATTCTCACTGTATGTAATCTGTTGGCGCTTATTCCGCCCCCCCCCCTCCCCTCTAGGCTGCAGATGGGCATCTAAGAAAGATAGGGGGCGCTAGATACCATAATATTCAAGTGCTCCAAAAAAAAATATATATATCTCCTGCATTACCAAAAAAATGGAAATGTAAGAAAGCTAGGGGGCGCTAGATACCATACTATTCAAGTGCTCTAAATAAATATATCTCCTGTGTTACCAAAAAAAATGAAAATCATAATATTGACAAATCATAGTTAGATTACACATTGAAGTGCCCACATTAGTGAAAACATATAAAGTGATTGATTGTCCACATAAAAAAGTGACTGAAGTAGTTGAAGTGATATCTTTCAATATTATCCCAATCTTGTTGCTGTAAACAAAAGGTTTTCCATCACCAAAGAAACAAAAGAAAAGGAAAACACCTCGAAGTAGTAGATATCTGCTTACCAGATACCAATGACTCCTTTAGTTAAAAAGAGAGTCACTAGCGCTTGTGCAGGGTTGTGCCTGCTCACATGGATGGCCGGACTGTGGTTGGTATTATAGGCATGGATCGTTCCCGTCAGGCTCATTCAAGATAGGATAAAGATACATAGGAAACAAAAACAGTCTCCATAGCGTAAAACCATTTATTAAAAAAGTAAACAAATTAAAAAGCCAAATGGCCGCTTACATTGGTGGGTGCCTACCCGGCACTGGGGCTGCTTGCATGTCAGGGTGACTTCGCAGTCAGAAAAAGCCTTTCATGTCTCCTCCACGCTGGCGTGCATTCCAGCTTACACAGGGGGGCAGCCAAAGGATCCGGATGTTGTTGGATGATAGGACATGTGACCACGTACCGCTCCGACGTACGTTTCGTAGTGAACGTCTTCAGGGAAGCGTACATTGGTCACTAAAATGGTGGCTTTTATTAGGTACAGGAAGGGGGCGGGTAATTGGCAAATGGGCCACAGGAACTGTGCTCAAAGCAATAAAGTTGGAAAGTTCAACTATGGTCTGGAGCTTAGCTCCATCTTGTGGATATTTACTATATTGTTCACAAAAGCTCCTTATTTAAAAGCGAATGTGACTTTTTATTAGGAACAGGAAGGGGGCGGGTAATTGGCAAATGAGCCACAGGAACTGTGCTCATAGCAATAAAGTTGGAAAGTTCAACTATGGTTTGGAGCTTGGCTCCATCTTGTGGATATTTACTATATTGTTCACAAAAAAACTCCTTATTTAAAAAAGAATGTGACTTCATATCAACCATCTCCTAGGGGGAGATGGCATGTTATTATAGTCCCCCTACTGGTTAAAAACAGGTAGGTAAATCCATCCATATAGGTGGTGGGGAAGTGAGAAAAATATATAAGTGAATAAAATTAATGGTGGTGTTTTTTATATAGAGAAAAAAACGGGGGGGGGGGGGGGGACTCATGTAACCCTGAATACTATAACAGCCCCAGTCTCGGTTTACATACAAAAATGATTACAAAACTAAATAGTATTTAATAAACCTTAAAAGGCTGCAATATGACCTATCCCCGTCTGACTCAAATAATAAAGAGGACAAAGAAGCGGGGGGAAGAATATTCCATCTTCCACCCTGGACAACTATCTCTGACCACAACCATAATACAAGTGGTGCCCAACTCACTCTCACGATCTGACGTGGACAGATAATAATATTCCTAGACACTCCTGGACTCAATCATTTGTAAGAAAGCAATTAAGGTCCAGATCTATATTCATCCCATGTGGTTGCATAGTCCGTAATTTATAAAGCCAGTACGTTTCATTCCTAGATATTGCCCTTTTCATATGGGTACCTCTCCAATCCCTAGAGATTTTGTCGATCACATAGAATGTACATAGTGATGGGTCACTATCATGGTAAAGTTTGAAGTGTCTTGAGACACTATGGTTAGGGTATCCCTTTTTAATATTTGTTAAATGTTCATTTATTCTTACTTTCAGTTGGCATGTGGTTCTGCCCACGTATTGAAGGGAACATGGGCATTCCAGAACATATGTTACGTGGTCAGAATCGCATGTGATGAGAGGTTTGATATCAAATTGTTGTTGTGTTACTATAGATTGGAATTGGGTCTTCTTTTTCTTGGTACCTGGTTTTCTGGTTATTTTACAAGCATTGCATCTAGTGCAATAGTGAAACCCAGAACCATCCAGGAAAGTGGGAGGTTTCCCGGGGGATCTGGTACATTTGGAGCCAAGCGATTCCTAAGGGTAGGGGCCCTTCGGTAGATAAACTTAGGTTTATTGGGCAGGGAAGATTGGAGATCTTTATCTTTGAGCAGGATAGGCCAGAATTTTTTGAAGATACCCTCTACTGTTTTGTATTGACGATGAAAGCCCGATATGAACGCACAGTCCCCCTTGTATTCTTTTTTTGGTTTGGGGACCAATAGGGACTGCCTGTCCATATTTGCCACCTGTGAGACCAATTTTGTCAAGATATGGGCAGGGTATCCCTTTTCTCTAAATCTAGTGGTGAGAATTGCTGCTTGTGTGAAATAATCCAAAATATTATCACAATTTTGCCGTATACGCATGTATTGCCCTTTCGGTACAGCTCCCATCCATTGCGGATGGTGACAGCTGTGTGTAGGGACATATGCGTTACGGTCAGTTTCTTTAAAAAAGTCTTTGTACTAATATGATCACCTTGTTTGAAGAGTGTTAGATCCAAATAATTCACCGTGGCCAAACTGTACTCCGCTGTGAACTTTAGATTGTACTTATTCATATTCATACACTCCAAAAACTTGTTAAAACTTTCTTTGGTTCCCTCCCACAGAATCATCACGTCATCTATGTATCTTTTATACAGAAGAAGTGAGTGAGGTCTGTTTTTGAAAATGGTCTCTGATTCCCATTTATTTAACGTGATATTCGCCACGCTAGGTGCATAGCGGGCTCCCATGGCTACACCGCCAATTTGGTTGTAATATTCGTTTAATGCCCAGAAATAATTATTCCCCATGGCCATAGATAATCCTTTAATTAAAAATTTAATTTGTGATTTTTTCAGGGTGGATTGGTTGGTGGGAGCCCACCTCACTGATTCTAACACATCTGTTTGGCGAAGATTTGTATACAAAGACTCGATGTCTATTGTTACTAGTAAGGTTTGATCCGTGATGATGGTAGATTGTAACAGTGTAATTAGTTCTCGACTATCTTTGAGATAGGATTGGCTCTGTGGGACTAGAGGCTGGAGGAAAGTGTCAAGGTATTCCCCCACTAGGGATGAGCCGAACACTCCCCTGTTCAGTTCGCACCAGAACAAGCGAACAGGAAAAAAGTTCGTTCGAACACACGAACACCGTTAAAGTCTATGGGACACGAACATGAATAATCAAAAGTGCTAATTTTAAAGGCTAATATGCAAGTTATTGTCATAAAAAGTGTTTGGGGACCTGGGTCCTGCCCCAGGGGACATGGATCAATGCAAAAAAAAGTTTTAAAAACGGCCGTTTTTTCAGGAGCAGTGATTTTAATAATGCTTAAAGTCAAACAATAAAAGTGTAATATCCCTTTAAATTTCGTACCTGGGGGGTGTCTATAGTATGCCTGTAAAGGGGCGCATGTTTCCTGTGTTTAGAACAGTCTGACAGCAAAATTACATTTTGAAGGAAAAAACTCATTTAAAACTACCCGCGGCTATTGCATTGCCGACAATACACATAGAAGTTCATTGATAAAAACGGCATGGGAATTCCCCAAAGGGGAACCCCGAACCAAAATTAAAAAAAAAAAATGACGTGGGAGTCCCCCTAAATTCCATACCAGGCCCTTCAGGTCTGGTATGGATATTAAGGGGAACCCCGGCCAAAATTTAAAAAAAAAAATGACGTGGGGTTCCCCCTAAATTCCATACCAGACCCTTCAGGTCTGGTATGGATTTTAAGGGGAACCCCGCGCCAAAAAAAAAAAAAAACGGCGTGGGGTCCCCCCAAAAATCAATACCAGACCCTTATCCGAGCACGCAACCTGGCAGGCCGCAGGAAAAGAGGGGGGGACGAGAGTGCGGCCCCCCCCTCCTGAACCGTACCAGGCCACATGCCCTCAACATTGGGAGGGTGCTTTGGGGTAGCCCCTCAAAACACCTTGTCCCCATGTTGATGAGGACAAGGGCCTCATCCCCACAACCCTGGCCGGTGGTTGTGGGGGTCTGCGGGCAGGGGGCTTATCGGAATCTGGAAGCCCCCTTTAACAAGGGGACCCCCAGATCCCGGCCCCCCCCTGTGTGAAATGGTAAGGGGGTACAAAAGTACCCCTACCATTTCACTAAAAAACTGTCAAAAATGTTAAAAATGACAAGAGACAGTTTTTGACAATTCCTTTATTTAAATACTTCTTCTTTCTTCTATCTTCCTTCATCTTCTGGTTCTTCTGGTTCTTCTGGCTCTTCTGGTTCTTCCTCCGGCGTTCTCGTCCAGCATCTCCTCCGCGGCGTCTTCTATCTTCTTCTCCTCGGGCCACTCCGCACCCATGGCATGGGGGGAGGTTCCCGCTCTTCTCTTCATCTTCTTCATCTTCTTCTTTTCTTCTTTTCTTCTCTTCTTCTCTTCTTCTCTTCTTCTCTTCTTCATTTTCTTCTCTGGGCCGCTCCGCACCCATGCTGGCATGGAGGGAGGCTCCCGCTGTGTGACGGCGCTCCTCGTCTGACAGTTCTTAAATAACGGGGGCGGGGCCACCCGGTGACCCCGCCCCCCTCTGACGCATGGTGACTTCACGGTGACAAGTTTAAAAATGTACATCTGAACCCGTCCCAAGAACCAACAGTGGAGAGGGAAGTTGAAGTACACAACACTGTAGCATCTATGGCAGCCCAAAGTAAAGGGGACCCCAGTACACCCCACAAAAACAATAGGACAGCACATGGTCCTATTAAGTACCCTAAGGGGAACTCTTACCCATACCCTGCCACATACCATTCACCATACAGGGGACCTAACTATAATAGACCCCCCCCCTACTGACTATAGACCCCCAGACTATGGCTACTATGCCAACAACCGCAATCAGTACCCATCAAGGCCCCCAAGGGGAAACTTTAGAGGTAATTTCAGAGGGAGACCAGTACACAACCCCTACCCACACCAGGGAGGGGGGGAATGGAGAGACTGGAAAGAACCATACAGAATCCCTTCCAACTCACAACAAAACCATATAGAAAGAGTAGAAAGAGAGGAAGAAGAGACAGAGGGAGAAAGAAAAAGGAAGAGAAACAACTAAAAGCAGGATTATTTAATCTAACCACCATAGAATTTTCGGATGCAGAATTGGAAGTCTTGGCACAGGGACTAAAATTTGCGCCAAATAAGAACATAGATAAGTTCAATCTGTTCGTAGATATTGAGAAATATATAAGAAAACTAAATATCAGGAAACATTTTGCAGGGCAAACCAGCAACACTAGGATTCAGGAAATAACAGACCCTTTTGTACACAGTAATTTGAAAAACAATTCGGTGTTCAATCCCCAAAAGGGTTCTCACCACCACATAGAAGTATTCAAGAGTATGGTCCAAGATGAAGTACGACAGATTGAAATATCACAACACAAAAACAACCAAAGAATATGGGAGGGAATAAAAAAACTGGAAGAGAACAAACAGATAGTGGTGAGACCTGCTGACAAGGGGGAAGGTTTGGTAGTATTAACCAAAGAAAACTATAATACAGAACTAAGGAGACAGTTGAATGACACCTCAACGTATAAAAAGCTTAAAAGTAACCCTACCCCACAACTGAAACAACAACTATTAGATTGGATTAACCAAGGTACCAGTAAACAAATATTAACTCAGAAGGAAGCAGATTATTTGAATCTAACTACACCCAGAATTCCGGTACTCTACATAGTACCAAAAATACATAAAGATAAGGTAAACCCACCAGGCCGTTCAATAGTGAGTGGGATTGGCTCTCTGTACTCTAGGGTGGGGGAATACCTTGACACTTTCCTCCAGCCTCTAGTCCCACAGAGCCAATCCTATCTCAAAGATAGTCGAGAACTAATTACACTGTTACAATCTACCATCATCACGGATCAAACCTTACTAGTAACAATAGACATCGAGTCTTTGTATACAAATCTTCGCCAAACAGATGTGTTAGAATCAGTGAGGTGGGCTCTCACCAACCAATCCACCCTGAAAAAATCACAAATTAAATTTTTAATTAAAGGATTATCTATGGCCATGGGGAATAATTATTTCTGGGCACTAAACGAATATTACAACCAAATTGGTGGTGTAGCCATGGGAGCCCGCTATGCACCTAGCGTGGTGAATATCACGTTAAATAAATGGGAATCAGAGACCATTTTCAAAAACAGACCTCACTCACTTCTTCTGTATAAAAGATACATAGATGACGTGATGATTCTGTGGGAGGGAACCAAAGAAAGTTTTAACAAGTTTTTGGAGTGTATGAATATGAATAAGTACAATCTAAAGTTCACAGCGGAGTACAGTTTGGCCACGGTGAATTATTTGGATCTAACACTCTTCAAACAAGGTGATCATATTAGTACAAAGACTTTTTTTAAAGAAACTGACCGTAACGCATATGTTCCTACACACAGCTGTCACCAGCCGCAATGAATGGGAGCTGTACCGAAAGGGCAATACATGCGTATACGGCGAAATTGTGATAATATTTTGGATTATTTCACACAAGCAGCAATTCTCACCACTAGATTTAGAGAAAAGGGATACCCTGCCCATATCTTGACAAAATTGGTCTCACAGGTGGCAAATATGGACAGGCAGTCCCTATTGGTCCCCAAACCAAAAAAAGAATACAAGGGGGACTGTGCGTTCATATCGGGCTTTCATCGTCAATACAAAACAGTAGAGGGTATCTTCAAAAAATTCTGGCCTATCCTACTCAAAGATAAAGATCTCCAATCTTCCCTGCCCAATAAACCTAAGTTTATCTACCGAAGGGCCCCTACCCTTAGGAATCGCTTGGCTCCAAATGTACCAGATCCCCCCGGGAAACCTCCCACTTTCCTGGATGGTTCTGGGTTTCACTATTGCACTAGATGCAATGCTTGTAAAATAACCAGAAAACCAGGTACCAAGAAAAAGAAGACCCAATTCCAATCTATAGTAACACAACAACAATTTGATATCAAACCTCTCATCACATGCGATTCTGACCACGTAACATATGTTCTGGAATGCCCATGTTCCCTTAAATACATGGGCAGAACCACACGCCAACTGAAAGTAAGAATAAATGAACATTTAACAAATATTAAAAAGGGATACCCTAACCATAGTGTCTCAAGACACTTCAAACTTTACCATGATAGTGACCCATCACTATGTACATTCTATGGGATCGACAAAATCTCTAGGGATTGGAGAGGTACCCATATGAAAAGGGCAATATCTAGGAATGAAACGTACTGGCTTTATAAATTACGGACTATGCAACCACATGGGATGAATATAGATCTGGACCTTAATTGCTTTCTTACAAATGATTGAGTCCAGGAGTGTCTAGGAATATTATTATCTGTCCACGTCAGATCGTGAGAGTGAGTTGGGCACCACTTGTATTATGGTTGTGGTCAGAGATAGTTGTCCAGGGTGGAAGATGGAATACTCTTCCCCCCGCTTCTTTGTCCTCTTTATTATTTGAGTCAGAGGGGGATAGGTCATATTGCAGCCTTTTAAGGTTTATTAAATACTATTTAGTTTTGTAATCATTTTTGTATGTAAACCGAGACTGGGGCTGTTATAGTATTCAGGGTTACATGAGTCCCCCCCCCCCCCTTTTTTTTCTCTATATAAAAAACACCACCATTAATTTTATTCACTTATATATTTTTCTCACTTCCCCACCACCTATATGGATGGATTTACCTACCTGTTTTTAACCAGTAGGGGGACTATAATAACATGCCATCTCCGCCTAGGAGATGGTTGATATGAAGTCACATTTTTTTTTAAATAAGGAGTTTTTTTGTGAACAATATAGTAAATATCCACAAGATGGAGCCAAGCTCCAAACCATAGTTGAACTTTCCAACTTTATTGCTATGAGCACAGTTCCTGTGGCTCGTTTGCCAATTACCCGCCCCCTTCCTGTTCCTAATAAAAAGTCACATTCGCTTTTAAATAAGGAGCTTTTGTGAACAATATAGTAAATATCCACAAGATGGAGCTAAGCTCCAGACCATAGTTGAACTTTCCAACTTTATTGCTTTGAGCACAGTTCCTGTGGCCCATTTGCCAATTACCCGCCCCTTCCTGTTCCTAATAAAAGCCACCATTTTAGTGACCAACGTACGCTTCCCTGAAGACGTTCACTACGAAACGTACGTCGGAGCGGTACGTGGTCACATGTCCTATCATCCAACAACATCTGGATCCTTTGGCTGCCCCCCTGTGTAAGCTGGAACGCACGCCAGCGTGGAGGAGACATGAAAGGCTTTTTCTGACTGCGAAGTCACCCTGACATGCAAGCAGCCCCAGTGCCGGGTAGGCACCCACCAATGTAAGCGGCCATTTGGCTTTTTAATTTGTTTACTTTTTTAATAAATGGTTTTACGCTATGGAGACTGTTTTTGTTTCCTGTGTATCTTTATCCTATCTTGAATGAGCCTGACGGGAACGATCCATGCCTATAATACCAACCACAGTCCGGCCATCCATGTGAGCAGGCACAACCCTGCACAAGCGCTAGTGACTCTCTTTTTAACTAAGGGAGTCATTGGTATCTGGTAAGCAGATATCTACTACTTCGAGGTGTTTTCCTTTTCTTTTGTTTCTTTGGTGATGGAAAACCTTTTGTTTACAGCAACAAGATTGGGATAATATTGAAAGATATCACTTCAACTACTTCAATCACTTTTTTATGTGGACAATCAATCACTTTATATGTTTTCACTAATGTGGGCACTTCAATGTGTAGTCTAACTATGATTTGTCAATATTATGATTTTCATTTTTTTGGGGTAACACAGGAGATATATTTATTTAGAGCACTTGAATAGTATGATATCTAGCGCCCCCTAGCTTTCTTACATTTCCATTTTTTTGGTAATGCAGGAGATATATATATATATATATATATATATATATATATATTTTTTGGAGCACTTGAATATTATGGTATCTAGCGCCCCCTATCTTTCTTACATTCCTTTTTTTGATTATCTATTTTTTTGATTATTCAAAAATTTGGGGAGCAGCTTACACTGATTGTTTATATATTTCCACAATTTTTTTATTGTTGGGAATGTTTTCTTACTAGATGTACCACCAGTATATGTAATTCATATATATTATCTGCTATTGACACCACTGGCGCGAAAGTTTCTATTAATTTCTACTGCAGATGGGCATCGATCAGGCTGCACTGATGGCAAAGCTGAGGCTGCTGCATTGATGGCAATGGTGAGGCTGTTTCATTGATGGCAATAGTGAGGCTGCATTGATGTGGACTGATGAGGCTGCATTGATGGCACTTGTGAGACTGCAGATGGGCATTGATCAGGTTGCATTAATGGCAATGGTGAGGCTGCAGATGGACACTGACCCTTATTTTGCTTCAAAGTTCCTTATTTATAAGTTTTTTTCCTGAAACTTCCCTCTTAAAATGAATGTGCGTGTTATACGCCTGTGCGTGTTATGCGCTGATAAATACGGTATTTTTTACCACATCTGGATTAATAAATTTATTAATTTGTAGAAGTTCGAGCTGCCAACTTTCCTTTATCTTCAAAGTGAAGCACAATAAACTGTATTCAGATTTCTTTATGCTATTCTGAATTCTATACTGGTTTCATCATTTTAAATGTGATATAAGAGGCTTTTAATAATTTGTATATTTCAGAGAGTGATACACTATGGTGGTCTTGTATTTGTTTTGAGGTTGCTTCCAGCAGGTTTTAAACCCCTTAAAGGGAACTTACAAATCGGAATTAGTGAATTAGACATTGGATCTGTGGAGATGATCCTAAGCCCACCAACTTTCCCAGGAGATGTGACATGTGCATTAGACCTGTATTCTGTCCAAACCTGTATTTGGGTCCAAACAATGAGCTGTGGGCATAAGTTACACAGATGTAGAGCCCTGTTTTCTTGCTTGCAATGGAGCCCTGGAGTTGTGGTATCACTGTCTTTGGCAAATGTTCACTTTGAATGGACTTAAAGGATATTTAATTTCAAAGAAGTGCTATATATTATATATTGTATAAGTGTTATATATTGTTAACTAAGCCTGGGTTCACCCTATCGCGAACACAGACATCGCATGTGATTCGTACCGCATTGCTGTGTCGATCACATGCGATGTCCGTATGGCTGAACTCGCATTGGATTCACACGAAAAAGGTGCAGGAACCTTTTTTCCCGGCACTGGAACTGGATCGCATGGGTGTTCACACCCATGCCATCCGATTCCTGTCTGAATTGACAGTTCACATTGCGATCTGTGAACTGATCTGGGGGTGTCATTAACTTTATATTGACACCCACAGCAGTTTGCAGAGGGCAGTGTGAACTGCCTGGGAGGGAGATGCAGGAACCCGCACTGGAATCGATCTGGTTCCCACATCACATAGTGTGAACCCATGCTAATCTTAATGGTTTACATTATATTTTAAAAGCTGCTTCTTTTTCAAATAAAAAATGCACTACCAAAAGTAATGCCAGACCATGCTGTAATCTGGAACACCAAAAAGTAGGTAGGCTTTCTGCTACAATGATATCAGTCTGTATGGCAATCACCAGATAAGTCCTCACTTACCTGCCCATTGATGGTGTATTTAGAGGTAGAGAGTGACTTTGCCTTGGTCTTCATTAGCTTTATCTCTAATACATAACTACAGTATATGTGTTTGCCATGTGATAAATTATACTCTTATAAAGTACATTTGAAGCCATTTTTATGTATAGAGTAGATCATTTCTGTGGACACTGTAGATTGTTAAACCTTTGACAGGCTTTGATTGCTGTTTGTGTCTCCATTGAGGAGATTCGTACCTTTAATTTGTCTTGACAACCATAATAACCTGGACAGAAAGTGAGGCGAAATCCAAAATTTTAAAGTTGTCAATGATTCTGTAAAGAATTCTTCTTCCCTCCTGTTATATCTCCAGAACAGCAAGTGAAGGAAAATTCCAACATGGGACACAAAATAAAATTATGTATTTTAACCAATCTATGCTCTATGCGGAGCAAAGAAAGGGTTGGCTTTAGATACACTTTAAATTCACATATAAACTAGTTCCATTATTATGGTCTCCTATAATGAAAGTAGTTCTAAAAATAACACATTTCTTATGCACCACTAACAGACTGCAAAAAGTGGAGTAGTAAAAGTGAATTTATAATGGCATTACAGAAAATTAAAGATCTGCATTGTAATAGACCCTGTGCACACCTGCAGAATTTAAAATGCTCTTCCTTTCAAAATGTGAAACATCATTTATATTCTCATCTTTGCCTGATGCATCCTAACAACCCAATCCACTTTATATAGTATATATAATATTAAGTGCCACATAGTGCCCACATAGTACTTATTTAAAAAAATATACAAGTAAAACACAAGTGATCCGATCAGAAACAAAGGTCAGCCAGTGATAAAAGTGTAGGGCAAGGAGACAGACTTAGGTACTGTGATATGCATAGTTGCCAAGATTCTCACTCCCCCATGTCACCACACAGAGGTCAAGACAGAATTTGCTGCAGCAGATAGCACATAAATTGAACTACCGTTCCTATTTTAGAAAAAAAAAATGTCTTGTTTTGTTTTTTTGTCAAATTTCAACGGAAGCTTGGCATCTATGTTAAAACTCTGCATAAGGCCCCTTTCACACTTGTGTTACTCCAAAGTCACACGATTTTGCCATGATTTTGACAACACTGTTATAGGACTGTGGATCCGACTTTGCCCCACGACTTGAAGTACGACGCAACTTTGATTGCCAAATAATTATGGGGAACTCCACGCCAATTAAAAAAAAAAAAAAAACGGCATGGGTTTCCCCTTCATGGATATACAGGGCCCTTCGGTCTGGTATGGATTTTGGGGGAACAAGATGACGGAGAAGACCAGTCCACCGCTAGCAAAAGAGCGGCAAAAGAGCAGAAGATAGCGGAGGAGCCCGGCAGAAGAACCGGGGAGCTGGAGAAGAATCAGAGAGCAGGAGAAGACACCGGAGAGCGGGAGAAGATTCGGAGAGCAGGAGAAGACACCGGAGAGTGGGAGAAGAGAGCGGAGAAGTCGGAAGAGAGCGCCGAAGTCGGAAGAAGACCCCCAGAGCTGCCTAATAAATTACTTTAAAAACCTGTTAGTGTGTTTTTTTTTATTGACACTTTTTTCCCCCAGTTGAATGGGTAGGGGTACGATGTACCCCATACTCATTCACATAGGGTGGGGGGCCGGGTTCTGGGGACCCCCTTATTAAAGGGGGCTCCCAGATTCCAATAAGCCGCCCGCCCGCAGACCCCAACAACCAACGGCCAGGGTTGTCGGGAAGGGGCCCTCGTCCTCATCAACATGGGGGCAAGGTGCCCCAAAGCACCCACCCCCCATGTTGAGGGCATGCGGCCTGGTACGGCTCAGGAGGGGGGCGCTCACTCGTCCCCAACCCCTTTCCTGACCGGCCAGGCTGGTGCTCAGATAAGGGTCTGGTATGGACTTTGGGGGGGACCCCACACCATTTTTTCGGCATGGGGGGCCCCCTTAAAATCCATACCAGACCGAAGGGCCCGGTATGCTCATGAAGGGGGAACCCATGCCGTTTTTTTCTTTTAAAAAAGTTGGCGTGGAGTTCCCCTTTATGCACAAGTTGCATGCCAAAGTTGTGTCAGTTAATACAGAATGATCCGACTTCAGAAAAAAAGTAGTGCAGGAACTACTTTGAAGTCGACACGACTTAAAGTCATGCCAATATGAATGGTAGTCATTCAAAATCATGGAGAATGACTTGTCATGTGATTTTGCAGTCCAAAATCATGGGACAATCGTATAAGTGTGAAAGGGGTCTTAAGCAGTGTTTTTTTTCTACTTTGTTAGGATATGCATGCATTTGCTTTCAGAACGCCAGTGCTCTCATTTCCTACCACCTATTCCTGCAATATACTTGCACATGCAACATTGCCTGGACAGGAAATGAGGAAATACCACCCCAAAAGACAGTCGGCAAATTAAATGCAGTAAAACCTTGGTTTGAGAGTAACTTGGTTTGAGAGCGTTTTGCGAGACAAGCAACATTTTTAAATACATTTTGACTTGATATACAAGCAAAGTCTTGATATACAAGTAGCGTCATGTCACAACTGATTATAAAACAGAACAGAGGCACCTCTAACTGTAGCAATATGGTTACATTTAATGAAGGTACAACATTTAGCAAGGTTGATGATTTAAACAGGCACATCTAAGTATGCAGGCCTCTGTCCACATAGACTATCCTCCACACTGCCATTGACGTCATCCCTTCCACGAGCGCTTCAAGCCTCGTTTTCAAATCACTCTACTGCAGGGTAGTCTTCCTGGGCACAATTGCAGACTGACAGCGGTGAGAGCTGGTGGTGCGGGGGATGGTCTATGTGGCCAGCTTTACCCCAGATGCCTGCATACTTAGATGTGCCTCTTTTAATCATCAACCAAGTGAATCACTAAATGTAGAATGTAAATGTTAACTATAACCATATTGCTACACTTAAAGGTGCCTCTCTTCTCTTTTATACACTGTAACTCCTGATGGATCACATTGCTATAATCTTTTTATATGGACTATAAACTGAAGGATTTATGAATAAATGGTTGTGGAACGAATCATCTGAGTTTCCATTATTTTATTATGGGGAAATTTGCTTTAATATACAAGTGCTTTAGATTACAAGCATGTTTCCGGTACGAATTATGCTCGCAATCCAAGGTTTTACTGTTAATACATAAGCAAAAATGACATGGGATTTTATCCCTTCCTTGTTATAGTAAAACAAATATTGCTGTATGTGTCCATATTGGGCAGTGTTCCCCTCACTTTATCTTCTGATTTCCAGCCAGTAAATTGGAAATAAAAGAAAATCTACTCAATGAGGACATAGACATCTAAAAAAAAGTAATTTAAGGTTAAAACCTTTCCAACTTGATCATACAAAAATTGGCTTGAGCTGAGCTTTAAACTATATTGCATAAAGCTAATGAGCTCAATGCTAGCTCATTCATGTTAAATAATGGACACATGCATGTTTTCATATCTGTTTATTGTTTTTTTTATGTCATTTAACTATGCTGCAGGTATATAAATAACATTGTGGTGTGTGATGTGCATCATAAAAAATATGAATGCTGAAAGCGTTACCAAGTCGCTTTCATAAACAACTTAACCCTGCCGTTTGATATACTATAGTGGGGACGAAAGTGGCAAAAAGCTTTTTAAAAAGGCGAGAAGAAAAACAGAGAGCAGGGAGCAGGTGCAATCTCGTTGATTCACTTGTACTTCTTTGATCAAACAATAAGAAATGTATCTTGTTTCTTACATCTAAAGAGACTCTTTATTTCTATGTCACAGGTTACAAGTGATAACAAGTTATACAGAGAACATGTATTGTAACCATTTCACCTTTATATCAAGCATCAGAGTATCTACATTTAGATCTTAAAAAATATAGTACAATGTTTTTTATTTAATTAATTCAAAGTCCAACTACAGCTCTTTTTAAACTTTTTAATTAAAGTATGACTAAAGTCAAAACTTTTTTTAGGACTAGAACCTCCGTTAGGCTTTTTATTGCTGTTTGTGTTCACATTTGTTCTGGTGATGAGTATAACTGTATAACTGTATAACTGTATAACTATTCTTGTTCTCAAAACAAGAATAGAAGGACAATCTTCCATTGGGTAAATTAGTTTTTGTGAACTCACTTTGGAGGTATTTTCTCTAACTTCCTGTTATATCTATTGTCTGTGCCATGCGCAAAACAGGAAAGACAGGGGGAGATTAAAGGGGTTGTGAAGGTTCGTGTTTTTTCACCTTGATGCATCCTATGCATTAAGGTAAAAAAACACCTTGCAGTGTCCGGCCCCTCAGCCCCCCGTTTTACTTACCTGAGCCCCGAATTTCCATGGGTGCGATCCCACGTCACTCTCTCCACGGCTTCTCGACTCTTCATTGGATAGATTGATAGCAGCGCAGCCATTGGCTCCCGCTGCTGTCAATCAAATCCAATGATGCAGGCGCAAGGGGTGGGACCGAGTCATACACTTGGCGGCTTTGGACGCCGAGTGTATGACACGGGAGCGCACCCGCAAGGTAGACCCCTCGGGATAGTGCTTCCCAGAGGGGGTTATCTATTGGAGAGAGGAGCCGGAAGAGCCGTCGAGGGACCCCAGAACAGGTGGATCGGGGCCACTCTGTGCAAAATGAACTGCACAGTGGAGGTAAGTATGACATGTTTGTTATTTAAAAAAAAAAAACTGTACCTTTAGTGTCACTTTAAAGAACTTAATACATAGCTAGAGACCTGGTGTAAGAGGGAAGGATTTGGGTTTCTAGAGGTCAAGGGGTTAATATGGCGCACAATGGATATAGCTGGGTACACATAATAAAAAAGGGGGGTAGGGGGAGAAGGGTGGGTGGAGGGTTCCTGAGCGGGGGAACTTGGTGGTAATAGTTAATGTTTCGCAACAAGTTCAAGTAGTGGTCCATGTAAGGATAAAATGATGCTGAGTATATGGAAGGCAGCCAGTCTATAAAAGCTAGAAGAAGCTCTGGAACAATAAAAAAGAGAGAAGGACAGCGCCCTCTAAATGCAGCATGTATGATAAAAGTATTTATTACAATATATAAAAACACTCACATTTGAGTTGCTAAAAACCAGCATATAAAGTAGTTTCATCCGCGTGCTCCCGGGGGATGTAGGTGTCACGGGCCAGTGGGGGGTCCTGGGATGTGGATCCTGTGACCTGGGTCAAGGTAGCTGTTCCGGTGGTGGCGAGGTTCCTCAGAGCCTCTGGGCGGCTAGGATGTAGGTTGTGGATCCTCCGTGGAGCGCTGTGCTGGCTTGCGTCTTCACTTCCGGGAGCGGGGTGAGACGGGCGGTGCTTCGCGTTCGGAGCATGCGTGCTCCTTCATCAGGCTATGCTGGTGGCCAAATTCAGTGTTGGAACTTATACCATAGGCACGGGAGGGGGTGGGGAGGTGATTGGGTGGAGGGCGGGACTATGTATAATGACTGAGCGCATAGGTAACGATGGAGATGGGGTGTACACGGTATGGAAGGAAAGTGAAGGAGGATGGGGAGGGGACGGGGAGAGGGCGGGGGGGAGGAGATTTGGGTGGTAAACAATGTAATGTGAATGAGTTTGTTTTGGTGAGGGATATGTATATGTATGTGTATATGTTGGGTTTCTAGAGCACTGAGCTGACTTTTCATTGGGGTACAACCTATATGCTAAAGATGGTTTGCACCTAAAAATAAGGGGGGCTGCTGTGATGGGGGAGAAGTTTATGGGAAGGGTGGAGGAGTATTTAAACTATGATTAAGGAGGAAGGGAGAATTCAATTATAATGGGGCAGACGGGTCAGGCAGGGGTCAGTCCCTATTGTGGGTGGAATGGGGAAAGATGGGGGGGAACTATGGCAGGTGATAAGAAGGTTCCCATGTTACAAACAACCTTTGGAAAAGGTATTAAAGAAAAAGAGAATTTGGGAGAATGGAATTCAACTATTGAGCCCTTATACAATTGGGGCATATATTGCCTGGTACCACATCCTTCATTGTAATCTTGACACAAACCAACCCTAACTAAAAATGTAATAGGACTTTATCAGTACCACAATTGCGTAAAAAAATTGTTGACATTTTTTAAGTACAAAAAATATGGTTAAAAGCATGACATTTACAAGTGACATTTATGGGGGAAAAAATTTGTTCATCATAAATCGTTAAATCCCACATGCAACAACATTGGTGTACTTATGTACAGCCTAGATATCCAATATATATATAATGCTTGTTACTCTCTCCAATGCATTTCATGGGTCAAGGCCTGCTTCTTCAGGAAGATACAAAGCAGCAGAGGCTCTGCAATTAAAAAATACAATCTCAATGCCACTACTCTAAACTTGCATCTTCTTTTATGATCAGTTGACACAAATGTATCATACCTAATGTGGATGAGAACATAGATCATAAAAACAATGCAGTAGTACGACCAGCAACTGGGATCCTCATGGAGAGAACACTGAATTAATTCAGGTATTCAGTAACGGGAGAAATCACAAAATATCCTTCTATTCAATTAAGTATAACTGCAAAAAGTACACAATCAAGTAACTGCTATATCTGGAAAAGGTGTATCATATATTGCTTTGTATAACTATATTCTATGACCCATGTAATCCCAACTGCACCCCTGTTCCCCAAACAGATGGATAGGTTACAAAGAGGGTCAGAACATATATTAAGAGTCATTTAGAGAATATGGTAATATGATTCACATATAGTAATATGGAAGAGGGTCTGCTGTGCTGGGGGAGATGTTTATGGGAAGGCTAGAGGAGTATTTACACTAGAATTGAGGGGGGAGGGAGAATTAGATTATAATGGGGCAGATAGGTCAGACAGGGGTCAGTCCCTATTGGTGGATGGAATGGGGAAAAATGGGGAGAGCTATGGCAGGTAATAAGAAGTTTCCCATGTTACTGTACAAACAACCTTTCGAAAAGTCTCTCTTCTAATCTATTTATAGCAACCTCTCCAACACAAATTTCAGGCTGCTTTTATCTCTCGTGTCAAAGAGCTTGTCAGAAGTTATCATGCTGATAACAGATGAACCAAGCAGCAGAAGGACACAAGACTTAGGGTTTTGGAAAGAGATAACTAAACACTGCAGTTAGATGCGCCCAGGTCAAATTTAATGAATGGGGTTTACATCCACTTTAAAGTGTTTGTTCACCAATGCCAGAAGTCTGTCAAGCAAAATAGGTGAGTTGAAAGCTTTGGTGCATAAAGAGAACTATGATTTAATTGGTATTGCTGAACCTTGGCTTCATTCTTGACTGTGCTATTAATATTCCCGGCTATGCTGTCTTTAGGAGAGATAGGGTAAAAAGAAAAGATGGTGGTGTCTGTCTCTATGGGAGAAGTGATTTCAAAGCGAGTGTGAAAGAGGACCTAGTTGATAGAGAGTGTGATGAGAGATTATGGGTGGAACTGCACATGGGTGTAAGTACTACAAAGCTAATCATTGGAGTTTGTTATAGGCAATAGGCTATAGGCTGTAAGGGCTGAGACAGTGATAATAATGGGGGATTTCAACTACCCAGAAATTGACGAGTAATGGCACTGCAGGAAGAGTTAAAGGGCAAAAATGTATAAACCTATTACAAGACAGTTTTATGGTACAATTCATAGAGGCCACGACTAGGAATGATGCTCTGCTGGACCTGGTAATTTCAAACCATGCAGAGCCTATTACTAATGTTCATACAAAAGAACATCTGGATAGCAGTGACCATAACATGATTTAATTCAACCTCTTGCCGCCCGCCCACCGTCATATGACGGCGGAGCGGTGCGGCTCTTGTTCTGGGCCGCCATCATATGACGGCGGCTGATTCACACAGAGCATGCGCGCAGCCCTGCTCTGACGGTGTCGCCGTGTCCCCGGGACATTGGGCATGGCTGTTCACCATGTGATCGGCCGCGATTACATCACGGCCGATCACAAAGGGGTATTTCCTGCTTTAGACCGCGCATGCGCGCGATCGGGAGCGCGCAGCGCGGTCACATCGGTGGTGGCATGTTCCCAGGAACACTGCTCATCACCAACAAGGGTAAACAGCCAATGGCTGGCGGCTGTTTACCACGTGATCGGCTGTGATCCATTCACAGCCGATCACTAAATGTAAACATAGACCGGTTACTAGCTGTTACCGACTCTTCTCTCCTCACACACCGTTTCCAGTGTGAGGAGAGAAGAGCCAGGAGCAGTGAGTTACCGATCTATGTGTGTACTATACTGAACCAACACAAAAAATAAAAGAGAACCTGTCACATCTCCCCCCCATTACAGCTGTCACCCAACAGTCACCACATCAGTACTTATAAAAGTGCACCTGTCACCCATTAGTGCCCACAAAGTGCACCTGTCACCTATCAGTGCCCACAAAGTGCACCTGTCACCCATCAGTGGCCACAAAGTGCATCTGTCACCATCAGAGACTGCCGTCAGCGGTGCACCTGTCACCCACCAGTGACCGTTATCAGTGACCGCCATCAGTGACCGTCATCAGTGATCCATCTGTGACCCTCATCTGTCACCTATCAGTCCCATAAAGTGCACCAGTCACCATCAGAGACTGCCATCAGTGACTGTCACCTGTTACCTGTCACCTGTCACCCACCAGTGACCATCGCACGTCACCTGCTACCCACCAGTGACCATGACACGTCACCCATCAGTGACCGTCACCTGTCACCGATCATCTGTTGCCCATCAGTGACCATCACCTGTCACCCATCAGTAACCGTAATTTGTCACCTGTCACACAGCCCATCAGAAAAAATGTCCAAAAGATTCTATACAAGTGAGGAGGCATTCTCCAGATCCTCTCCATGACTGATGAGAGCAGCGGGGAGTTCTCATCAGATTCAAATGCCAATTCCGATTGTGACTCAAATTCAGCATTTGAACTGATCGATAGTAGTGGATCGGCAAACAAATCAGAGGAAGAATGGATCCCTCCTAAAAGAGCACGGCTCTCTGGAAACCAGGCAGCCACCAGCAATATACCCCAGGATCAAATTCCCAGGCCCAGTACCAGCGCTGCTACCAGCGATAGACCCCAAAACCAAAGGCCAAGTCCTAGAGCTTCCGCCAGCAAAAGGCCACAAGAAATGCCCAGTACCAGCACTTCCGCAGCATCATGCCCAAATGCCAGCACAGGAACTCCAACTACCAACACTGGAGTGCCACGTCCCCCAAGAGCCAGGGCCGCTACATATCTCCCAGATGGTCTTGCCAATCCAACATGGCTGCCTTCCGACTCAGGATCAGCAAGAATTCCCCCTTTCACCGCACAGCCAGGTGTGCAGGCCAATACCCAAAATTTTTCTGAAATTGATTGTTTTAATTTATTTTTGCTTTGCTGCAACTCATCCTGGACCAGACCAATTTATATGCCCAGCAGCATATTGCCAACAACCCCCAATCTTCATACGCCCATCCATTCGAGTGGAAGCATTTGACACTGGAGGAGTTCAAAATGTTTATGAGCCTCACCATAAACATGGGGCTTACAAAAAAAAATGAAGGACATGCCTATTGGTCCACCCACCCCATTCACCACATGTCCATTTATTCTTCTGTAATGTCAAGGTCCCGATACGAGATGATAATGCGATTTCTTCATTTCAGTGACAACACCCAGTACCCTCCCCGCAATCATCCAAATTACGATAAATTATATAAACTTCGCCCACTCATTAATTTCTTTTCCCAACGATTTGCAGAACTCTATGTCCCCGATAAGCATATATGTGTAGATGAGTCCCTGGTACCCTTTTCAGGCCAGCTAGGAATAAAACAATACATTCCTAGCAAAAGGGCCAAATACGGAGTGAAATTTTATAAGCTTTGCAAGAGAGTCACGGGATATCTGTATACACGACGCATATATGAAGGAAGACATTCCCAGCTCCAGCCCCCTGAGTGCCCGACCTACATGGGCACAACTGGTAAAATTGTATGGGACCTGGCATACCCACTGCTGAAGAAAGGTTACCACATATACCTGGATAACTTCTATACAAGCCTGCCCCTTTTCAAACACCTATACCTCGCACAAACCCTGGCCTGTGGAACCTCCAGAAAGAATAGGAAGGGCTTCCCACAAGCCATAGTAAATAAGAAATTGCGAAGGGGAGAAAGAGCAACTTTGAGATGCAACGAAGTGCTGGCCTTGAGGTGGAAGGATACCAGGAATGTGTACATGATGTCCACCATCCATGACGACACTACCGTTGAAGTTCAGGGAAGACGAGGTCCCATTGTAAAGCCAAAATGTGTACAAGATTACAATCTGTACATGGGGGGGTGGATTGCAACTACCAAATGCTTCAGCCCTATTTAGCAATAAGGAGGTCCCGTTTCTGGTACAAGAAAGTAGCACTCTATTTAATTCATTTGGCCATTTATAATGCCTATATAATTTACACCAAATCCACCGAAAGCCCTGCCCACTTCCTAAAATTAATTGAAGAAGTTGTCACATCCCTCATCTACCATCAAAGACCCCCCCCCCAGAAAACCTTCGCTCTGATGCTGTTAGCCGGCTTCATGAATGCCACTTCCCAAACCACCATCTGAAGCAGGCCGAAGACGCCAAAAAAGATGTTGAGTATGCAGCAGTAAAGGATTTTGAAGAGATACCAGCTACCATTGTCTCCAGTGTCCACTTGTACCCGGCCTTTGAATTGGTGAATGCTTCAGACTATATCACACGTCCCTAAAATATTAGCCCATATTCTTAACCATTTCCCCATTCTCATCATCTGTGCTGACCATTTCTCATGCTTCCTCAAATAACCATGCCACTGCCTTCTACGTGAACTGACCCTGGGCTGTTTTTTGACTATGCCTCTGCCAACCATTTGGACTGCTTACATGTGAACTGACCCTGGCCTGTTTTACCAACTACGCTTCTGCCTACTGTTTGGACTGCTTACATGTGAACTGACCATGGCCTGTTTTACGCTTCTGCCAACCACTTGGACTGCTTGCACGTCATCTGACCCTGGCCTGGTTTATGGACTATGCTTTTGCCTACCGCTTGGACTGATCTGTTGCCCTGCTATTGTAGGACACAGGGATCTCACATTTGAGGGGCTCCAGAAATGTTTTTCCGGATGGAGAAAACAATTTTTTTTTTGTTGTCTCCGGGTTTCGTAATTTCCGGATTAGGGTCTGGAGTCTGGAGGCTTCATAGAGATTTGGGTGGGTCAAAGCCTCTGCCCCTGTGCCCCTGTGCACAGGTCTTACCTGATTGCGCCCCTCAGCCTGCTGCTGACTTAGGCTCCATTCACACCTGAGCGCTTTAGTAGCTTGAAGCCTGAAGCTACAAAACGCTGGAGGGGAAAAAATCAATTATTCTCTATGGAGATGGTTCACATCTCCACTCCAAAACGCCTGAAGCCCTACGCCTGAAGCTCAAACAAGTTCTGGACCTTTTTTTGTCGCGCAAATCAGGCAGATTTGGGCATTTTTCTGCTTTTTACATAGGTGACCTTTTGCCCTGCACAAAGTTGCGGCAAATCGCGGTAAAAAATGCCGCAAAATTGCGGTAAAAAACGCTGCAAAAATTTTTTATTTTGGAGTGTAATTTTTGGTATGTAAATGCTATGTGTTAGAAATATAAGGGCCTTCAAAAATAATAGGTTGTCAGGAAATTAGATGTGTTATTTATGCTTGCAGAACACCTGAAGGTGCTACTTTAATGGTGGGCCTCTGTATGTGGTCAGGCTGTGTAAAAGTCTGACACATGTGGTATTGCCATACTCAGGAGGAGTAGCAGAATGTATTTTGGGGTGTCATTTTTGCTATGTACATGCTATGTGTTGAAAATATCTTAAAAATGGACAACTTTGTCGAAAAAAAATGCGTTTTCATTTTTTTTTCACATTTTCCAAAAACTTGTGGAAAAAAATGAACTGTTCAAAAGACTCATTATGCCTCATAGATTATACATTGGGGTGTCTGCTTTCCAAAATGGGGTCATTTTGAGGGCGTTCCCATTGTCCTGGTGCTCCAGGGCCTTCAAAATTGTAATAGGTGGTTGAGAAATGAGATGTGTAATTTATGCTTGTGGAACGCCTGAAGGTGCTACTTCACTGGTGGGCCTCTGTATGTGGCCAGGCTGTGTAAAAGTCTCACACATGTGGTATCGCCATACTCAGGAGGAGTAGCAGAATGTATTCTGGGGTGTCATTTTGTTATGTACGTGCTATGTGTTGAAAATATCTTAAAAATGGACAACTTTGTGGAAAAAAAATGTGTTTTCATTTTTTTCCACATTTTCCAAAAACGTTTGGAAAAAAATGAACAGTTCAAAAGACTCATTATGCCTCATAGATTATACATTGGGGTGTCTACTTTCCGAAATGGGGTCATTTTGTGGCTGTTTCCATTGTCCTGGGACTCCAGGGCCTTCAAAACTGTAATAGGTGGTTGAGAAATGAGATGTGCAATTTATGCTTGTAGAATGCCTGAAGGTGCTACTTCCCTGGCGGGCCTCTGTATGTGGCCAGGCTGTGTAAAAGTCTCACACATGTGGTATCGCCATACTCAGGAGGAGTAACAGAATGTATTTTGGGGTGTCATTTTTGCTATGTACATGCTATGTGTTGGAAATATCTTAAAAATGGACAACTTTGTGGGAAAAAAAGGAAAATTTTCCTTTCCTGATGGACTCCATGGCAGCCTACGTGTGGGTTAACTCCTCTCCAATGCTATAGGACCCCATTCCCATAAATGAGAGCTCACTGCTAAGTACTGCGTTCCATAACTAGACTACTCTTTGACCGATGGGTGGGAACTCCGTCTGCCATGGAGTCCATCAGGAAAGGAAAATTATGGTAAGTATTTGATAATAAATCCTTTTTCCTGACAGACTCCATGGCAGCCTACGTGTGGGAAATAACTAGCCAATCCACATGGGTGGGTATGCTAAACAGCAATAAATTTCAATTTGACCCGTCAACCAACAGGAATTATAACCAAAGTTCACAGAAGATAGCGAAGCAGGCTCAATATAGTAATGTGACAATAAAGTTTTAATAGAGGCCCATGAGGCCGCTTTGTAGATCACATCTGGAGCCACGTGCTGGGCTGCTGCCCATGAAGCCACTATACCCCTGGTGGAACGTGCCATCACTGCTTCCAGAGGAGACAGGCCCCTAGTTCTAAAAGGCTTATGGATGAACTGGATAATCCAGGCCGCAGTTGTTCTGGCTGAAGCTCAGTTCCATTTGTTACTGCCAAAGTGCAGGTCGGCTGAGTGTCTAAAAGGGAAGAAGCAGCTTGCAGGTATACCTTTAGAATTTTGCCTATGTCCAGCGGATGAACTTTAGTGGACTCCTGGTCCTGAATGTAGCTAGGATAGCTAGGATAATATCTTGGTTCTTATGGAACCTTGAGGTAATTTTCAGATTTGAGCTGAGCATAGGAAAGGACCATCCGGATCGGAAAGAAGGACAGAAGAGGTTCTTCGTAATTTAGGGACGCGACCTCCGAGACCCTCTTGGCCAAGGTAACAGCTACAAGGAAAGTGATTTTAGCCAAAAGGTCTCCAAATAGAAAGTGGGGAAGACCCTGTATTACTGAGTTCAGACAGTGAGTGGTGGACAAGGGGAAGATCCCAATTGGGGAATCTTGGTTTCTTTGAAGGCTGAGTTTTAACCCTCTACGGAAACACTGCTGGATTAAAGGGTGAACAGCCCACGAAGTTCCGGAGAAGGCCGACAAAGCGAGGACTCGGACTCTAAGAGAGCTAATGGATAGAGATAAATCTACGCCAAAATAAAGAAAGCTGGAGATATCCTGAGCTTTTAGATTTCTTCCTGGTCTGCCTGAAGAATATGAGAACTCGACAGACTTGGCCCATCTTGTTCTATTGACCTAATTCGTGCTCATCCCCGTAGAGCTCATGAGAGTGGAAATCATCCTTGATCCGCACCCGAGGCGGACAAGGGTGCAGGACTGCCACTTGAGAAGGAAAGTCTGGCCCGAGAGGGAGAGGCAACGGATCCCAAAAGCTGAGCTGGCACAGGAGGGGAAATCAAGGTTTGCTTCGGCCAGTAAGGAGCTACTGCCACCATTTTGACCGCTTACGCATGAGATCTTTGAAAGAACCTGAGGATTATTAGGAGCGGTGGAAAGGCATATGCCCTCTTGAAACTCAATCGATCAGTCAGGGCATATATTCTGGAGGCCTAGCTATAACGACCCCAAGTGTAATAACTCACCAGCTTGAAGTTGCCTGGGAAGAGAATAGATCCACTTTGGGATTGACTCCCAGGGACAGAATCTGCTTTAATGCCTGCACACGAAGAGACCACTCGTTAATGTCTTAACCGAATGCGCGATAAGAAATTCACTCGGACGTTCTGGACCCTGGGGAAGTAGGCCGATGAAATGTTGTCTGGGCCCAAAACATGAATATAGGAGTCGCAGACCTTGCCAGCCGTTGATGCATCCATCTTCAGGCATACAGAGGCAACCTCCCTTCCACCACTGGGGTATCTAGTGCCTAGAAAGCTTCTCACCCGCCTGTGGCTGGGCCCTGAGCTGCACCGCATAAATGGTATGCCAGATCCCGGAAATATCCGACCGAACGTGAACAGGAGCAATCGTGTGTGTAGGTCCATTGGAGGAGGACAAGAAAGGAATGCAGTACCTAGCAGTGAGCTCTCATTTATGGGAATGGGGTCCTATAGCATTGGAGAGGAGGCAGGGTTAACCCACACGTAGCCTGCCATGGAGGCTGTCAGGAAAAATGCGTTTTCATTTTTTTTCCACATTTTCCAAAAACTTCTGGAAAAAAATGAACAGTTCAAAAGACTCATCATGCCTCATAGATTATACGTTGGGGTGTCTGCTTTCCAAAATGGGGTCATTTTGTGGGTATTTGTACTTTCCTGGCTTGTTAGTGTCTCAAGAAATGAGATAGGTCTTCAGTACATCAGGTGTGATCAGGTGTGATCAATTTTCAATGATTTGCACCATAGCTTGTAGACTCTATAACTTTCACAAAGACCAAATAATATACACTAATTAGGGTTATTTTTACCAAAGATATGTAGTCGTATAAATTTTGGCCGAAATTTATGAAGAAATATTACTAATTTGCAAAATGTTATGACAGAAACAAATAAAAAAGGCATTTTTTCACCGAATTTTCAGTCTTTTTCTATTTATAGCACAAAAAATAAAAAAACCACTAGTGATTAAATACCACCAAAAGAAAGCTCTATTTGTGTGAAAAAAAGGACGCAAATTTCATTTGGGTACAGTGTTGCATGACTGAGTAATTGTCATTCAAAGTGTGAGAGCGCTGAAAGCTGAAAATTGATCTGGGCAGGAAGGGGGTGAAAGTGCCCAGTAGGCAAGTGGTTAATGTTAGCTGTAAACAACATACTGGAAAGATAAAAACACTTAACTTTAAGAGATCACATTTTCCAAGGATGGGGGCTGCTCTCCAAGACTGGAAAAGAATATTGGCATCAATGAACACAGAACAGAAATTGGAATTTTTCTAAAAGACTGTATGTGAACACACTGCAAAGTATATTCCCATGGGCAATAAGTTTAAAAGGCTAAATAAAAAAACCTATGTGGCTCCCGGTCAAAGTTAGAAAAGCTATAAATAATAAGAATAGAGCTTTTAAAAAATATAAAAATGAAGGAACACTATCATTGTTTATATGTTACAAAGAATATAACAGAATACTGTATGTAAAAAGGAAAGCAATGGCACAAAAATTAAAAACGAAACAGATTGCAAAAGAGAGTAGGACAAACCTCCAAAAAATCTTCAAAAATATTAATAGTAAAAAGGTCAGGTCTGAGCATGTAGGCCCTTTAGAAAACAATCTAGAGTGGGTGACTGGGGACAAAGAGAAGGCAAATTTATTACATACTTTCTTCAGCTCTGTGTATACAAAGGAGCATGGGGGAGCTCGTGTCCATAATGGGGATGATATGGCACAGCTCCAAATGATCCACAATGGCTCAAAAGTGATATGGTCCAGAAATATTTAGACAGAATAAAGGTGGATAAAGCACCTGGACCAGATGGCATCCACCCACTGATCCTAAAAGAATTGAGCTCTGTCATTTCAAAGCCATTGTTTCTCATTTTTAGGGACTCATTAATGAAATGGTACCACTGGATTGGCATAAGGCCAATGTGGTGCCTATATTTAAAAACGGTTCAAAGTCATTACGAAGTAACTATAGACCTTTTCGTTTAACTTATATAGTTGGGATGATACTGGAGAGTTTATTAACCACTTAAGGACCGGAAGATTTGCCCCCTTAATGACCAGGCCATTTTTTGCGATACTGCACTGCGTCGCTTTAACTGACCATTGCGTGGTTATGCGATGCTGTGCCCAAACAAAATTGTCGTCCTTTTTTTTCCACAAATAGAGCTTTCTTATGGTGGTATTTGATCACCTCTGTGGTTTTTGTTTTTTGCACTATAAACAAAAAAGACCAACAATTTTAAAAAAATTATATTTTTTGCTTTTTGCTATAATAAATATCCAAAAAAATAATAAAAAATTTAATTTCTTCATCGGTTTAGGCCTATATGTATTCTTCTACATATTTTTGGGAAAAAAATAAGCAATAAGCGTATATTGTTTGGTTTGCGCAAAAGTTATAGCACCTACAAAATAGGGAATAGTTTTATGCCATTTTTATTATTATTTTTTTTTATTAGTAATGGCAGTGATCAGCGATTTTTTAGCAGAACTGCTACATTGCGGCAGACAGATCGGACACTTTTCACACTTTTCTTGGACCATTGACATTTATACAGTGATCAGAGCTAAAAATAGCCACTGATTACTGTATAAACGTCACAGGCAGTGAAGGGGTTAACACTAAGGGGTGATCAAGGGGTTAAGTGTTCCATAGGGAGGTGTTTCCAACTGTGGGGGCAGTGTACTGACAGGAAATAGAGAGAGATCGCTTTTCCTGATTACTAGGGACAGTAGATCTCTCTCTTCTTCCCTGACAGAACAAGGATCTGTCTGTTTACATTGACAGATCCTCATTCTGTTTCTCTCAGGATCGATCGCGGGTCGCCGGCGGACATTGCGGCCTGCCAGCCACGCGCATCGGCTTCAACAGCACCTATACCCCTTAAAGCGGCCGCCGTACAGCTATGGAGATTCAGGCAGGGGAGCCAAACTGCCACCATATAACGATGCCGGCTGGTTGGCGAGTAGTTAAAAGACCACATGGATGAGTTCTTGCTGGAAAAAAATATGCTAAGTAACAGACAGCATGGATTCATGAAAGACAGAAGATGTCAGACAAATCTGATTCTTTTTATGAGGAGGTAAGTAAAATAAAGGTGTGGCTGTGGACGTGGTACTTGGATTTTACCAAAGCATTTGACACAGTTCCCCACACACGGCTAATCTGTAAGGTAAAGTCTACAGGCTTGGAAAAATCAGTTTGTGGATAGAAAACTGTCTAAAAGACTGTATTCAGAGAGTAGTTGTTAATGATTCTTACTCTGAATGGTCTAAGGTTATCAGTGGTGTACCCCAAGATTCAGTGTTGGAACCCTTACTTTTTAATATATTTATAAATGATGGGGGGTCTGGGATTAAAAGTACAATTTCATTGTTTGCAATTGACACCAAGCTATACAATGGAATGCCATCCTTACATGATGTCTCCAACTTACAAGCCAACCTCAATGCACTGTTTAATTTGGCAACTATGTGGCAAATGAGGTTTAATATTGATAAATGTAAAGTTATGCACTGGAGGGCTAAGAATATACATGCATCTTACATACTGGGAGGAGTGCAACTGGGGGAATCAATGGTGGAAAAGGATCTGGGGGTTCTGGTAGCTCGTAAGCTTAATAATAGCATGCAATGCCAAGCTGCGGTTTCCAAAACCTGGAATATGCACTTCAGTTTTGGGCACCAAATCACAAAAAGGATTTTGGGCAGTGGCGGCCCATTCATTGTGGGCGCACGGGCGCCGCCCCCCGTTACCTCCGCCGCCCTCCCTATTCATGTGCCCGGCCCCTTTCATGACGCCGGACACTGAAATACTATGGCGGGGATAGGCGGGGTGTGTATTTTGAAGCACGTGATTAGAGCCAGAGGCTCTAATAAGCTTTAAATAGGGTGGGCTCGGGGTGCAGAGCACTGTGTCCCGATCCCACCCTGTTATGTGGCATAGCGAATGAATTTTCACTATTTTCACACTAACATTCCTCCCTGCCAATCAGCAGGCAGGTCAGTGAGACCTGTCTCCCAACTGGCCAAAACATTAGGCAATCCTATTGAATGCCTAATGCTTTGGCGGAAGAGGAGACACGGCGCAGGAAGCCTGAAGACAAGCCGTGCGGACACAGGACCCGCAGCCGCCGCTTCCCGGTGAGGAGGAGAGCCATCGAGGAGGAGAGCCACCGAGGAAGAGAGCCACCGAGGAGGGGAGCTGCCGAGGAGGAGAGACGCTGAGGAGGAGACCCGCTGAGAAGGAGAGCTGCCGCTTCCCGCCCGAGGAGGAGAGTCATTGAGGAAGAGAGCCACTGAGGAGGAAAGCCGCCACTTCCTTCCGAGGAGGAGAGCAGCTGAGAAAGAGATCCACTGAGGAGGAGAGCCCCGTCACTCCAGAAGGGGAGCGGTAAGTGCCGCCGGCCCGGCTGCGGGGGGGGGGGGTTAGTGAGGTGACAGCCGAGTCTGGCTGCATTTGATGGGCACAAGTGGCTGCATATGATGGGCACAAGTGGCTGCATTTTATTGGCACAAGTGGCTGCATATACTGGGCACAAGTGGCTGCATATGATGGGCACAAGTGGCTGCATTTTATTGGCACAAGTGGCTGCATATACTGGGCACAAGTGGCTGCATATGATGGGCACAAGTGGCTGCATATGATGGGCACAGGTGGCTGCATTTTATTGGCACAAGTGGCTGCATATACTGGGCACAAGTGGCTGCATATGATGGGCACAAGTGGCTGCATATGATTGCCACAAGTGGCTGCATTTGATTGACACGAGTGGCTGCATATCATGGGCACAAGTGGCTGCATATGATGGGCACAAGTGGCTGCATATGATGGGCATAGGTGGCTGCATTTTATTGGCACAAGTGGCTACATATACTGGGCACAAGTGGCTGCATATGATGGGCACAAGTGGCTACATTTAATTGGCACAAGTGGCTGCATATACTGGGCACAAGTGGCTGCATTTGACGGGCACAAATGGCTGCATATGATTGCCACAAGTGGCTGCATATGATGGGCACAAGTGGCTGCATATCATGGGCACAAGTGGCTGCATATGATGGGCACAAGTGGCTGCATATGATGGGCACAGGTGGCTGCATTTGATTGGCACAAGAGGCTGCATATGATGGGCACAAGTGGCTGCATATGATGGGCACAAGTGGCTGCATATGATGGGCACAAGTGGCTGCGTTTGATGGGCACAGTGGCTGCATTTGATGGGCACAGTGAGGCTGCAATTGATGGGGGGTTCAGTATTTTTCAGGTTGTTTGAGCCCCCCCAAAAATTTTGAGCACCAGCCGCCACTGATTTTGGGGAACTGGAGAAAGTGCAGAAAAGGGCAACCAAACTGATTAGAGAAATGGAGGAGCTCAGCTATGAGGATAGATTAGAGGAACTGAATTATTTTCTTTTGAGAAGAGATTAAGGGGGGGATATGATCAACATGTATAAATGCATAAGTGGTCCAAATAGTGAACTTGGTGTTAAGTTATTCACTTTAAGGTCATCACAGAGGACAAGGGGCACTCTTTAGGTTTGGAGGAAAATAGAATAATACGGAAAGGTTTCTTCACAGTAAGAGCTGTGAAATTGTGGAATAGACTTCCTTTAAGAGCTGGTAAAGGTCTGGATGCTTTCCTAAACGTACATAATATAACTGGATACTAAGATTTATTGGTAAAGTTGAACCAGGGAATATCTGATTCATAGCAAAGTGTAAATTTCTTCCATTTCTGTCCATTTACTGAAACTATATAAGTAGGACAAGAGTGCACGAATCCTGTGCAATAAAAAATTATATATTTATTCCGCATTAAAACAAAATAGCAACTCACAGGTATCCCAATGATACAGCACACATTAGGCCAGAGAAGGACAGTTTGGTGTAGTCATCATACCATGGGCAATGGCGGAGTTTGAGATGGTGTTCTAGCCACTGCCTGTGGAAATTCTCAGACACTACCAGCTTCAACAATCTCAGGACAAGAAGCAATTACTGTCTCTTTGCTTGACCTCAGGAGAATGGGGCACGGTGTAGGTCCAGGCAATGCATTCTGAGGATCAACACATAGTCATTATTGTCTAAACCGCTGGCAACAAAAGTGATTACACCCCTAAGTGAAAATGTCCAAATTGGGCCCACTTAGCCATTTTCCCTCCTCTGTGTCATGTGATTCATTAGTGCTACAAGGTCCCAAGTGTGAATGGGCAGCAGGTGTGTTAAATTCGCTGTTATTCTTCTCAGAGGTTGTCTTTGGGAAATAGGCGTATGAGTGCTGCCAGCATTGCTGCAGAGGTTGAAGGGGTGGGGGGGTCAGCCTGTCAGTGCTCAGACCATCAAATTGGTCTGCATGACTGTCGTCCCAGAAGGAAGCCTATTCTAAAAACGATGCACAAGAAAGCCCACAAATAGTTTGCTGAAGACAATCAGACTAAGGACATGGATTACAGGAACCATGTCCTGTGGTCTGATGAGACCAAGATAAACGTATTTGGTCGAGATGGTGTCAAGTGTGTTGTGGCAACCAGGTGAGGAGTACAAACACAAGTGCGTATTGCCTACAGTTAAGCATGGTGGTGGGAATGTTATGGTCTGGGGCTGCATGAGTGCTACCAGCACTGGGAAGCTACAGTTCATTGAGGGATTCATGAATGCCAACATGTACTGTGACATACCGAAGCAGAGCATGATCCCCTCCCTTCAGGGACTGGGCCATAGGGCAGTATTCCAACTTGATAACGACCCCAAACACACCTCCAAGACGACCACTGCCTTGCTAAAGAAGCTGGGGGTAAAGGTGATTGACTGGCCAAGCATGTCTCCAGACCTAAACCCTATTGAGCATCTGTGGGGCATCCTCAAACGGAAGGTGGAGGAGCTCAAGGTCTCTAACATCCACCAGCTCCATGATGTCATCACGGGGGAGTGGAAGAGGACTCCAGTGGCAACCCGTGAAGCTGTAGCTGGAAGATAATGGTGGCCACACAAAATATTGACACTTTGGGCCCAATTTGGACATTTTCACTTAGGGGTGTACTCGCTTTTGTTGCCAGCGGTTTACACATTAATGGCTGTGTATTGAGTTATTTTGAGGGGACAGCAAATTGACACTGTTATACAAGCTGTACACTCACTACTTTACATTGTAGCAAAGTGTCATTTCTTCAGTGTTGTCACATGAAAAGATATAATAAAATATTTACAAATATGTGAGGGGTGTGCTCACTTTTGTGAGATACTGTATATACATTTTTTTTGTGAATCCCATACTTCTTTTTTAAGGAGCACTTGATTCAGCAGCTCCAATACTGAGATACTGTATATACTCACCTAGGTGACTGCAGCATCGATCCAATGCTGCATTTGTCCCCTGCTGGGTCCAGACTGAGAACTGAGCAATCAAAATCAAACACTGCTGATCACTCAGTCTCGAATGACAAAAGAAGGGAGAGTTTCGGTCAGTGACTGAGCAATACAGAAGCAACCAGTTGCTAGAAAATGCTACAGTTTAATGGCACCAGTTTAGCTATTAACTTTCTGTCCACTACACTGGGACTATCAGGGAATTTTGTTTTTCATGTAGGGGTACATATTAAGATTGTTCAGCAGTGCCCTGTGAAAATGAGTTATGTATCTGCATGTATGAATAAAGCAATAACAGAATAAAATAATTTCAACAGTAAATATAGAAAAGATAATTATTAAACAAGAAACCTTTACAGAACCCGACTCCTAATGTATTGTAACTTTGTGACCCACAGCATGACTTATAGTTTCTGTGTGGGCAGAATGATGCACACAGTTAACAATATAAAGTATTAACTTCCATCTCAGTAAACTGCTGTTACCAGATCATTAACCATCCTAGATTTAGAATAGAAATCATTGTAAGTATAGGGTTGAATGTGTTCTAGCAAAGCACATAAAAATAACACAACAGCAAATGGACACAGCTACTTAAAAGCTGTAATTTGACTTAATAACACGAAAAAACAGCTGCAAATTGAGAATGCCAAGTGATACAAGATTTTTTTTAAAATGGTCAATGCAATGAAATTATAAATAGGGATGGGGTGAACACCCCCCGGTTTGGTTTGCACCAGAACAGGCAAAAAGTTCTAGCAAACATGCGAACCCTATTAAAGTCTATGGGACACAAGAAAAATCAAAAGTGCTCATTTTAAAGGCTTATATGCAAGCTATTGTCATAAAAAGTGAATGGGGACCCGGGTACTGCCCCAGGGGACATGTATCAATGCAAAAAAAAGGTTTTAAAACAATAGTTTTTTAGGAGCAGTGATTTTATTAATGCCTAAAGTGAAAGAATACAAATGAAATATTCCTTTAACTGCTTCACCACCGGAAGGTTTTACCCCCTTCCTGACCAGAGCACTTTTTTGCGATTCGGCACTACGTACTTTAACTGACAATTACGCGGTCGTGCGATGTTGCGCCCAAACAAAATTGACGTCCTTTTTTTCCTACAAATAGAGCTTTCTTTTGGTGGTATTTTATCACCTCTGCGGTGTTTATTTTTTGCGCTATAAACAAAAAAAGAGTGACAATTATGAAAAAAAAGCAATATTTTTAACTTTTTGCTATAATAAATATCCCCCAAAAATATATAAAAAAAACAATTTTTTTCTTCAGTTTAGGCTGATATGTATTCTTCTAAATATTTTGGGTAAAAAAAATCACAATAAGTGTATATTGATTGGTTTGCGCAAAAGTTATAGCATACAGGTATGCCCATTTGCCCACCGCTGGCATTGTGCCGACGTATATCGGTGTGCAGCGGTCGGCAAGTGGTTAAATATCATGCCCGGGGTCCCCTTAGTCTGCCTGTAAAGTGGTGCATCTGTGCGAAGTGTAAAACAGTGCCGCAGCAATAATGACATTTCTAAAGAAAAAAATGTCATATAAACTTGCTCACGGCTGCAATGTATTGCCAGCTCCCAGCAACATAGATGAAAAGTCATGGGGAAAAAACGGCGTAGGGTCCTCCCAGACCTTACCAGGCCTTTCGGGTCTAGAGTATGGATATTAAGGAAAACTCCACACCAAAATTTTAAAAAAATTGGCGTGGGGTCCCCCCAAAAATCCATACCAGACCTTTATCCGAGCATGCAGCCTTGAGGTCAGGACGGGGGGGAGGCAGTGCCCCCCCTTCCTGAACCATACCAGGCCACATGCCCTCAACATGGGGAGGGTGCTTTGGGGTCACCCCAAGGAACCTTCTCCCCATGTTGATGGGGACAAGAGCCTCTTCCTGACAACCCTGGCCATTGGTTGTCGGGGTCTGTGGGCAAGGGGTTAATCAGAATCTGTAAGCCCCCTTTAACAAGGGGCCCCCAGATCCCCCCCATGTGAATGGGTATCGGGTACATTGTATTCCTACCCATTCACCAAAAAAAGTGTCAAAAAGTAAAGACCACAGCAGACAGTTTTTGACAATGCCTTGATTTAAAAAAAAAAAATGTCCTGCGATGTCCATCCATCTTCAATCATGCCGCCTGATGGACCTGAAAAATAGAAAAAAAAACAAAAAAACTGCCTCCATGGGAGGTCTGACTGCTGTCTTTTCGCTTTGACAGCTCTTATATAGGCAAAGGCGGGGCCACCTGCTGACTAGGGATGAGCCGAACACCCCCCGGTTCGGTTCGCACCAGAACCCGCGAACGGACCGAAAGTTCGCACGAACGTTAGAACCCCATTGACGTCTATGGGACTCGAACGTTCGAAATCAAAAGTGCTCATTTTAAAGGCTAATTTGCATGGTATTGTCCTAAAAAGGGTTTGGGGACCCGGGTCCTACCCCAGGGGACATGTATCAATGCAAAAAAAACTTTTAAAAACGGCCGTTTTTTCGGGAGCAGTGATTTTAATGATGCTTAAAGTAAAAAAAAAAAAGTGAAATATTCCTTTAAATATCGTACCTGGGGGGTGTCTATAGTATGCCTGTAAAGTGACGCGTGTTTCCCATGTTTAGAACAGTCCCTGCACCAAATGTCATTTTTAAAGGAAAAAATCTCATTTAAAACTGCTTGCGGGTTTAATGTCATGTCGGGTCATGGCAATATGGATGAAAATCAGTGAGACAAACGGCATGGGTACCCCCCAGTCCATTACCAGGCCCTTTGGGTCTTGTATGGATATTAAGGGGAACCCCGCACCCAAATTAAAATAAGGAAAGGTGTGGGGCCACCAGGCCCTATATACTCTGAACAGCAGTATACAGGCGGTGCAAACAAGACAGGGACTGTAGGTTTGTTGTTAAGTAGAATCTGTTTGTAATTTTGAACATTTTTAATGTGTTTAGCTCCAGCCAAAAAATCTTTTCTAAGCTTTTTGGAAAACATAGGGAAGGGTTATCACCCCTGTGACATTTGTTTTGCTGTCTTTCCTCCTCTTCAGAAGATTTCACCTCACTTTTTTGTCCCAATGAAAAATGTTTTTTGAAAATTTGGGTTTTTTTGTGGAACAAGGATTGGAAAGCATCAGTGGAAAGGAGAAATTGTTTTCCCATATTAACTCTTACAGGAGAGAATTTCCCTTCCTAGGGGTAGATTTCATCTCACTTCCTGTTGTCTCCTTCCGTTTGCAAGTAGGAGTCGTTTGTAAGTTAGATGTTTGAAAGTAGGGTCCTGCCCTATATACTCAGCAGAAATTTGGGCCTTAGGTGTTGCTGTGGCCACAACACTGTAAGCCCTCACAGGGCCCTGCTGTGAAATATTAGATCAAGAATTGTAATTACATGCCCCTGTTGAACAGGAACTGAAAAATTAGGCCTTAGGCACTGGTGCTGGTGCCACAACACTGCAAACCCTCACAGACACTCTAGTTGGAACGCAGGAACGAGCCCTGCTGCAAATTATTGCTTCAAAAATTGTAATTACACGCCCCTGTTAGACAGGGGCAGAAAAATTGGGCCTTAGGCACTGGTGCTGGTGCCACAACACTGCAACCCCTCACAGACACTCTAGTTGGAACGCAGGAACGAGCCCTGCTGCAAAGTATTGCATCAAAAATTGTAATTACACGCCCCTGTTAGACAGGGGCAGAAAAATTGGGCCTTAGGCACTGGTGCTGGTGCCACAACACTGCAACCCCTCACAGACACTCTAGTTGGAACGCAGGAACGAGCCCTGCTGCAAAGTATTGCATCAAAAATTGTAATTACACGCCCCTGTTAGACAGGGGCAGAAAAATTGGGCCCTAGGCACTGGTGCTGGTGCCACAACACTGCAACCCCTCACAGACACTCTAGTTGGAATGCAGGAACGAGCCCTGCTGCAAAGTATTACATCAAAAATTGTAATTACACGCCCCTGTTAAACAGGGGCTGAAAAATTGTGCCTTAGGCACTGGTGGTGGCGCCCAGAACCAAAAATGTTCTTACAAGCTATCAGCGTGATGATTGAGGAGGAAGAGGATAATTACTCAGGGATAGTCACTCAGCATCAGCATAGGCAGTCTTTGAAGGGATCTGAGATTTCAAAAAAAATTATTCGGTTACATCAGCATCAGGTGCTTGGTAGCTGGTGGTGATCCAAGACTCATTCATTTTTATGAAGGTCAGCCGATCGACCGAGTCGGTGGACAGACGCACCCTGTGATCGGTTACCACGCCTCCAGCAGCACTGAATGTGCGTTCCGAAAGAACGCTGGATGCAGGACAGGCCAGTAGCTCAATTGCATACTGTGCAAGCTCTGGCCAGTGATCCATCCTCAAGACCCAGTAACCCAGAGGATTTTCGGTGGGAAAGGTGTCCAAGTCTGATCTTGCCCCTAGGTATTCCTGCACCATGTAAAACAGACGCTGGCGATGGTTGCTGGAACCGATCATACCTTGGGGCTGCGGACCAAAAAATTGTCTGAACGCATCGGTCAGACGGCCACCTTCTCCACCGCTCCTTCTTTGACTGACCGAAGCCTCAGCAACACGTTGTCCAGAAACAGGAGTTTGTAACCTCCCAGTCTCTGGGAACGCGTTGCACAGACCTTTCTGCAAGGCCTCCCGAAGATGTTTCATCCTCTGCTCCCTCTGCGATGGCAAGATAAGGTCCGCAACCTTACCCTTGTAACGTGGATCAAGGAGGGTTGCCAGCCAGTATTGGTCCTTCTCCTTGATACCACGAATACGAGGATCCTTACGCAGGCTTTGCAGGATCAGGGAGGCCATGCAGCGTAGGTTTGCTGAGGCATTCGGTCCGGAGTCCTCTGGGTCACTAAGAACGACATGGTCCGCAGCCACCTCCTCCCAGCCACGTACAAGTCCATGTGTTTCTTGGGACTGATCCCTTAAAGACTGCTGCTGATGCTGAGTGCCAGGCTCCACCTCCATACTGACACAATCTTCCTCCTCTTCCTCTTCCTCCTCGTCCTCTTCCTGTGTGATCGGCGGGCACGCAGGAACACTGTCTGGATAAAGGGGGCCTTGAGAGCTAAGGAAGTCCTCCTCTTCCTGCCTCTGTTCTGCCTCAAGTGCCCTGTCCATTATTCCACGCAGCGTGTGCTCCAACAGGTGGACAAGGGGGACAGTGTCACTGATGCATGCACTGTCACTGCTCACCATCCTCGTGGCCTCCTCGAATGGTGACAGGACAGTGCATGCATCCCTGATCATGGCCCACTGGCGTGGGGAAAAAAAACCAAGCTCCCCTGACCCTGTCCTGGTGCCATAGTCGCACAGGTACTCATTGATGGCCCTCTGCTGCGTGTGCAGCCGCTGCAGCATGGCCAACGTTGAGTTCCACCTGGTGGGCATGTCACAGATTAGGCAGTTCTTGGGCAGGTTAAACTCCTTTTGGAGGTCCGTCAGCCGAGCACTGGCATTATATGACCGGCGGAAATGCACACAGACTTTCCTGGCCTGCCTCAGGACATCCTGTAAGCCCGGGTACCTGCCCAAGAACCGCTGCACCACCAAGTTAAGGACGTGAGCCAAACAGGGCACATGGGTCATTTGTCCCTGTCGGAGGGCAGAGAGGAGGTTGGTGCCATTGTCGCAAACCACCATTCCTGCCTTAAGTTGGCGTGGCGTCAACCACCTCTGAACCTGCCCCTGCAGAGCTGACAGAACCTCTGCCCCAGTGTGGCTCCTGTCCCCCAAGCACACCAGCTCAAGCACCGCATGGCATCTTTTGGCCTGCGTACTTGCGTAGCCCCTTGAACGCCTACGGAGCACCGCTGGTTCCGAGGAAGAGGCCATGGAGGAAGAAGAAGAGGAGGGGGTGGAGGAGAGAGGTGTGTCACAATCAGCATTTTGGAGGCGTGGTGGCGGAACAACCTCCAACACTACTGCACCTTGTCCTGCATCCTTCCCAGCTGCCAGCAGAGTCACCCAATGCGCCGTGAAACTTAGGTAACGTCCCTGTCCATGCCTGCTGGACCATGAGTCAGCGGTAATATGCACCTTACCGCTGACCGCCCTGTCCAGCGAGGCATGGACATTGCCTTCCACATGCCGGTAGAGAGCCGGAATCGCCTTCCGTGAGAAAAAGTGGCGTTTGGGTACCTGCCACTGAGGAACCGCACATTCCACAAACTCACGGAAGGGGGCAGAGTCTACCAACTGAAAAGGCAGCAGTTGAAGTGCTAGCAATTTTGCCAAGCTAGCATTCAACCGCTGGGCATGTGGATGGCTGGGAGCAAACTTCTTTCGGCGGTGCAGCAGCTAGGGCAGGGAAATTTGCCTGGTACAATCTGACGTCGGTGTACCAAAAGCAGATTGCCCACAAGTACTTGGCTGTGACACACCTAATTCTACACCTTCATTCCTCTCACTGCAGGTCTCAGAGAGGACTGAAGGTCTAGTGGGGTTGGAAATCTCAGCTGATGAGGAGCAAGGAGAGATCCTCTTTGTTCTTTGGTGTGGGTCTTTTAGATACGCTTGCCAACGAACTGCATGGCAGGTCAACATATGTCTGGTCAAGCATGTGGTACCCAAGCGGGAGATGTTTTGGCCACGCGAGATACGCTTGAGACATATGTTGCAAATAGCAGCGGTGCGATCTGATGCACTCGTCTCAAAAAAGGCCCACACCAAAGAACTTTTTGAATAACGCGCAGAGACTGCAGCGCCCTGCACATGTGGAGCTTTGGGGTGTGATGCAGTCAATGTGCTGCCCTTAGGCTGGCCCCTGGAGGGCATCCTGCCTCGTTGGTGATGTGCTGCCGCCTCCTCCTCCTCCTCCTCCTCCTCCTCCTCTCTCCTATCAGGCACCCAAGTTGAGTCAGTGACCTCATCATCCCCTCCCTCCTCATCACTGGAGCAAACCTGGCAGTATGCTGCAGCAGGGGGAGCATGACTGCCAGATTGCTGTCCTTCTTGGGCACCCCCTCTGTCCGCGCTCATGTTACTGCCTTCATCGAGCTCAGTATCGTCATCAGAGCCTTCCAAACGCTGGGCATCCTCCTGGAGCATGTACCCAACACTGTGGTCAAACAGTTCGAGGGAATCCTCATGAGGACATGGTGGAGCTAGGGAAGGAGTCATTGATGACATTGAGCTGAGGGAAGAGGCCGCTGCTTTGCCAGACAAAGCACCCTGGGCATGGGTGAGAGAGGATGAGGGGGATGAGGACGGCTTGGTCATCCACTCGACCAAGTCTTCCGCATGTTGCGGCTCAACACGGCCAGCTGCCGAAAAAAAGGCCAAGCGTGTCCCATGGCCACGTGCTGATGAGGATGCACCGTCTCCACGACCAGCACTAGACACAGAGCCTGCTTGCCCTCTCTTATTGGCTTGTGACTGTCTGCCTCTCCTTCTTGGCCTTCCAGACATACTAATGGCCTGTAGCTGCACTAAGCTGGGATAGAACACCTGTAATTTTCTTCAAGTAGCTTTATATACTGTAACCAGACAAGCCTGCCTGTCAGTAGGAAGATAACAGGAACGGATCTAGCTGAACACTGTGAGCAGGACGCACTGTACTAAATGTAAATAGTCTAGCTGCCTGACCGTGGTACTAATAGGATCAAATAGAACACCTGTAATTTTCTTCAGGTAGCTTTATATACTGTAACCAGACAAGCCTGCCTGTCAGTAGGAAGATAACAGGAACGGATCTAGCTGTACACTGTGAGCAGGACGCACTGTACTAAATGTAAATAGTCTAGCTGCCTGACCGTGGTACTAATAGGATCAAATAGAACACCTGTAATTTTCTTCAGGTAGCTTTATATACTGTAACCAGACAAGCCTGCCTGTCAGTAGGAAGATAACAGGAATGGATCTAGCTGAACACTGTGAGCAGGACGCACTGTACTAAATGTAAATAGTCTAGCTGCCTGACCGTGGTACTAATAGGATCAAATAGAACACCTGTAATTTTCTTCAGGTAGCTTTATATACTGTAACCAGACAAGCCTGCCTGTCAGTAGGAATTTAACAGGAACGGATCTAGCTGAACACTGTGAGCAGGACGCACTGCACTAAATGTAAATAGTCTAGAAGATAACAGGAACGGATCTAGCTGAACACTGTGAGCAGGACGCACTGCACTAAATGTAAATAGTCTAGAAGATAACAGGAACGGATCTAGCTGAACACTGTGAGCAGGACGCACTGCACTAAATGTAAATAGCAGGAACGGATCTAGCTGAACACTGTGAGCAGGACGCACTGCACTAAATGTAAATAGTCTAGAAGATAACAGGAACGGATCTAGCTGAACACTGTGAGCAGGACGCACTGCACTAAATGTAAATAGCAGGAACGGCTCTAGCTGAACACTGTGAGCAGGACGCACTGCACTAAATGTAAATAGCAGGAACGGATCTAGCTGAACACTGTGAGCAGGACGCACTGCACTAAATGTAAATAGCAGGAACGGATCTAGCTGAACACTGTGAGCAGGACGCACTGCACTAAATGTAAATAGCAGGAACGGATCTAGCTGAACACTGTGAGCAGGACGCACTGCACTAAATGTAAATAGCAGGAACGGATCTAGCTGAACACTGTGAGCAGGACGCACTGCACTAAATGTAAATAGCAGGAACGGATCTAGCTGAACACTGTGAGCAGGACGCACTGCACTAAATGTAAATAGCAGGAACGGATCTAGCTGAACACTGTGAGCAGGACGCACTGCACTAAATGTAAATAGCAGGAACGGATCTAGCTGAACACTGTGAGCAGGACGCACTGCACTAAATGTAAATAGTCTAGAAGATAACAGGAACGGATCTAGCTGAACACTGTGAGCAGGACGCACTGCACTAAATGTAAATAGCAGGAACAGATCTAGCTGAACACTGTGAGCAGGACGCACTGCACTAAATGTAAATAGTCTAGAAGATAACAGGAACGGATCTAGCTGAACACTGTGAGCAGGACGCACTGCACTAAATGTAAATAGCAGGAACGGATCTAGCTGAACACTGTGAGCAGGACGCACTGCATTAAATGTAAATAGTCTAGATAGAAGATAACAGGAACGGATCTAGCTAAACTGAATACAGTGTATATATATATATATATGCAACACCTGGGATGCATATATATACACAATACACTGTAAGTGCAGCTAACTGACTGACTGTTCTGCCTAATCTATCTAACTCAAATCAAATGACACTGTCTCTCTCTCTCTCTCTATCTCTCAGCACACCGGAACACACACTACACAGGGCCGCCGTGCAGGCGGCCTTATATAGTGTGGGGTGTGTACTAAATCCCCTGAGCCATAATTGGCCAAAGCCACCCTGGCTTTGGCCAATTACAGCTCTCTCTACTGACGGCGCTGTGATTGGCCAAGCATGCGGGTCATAGTGCATGCTTGGCCAATCATCAGCCAGCAATGCACTGCGATGCCGCAGTGAATTATGGGCCGTGACGCGCCACATGAATTTAGCGCGAACGGCCCATAACGTTTGCAATTCGGCGAACGATCGAACAGCCGATGTTCGAGTCGAACATGGGTTCGACTCGAACACGAAGCTCATCCCTACTGCTGACGTAACAGGGTGACCCCTCCCCCTCTGATGTCACATGATATCACATGACATCAGAAGGAGGCCAGTCACAGCCTGTAACAGTTTTCAAGGCCAAGAGACAGCAGTCCCCGGGAGGCTTCCCATTTATGTTTTGGGACCGTCAGGCAGCGTGATTGAAAATGGAAGGATAACACCGGAATTTTCAAAATATGTCTGTTGTGGTTTTTACGTTTTTTACACTTTTTTTTGGTGAATGGGTAGGGGTACAATGTACCCCACGCCTTTTTTTTTTTCTTAATTCTGTCATAGGATTCCCCTTAACCACTTCAATACACTGTATTATATACCCTGCACTGTAGTAGATATATATATATATATATATATATATATATACTGACTGCACTATATATTCTCCACTGTATTATATACACTACACTGACTGGACTATATACTCTGCAATATATTATATATACTACACTGACGGCCCTATATATTCTCCACTGTATTATACATACTACACTGACTGCACTATATACTCTGAACTGTATTATATATACTATACAAACTGCACCATATACTCTGAACTGTATTATATATACTGTACGGACTGCACTATATACTCTGAACTGTATTATATATATACTATACGGACTGCACTATATACTCAGAACTATATTATATATACTATACAGACTGCACTATATACTCTGCACTGTATACTATATACTACACTAACTGCACTATATACTCTGAACTGTATCCCTCCTAGATTGTAAGCTCTAACGAGCAGGGCCCTCTGATTCCTCCTGTATTGAATTGTATTATACTTGTACTGTCCTCCCTAATGTTGTAAAGCACTGCGTAAACTGTTGGCGCTATATAAATCCTGTATAATAATAATAATAATATATATGTATACTACACTGACTGACTGCACACTACACTAACTACCTGCCTAATCTCCATTCAATCACTATATATGGCCGTCGTGTAAGCAGCAGCACCCTACCTTTGGCCAATCATGGCTCTCACAGCACTTCGCACTGTGATTGGCCAAAGCATGCAGGTCTGGTGCATGCTTTTGCCAAACAGCGGCATCAATGCACTGCTATCTCGCAGTGCACTATAGGGCGCTCGGCGGCTGGCGAACTTGCCGCGAGCACCCCATATGTTTGTTTGTTCTATCAACAAACGAACACCAGATGTTCCAGTCGAACTTACATTCGACTCGAACATTGAAAGCATCCATAATTATAAACAGAAGCCCTGAAAAAAAAGCATCCTTACATATGAAAATTACACTTTTTCATATAAATTGTGTTTTTAACACAATGGCATACACTATTGGACACTCAAAATAACTCTTTGATTTTCATAATTCTTTATACTAAATATCCACATAATATGATTTTATAGAAAAAAAATACTGCATTTTTTGAACAAGGGACCTTTAAAGCATTAGTTTGTTTCTCTATTATTTTATTACTTTATTAATTGTGTACATACTATGTAATTTCCATTGCATTTTTCATTGATATGCCTCATTTAGTACACATTTATATTACATACTGTGAACATATTATATATTACTGTAATTATCAATAAAATAATATATTATTATATATACCTATAATGATTGAATCTTTCCAGCCATTTAGAATCACTCTGATTTTTAGATAAACATTCATGCCCTCTAGTGGAGAACAGTTATAAACAGAATAGTAGTGAATGTGTATAGGATGTGCATACCTTAACTGTAAATATATTTAGTAAAAACCATTAAACCATTTTTTTTTTTTTATAAGAATATGGTTTGACTTTATGGGACTTTTATGGATATGAATGTCATTTCAGTTATGCATTTCTAGCATTTAGAGACATAAGAAAGCATTACAAAAAATAAAAAATAGGTAATTGAAAATCCACAAAAGATTATCTGTACAACAGTGTAAAAAAGAAACATCGATGACATTGCTGAGTTTTCATTCTGCACATCCTTGTTACTGATTCTCATGCTGATCCTCGTTTTAATAATTGAAGTCACTAACCCAAAGCAAATATAAAGACAAGAACTTCTGACTTAACATGAATTAGATCAATTAAACTTTAGCTGCTTACTGGCTGCGACCACTATATCTCTGTCTATCCTGAACTGTACACAACAGAAAGGTAAATTAGTAATTTAGAAGGACCAAATAAAACCAAATTTACAAAAAGAAACACAAACTTAAAATAAACTGTCAAAGTGCTTGGGAAAATAAGAAAAATTAAACCACTATATACTGTACACTGCACAACCTGTGTGCATAAGCACCCTTAAAATACAAAACATATAAATGCCAAAAAAAGAACAGCGCTATAATCAATGTCCTTAAAACTTCAACATATAATCACCGCAAACAGTCCCAATTATAATACATAATGAACAAATAAGTGAGAAAATCTTCTTCATAAATTCAATCATGCAGGCCACCACATGCTCTACCATCTGAACTGCACTAACTGATATGTGTGACCTCCAAATTATAGTTACTTAAATACTTACTTGTTCATCACATATTATAATTGGAACTGTTTGCACATGATTATATGTTCAGTTTTGAGGACACTGATTATAGTGCTGTTCTTTTATTTAAATACTCCACTGCAGGCTGCACTCTCTGCCAGAGTCTATTTATGGAGGCGATGCTAGTCCTAGACCTACTTGGTATGCACTGTCCAAAAGAAAAGGAGAATGGAAAGGGGGGAACAAAGGGGACTTGCAAGATAATTATTACAGGAGGGGCAGTTCTTTGAGATGTTCTTCTGCTGGCTAACACTGGGACCCTTTAAGTGTGTTGGTGCACTTAAAGTGATACTAAAGTCTTGTTTTTTTGTTTTTTTTTAGTTAAAAATAACAAACAAGTTATACTTATCTGCTCTGTGCAGTGGTTTTGCACAGAGCAGTCTCCTCTTCTTGGGTCCCTCTTTGGCACTCCTGGCCCCTCCTTCCTGTTGAGTGCCCCCACAGCAAGCAGCTTGCTAAGGGGGCACCTGAGCGCAGCTCTGTGTGTCCATTCAGACAAGGAGCAGCGACCTGGCCATGCCCCCTTTCTCTCCTCATTGTCTCAGCGCATGAGGAGGGGAGTCCCGGGCAACCGAGACACTCCTGCAACTCCTGCGACTGTATAGATAAGGTATAGTCTCAGTACAGGTTCAAAGTAGATGTGGTTCAGATGTAGTAAAGGTTTGGTTTAATGAGGCATAGGGTTGGCATAGGTGCAGTATAGGTTTGGAATAAGTGTGGTATAGAGTGCAGTATGGGTGCTGTATGGAGGTGGTGACCTCTTTCTGTAGAAGGGGGGCCCCCTCGGTCTCTCCCCAGAAGTCTTTTAGTGATCAGTGGTAGGAAGCAGGAGGTGAGTGTCCGTCTCCATGCGGCAGCGGTGCAGGTGCTATTATATTGGTGGTGATGAGCTGCCCCGGGTGTTCTCACTCCCAGCCTCAGGCTCAGATCACCGCTGGTATGGTCTTCCAATGGCAGGCGAATATCCAGACAGAGGTGCTCACTCTCTAACTCCTTTGGTGCCAAAAGGAAGAACTTTCCGAGGCAGTTTAATAAAAATCATCTCTCCACTCCTAATGGTATCTGTAGTGTAAGATTACATCTGGGAGGTTATTTACTAAAACTGGAGAGTGCAAAGTCTGGTGCAGCTCTGCATAGAAATCAATCAGCTTCCAGGTTGTATTGTGTAGTATTCTTGTTCCTTTTTTTATTTGCACAAACATACAATTTTTCAGGACAAACTTTCGTGGTATGTCCCCTTCATCAAGGTCCAAGCAGTACTGATTCACAAACATTTTAGCAGAATGTTAAAAAAAACAAACATAAAAAAACACACATCTCTGAGGCAAAGGAAAAAAAGAGAAAAACAAATATAAACAAATTTACCTGGCAATGGTAATCAAATTAGCATAGTTAGTGAGATAAGACAGATGGAGAACTATAGACTGGTGGGGATGGGGGATGATAGTCACAGACTACTACACTAATACGGCTAAAATCACCTCAAGCAGGTTTTATTGTCAAAGCTTAATTCAACAACCTGAAGTTAGAAGCTGATTGGATACCATGCACAGCTGCATGGAGTGCAAACGTTTTAGTAAATCTCCCCCTTGGTGTCCAGATCAGCATAAATGGTAGCAAGGCCACCTCTAGTGCAGCAGTGGGCAGTAGTAAAGTTTAATCTACTGAGCGCTAGAACTATAGTGCCAGAGCGCATTTATGGTGGCGATGCTAGTCCTAGACCAACTTGGTATACATTGTCCAAAAGAAAAGGAAAATGGTAGAGGTGTGGGCAAGGGAACAAAGGGGGCTTGGGGCATAATTATTATGGGAGGGGCAGTCCTTTGAAATGTTCTTCTGCTGGCTAACATTGTCCCAGTTAACCTGCATGCAATATACTGTTATACTGTATAGGTACGGAATAGTATTGGCACAAGGTAGATGTGGTTCAGATGTGGTAAAGGTTCAATATAATGCGGTATAGGTGCAGTTTAGGTTTGGAATAAGTGCGGTATAGCATGCATTATAGGTGCAGTATGAATTGGGTATACTTGGTGTCCTGCTGTCAGTGCCCCAGTCCCTGCTAGCAGTATTAGCAATGGGTAAATAGCCCTCCTATCAGTCCCAAAGATGCTGTGGTGACCTCTCTCTCTGTAGAAGGGGGGGGCCCCTCGGTCTCCGAGAGGTGGGAAGTAGAGGGTGATGAGAGGTGGGAAGTAGAGGGTGAATGGATATTCCAGTCTCCCTGCGGCAGCAGTGCAGGTGCTTTGATGAGGGCGGTACTGTGCTGGCTCACTACCTCTCAGGTAGGTCTTAGGCTTGGAATACCGCTGGTATGGTGTTCAGCTGGCAGGTGCCTTCTCTCTAATTCCCTCTACACCAAGAGGAAGAACTTTTCAAGGCAGTTTAATAAAAAAAAAATCTCTCCTCTCCTGCTGCACAGTTTCCATTGGAATCTGTAGTGTAGGGAGCCCATTGACTCCATTATATGGCTGCTATCTCAAACTACAACTTCAAAGATTATCAGTGCTCTGCATAGAAGTCTATGGGATTGCTTGGCTTTAGCTCGCCCCCCTGCTGGCCAGAGGAGAATGGTGCAGCATAACATCAGTACCTCAGTAGAGGGAGAGAAGAATAACAGGCAATGCCTCTTTCTACATATTGCTGTAGCCCAGTGTCCAGCTACACTGACAATCACCTCCTTTGAAACACATTGAATTCAGTATACTGTTAATAAAATGACTGCCAGAAAGTGGTAAAATCAGTCAGTAGCAAGGGATTTAGGCCCATTTTTTTAATGTACTGTAAATTGTTAGACAGGGTCAATTTGTTTTTTTGGGGGTTAGCTGGTGAGTGTGCTGGGAAATTGTTGTCTGTTTGTAATGTGCATTGCCTTTCCATGTGCACCTCCTGCAAATATAAATTGGGGTGGTTGCCATCTTTTTGTAAAGCTTATTTGCTGGATTTGGTGTGGGGACACATTGGATACCTTCAGCTGCCATTGTACCATTGTGCTCTTGCTGGGCAGTCAGTGTGTCCCTGTGCCTTTAACCACTTCAGCCCCGGACCATTATGCTGCCTAAGGACCAGAGGACTTTTTCCAATTTGGCACTGCGTCGCTTTAACTGCTAATTGCACGGTCATGCAATGCTGTACCCAAACGAAATTTGCGTCCTTTTCTTCCCACAAATAGAGCTTTCTTTTGATGGTATTTGATCACCTCTGCCGTTTTTATTTTTTGCGCTATAAACGGAAAAAGACAGAAAATTTTGAAAAAAAATGATATTTTCTACTGTTTGTTATAAAAAAAATCCAATAAACTCAATTTTAGTCATACATTTAGGCCAAAATGTATTCGGCCACTTGTCTTTGGTAAAAAAAAATTCATTAAGTGTATATTTATTGGTTTGCGCAAAAGTTATAGCGTCTACAAACTAGGGTACATTTTCTGGAATTTACACAGCTTTTAGTTTATGACTGCCTATGTCATTTCTTGAGGTGCTAAAATGGCAGGGCAGTACAACCCCCCCCCCCCCAAATGACCCCATTTTGGAAAGTAGACACCCCAAGGAAATTGCTGAGAGGCATGTTGAACCCATTGAATTTTTTTTTTTTTTTGTCCCAAGTGATTGAATAATGACAAAAAAAAAAAATATTTACAAAAAGTTGTCACTAAATGATATATTGCTCACACAGGCCATGGGCCTATGTGGAATTGCACCCCAAAATACATTCAGCTGCTTCTCCTGAGTACGGGGATACCACATGTGTGGGACTTTTTGGGAGCCTAGCCACGTACGGGGCCACGAAAACCAATCACCACCTTCAGGATTTCTAAGGGTGTAAATTTTTGATTTCACTCTTCACTGCCTATCACAGTTTTGGAGGCCATGGAATGCCCAGGTGGCACAAAACCCCCCAAATGACCCCATTTTGGAAAGTAGACACCCCAAGCTATTTGCTGAGAGGCATGGTGAGTATTTTGCAGCTCTCATTTGTTTTTGAAAATGAAGAAAGACAAGCAAAACATTTTTTTTTCTTTTTTCAATTTTCAAAACTTTGTGACAAAAAGTGAGGTCTGCAAAATACTCACTATATCTCTCAGCAAATAGCTTGGGGTGTCTACTTTCCAAAATGGGGTCATTTGGGGGGTTTGTGCCACCTGGGCATTCCATGGCCTCCGAAACTGTGATAGGCAGTGAAGAGTAAAATCAAAAATTTACGCCCTTAGAAAGCCTGAAGGCGGTTCTTGGTTTTCGGGGTCCCGTACGCGGATAGGCTCCCAAAAAGTCTCACACATGTGGTATCCCCGTACTCAGGAGAAGCAACAGAATGTATTTTGGGGTGTAATTTCACATATTCCAATGGCATGTTTGAGCAATATATCATTTAGTGACAACTTTGTGCAAAAAAAAAAAAATTTGTCTCTTTCCTGCAACTTGTGTCACAATATAAAATATTCCATGGACTCGACATGACTCTTAGCAAATAGCTTGGGGTGTCTACCTTCCAAAATGGGGTCATTTGGGGGGGTTTTGAACTGTCCTGGCATTTTATGCACAACATTTAGGAGCTTATGTCACACATCACCCACTCTTCTAACCACTTGAAGACAAAGCCCTTTCTGACACTTTTTGTTTACATGAAAAAATTTTTTTTTTTGCAAGAAAATTACTTTGAACCCCCAAACATTATATATATTTTTAAAGCAAATGCCCTACAGATTAAAATGGTGGGTGTTTCATTTTTTTTTTCACACAGTATTTGCGCAGCGATTTTTCAAACGCATTTTTGGGGAAAAAACACACTTTTTTAAATTTTAATGCACTAAAACACACTATATTGCCCAAATGTTTGATGAAATAAAAAAGATGATCTTGGGGGCAGGAGGCGGAGCCTAGCAGAGCAGACATGCATTGTTAGAGCTCCACACCGCTGAGGAGAGAAGAGAAGGACAAAGCGGAGCCTGCAGGCTCAAAAGGTATCCATTTGAACCTTTTTGCCCCAGGGAACAAACTGTGAAAGTTTGGGCAGGAAATATGGTACTGGGAGGAAACCGTGGCAGAAATAAAAATCACCTCACAAAGAGCTCACAGGCACTCATTGCAGCTGAAGCAGCTTCAGTCACCTCACAATATACAGCATCAGGGCGCTCTCACAGACAGAAAATGTCACAGCAAGACTCTCCATTTGAGTCAGATACAGAACAAATCCTCTCACAAACTTCTCCACAAGCCTCCTCAGTATCCCCAGTAATATTATTACAATTTGAAAAGATGCTTCATAAGGCTTTAAAACAAACCTCAGACCAAATAACAAACAGCCTAACCAAAGAAATAAGAGAGCTGGGAAACCGCACCGCAGCCTTAGAAATAAAAATGGATGAAACTGAAATTACAACCCAAGAAAATATAACAGAATTGGAACAATTAAAAAAAGAGAATTTAATACTTCAAACTAAGCTCGAAGATTACGAAAATAGAGCCAGACGTTCAAACTTGCGCATAAGGGGAATACCTGAAACTGTGACAGACCTGCAATCTACTATTACTGCTCTATTACAAGAACTAAAGCCAGATATCCCTATTGAACGTTTAGAACTGGACAGAGTACACAGAGCCCTCACAGCCAAAAAGAAAGATGGACCCCCACGTGATATAATCACAAAATTTCATTATTACAGAACGAAAGAACAAATACTAATTGCTGCAAGAGAAAAAAAGGAACTTAATTTTCAAGGACACAATTATCAAATTTTTGCTGACCTATCCCAACTTACTATTACTAAAAGACGATCCATGAAACCCCAAGTAATGGAACTGCAACGCCACAACATTATGTATCAATGGGGCTTCCCCTTTTCAGTCAGATTTAACTACCAAGGTACAATTTACAGAAGCAGATCAGCAGATGAACTACAACAAACCCTTTTAAAATTAAATCTGACAGAACCCACAAGCAGCAACACTCCCACACGCAGAAGAATGGCATCATCTTCACCTTCAGGCAGCACCCAGAAAATTTCAGAACAAAATGGGAATCATCATTCTCACAAAAGAGGCCGTTATGCCACATCATCCATGGACCAAGAAGATTCAATGGACTGACATCCTAATTCCTGATATCTCTTCATTTATTATACTAAGAGATGGTTCTCTATAAAAAAAACCTGTATTTATAACTGAATGTAACTGCATTCTGATAGTCACACACTGTGTGGGATCATGTTACATTCCAGTTATATTTCTTATTACTTCTGATTCATATAGCCTTAGAATATATAAGTGAAATAAGGAAATTCTTGTTCAGTTATATATTATCAGGTAATAACAATAGATTTATTACTTTTTAGGACAAATATGTTCAATAATCCAGAAGTAATGGAAGCTTTTTCTTTCTTTTCTTAAAACAAATATATTATTACCTAACTAGTTCTTAGAATTATGTTTTTGTTTATTCTAATCTGAAGCAATACAACCTCAATTTTATGAGTTAACATATCTAAACAGTTACATATGAATAAAATATGTAATTGTTTACTCTAAAAGGGTTAAAATCCCAAAATAATTCAAACTATCTTCATCAATACCAAAGTTATTAACAGTACCTTTCTAACTGAATTATTTAGCCTAGGGCAAGACTAACCATATACAACCACCCTGGAATAAATAATTTCAACAAAAACTATATTCTGCACTCCAATTAATGAAACATCATTTTGATGTCTTTTGACATAGCACTTCTCTCCTGTAAGCGGAAGATCCGTGTACCCCCATTAGCCCTCCTCATTCTCCCAACCATATTATGTGGGAGTGTGACAAAGGCACTTATTCCCCTGAGAGAGATATTTATTCTCTTTCACGGGTAAATTGTGATTACTTGCAAAAAATAATTTATACAATGTATCATCTAATCTCATATGTTTTTTGTTTACTCTTTACTCCAGAATTCACTGGTTTCTTTTCTATCTATTCATCTCTTCAGTCCACACAGGTTGATCTGCGCAGTAAGCTCTGCATAACAAAAAGTAAGTCAAAACTATTTGATCTATTGCCATGGCACCACTGAATATACTTTCCCTGAATGTTCAGGGAATAAATGTCCCTCAAAAAAGGACCAAAGCCTTCCGTACTTTCCATAACAAAAAGGCTCACATAGTATGCCTCCAAGAAACACACTTCACCAAAGATTCTACTCTAAAATATATTTCTCCTTTTTATCAACAAATTTACACGGCTTCTGCCTGTACCAAGCAAAGGGGAACTCTAATTGCATTTCACCGATCCACACCATTCACCTTATCATCAGAAATTAAAGACCCAGAAGGTAGATACCTGATACTCATGGGTTATATAATGGATACAGCAATCACGGTGATTTCCTACTACGCTCCTAACAAACAACCTACACCATTCCTCTCACATATATTACAAGTGATTAATACACACAAAATAGGAACAGTGATAATGTGTGGGGATTCGAACCAGGTCCTCCTCCCATTTCTAGATAAATCACCTTTTACACCATCCAAAATAACCTCTAGATTACCTTTTTCTCAACTTCTTTCCAAATACAATCTGGTAGATTCGTGGAGAGAAAGTAACCCAATGAAAAAGAAATTCACGTATTTCTCGCACCCTCATCAAACCTTCACCAGAATAGATCATATTTTTCTAACAATAGGAATGATACCAGAAATTATTGCATCAGATATAATTCCGATTCCGTGGTCTGACCATAATGCAGTATACACTACTATAGCCTCAGCCATACCAAAAGCGCATGACCCAACGTGGTACTTACCGGACATAATGCTCAAACACCCACTACATCAGATGGCCATTGAACAAGCTTTAAAGGAATACATATCAATTAATAATACAACAGACATCTCCCCAATAACACTGTGGGAAGCTCATAAGCCTGTCTTGCGTGGTACAATACAAAGACAAATGGCACTATTTAAATGGGAACGCAAAAATCTAGCAAAAAAACTAGAACTCAATTTTAATGCAGCCTACATATCATTTCAAGATAATCCATCTCAGAGTACAAAATCTCATCTGGAAAAATCTAGATTGGAATACGATCTATTTCTCACTGAGTCAGTTGATAAATCCCTCAAACGCTCCAAACACAATTTCTACATGAATACAAACAAACCAGGTACATATTTGGCTCGGGCATTAAATTCAACTAACAAATCTTTCAAACCAATACGTTTGAAATTATCAAAAAATGTTTACACTTGTAATCCAGTTAAAATAGTCCATAAATTTCACTCACATCTCGCAACTTTATACAAGACAAACAATGAATTTAATCCTACAGAAGCTGAATCCTTCTTCTCAAAAATAACCTTACCTGAGTTATCTCAGAATCAAAAAAGCAGTTTGGATGAGCCTATAACTATAGATGAAGTTGCTAACGCCATAAAAGACCTAAAACTTAACAAAAGACCAGGCCCAGATGGCTACTCGGCTTTATACTATAAAACATTCTCAGAAATACTCTCTCCCATTCTCACTGAAACTTTTAACAAACTTCTAGATGGACATTCTTTTCGGCAAGAAACACTAATGGCAATTGTTTGTATGATCCCAAAACCCCTTTCTGATGATACTTCCTGTTTGAATTATCGGCCTATCTCTCTGTTAAACCTCGATATTAAATTATTAGCAAAAATAATAGCAAAACGCCTCAATAGCATTATAGGAAAATTAATACATAGAGATCAAGTAGGCTTCATGCCAAATAGACAGGCAGGCGATAATATACGCAGGGCAGTGTTATTGGCACATATTGCTAAAAAACGGAAAATCCCTTTATGTTTTCTATCTCTCGATATTAAGAGGGCATTTGACACAGTATCCTGGCAATATATGCAATATTCATTACAAAAATGGGGTTTTGGACCCCACTTTTTAACATGGATCAAAGCATTATATAATAAACCCAAAGCCTATATAAAATATGCTGGATACAAATCTGAAGCCTTTAATATTGAAAGAGGTACCCGACAGGGTTGCCCATTATCTCCCTTATTATTTGCCCTTATACTCGAACCCATGGCCCAATACATCAGAACAAACCAAACTATAACTGGCATTGAAGTAGGAGGTATTACACACAAATTATGTATATTTGCAGACGATATATTACTTTTTCTATCATCACCACAGGTCTCTGGTCCTAACTTAATATCAGCTCTTGATGGATTTGCAGCCCTATCCGGCCTTATGATTAATCCTAAGAAATGCCTAGTGCTTAATATTTCACTCACAAACATGGAATTGATCCCGGCTAGGGCTGCACTCCCATTCACATGGGCAGAAAAATCAATCCCATATCTTGGAATTCATTTAACAGCATCTCGTTCTGACTTATTCTCAACCAATTATCCTCCTGTATTAAGACAGATCACAAATCTAATAAAACAATGGTCGCAACTTCCTTTATCCTGGATAGGGAAGATTAATGCAATCAAAATGACTATTCTACCCAAATTGCTTTATCTATTCAGAGTCCTCCCTATTCCAATTCCTTCCTATTTTTTGAGAATAGTACAAAAAAGAGCAACTTCATTTATATGGGGCTCTTCTAAACCACGTATACCTATACACACACTACATCTTCCCAAAAATAAAGGAGGCCTGGGATACCCTAATTTTACTAACTACTACAGAGCAGCACATTTGGCCAGTCTGTCCAAATACCATGCAAAACAGGAAATCCCATTATGGGTATTTATAGAGGCTTCAGAAAATGACCCTCTATTAATATCAAATTTATTATGGCTTGATCCTAAAGACCGCTTTAAAATTCATAATCCCATAACTAAACACTTCTTATCTCTCTGGGATAAACTAAAAACCAAATATCAGTTACAATCTCCACACAATCCTCTCCTTTCTTTTATCAGAAATCCGGCCTTTTATCCGGCATGGATCTACCCAAATTCTTTTAAAGCTTGGACAACATCAGGCATTCAGACACTAAATGACTTCATAGCATCTAAATCATTCCTTTCATTCCCATCGCTTAGAGAAAAATATGATCTACCAAACTCTGAGATATTTAGATATCTCCAAATCAAAAATTTCTATACACCATTCCTAAAGGGGGATACACCATTATCCCAATTATCCATTTTTGAATCAATCTGTACAAAAGATCCATTTGCTAAAGGTACAATTTCATCACTTTATAATCAATTATATGGAGTAGCAAATCTTAATAGACCCTCTTACGTTCAGAGGTGGGAGGAGGACCTGGGACGAACTTTAGAAGACACGGACTGGTCTAACATATGGCTCACATCTAAGTCATCTTCACCCAACATCTTAGCACTGGAGACAAATTATAAAGTCCTAACTCGCTGGTACCTTGTACCCGCTAGAGTGGCAAAATATTCACCTAATACCTCAGCTCTTTGTTTTCGAGGATGCCCAGAAATAGGCACATATTTACACATATGGTGGACGTGCCCAGTAATCCAAACCTTCTGGAAGGAAGTCTTCGTGATTGCATCTAAAATATTTAAAAAAATAATACAACCAGATCCATATTTAACTTTACTTAATCTAAAACCGGAATGGTTAACACTCTCTCAATTCAAACCTATGATCCAACTAATAACGGCTGCAAAACAAACAGTGGCCAAGGCATGGAAATCTCCTACATTGGTACTAGCAGAAACAATTCACAGAATGAATAATACAATGTCCCATGCTAAGATGGTAGCCATCGATCAAAATCAAATTCCAAAATTTGAAAAACTTTGGCATCCTTGGATAAAACAACAGTTCCTGTCAAACTTCAATGACTCTGTCCTGTTGCCATGGTAACAGATTAAATGACTTACAGAGACACCCATTCTAAGGCTTCAAAGAGAACTAAAAAGAATAATAAACTGACGAGCGGGACAACCTTGTGGACCATACCTCTACCTTTCAACCTTTTTTCTTCTTTCTCTTTCCTTTTCTCCACCTTACGATTAAAGCTCATTATCAGAATTTATTTGACCTATATACACTCTACTTGTAAACAATATGTATAGTAGGTATAAATCATTTAAATACCTACAAAAGTAACTAAGGAAATGATATATATCTTTAATTTAGGTTTACGTGAACCCAGTGTTTAATATTTGAAATTTCATGATATTTACCTATATAAACCCTACTGTAAAACAATGAGCTTACTTTATAGATCCTTGTAAACTTACTTTATGTATCTTTATAACATTGTATACTCAATAAACTTCTTTTGACAAGGAAAAAGATGATCTTAGGCTGAGTACATGGATACCAAACATGACATGCTTTAAAATTGCGCACAAACGTGCAGTGGCGACAAACTAAATACCGTTTTAAAAGCCTTTAAAAGCCTTTACAGGTTACCACTTTAGATTTACAGAGGAGGTCTACTGCTAAAATTACTGCCCTCGATCTGACGTTTGTGGTGACACCTCACATGCATGGTGCAATTGCTGTTTACATTTGACGCCAGACCGACGCTTGTGTTCGCCTTTGCGTGAGAGCAGCGGGGGACAGGGGTGCTTTTTTTTTTTTTTTTCTTTATTATTTTTTTGCTTTTTTATCTTATTTTTAAACTGTTCCTTTCATTTTTTTTTAATCATTTTTATTGTTATCTCAGGGAATGTAAATATCCCCTATGATCGCAATAGGTAGTGATTAGATCTCTCCTCTGCCCTCAAAGCATCTGACCACACCAAGATCGGTGTGATAAAATGCTTTCCCAATTTCCCAATGGCGCTGTTTACATCTGGCGAAATCTAAGTCAATAAATGCTCGTAGCTTCCGGTTTCTTAGGCCATAGAGATGTTTGGAGCCACTCTGGTCTCTGATCAGCTCTATGGTCAGCTGGCTGAATCACCGGCTGCATTCTCAGGTTCCCTGTTGAGACAGGAGAGCCAGAGAAAAACACGGAAGACGGTGGGGGGGGGCATTCCCTTCCATTGCTTGTAAAAGCAGTCTAGAGGCTAATTAGCCACTAGGATTGCTTTTACATGAAAGCCGACCGCTGGCTGAAAAGAATGATACCAAGATGATACCTAAACCTGCAGGCATCATTCTGGTATAACCACTCAAAGTTGTGAATGGCGTACATGAAGACAAAAAAAGGTTAACAATAAAACACAGTAAACGGTAAAGTATAAAAAATTGCATACTTGAAAAGCAAACATGATAAAACATAATAACAATAAAACATTGCAGAATAGAATACAGTAAAAAAGAGCAGAACAATGGAGAGAGAATAGAGAGAGAACAATAAAACGACAACTATTTTTTTTTTTATATTTTTTTTTTTTTTTTTTTTACACTTTTTTTGTAACGTAAATTTGTTTTTAACGTAAATCCTTAGAAAGGGTCCGCACTTTTTTATTTGTTTTTTCAGGCTAGCTGGTAAGTATGTTAGGAATCTTTTGTCTGTTTGTGTTTTGGCCCATAGAGCCCTATCCTGCATTTATGTAAAAATAGCACTTCCTCTAAAAAGGGTATTTCTTTTTTCCTGACAGACTCCATGGCAGCCTTCGTGTGGATTAACCCCGCCTCCTCTCCAATGCTATAGGGACCCTACTCCCATAAGTTTGAGCTCACCACCAGAGACTGCGTTCCTTTTTTGTCCTCTTTGGACCTACAATATATGCACTTACGTTTCTTTACGTCCATCCAGATGAATTAAGACCCGAGCGGGCCGATGCCGGGCATACCATTGGAGTGGTGTGAGAGCCCAGGGCCCAGGGCGGGTGAGCAGCTTCAGGCATGTATGCCCAGTGGTGGGGGGCAGTCTGTGTATGCCCAGGACGTAACATGCAGCACGGCTAGCAAGGTCAGGAGTCTTCAGTCCATTTCTCATATTATCTCCATGGCAGTGTGTGTGTTTATTTGTGGTGTCCAGAACCCGTTTCCCCTTTTTTCCTTCCCCTGACTCCGTTCTGGCCTCCCATGGTGCCTGAAGCACTTCTGCGTTCCAGAGCACCGTCTTACTTCCGGGTCTCGACCGCGGTGAGCTCCTGCGCATGTGCGGAGCCTCAGGTGATTCCGAGGCTTGGTTTGCACATGAGCGGCTCGGCTGAGGACCCAGTGGCCGCACAGGTGCCTGACAGGGAATGTCCATGGCCCAGGCACAAGTGAAGGGCACAACGGTGACGTCACACGGGCGGAGAATTTAAATAGCAGCTCAGCCACTGCTTCTGTGGGATTTTACTGCGGACAGTGTGCGGCAGCTTCCCCAAGCCCTGGGCATCTATCAGGAGGTAAGCACTAGCTCTGGTCTGTGCTTTGTGGACAACAGCACAAAATATTTTACAGCGCACACATACAAGAATGACATTTCCTGCAGGGCTAGTTAAAAACACCTGAACATATTCAAAAAATACGGGGGTTTGGTCACACTATATGGTCATATAGTGCTAAGCCCACTTACTGCGACAAAGTACCCCAAATTAGTGGGTCCTACTCTAGTAATAGAATAGAAGATCCTTTGTCTCAACCATGGTAGCTGAACTCCTCTATGTGGGAGAACTGAAGTTTTTAACTAGCCCTGCAGGAAATGTCATTCTTGTATGTGTGCGCTGTAAAATATTTTGTACTGTTTGTAGGTCTTATAGCAGCACCATCTTGAATTTAAACGCATTGTATGGTGTGCCCCCCAAATATGTTCTTGTATATTGTAATAGGCCCTGACCAGGTCTTTTGGGCTGGAGCACCCCTCCCCCTCCTCATTACCTCTTAATTAGTGGCCACCAGAGTTAGGATGTATCCCCTTCAGTTCTCCCACATAGAGGAGTTCAGCTCCCATGGTTGAGACAAAGGATCTTCCATTCTATTACTAGAGTAGAACCCACTAATTCGGGGTACTTTGTCGCAGTAAGTGGGCTTAGCACTATATGACCATATAGTGTAACCAAACCCCCGTATTTTTTGAATATGTTCAGGTGTTTTTAACTAGCAGGAAATGTCATTCTTGTATGTGTGCGCTGTAAAATATTTTGTACTGTTTGTAGGTCTTATAGCAGTACCTTCTTGAATTTAAACGCATTGTATGGTGTGCCCCCCAAATATGTTGTTGTATATTGTAATAGGCCCTGACCAGGTCTTTTGGGCTGGAGCACCCCTCCCCCTCCTCATTACCTCTTAATTAGTGGCCACCAGAGTTAGGATGTATCCCCTTCAGTTCTCCCACATAGAGGAGTTCAGCTCCCATGGTTGAGACAAAGGATCTTCCATTCTATTACTAGAGTAGGACCCACTAATTTGGGGTACTTTGTCGCAGTAAGTGGGCTTAGTACTATATGACCATATAGTGTGACTAAACCCCCGTATTTTTTGAATATGTTCAGGTGTTTTTAACTAGCCCTGCAGGAAATGTCATTCTTGTATGTGTGCGCTGTAAAATATTTTGTACTGTTTGTAGGTCTTATAGCAGCACCATCTTGAATTTAAACGCATTGTATGGTGTGCCCCCCAAATATGTTCTTGTGGACAACAGCGTCTCTTAAAGGGACAGTAGCATTTTTTATCTTTTCTGTCCCAGGACTGTTTGACTTTCGCTTCAAGCTGTCGGTCTTCCTCTGAGGTGCCATGGATAGATCACCACCCTCATGTGGCCAGCCCTCACGCTCAAGGTATGTGAGAGGGAGGGACTAGGATGGTTCGTAGGTGGACATGCGTCCTAATGACATGCCTCTGTCTCTTTCCCTACCCCTCTTTATGTTTTGTTCAGCCCTTCTAGGTCAGATCATCAACCTGTACGGGACAACATAGACCTTGCCAGGCCACAACAGCAACATCAACATTCTTCTTTCAGGTCCAGACGTGACTCTCTGTCCAAGACCCACCAGCAGAGGAGATGTTACCATTCCTCCTCCAGACACCACACCCACCTCCTTGACAGCTGCTCTGATCGCAGAGCCTGCTGGGGATGTGGAACAAAATATTACAGCTCACACATGCAAAAAAGACATTCACCTCCAGCAAGGCTAATTTAAAACACCAAGACATTTTCAAAAAACATTATCAAAAAATATGGGGATTTGGTCACACCATATCGCTATATGGTGCTAAGCCCACTTACTGCAACAAAGTACCCCATGATTAGTGGGTCCTACACTATCCATAGATTGGGAGATCCTGCTTCTCTGAACCATGAGAGCAATACACTCTTCTATACGGGAGAACTTGAGGTGTCCACCCATGACACAAGTGGACACTAATGAGATGTACTTAATGAGGGAGTGGGGTGCTCCTCACCCAAAAGGATTTGGTCAGAATCCATACAATAGACAAACAAGATATTTGGGGGGCACAACCTAAAAGATGCATTAAAGATGTTGCAGCCATAAGACCATACAACAGAACAAAATATTACAGCGCACACATGCAAAAAAGACATTTACCTCCAGCAAGGCTAATTTGATAATCCTTTTGGGTGAGGAGCACCCCACTCCCTCATTAATACCTCTCATTAGTGTCCACTTGTGTCATGGGTGGAGACCTCAAGTTCTCCCAGAGTGTATTGCTCTCATGGTTCAGAGAAGCAGGATCTCCCAATCTATGGATAGTGTAGGACCCACTAATCATGGGGTACTTTGTCGAAGTAAGTGGGCTTAGCACCATATAGCAATATGGTGTGACCAAATCCCCCATATTTTTTGATAATGTTTTTTGAAAATGTCTAGGTGTTTTAAATTAGCCTTGCTGGAGGTAAATGTCTTTTATGCATGTGTGCGCTGTAATATTTTGTTCTGTTGTATGGTCTTATGGCTGCACTATATTTAATGCATCTTTTAGGGTGTGCCCCCCAAATATCTTGTTTGTTTTGCTGGGGATGTGGGACATGAGTCCCAGAGGGCAAATCACTATGTGATCGATGTTATGCCTGGGCAGCGGGGAAAAAGAGACAGAAAATCAGCAGATGGAGTCTCTTGTTAAGCGTGTGGTGCAGCAATACCTAATGGAGTGGGAAACAATCCGCATGCAAAGCCAGTTCACCACTTTATCTGGCTCCCTGGCTGACGATGCCCAGGAGGATCCGGGCCCATTCCAGCCTTATAATGCCTCCCCCGGCTCTTGCTGATTAGAGGGAGATGATTTTGTCGGCCCCTTCGTCTTCACCCTGGTTTCCCCCCTAATTAAGGAGGTCAGAGAGGCCCTTAAGTGGGAAGATCCTTCCACCCCTCCAGCTAAGCAGAGGAAGTTCTGTAAACACCTGGGGAAGGAACGTTCCAACTTTCTGAATTGAAGGACATTATTGATGAGGAGTGGAGAAAGGTAGATAAGAAGACCTCTATGTCAAGCAAAACTTCCAGATTATACCCCTTCAAGGCAGAAGAAGTGAAACACTCCCCTCATGGATGCAGCACTGATGTGACTGGCTAAACACGTCATTCTTCCCTTAGAGGATGCTGTATCCTTCAAGGACAGACTTGAGAGGAGAATAGATCAAGATCTCAAGAGAATTTACGGGCTAGCTGGTATGGCTTTCAAACCTGCCTTGGCCCTCGCAGCCATGTCCAAAGCTATGGAAACGTAGACAGAGAATGTGGACTCGGTACTCAGAGACATCTCAGAAGAACTGGCCAGGGGCTCGGCAGTTCAGGAATTGAAACTGGCAATGGCCTTCTTGGGGGAGGCTTCAATCGATCTTATCCGCCTGCTGGCCCGGACCATGCTATCCTCGGTTATGGCTAAGCGGGCCTTATGGTTGCGCCCTTGGCTCGCTGATCCAGCATCTAAGCAGGCCTGGTGTAGGATCTCCTTTGAAGGGCCCTCATCGTTTGGTAACAGGCTGGATAGCGCTATAGCCTGGACCACGGGTGGGAAGTCAGGCTTCCTACCACAGGATAGGCGTCTGTTTGATCAGAAGAATCCCCAGAGCAGAAGACGCAGTACTGAGCACTCAAGGGAAGCACGCTTCTATAGGCCTGGCAGGGATTTCAGAATAAATTGGAGCAGAGGTCAGACATCCTTCCAGAAATCTGCTAAAAGCCAGGCGTCCAGTGGAGGAGAGCCGGCTAAGTCATTTTGAGATTGGGCCCACCCAGGTGGGGGCGAGTCTGCTTCTCTTCCGGCATGTCTGGGTGGCCTCAATCTCGGATTACTGGACCGTCAAGATGGTCTCCACAGGCCACACATGGTCCTTCGTCTACACTCCTTTTCTCAGATTTATTTCCACCCTGCTACCATGGTCAGAAGAAAAGAAGCAGGTGTTGCTGTCCTACGTGATTTTGCTGTTAGTACAGGGAGCCGCGGTTCCCATCCCAAAGGAAGAAGAGTTTCAGGGGTATACTCCCCTCTCTTCTTGGTACAGAAGAAAAACAGTTCATGGCACCCAGTGATAGACCTAACTTACCTAAACAAGTTTATAATATCCAAAAGATTCAAAATGGAGACTTTGTCCACCATCCGACAAGCAGTACAGTCAGGCGACTGGCTAATCTCAATTGATCTGAAAGATGCCTATTTTCATGTGCCTGTGGCAAATAATTCCACAAATACCTCCGGTTCAGTGTCGGGCAAGAGCATCTACAGTTCATCTGCCTCCCTTTCGGGCTGACATCCTCACCCCGAGTCTTTTCAAAAGTTCTTCTGGTCGTAGTGACCCTCCTCAAAACAAAAGGCATATGCTTGTACCATCGACAACCTCCTGCTACTGTCCCAAGACAAGAGGCAGCTATTGTCCCAGAGAAAGCAGGTCATCACCACACTGCTCGAGTTTTGTTGGCTCCTAAACTTAGATAAAAGCCATCTGGAGCCAGTTCAGTGCCTGGTTTACCTAGGGGCCCAGTTTGACACGGTGGAAAGCACCATCTCTCTCCCAGTGGAGAAGATCCCAGTCATCCGAGGGAGAATCTCAACGGCACCGAGCTCCTCATGCTTAAAGGCCTCACAGTGCCTAAAATTTATCGGCACGATGGTCTCTACGACCCCCATGGTCAAATGGTCTCTGTGGAGGTTATGTCCTTTTCAAATAGGGTTCCTTCAACAATGGGCTTCAGGGGTGAGGATCAGTCTCTTCTGGTGGCTTCAGAGCAGAAATCACCTGCCACTCCATTGCCTCCTTCTCATGGGTCACGGTCACCACCGATACCAGCGGAACCGGTTGGGGAGCCCTTTGCAGGTCAGAACTTGCACAGGTTGCACATCGTCACAACTGGGGCTCAAACGTCCTGGAACTACGGGCAGCCTGGTGTGCCCTCCAATCCTTCTCCCATCTCCTCAAAGGGGAGTCAGTTCTATGTGAAGAGGCAAGGGAGCACCCGGAGCACCGCCATGCTACAATAAGTCGAGCCTATCATGTCCTGGGCTCAGAAAAATCTATATTTCAGTGGTCTTCGTTCCCAGAGTTCAGAATGTCCAAGCGGACACTTCCTGTCTCACACACAGTTGGACAACAATGAGTGATCTTTTCACGCGCAGACGGTCAAATGGATTCTGTCCTTGGGAGTCAATCCTGAAGTGGACCTATTTGCATTCCCCTGCATCTTCAATATCAAGAAATATTACACTCGGGGGCCGTTGCAGCCAGGCCTTTGGAGTCGATGAGCTGTCAGATCAGTAGAGCTTACACCTTTCCCCCACTCCCTATCATCTTCAAGTTTCTTCGGAGACTCCAGGTGGAAGCAGCCAAAGTGGTGGTGATAGCACCTTACTGGCCGAACAAGCAATGGATTCCCCTCCTGATCCTGCTCAGCCTCTGGGACCCAGTGCCTCTCCCTCTAAGGATAGTAAAATGTATTATGTAGCAGCGCTCAAGTCCATCGATATAAAAAATATATATAGGGTATACAAGAACTGATGGATAAAAAATAAAATAAAAAGTAATAATAATTATTAATGAATGATAAGAGATGAATAAAAATAGTCCAATGCTGTATGATGAAACATTAAAAGTCTATTGATTAAGAATCATCCATGGTAAGAATAGATATAAGAGCCAGGGGGATCTCTATGGACACAGTACTCAGGGCAGCTTCCTGTTGAGTGAAATCAGCTCTCCATAATGGTCATAAGAAACAAAGAGAAAGCGCCTCTTGAGTATAAATGTTTATTAAATTATAAAAAGCACATATAAGCACTTACATCAGGGTTTGTGGTATACAGCTTCCAAGGGGAACTGGATCCGAGTATCGTCAAACATCCGTGTGTAATGGCTGTGATGTAAGCCGGGCGGATGGCCGCAGACCTCCGCACGGAGACGCCGGCTGCAGTGCGGTAAGGCTGGATAGACACTTGCGCGTTCCAGCGTTTCTGAGCATGCGCGCATGCTCAGAAACGCATAGTGGATCCCTGTCAACTCGAACGGCCCGAGTGACGTCTACACCCACGTGTGCCAGCTGGAACGCGGAAGTGTCTATCCAGCCTTACCGCACTGCAGCCGGCGTCTCCGTGCGAAGGTCCGCGGCCATCCACCCGGCTTACATCACAGCCATTACACACGGATGTTTGACAATACTCGGATCCAGTTCCCCTTGGAAGCTGTATACCACAAACCCTGATGTAAGTGCTTATATGTGCTTTTTATAATTTAATAAACACTTATACTCAAGAGGCGCTTTCTCTTTGTTTCTTATCTCCCTCTAAGGATGGACCTTCTCTCTCAGGGGGCAGTCCTGCACCCTTGTCCAGCGATATTGAGACTGACGGTCTGGTTCTTGAGAGGGAGAGGCTAAAATCTCTTGGGGGAACTTCTAAAGTGATTTCCACCCTCATGAGTTTGAGAAAGACGAGCACCAATAAAGTTTATGGGAGAATATGGGCCAAGTTCAATGGATTCTCATCCTCTATGGGCAGATCGGTCAGAGATCCAGGAGTTCAGGATATCCTGAGCTTCCTCCAATCCAGGCTTAGATCTGTCTCTATCCATCAGCTCTCTCAGAGTTCAAGTATCAGCTCTGTCAGCCATCTCCGGAATAGCATGGGCGGTTCACCCTTCAATCCGGCAGTTCTTCCGTGGGGTTGGCAAGACTCAGGCCCCAAAGAAGACCAAGATTCCCCAGATGGGATCTTCCTCTTGTTCTTGACTCACTATCTGACTCCGGTACCTCAGGATCCGCTCCGCTTTCTGTCAAGGACCTCTCTGCAAAAGTTGCCTTCCTAGTTGCCATCACTTAGGCCAAAAGGGTTTTCTGGGATCGCGTCCTTGGGTTATGAAGAACCATTTCTAAATTTCTTCCCGGACTGGGTGGTCCTCATCCCTATGCTCGGCTCAAACCCGAAAGTCACCTCAGTGTTCCATGAAAACCGAGAAATTGTCCTACTTACATTTAGGGCCCAGGGATCTGCCGAAGCTCATTCTCTGAATGTAGGTGAATTACTGAGGGAAAACCTGCAAGTCACTTCCTCCTTTAGACACTCTAACTACCTGTTTGTCTTGCACTCTTGCAGTAACAAAGGGAAGAGAGCTTAGACTAGAACGATTGTGGCCTGGATCATCCAGTCTACTCAGCAAGCTTATAGGGCTAAGGCCTTGGCTCCTCCAGAGGTAGTGATGGCACATTCCACCGGGGGTATGGTGGCTTCGTGGGCAGCAGCCCGGCATGTGGCTCCAGACGTCATCTGAAAAGTAGCCTCATGGGCCTCCTTTAATACCTTTATGTCACATTAATGCATAGAGCCTGCTTCTCTATCTTCTGTGAACTTTGGTTTAAAAATCCTGTCGGTCAACGGGTTAAATTAAAAATTTTTCTTTGATCAGCATACCCACCCGTGTGGACTGGCTAGTTATTTCCCACATGTAGGCTGCCATGGAGTCTGTCAGGAAAACAGAAAATGTATTATCAAATACTTACCATTATTTTCCTTTCCTGATGGACTCCATGGCAGATGGAGGTCCCACCCATTGGTCAAGATTTGGCTAATTATGCAATGCAGTCTCTGGTGGTGAGCTCAAACTTATGGGAGTGGGGTCCTACAGCATTGGATAGGAGGCAGGGTTAACCCACATGTAGGCTGCCATGGAGTCCATCAGGAAAGGAAAATTACGGTAAGTATTTGATAATAAATTTCCCATTTTCTTTGGGCAGACTACCTCTATAGGATGGCTGCTAGATGACCCAGATAGCACTGTACAACTTACCCACTACACTCTTACCCAGTGTTCTAAATTTTTCTTGTTAGTTGGTACATGTCTTGAGATGAACAAGGCCCCACTACACTTGTTTAGGCTTAGTTTCTTCACAGTAACATGACTTACAATGAGCATTGGTCTCATAGCACACAGTGCAAAATATCTAATTCCAGACATGTATTACTTGTGCGTTATATGTGTTACCATTGTTTCTTGCAAAAGGTGCTTTCACCTACAATACATAGAAGTTTAAATGCACCTTATAAAAGAAATGACAGCAGCTGTTGAAATTCTGTGGCTGGGGAGCCAATTAGATGCCGTGTTGCATTTTCTAGTGACTTCCAGTGAGTTGTAATACGTAGCACTTGTATCTAAGTATCATTCTGGAACACTATGCTCAGCTCTAGTATAAGTTGATAAAGATCTGTTAAGTTTATGATACATTTATGATACAGTCTTTTTTATTGAAAATTGGCAATTGAATGAAGCTGTCAAATCATTGTGGTTTGGTACCACTACTGTCTTTCTCAGTAGATTTATATTTAAAGGACACTATAACAGTTTGGGGTCATTCATATTTTAATTATCTTTTTTTATTCTATATATTTTAAAAACTGATGTATTATAACTACTTTGAATATGCAATGTTTGTTTTCTTAAATACCAATTTAATAGATGACAAATGATTCCCAGAGCACTACGGGCTATTTAACTGCTTGCCGACCGCCCGTCGTCATTTGATGGCATCAAAATGGCTTCCCTGCGCGAATCGCCTTAGCTGTACGGTGGTAGAGGGGGCGCTCGCCGCAGTACTGAGTAGCCGATGCAGGTGCCTGGCAGTTGCGATGTCCGCCGGGCACCCACAATCGCTCCTGACAGAGCAAGAATGAGGATCTGTGTGTGTAAACACACAAATCCATGTTCTGGCAGGGGAGAGGAGACCGATCGTGTGTTCCTAGTATATAGGAACACCGATCGGTCTCCTCCCACAGGCAGTCCCATCCCCCCTACAGTTAGAACACACTGAGGGAACACATTTAACCCCTTGATCGCCCCCTAGTGTCCCCTTCCCTGCCAATGACATTTATACAGTAATCAGTGTCTATTTTTAGCTCTGATCACTGTATAAATGTCAGTGGTCCCAAAAAAGTGTCAAAAGTGTCCGATCTGTCTGCCACAATGTCCCAGTCCCAATAAAAATCAATAAAAATAATAAAAATGCCATAAATCTATCCCCTATTTTGTAGACACTATAACTTTTGTGCACACTAATCAATATACGCTTATTGCGATTTTTTTTGCCAAAAATATGTAGAAGAATATATATTGGCCTAAACTGAGGAAGAAATTAGTTTTTTTTAAAAATTGGATGATATTTAATATAGCAAAAAGTAAGAAATATTGTGTTTTTTTTCAAAATTGTCACTCTTTTTTTGTTTATAGCGCAAAAAAAAAAAAACGCAGGGATGATCAAATACCACCAAAAGAAAGCTCTGTTTGTGGGGAAAAAAGGACATCAATTTTGTTTGGGTACAGCGTCTCACGACTGCGCAATTGTCAGTTAAAACGACGCAGTGCCATATCGCAAAAAATGGCCCGGTCGGGAAAGGGGTAAATCCTTCCGGGGCTGAAGTGGTTAAACAGCACAGCAGTAGTTACCTCCAGTTAGGCAGGCTGTCTCCCACTGAAACCTGACAGTATGGTGAGAGAGAGGCAAGACAGCCCACTGATTAATCTACTTTTGGGGATTCTGAAGCTACACAGATCTGTAAATAGTAGGCTTTTTACAAAACAGAAGCAAGGGAGGTATGAGAAGTCTAAAGTTCCATCTGCTGTGTTAAAAAAATATTAAGAAAAATATAATATCAATATGCAATATTTAAAATGTCATTAAACCCATAATGTAAAAAAAACGCTCATTACAATAAATATTGCATTGCATACATTGTAATAGAGCTATATCAACTGCAACTCCATTTTGTAATCACCTCTCCATTTTATCATTTCCCTTCCATTTTATAGTTCTTGTTTTTAAAGAATGTACGTGCCTTATCTTCCACTTCTTTCTCGTTAGAGTTTTAGACTTTTTTGCTTGAGCCAAATTTTAATTAAAATCCCCCACTGTATGACTCATTGTGTTTAGGCCGATTCTCTGCAAGGACATAAACTATCTTTGTAAATTCCTGTCAGCTGCCTAAAACTAATGATGAAAAAAATCTCTTTGTAGAAGCCTGGTTAACCCTTAGAAACTTAGGAGCAAGCTTGCCCTTCCCCTCTTGTGTTGTTACTTGCATATATTGCTATTGATTCTGAATAAAGATTTTAGACTCACTTTGCACACGAAAGCTGCCTGGTGTGTGTGTGTGTCATTGGGGTCTCCAGAATTCTGATGGGATCACTGTGGTTTACCAAGGATGGGTGGTCGGCTGTCCAGTAATATATCCTTTCAGATGGGGACTCGTTCCAGGTTAAAGTAGTCATTCCACGGTGTGATGGGAGGGCCCGTGGAACCCAGAATCCCTTGAAAAGGTTGGGAAACCCTTGTTTCAACTCCCCATGCACCTCCTATGTCTATTCTGGCACAGGGTGACTGAGAAAATATATCTTGGATTACTTAAAATGGGACAGTAATATTTATCCACAATATCTACCAGGATATATGTAAAGACTATTCTTGGTTTGTTTGATTCTGAACTCAACATTTTGCTAAGAGAGTTGATCACATTGGCCTCTGTACAATGCAGGAGACAGGCAGACTCCTGCTGTAGCTCCTGCTATTGTGAGAAGGTGTCCTGTGTTTAAACTAATGATAATGTATAATCTACTGTGTGAAGCTCGGTGACAAGAAGTCTGACCTGTAGTGAAATCCTGATTAATCATAACAATGCTCAGGAGGTCACGGAGTCACATCGGCTGCTTTAAGGTATTAGTTAATTAGCTCATGTTAATTAGGTTTATGGTTACAGGTGTATTGTTAGAGTAATATGAGCAGGAGGGGGGACCTCCTCTTCTACTGTATATAAGACTTGTATTTTGGTTCTAATAAAGAGTCCATGTTCAGCAACTAAACAAGTATCATCTTGTTTTGTGCTTGTACACGGTAAGTGAATTTTTATCTTATCTGACAAATGATTTCCTTGCCACGGCTCTGATAAAGCTTTAGTCCCATTTAAATTGTATAGAAAGGAGACGGACCATACCTACATAGACTAATATAGAAAAAGGTCTTTGGCAGACCTAAGAAAGTCCTTGGGAGGACACAAATATAGAAAAAGGTCTTTGGCGGACCTAAGAAAGTCCTTTGGGAGGACACAAATATTTAAACACTACTGTTTTCTCCTTGTGGGAAATCTATGAGGTAAATCCACGCGACCCAAAACTTTTCTGCTTATTCTTTCTGTCGCTTAGACATATAAGATAATTTGTTGTGTGAATCAGACGACTGTAAGGTAAGACAGTCGTTTCCCACTGTCAATATGGGTCAAAAATATAGTAAAGAAGTTCCTCCCCTTCCTCCCAAGCCTGGAGAAACATGTAAAGCTTATGTAGCTAGGGTTTGTGGTACGGATGGTGAGTTCATAGTCTCCTGGGTATCAAATCTATTGGGGTGGACTGAAACTATGCATAGCTCCAATCCTTTCCCTCGGGATGGTGAATGATGAGTTTCACATGGACATGGTAAAAGGATTATGTCTAGGAGATAAAAAGGTGTTTCCCTGGTACTCCGGGGACCCACAATAGGACATGACTTATATGAGACAGGGAGGGGAGAACTGGTTAATACATGCCCCGTATTGGTTCTAGAGGGATAATAAGAAATGAAACAAACCCAAAAAATGTTTAAGTAAGGCGGATTATGAGAGAAAGCACAGGGAAGAGGCAGATAAATATAGACCAGACCCAACTGCCCCCCTTCTTCCATTTAACCCTCCACCATACACAAACAAAATCTATCCCAGTCTCACAAAAGAAGATATGGATCTTACACACAAGAAGACATGCACCTGATTATTGATGGAATAATCGGACACACAACTGCATGGAACTGGGTTCATGTCCTGACTATAGCTGTAACACAGGGCGGTGATACCAAAGCAGCAGATTATGGGCTTAACACTGAAGATGGTAGGAAGAAAATGTGGGAATAAATTGAGAAAGAAATGACAAGTGCTTTTAAAAATAAGTCTTCCCTCCCCACTGCTATAGCGTGCAAACAAAAGTCAAGTGAATCAGTATTGGATTTTTGGAAAAGATTCATGGATACCTGGACTCAAGAGGCTGGGTTATCCTTGCAGGCAAATTTGACTTGTCTGATGATTCAGACTTACATCTCTAACCTGAAACCACAGATGGGCTTAACGGTCAAGCAAAAGATTTCTGAATGGCCAACAAGCACTTTGGATGTTTTCAGAAAACATTAACAGAAAAGGATGCTGCAGGATGTTTTGAGCAAAGAAAAAAACACTAAGTGCCCATTACCAAGGAGGGGCACAGCAAATGCCTCCCCAAGATAATGGTGGGCAATGGGGAAGAGGTAGAGGAAGAGGATTTTGCTAGGGGTCCTCAGCAGTCCAGAACCAGTTGTTTTAACTGCGGACAGGAGGGCCACTGGAGAAATCAATGTCCATATGAAACTTTCAATCAACAACAAAATAGTCAAGCCCCTGCCCAGATACAGAACCCTCAGCAAAATCAGGGAGGTGTGATTGCTCATTCTAAAAAGATCCCCAAATGGCCCATAATGTTGAATACTGAAGTGCAAGAGACAGACACAGGACTCCCCAGTGATTCTGACAAAGTATGGTCAGAGAAGGCTCTAGATGTAGGGCTCATCTCCTCTACCCCATACAAGGTCACCCTTAAAGAATGGGCACAACCCATTTATCACAAAGAGTATCCATTGTCAAAAGAAAAAGAGGAAGGCATTGCCCCTATGGTAGAACACTTCTTAAAGAAGGGCATTCTAAAAGAAGTTGTATCCCCCTACAACACACCCATCAACCCAGTTAAAAAGCTGGATGGCAGTTATTGGTTTGTTCAAGACCTTCAAGCTGTAAATAACCTGGTGGTGCCCATTGCGCCTATAGTGCCTGATGTGCCATCACTCCTTACCTCCATACCATCCGACGCAGAGTATTTTTCTGTAATTGATTTAACAAATGCATTTTTTACCATCCTTGTGGATAAGGAGAACCAGCCAATCCTTGTTTTTGTTTTAAAAAAATGCCAGATGACCTAGTGTAGAATGTCCCAGGATTATGTAGATTCCCCTGTAGTCTACTCAGTTGTCCTCCAGGCAACACCGCGGTCCTGGACACCCCATCATGGTTCCGTCCTACTCCAATTTTGATGATTTGTTGTTGTGAAGTCCAAGCCAGGTTGCATGCAAGGAGGATGGTTTAGATCTGTTACATTGGTTAGCAGATATTGGTCACAAGGTTTCTAAGAAAAAGCTACAATGGTGTCAGGAGACTGTTGAATACCTTGGTTTTGTACTCTCCAAAGGAGAAAGGAAAATCAGTCACAAGAGAGTTGTGGCTCTCATGGGTCTGCCCTGCCAACTCACTAAGAAGGATATGCTATCTTTCTTGGTATGATTGGTTACTGCTGCCAATGGATACCTTATTGTTCCTACTAGGATAATCTCCTGAGGCAAGCCACAGGTACTGCCATGCCAGATTGTGTGAAATGGAATGATTAAATATACAATGCTTTTGTGTATCTTAAAACTGCAATGAAAAACTCTAGCGGGGAATGTGGCGCTGTTCATAAAGTGTGTGTTAGTAGGGAGTGTATGGTGATAATATTATAATAATAATGTGAGAAAAACTATAAATGGATGTAAAACAAAACTTATCAGGTGCATACCATAAATATCAAACGTCACATAGTGTAAAAAGCAGAGGTACAAATACGTTGTGAATAATCATGTAAGAAATAAGTGCAATCAAAAAAATAAATTATACCAACAAGTGAGTGTGCGTGTTGGTGACGTGAGTAAGCTAAAATGCAAAGAAAAAAACGCAAAAAAATCTCTAAAGGATGCACAAATAACAACAATGGTGTAGTGAGTAATAAGTATACTGGTGCACCAAAATAATCATAAATCAAGTCCAAATTATGTAAGTGTCCAAAAAATAAAAAACAGTGAAAAAATGTCTTGGCAGTCCAAAAAAAACATTAAAAATATTCCATAAAATATATATATATATATATATATATATATATATATATATATATAGTGATCGTGGTTTATGACTCTTCTTCTGGAACCCCCACTTGTGTCCCCACTCACCGGAAGACCCAACCCCTGCAGGGGTAATGGGCAAGTGTAGATAAATCCACTACTGGAATCCGATCGGTGTCCCCTTCTATGGATCCGCGATCCCCTTCCTGTTATGGGTTGCCTCTGTTCCTTTAAAATAGTCCACCAAGCGTGTCCGTATGTATGGAGAAAGAAGGAGCCTTTGTTGCTTCAGACTTCGCTTCTGGGCTCATATTCTCTGCTCCATTTATAGTTTTTCTCACATTATTATTATAATATTATCACCATACACTCCCTACTAACACACACTTTATGAACAGCACCACATTCCCCACTAGAGTTTTTCAATTTTTTCTTTTGGATTACACTTCGGTGGTTTTCCAATTTTGGGGGGGGCTGCGGTTCTCTTTCACATACCGTCCTAAGCGCGGAATATTTTAGTCTGTATTAAAACTGCAATGGTCACAGCTCCTGGACTTGGATTACCTGCCAGGGACAACTGTAAAACAATGGCGGGGGTCCTAACACAGGAACATGGGGGCAAACACCGCCTTATTGCATTTATTTTTCAAGGGTTGTGCCTATGCCAGTACGAGACATGCAGGCGTGTCTCAGAGCTTTGGCATCCTGTTCGATGGTGGTGGAAATGGCTACATCATTCACTCTAGGGCATGCCACCACACTACACACTCACAATGTATTCATTCTACTAAAGAATATCCATACCCAGCACGTCAGCCCAAAGGCTGAGAGGTTATGAAGTAATTTTACTTTCTAACCTAAAACTTGAGATAAAATATGCCTCTCCCACTTCTGGCCCAGCTCCAATCCTGAATGCCTTGCTAGGCTTGAAAGGTGAGGAAGATGAGGTAGTGTCTCAAAATGAATGCATGGACTTCATTCACCAAGACACATCCCCCAGACCAGACATGTCTTCAACTGTTCTCCCTGGAGCAAAGAATGTCTTTGTGGATGGGTCTTGTTCAAGATCAAATGATAACACATACCATGCAGAGTATGCTGTTGTCCAATTGCCTGGTAAAATACTGGAAGCAAACCCTGTCCCATTCCAATCGGCACAAGCTGCAGAACTTATAGCCCTTACTAGAGCTTGTCAGCTTTTTGAAGGACAGGATGTAAACATTTACACTGACTCTAAGTACGCATTCGGTGTTGCACGCAATTTTGGAGTTTAATAGAAAAGAAGGGGCTACACAGCAGCAGACGGTAAGTCAATTTTACATTCCACACTTGTCACAAGCCTGTTAGAAGCCATACAACTACCAAAATCCATTGCTATTTTGCACTGTAAGGCACATACAGGTCAGCAAGATGACATAGCCAAGGGAAATGCTTTAGCTGACAAAGCAGCAAGAGAGGCAGCATCCACACAGCCATCAGACATCCAAATGCCATTGCTCTCACCTGAAATCCCAAGCTAGATCAAACATTGCATGATCTCCAAACAAAGATATCCAACAATGGAATGCAGTAGGTGTGCAGAAAAGCTCAGAATCTGAGCTTGTCTGCCATGAGGGGAGACTATGTATTCCTGTAGCAAGTGCTCCTTTATTCATTGCACAATACTATGGTGTAGGACACAGAGGCTGGCAGGTCACATGTGAATTATTAGACAAGGATTTTTACATCCCTGGTCTTCCCTCCTTAGTTAAGGCTTATGTTTCCAGATGCATCACATACATCCGGAATAATCCCAGGAGCCCTCACAAGGCAAAACATGAACACCTAATCTATCCATCCGCACCATTCACTCATTTACAAATTGATTTCACACACATGCTTAAGTAAGAGACAACAGTCACCTACTTCTAATAGTGGACATGTTCTCAAGATGGATAAAAATGTTTGTCACAATAAAGAAAGATGCACAAACAGCAGTGAGAATTCTTACACAGGAAATCATTCCCAGATGGGGATGCCTGCTTCAGATCAACTCAGACAATGGCCCTGCATTTGTGGCCAAAGTCTGCCAAGATCTAGTAAAAACGCCCAAAATTGACTGGAAGTTACACATACATTATCACCCTCAAAGTTCAGATATAGTGGAAAGGATGAACAGAACCATTAAGGATAAGATCAGGAAGGCCATTGGAGGTATGTATTCCAATTGGAAGAAGGCCCTCCCATCAGTTCTAGCTGAGGTAAGAATGACACCCTCTAAGGATACAGGATACTCTCCTTTTGAAGACCTAATGGGTAGGCCATTCCCCATCCCATGGGCCAGACAGCCACTTATGTTAGAAAGACCTTGATCTCATTCAAGAAGAATATGTAAGAAAACTTATTGAAACTTTGGATAAAATTGAAAGAAATGTTGTTCGCACCTCTTCTTTTTCTTCACAGGAACCTACACACCCTTTCCAGGTGGGTGACACCGTGGTGGTCCAGCAATTGAACCACACCAAGAAGCAGGAGTATCCCTTCGGACGCCCAACCACAGTGATCACAGTTACCCACACAGCTATTCTGGTAGAGGGACAACATGCCTGGATTCATGCCAGTCATGTGAAGAAGATGAACTAAACACCTAAGAGGAAGATTAAAGACAAAAGAGGTGAAGTAAGCAGTGAAAATCCTTGAATAGTGAGTGAAGCAGGTGGCCAAGACTCTGAAAAACATGACCTCGCTTATTTCACCACAGCATTCTGGGAAGGCCTTGTGACTCCTATTCTTGATCACTTTGATTGTGTTCCTACCCACATGGACCATAACTAACTATATATATCACCCTGAGGACTTGGGTGCCATAAAAGGCATATGTGGAGCACAACCTATACATGAAACACGTAACAGGTCAAAAAGAGAATCATTGGGAGAAAATGAGATAGGGGAAGGGTCAACCACATTCCATAATAAAATGTTACTGATGCAGTTCAAATATCTATATGCACAAAAAATCAGATTATGAGAATTGTTGGATATGTAGTAAACTAGAGTCACCTAATTACATTGTTTTACAAAGATCTGGATCTACTATCTTATCTGAATGTCTTGACAAGTGTCCCCGCTAAGAAACTGTTATTCTTACTTATTCTGCTCTCCGTGGCAAGTAATTAGTTGGTGTCGGGGGTCCATTGGCAGAAGGAGTCTTATGCAGTTGATGAGATGGTGAGATTGAGGTAAAATTATCTGTTTAATTACTAGAGCCACTAGAACCCTTTGACCCAGGTGCTGAAAGTAAAGCGTACCTCAGTTTTTATTACAGTAGAAACTCTGTAGTAAAGTAAGTAATTTTATGACTTAAGAGGGGATTGTAATAGAGCTATATGATCAATTGCAACTCCATTTTGTAATCTCCCCTCCATTTTGTAATTTCCCTTCCATTTTATAGTTCTTGTTTTTAAAGAATGTACGTGCCTTATCTTACACTTCTTTCTTGTTAGAGTTTTAGACTTTTTTGCCTGAAACAAATTTTAGTTAAAAACCCCCACTGTATGACTCATTGTGTTTAGGCCGATTATTGATAGCTTATCTGCAAGTACATAAACTATCTTTGTAAATTCCTTTCAGCTGCCTAAAACTAATGATGAAAAAATCTCTCTGTAGAAGCCTGGTTAACCCTTAGAAACTTAGGAGCAAGCTTGCCCCTCCCCTCTTGTGTTGTTACTTGCATATATTGCTATCGATTCTGAATAAAGATTTTACACTCGCTTTGCACACAAAAGCTGCCTGTTGTGTGTGTATCATTGGGGTCTCCAGAATTCTTTTTTTTTTTTTTTTTCTACTTCAGCGATTTCGTTGAGAGGATTTAAATCACCATTTATAGCTCATTTTATATCCCATCTCATTATCGTCACATCATAGTAGCATACCCATAACTTTTTGTATTTTATCTATTTAAAAAGAACTATATTTATTTTTACGAAAATTGCAAATCCCTCAACTAGTACAAACCCATAGAATGCTACTTACAATCCCATACCCCAGCAACCCACCAACCTGCAGTCAAGCTACCAATAACACATGTATTCCTTACAAGACCTTCCCGGCGAATCTCCCTTTTTTTTTAAAGAGTATCCACTTCGCCCACTTATCTCTATCCAGGTCGGCATCTATCTCTGGCCTAGTATCTTCAACCTCGCCCGTCTCTAGGATGTAAGTTTCATTGACCCTTATTTACCAATCTCGAATGCTTGGGCCCTCGCCTCTTGCCATTTTTTTGGTATTAAACTTTTTGCCGAATTTAGTAGAGCCGGGGTTAGAGAAGCATTATACTTGCTAATATGGTCTTCAGTTCCATGGAACAAACACACCCAAGGGTCCTCCTTGATCTCAGCACCCGTTATCTCCTGTGTGACCCTTAACACCTCCTGCCAGAATTTTTTAATAGTTGGGCACTCCCACCATAGGTGGGCCATTGTTCCCCTGACTGAGCATCCCCTCCAACAGTTTCCGGAAATTTCCGGTTGAAGCTTATTTATTCTATCTGGTGTCATGTACCATCTGGCAAGGCATTTAAAATTTGCTTCTATCGTTCTCATGTCCACTGCTGATTTATGTGTTGCGTTGAGTATGGCCTCCCATGTCACTCCGCTAGATGCAGATCCCAATTCGGTTTCCCATTTATTGAAATATAATGGTTTCGCTACTTCACCCTCATCCCACGCTATTTTATATCATTCTTTTGTTTTCCTTATTACTCTATTCTTCAGGAACAAATACTCCAATGGCCTAAGGTTCTTCTTATCTCTGATAGGACCGGGGAGACTTTTAATAAAGAGCGCCAGCTGGTTATATCGCCATGTGTCAATTTTCATTAGGTCCTTGAGTAGGTCTAACTCCTGAAAAGTGACTATTTTACCATTTTTCATAATATCTATCAGTTGTATATCATTTTTTTTATCCAATTCCCTCCCACTTCCCTCAACCCTGACGGAAAAAACGCATTATCTTTTAAGTAGATAAATGGTGAATTAAACTCCCATGCTTTTTGTTTGTGTAGCTGATCCCAAATCTTTAAAGTGTAGTATGTTATGTTGTGTGTGTTTGGGCCTAACTTCCTAAAATGTGGGGGATTCCAAATTAATTGGTGTAATTTTGCATTACTCATATCTTTTTCTAGGTTACCCAACCTTTTTCTAGGTTTATCCTTCAGGATTTCTAAGGGTGAAAATGTTTGATTTCACTCTTCACTGCCTATCACAGTTTCGGAGGCCATGGAATGCCCAGGTGGCACAAAACCCCCCCAAATGACCCCATTTTGGAAAGTAGACACCCCAAGCTATTTGCTGAGAGGCATGGTGAGTATTTTGCAGCTCTCATTTGTTTTTGAAAATGAAGAAAGACAAGAAAAAACTTTTTTTTTTTTCTTTTTTCAATTTTCAAAACTTTGTGACAAAAAGTGAGGTCTGCAAAATACTCACTATACCTCTCAGCAAATAGCTTTGGGTGTCTACTTTCCAAAATGGGGTCATTTGGGGGGGTTTTGTGCCACCTGGGCTTTCCATGGCCTCCGAAACTGTGATAGGCAGTGAAGAGTGAAATCAAAAATTCACGCCCTTAGAAAGCCTGAAGGCGGTGCTTGGTTTTCAGGGTCCCGTACGCGGCTAGGCTCCCAAAAAGTCTCACACATGTGGTATCCCCGTACTCAGGAGAAGCAGCAGAATGTATTTTGGGGTGTAATTTCACATATTCCCATGGCATGTTTGAGCAATATATCATTTAGTGACAACTTTGTGCAAAAAAAAAAAAAAAAATTTGTCTCTTTCCCGCAACTTGTGTCGCAATATAAAATATTCCATGGACTCGACATGCCTCTCAGCAAATAGCTTGGGGTGTCTACTTTCCAAAATGGGGTCATTTGGGGGGGTTTTGAACTGTCCTGGCATTTTATGCACAACATTTAGAAGCTTATGTCACACATCACTCACTCTTCTAACCACTTGAAGACAAAGCCCTTTCTGACACTTTTTGTTTACATGAAAAAGATATTTTTTTTTCCAAAAAAATTACTTTGAACCCCCAAACATTATATATTTTTTTAAAGCAAATGCCCTACAGATTTAAATGGTGGGTGTTTCATTTTTTTTTTTTCACACAGTATTTGCGCAGCGATTTTTCAAACGCATTTTTTGGGGAAAAAACACACTTTTTTAAATTTTAATGCACTAAAACACACTATATTGCCCAAATGTTTGATGAAATAAAAAAGATGATCTTAGGCTGAGTACATGGATACCAAACATGACATGCTTTAAAATTGCACACAAACGTGCAGTGGCAACAAAATAAATACATTTTTAAAAGCCTTTAAAAGCCTTTACAGGTTACCACTTTAGATTTACAGAGGAGGTCTACTGCAAAAATTACTGCCCTCGATCTGACCTTCGCGGCGATACCTCACATGCATGGTGCAATTGCTGTTTACGTTTGACGACAGACCGCCGCTTGCGTTCGCCTTAGCGCGAGAGCAGGGGGCGACAGGGGTGCTTTTTTTTTTTTTTTTTTTTTTTTTTCTTTATTATTTTTTTGCTTTTTTATCTTATTTTTAAACTGTTCCTTTCATGTTTTTTTTTTTTTAAATCATTTTTATTGTTATCTCGGGGAATGTAAATATCCCCTATGATAGCAATAGGTAGTGACAGGTACTCTTTTTTGAAAAAAATTGGGGTCTATTAGACCCTAGATCTCTCCTCTGCCCTCAAAGCATCTGATGACACCAAGATCGGTGTGATAAAATGCTTCCCCAATTTCCCAATGGCGCTATTTACATCTGGCGAAATCTAAGTCATAAAATGCTCGTAGCTTCCGGTTTCTTAGGCCATAGAGATGTTTGGAGCCACTCTGGTCTCTGATCAGCTCTATGGTCAGCTGGCTGAATCACCGGCTGCATTCTCAGGTTCCCTGTTGAGACAGGAGAGCCAGAGAAAAACACGGAAGACGGTGGGGGGGGGCATTCCCTCCCACGGCTTGTAAAAGCAGTCTAGAGGCTAATTAGCCGCTAGGATTGCTTTTACATGAAAGCCGACCGCTGGCTGAAAAGAATGATACCAAGATGATACCTAAACCTGCAGGCATCATTCTGGTATAACCATTCAAAGTCGTGAATGGCGTACCTGAAGACAAAAAAATGGTTAACAATAAAGCACAGTAAACGGTAAAGTATAAATAATTACATACCTGAAAAACAAACATGATAAAACATAATAACAATAAAACATTGCAGAATAGAATACAGTAAAAAAGAGCAGAACAAGAGAGAGAGAATAGAGAGAGAGAGAACAATAAAACGACAACTATTTTTTTTTATTTTATATATTTTTTTTTTTTTATTACACTTTTTTTGTAACTAACTTTTATAACGGTAACCGGTTCCAGGTTCGGGTCTCTCAAAATGCGATGGCATCTTGGGAGACCCTGTGAAAGTGTGCCTAGTCTGTGCAATGCTGTACCCTACGCTAATACTCAACTAATGAATGGTAGCGTTCAAAACATTCACCAATGCAAAGACCAGGATTGTCAGGACAGGAGGGACAATAATAGCGGGTGTCACGCCTATATCCGCGCTTGCTGCAGACACAACATCTTTTTTGGGGGGCGTTGGGTAGGGGTACTCGGGAGGACATAAAGAAAATGCCTCTCATGCAGCCGACTGCATTTGGTAGGGGATGTGAATGGGGGAAGTACGGGCGCTGCAGAAGTGGTGGGTTCCCAATTAGGATTGGCGAATGCAGCAGGAAGGGCACTATGGGCACGACGGGCCTGTGTTTGTCTTCTTGGTGGCAGCGCGACACTACTTGTGCTTGCCACCTCACCAGCTTGAACTGCACTTATGGGACTCGCCACGTCACCAAGTGTTACTGCAGTGCTGGTTTGACTACGACCGGGGTGTACTAGGCCGCTGGTGCTTGCCAGTTCACCAAAACGCTACCAAAAAAACTGTTAGCGATCGCAGGGATCAGGCCTGACTCTGCGAATGCTGCAGTTTAGTTTAGTGTTTTGTAAGTGACAGTGATCGATCGATACTGCACTTGGGTGGGCTGGGCCGGGCGGAGGGGCAAAATGCAGGTGCTAGCAGGTATCTGGGCTGATCCCGCTAACACTGCGTTTTTGGGAACCCTAAACTGCAGGGGACGCTAGTATAGATCTGATCGGATCAGATATTGATCCGTTCAGATACTATACCACTAAGGGAGGCGTATGCTGCATGCGTGGGTGTTAGCGGTACTGGCGCTAATCTGACGCTGCTTGGGGCTGGTGCTTGCCAGTTCACCAAAATACTACCAAAAAAACTGTTAGCGATCGCAGGGATCAGGCCTGACTCTGCGAACGCTGCAGTTATGCATTTAGTGTTTTGTAAGTGTCAGTGATCGATCGATACTGCACTTGGGTGGGCTGGACTGGGCCGAGCGGAGGGGCAAAACGCAGGTGCTAGCAGGTATCTGGGCTGATCCCGCTAACACTGTGTTTTTGGGAACCCTAAACTGCTGGGGACGCTAGTATAGATCTGATCGGATCAGATATTGATCCGTTCAGATACTATACCACTAAGGGAGGCGTATGCTGCATGCGTGGGTGTTAGCGGTACTGGCGCTAATCTGACGCTGCTTGGGGCTGGTGCTTGCCAGTTCACCAAAATACTACCAAAAAAACTGTTAGCGATCGCAGGGATCAGGCCTGACTCTGCAAACGCTGCAGTTATATGCGTTTAGTGTTTTGTAAGTGACAGTGATCGATCGATACTGCACTTGGGTGGGCTGAGCTGGGCCGGGCGGAGGGGCAAAACGCAGGTGCTAGCAGGTATCTGGGCTGATCCCGCTAACACTGTGTTTTTGGGAACCCTAAACTGCTGGGGACGCTAGTATAGATCTGATTAGATCAGATATTGATCCGATCAGATACTATACCACTAAGGGAGGCGTATGCTGCGTGCGTGGGTGTTAGCGGTACTGGCGCTAATCTGACGCTGCCTGGGGCGACGCATATCACCGCCGGGCGATCAGGGGGCTAAACCTTTATTCGGTAATAAACGGCGGGTGCCCTCACACTAAAAAAAATAAACAAACTAACCAGCGTCACCCGTAACAGTTATACGGTGATCAGTGGTGAAAGGGTTAACTAGGGGGCCATCAAGGGGTTAAAACATTTATTAGATAGTATATGGGGGTCCCTGTCGCTATAAAACGCTGACGGCGAACCTAAATATTTACCTCACTAACTAGCATCACCAGCGACACTAATACAGCGATCAGAAAAATGATCGCTTAGCGACACTGGTGACAGGGGGTGATCAAGGGGTTAAAACTTTATTAGGGGGGGTTAGGGGGGTATCCTAGACCTAAAGGGGGGTAATATTCACTGTCCCAACACTGTAACTGTCACAAACTGACACCAATGCAGTAATCAGAAAAAAAAAAAAAAAAAACTGCTGGTGTCAGTTTGTGACAGGGAGGGGGGGGGGTGATTGGGGGGGGATCGGGGGGCGACCGGGGGGGGGGATCGGGGTGTTTTGTGTGCCTGGCATGTTCTACTGTGTGTGTAGTGTTAGTGCACTCACAGTGATGTCTTCTCTCCTCGGCGCTGCAACGGAATACCGAGCCGAGGAGAGATGACATCATTTCCTTTGCTGCTGTTTAGCATACAGCAGCAAAGGAAGTTATCTGATTGGCCGGCGGCGATCGCGAGGGGGGGGCCACGAACGGATGGCCTCCCCCTCACCTCCGATCGCCGGGGGACCAAAGACGACCGCCTCGGGCACCGGGGGGGGTCCGATCGGACCCCCCACCCGCGGAAGGCAAATCACGTATATATACGTGATTTTGCCTGTCCGTGCCACCTTGCCGACGTAAATCGGCGTGAGGCGGTCGTCAAGTGGTTAAGAGATACATTTTCCTTAAGGAATTTGCTAATGTGACTCCCAGGTAACTAATTTTTTTACTCCACGGAAAATGGAATATTTCCTTAAGTTTGGTTACTTCTTGTCCATCAATGTTGATGTTTAGAACTACTGACTTACTAAGGTTGACCTTATAATTTGATAGCTCTCCGTATCTCCTCAGACTGACCAGAAGGTTGGGGAGCGAAATCCTCGGTTTAACAATGTAAAACAATACATCGTCGGCAAAAGCCAAAAGCTTGTGTTCACCTCTCCCCACCACGCATCCGCATATGTCTGGGTTCTTTCGAATCAAGGCTAGTAAGGGTTCCAGGGTCAATACGAACAGAAGGGGGGACAGAGGGCAGCCCTGCCTGGTCCCATTTTCCATTTTGAACTCCGCGGACGGAGTACTATTCACCCTAACAAATGCAGAGGGAGATTTATACAATGCTTCAATCCAATTCACCATGGTACCACCCAAACCGACTGCCCTCAATGTCCTCAACATGAAAGCCCAGTCTACTCTGTCGAAGGCTTTCTCTGCGTCAATCGACAGAAGTAGACCGGGGGTCCCTTTCGCTTTCATCGCATCCATAACCAGGAGCGACCTAACGCCGTTGTCCCTCCCCTCTCTCCCTGGTATAAAACCCATCTGATCTGGGTGGATCCAGTACGACATTTTGTTCTTTAATCTACTGGCTAGTACCTTGGCGTATAATTTAATATCTGCGTTCAGCAAAGCTATCGGAATATAGCTCAAACACAGCGAGCTATCTTTCCCTTCCTTTGGTATTAATGTTACTGAAGCAGTCAGTGCCCCCTCGCTTAGCTCTTCCTAGCCCCCTATCCCATTCCAAATCTGACAAAGCTTGGGGATCAGGGACTCCTTAAATTTTTTATAGAAATGCAATGTAAAGCCATCTGGCCCTGGACTCTTGCCAGAGGGAGAAGCTTTCAAGGCCCTCTCGGTCTCTTCTAACGTAATCGGTCCATCCAGTTCTTTTGCATCGCTGTCCGCGAGACTTGGTAAACCTGCCTCCCTTATAAACTCATCCATCTTCTCCTCTCTTTCCAGGGTACCTAACCCACCTTGCCTAATCTTATAAAGGGATGCAAAGTATCTCCGAAATTCATCAGCTATGTCTCTGGAGGTATATTTTAGTACCCCCTTTTTATTTTGGATCCTATCTATAAAGTTGGTCCCTCCTTTCCTTTTCAGTGTTTTTGCAAGATGCTTCCCCACCTTATTACTCCATCTAAATCTCTCTTTTAAATTTTTGCTTAAGATACGCTTAGATTCAATCTCCATTGAATCTTTTAGTTCTTCTCTTTTTGTTATTAGTTGATGTAGGAGCAAGTTGTGACTACCATTAGCGGCCTTATGTAATTGTTCAAGGTGGTGTATTTCTTCTATGAGTTCTGTTTTCCTTTTTAAACTTTCTTTTTTCTCATTGGCCCCTATTGAGATCAAGATGCCCCTTAAATAAGCTTTTAACTAAAGAAACAAAAGTGTGGCGCTATATATCACATCCACAGCCGTGTGTATTACAATAAAGACATATAAAAATAGTGAATACTACCAAAAAATGTATGATCATAAAATGGATAGTGTCAAATAATTAATCAGTGTTGATCACATATAAAGTAAATACACAATAATGCTTAATCATCAGATGTGCCAGTGATTAGTAGAAACCCGTGCTGGTTCCATGAGCCAGACACCAAACATAAAAAACATAAAACTTTAAAAGTCCATAAAAAATGTGTATAAAAATAGTGAAGAAAACATCAACAGAGTTCAAAGGGGGTGATGCATGGCCAGATGGTATTCACAGAATTTTTGTCGCACCAAATCTGGCGAGTGGGCAGAAGTCGTACCAAAGTTGCACCAAATCTGGCGAGTGGGCAGAAGGGAAACCACAAGTGTGCATAGATTGTACATCAGTGCCGTGGCCAACACCAGGAGTAGAGGAGGCTTACCGGAAAAAATTTACCTGAATTGGCGTACGCCAGACAAGTCAAAAAAGCATAATAACCACTGGTTCTGGGGTGACGGCTCCTTAGCTGAAACATGTCGGGTGGACCCCTCACGATCGCCGCTATTTGATTTTTGAGCTCTGTTTCATCCTTCCAAATGTGAGTTTGTTTTTTATTATTTTAATAAACTAGTGTTTTAAAACGTTATTACGCTATGTGAGTTTTGTTTGCTCTTTGCATGGCATATGAAACTACACGTTTGGCTTATGCTGGATTACCTATGGGAGAGGAAGCGGACCCCCCCTTTTTCTTTCCACCATCTGTTGATGACATCTGACAAGACACATTTCCCAGAACCAGTGGTTATTATGCTTTTTTGACTTGTCTGGCGTACGCCAATTCAGGTCAATTTTTTCCGGTAAGCCTCCTCTACTCCTGGTGTTGGCCACGGCACTGATGTACAATCTATGCACACTTGTGGTTTCCCTTCTGCCCACTCGCCAGATTTGGTGCAACTTTGGTGCGACTTCTGCCCACTCGCCAGATTTGGTGCGACAAAAATTCTGTGAATACCATCTGGCCATGCATCACCCCCTTTGAACTCCGTTGATGTTTTCTTCACTATTTTTATACACATTTTTTATGGACTTTTAAAGTTTTATGTTTTTTATGTTTGGTGTCTGGCTCATGGAACCAGCATGGGTTTCTACTAATCACTGGCACATCTGATGATTAAGCATTATTGTGTATTTACTTTATATGTGATCAACACTGATTAATTATTTGACACTATCCATTTTATGATCATACATTTTTTGGTAGTATTCACTATTTTTATATGTCTTTATTGTAATACACACGGCTGTGGATGTGATATATACCGCCACACTTTTGTTTCTTTTGTTTTTTTTTCTGCCTTGAGTCTATAGGTGTGTTGGCTGCTTTTCACTTTCTTTCTAAACGTAGCGCTGTACTTAATTTTTAAATAAGCTTTTAACGCCTCCCACAGGACTCATCCAGAGATCTCACCAGTATCATTTATCGAGAAAAACCCATCGATTTCTTCCTGCATTTTGCTACTAATAATGGGGTTCTCGATGAGCTTTCCATCCAACTGCCATGAAAATGGGGACCTCCGGAGTCCCGGGGTCCCCACCTTCAACAAAACTGGGGCATGGTCAGACAGCATGGTGGCTCAGATCTTCGTATCCTTAACATAATCCAATAATCTATGATCTACCATAAAATAATCGAGCCTTGAATACGACCCGTGGACTGAGGAAAAAAAAGTATAGTCCCTATCCTTCGCATGCTGGACTCTCCATGCATCGATCAATTGGCAACTATGCAATTTCTGTCCTATTTTTTTTAAGAGTTTCCTACTTACTCCCTGTAATCTAGATGTACTGTCCAATGTTGGATCTAAGCAAAAATTAAGATCTCCTGCCAATATCACCTCGCCTGCCCTAAAATCCATCAACTTGTTCAGGACCTGAGACAGGTAGTCAATTGGGTTTTTATTAGGGCAATATGCATTTGCCAGAGTAAAAACCCTTTCACCAACCCTTACCTTCAAAAAGAGGTAACGGCCCTCCTGGTCTGCGCTCCTCTCCAAGAGCGCACACTTGGTCCTTTTTGAGAACCCAATTGCCACCCCTTTGGCCCTCTTAATAGGGGAGTCATTATAGAACCAATTGGGGAAGCAATTGGGGAAGCAATTGGAAAACAATCTAACGTGTGTGTCCTGAGAGAGGTGGGTCTCCTGAAGAAACACAATGTCAATGTTGAGATGCTCTAATTCTCTTAACACCTTATGTCTCTTGAGAGGGGAATTTAACCCTTTTATGTTATATGTCAGGCAAGTGAACTCTGTCATTTATTCTTTGAGTAGAACTGCATTGTGATGGCGCTTGTTATTTTTTGAACCCCTATGCGGAGCCTCTGCAGGACTAGATCCACCCTCCTCCTCCCCAGACCTCCCCCCCCAACCAACAACCGCCCCACTCCCCACCCACCTTCCCCCCTCTCCCTGCCAGCCAATACCTGGCTACAAGTCCTCAGCAGAGAAATGCCATTGATCTCTGCCTACGACCAGCCAAATCATTGGGGTGTGACTCTGACAACGGGTCGCCACAGTCGTCCTGCTCCCCCCCATTCGATGGAGGGGGGAACAGGACGAGCGGGCGGCCGAAGGACCGCCTCTTCCCCCACACAGAGCCCCGCCCCTCCCCCCAGACCCTCCCCACCACTCCCCCCCCTCTAATTCAAAATCACTGATCTAGTTACATAGTTCAATGTCCTTGGAAACCGGGCTACCAACGGGAATATCTTCCTTCTAATTAGGCATAACTGGTACAAGAATATCAAGCTCACTCCAGAAATCTTGCAAGTACTCTAAGTGTTTCAATCTGACTGTTCTGCCCGCTTTCACTACGTTCAATGAAGTAGGGAAACCCCAGCTGTATTTCATGTTTGCCTTCCTCAACTCTTCCAGCAGTGGTCTTAGCTGGCGTCTCCTGGCTAGGGTCCCCGCCGAAATATCGGCAAAGAACTGAATCGCTGCACCATCAAACTTTACAGGCTGGACTTTTCTGAGATTGCTCCATATTCTTGCTTTATCTTCATAATGGTGGAACCTGATAATAATGTCTCTAGGTGTATCTTCACTGACGCTTGGGGGTTTCCTTAACCTATGGACCCGATCAATCTTCAGTTCTTCATTTGGGCCTCTGTCTAAGATTGGGTTGAAGATAGCTTTCATTTTGGTAGGCAGATCTTCGCCATGTTGTTCTGGTAGAGCTCGCAGTCTCAAGTTTTGTCTGCAACTTTGATTTTCTTGCTCTTCTAATTTATAGAGCGTATCTCGTTGGGCCAATTGCAGATTCCTTACTTGTTGTTTTAATTCGACTATTTCTCGATTCTGTTTCTCTGAGGCCTCCTCCGCTATTTCTACTCACTTCAGCAAATGGCCCATATCAGTTCTAACGTTGAGGATTTCTGATTTGATTACATTTTCCAATTTGGCGAACATTTCCAGTAATTCGGTTTTTGTTGGTAGAGATTCTATAGTACTATCTTCCGCTGGGCAGGTGTCTTTCCTTTCCTCCCCGGGTGTTCCACCGTAAGCGCCTTGTATCTTCCCTGAATCTTTCTTCTTGTCCTTCCCACTTTGCTGTTTGCTTTCTTGAGCTGGATTCTTTGCGCTTCCCGGGTTTGCTTCCTTCAGGTACTTCTGGATGGAAATTGAATTTAGACTATCTCTCGGCAGCTTCACTTCCGCTCCTCTTTGAGGGCGCCCTCTCATTTTCACCACCACTCGCGCACCTCTTCTCTCTCTCCCAGCCCACCAAATTTGTTCACCTCTCAGTCGCTTGTCCCCAGCCTGCTCTGAACCTCCCCGCAGATCCTTAATGCGAATTACTCACGGAGCCCTGTGGTACCCAGTGATCTGTAATTCACTCTGGAACCTTTGATGTAAAGTTATTTAAACTCTAATAAGTTCGAGGCTGTCTGCGCATACCTACCCCTTAATCAGTGATGCTCTGACAGTGATCCAGTCATTCGGCCTGCTACAATATATTGTTGAAGTAGATATTATTTTTTTTCTTTTATATTTTATATTTTTATTTTCCTTTTTTTCTACAGCGACAGAACTTAACTTTAATTATAGCGTAGCCACCTCCTTGGCCCTTTTTGAACATTGATCTACACAACAACCATCCAGCACTACAAACATGTTTATACTGGCCTCATCGAACCTTGCATATCTTCTAATAGACCTGCTAGCAGATAACAGTTCTTAACACATTACCCCTGAGACTAGAACTGAATTCCCAGGGATTCCTTCCAGGGTCTCGCTGATTGACACGGCTCCCGTCCGCTATGCTGGTTAGAGACCCAGTGAGGCTTTTCAGCCAGCCGCCAACTCGGGCGAGCCCAGGAATGGCTGGAAGAATGAGGAGATGTCCTCCAGCAAGCCCCAGCCGCTCGTTATATTTCGGGATGCAGTGAAGGTGGTAATCCAGACGGAGCACAGGGGTGTCAGAGAGGCTTACGGGGCGGGGGGGGGCGACCCGGGAAAGGCCGTGGAGGGCGACTCACATCCAGTGCAAGTCTGGAACGGTAGGTGGGGAACAGAGAGGAGAGCCCGCTCAGCTCGCACAGCGTCCCAGGCCGGCCCGGGATCCACTGCTGAGAGCCGAGACAGCTGACCTACTCACGGCTCCGGCAGGTTCAACGGCTCCTCGTCTCGTGTGCGGCTGTTTGCATCACGTGCTACTCCGCCGCCCGCTTCCACGGCTCCACCATCAGGCCCCTCCCCCAGTTCATGTGCGTCACATCACGCACCTCACTGGTCTGGATGTGGTGGGTATCCAGAATTCTGACGGGATAGCTGTGGTGTACCAAGGATGGGTGGTCGGCTGTCCAGTAATATATTCTTTCATACATGTCAACTTCAGTTTTTTACACAGTCCATATTCCCATTGCACACGTTCCTGGAATAAGCTCTTAAGGTACTGGGTGCTGTAGCGACCACCAGCTGGACACTGGAACCCATACAATATGTAGATATTCGCTAGCACACCACGGATCGTCAATTTTGTCCAAAAGTTTATTCATTAAAAAAAGATCACATAACAAAAACGGTGTAGTTCAACGTTTCGGAGCCATGCAGGCCTGATGAAGGGGTCCTGCGTGGCTCCGAAACGTTGCACTACACAGTTTTTATGATGTGATCTTTCTTTAATAAAAAAAGTTTTGGACAAAATTGATGATTCGTGGTGAGCTGGGGAATATCTACATAACTTCAGTTTTTTGGTATTTGTTTTGTGTAAAGTAAAATAAATCTGGTTGATCATGTTATTCAGTAGCGGTACCTCCATGCCTGTGTCCCTGCTGCAGCCTCTGATTCTATGGAGCAGCTGTTGCCACTATCAGTGCACATGCCCCTGTTCCAGGGCAGAGGCAAGCCGTTCACTTCCTCATATTTTTTTAACTAGGTCATGTGACTGCTACAGCACCAATTAATGCTCTGCAGACACTGGCTGATAGTTTAGACTTGCAGAAAGCTCAGCCCACTGATCTTTCCCTGAGGATGAAATGAGCAGAGAAAGATCATGTGATCTCTACAGAGTTATACATATTGTTAAAACGATCCATGGCAGTGAACTACTGTGTGTTTAATATCACTTTATTATTAACAAAAATATAGTATATCAAATGGATTTGATACGTAAGTATCACAATTTTTGGTCAAAATACTTTATCATTAACATTTTTGGAGAAAATAAAGTACTTGGTTGGTAGCAATTAGCAAATGAATCCATGGAATCCATTTTTCTAATACAATGCTGAGAAGCCATCGAAGCCAGATGTCTTTGAGGATTTAAAGTTGTTCTAAAGGCTCAAGATTTTTTTACCTTAATGCATTCTATGGAAGACACGTGACCCTGTGTCGACATGCACAGGGGAGGGGCCAGGATGGTAACGACATCTGCATCCAACATGGAGCTGTGAGTCAGATTGTTGTCTGTGGGGCTTGTATAGAGATCGGTGTGTTCAAAACACAGATTTTAATGCTTGTCAGAGCCTGGTGTGCTGGAAGCACCTGATCAATGTGAGTAACCTGTACGTAAGTTTTATGTAGGATATAAGCACTATTAGTTGTTTTTCTTTATGTATGCACTTTGGATACTACGAATCACCATGAGCCATATCTGAGAGGACATCAGAAAGGAATTTCAAAGCCCGGGAAGGCTAAAAGGCCTGTACTGATCTCACTTAATTGTAGAGATCACATTTACTCAGGTGAGATTATTCCTGGAGGGGGGGAGCACTTGGAGGTGATATTTTGAGTGATCTTTGAGCACTAATGAGAAATGAAACACTTCTCTGAGCTGCCTGAGCACTAGTTGGGATGCACTCTGTGGGATATTGCAGCAGGATATTGCATCTTCGTTTTTTTTCATCACTATTTCCATTTCATTATGTATACAGCTTTTTGCATTGACTATCCATTGTTTGCACTGATTTAAATTATCCACTGATATTGGATTAATTTATGCATATCTTGATGTATCGAGCACTGTGATCCTTCATTTTTTATAATTATTGTTATTAGTATAATCATTCCATTACTTCAGTTACTGTAGTGCGGTACTATTTAAATTTGAAATATACTTGCCACATTTATGAGAGTGTGAACAGTACCAGCATAGTCAGCCTACCTTCTGGTTATCATTCAGTAGCTCGCAGGATTTTCACAATATATATATATAGTCAGGAAATTAGATGTGTGATTTATGCCCCAAGAACAAGGGTGTCAAACTCAATTTCATCCTGGGGCACATCAGCATTCTGGTTGTCCTTGAAGGGCCGGTTGCATCTGTAGGACTAAATAAATGTATCTACTCTTTATCAATTTAACCACTTAAGGAACGGAAGGATTTACCCCTTAATGACCAGGCCATTTTTTGCAATACGGAACTGCGTCGCTTTAACTGACAATTGCGCAGTCATGCGATATTGTACCCAAACAAAATGTATGTCCTTTTTTTCCCACAAATAAAGCTTTTTTTTGATGATATTTGATCACCTCTGCAGTTTTTATTCTTTGCACTATAAACAAAAAAAGACTGAAATTTAAAAAAAAACAATACTTTTAACTTTTTGCTATAATAAATATCCAAAAGAAAAATGTAAAAAATACATTTCTTCAACAGTTTAGGCCAATATGTATTCTTCTACATATTTTTGGTAAAAAAAAAATCACAATAAGTGTATATTGATTGGTTTGCGCAAAAGTTATAGCGTCTGCTAAATAGGGGATCGATTTATGGCATTTTTATTCATTTTTTTTTTACTAGTAATGTCGGGAATCAACGATTTTTAGCAGGACTGCAACATTGCTACAGACAGATCAGACACTTTGACACTTTTTTGGGACCAGTGACATTTATACTGCGATCAGTGCTGAAAAAATACAGCGATCAGTGCTATAAAAATGCACTGATTACTGTATAAATGATATTGGCAAGGAAGGGGTTAACATTAGGGGGTGATCAAGGGGTTAAATGTGTTCCCTGGGAAGTGTTTCTAACTGTGGGAGAGTGGACTGACAGGGAGTATAGAGAGATCACTGTTCCTAATCACTAGGAAAAGATGATCACTCTGTACTCCCCTGACAGAACGGGGATCTGTTTTATACATTGACAGATCCCCATACTGGCTCTCTGTGGAGCGATCGCAGGTGGCCGTCGGACATCGTGGCCACCGGCCATGCGTGCGCCTCCGGTGCTATGCGCGCGCCCACTGTATCTCTTACACAAAGCAACATAAACCTACAGTGATTTGTGCAATAGAGCCAACCTGCTGGAATACAACTGTGGAGGCTGGTCGCCAAGTTGTTTACTTAATTGCCTCTGTACTTGATTATTACTGGTTTTAGTACTGACTTATGACTTAAGCTGTGAAGGGCAGGTGCAGACCGGCATCCGAACCCACTCGCATTTCTATAGCAGATGATGAAAGTCTGAAAAGGAGGACCAGATGGCTGGTATCATCTATAAGGAACTTTATTGAAAACTGTTCAGACAGAACATGGTTCTGCCATGGTGTGCTGTCTGATCAGTTTCCATTAAAGCTTTTCTCTGCTGCCGACTGCTGATATAAGTTGGGGGCAGAGACGAGGGGGGTGCCACAGCTGCAGGAGAGGTGCGAGGGCCACATAAAATGGCCTGGAGGGCTGGATTCGGCCCGTGGGCCTTGTGTTTGACACATGTGCCCTAGAACATCTAAAGTTGCTCCATGGATTTTGAGCCTATGAGGATAAGCTATGAAAAAGTCTCACACATGTGGTATCCCCATACTCAGGAGGAGTAACAGAATATGTTTTGAGATGTAATACTAATTTTGCCTATGCTGTGTGGTTGAAATATCTTATTCATTCACATCTTTGTGTAAAAAAAAAAAAATTTCATTTTCTTTCCTTATTTTCCAAAAACTTGTGCCAAAAAATTTCAGAAGACTCACTATTCCTTTCTTGTGCTTATTTTGTGGGTGTTTCTTCTGTCCTGTCCCTTCAGGGACTCAAGAATTATAATAACTTGTCAGGAAATTAGATGCGTAATTTATGCTCCTTAAAAGCGCAAAGGTGCACCTTGAATTTTGGGCCTCTCTATGCTTCTAGGCTATAAAAAAAAAAGTCTCACACATGTGGTATCCCCATACTCAGGAGGACTAGCAGAATTTGTTTTGAGGTGTACATGTAAGTATGCCTATTGTATGTGTGAGAAATAATTGTTAAATCAGCAACTTTGTAAAAAAAAAAAAAAAAAAAAAAAAAGATTGAATTCCTTCATTTTACCAAAAAATTGCAACAAAAAAATTATAACTTAAAAATTAAAACTCACCATACCTCTTACTATATACCTTGGACTAATTTACTTTCCAAAAATTAATTTTTTTTTTTTTATTTTCAACATTTTATAACAGAAACTAAGAAAAATGTTTTTTCCCCCACAATTTTCAGTTTTTTTTACAGAGCAAAAAATGTAAAAAACAGTGGTGATTAAATATATGTCTCAAAAAATTATAAAAACTTCACGTGGGTACAGTGTTGCATAGTTACATATAGTTACATAGTAGCTGAGGTTGAAAAAAGACACAAGTCCATCAAGTCCAACCTATGTGTGTGATTATATGTCAGTATTACCTTGTATACCCCAGTATGTTGTGGTCGTTCAGGTGCTTATCTAAAAGTTTCTTGAAACTATCGATGCTCCCCGCTGAGACCACCGCCTGTGGAAGAGAATTCCACATCCTTGTCGCTCTTACAGTAAAGAACCCTATACATAGTTTAGGGTTAAATCTCCTTTCTTCTAATTTTAATGAGTGGCCACAAGTCTTGTTAAACTCCCTTCTGCAAAAAAGTTTTAACCCTATTGTGGGGTCACCAGTACGGTATTTGTAAATTGAAATCATATCCCCTCTCAAGCGTCTCTTCTCCAGAGAGAATAATTTCAGTGCTCGCAAACTTTCTTCATAACTAATATCCTCCAGACCCTTTATTAGCTTTGTTGCCCTTCTTTGCACTCGCTCCATTTCCAGTACATCCTTCCTGAGGACTGGTGCCCAGCACTGGACAGCATACTCTAGGTGCGGCCGGAGCAGAGTTTTGTAGAGTGGGAGAATTATCATTTTATCTCTGGAATTAATCCCCTTTTTAATGCATGGCAATATTCTGTTTGCTTTGTTCGCAGCAGCTTGGCATTGCATGCCATTGCTGAGCCTATCATCTACTAAGTCCTTTTCCATCCTAGATTCCCCCAGAGGTTCTTCCCCCAGTGTATAGATTGCATTCATATTTTTGCATTATTTTACATTTTTCTACATTGAACCTCATTTGCTATGTAGTTGCCCACCCCATTCATTTGTTCAGATCTTTTTGCAAGGTTTCCACATCCTGCGGAGAAGTTATTGCACTGCTTAGCTTAGTATCATCCGCAAATACAGAGATTGAACTGTTTACCCCATCCTCCAGGCCGTTTATGAACAAATTAAGCAGGATTGCTCCCAGCACAGAACCCTGGGGGACCCCACTACCCACCCCTGATCATTCCAAGTACACCTCATTTATCACCACCCTCTGAACTCGCCCTTGTAGCCAGTTTTCAATCCATGTACTCACCCTATGGTCCATGCCAATGGACCTTTTTTTGTACAGTAAACGTTTATGTGGAATTGTGTCAAATGCTTTTGCAAAATCCAGATACACCACGTCTACAGGCCTTCTTTTATCTAGATGGCAACTCACCTCCTCGTAGAATAGATTGGTTTGGCAAGAACGATTCTTCATGAGTCCATGCTGATTACTGCTAATGATACCGTTCTCATTGCCAAAATCTTGTATATAGTCCCTTATTTTCCCCGACAAGAGTTTACATACTATTGATGTTAGGCTAACTGGTCTGTAATTCCCAGGGATGTATTTTGGGTCCTTTTTAAATATTGGTGCTACATTGGCTTTCTTCCAATCAGCTGGTACCATTCCAGTCAGTAGACTGTCAGTAAAAATTAGGAACAATGGTCTGGCAAATACTTCACTGAGTTCCCTAAAGCCATCTGGTCCCGGTGATTTATTAATGTTAAGTTTCCCAATCTAATTTTAATTCTGTCCTCTGTTAACCATGGATGTGGTTCCGGTGATGTGTCATGAGGATAAAAACTGCAGTTTTGGTTACTGAAGCCCCCCGATTCCCTTGTGAAGACTGAGGAAAAGAATAAATTCAATAGCTTCGCCATCTCCCCATCCTTTGTAACCAGATGTCCTTCCTTATTCTTTATGAGGCCAATATGGTCTGTCCTCCTATTTTACTGTTTACATACTTAAAGAATTTTTTGGGATTTTTTTTGCTCTCCTCCGCTATGTGTCTTTCATGTTCTATCTTAGCTGTCCTTATTGCACCCTTACATTTCTTGTTGCATTCTTTACAAAGTCTGAATGCTGATGATGATCCTTCAACCTTGTATTTTTTGAAGGCCTTCTCCTTTGCTTTTATGTGCATTTTTACATTGGAGTTAAGCCATCCAGGACTTTTGTTCGCTCTTTTAAATGTATTACCCAATGGGATGTATTGGCTAATGCCCTTATTTAATATGCTCTTAAAGCAAACCCATCTCTCCTCTGTGTTCTTTGTTCCTAAGATTTTATCCCAATTTATCCCTTCTAACAAGGTTCGTAGTTTAGGGAAGTTGGCTCTTTTGAAATTCAGTGTCTTTGTATTCCCCTTATGTTTACTATTTGTGTGATTTATACTGAAGCCAATTGACCTGGGATCGCTGTTACCTAAATTGCCCCATATTAACACATCCGTGATCAGGTCTGTATTGTTGGTAATCAGTAGATCGAGTAACGCTTTATTTCTAGTTGGTGCATCTACCATCTGACCGATAAAATTGTCCTGCAAGACATTTAGGAACTGGCGAGCCTTAGATGAATGCTTGGTTCCCTCCGCCCAGTCTATGTCTGAATAATTAAAATCCCCCATTATGATAACACTTCCCATCCTTGCTGCTAATCCAATTTTTGATAGGATATCTGTCTCCCCTTCTTCCCTCAGGTTAGGGGGCCTATAGCATACTCCCAGTATTATTTTCCCCTTAGCTTCATCCCTTTGGAGCTCTACCCATAAGGATTCCACCTCCTCCCTAGCTCCCTTAGTGATGTCATCTCTCTCATTTAATTGTACATTATTCTTGATATATAGGCATACCCCTCCCCCTTTTTTACCCTCTTTATCCTTGCGATAAAAGGTATACCCTTGAATGGTTGCCAGCCAATCATGAGAGCTGTTGAACCAGGTCTCAGAAATTCCCACAAAATCCAAATCCTCCTCATACAACAGTATCTCTAGTTCACCCATCTTGTCAGCCAGGCTCCTGGCATTGGTGAACATGCCATGTAGTTTAGACCGGTCGCATATTATCCTCTTATTGGTTGTTCCGAGATTGCAACTAGGACTTGCTACTATACTTACCTTGTGTTTATGCGCTTTGGTCAACCTATCACTAATGCCCCCAATACTACCCTCTGGAATATGTTCCACGCTGACTATCTCTACCTCTGGACCCCCCCCCACCGTCCCCTAGTTTAAAAAACCCTCTAACTTTCTGGCCATCTTCATTACCAGCTGATCTGCACTCTCCTCATTTGAGTGCAGTCCATCCCTTCTATAGTACTGGTTATCGAATGAGAAGTAAGTAATCACTGAGTAACTGTCGTTCAAAATGTGACAGCTCTGAAAACTAAAAAATGGCCAGGACAGGAAGGGGTGAAACAGTCTGGTCTTCAAAGTTAAAAAGCTGTTATAAATTGACTGGAGCAGTTGACATTTTTGTTTTAGCAATAGAATTCTAGATGGCAAACTCAACTGCTTCTAGTAATGGTCCGTAGACACGATCTGACAAAAAATACTACTTTCGACGCAATCGTACAATTGGATCATTGGACAGAGCTTTCGAGAGCCGATCATGACAGTTCATCCGATATAATCCAATGGGACAAGCACAAAAAAATTTCTTGTATGATACCAGATTGTATGATTTTCATCTAATCAGTACAGTTGTCACCCGAAAATACAATACAAATACACTACAACACATGACATCACTTCTGATTTTTTATTCTGTCGTATGAGAATTTTCGTAACTTCAATAAACTCTCCATTTTTTAAAGGTCGACTAGCATGCAAAAAAAAAAAACGGACGATCTGTTGTCCACTTTTTGGATCATGTGTACGGGCCATAAGTTGTTTTTAAGCAGTCAATAACTACATTATTAAACACAGTAGCATTCAAAAACAGCAATGTTCAACCCGTCTCTTTGCATTAAAGAAAGTACTGACAATAATGTAAGTGGGTTTTGGTAATTTTGTGTATAGTCTTCCAGGTACAAAACAGCAACGAGATCTGCTGCATCATTAATGCTAAGTGTGGGTTCTCACCGTAACATCGATTCTAAAGATTGCCCGGGCTTTGCTAATGGGCACAATTTAGCACTTCCATGTCACAAATCCAGAGTTTGTACCTCTAGTGACAAGCGAGAGGGAACCAGGTAGGTGGTATAACAGGGCTATACCCCATATGGATTCAATTGTCAGTGATGTTGGAAGATAGACATCAAGTTGACTAAGTCAGGACTAGCAACAGAAAGATATCATTAGATTTTTGGCCATTCACTCATTTCCACATATATAAAGTAAATAAATTAGATAATATGTAATTAAATAATACATTTAACAATGAACCAACAGTAAAGAAAACTATTTCACTTAACTTACATTCTTGTTTATACTTTTCAAAATCGTTATTCTCTTCAAAACCAATTTATAGCATTGAGGATGGTTCATTGCAGGGCACCAGTTAGATCTGTGCTTTATTCCAACTTAATGACACAAATCAGACTGAATAAGCAAACCTTGACTGGACTTAAGATGTCCCTTACTATACATCTGATATCCCAGTGTGTTTCCCACTGGCACAAAGATTACCTGTATTGACCTGAAAAGTGCAAAGGTATATGTAAACTAATCTAAAACAGCTCAGCAGGACATATGCTATTTACTCACTGACCTGAAATGATTATAGTTTCCATCCTTGGCAGGCTAATTAACAGAGCCTACTCCATACAGCTTTGGGACAGGTAAAAAGAATGTTTACTTTTTTTAGAGCATATTAGGAAAGAGAGGGACTGGGCTAACCCACAAACCTGACTTTCTCCTTAAAAACTTTTCTGTTGTTTGCCTTCCTAGATTGAAAAGTCCCTATAAATTCTATAAAACTCAACTTTGCAACTTTGTACAAAATGCATGTTTTGACAGACTTTTGGGGACAACAAATGTATCATCTTCTGTTATATTTTTACCTTAGCCTCTAAGAAAACATCCTGGTGTGTATGGTGGGTCCCTCCACATATGATTAACCACTTGCTTACTGGGCACTTATACTCCCTTCCTGCCCAGGCTAATTTTCAGCTTTCTGCGCTGTCGCACTTTAAATGACAATTGTGCGGTCATGCAACACTGTACCCAAACACATTTTTTATCATTTTTTTCACACAAATAGAGCTTTCGTTTGGTGGCATTTAATCACCTCTGGGTTTTTTAATTTTTGCAAACAGGTAATTTTTCTCATTCACTGATGTGCGCTGATGAGGCTGCACTGATGGGCACTGATAGGCACTGATGAGGCGGCACTGATAGGTGGCACTGATGGACACTGATGAAGCTGCACTAATGGGCACTGTAGAGGTGGCACTGGTGGGCACTGATGAGGCGGCACTGGTGGGCACTGATGAGGAGGAACTGATGAGGCTGCACTGATAGGTGGCACTAATGGACACTGATAGGTGGCACTAATGGGCTCTGATAGGCAGCACTGATGGGCATTGAGAGGTGGCACTGATGGGCACTGAGAGGTGGCACTGTTAGGCACTGGTAGGTGGCACTGATAGGCAGGACTGACAGGTGACACTGATGGTAAGGCACTGATGGCCACTGATTGGCAGCACTGATGAACACTGATAGGTGGCACTGGTGGGCACCTATTGCCAGCACTGGTGGGCACTGATAGGTGGCACTGGTGGGCACTGATAGGCACTTATTAGCAGCACTGGCGGGCTTTGAGGCAGGGAACGATGTCCCTGTTATAGAAGCCAGTTCCCGGCTTTCTGCTTCTCTCCTCACGCTGATCGTGTGGAGAAAAAAAGCCGATAACTGGCTTGTTTACATCCATGATCAGCTGTCATTGGCTGACAGCTGATCATGTGGTAAAGGCCCGCTGTGGTTGGCCCTTTACCCTGTTCTGTGATCAGCCGAGTTGGAAGGACTCAGTGTGACAGACTCACGCGAGACAGAGGCTATTGGAGGGGACTGAACGCTAGCCTCTTGCTAACAGATTATGGGCCCTAGCATTTGGGGGAATGGTGCTCTCTGTGAGCTGTATGCCTGGGGACCCTGGGGTTGGTGTTACTTTGGATTCAGCTCCATGTCCCCCCAAAACACACAGACTCTGGAACCCTTTATATGCCATATTAGAATGATAAGACTGAATTATACTGTTGGGACACATACTGTGAGAAGATGCTAATGTCATCAACTCCACTCACCTGTCTGATGTCAGCTATAATGTGTTTAATGTAAATGAGTTTAGTCTAGGTTCTAAAGGTATTCAACTCATTGTTGTTTGTTCTAATTAACCCTGTGTTGATGTTTATGGTAATGTGTGTTAATTGAATGAGCTGATCACATTAGCCACCAGCACTGGCTAGGAGACGAACAGTCTAGGCTGAGGAAGGGGGAGATTGTTGTTTGTATTGTTAATTGTAATTAGCTCCAGCTATTGTGTTTATACTACTGTGTGAAGCTCGGTGCCCACAAGTCTGTCATCTGGTCTGGGTAAATTTTTTAGTAAATTAGCTCATGTTAATTAGGTTAGCTTTGAGTCAGCCTGCTGTATAAATGTGTGTGAGATCTCAAATAAAGAGTTAGTCCTGATGTACTCCAAGACTGGTGTTGTCTAGTTCTTGGGGGTTCCTATAGCCAGATCCATTGGACTCGTGTTCCAGAACTTAGGAAGCGGTATACTGACGGAAGCACTCAAGCGGAGTGTGGGACGTTCTGTGACATTGGTGGCAAGCAGCGGGAAAGCTTCCTGCAGTCTGGGACATCCAAACCTCCAACTGGATCCAAGATCAGCATAGCAGACTTCAGTCACCCCAGCGGAGATATGGACCTGGCATCAGAGTTCCCGGGGCTGCTGCGGATCATCCTTTCAACATACACCAGAACGGTGTCTGAGGATGAATACCTGGAGCTCAGGCAGCTGATTCGGGTGAAGCTCTGGATTGGAGCCCTTCAGCTCGCTGGTATTAAACAGGTCAAGTGCTTTCCAACCCAAGAGCAATGGGCCAGTGACCAACGGGCATTGCGGATGGCATTCCTGGGAGAGCGGCCCCAGGAGCAATGGGTGACTGAGTTGGACAGGCTCGTCCAGCAGGAGATAGAGCTGGACAATCGTTATCGGACTCTGCAATGGCACGCAGAGGAGGGATATTTAGGGGAGACAACAGAATGCTCTCCGGAGGGATATGACTTTGGAGGCCCTGGATTGCTGTGGGAGAGCCTTACAGATCATTTTATGTTTGGTGATGAAAGGGAACCTGACCTTGAGGACCTGTGAGAATATAGAGAGGCTATCCTCGGTCTTGCAGGGGTCTCAGAGCTCAAACCTGATCTGGACCATTTGCTAAGGAAGGAACAGCATCTGGAAAGGGCATACAGGAAACTGCTAGCACAAGTTCAGCAGCATGCCAGAGAATCGGCAGTGGAAAATCCGGAGATTGCCGTCCCCAAACCTGAAGTGCTGACAACAGGGTAGAGCTCTGCTAACCTCTGCCCAGAAATGATAGCATCTTCTGAGTTCCATGGACAGGAGATGGTGAACCTCTATCCCCAGACATCAGTTGCAGAGACATGGGATTTGATAGACTTTTCTGCTGAGAAAGAACAACCTGATGAGCCTCCAGTAGAAGAGCTGCTATCAGGGCCAAAGTTCACTGTGTTCTGCCCAGCACCAACAGTGGCTTCGGCCTTCTTGAGAGAAGAGGTAGTCGGCCTTTCTCCCACAACACTGACAGGGACATGTGATTTTCTGCTAGCAGCATCTATGGAGTTAAAACAAACTTCTCCAGCTGAAGATCTGGTAACTGAACAGAGGGTCCAAGACCTCTGTCCCACACTTTTACCAATTCCAGAGACTGGGGATTTAATAGACGTTTCTGTAGAGGAAGAACCACCTAGCAAACCCCCAGCAGAAGTGCTGGCAACCGGACAGAGGGTCCAAGACCTCTGCCCCACACCTGTGGCAGTTTCAGAGGCTCAGGGTGAGAAGGTGGCAATCACTTACCAGCAGCAGATACAGGGGGAGAAGGGAGAGGAGGTGTGTGTTGTCCCTCCCCAACAGTTGGCCAGGGTGGAGGAAGTGGACTTTCCTCCCCAGCAAAGATCCGTGCACCTGGGAGACAGTACTATCAACATGTCGTCCCAGCAGCCAGATGAGGGAATGGAAAAGGAAGCAGCCGGCTCCCTTTTCCAATGGCAACTACACAGTTTGGGAATGGATGAAGCCAGCCTCCTGCCCCAACGGTTTGCTGGAGCGGAGGATGCGGAGTCCCCAGCAGAAGTGCTGGCAACAGAGCAGAGTGCTACCAACCTCTGCCCAGCACCGGCAACAACTGTGGAGTTCCAGGGAGCCGGGGCAGTTGGCCCCTCTCTCCGACAACAAGCTAATGTAGTGGAGCTGCTACTCCCAGCTGAATCGCTGGCAACAGGGCAGAGCACCGCTGGCCTCTGCCTAGCACCTAGTGTCTCTCTACAGCTTCAGGAAGATGGGGTGATCGGCCCCTCTGCCCAGCAGCAGACCGAGCCAAGGAATGTTAAAAACAATCCAGCTGAAGCCCTGGCAGCCAGACAGAGAGTAAATGACCTCTGCCCCACACCTACTGAGGTCAACTATTCCTTGCAGCCAAGAATGGAGATCATGCGGGAAGACTATGTGAGTTCACTCTGCCTGACTAACGCATGTCCAGACCAGGTGGAGGTCTGGGACCTTGTTAGTCAACCTTTGATGGGGGAGAAATGTGACAGACTCACCCGAGACAGAGGCTATTGGAGGGGACTGAACGCTAGCCTCTTGCCAACAGATTATGGGCCCTAGCATTTGGGGGAATGGTGCTCTCTGTGAGCTGTATGCCTGGGGACCCTGGGGTTGGTGTTACTTTGGATTCAGCTCCATGTCCCCCCAAAACACACAGACTCTGGAACCCTTTATATGCCATATTAAAATGATAAGACTGAATTATACTGTTGGGACACATACTGTGAGAAGATGCTAATGTCATCAACTCCACTCACCTGTCTGATGTCAGCTATAATGTGTTTAATGTAAATGAGTTTAGTCTAGGTTCTAAGGGTATTCAACTCATTGTTGTTTGTTCTAATTAACCCTGTGTTGATGTTTATGGTAATGTGTGTTAACTGAATGAGCTGATCACATTAGCCACCAGCACTGGCTAGGAGACGAACAGTCTAGGCTGAGGAAGGGGGAGATTGTTGTTTGTATTGTTAATTGTAATTAGCTCCAGCTATTGTGTTTATACTACTGTGTGAAGCTCGGTGCCCACAAGTCTGTCATCTGGTCTGGGTAAATTTTTTAGTAAATTAGCTCATGTTAATTAGGTTAGCTTTGAGTCAGCCTGCTGTATAAATGTGTGTGAGATCTCAAATAAAGAGTTAGTCCTGATGTACTCCAAGACTGGTGTTGTCTAGTTCTTGGGGGTTCCTATAGCCAGATCCATTGGACTCTTGTTCCAGAACTTAGGAAGCGGTATACTGACGGAAGCACTCAAGCGGAGTGTGGGACGTTCCGTGACACTCGGCAATCACATAGCAGCACAATCATGGGAAGACGTCTCTTGATGCCCTCCCGGCACTGGAAGCCCGCACTATAGCTGAATGACTGTGGAAAGAGTTTAAATACTCCTCCTTACCTGCACTTAAGCACAAAGTCCCTTGTACAGTAAAACACATAAATAGATGTAAAACTGCCAATGTGTACAAGCTATAACTTCTCCTTCCTTCTCTACTGACAATGGAAGGCCAAGTAATCCCAGTAGATTAATGCTTTTGCTCCTAACATTCATAGAACTCTTTGTTGCAATAAAATCCATCTAAATCTACAAGTGCATCAATCATTACCCTTTCCCCAGACTGACAATGCTGCTATCCAAGGTGCCTGCTTTCCTACTTCATCCAAAATGCAGACAAAGTAAGACAGGAACTGTGTTACTGGCCAGATCACAGGGAGAAATAAAGAGAAAAAGGCTAAAAAGCAAAATATTACAATTTTGTTTTTGGGTTTCATATCGCTTCAAAGTCTGGGCTGAGGTTTAGCATGACATTTGGGAATGGGTGATCATCTGTATTGCTGAGCAAGGTGGCTCTGCTATGTGAAGAGTCAGTGGTCTACATATAGACCCCTTTCACACTGAGGTGCTTTACAGGTGCTACAGCGCTAAAAATAGCACCTGAATAGCGCCTGTAAAGTGCCTCTCCTGTCTCTCCAGTGTGAAAGCCTGAGTGCTTTCACACTGGAGCGGTGCGCTTGCATGATGTTAAAAAAACTCCTGCAAGCAGCATCTTTGGAGCGGTGAAGGAGCAGTATATACACTGCTTCTAAACTGCTCCTGCCCATTGAACTGAATGGGCACCGCTGCCGAACCGCCAGCAAAGCGCCGCTAGCGTTTTAACCCCATTCCCAACTTTCATGCTTTTGTTTTAACCCTTTTTCGGCTACTAGCGGGGGTTAAAACTGCCCCGCTATCAGCTGAAAACCCCCGCAAGAACGACGGTTGTGTGTGAAAGGGGCCTTAAGAAAAGGCACTTATGAATGACAATGCACAGAAGAAGCAGCAGTTGAGCATTGGTACTTGTGACAGACCCACCTGGGACAGAGGCTTTTGGAGGGGACTGAATGCTGGCCTCTTGCCTACCGATTATGGGCCCTGGCATTTGGGGGAACGGTGCTCTTTGTGAGCTGTATGTCTGGGGACCCTTGAGGTGGTGTTACTTTAGATTCAGGTCCATGTCCCCCAAGACACACAGACTCTGGGAAACCTGTATATGCCATATTAGAAATAGTGACTGGGAAAATATATCTTGGATTACTTAAAATGGGACAGTAATATTTATCCACAATATCTCCCAGGATATATGTAAAGACTATTCTTGGTTTGTTTGATTCTGAACTCAACATGTTAGTTGAGAGAGCTGATCACATTGGCCTCTCTACAATGTAGGAGATGGGCCGACTCCTGCTGGAGCTCCTGCTATTGTGTGAAGGTGTCATGTGTTATACTTATGATAATGTATAATCTACTGTGTGAAGCTTGGTGAAAACAGGTCTGACCTGTAGTGAAATTCTGATTAATCATAACAATGCTCAGGAGGGCACGGAGTCACATCGGCTGCTTTAAGGGATTAGTTAATTAGCTCATGTTAATTCTGTTTCTCTTTCAAGAGTTAGACCGACTTTTGTCGCAAAAAGTGATCATGATGGTCCCCATGAAAGAGCAGGGGCTGGGGTTTTATTCAAACCTTTTCACGGTGCCAAAACTAAATGGAGATGTAAGACCCATTCTAGATCTCAAAGATCTAAACCAGTTCCTGAAAATCTGTTTTTTTTTCGCATGGAATCAATCCGATCAGTAGTCTCCATCCTACAAGGAGGAGAACTTCTGGCATCAATCGACATCAAGGATGCATACCTGCATGTACCTATTTTCCCCGCTCATCAGAAATTTCTGCAAGAAGACTAGAGTACTTGGGTCTGGTTATAGATACAGCCCAGCAGAATGTGTTTTTACTCCAGGCAAAGATCAGCACCATAAAGGAGCTGGTTCAGGTAGTCAGGGCAAAGAAGGGTCCTTCTATTCGCCTTTTCAGGGAAAGATGGTGGCTTCATTCAAAGTGGTTCCCTATGCTCAGTTTCATTTGAGACTGCTGCAAAACACTATCCTGTCTGCCTGGAACAAGAAGGCTCAAGCGCTAGATTTTCCGTTTTGTTGCCAAAAGTGCACCAGAGCCTCCGTTGGTGGATGATATCCGAGAATCTGCAGAAGGAGAAATCCTTCTTACCAGTTACCTGGAAGGTGGTAACAACAGATGCCAGCCTTTTGGGTTGGGGAGCAGTCCTGGAAGAGGTGACTGTCCAAGGGAAATGGTCCAGAACCGAAAGGACCTTGCCCATCAACATTCTAGAGATTCAGGCAGCGCACCTAGCCCTAAAGGCCTGGACATTCAGGTTGCGGAATTGTACTGTGAGGATTCAATCTGACAATGCCAAGCATTGTGGCAGTGGCTTATATCAATCACCAAGGGGGCACCAGAAGTCATGCAGCCCAGGGAGAGGCAAACCCTATCCTAACCTGGGCAGAAAAGCATGTGCCATGCATATTGGCAATCTTCATTCCAGGGAAAGAGAATTAGCAGTCGGACTACTTAAGTCGCCAGCAGTTGTTCCCAGGGGAATGGCCTCTTCACCCCAACATCTTCCTGGCTATATGCCAAAAATGGGGGAACCATAGACATAGGTCTGTTTGCATCCAGGTTCAACAACAAATTCGGCAACTTCGTGTCAAGAACAAGGGTTTCAATCGCATACGGAACAGATGCGTTGGTGACCCCGTGGGATCAGTTCTCACTGATTTATGCATTCCATCCTATTCTGCTGCTACCCCGACTTCTTAGCAGGATCAAGCAGAAAAGGAAGTCGGTAGTTCTTGTGGCCCCAGCGTGGCCCAGAAGATCTTGGTATGCAGAGATTGTAAAGATAGCGGTAGGGGGCCCATGGACCCTACCACCACGTCCAGACCTGCTATCGCAGGGACCAGTGTTCCACCCTACCTTACAAACGCAAAATTTAACAGTTTGGCTATTGAAACCCACATTCTGAAGAATCGTGGGCTTTCAGGCTCAGTGATATCTGCATTGATTAATACAAGGAAGCCAGCTTCCAGGGTCATGTATTATAGAGTCTGGAAGGCATATGTTTCCTGGCGTGAATCCAGGGGTTGGCATCCTAGAAAGTATGTTATAGGTAGAATCCTTGCCTTTCTGCAAATGGGGTTAGAGATGAATCTGGCCTTGAGTACTATCAAAGGCCAGGTCTCGGCCTTATCGTTATTGTTTCAATGATTACTTGCTTCGCATTCTTTGGTCCGTAGCTTTATACAGGAGGTAACGTGGCTTAATCCACCGGTTAGGTCACCCCTGAACCCTTGGGACTTGAATTTAGTTCTGTCAGCATTACAGAAACAGCCTTTTAAACCAATACAAGGACAGGAGGCTAGTTTTTCTGGTGGCCATATCTTCTGCAAGAAGGGTATCAGAATTGGCTGCTCTTTCTTGTAAAGAGCCATATTTAATCATTCACAAGGATAGAGTAGTTTTGCATCCTCATCCTAGCTTTTTGTTGAAGGTGGTGTCAGGTTTTCATCTAAACCAGGATATTGTTCTACCTTCATTTTTTCCAGAACCCGGTTCTATGGAAGAAAAGTCACTACATTCTCTGAATGTAGTGAGAGCAGTCAAAATCTATTTGGAGGCAACTGCTCAGATTCGGAAAAAGGGATGTTTTGTTTGTGTTGCCTGAAGGTCCTAAAAAAGGACAGGCAGTGTCGAAATCTACTATCACTAAGTGGATTCGGCAGATAATTATTCAAGCTCATGGTTTGAAGGGGAAGTTCCACCTTTTCAAATCAAAGCGCACTCCACCAGAGCTGTTAGTGCTTCATGGGCAGTGCATCACCAAGCCTCCGTGGCTCAAATCTGCAAGGCCGCAACTTGGTCTTCAATCCATACATTCACCAGATTCTATCAGGTGGATGTAAGAAGGCATGAGGATATCGCCAGTGTGCTGCAGGCAGCAGTATAGGTCCTCAGGTCTGATTGCACCCTACTTTTGTTTGTGTCTCCCTCCCCTCAGATAGCATTGCTCTGGGACATCCCATACAGTAATTACTGTGGCTCTGCGTCCCATGATGTATGATAAAGAAAATAGGATTTTTTATAACAGCTTACCTGTAAAATCCTTTTCTTGGAGTACATCACGGGACACAGAGGTCCCTCCCCTCTTTCTGGTTACACGTGTATTGCTTTGCTACAAAACTGAGGTACTCCCGGTAAGGGGAGGGGTTATATAGGGAATTAAACTTCCTGTCTAGGGTGTGCCAGTGTCCATCGCCTGAAGGTGCCTATATAACCAATACAGTAATTACTGTGGCTCTGTGTCCTGTGATGTACTTCAAGAAAAGGATTTTACAGGTAAGCTGTTATAAAATTCCTATTATTGCCATCAAACTATGGCTCTTCAAAATAAAATTCCAAATTGTATTAAACCAATAACATTACAAGGGTAACAGTACAACATTTCTGAGCTACACAGGACCCCTTCGACAGGCAGGACCCCTTTATTGCATGCTTGATGAAGGGGTCCTGCATGGCTCCGAAACATTTCACTTTTACTGTTGTGATGTGTTTGCTTTGATAACTGTCTGCACATTATTTTGAAGATCCATGGTGTGCTGGTGATATATACTTTGACCTTGACCCTTAAATGCACTGTGGACTCTTATGAACCAACCTGTTTAACATGCCTTGCAGCCAGATATTACTTTATTATATGTCACTTCTGATGTGACGCAGGTCCTTACCATGGGAAAGGTAGACTGAGCACCAGCACAGTGGATTCTTAAACCTTCCTGTCAGAAGTCTTACATCTCTCAGGCGGAATCCCACAGCAGCCCCATTCACAGCAGTGATTACATCAGTCGAGAGCTTTATAAAACCATCTTCTCCAGTAGCAAGTAGCTTTGATATTATTGTTGCTAGGATGTGCTTCAGAGGAGATGCTTGTTACAATGTTTAAATCACTTTAACAACACCACTGAGCCATGGATGTATGGTGCTTTTTTACAGAGGCCAGCTGTGGTCCATTTTTTATCATGACTTACACATGTTCTGTGACTTTAATACATTTTTCCTTTTTTTTTATTAAGTCTCCAATAGATTGGAATTTTACCTTTTTTGGCACTATATCATAGGACACTTCAAGATTCAGTGTGGTGATATAAATGAAATTCTAAGCGGTCCATGACATTCATAGTGTCAGGGACCGGTGTGACCAGAAATGCGTGGACTGCAACAGAGTGTACCAAACACAGGTAAAATGTAAATAATATGATTTATTAAAAGATAAGTGAACAACAAAGAAAACGCACCTCCAATACAGTAAATAGTGTAACCCAACCAGTGAACCAACAACCAGTGAACACAAAACAAACGGCAGTCTAAATCCAACATGTACAGAGCATGGAATAACCAAATCATAATCATACCAGAGCCAGGGTCAAACACAGGGGATCAAGCAGAGGGGAGCTGGGAACAAGACAGGACAGGAAAAGGGAACCAGGAGATGGCCTGAGTGCGTAGGAAGGAATCAGGCTGCAGGATCAGGGTCAAAGTCCAGGAACAGGAGACAGGATGCAGGCTTCTGAAACACAGATCAGAGGCACAAAGAGAAAATACCAAGTGTAAAAGCATTCACCAGGTTTAAGTACACCTCCTGCAATCAGCATCAGGTGATGCCTGATTGCAGGGATAGATGTCAGCTCCTGATTGCCGCGAGACACCCGCTGGTGGACACCGGAACTGCAGCCTAAAGATCTGGGAGCACAGTGTCACTAGCAGGTGAATCCTCTCCTGACCGTCAGCTTCCGACTCCTAAATGACACCTGCCGGTGGACACCGAAACTGCAGCCCATAGATCTGGGAGCCACAGTGCCACCAGCAGGTGACACCTTTCCTGACACATAGAGATCTATTGGTGTTGTTGCTTTCCTGTTCCCCTTCCAAGGGCTATCTCTAGCAGCTAAGGATTTTCTTTGACAAACTCCTTTGGTCTATTCTCCCTATATAGGCGCCTGATCTCTTTTTGTGGGTTTTTTATTGCTCACTTGTCTGACAGCCCCAATATGGTGACGATGCTTCGGTGCATGGAGCCCAAGAAAAAACGGGTAAATTTCCATACTGACAATGATCTTTGCAGAGAGTCTCATTGTAAGGAACTGATAACAGCATCCTGGAGGAGGGGGTGTTTTAAATAAATAAATAAAATGTACAACACTTAGCACAAAAAATATAATAACATGACTATTGGACTAATGTCTGGTTAAATCATTGAAAAACAGACCTTTTTTAGAGGAACACTGAAAGATCATTTTCTATCATAGATGGAGTATCTAATTCATAAATCCAGTATAATTCTCTCTGGGAAAGCCTGTCCAGGAAATGACCGCCTAGATGGCCTTATGCACAAATCTTTTATGATCATGAGCCTTAGTTGTGATGCGTTATGGTTAAACTTAAGAAAATGTCTAGTGACTGCAGAAGTAAAAATGTATGAATGTAACTTCTATGTTTACTTATTTGTTTTCTAACATCATATGTAGTTTGCACAACGTAATCCCTGTCACATGGGCATTTAATTAGGTATATCACATCTGTCTTACTACAGTTGTAAAATTCCCATATGGCAAATCTTTTCCCTGTAAAGGAATGTGTAAATGAGTCACCTTTGCCTACAAAACATCAGTGCCCACAAAGGAACATACTTTTTGGAGATAGTAGCATATTTAGAAAATTACATTGTAAAAGTTTTTTTTATCTGTCGTTCGCACAAATTGATTAGGTAGGTTCCTGTTGTAAACACAAGTTGATTGCGCAGGTTCCTGTCATATGCATAAGTTGATTACATTTATATACTAACAGTAGAGCATTTCAAAAAGTCAAGGACAGGCAAAAGTCTTACAATGTTGTAGACTGATCTAGAATGTGAGGAAAAAGTTAGAGTAACAGGAATGTGATGTCTTCAGGAAGCTATGTACTGAGCCACTTCCACCAGCCATGATCTTCCTGCAATGTAAATAGAAGCACCAAGATCTAGCGATTATGTTAATGGGTCAAAACTAAGGTATGTAATGAAAACAGAATGGTTTTACTTAAAAATGTTATTGGAATGTTGATAAAAGGGGAAGTAAAATCCAGGGGCATCAAACTTCAGATTTAAATCACAAATGTCTATAGGCCCCCTAACCAGAGGGAGGAGGGGAGGAAGACCTCCTATCACAGTTTGGAATTGCGGCAAGGATGGGAAGTATCATTATAATGGGGGATTTTAATTATCCAGACATAGACTGGGCAGAAGGAACTGCGTATTTGTCTAAGGCTCGCAATTTCTTAAATGTCTTGCAGGACAATTTCATGGGTCAGATGGTAAACGTACCAACAAGAAACAAAGCTTTACTTGAACTACTGAATACTAACAATACAGACCTGATAGCAGATGTGGAAATATGGGGCAATTTAGGAAACAGCGTCTATAGGTGAATTCATTTCAGCACAAATAGGAAACACAAGGGTAATACAAAGACACTGAATTTCAAAAGAGCCAACTTCCCTAAACTGCACTCCTTGCTAGAAGATATTAAATGGGATAAAGTCCTAGGAACAAAGAACACGGAGGAAAAAAGGGAGTGCTTTAAGAGAATATTAAATAAAGGTATTGGCCAGTGAATCCCAATGGGTAATAAATTTAAAAGAGCTAACAAAAGTCCTGGGTGGCTTAACTTCAATGTAAAAATGCATATAAAAGCAAAGGAGAAGGCCTTCAAAAAATACAAGGCTGATGGGTCATCGTCAGCATTCCAACTTTACAAAGAATGTAAAAAGAAATGTAAGGGTGCAATCAGGGCTGCTAAGATAGAACATGAAAGGAACATAGCAGAGGAGAGTAAAAAAAAAAAAAAACAAGAAATTATTTAAGTATATAAATAGTAAGGAAGGGAGGTCAGAACATATTGGCCCCATAAAGGATGATGAAGGGAATCTGGTTACAAAATACGGAGAGATGGCAAAGGTTTTGAATTTACTCTTCTCAGTCTTCATGAGGGAAACTGGGGGGTTCAGTAACCAAGACTGCAATGTTTATCCTTTATAACACGTTACAGGAAGCACCCTCATGGCTAACAGAGGATAAAATTTGAAATAGACTTGAAACGTAACATTAATAAGTCATCAGGACCAGATGGCTTACACCCGAGGGTACTAAACCCTTTCACTACCAAGCCATGTGCTCCATTTTGTACACTTAGGTGGCCAGATCATTTTTAAAATTTTTCCTTTGCTTTATTATTTTTCACTTATAGCTTTCAGAATTTCTGTAAGACCCCCCAAACCATATATTTTCTGAAAGTACATGATCAGTAGAATAAAAAGAAGGTGCTACTGATTTTTTAGACGCGGCTGTATTTGCCCAAATGTTTATCAAACCAATATATTTGCCAAAAATACACTAAAACCATTATTGGCAGATAAAAACACAGCAAATTTTACAAAATTCCTACTAAATATAAAAGATTAACCTGTATTGAGTTAAAAAATAACAAATATTTGTAACTTTTAAATTGCTCCTTTTTGCGAAATGGTGAAAATGGAACAGACGCAAAAGTGTAAATATCCAAATTTCTCTAAAAATCTGAAGGTTTTCATTTTTCCCTTACAGCTTTCAGAATTTGTGAAAGACCCCCAACCATATATTTTCTGAAAGCATATGACCTATAGAATAAAAGAAGGTGCTACTGATTTTTTAGACTCCGCAGTATTTGCGCAAATGTTTATCAAACCAAAATATTCGCAAAAAATACACTAAAACCATTATTAGCAGATAAAAACACAGCTAATTTTACAAGATTCCTGGTAAATCCTTACTAAATATAAAAGCTTAATCTGTATGAAGTTAAAGCGGGGTTCCACCCAAATTTTGAACAATATCTGTATGTATTCTCTTCCTTGCCTAGATGCTGACATGCCGTTTAAAAAAATTTAAATCGCCGTAATTACCTTTTATTTTTCTATTCTTCTTTGCACTTCCTGGTTCTCCTCCCATGGGAGTAGGCGTGTTTCTAGCCTCTCCCAGACTCCTGGGAGCTAGTCTCAGGCTTCCCAGGATGCCACTGAGCATGTGCAGGAATGAGCAGTGAATGCTGGGAGCACAGCATTCACCACATCCAGGAAATAAATGCTTGTGGGCTTCAAATGCCCACAATGAAGATGGAAACCGCCTGCGGTGAATAATATAAGTTATTCTTTCTGACGAAATCTGACACAGGCGGACATATTACACACAATATGTGAGTATGTAATGCTGAGAAGAAAAGCTTGTGAATGAACTAAAAAAAAACAAAACGATAGATAGGTGGACCCCCACTTTAATAAATAACAAAAAGTTAACATTTTTACATTGCACCTTTTTGCAAAATGGTGAAAATCGAACATACGCAAAAATGGTATTATCCAAATTTGTCTAAAAATCTGAAGGTTTTCATTCTTCACTTACAGCTTTCAGGACCTGTAGAATAAAAAAAGTGCTACATATTTTTTGGGCTCCGTAATAATTGCGCAAATGTTCATCATATCGCTATTTTCACTAAAAATACACAAAAATCATTAATATTGCACATAAACAAAATGTAACCTACAAAGTTCCTGCTAAATTAGTACTAAAGCATCATTCACATGTGGTATACTAAAGTGTGGGTGGCCATGTTTACCCACACAGAGATGCACAGGTGTTCCATGCATCCCTGTACAGGCAGTTCCATTTATGTCAATTGGGATGCAACAGCTGCATAGGCATAGCCGCTGTTCCCAATCTGACATCTGTGTGGGTGTGGCTACATGACCCCGAACACAGACAGTGTGAGCTCAGGGACATGCATGAGGACCTACATGGATGTAAAATTGGGAGCAACAGCTCTGTTCATGCAGTTGCTACATCCCAAATTACATCAATGGGACTGACTGCACAGAGATGCATGGAACATCTGTGCATCCCTGTAAAGGTATGCTGTGTATGCCCTGTGTGAACAAGCCTTAGGCCCCTTTCACACAAGCACACCGATCAGATCTGCCTGTCTGTTTTTCAGACGGGCCCAATCAGACCACCCATTGTTCTCTATGAAGAGGATGATGTAAATGGACATGTGTCCGTTTACACCCGCCTGCATCTGATCCAGCCTCCTAAAAACAGACGGATGGGTATTCCATTCCCAATCCATGTAGCAGATCGGATCGGATGGTATCCGATGAAACTGGACAGGCGGTACGTTCTCATCAGACCGTCCCATAGAGAATAGCGAGCTGTGTCCGTGTCCGCTCTGCATCAGCGGGGTGGACACAGACCTGTCATCCGCCTGCTCAGCCCCTGCAGGGCGCCGGACTCAAACGTTTGTATGAGTTTTTTTTTTCAAGCCACATGATTAGAGCCTGAGGCTCTAATTGGCTTGAAAAAGGTTGGGCTCAGGGGGGCAGAGCATTACACCCTGAACTCACCCACTTGTGACAATATCTAATTAATATTAGCTATCGTCTTCCGGCTTCTCCTCCCGGCCAATCAGGATGGATCAGGTTTTGGCTGGAGGAGAAGCTGAGGTATCCATGGAGGGGTGAGTGCAGGGGGGGGTTGCGACCATTACCGTGGAGGGTTTTTTTTTTGTTTTTACTTTTTTACATTTTTTTTATTTTTAGCCATTGTTTTGAGGGGGGGGGGTCTTTGGTGAGATATCAGAGGTCTAAACAGACCCCATATCTCTTTTTTGGAGACAGAGAAAGGGACTGAAGATAGTCCCTTTTCTCTGTATCACTTTACTTTAAATGAATGAAAAATCTGTATAGGGATTCCATTCATTCAGAAAATGGCAGTCTGATACATTGTAACACTTGCGGTTACAATATATCAGCTGTCAGTGTCAGTGGGCACATAGCAGTGATCAGTAGCAATGATCTCTTCTACAGGGGGGAGTTTAGTAAACACATGTTTACTAGGCCCCACCAAGCTCCTACTTCACCCCCACCCGCACCCCCCCACCGCAAACTCCAGCCAGACATATCATAGGAGATCTGTGCCGGGAGAAGCTGCAGGCAGAGGGAGGGGAAGGAGAGATACTGCACAGATTGGCCATGGATCGGGGATGTGGGGGCATTTGGGGGGGTGATCTGACTGGCGGGGGGACACATCTGGACCCCCCCAAGCCCCATGCAGCACCTATAGCCGGTGGGAGTGGAAGAGGTGGGATGCTGGCTAATGATGGTGGCTGCAGGGAGCGGGTTTGCAGGGGGGGGTGGATGAGGTGGAGGGGGGTAATTAGTGCTGGGGGGGGAGGAGGGGGGGTGAATGGGATAGGAGAGGAGAGTGAGGCAGTTTTAGATGGAAGGGTGCAGTGGGGGTGGAGAGGCAGGGGGCAGGGAAGCAACGGCATGGGTGGGGGGGTAGGTCAAATTAGGGGTTAATACTGACTTGTCCACCTGCGGGCACTTATGTAGGTGTACGGTGTACTGACTTGGCAGTGAAAGGGTTAAAGGAGAAGTCCAGCCTGAGCTTTTTATGGGTCACAGGAGTGCAATTTGTTTTGCACTCCTGTGAACTGTTTTAAGCGGTCTGAAGTCTGCTCTCTCCACTGACGTCACTGCCATCAGTCGAGGCAGCGCATCATCCCAACTTCCCAAGTATGGATCTGCCAGCTGCCTTGATTGATGGCTGTCTCAGCGTCTCAGCAAGCCATGGAGGTTTAGAGCAGGAGAGATGCTGACTGGCAGGTAGCATCTCTCTGCTCGGGGAGGAGTGAGAACGGAGCCATTGTCAGTGTTCGGTGGCTCGGTTCTCAGTGAAGAGACAGCGGGGGACAGCTGCAGCATGGGTCTGATGCTCCATCCACCAAGGTAAGTATGAAAAGGAAAAAAAACAAAAACCCATTCTTCTCTTTTAAGAAACTCAGTCAAGTGATTGCCAGACCATTGTTCCTATTTTTTATGAACAGTCTACTGAATGGAATGGTACTAGCCGATGGGAGAAAAGTCAATGTAGCACCAATATTTAAAAAAGGGCTAAGATATATCCCTGGAAACTACAGGCCAGTTAGCTTAACATCAGAAATTTTCAAGCTCATAGAGGAGATGACAAGGGACTATATACAAGATTTTAGTAATAAAAAAGGTATTATTGGCAGTAATCACTCAGCATGGATTCATGAAGGATTGTTCTTGCCAGACCAATCTATTAATCTTCTATGAGGAGGGAAGCTGCCAAGCTGCCAACTAGATAAAGGAAGGCCTGTAGATGTGGTGTATCTGGATTTTGCACAGGCATTCGATACAGTTCCCCATAAATGTTTACTGTACAAACTAAGGTCTGTCAGCATGGACCAAAGGGTGAGGACATGGACTGAAAACTTGCTATGGGGGTGAGTCCAGAGGGTAGTGATAAATGGGGAGTACTCAAAATGATCTGGTGTGGAAAGCGGGGTCCCCCAGGGTTCTGTCCTGGGACCAATTCTATTTAATTTATTCATAAATGATCTAGAGGATGGGATAAACAGCTCAATCTCAGTATTTGAGGACAATACTAAGCTAAGCAGGGCAATAACTTCTACGCAGGATCTGGAAACCTTGCAAGAAGATCTATAAAGCTAATAAAGGGACTGGAGGACCTCAGCATGGGGAAGGACTACAACCATTGAACTTATTCTCTTTGGAGAAGAGACGCTTGAGTGGGGATATGATTTCAATGTACAAATACCGTACTGGTGACCCCACAATAGGGATAAATCTTTTTCATGCAAGGGAATTTAATAAGACACGTGGCCATTCACTAAAATTAGAAGGGAAGCAGTTTAACCTTAAACTGCGTAGAGGGTTCCTTACTGTAATGCCCCATACACACGGTCGGATTTTCCGACGGAAAATGTGTGATAGGACCTTGTTATCGGAAATTCCGACCGTGTGTAGGCTCCATCAAACATTTTCCATCGGATTTTCCGACACACAAAGTTTGAGAGCAGGATATAAAATTTTCCGACAACAAAATCCGTTGTTGGAGATTCCGATCGTGTGTACACAAATCCGACGCACAAAGTGCCACGCATGCTTAGAATAAATAAAGAGATGAAAGCTATTGCCCACTGCCCCGTTTATAGTCCCGACGTACGTGTTTTACGTCACCGCGTTTAGAACGATCGGATTTTCCGAAACTTTGTGTGACCATGTGTATGCAAGACAAGTTTGAGCCAACATCCGCAGGAAAAAATCCATGGATTTTGTTGTTGGAATGTCCGAACAAAGTCCGACCGTGTGTACGGGGCATAAGAGTGGTAAGGATGTGGAATTCTCTTCCACAAGCAGTGGTTTCAGCAGGGAACATCGATAATTTAAAAAATTATTAGATGGGCACCTAAATGGCTACAACATACAGGAATATACAATGTATGTACTATTGTACTATGTACAATGTATGTACTATTAAATAAAAGCACACACACAAGTTGAACTTGGTGGACTTGTGTCTTTTTTTCATCCTCACCAACTATGTAACCAACTATGTAACTATGGTTTCAATGACCATAGATTTCATTCAAATATATAATAATATAGTCAAAAAGGCTGTGCAAACCACAATATTGTTTTATAAATACACTAAAGCATACCAACCAATTAGAAGCCATTTTGACTGCAGTAAAGTAAAATCTGATTGGATATTACAGGTTACTGCATTTTTGCACATCATAATTGTTTTTGTGCTACCCAAGTCTGGAAACACAAAGCAGTAGGATATTTGGGTCTTGAAGGAATCTTGTAAAGAAGCCCTTATTTATACTGCTTTGTGTTATTATGGAAACCTGAGGGCATAGTCCCCTTTTTTGTTAAGTTAATGTTTGCAGATAGAAACTTGCATAAGAGAAATGAGGAAATTGCTTTAACCATAGAAATACAGCCAGAACATTTGCAAAAGATGTTTACTGTAAGAATGAAACAATTCTGCATTATCAAGCAATAATTGGGATGACATATATAAAGTAGAAATGCCCATAACTGGAAAATATGTTTGGGCTCACTAAACACACCCATGTAAGAGAGCCTGTCCTTGATTGGTACTGAACCATGTGTAGGTGACGCCTGTTATATCCTGTTGTGAACTGTATATATTCTTATACCCTTCCTGATTAAAGTCAAGTCTCGTCTTATGACACACGTGTTTGGGTCTAATTGCATGACTTCCATGAGGCCTTGTGAGTATCCGGGCATGGTGGAATGGAAGAATGCTGGCACATAAGGTGATGTAACTAGTCTGTAATAAAGGTAATAGCTAGTAATAGAGGTGAAGGAAGACAGAGTGTCCTTCAGATGGTGTAGAATTAACTCAGAAAACTAGAACTTAAAAGTTGTTTTGCTAGAATCTTTGGGTTGGGGTGCGGCCGCTCAAGGTGTCTAAATTGTTTAACTACTAAATTGCACCTGGGTTGCCCCCCTATTAGGACAAATGCCTCCAAAGTAGTTGCGTACTGTTTGGCGTGGCAGCCTGGAACTTGCATATTGTCGCACCAAGGTTGCCCTGTTTTGGGAGCAGGAGCTGGCCATTGGGAGTTAGGCGGAAAGCTGTTTGCTCAAATTCTAATCCCTGATTGCCCTCCTTTCTAGAATTGAAGCCTCAAGTATTGGGGTAACGCTGTGAGAAGTGTACACGCCCACTGGAAGCATTGGAGCTCGTGGGTAAATTGAGGAGCCTGGGCTGTTAGGGACTTAGACAGGAATAGGGACAAAAGTAAGGTAGGAGTCTCCCTTCCACACACCCAGATATCATGAGAGTGATAAGTGCTTCTGTACTTACATTTGCATATAATCTTAAAGTGCTAAGTGCTTATTTTATGCATACAAATAGAACTGCTAAGTAGCCTTATAATAAGTCTCCCACGGCTCTCAAGATGCAAACTGTTTCTGGGAAACCCAGTGGAGAGCCATAAGAGGCAGCTCAGTGTATTATCTATGTACTGTGCTTTTAGTGGAATGAAGAGCGGGTGTGGTCAAATGGTTTTACGGGGGCTATTTCAGTGTCACCGGCCGGACCACTTCATGCATGGCAGAGTACACAGAAATACTGTACATAGATCTGCTTGCATAATCAGCTATTTTTACCTTTCAGGATGAAGAACTCCCAATGTAGGGGTATGGTCTCAAATGTATCTATAGCATCATGTAAGGTGTTGGGAAAACTTAGAAATCTTTTATTGCATTCTTACATAAGAAAATAGAGAAACATAAGCCTCGGTCAGTGGAGAGTTCTGAACAGTTCATAGAAGAGAAACTATATTATAGTAGACCCCTTATAGTAGACAAAAAATAAAAACCGTACTGGGGAGTATGAGACTTTAAGGGTGCTTATTGCTACAAATGGATATACCTCAATAAATTAAGTAAAATATATTTTTATTTCAAAAAGGGAATAACATTAAAAAGGTCACTTCCTTCACACAATTTTCTACGCAATTGTTCTACATGTTTCGCAGTGAGGCTTCTTCAGGGAAGTTTTTGGTCGGCGGGACCACCTGTGTCTTGAAATTCGCTCTGACCTCATTTTACTATCATAAATCTGGCTCTGAGTTCTCAAAACATTGAGGCTAGAACCTTCAGTTGGGAAATTCATGCCATCTACACGGATGCATTCATAAATAAAGTCCATGCATTTCCTGAAGAAGCCGCAAGGTGAAACATAAAGGTAGAACAATTGCATGGAAAATTGTATGAAGGAAGTGACCTTTTTAATGTTATTCTCTTTTTGAAATAAAAATATCTTTTACTAAATGTATTGTGGTATAACCATTTGTAGCAATAAGCACCCTTAAAGTCCCATACTCCCCAATACAGTTTTTCTTCTTTGTCTACTATAAGGGGTGATGGTGCTTACTATTTGCATCTGTGTCTTGATCACTCTAATCCCCTACAATTCATGGAAGAGGTTCAAGAAGGTTCAGAATTTGATCAATTATTGAAGGGTAAAATGAATTTGAGGGAAAAACTGAAGGAAAAACTGAAGGAATTTGAAGGAAAAACTGAAGAATGAATGCCCTTTTAAATACAATAGGGGATTCCCTTGCCCAGTGTGATGAATACTTACAGATATTAGAAGCCCTCAAACTCATCACATTTACAAATGTATGCCAGGCTAGGACTCCCATGATCCCAGGGTTGGTGAGTATTTTCATACATTAATGTGAGTTAGGGCATATGGGGTCTGTCACTCTTCAGCTAAGGGTGCCAGAAGCTGTTCTTGAAGAGCTTGTGGAGACTAAGGCCCCTTTACAATTTTCTGTTTGTTGGGGATAATTTGGAGGGAGTACAGGAGTGCATTTGGGGATATGGGAATCTGTGTAGAGCAGAAGCAGCAGGAAGAAAATAGTAATAGTAGGGTAAAAAGACCGTTGTAAATGGAGAAGGTACCATTATCTTGGTGCAGATCTAGGATAACCTTTAATTAGTGTACTTATGATAGGGAAAGAAAAGGAAAGAAATTCAATGTGTTCATATATATATTTACAATATGCTTTTGTTACATGTTTTGATTATTCCTGAGTTTTAGGGTCCGCACCGGACCGAAAGTTTGCGCGGACTTTAGAACCCCGTTAAAGTCTATGGGACTCGAACAATTAAAATCAAAAGTGCTAATTTTAAAGGCTAATATGCAAGTTATTGTCCTAAAAAGGGTTTGGGGACCCGGGTCCTGCCCCAGGGGACATGTATCAATGCAAAGCAAGTTTTAAAAATGGACGTTTTTTCGAGCAGTGATTTTAATGATGCTTAAAGTGAAAAAGAAAAGTGAAATATTCTTTTAAATATCCTACCTGGGGGGTGTCTATAGTATGCCTGTAAAGTGGCCCGTGTTTCCCGTGCTTAGAACAGTCCCTGCACAAAATGACATTTGTAAAGGAATAAAAGTAATTTAAAACTGCTTGCAGGTTTAATGTAATGTCGGGTCCCGGCAATATGGATGAAAATCAGTGAGACAAACGGCATGGGTACCCCCCAGTCCATTACCAGGCCCTTTGGGTCTTGTATGGATATTAAGGGGAACCCCGCACCCAAATTAAAAAAGGAAAGGCGTGGGAACCCCAGGCCCTATATACTCTGAACAGCAGTATACAGGCGGTGTAAACAAGACAGGGACTGTAGGTTTGTTGTAAAGTAGAATATGTTTGTAATTTTGAACTGGTACATTTTTAAAGTGTAGCTCCAGCCAAAAAAATCTATTTTTAAGCTTTTTTGGAAAACATAGGGAAGGGTTGCTGTCTGCGCACCTCTTCAGAAGATTTCACCTCACTTTCTGTCCCAATGACAAATGTTTTTTGAAAATGTGGGGGTTATAGTGAAACAAGGATTGGTGATAAAGCATCAGTGGAGAGGAGACACGTTTTTCCCATATTAACTCTTACAGGAGAGAATTTCCCTTCTTAGGGGTAGATTTCCTCTCACTTCCTGTTGTCTCCTTCTGTTTGCAAGTAGGAGTCGTTTGTAAGTTGGATGTTTGAAAGTAGGGGCCTGCTCTTTATACTCTGCAGAAATTGGGGCCTTAGGTGTTGGTGTTGCCACAACACTGTAAGCCCTCACAGTTACTCTTGGTGGGTGCAGGAACAGGCCCTGCTGTGAAATATTATATCAAGAATTTTAATTACATGCACCTGTTGAACAGGGGCAGAAAAATTGGGCCTTTGGTGGTGGTGGTGTTGCCACAACACTGTAAGCCCTCACAGTTACTCTTGGTGGGCGCAGGAATGGGCCCTGCTGTGAAATATTAGATCAAGAATTGTAATTACATGTCCCTGTTGAACAGGGACAGAAAAATTGGGCCTTAGGCCCTGGTGCCACAACACTGCAACCCCTCACAGATGCTATAGTTGGAGCGCAGGAATGAGCCCTGCTGCAAAGTATTGCATCAAAAATTGTAATTATACGCCCCTGTTAAACAGGGGCTGAAAAATTGGGACTTGGGCACTGGTGCTGGTGCCACAACACTGCAACCCCTCACAGATACTCTAGTTGGAGCACAGGAAAGAACCCTGCTGCAAAGTATTGCATCAAAAATTGTAATTACACGCCCCTGTTAAACAGGGGCAGAAAAATTACGCATTAGCCACTGGTGGCAGTGCCCAGAACCAAAAATTTTCTTACAAGCTATCATCATGAAAATTGGGGAGGAAGAGGATTGTCACTCAGCATAACAAGATAGTCACTCAGAATAGGCAGTCTTGAAGGGATCTCACATTAAAAAAAAATTATTCGGTTACATCAGCATCAGGTGCTTGGTAGCTGGTGATCCAAGACTGATTGATTTTTATGAAGGTCAGCCAATCGACCGATTTGGTGGACAGGCGCACCCTGTGATCAGTTACAAAGCCTCCAGCAGCACTGAATGTGCGTTCCGAAAGAACGCTGGATGCAGGACAGGCCAGTAGCTCAATTGGATACTGTGCAAACTCTGGCCAGTGATCCATCCTCAAGACCCAGTAATCCAGGGGATTTTCGGTGGGAAAGATGTCCCAGTCTGATCATGCCCCTAAGTATTCCTGCACCATGTGAATCAGACGCTGGCGATGGTTGCTGGAACCGATCATACCTCGGGGCTGTGGACTAAAAAATTGTCTGAACGCATCGGTCAGAGGGCCACCTTCTCCACCGCTCCTTCTGTGATTGACCAAAGTCTCAGCAACACGTTGTCTAGGAGGACCGGGAAATTGTAACCTCCCAGGCTCCGGAAAAGCATTGCACAAACCTTTCTGCAAGGCCTCCTGAAGATGTTTCATCCTCTGCTCCCTCTGCGATGGCAAGATAAGGTCCGCAACCTTACCCTTGTAACGTGGATCAAGGAGGGTTGCCAGCCAGTAATGATCCCTCCCCTTGATACCACTAATACGAGGATCCTTCCACAGGCTTTGCAGGATCAGGAAGGCCATGCAGCGTAGGTTTGCTGAGGCATTCGGTCCAGAGTCCTCTGGGTCACTAAGGACGACATGATCCACAGCCACCTCCTCCCAGCCAAGTACAAGTCCATGGGTTTCCTCGGACTGTAAATGATGCCTTGAAGACTGCTGCTGATGCTGAGTGCCAGGCTCCACCTCCATGCTGGCACAATCCTCCTCCTCCTTGTCCTCTTCCTGTGTGATCAGCGGGCACGCAGAAACACTGTCTGGATAAAGGGGGCCTTGATAAGGTAAGGAAGTCCTCCTCTTCCTCCCTCTGTTCTGCCTCAAGTGCCCTGTCCCTTATTCCATGCAGCGTGTGCTCCAACAGGTGGACAAGAGGGACAGTGTCACTGATGCATGCACTGTCACTGCTCACCATCCTCGTGGCCTCCTCAAATGGTGACAAGACAGTGCATGCATCACTGATCATAGCCCACTGGCGTGGGGAAAAAAAACAAGCTCCCCTGACCCTGTCCTGGTGCCATAGTCGCATAAGTACTCATTGATGACCCTCTGCTGCGTGTGCAGGCACCACCAAGTTAAGGACGTGAGCAAAACAGGGCACATGGGTCAGTTGTACCTGTTGGAGGGCTGAGAGGAGGTTGATGCCATTGTCACAAACCACCATTGCTGGCTTAAGCTGGCATGGCGTCAACCACCTCTGAACCTGCCCCTGAAGAGCTGACAGAATTTCTGCCCCAGTGTGGCTCCTGTTCCCCAAGCACACCAGCTCAAGCACCGCATGGCATGTTTTTGCCTGCGTGCTTGCGTAGCCCCTTGAACGCCTACGGAGCGCCGCTGTTTCCGAGGACAATTCAGCACAGGAAGAGGCCATGGAGGAAGAAGAAGAGGAGGGGGTGGAGGAGAGAGGTGTGGCAAAATCACCACTAGTAGAAATTTAGAGGCGTGGTTGCGGAACAACCTCCAACACTACTGCACCCTGTCCTGCATCCTTCCCAGCTGCCAGAAGAGTCACCCAGTGCACGGTGAAAGATAGGTAACGTCCCTGTCCATGTCTGCTGGACCACGAGTCAGCGGTAATATGCACCTTACCGCTGACTGCCCTGTCCAGCGAGGCCAAGACATTGCCTTCCACATGCCGGTAGAGAGCCGGAATCGCCTTCCGTGAGAAAAAGTGGCATTTGGGAACCTGCCACGGAGGAACGGCACATTCCACAAACTCACGGAAGGGGGCAGAGTCTACCAACTGAAAAGGCAGCAGTTGAAGTGCTAGCAATTTAGCCAAGCTAGCATTCAACCACTGGGCACATGGATGGCTGGGAGAGAACTTCTTTCGGCGGTGCAGAAGCTGGGGCAGGGAAATTTGCCTGGTACAATCTGACGTTGGTGTACCGATAGCAGATTGCCCACAAGTACTTGGCTGTGACACACCTAGTTCTACACCTTCATTCCTCTCACTGCAGGTTTCAGAGGGCAAAGAGAGGTCTGCTTTGTTCTTTGGTGTGGGTCTTTTAGGTACGCTTGCCAATGAACTGCATGGCAGGTCAACATGTGTCTGGTCAAGCATGTGGTGCCCAAGCGGGTGATGATTTGGCCACGCGAGATACGCTTGAGACATATGTTGCAAATAGCAGCAGTGCAATCTGATGCACTCGTCTCAAAAAAGGCCCACACCAAAGAAATTTTGGAATAACGCGCAGAGACAGCAGTGCCCTGCACATGCGGAGCTCTGCGGTGTGATGCAGTTGGTGTGCTGCCCTTAATCTGGCCCCTGGAGGGCATCCTGCCTCGTTGAAGATGTGTCTCCTCCTCCTCCTCCTCTCTCCTATCAGGCACCCACGTGGATTCAGTGACTTCCTCATCATACCCGCCCTCCTCATCACTGGAGCAAAGCTGGCAGTATGCTGCAGCTGGGGGAACATGACTGCCAGATTGCTGTCCTTCTTGGCACCCCCTCTATCTGGGCTCACGTTACTGCCTTCCTCTAGCTGGGTACCATCATCAGAGCCTTCAAAACGCTGGGCATCCTCCTGGAGCATGTACCCAACACTATGGTCAAACAGTTCGGGGGACTCCTTAGGAGGACATGGTGGGGCTAGGGAAGGAGTGACTGATGCCATTGAACCGAGGGAAGAGGCCGCGTTGGCAGTTACTTTGCCAGACAAAGTACTTTGAACCTGAGTGAGAGAGGATGAGGAGTCTTCGGCATGTTGCGGATCAACGCGGTCAGCTGCCGAAAAAAGGACAAGCGTGTCCCACGGCCACGTGCTGATGAGGATGCACCATGTTCACGACCAGAACTGTTGCCTCTAGACACAGAGCCTGCTTGCCCTCTTTTATTGGCTTGTGACTGTCTGCCTCTCCTTGTTGGCCTTCCAGACATACTAATGGCCTGCAGTGAGATGTAGCTGCACAAAGCTGGGATGTATATATATACTGATTATACTGCAGCTAGCAGAATCAACTGCCTGCCTGTGGTATTAATAGTATCAGAACACCAGCAATTGTCTTCAGATAGCTTTAGGTGCAAACTGTGCAGAGGACACAGTACACTAACTGTAAATTCTGCAGCTGCCTGCCTGTGGTATTAATAGGATCAGAACACCAGCAATTGTCTTCAGATAGCTTTAAGTGCACACTGTGCAGAGGACTCAGTACACTAACTGTAAATTCTGCAGCTGCCTGCCTGTGGTATTAATAGGATCAGAACACCAGCAATTGTCTTCAGATAGCTTTAGGTGCACACTGTGCAGAGGACACAGTACACTAACTGTAAATACTGCAGCTGCCTGCCTTTGATATTAATAGGATCAGAAGAACACCAGCAATTGTCTTTGTGCCAAATTCGAGTGGCACGTCACGGCCTATAACGTTCGCAATTCGACGAACAATTGAACAGGCGGTGTGCGAGTCGATCATGGGTTTGACTCGAACTCGAAGCTCGTCCCTACTGAGTCTGTGGTTTCCAACAACTATTGTTGCATTTTATGACATGTGTTGAGCTCATATTATTAAGTCCATGCCAATGGCATTATTTAATTGGAGTGTTTGGGAAACTATTAAATTATATGTATTTAATGGTACAAAAATGTAGTCAGGTAGATGTTTGGAAAAATATTGCAATTAAAGAAAAACAAATTTTAAGAGTTAAATTATAAGTTAAAGTTATAAGTTAAATTATAAGTGTAAATAATAACAATGTTTTATTGTATAGGTGTACAGTCCCACCTTAAGATAATGTTTTGTTCTTTCAAAGTGGTTGGTGAAATCGCGGAAGTTGGCTTGACTCAGCTATTTTGAAACCACAAGATTGTACCAAGCAGCCTTGGCTAATTGAAAACATGTCTATGTATATATATTTTAGGGAAAAAAATAAAAAAATAAAGAAGGAAATTGGTTATAAGTACAGTAGTAGCACAGCCATACTTCTTAAAAGTCTGATCTGCATTTGATCCTCTAATACATAATTTTTGTGGGAGTTGCCACATTAGTGCAAGTCTTGAGGGCATTATAATTGCCCTGGGTTGGACTCCAGTGTGTATACAGAATGCACAGCTAGGATTTGAACAGCATATCTGAACAAAATGTTTTACTTATTTCTCAGATGAATAACACTTAATTTTAACACATATAATATTGCCATCTTTGTACTGTACATTCAATATTAGAGGTTAAATAATTAAAATAGTAGATAGTGTTAGGTAGATTCTCATGAATTATTTTATGTGTGCACTTTTACATGAAGTTTTGCAGTTTGTTCAATCCTATAAAGGTAATTATTTGAAATCCATGGTCTACCCCTGGCAGTTCACTTCATTGTATATATACTGTATATATATCACGCTTGAATATATATTGGTACATTTGCACTCCCTATTCAGCGGGTTCTAGACTTGCTTGAGGGGAAAGCAAATGTTCAGACATTTAACAGCAGCATCAGAAGTATTATGTATTTACTAGGGTGCTTGTGCTGTTGCTGGTTTATAGTTTGTACTATTATCAGTACTTTAATGAGGATATTAGATAGGGCATATGGGGAATGTTGAGACAACTGTGAGTTGTTGAGAAGGTTTAAGTAAAAGAAATTATATGTTTGGGATAATTGTGACAATGCTTCAGGATTGCAAAATGTTTTATTTTTGCTTTTGGGTTAGAAGCTTAGTCTAGCATTTGAAGTAAGCCCATTTAGTGATATTAAACGTATGAGCTGGATAAAGTTTATACGATCAATAAGATATTTAAAAAAAAAAAAAAATTGGAGAGCCTTATCCCTCCCTGAGATCGGAACATGCCACTTGGGAAACTGAGCTGGACATGGTGATCGATGAAACCTCTTGGGATCCAGTACATTTATACATTCACAAGGGCTCTTTGAATGTCCACACCCAGGAAAACGGTTATAAGATTAAAACTAGGTGGTATAGAACACCAGAACAAATTCATAAATTTATCCTGACAGTCTCAGATCAATTCTGGAGATGTGAACAGGGCCTAGGCACGTTCCTCCACATATGGTGGACGTGCCCATTGATTCAGCTGTATTGGCGGAAAGTGCATGAAGTGGCAACTGAGATATCCTCGCTTCCATTGGAATTCTCACCAGCCCAATACCTTCTTCACATCTCCAAAATTTCCCGTAAAAAATACTATAGGTCAATAGCTATGCATATGATTAACGCAGCTAGGCTGTGTCTCCCAGTACACTGGAGGTCCAAGTCACCCCCATCCATGAAGGAATGGGTAACACGGGGGTTAACCAGATAGCAGTTATGGAGGAGCTGATTTGCACCGCTCAGGACAGAATAACATACTTTACGGAGACATGGACACGATTATCGAAGTTCACAACACTGCCAAGACTTAACCCGGGATAACCCTTGAAAGGAGCTTTGAAGGTTGCAACATGTTCTACATCAATTGGGGCATATTGAGGAGGGTAGCTGGTGGTGAGCCCACCCCCTCCCCAAGTGTGACCCCCTCCCACCCCCCCCTTCTTTCCCTGACCCCCCTCCGCTCATTTCTCTTCCCTTCTCCCTCTTCTCTCTCTTCTCCTCTCTTTTTTTTTCCTTATTTCTTATTTTACTCGACAAAAAGCTTTATAAGTGAGGGCTGACTTAGTAGTCGGACGAATTCCCATTACTTGTTAGTGTTATAGTACTTACAGAAGAGATACTGAATACTTTTATGTGAATTCTCCCATCCCATCGGAAGCGTGCAGACATGTAGTACAATGTGGAACATCCCCCTAAATGAGAGTATGCCCTAGCACTTCACGTCTGTATGTGTGACGGTCTAGCTGATACACAAGGAGACAACATATGTTGGTTCCTGCTTGCCTGAACCTTGAACTTCATGTACCATGCTGATTGGAACTTTGTAGTTTTACCTGGGTTATATGTGATATGGTACTACCTGTATAATCTGTGAAAATTTAAATAAAAACTTTTGTGGAAAAAAAAAAGAGGGGGATAAGGTTTTGCTTACAGAAGTAGATGTAGCAAGAGATTTGGAAATATGTTGCGGGCATAATGCCCAAGAAGTGGTGGTTAAGAAAGGAAAATGGAAGTAACTTAATGTTGACGTGTAATTCATGTATTAATTTAATATTGAAGAACAAAATATAGATTTTAATAATATGGATTTGTCACATATATGTAGAGAAAGAGGTGGTTTAGGGGGCGCCAATCAGCGGGTCTGGCAGCCGCACTGACCCACCGATCATTCAGAAGAGACACGGAGCAGCGGTGTGCCGATGTAAACAAAGCACACCGCTGCTCTGTCAGGGAGGAAAAGAGAGAGATCGTGTTTCAGCTAAGCTGAATCACGATCTCTCTTTTCCTTCAGTGAATCTACTCCTCCCCACAGTTAGAAAGCACCTCCCAGGGAACACATTCAACCCCTTGATCGCCTCTGGTGTTAACCCATTCCCTGCCAGCATTTTTTTAGCACTGATCACTGTATTGGTGTCACTGGTCCCCAAAAAGTGTCACTTAGGGTCATATTTATCCGCTGCAATGTTGCAGTCCCGCTAAAAATCGCAGATCACCACCATTACCAGTAAAAAAAATTAAAAAAAATAAAAGTCCATAAATCTATCCCATAGTTTTGTAGACACTATAACTTTTGTGCAAACCAATCAACATACGCTTATTGGGATTTTTTTTTACCAAAAATATGTAGCAGAATAAATATTGACCTAAATTGATACAAACATTTTTTTTTTTGCTTTTTTTTGGATATGTATTATAGCAGAAAGCAAAAAGTATATATATATATATTTTTTTTTAATTGTCAGTCTGTTTATAGCGCAAAAAAATAAAAACCACAGAGGTGATCAAATACCACCAAAATAAAAGCTCTATTTGTGGGAAAAAAAAGGACATCAATTTTATTTGGGTACAGTGTCGCACAACCATGCAATTGTCAGTTAAAGCGACGCAGTGCCGTATCGCAAAAAAAATGGCTTGGTCAGGAAGTGGGTAAAACCTTCCGGGGCTGAAGTGGTTAAGGAAAATTTGGGTTATGCAGAAGGTCTACCATTTGATCAGTAAAGTACATAAGACAAGAGTTTCTGTTCATGCCTTAAAATATACACAAACAAATGTTTATCTCATGAAATATGTGTTCTCTTACTCTGGGAGTAAAGGTTGCTAAGCCCCTTACTTATGGAGGAAATGTGAATATTAAGCCTAATACCTATATATGTATTTACAAAAGATTTCCCTAAGGTTTGGAGCTAAAAAATAAAGTGAATTAAAACACTTTACTTAGTAGTTTAGGTGATTCTGTGGCTATTCGTGCTGTCTGGAGAGAATCCCCCCCCCCTATAATTAAAGAAATTACTACATCTTTTGCATAAAAATCTTTGTTGTTCTAGCCACAGGAGGTCCTGGGATGAATCCAGAAACTATCATCCTGGTATGACACACTCTACTCTTCGCTTAAGGTTTAAAGCCTAAAAAAGTTCATTGGATGCCTAAGATTGGGAGCCATGCCGCCAGCCCAAGGCCTGAGAGTTCCAGTGAACTCTTACAGAGAGTGCCAGCTCGAAGACCCAAACCTAGATCACATGAATACTTCTTTGCTTATGTGCAAGATCTGTTTCAGTCTGTGGATGTCAAGTTTTGTTCTTATGCTCCTACTGAGGGGCGAGCATTTATGGGTTGGTGAGTACCTCCTGGGGGCTCGAGTAGATACAGAATAAAAGAGGAGGTTTTGTAGGACATGAACTTAAGGAGTGAAATAATGTGAACTTTGTGATCTGGATATTTATGGACATTCGCAAGCCATACAAGAGAGACTCTTCTGTGTTCTTTTCTATTTTTGCTGAAGACTATTATATTAACCTAAAGACTGTCATGCCCCCTCCCTCTTGTTCTTCATGGACTGTCATGCCCCCTCCCCTTTATTGTCATGGACAATTGCTATACAGCTGAGATCTTGATATCTATTCATTCTGATGTGTTTATTGTTCTCTATTTTATACATGCTTAAGATAGTAACATATTTATGGGAAAATAATCCAGGAGGGTGCATAGTAAGGGCAACAGGAATGGTAGTTGTCACTTTCGTGACAAAAGAGGTGGTTGAAGGAATCTTGTAAAGAAGCCCCTTATTATTATTTATACTGCTTTGTGTTATTATGGAAACCTGAGTGTAGAGCACCTGTTTTATGTTCAGTTAATGTTTGCAGATAGAAACTTACATAAGAGAAATGAGGAAGTTGCTTTAACCACAGAAATACAGCCAGAACATTTGCAAAAGATGTTTACTGTAAGAATGAAATAAATCTGCATTATCAAGCAATAATGGAATGACATATATAAAGTAGAAATGCCCATAACTGGAAAATATGTTTGGGCTCACTAAATACACCCATGTAAGAGAGCCTGTCCTTGATTGATACTAAACCATGGGTAGGTGATGCCTGTCATATCCTGTTGTGAACTATATATTCTTATACCCTTCCTGATTAAAATCAAGTCATGTTTTATGACACACGTGTTTGGGTCTAATTGCGTGGCTTTCATGAGTAGGGATGAGCTTCGAGTTTGAGTCGAACCCATGTTCGACTCGAACATTGCCTGTTCCATTGTTTGTCGAATTGCAAACCTTATGGGCACCAAATTCGAGTGGCGCATCATGTCCCATAATGCACTGCGGCATAGCAGTGCATTGCTGGCTGATGATTGGCCAAGCATGCACTATGAACCGCATGTTTGTCCAATCACAGCGCCGACTGTACAGAGAGCCATAATTGGCCAAAGTCAGGATGGCTTTGGCCAATTATGGCTCAGGGGTTCAGTACAGTATGGCTCAGGGGGTTTAGTACACGCCCCACACTATATAAGGCCGCCTGCATAGCGGCCTTGTGCAGTGTGTTGCGGCGGCAGAGAGAGATAGACACAGAGACAGTGTCATTTGATTTAAGTTAGATAGAGTAGGCAGGCGAGTCAGTTTGCTGCACTGACCGTGTATTGTCTATATATATATGCATCCTAGGTGTTGTGTATATATATATATATATATATATATATATATATATATATATATATATATATATATATATATACACACTGTATTCAGTTTAGCTAGATCCGTTCCTGTTATTCTCTTCCTAATATACTGACAGGCAGGCAGGTGTTTTTACAGTGTTTACAGTTAGTGTACTGTGTCCTTTGCATAGTGTGCACCTAAAGTTACCTGAAGAAAATTGTTGGTGTTCTCCTGATCCTATTAGTACCACAGGTAGGTAGCTGCAGTATTTACAGTTAGTGTACTGTGTCCTCTGCACAGTGTGCACCTAAAGCTACCTGAAGACAATTGCTGTTGTTCTGATCCTATTAATACCACAGGCAGGCAGCTGCAGTATTTACAGTTAGTGTACTGTGTCCTCTGCACAGTGTGCACCTAAAGCTACCTGAAGACAATTGCTGGTGTTCTGATCCTATTAATACCACAGGCAGGCAGCTGCAGTATTTACAGTTACTGTACTGTGTCCTCTGCACAGTGTGCACCTAAAGCTACCTGAAGACAATTGCTGGTGTTCTGATCCTTTTAATACCACAGGCAGGCAGCTGCACTATTTACAGTTAGTGTACTGTGTCCTCTCCACAGTGTGCACCTAAAGCTACCTGAAGACAATTGCTGGTGTTCTTCTGATCCTATTAGTACCACAGGCAGGCAGCTGCAGTATTTACGGTTAGTGTACTGTGTCTTCTGCACAGTGTGCACCTAAAGCTACCTGAAGACAGTTGCTGTTACTCTGATCCTATTAATACCACAGGCAGGCAGCTGCAGTATTTACAGTTAGTGTACTGTGTCCTCTGCACAGTGTGCACCTAAAGCTACCTGAAGACAATTGCTGGTGTTCTGATCCTATTAATAGCACAGGCCAGGGCCGGTACAAGGGGTGGGCAGAAGGGGCGGATGCCCTGGGCGGGACCATTTACTGGAGGAAGGGTGGGCGCAGTAGAGGCCATGCTACAGACCGCTTTGATCTATGGCTACAGTGCTCCCCTCCCACCTCCTCCTCTTGTTTGACACACAGGGCCGGGAGTGCTGTGTTTCACACAGCTGGGTCTGTGTGTGTGCTCGCAGGCACCATAAAAAGGACACGCCCCCTAGACTGGCTCATATGGTAGCAGATTGAACCAGTGTTCCGCCTATCACACGAGCCAGTCTAGGGGGGCGGGACCTTGTTATGCCACCGAACACACACACAGACCCAGCTGAAATGTCGGCTGTGTGATCCATCCAAGGCAGGCTATGGTGAGTCTGCATTCATAGGCAAAGTGAGGCTGAAAATATGGTCACAGAGAGAGAGGCTGCGATTATGGTCACAGAAAGGCTACAATTATGGGCACAGAGAGGCTGCGATTATGGGCACAGAGGCTACGATTATGGGCACAGAGAGGCTGCAATTATGGGCACAGAGGCTGCGATTATGGTCACAGAGGCTGCGATTATGGTCACAAAGAGAGAGGCTGCAATTATGGTCACAGAGGCTGCGATTATGGTCACAGAGAGAGAGGCTGCGATTATGGTCACAGAGGTTGCGATTATGGTCACAGAGAGGCTGCAATTATGGTCACAGAGAGGCTGCAATTATGGTCACACAGGCTGCGATTATGGTCACACAGGCTGCGATTATGGTCACAGAGGCTGCGATTATGGTCACAATGAGGCTGCAATTATGGGCACAGAGAGGCTGCGATTATGGGCACAGAGGCTGCGATTATGGTCACAGAGAGGCTGCAATTATGGTCACAGAGGCTGCGATTATGGTCACAGAGAGGCTGCAATTATGGGCACAGAGGCTGCGATTATCGGCACAGTGAGAGGCTGAAACTATGGGCACAGAGAGGCTGCGATTATGGTCACAGAGGCTGCGATTATGGTCACAGAGGCTGCGATTATGGGCACATTGAGGCTGCAATTATGGGCATAGTGAGGCGGCATTGATGGGCACAGCGGTAGGCTGCATTTGATGGGCACTGGTGAGACTGCATTGATCTCTTCTATCATGTCTGCAGTCTCTGAGGGGAGTTTGCTTAATTAGCAATGGTATTGCTAATATGCAGCAGGAAGGGGGTTAATGCACTGTCACTGATGCATTAGTATAGATCCCATCGTCTGTAGGCGCTGTAGCTTTTCACAGGGGGGGGGCGCAGTTTTTCATCTTCACCCTGGGCACCGGATGACCCTGTCCCGGCACTGGCACAGGCAAGCAGCTGCAGTATTTACAGTTAGTGTACTGTGTCCTCTGCACAGTGTGCACCTAAAGCTACCTGAAGACAATTGCTGGTGTTCCGATCCAATTAATACCACAGGCAGGCAGCTGCAGCATTTACAGTTAGTGTACTGTGTCCTCTGCACAGTGTGCATCTAAAGCTACTTGAAGACAATTGTTGTTATTCTGATCCTATTAATACCACAGGCAGGCAGCTGCAGTATTTACAGTTAGTATACTGTGTCCTCTGCACAGTGTGCACCTAAAGCTACCTGAAGACAATTGCTGGTGTTCTGATCCTATTAGTACCACAGGGAGGCAGCCGCAGTATTTACAGTTAGTGTACTGTGTCCTCTGCACAGTGTGCACCTAAAGCTACCTGAAGACAATTGCTGGTGTTCTGATCCTATTAATACCACAGGCAGGCAGCTGCAATATTTACAGTTAGTGTACTGTGTCCTCCTCTGCACAGTGTGCACCTAAAGATACCTGAAGACAATTGTTGGTGTTCTTCTCATCCTATTAGTACCACGTGGAGGCAGCTGCAGTATTTACAGTTAGTGTACTGTGTCCTCTGCACAGTGTGCACCTAAAGCTACCTGAAGACAATTGCTGGTGTTCTGATCCTATTAATACCACAGGCAGGCAGTTGATTCTGCTAGCTGCAGTATAATCGGTATATATATACATCCCAGCTTTGTGCAGCTCACTGCAGGCCATTAGTATGTCTGGAAGGCCAACAAGGAGAGGCAGACAGTCACAAGCCAATAAAAGCCAATAAAAGAGGGCAAGCAGGCTCTTTGTCTAGAGGCAACAGTGCTGGTCATGGACACGGTGCATCCTCACCATCACGTGGACGTGGGACACGCTTGTCTTTTTTTCGGCAGCTGGCCGTGTTGAGCCACAACATGCCGAAGACTTGGTAGAGTGGATGACCAAGCCGTCCTGATTCTCCTCATCCTCTCTCACCCAGGCTCAGGGTACTTTGTCTGACAAAGCAGCTGCCAACGCGGCCTCTTCCTTCAGCTCAATGGCATCAGTCACTCCTTCCCTAGCCCCACCATGTCCTCCTGAGGAGTCCCCCGAGCTGTTTGACCACAGTGTTGGGTACATGCTCCAGGAGGATGCCCAGCATTTTGAAAACTCCGATGATGGTACCCAGCTAGAGGAAGGCAGTAACGTGAGCCCAGAGGGAGAGAGTGCCCAAGAAGGACAGCAATCTGGCAGTCATGTTCCCCCAGCTGCAGCATACTGCCAGCTTTGCTCCAGTGATGAGGAGGGAGGGGATGATGAGGAAGTCACTGACTCCACGTGGGTGCCTGATAGGAGAAAGGAGGAGGCACATCTCCAACGAGGCAGGATGCCCCCAGGGGCCAGCTTAAGGGCAGCACACCGACTGCATCACACCGCAGAGCTCCGCATGTGCAGGGCGCTGCTGTCTCTGCGCGTTATTCCAAAAGTTCTTTGGTTTGGGCCTTTTTTGAAACGAGTGCATCAGATCCCACTGCTGCTATTTGCAACATATGTCTCAAGCGTATCTCGCGTGGCCAAAACATCACCCGCTTGGGCACCACATGCTTGACCAGACATAAGTTGACCTGCCATGCAGTTCGTTGGCAAGCGTACCTAAAAGACCCACACCAAAGAACAAAGCAGACTTCTCCTTGCTCCTCATCAGCTGGGATCCCCAACCCCACTATACCTTCAGTCCTCTCTGAAACCTGCACTGAGAGGAATGAAGGTGTAGAATTAGGTGTGTCACAGCCAAGTACTTGTGGGCAATCTGCTATTGGTACACCAACGTCAGATTGTACCAGGCAAATTTCCCTGCCCCAGCTGCTGCACCACCGAAAGAAGTTCGCTTCCAGCCATCCACATGCCCAGCAGTTGAATGCTAGCTTGGCTACATTACTAGCACTTCAACTGCTGCCTTTTCAGTTGTTAGACTCTGCCCCCTTCCGTGAGTTTGTGGAATGTGCAGTTCCTCGGTGGCAGGTTCCCAAACGCCACTTTTTCTCACGGAAGGCGATTCTGGCTCTCATGTGGAAGGCAATGTCTTGGCCTCGCTGGACAGGGCGGTCAGCGGTAAGGTGCATATTACCACTGACTCATGGTCCAGCAGGCATGGACAGGGACATTACTTATCTTTCACCGCGCACTGGGTGACTCTTCTGGCAGGTGGGAAGGATGCAGGACAGGGTGCAGTAGAGTTGGAGGTTGTTCCGCCACCACGCCTCCAAAATTCTACTAGTGGTGATTCTGACACACCTCTCCCCTCCACCCCTCCTCTTCTTCTTCCTCCATGACCTCTTCCTGTGCTGAATTGTCCTCGGAACCAGCGGTGCTCCATAGGCGTTCAAGGGGCTATGCAAGCACGCAGGCAAAAACATGCCATGCGGTGCTTGAGCTGGTGTGCTTGGGGGACAGGAGCCACACTGGGGCAGAGATTCTGTCAGCTCTGCAAGGGCAGGTTCAGAGGTGGTTGACGCCAAGCCAGCTTAAGCCAGGAATGGTGGTTTGCGACAGTGGCACCAACCACCTCTCAGCTCTCCGACAGGGACAACTGACCCATGTGCCCTGTTTGGTTCACGTCCTTAACTTGGTGGTGCAGCGGTTCTTGGGCAGGTACTCAGGCTTACAGGATGTCCTGAGGCAGGCCAGGAAAGTCTGTGTGCATTTCTGCAGGTCATATAATGCCAGTGCTCGGCTGACTGACCTCCAAAAGGAATTTAACCTGCCCAAGAACTCCCTAATCTGTGACATGCTCACCAGGTGGAACTCAACGTTGGCCATGCTGCAGTGGCTGCTCACGCAGCAGAGGGCCATCAATGAGTACCTATGTGACTAATGCACCAGGACAGGGTCAGGGGAGCTTGTTTTTTTTCCCATGCCAGTGGGCTATGATCAGGGATGCATGCATTCTACTGTCACCATTTGAGGAGGCCACGAGGATGGTGAGCAATGACAGTGCATGCATCAGTGACACTGTCCCTCTTGTCCTGTTGACCTGTTGGTGCGCACACTGTGTGGAATAATGGAGGCAGAACAGTGGGAGGAAAAGGAGGACTTCCTTACCTCTCAAGGCCCCCTTTATCCAGACATTGTTCCTGCTTGCTCGCCGATCACACAGGAAGAGGACGAGGTGGAGGAGGTGGATTATGTCAGCATGGAGGTGGAGCCTGGCACTCTGCATCAGCAGCAGTCTTCAAGAGATCATTTACAGTCTGAAGAAACCCATGGACTTGTACGTGGCTGGGAGGAGGTGGCTGCGGATCATGTCGTCCTTAGTGACCCAGAGGACTCTGGACCGAATGCCTCAGCAAACCTACACTGCATGGCCTCCCTGATCCTGCAGAAGGATCCTCGTATTTGTGGTATCTAGGGGAGGTTCATAAACCAGATGTGACCAGAACTGTATGACTGCGACAGAGTGAACCAGACATAAATAGGTGAAAGTAAGTTTATTAAGGTAAATGCATATACATGTGAACACACCACCAATACAGAGTGAACAAACCAAACAACCAAACAGTGATAATACACAACCAGCATATGTAGCAAAAGGGAGTACCAGAATCGTAGTCAAGCCAGGCCATGGTCATAAACAGGAGATCAGTAGCTGGGAAGGGAAACAAACAGGACAAGAGAGGATGGATGGATCACAGGAGGGATGGGTCAGGTACAAGCCTCAGGGTCCAGGGTTCAGGTAACAGGATCAACAGGTTCCAGGAATCAGGCTTCAGGTTCAGGAATCAGGTTTCAGGATTAGAGTAACAGGATGCCGGCTGCAGGTCAGGGCTCAAGGACAATACCAGGGCAACATGAGTGTGCACTTGCCAGGTATTTATACTGCAGCTCTGCTAATTAAGGTCAGGTGACACCTGTCTGCAGAGGGGAATACCTGCTCCATACTGCCAGGATTCCTCTGCTGGTGGATGCCAGTACTGTGGCCCAAAGGTGACAAAATATCAGCAGGAAAAAGCTCTTCTGACATCTCCAACCTTCCAGGAGACACCTGCTGGTGGACCTCAGTACTGCACGCCAAATGATCGATATTACCAGCGGAGGAGACCTTTCCTGACAGGAGGGATCATTACTGGCTGGCAACCCTCCTTGATCCATGTTACAAGGGTAAGGTTGCAGACCTTATCTTGCCGTCGCAGAGGGAGCAGAGGATGAAACATCTTTGGAAGGCCTTGCAGAAAGGTTTGTGCAACGCGTTTCCAGAGTCTGAGAGGTTACAATTTCCTGATCCTCCTGGACAACCTGTTGCTGAGGCTTCGGTCAGTCACAGAAGGAGCGGTGGAGAAGGTGGCTGTCTGACCGATGCGTTCAGACAATTTTTTAGTCCGCAGCCCCAAGGTATGATCGGTTCCAGCAACCATCACCAGCGTCTGTTTTACATGGTGCAGGAATACCTAGGGGCAAGATCAGACTTGGACACCTTTCCCACTAAAAATACTCTGGGTTACTGGGTCTTGAGGATGGATCACTGGCCAGAGCTTGCACAGTATGCAATTGGGTTACTGGCCTGTCCTACATCCAGCATTCTTTCGGAATGCACATTCAGTGCTGCTGGAGGCTTTGTAACCGATCACAGCGTGCGCCTGTCCACCGACTCGGACGATCTACTGACCTTTATAAAATGAATTAGTCTTGGATCACAACCAGCTACCAAGCACCTGATGCTGATGTAACCGAATAATTTATTTTGAAATGTCAGATCCCTTCAAGATTGCCTATGCTGATGCTGAGTGCTATCCCATTATGCTGAGTGACTATCCTCTTCCTCCTCAATGATCATGCTGATAGCTTTTAAGAACATTTTTGGTTCTGGGCGCCGCCACCAGTGGCTAAGGCCCAATTTTTCAGCCCCTGTTTAACAGGGGTATGCAATTACAATTTTTGATGCAATACTTTGCAGCAGGGCTCATTTCTGCGCTCCAACTAGAGTATCTGTGAGGGGTTGCAGTGTTGTGGGACCAGCACCAGTGCCTAAGGCCCAATTTTTCAGCCCCTGTTTAATAGGGGTGTCTAATTACAGTTTTTGATGCAATATTTTGCAGGAGGGTTTATTGCTGCGCTTAACTAGAGTATCTGTGAGGGGTTGCAGTGTTGTGGCACCAGTGCCTAAGGCCCAATTTCTCTGCCCCTGTTCAACAGCGACATGTAATTACAATTCTTGATCTAATATTTCACAGCAGGGCCTATTCCTGCACCCACCAAGAGTAACTGTGAGGGCTTACAGTGTTGTGGCAACACCACCACCACCAAAGCACCAATTTTTCTGCCTCTGTTCAACAGGTGCATGTAATTACAATTCTTGATATAATATTTCACAGCAGGGCCCATTCCAGCGCCCACCAAGAGTAACTGTGAGGACTTACAGTGTTGTGGCACTAGCACCACCACCACCAAAGGCCCAATTTTTCTACCACTGTTTAACAATGGCATGTAATTACAATTCTTGATCTAATATTTCACAGCAGGGCCAGTTCCTGCGCCCACCAAGAGTAACTGTGAGGGCTTACAGTGTTGTGGCAACACCAACACCTAAGGCCCCAATTTCTGCAGAGTATATATGGCAGGCCCCTATTTTCAAACATCCAACTTACAAACGACTCCTACTTGCAAATGGAAGGAGACAACAGGAAGTGAGATGAAATCTACCCCTAGGAAGGGAATATGGGAAAAACGTGTCTCCTCTCCACTGATGCTTTATCACCAATCCTTGTTTCACTAAAAACCCCAAATTTTCAAAAAACATTTGTCATTGGGACAGAAAGTGACGTGAAATCTGAAGAGGTGCACAGATAGCAAAACAAATGTTACAGGGGTGATAACCTTTCCCTATGTTTTCCAAAAAGCTTAAAAGCTTTTTGGCTGGAGCTACACTTTAAAAATGTACCAGTTCAAAATTACAAACAGATTCTACTTAACAACAAACCTACAGTCCCTGTCTTGTTTGCACCACTTGTATACTGCTGTTCAGAGTATATAGGGCCTGGGGGCCCCACGTCTTTCCTTTTTTCATTTGGGTGCGGGGTTCCCCTTAATATCCATACAAGACCCAAAACGTCTGGTAATGGACTGGGGGGGGGGTACCCATGCCGTTTGTCTCACTGATTTTCATCCATATTGCCGGGACCCGACATTACATTAAAGCTGCAAGCAGTTTTAAATTACTTTCCTTTACAAATGTCATTTTGTGCAGGGACTGTTCTAAGCACGGGAAACATGGGCCACTTTACAGGCATACTATAGACACCCACCAGGTAGGATATTTAAAGGAATATTTCACTTTTCTATTTGCAAAAAAAAAAATGTTTAAACTTACCTGAACCCTTGTTGCTAGGCAGTCTTCCTAATCTGCCTCTTCCTATTCTGCAGCGTCCTGCTCCTCGGTGAGTGACCCCGTTGCCTTCTGGGAACTGTGTGTATTCCCAGAAAACCACAGGGCCATTCACAGTGAGCCACGCCGCTCGCGCATGCGCAGTAGGAAACTGGCAGTGAAGCCGCAAAGCTCCACTGCCTGTTTCCCTTAGTTAGGATGGTGGTGTCGGGAGCCGAGGGACGGGTCGGCCTCGGGCGGCCGACATCGCGGGCACCCAGGACAGGTAAGTGTACTTATTTAAAGTCAGCAGCTACAGTGTTTGTTCCCTCGGCTAGTAATAGAGGTGAAGGAAGACAGAGTGTAATTCAGGTCTCACTCACAATAAGCCACTGAAGCCACAGGTGAATTCTGACGTGTGATTTTTATCTGCTCCAAGAACAACAGAAGATATCCTTAAATGTGAAGAATGAAGACATACCCTAAAGCTGGCTACATTATATACAATTTTTTTGTTCAATTTCCTTTTGATGTACCTTAAACTACAGTATGTAATGCAAGGGACTGCCTGATTGCATACAATTTGAAAGTGTTTAGATTTGACCTCATATTATATGGTTTTGTTAAATCTAAAGGAAAACTGTACCAGAAATGTGTATAATGTGTAGCCAGCTTAACACTTCTGCATGTCAGGATGTATTACAATCTGAAAAGGTACGAATATGCAAAGACAAAAGAAGCATTACAGTGGAACCTAAATTTTAGTGTGATGAAAACCACATTAAAAATTCATAGGGAAAATGGTTTCACTAAAAACATTACAGGCTAACTATGCCTAAAACAAACATTTATTTTTTGCATGAAATAGAACAAAATCCAATCCTACCACCAGATCTTTGCAGCTCCTGGAAAGTAGAAACGCATTTCTGTAAGGGCCAAGACCAAGTCCTCACTTTCAGACAAATCTCTGCTGTCATTAGGTGAAGTAAATTATCAATATACAATATGTAAAGATATGTAATGTAAGAATAAGTACAGGGGTTCAGTAAAAGAGGGTAAACTGTATATAATAGTATAAAGTAGCAGAAAATTATTGAACCAGAACCTCCAGTACTTATAGAGATACAAAAAGGTGCTGTCACAATGTGGGAAAATGCACTTAACTTATAGGACCAATCACCTTTTAGTTTCCTGTGGTTCTCCTTGTTTGTAATGGGTTACTTACTTTGCACAGTCATTTCCTTTACGCTGCCTACCAAATATGCCCACAAGTCCTAGATAGATTATTTAATTTGCTAGGGTTTTATTTTATGCAGTCTTAAATGCTTTGATTTTACATAATGCTCTTTAAAAGTCAAGCTAAATTTGAAATACCAACTGTAACTTGAACCTAATGTGTCATTATTAATGAGTCAGGCCCACTCTAATATTATTCACAGTCTCTTTGGCATTCTAAATGCTGCCTCTTACATACCCAAACTGCATTTAAAAAAATTTGATCATATTGTTTTAGACTGTGCTGGTGATTTCTCTAATGGTATCTTTGTGAATGTTTTATTCAAGCTAGCGCTTATGAGTCCTATGGCACACAGATTTGCAGCAAAAGTGTCATCAACATATATTACTAAACAATCCTTAATGTACTTTCTTTTCAAGACTACAAATAATTGACACATTTACTTTAAAATAAATTACATTTCTTAACTGCTCCTATATTACAGTATCCCCAAGAAATATCTGGATTTTATCAAAGAAATATATCTCTGAAAAGCATGATGAGTCTTTGTTTATTTTTTTAAGCAAATCAGCTTCAATAAATATGCTATAATCACAGATATTTTGTTTGTTCCATTCAGGTGCAGACCCATAAGGGCAGGGGTAGGCAACCTCGGTCCTCCAGCTGTTTTTAAACTACAAGTCCTATGAGACATTGCAAGACCTTGACAATCACAGGCATGACTCCTAGAGGCAGAGCCATGATGAGATTTGTAGTTTCACCACAGCTGGAGTGCCAAGGTTGCCTACCCCTGCATTGGGGTAATAATGTGTCAACAACATGTCCTGTGTAGCATATCTTATTTTTTTTAATGTGTAATGCCATGGTCAGGTTTGTGTGAAATGTTTTAGCTTTACATTTTTTTCATGGAAATCCTTCTACAGCAGTCAGCTCTGCTGTCTCTCCTTCTTCCTATCACTCACTTCCAACTCTGCCATATTTCCTTCCATGACAGTAGATGCCAAATCAGGATATATCCAGGTCTGGATTTCTGCAGAGCCAACATTCGATGTGGCTTAACCACTTGCCGACTGCCTTCCGCATATATACTGCGGCAAGGCGGCTCGGCTGCGCAAACCGACGTACCTGTACATCAGTCTGTGCATTTAGTACTGCGGACCACCGCGATCGCGGTGAAGAGAGGCAGAACGAGGATCTGCCTATGTAAACAAGGCAGATCCCCATCCTGACAGGGGAGGTGAGAGAGATCAGCTGTTCCTAGTGATCAGGAACAGCAATCTCTCTCTACTCCCAGTCAGTCCTTCCCCCTGACAGTTAGAAACACCTCCCTAGGGAACACTTAACCCCCCCTTGATCGCCCCATAGTGTTAACCCCTACTCAGCCAGTGCCATTTATACAGTGATCAGTGCATTTTTTTTAGCACTGATCACTGTATTGGTGTCACTGGTCACCAAAAAGTGTCACATAGGGTCAGAAGTCGCAGTCCCACTAAAAATCACTGATCCCCGCCATTACTAATAAAAACAATAAAAAAGAAAGTCCCTAAATCTATCCTCTATTTTGTAGACGCTATAACTTTTGCGCAAACCAATCAATATATGCTTATTGCAGGGTTTTTTTTAACAAAAATATGTAGCAAAATACATATTGGCCTAAACAAAAGAATACATTTATTTTACTTTTTTTTTTTGGATACACTATGTATTATAGCAGAAAGTAAAACATTTTGTTTTGTTTTTTTCTAAATTGTTAGTCTTTTTTTGTTTATAGCACAAAAAATAAAAAACGCAGAGGTGATCAAATACTATCAAAAGAAGGCTCTATTTGTGGGAAAAAAAGAACATCAATTCTGTTTAGGTACAAAGTTGCACGACCACGCAATTTTGAATTAAAGTGACGCAGTGCCGTATCGCACAAAATGGCCTGGTCATGAAAGGGGAAAATCCTTCCGAGGCTGAAATGGTTAAAAATTAGTTGCAGCCATCCTCATGATCCATCCATAAATGTTGCTGTTTGTCATTGGCAATTTCTCACCATTTTTGTTGCCCCGCAGTGTTTACACATTTTGGTGGATTCCATTTGGTGGCATAGGGGTTGACTTATGCCGCGTACACACGAGCAGACTTTTCGTTGTACTGAACTCCGAAGGACTTTTCAACGGAGTTCCGACTGAGTTCCGATGAAACAGACTTGCCTACACACGATCACACCAAAGTCCGATCCTTTCAAACGTGATGACGTACGACTGGACTAGAACAAGGAAGTTCATAACCAGTAGCCAATAGCTGCCCTTGCGTCGTTTTTGGTCCGTCAGACTAGCATACAGACGAACGGATTTTTGATAGGAATCGAGTCCCTTGGAAATATTTGAAACTTGTTCTATTTCTAAGGTCCGTCAGATTTTTAGACAGAAAAGGTCTGATGAAGCCCACACACGATCGAATTGTCTGACGGATTCATTCCATCGGACCTTTGATGCTGAAAAGTCCGGTCGTGTGTACGCGGCATTACTAAGATCAATGAGGCTGTTCACCTTGCAAAGGAATTTTCTGCAGAGCTTAGTAAATGCGATAAAGTTTCACTGTGTAAAGAATACCCAGTCACATGCAGTGGCAGCCCGTCCATTAGGGCTGCGGAAGCGCCGCTCCTTCTAGCCACAGCCGCCACCCTCATACTCTATCCACTATTTTGACAGGACACCGCCACCCCCTATTCATGCTTTCCCGGCCCCTTTCAGGATGCCGGGCATGTGAATTCCAGTGGCGGCTGTATTTTTTTTTTAAGCACCTGATTAGAGCCAGAGGCTCTAATAGGCTTCAAAATAGGGTGGTCTCGTGGCACAGAGCATTGTGCCAGGAGCCCACCCAGGTGTTACAACAGTGAATGAATATTCGCTATTGAAACACTGATCCGAAATCCGGCCAATCAGAAGCAGGTCTGAGACCCGTTTTCCGATTGGCCGAAAAGAGAAGACCCCCAATTGGCCGCCGAGGAGGAGAGAGGAAACGGAAGCTGCTGTGATGCCCGTGGAGAGCAGGGGAAGGGAAAGCCCCATCGAGCAAGGGAAGCCACCAAGCAAGGGAAGCCACCGGTGAAGCCTGGGAGAAACGCTGCCCACCATAGATGGGGTAAGTGCACCAGGCCCACCCGACCAACCGGGGGGGTTGGTGGTACTGTTTGCCACACCCCCCCAAAAAGAATTACCACCAGTCTCCACTGGTCACATGCAAGGAAAAATTAAAAAAAAAAATTTGCACAATTGGATGTTGGAAGTCAGCAGAGCTTCACCTCATTCACTAAGCTCTGGGAAAATCCCCTTGCAAAGTACAACTTCCCTTGCAAAATGAACAGCTGATTTGCCATTAGTAAATCAACCCCCAAGAGTACTGTGTTCACCCACTCCAGATCTGTACACCTGGAACCAAACTGTTAGCAAAATAAATGTACTGAAGCACAATGGGCAAGCCTCTCTGATCTTAGTAGTGTGATCCTATGGTTAGTCAGTCGACTGGGGAAAGAGGAAGGGGTACACTTACATTTTTAATAAAGAGAGTTTACAAAAAAAAGAAAAGAAAAGAGAAAGGTGGCACAAGGTATTTGCCTATGGTGCCAGTTAGTATACATCCCATTACAAAAAAGTCATACCAGTCTGTATCTTCCGGCACATCATCAGTCTCTATAGGACCTAAGCTTTTTTAAAGATGCCCATCCCAAGTTATGACCTGCTGGCATGTACACTCTACTGTAAGGACTTTGCCGCAAATAGCAGACATCTAACATGGCAAATAGGATAGTGTCAAACGTAAACATATACAAGCAGCCCACATTTTTATATAATCACTAAATTTGCTCGCAATTGCTTTAAACTTGTTACTAATATAATTTGACATGTAACAATATAAATAAACATAAGCAATAACTTTTCTTGATTGTCAAAGCAGTTAAAACAGGATAGTTTCACAATGCTCTACATTTCCTGTGCTCTTCTCAAACAGATATGTACCAAGAGAGCTAGCAGAGGCAGAGGTTTAAGGCTGTAAAGAACAAATTAAAGAGCATTTGCCACATACACTAATGAATACAGCACTCTTGACTTTTTTTTGTGACCACATTACCAAAAAATCTTTCTCCAAAGCTCTGATCCAATATGCCCGTAGACTGTCATTTGATGTCAGCAGCTTTGGGTAGTTATCTAAAACTTCAAGCCACAAGGCGATCAACGTTTTTTTTTCTAATGCAAAAAATAAACGAATGGCTTACAGCAACTTTTCGATTAAAAAGCTATCAGCCTATTGAAATAGTCTCCATGATATCTGTTTGGTTTCATGCAGTGGGAACTGGATTAGGTTTGCTGCATTAAAGCAAATTGCACCAACAACCCATAGGTAGTTTCAGGTATTTGGAAAGCAAGAACTCATGTGAGATTAGACAGGTTCATGCATGATACCAGAACTCGCTCTGTAGTTTTATCAAGTTCTGGTTATTGTTTTCACACTAGAAGCAATTTAGAACTACGTATTGATTTAGTATCAAATTTCACTTTGTATATGTGATTTAAAAATGAATATACATACATAATTTCCATACAACATACTACATGCTTTGCTGGTATAAAAATGTTTCTGCACATTCTGTACATCAGGGGCAGGCAACCTCCAGCTGTTTTGAAACTACAAATCCCATCATGCACCTGCCTCTAGAAGTCATACCTGTGATTGTCAGGGTCTTGCAATGTCTCATGGGACTTGTAGTTTCACCACAGCTGGAGGGCCAAGGTTGCCTACCCCTGCTGTACATGAACGAAAACCTGGATCATGGTAAGACCATCTGAAAATATGAATTCATGATAGAAAACAGGGATTTTGCACAATGTATATGCTGCTAGTCCTTTTCAACTCCAGTATATTCAGCTGCAAGAACCATTCATCCAGTCCAAATGTTATAAGATCCGAAGGAATGCACACTTGAAAACTGCTTCCACTTTATATTTGTAATGTTTAAAGCACCATGTAAAGCAACAGTAGACACCGTAAGAGCAAAGAAAAAGCAGTCAACGCATTTTGCATTGCTAGCATTTATTCATGAACATTCATGAAGGATTTTGCACACACCAGCATAAAATAACTTTTATAGCTCCATATAAAGACAGGTAAAGAAGTGAATATACCAAGACAAGGTTATGGAATACACTGTGCAAATTAATGGGGTGGGCAACTAATGGGCAACTAATGGGGATGGCAAATGAAGTTTAATGTAGAAAAATGTAAAATAATGCATTTAGGTGGCAAAAACATGAATGCAATCTATACACTGGGGGGAGAACCTCTGGGGGAATCTAGGATGGAAAAGGACCTGGGGGTCCTAGTAGATGGTGGCAGTGGTAGGGGGCGCTAGTGAGTTAATTAGACAACTAGAAAACAACAAGTAGTGTTAATATACCATATACAACCTGATATACCTAATAAAGTGCTCAGTGCAAAAAAATTCCATGTGCAACAATATAAAAATCATAAATAAATGCAATAATTAAAAGTCCATAAGTTCTTCTGTGATAATTTCAAAGCTCAACACCATCACCATTTTCAGATACTTTGCAGTGGCACCTGATGTGTTATGGTTAGATTTCCTACTCACTAGAAGAACATGCCCCTAAACTAAAAAGAAGGTAGCAATGGGCTTTTATTTGTTGGTCTTTAGACTTGCTTCTGCGGTAGCTGGAGATGAACCATCATAACTTTCAAACTACAACCTCTTCTCCACCGGGGTATCCCATTAAAAATCCTAGTAGATGACAGGCTCAGCAACGCCATGCAATGCCAAGCTGCTGCAAGCAAAGCCAATAGAATATTGGCATTCATTAAAAAGAGAATTAACTCTAGAGATAAAACAATAATTCTCCCACTCTACAAGACTTTGGTTCGGCCACACCTGAAGAATGCCTTCCAGTTCTGGGCACCAGTCCTCAAGAAGGATGTGCTGGAAATGGAGAGAGTACAGAAAAGGGCAACAAAGCTAATAAAGGGTCTGGAGGATATTAGTTATGAGAAAAGATTACTAGCACTGAACGTATTCTCTCTGGAGAAGAGACGCTTGAGAGGGGATATGATTTCAATGTACAAATACCGTACTGGTGATCCCACAATAGGGATAAAACTTTTCCGTGAAAGGGCATTTAAAAAGATTTGCGGCCATTCGCTAAAATTAGAAGAAAAGAGATTTAACCGGAAACTGCGTAGAGGGTTCTTTACGGTAGGAGCGGTAAGAATGTGGAATTCTCTTCCACAAGCAGTGGTTTCAGCAAGGAGCATAGATAATTTCAAAAAATTATAGGCACCACAACATACAGGGGTATACAACGCAATATTGACATAAAAGCGCGCACACACACAGGTTGGACTTCATGAACTTGTGTCCTTTTTCAACCTTACTAACTATGTAACTTCCCAAGCCCAAGCCACAACTTAAAAGTCATGGTTGCGTCTAAATATATAGATGTAAAGTTAAGGCCCCATCTACACTGCTGCTGGTAAATGGATGTTCAGAGGCAGTTGGCTGCTTTTTTCAGCTGCCCCTGGACTCATCCAATGTTATCTTATGTGTACATGTAATTTTGCCCCCTGGATGAAAAGGGCATCATTGCTCCCCTCTCCCCCCTTCCACAATATAAAATGTTTTTTTTCCTTCAATTGTTTTCTTTTTTTTCATCAGCCATGCCTCGGTCGCCAATCTCGCCTAATTGAAATTGACGTTTCCACCTCTCTGACATATCCTAAGATATGTATGTCACATATCCTAAGATGCTGCACTTTCCATACACAGTAGCCAGAGGAGGGCAGGCCTGGCTCTCATCATCAGAGCCACCTGGTACCTGATGACATCAGGAACAATGATGGAACAAGATGTGTGTCAGCGGCACTGCAGATCATGGTAGGACAATGCTGTATCTGTTGGGCAGGTGAGTATATGAATTGAGGACAACCCTAGTTAAAAATTAGGAGGGGGGAAAAAAGAGGAGAGAGTGAATTTCTTCTTTAAGATTTTAGCAGTGCTGTTTTCTATAAATCATGAGTACTGTCTATATTGTTTTGTGGTCTGGATTTCCTGTGTCCCCTGTGATATCCCACTGAGTAGTGGTGGCTACAGCACCAAAATTCTGTTGCGTGGCCACATAACAAAATATCACTGCTTGCCCCAAATTCATGTACCTGTTTTAAACAGGTACATGAATGTTAGGCAATCACTGTCAATTTTTGTGCAGAGGACATCTCATCCTCAATGCAGCTGAGCTCCTTCCCTGCCATTACAGCTGTACCAAAACACAGCAGAGTTTTGTAGCTGGGTGAATGGAGCCTGATTCAGATTCAGAGACACTAGTTCCTCATCAGTTCTGCTTGTGATTTACAGCAGATGATGGGCAGATTACATAGACAACAGACAGCCTGATATTGGACCTGATAGGAAACTAGTGTCTCTGAATCCCCATCAGGCTCTGCCTACTGTCAGAATGACTGGTTACTAGGCGCTTGTTGGCTTGTTGCCAACCAGTGACAGGTAGGATGAGTTCCCCCCATAATATTTATACCTTCTTTCCACGTCTCCTGAGAAAGCAGGTTTTTGTGAGACACTTGGAGAAAGTGCCCTATTCCACTGGGAGATACAATTAGTCGCAGAATTTTGTAACCCATGTTTGGGCATTTGAATATGTGTGAAATGGGTATCCAGTAATCAACCACTACAGAAGAAGAGGTCTTCCCTAAATTAAAATTTGGGATGGTAAATAGGATTTTTACCTTTACATGCATTTAAAAGGTGCTGGAAACTGGAGGGGGGTGTCTATGATTCAGCTTATGTGATTATTTAAAGCGGAACTACACTGTACTATCTGAGCACCACAAATCAAAGAAGTTATTTATTCATTTTTAATATTCAATGACTAGGGCCACTGTGGGTTGAGGGAAGAGGTTAGCCTACAAAGCAGCATAAATCTACAAAAGCATGATCAGAGTAAAAGGCTTCAGTGTCTCTGACTAGGTTGTGGATGTGGAGAGAATAGATGAGAAATTAAGATTTTGCAAAAGTACTGATGAGACACCTTGCTGGCTCTTAGGTAAAGCCTGCAATATTCCTGCTGAATCAGCCGAGATTCGAACCATGTATGGGCAGACTGAGTGTAACCAAGTTGATTGTTCAATCAAATTGGGTACAACCAGCCTGTCACGTTTTTCATGAGTATAAACAGAGGCTATAGCCACTAGGAATATTCACTGTGTGTTCTCCTGGATGGCCTCCTTTGACAGAACAAAAGGGAAGTACTCTCTTGACTACTTCTCGCATAATTCCAATTAGGAAACTAAGAGCAAGTGATGACATCTATGGTAGAAAGTAAGAAAAACAATGTGAGACTAAAATCCCTCACTATGATGATGGAATTTTACTTTAATACGAGTAAAAATATTACCTGTAAAACCCAATGTAAACCTTTGGTTTTAGAGTTGAATAATGGGGAAGAATAACATCTGTCAGTTTTTTGTTTTTTTGTTTTCCCATTATTAGTGGGACAGAAAGCATGCCTCCCATCTTTAAAACTTTAGATAGACAGGCCTAGTGGCCTGGAATTAATATAGACACATGCAGTGTGCTGCAGAGACAAATGGTGTGGCTATATTGTGCCATGGCTCAAAGCGGCAAGGTTAAATAGAATCTGAGCCTCTTTATGATGAAAATTTGACATACATGCAGTGTTCTATGTACCCCAAAAATACCCATAACATATGTACAATATATACAACACAGTGTATGGAATGAAAATATGCCTCGGCCTTGATCTAGTGAAAGGTGGAGTTTGAGAAACTGATAAGTAATATAAAACTTTACAGCAGTCTTTAGAATGGGAATGCACAGGACATCTTCCAATGAGGGCACCTGTTATGGTGACAACTCTCTAACAGATATTTCCCCTAATTGTAGAAACATTTTTTCTCACTTCTTGATATACCAAACAAAATGCAGTCCAGAAACATCATAACATGGGTTGCAAGCTCACATTTTAACTAGCGATTCCACATCTTTAATTGGTCTGAAATATTAGAAATAGCACAAAGCTACCCTAAAAGTTGTATATTATAATCTCTGGCAAACTTTCAATATAGTCAAATGATATCAAATGTAAACATAAATCATGTGATCTTTGAATACATACACATGTGCACAATCACTTCTTGATGTGTCTCTGGTACAAAAATTAAAGAGACACAGACAATCAGTAAAAAAACAATTCAGGGTTTTTTTTAGCAAAGAACATACATTCCAAATGAATAATTATGCTACCAAAATTAGGGTGTGCTGTAAATGGCCTCCAGCATTGTTACTGTGTCTTCTTGCCGATGGCTGCCATTTTCCTGAAGCCCTGATGGGGAAATTGCATAATACATATTTCCTTATTGAGATTGCATATTGTCTCACAATATCTAAGTAAAGTAAGCCTCCTCAAAGTCTAGTTAATTTAGCTGACTTCATATCAATGGAATGTCACTGAAAACTGATCAAGTCCTTAAAAGGACATATTGCTTGCAGTCAGGAATGACCATTTCCTACACATAAGACCTATATACTGCAGCTAGAACCTGCAGGTCTTGTCTCACCTCAAAGCTGCCATCAGGCATGCATCTGATCCTGATCCTATAATGGGAGGGACCCATGGCAGAAACAGTATCTTTAGTTAAAAATTCTTGTTATATTTTCTAATCTAATTCTAAATTTCCAATATTATTACATTATTACATCTGTATCTGTCATGACCTAATTAAATGTTATACTCATAAGTATTTGTGTGATCTCTCTTTGCACATATCGAATACAACTCCACAGAAATCGTAAAATATCATGTGATTGTGATAAAACATCATGGTACCAGGAGTGGGGTGTTCAATCTGGTTGAACTAGAGATACAGGAAGCTTAATTTTGTGATAGTAAAAAAAGGCATTGGACTGGGCTGTAGACAGTTTCAGAGCAATTCGCTTTTTGAGGTTTGGAAATGATGAGCTGATGCTCAGATTGTGATTACAGCAGTAACATAAGATATGTGTATATGTTTGAATATAAACATTGAGCTCTTTGTTGTTTTGTTTTTAGCTAACTAATGTTGAGGAAATGTTATTTGCACGAAGACATGATGAATGCATGTTGTTTTGTCTGTGGTAAATGTGGCAATGTTACCTGAATTAAGAAAGTTGACTCTAAGTATGGCTGGTTTGAAAAAAAATGTTTTGCGACTTATGTTTAAGGGTCCAAGGAAGTTTAGCATTAGAAGGGTTATAAGTGTTGAAACTGTGGCAAAAGTTCTGTAAAGTGGTATATGAGAAAGGTGAGGCTTTGTATGTTTAACTAAAAAAATAATTTGCAGCAGAGATGGCTGCAGCTTTTGCATGTCTGTGTCTGTTTGACCCCTTTACCCTCCTACACAAGAGAGAGAGGGATGAGACAGAGTCTGCAGATATTTGTGAAGCAGGGAAATGTTTTATCTTTTGTCTTCATATAGTACTGTGAAATGTATACTGTAACATGTGATGTTCAAATGTGGGTGATGCAAGAGATTTTATAAGGCAAAAGTAAATGTTTACATATTTTTGCAAAATAAAATCCTAGTTGAAATCATTGGTTTTTACTATGTAACTCTATGATTATTTTAAACAAAGAAAAGAAAATGACTGATTGAGGGTTGACACCCTTTAAATATCTGAAAAGCAGCCATGATAATCATAATTGTTTAAATGTTTAGCTCTCCATTCCATCCTACTGGGTGTGGAAAAGGAAGAAGGCACCATCCACCAATAAAACCTGGTCGTACCCCTTTAATGGTAGTCATTTGAACAAGATAGTTGACTGGTAAAGATTAGTAAAGTTTTGTATAACATGCTAAATTTATGACTAAGCTAAGAGTAACAGCATAAGATAGGACAATAGTGAATGAACACTGGAGATAAATATGTATATCTACCTTATATTGTTCTTATTGGTGATTGTAATAAAGTGTAATATTTTAGGAATACAACACTAATGATTTTTTTTTTTTTTTTACGTTTTCTTGTTAATACAGAAAGAACCAGATCTGTTCCTAGAAGTTAAAGTGGTGTTCCGGCCGAAATGATACTTTTTAAATAAAAATACCCCTATAATACACAAGCTTAATGTATTCTAGTAAAGTTAGTCTGTAAACTAAGGTCTGCTTTGTTATTTTATAGCAGTAGTTTGTTATTTTATAAACTTACAGCAGGCCGTGGCCATCTTAAGTGTGGGCATCTGAACCCAGACTGTATTTCTTCCTGGATCTCATCCTTGCAGATCTCGCACATGCTCAGTGCAGTACAAGCAGTGTAATAGGTTTCAGGTCAGGTTTCCATAGCAACGGCAGTTTCAGAGGAAGTTGCCGCCCCTTCCCAGAAGGCATTGCAAACAGGAAATGATGCGATGGGCCGCGGCCAGGGAGAAGGAAGTTTAAAAATGAATACAGCAGATATACAGTAGGTGCTGAGAAAAAAAATAAAAAAATATCCAATTTGTTTACAGTGCACAGTTTAGTGAGGGATGCTGAAGAGTTGTAAAAGTGGGTGGAACTCCACTTTAAGAAGTTTCCAAGATATGTATAGTTGAAAAAGAGGCTGAGACAGAAAAATAAATATGTATTTGGTGACGTATAATGTTTGTGCACAAATGTGATGAACAGTCTATAAATGTTATTGCGAATGTCATTTCAACCATGGTGAATTTTTGACAACTTTTAACCACTTGCCAACCGCCTCACGCAGATATACTGCGGCAGAATGGCACGGGCAGGCAAAATCACGTACCTTACAGGTGATCTGGACCCCCCCTGGTGCCCGAGGCTGTCGGCTTCTGTCCGGGAGCGATTAGAGGTGAGGGGGAGACCATCCATTCATGGCCCCCCCTCACAATCTCTCCCAGCCAATGAGATTCTTCCTCTGCTGCTGTATAGTAAACAGCAGTAGAGGAAGTGATGTCATCTCTCCTCGGATCGGTATTTTCCGTTCCGGCGCCGAGGAGAGAAGACATCTGAGTGAGATGCACAACACAACACACACAGTAGAACACGCCAGGCACACATTACACCCCCCATCACCCCCCGATCACCCCCTGATCACCCCCCAATCACCCCCTCCCCCCGTCACACTGACACCAAGCAGTTTTTTTTTCTTTTTCTGATTACTGCATTGGTGTCAGTTTGTGACAGTTAGTGTGGTAGGGCAGTTAGTGTTAGCCCTCTTTAGGTCTAGGGTACCCCCCAAACCCCCCAATAAAGTTTTAACCCCTTGATCACCCCCCGTCACCAGTGTCACTTAGCGATCATTTTTCTGATCGCTGTATTAGTGTCACTGGTGACACTAGTTAGGGAGGTAAATATATAGGTTCGACGGCAGCGTTTTATAGCATCAGGGACCCCCATATACTAATAAAGGTTTTAACCTCTTGATTGCCCCCTAGTTAACCCTTTCACCAGTGATCACCGTATAACTGTTACGGGTGATGCTGGTTAGTTAGTTTATTATAGTTTCAGGGCACCCGCCGTTTATTACCTAATAAAGTTTAGCCCCCTGATCGCCCGGCAGTGATATAACTTAGGTTTTACGGTCAGATAGGGTCTGCGTCACCCCAGGCAGCGTCAGGTTAGCGCCAGTACCGCTAACACCCACGCACGCAGCATACATCTCCCTTAGTGGTATAGTATCTGAAGGGATCAATATGTGATCAGATCTATACTAGCGTCCCCAGCAGTTTAGGGTTCCCAAAAATGCAGTGTTAGCGGGATCAGCCCAGATACCTGCTAGCACCTGCGTTTTGCCCCTCCGCCCGGCCCAGCCCAGCCCACCCAAGTGCAGTATCGATTGATCACTGTCACTTACAAAACACTAAACGCGTAACTGCAGCGTTCGCAGAGTCAGGCCTGATCCCTGCAATCGCTAACAGTTTTTTTGGTAGCGTTTTTGTGAACTGGCAAGCACCATCCCCAGGCAGCATAAGGTTAGTGTCAGTAGCGCTAACACCCACGCACGCACCGTACACCTCTTTTAGTGGTATAGTATCTGAACGAATCAATATCTGATCCGATCAGATCTATACTAGCGTCCCCAGCATTTTAGGGTTCCCAAAAATGCAGTGTTAGCGGGATCAGCCCAGATACCTGCTAGCACCTGCGTTTTGCCCCTCCGCCCGGCCCAGCCCAGCCCACCCAAGTGCAGTATCGATCGATCACTGTCACTTACAAAACACTAAATGCATAACTGCAGCATTCGCAGAGTCAGGCCTGATCCCTGCGATCGCTAACAGTTTTTTTGGTAGCGTTTTGGTGAACTGTCAAGCACCAGCGGCCTAGTACACCCCGGTCATAGTCAAACCAGCACTGCAGTAACACTTGGTGACATGGCGAGTCCCATAAGTGCAGTTCAAGCTGGTGAGGTGGCAAGCACAAGTAGTGTCCCACTGCCACCAAGAAGAAGACAAATACAGGCCCGTCGTGCCCATAATGCCCTTCCTGTTGCATTCGCCAATCCTAATAATTGGGAACCCACCACTTCTGCAGCACCCGTACTCTCCCCATTCACATCCCCAACCAAATGCAGTTGGCTGCATGAGAGGCATTTTCTTTATGTCCTCCCGAGTACCCCTACCCAACGAACCCCCCCAAAAAAGATGTCATGTCTGCAGCAAGCGCGGATATAGGCGTGACACCCCTCCTGTCCCTCCTGTCCTGACAATCCTGGTCTTTGCATTGGTGAATGTTTTGAACGCTACCATACACTAGTTGAGTATTAGCGTAGGGTACAGCATTGCACAGACTAGGCACACTTTCACAGGGTCTCCCAAGATGCCATCGCATTTTGAGAGACCAGAACCTGGAACCGGTTACAGTTATAAAAGTTACAGTTACAAAAAAAGTGTAAAAAAAAAAAACACAAAAAAATATATAAAATAAAAAAAAATAGTCCTTTTATTGTTCTCTCTCTCTCTATTCTCTCTCTATTGTTCTGCTCTTTTTTACTGTATTCTATTCTGCAATGTTTTATTGTTATTATGTTTTATCATGTTTCCTTTTCAGGTATGCAATTTTTTATACTTTACTGTTTACTGTGTTTTATTGTTAACCTTTTTTTTTTTGTCTTCAGGTACGCCATTAACGACTTTGAGTGGTTATACCAGAATGATGCCTGCAGGTTTAGGTATCATCTTGGTATCATTCTTTTCAGCCAGCGGTCGGCTTTCATGTAAAAGCAATCCAAGCAGTGGGAGGGAATGCCCCCCTCACCGTCTTCCATGTTTTTCTCTGGTTCTCCTGTCTCAACAGGGAACCTGAGAATGCAGCTGGTGATTCATCCAGCTGACCATAGAGCTGATCAGAGACCAGAGTGGCTCCAAACATCTCTATGGCCTAAGAAACCGGAAGCTACGAGCATTAAATGACTTAGATTTCGCCGGATGTAAACAGCGCCATTGGGAAATTGGGAAAGCATTTTATCACACCGATTTAGTGTGGTCAGATGCTTTGAGGGCAGAGGAGAGATCAAGGGTCTAATAGACCCCAATTTTTTCAAAAAAGAGTACCTGTCACTACCTATTGCTATCATAGGGGATATTTATATCCCCTATGATTAAAAAAATAAAAATGAAAGGAACAGTTTAAAAATAAGATAAAAAAAGCAAAAAAATAATAAAGAAAAAAAAAAAAAAAAAAAAGCACCCCTGTCCCCACCTGCTCTCGCGCAAAGGCGAACGCAAGCGTCGGTCTGGCGTAAAATGTAAACAGCAATTGCACCATGCATGTGAGGTATCACCGCGAAGGTCAGATTGAGGGCAGTAATTTTAGCAGTAGACCTCCTCTGTAAATCTAAAGTGGTAACCTGTAAAGGCTTTTAAAGGCTTTTAAAAATGTATTTAGTTTGTCGCCACTGCACGTTTGTGCGCAATTTTAAAGCATGTCATGTTTGGTATCCATGTACTCGGCCTAAGATCATCTTTTTTGTTTCATCAAACATTTTGGCAATATAGTGTGTTTTAGTGCATTAAATTTAAAAAAGTGTGTTTTTTCCCAAAAAATGCGTTTGAAATATCGCTGCGCAAATACTGTGTGAAAAAAAAAAATGAAACACCCACCATTTTAATCTGTAGGGCATTTGCTTTAAAAAATATATAATGTTTGGGGGTTCAAAGTAATTTTCTTGCAAAAAAAAATAATTTTTTCATTTAAACAAAAAGTGTCAGAAAGGGCTTTGTCTTCAAGTAGTTAGAAGAGTGGGTGATGTGTGACATAAGCTTCTAAATGTTGTGCATAAAATGCCAGGACAGTTCAAAACCCCCCCAAATGACCCCATTTTGGAAAGTAGACACCCCAAGCTATTTGCTGAGAGGCATGTCGAGTCCATGGAATATTTTATATTGTGACATAAGTTGCGGGAAAAAGACACTTTTTTTTTTCTTTTTGCACAAAGTTGTCAGTAAATGATATATTGCTCAAACATGCCATGGGAATATGTGAAATTACACCCCAAAATACATTCTGTTGCTTCTCCTGAGTATGGGGATACCACATGTGTGAGACTTTTTGGGAGCCTAGCCGCGTACGGGACCCCGAAAACCAAGCACCGCCTTCAGGCTTTCTAAGGGCGTAAATTTTTGATTTCACTCTTCACTGCCTATCACAGTTTTGGAGGCCATGTAATGCCCAGGTGGCACAACCCCCCCCCCCCCCCAAATGACCCTATTTTGGAAAAATTGAAAAAAAAAAATGTTTTTTCTTGTCTTTCTTCATTTTCAAAAACAAATGAGAGCTGCAAAATACTCACCATGCCTCTCAGCAAATAGTTTGGAGTGTCTACTTTCCAAAATGGGGTCATTTGGGGGGGGTTGTGCCACCTGGGCATTCCATGGCCTCCGAAACTGTGATAGGCAGTGAAGAGGGAAATCAAAAATTTACGCCCTTAGAAAGCCTGAATGCGGTGCTTGGTTTTCGAAGTCCCGTACACGGCTAGGCTCCCAAAAAGTCCCACACATGTGGTATCCCCATACTCAGGAGAAGCAGCTAAATGTATTTTGAGGTGCAATTCCACATATGCCCATGGCCTGTGTGAGCAATATATCATTTAGTGACAACTTCATGCAAAAAAAAAAAAAATTGTCACATTCCCGCAACTTGTGTCAAAATATAAAATATTCCATGGACTCAACATGCCTCTCAGCAAATAGCTTGGGGTGCCTACTTTCCAAAATGGGGTCATTTGGGGGGGGGTTTGTGCCATCTGGGTATTTTATGGCCTTCAAAACTGTGATAGGTAGTGAGGAGTGAAATCAAAAATTTATGCCCTGAAGGCTGTAATTGGTTTACGGGGCCCCGTACGCGGCTAGACTCCCAAAAAGTCCCACACATGTGGTATCCCCATACTCAGGAGAAGCAGCTGAATGTATTTTGGGGTGCAATTCCACATATGCCCATGGCCTGTGTGAGCAATGTATCATTTAGTGACAACTTTTTGTAAATTTGTTTTTTTTTTGTCATTATTCAATCACTTGGGACAAAAAAAATTAATATTCAATGGGCTCAGCATGCCTCTCAGCAATTTCCTTGGGGTGTCTACTTTCCAAAATGGGGTCATTTGGGGGGTTTTGTACTGCCCTGCCATTTTAGCACCTCAAGAAATGACATAGGCGGTCATAAACTAAAAGCTGTGTAAATTCCAGAAAATGTACCCTAGTTTGTAGACGCTTTAACTTTTGCGCAAACCAATAAATATACGCTTATTGACATTTTTTTTTACCAAAGACATGTGGCCGAATACATTTTGGCCTAAATGTATGACTAAAATTGAGTTTATTGGATTTTTTTAATAACAAAAAGTAGAAAATATAATTTTTTTCAAAATTTTCGGTCTTTTTCCGTTTATAGCGCAAAAAATAAATACAGCAGAGGTGATCAAATACCATCAAAAGAAAGCTCTATTTATGGGAAGAAAAGGACGCAAATTTTGTTTGGGTACAGCATTGCATGACCGCGCAATTAGCAGTTAAAGCGACGCAGTGCCAAATTGTAAAAAGTGCTCTGGTCAGGAAGGGGGTAAATCCTTCCTGGGCTGAAGTGGTTAACCACATGCTGACTGAGCCATAGGCAAAAGACAGCTACAGCGCGGTTGGCTTATTTTGGGTGGACGTCCATGGACGTCCTCACAGAATCGCGCTCCCACGCGCCCCCTGGGGCGCACACCTGGGAACATCTGTGACCGTTGGGCCCGGGGGACCCGGCGCATCATGGATAACAGTAAATGGCCGCTGATAGCAGCCGTTTACCATGTGATCGCTCTGTCAAATGACGGAGCATCACTTGTAAACAAACCAGCGTCATGTCATGACGCCGGTTCCTCCCTCCCCTCTCTGTACCGATCTGTACAGTGTAAGAGGAGAGAGGGAGAGATTGTTTGCAGCGCTGTGGGCACTACAGATCCAGCCCACAGCGCTGCTCAGTGCCCATACTCTGCCATACTATGCAATACTCTGCAATACTCTGCAATACTCTGCCAATACTATGCAATACTCTGCAATACTATGCAATACTCTGCCAATACTCGCCAATACTCTGCAATACTATGCAATACTCTGCAATACTATGCAATACTCTGCCAATACTCGTCAATACTCTGCCAATACTCACCAATACTTTGCCAATACTCGCCAATACTCTGCCAATACTCGCTAATACTCTGCAATAAATTTTAACAGAAACAAAGAATTATTTTTTTTTTTTTTTACCAAATTTTCAGTCTTTTTTGATTTATAGCGCAAAAAATAAAAACCCAGTGGTGATTAAATACCACTAAAAGAAAGCTCTATTTGTGTGAAAAAAAAGGACAAACATTTCAAATGGGTACAGTGTTGCATGACTGAGTAATTGTCATTCAAAGTGTAAGAGCGCTGAAAGCTGAAAATTGGTCGGATTAGGAAGGGGGTTTAAGTGCCCAGTGGTCAAGTGGTTAATGGATGTCCTTTATTGAAAATCCATGTGGTAATAATGAATTAATTAAAGCGGAGTTCCACCCACATTTTGTATTCCTTACCATCCAGCACTAAACTGTACATGTGTAATGAATTGGCATATTTTTCTTTTTCTTTGGTGGATCACTTACTGTACTTTAGGATTTTTCATTTTCCACTTCCTCCTGTGCAGCCGCAGCCCCGCGTGTCATTTCCGGCTTTGCATTGTCTCCTGGGATATGTGTGTCATCAATCCCAGGAGGCAATAGGCATTGCCAAATCATAGCATTGCGTTATTTGCTATGTAAACCCAACCTATACTGCTCGCGCCGCACTGCGCATGCGTTAGTTTGCCAGGTGCATGCTGGGTATCCAGCATGCACCAATTACAGGAAGAGATACTGTCCGGCTTCAGATGCCCATATAGGAGATGGCCGCAGTCTGCTGAGACTTCCAAAAGTAAGAAATCTATGCTGCAAATTACTAAGTGGACCATAGTAAACAGCATAACTTTACTGTAATAAACTGAGCATGAGTATTGAAGGGGTTTTTTTTATCAAAAAATTCAAATTTCGGCTGGAACACCGCTTTAACTGATATAAGCTCATTGAATATGGATAATAGAGAGTGCACTCATGAATCAACAAAATAATGGCCATATGTTTTGTATTTTGTGGGAAGTGTTTTGTATGCTTTCTGCTAACCATTTGTTTACTTCTAAGAAGAAAATGTAATGATATCACACTAAGACCTTTTATTTTGTTTAGTTCCTAGATTATACTAAAAGCATTAATATATGATTGATTGAACAGGACTAAAGAAGAAAATCACAGCCTTTTTATTATTATTATTTTACAGGATTTATATAGCGCCAACAGTTTGCGCAGCGCTTTACAACATGGGGCAGACAGTACACTTACAATACAAATCAATACAGGAGGGATCAGAGGGCCCTGCTCGTTAGAGCTTACAATCTTTTTAGACAATTTGCATTGTTTTATTATTGTTGCTGTTATTTTTATGTAATATGTGTGAATGTAATCCTAGCAAATGTAATGAAAGTTTTTTTTTTTAGAACCGATTGAAAACAGCTGATAATTTTGATGCTGCATGATGGATATTTAAGACTTTTTCTTTGATTAAGTTGAATAATTTGAAACAACAATGGAGAAAACTAGTGTTTAAATAATAGTAATATTGTATGGCATTTGGGATGGTTTACTTATTTTTAGCGCTTTGAAGGGTGTATAAACCCAAACATTTATGCTAAAAATGTTGCTGTACATCTCCCTGTATTGTTCCTTTCTGTGTGTGTTTAAGTTAGGTTATGACAGCCAATGTAGAACATTACAGTCTGCAGAACCACTGGTGGAATGTGCATAAGTTTTAAAAACAGAATCCACAGGATGTGCACAGTACAGGAAAAGAAAGGGTGATATAAGTAAAATGTTATCAGTCAAAAGGTTTAAACTTGGGTATTACATACAGCCGAAGTCTAATTTTGTTGATTTTTGTACGTGGTTGAGAGTTTGGGAGGAGACCAGAGTACACAGAGGAAACACACACATTAAAAGAGAAGTTTTTTTTTTTATTCATACTTACCTATGTGGATGCAGCATCAGATACTGTAGACGCTGCATCTGTCCCTCGCCATCTCTGCATTGAGAACCGAACTACCGAACATCTCCGATGGCTCGGTTTTTCACAGATCCCGGAGAGGAAAGCTGCTGACTCTCAGTCAGCGTCTCTCCTCTCTGCTTCTCCATGCTCACTGGAGCACTGAGCTGTGGAGGGGCGGGGAGCGGCCATCTCAGCGGCTCGCTGGGACTGCTATCAATCAAGGCAGCTGGCAGGTCCAGACCTGAGAAGTCGGGATGACGTGCTGCCTCGACTGATGGCAGTGACGTCATCGGAGAGCAGACTTCAGACCAGGTCACAGGAGTGCAAAACTAATTGAAAAAAAAAAAAAGCTCAGGCTGGACTTTTCCTTTAAGTAGTTCAAAGTTGGACCTGTAGCGGGACACAGTTTAGTTTAGATACAGAGTAGTGTAGGGTTCAGGTGAGAGATGGGTGGTGTTCCTGTAACAATACTTCACCTTTAATGAAAAAAGCTTTTTTTTCTAATGTTCAGGTCAGGTCACTAGGGATTGTTGATTTACCTGTTACCTGTTTAATCTATAATGGGCTATATAGGCATTGTTGTTAGTTATGGAATGTTGGATTGACAGTTTTAGTAACACCTGCCTTGACGTCAACCAGAAGCATATTGGAGAAGGAGACAAACACTTTTGACAGCAGCAACCATCTATAAAGACTTTTCCAGTTATCAGCAGCTGAACTGTTTGTGCAAGTTCCACCTGCTATGATGGTCAAATACCTGAACTGTACCATTTGCTATCATGGTCAAGTACCTGAATTGTTCTATCTGCTCTAATGGTCAATTACCTGAACTGTCTGTACAAATAAGCAAAAGTTCCATCTACCAGGGTGGTCATATACCTGCACATCTATGACTTATGAACTGCAATAGTCCAGGGGATAAAATGGACTTGATTTTCAACAGTTCTTTGAGTTCTACAGCATTGCAATTGTTGAGCTGCAGCTGCGATCTGATCATTGGATGTCTTATCTGCTGTCTATCACCAGATATGGAGGACTCTGACAAGCTTCTATGCTTCTAAACTCTTGGAAAGGAAAGTTTGATGTTCATACAGTATTTGCTCCTGTGCTTTTAAATTCTTGAAAAGAAAAGTTTGGTGTTCTTTTGTTAGTCCAACATGTAGTTTTTATATTTTTTGAATTTTGAATATTTTTATATTTATAGCCGAATGAGATTTTCTGTGCAGGTATCTACACTTTAGATAGATACACTTTAGATCCTTAATTTTTCAATTAAGGTAAATTTAACCTTGGTGGTGGAAGAATGTGCAACACAATAATTTTTCTTTGTTTACAATAACCAAGTGCTTTCCTTCCAATGCTGATATGTTGTCTTTATGTACAGTTGGAGGCATTACTGTATGATATTTGTGAACCAGGGGGTGGAGTGATAGGGAAATTGCATTTTTCATATTTCCTAAATGAAATTGCATATTGTCTCACAATATCTAAGTAAAGCAAGCCTTCAAAGTCTAGTTACTTTAGCTGACTTCATACCAAAGGAATGTCACTGCAAACTGACTGAGTCCTTAAAGGGTCATATGGCTTACAGTAAGGGTTGACGATTTCCTACACATAGGACCTATAAACCACAGCTAGAACTTGTAGGTCTTGTCTCACCTCAGAGCTGCAATTAGGTATGTGTCTGATCCTGATCCTATGCGCCATGCCATATAAAGGGAGGGACGCATCTTTAGTTAAGTATTGTTATATTTTCTAATATTATTACATTTGTTACCTGTATCTGTCATTACTTAATTAAATGGTATACTTACAAATATTTGTGTGATCTCTCTTTGCACATATCAAATACAATCCCAAAAAAACATAAACTATCACATGACTGTTATAGAACAAGCCCTGAACAGCAGTAAATCTTTAGGCTGTCAGCAGAGCAGCCTCTACAAATTTGGCACAGTGCCTAAAAATAGGGTGAGACAGTGTTTTCCTGGACTTTAAACAGAAGAGGCACTTATTTTTAGCATTTTACATAGCTTTACCTGCAAAAGGGGCCAGCCTGAAGTGATCTAGCAGGACTTTCTGACTAACGTTCCATTTAAAAGTATATCTAAATCTAAGAACAACAATTGAATATATTGAAGCTCACAGCAGGAGTTCGGTGCATCCTCGTTCACCGTTTCAGGTCCGATTTCAGACCAAATTTTTGGCTCAATTCAGACCTGAAACTGACCAAAAGACTCACAGGGCTCCTGTGCAAATCACACCAGAAAAGAGCTGGTCACAATCTCCTGCTGTGCGAATTGGATGTGGAGAAACCCACATCCAATTCGCACTAGTGTGAACCCAGCCCAAAGGTTCAATCTTACCAGACATATTGGGGGTTATTTACGAAAGGCAAATCTACTTTGCACTACAAGTGCACTTGGAAGTGCACTTGGAAGTGCAGTTGCTGTAGATCCGAGGGGGGCATGCAAGGAAAATAAAAAACAGCATTTTAGCTTGCACATAATTGGATGATAAAATCAGCAGAGCTTCCCCTCATTTCAGATCTACCCCTCAGATTTACAGCAACTGCACTTCCAAGTGCACTTGCAGTGCACTTTCAAGTGCACTTGCAGTGCACTTGCAGTTCAAAGTGGATTTGCCTTTCGTAAATAACCCCCAGTGTGTCCTTGTAACTTCCTGTGGAGTAAACTGAAATCTAAAGCAAAGTTAGTGTTCTCATTATTTCTTGTGAACTTCAAAACAACACTTTCTATGCAAAGCAGATGAGGAGGGGGGAAGATGTTTGCAGTCCAAATCAGGAGAGCAACCTAGGGTGACAAATCTGCTTCTCCACGGATACAGTACTGTAAGTGAATTACAAACTATATTTCATACCGCGCTCCAAACATATTAAACTAATCAATATTAAAGTCCATAAACTGCCACCAAAAAGTCTCCACTCAGGTAAGGTGAATCTTCTTTAGAATGTGAACAAAGTACCGTCTTCAATCGTAGATGTGAGCAAACATCCTACTCACCACATGGACATGACACCCATTACAGGTAGTCAAATTGAGCCTGAGTGACACAGAGATGAATCCTCCAATGGAAGAGACGGCCCACCATTATTATCAGCCAACGCGATTTGATTCAAATATCAAAGAGAGAAAAGAGCTCCTCATAGTGTAACATCTAGCAATTTATTGCATAAAATTATCAGAACTTACAGTTTAGTAAACTTCAAACGGCTCGCAGGCAACAGCAGGTAGGCTGATCATGTTCCACCTGCGTTCCAGGAGGCAAAGGCGGAAGTGACGTGTCACGCACTAAATACCCAACACATTTCGTCAGCGATGTCTGACGTCATCAGGGGTCATGTGATGAGGTCTCTCTTTCACTGCAGGATTCATCTCTGTGTCACTCAGGCTCAATTTGACTACCTGTATGGGGTGCCACTGACTGGAGAACAGTTGTAAGAGAAATTTTTGAATATGGGCAGCTAGCAGAGGACTGGATAGAGTAGCCATCCTAATCCATCTGGCAGCACTTCTCCACAGGTACAGGCCACTGCTATCCCCAAGGACAGTCCACAGAACTCTGCATTGTAGGCTTATTTTTCACATGACTGCTACTGGAGCAGAAGAAAAAAATCACCCCACGCCCAGCAGTTTGGCAAAACTGCTGACTTTGCAGCTGCTCCCGTTCCAGCTTGTGCCCATCTTTCACACATTTATGGCCTGTGTGATGTGCCACGTGTATGCCAAGGACACTAACCGGCTGGCCACCCTTCAACAAAGAAAAATTTCACATGTACCTTGCCTGACCACTAGGATGCCATAACCAGTGTTCATCTGGCAGGAATGCAATTCCAACCTAAGCTTCTTGCCAACCTCCTCATCTGTGACACCCCATGCCCTAGATTCCAATGCTGGCCATGTTGTAGAGGCTGCTCCCCTCCTCTTCCTTCCCTTTTTCCTTTGTCTCATCCTCCTCCACAATTTCCTTTTCCTATGTGCCCCCGAATCATGCATTATAAAAACTGAAAACAATCCTCTTCCAGTTCATGGTCTGGGCATGTCCTACATTAACATTTTCCCACCCACCTTCACTATTTTTGTGTTGTTTTTTTTTTTTTGTTAAATTTTATATACAGACTTAGTTTTTATCCTCATAGGGGGAACCTTGCCCTAGTCAAAGAATAACTACTGGTTGCCAAGTACCACCGAAAAACGACCACTACAGATATCACTGATTTGAAACAATCTTTTTTTTTATATACATTTACCTAAGAATTGATCAAATACTTTTAGGGTATACAGGTATACAGTGGGTTGAGATGATCCTGGTGTGAGGGTGTACAGTGTTTTGTGTGCACAGTGTTTATACTTTTATTTCAAGGGATGCAGTCAAATGCTTCAAAAAAGGCAGTTCTTGAATGGGCTATCAGCAACAACTGTCTGATGCACTCCAATCACCTCATTATAAAAGTTTTAATTAAAAAATAAAAAGGCTGTACTTAATAGAAAATAAGCAGCTAAGGGGATTGATATACTAAAGACAAGTACACTGTTCACTTTGAAAGTAAAATTGCACTCTGCAAGGGACTTGAATGTGGTTAAATGTTACATTGCAAAGAATACCCAATCACAGGCAATTTTTGTTTGTACGTGATTGGATGATGGAATTCAGCAGAGCGTCTCCTCATTCAAAGCTTTGGGGAAATTTCCCTTGCATCCCCTACCCACTGTTGCAGTGGAAGGGGGTCAGGAAGAGACAAGGGTAGGGCTGTTACATGTTCTTTAAGGTGTACATAGCCTTTAAAGTGGTTGTAAACCCACGAACAAAACAAACAAAAAAAAAACCCTGCAAGACAAAGGCATAATGAGCTAGTATGCATAGCATACTAGCTCATTATGTATTACTTACCTTAGTTTGAAGCCAACGCAGCCTCATTCACAGCTCCAGCTGGCGACATCACTCCCGGAGTTACTTCCGGGTATCACAGATATCGCGGGTCTGAGATTGGCCGCAGCCGCGATGACGTCACTCCCGTGCATGCGCACGGGAGCCGCCGGTGATGGCACAGTCTAACTGAGGCAATGGCACGTGCATGCTGTTGCTTCAGTGCGCATGTGCCGATGATGTCGCCACATGCAGATACAGGAAATATCTCCTTGGGTAGTACCCCACTGCCGCCATACTTTTACAGCACTGATTTTAAAAGACTTACATGTGAGTGTATCTCTTATTTTAAATAAATTTGTTACTTGTTTTATGGAATTAAGCTATGTGGCCTCTTTCCTTCTTGTTTTACATCATTGCCACCCACTTCTCGATACCATCCTGAGGGACACACCAGTCCATGGTTTACTCTTAGATGTCCATCTCCATCATTTCTCTGGAATATCTACCATCACCCACCACCCAAGTCTGATTTGACCCATTTGGGCGTACGTCCTCTTGGGTCCACGAGATTCGGTAAGCCTTCTCATTGTCGGTGGTGGTGTGCTTCTTCTGTTTTCACTTCATATGTCACGCATTTGATCTGTTCTTCACATGAAGTCACTGCATTTATATGGACCATTAACCTTTATGAGTCATATAAACATTGAGGACTTTCTTCTAAGTTTCTCTTAGATGTTTTTCGCCATTAGTTGGACTATATTGTCCTTTTGTTGAGCTTTTAGTTTTTTAGCGCTACACATATTTTTGTTTTAAGGGTAGGGCTGTTACATGTTCTTTAAGGTGTACATAGCCTTTAAAGTGGTTGTAAACCCACGAACAAAACAAACAAAAAAAAAACCCTGCAAGACAAAGGCATAATGAGCTAGTATGCATGGCATACTAGCTCATTATGTATTAATTACCTTAGTTTGAAGCCAACGCAGCAGTCCTCATTGACAGCTCCAGGTGGCGACATCACTCCTGGAGTTACTTCCGGGTATCACAGGTATCGCGGGTCTGAGATTGGCCGCAGCCGCGATGACGTCACTCCCGTGCATGTGCACGGGAGCCGCCAGTAATGGCACAGTCTAACTGAGGCAACGGCACGTACATGCTGTTGCTTCAGTGCGCATGTGCCGATGATGTCGCCACATGCAGATACAGGGAATATCTCCTAAACCGTGCAGGTTTAAAAGATTTCCAGGGCAGCTACAGGTAAGCCTTATTATAAGAACAGGAAACTAGGACTAAAGCTAAAATTGGGACTTTATATGAGGCAATAAGTATCTATACCTCCATCCCTGATACATTTGACAAAGAGAATGGATTGTGGGACTCTATATGAAGCACATTACTAAGTCGAATGAGACAATCAATGTAAACATTGTTATTTATTACAAAAGGTGTACATACACATGTAAAATAGTAAAAAATAATAAATAAAATAGTATAATATAATAGTAGGTCTCAATAAATGAAGTCTAAACAATCATAATATACAACAATTATCTCAACATAATATACATAATAATGAGCCTTAGGTATGAAGACATACACATGTAAAATAGTAAAAAATAAACAAAATAGTATAGTATAGTAGTAGGTCTCAATAAATGAAGTCTAGACAATTCATAATATACAACAAATGTCTCAACATAATATACATAGTAATGAGCCTTGGGTATGTAGACCGAAATTGTAGTAGTAGCATATAGACATAATAACAATGAGGGATTGGTTAATTATAGTAGACTATAATATGGTACAGATGTTAGATGTGAGAACTGTGACGAAGCATCATAAAAAAGCTCTACGCGTTTCGTGGTTACATTACCACTCATCAGGAGCAGATGCTTAGTTTGGGGGTATCTATAATAGAATAAAAAATGCCAAAATGATATGATAGTCAAAAAGAGAATATAAAACATAAAAGAAAGAGGGGGAACACAAAAGGTCCCAAACACTCTCACCTGTCTGTAGTATATGGGCTGTTGGTAGTATCAATGGTGAGGGGCACTGTAAAAGACGTTAATCCTGGGAGCTGAGACAGTAACACCAGAGGCACGGCATTGGCACCAGCAACCAAGGTAGACATAAAAAAGAAATATCCAGTTTTAATTGCCAGGAGTATCTGTGAAATTCAATAAATAGACAGTAGGCAAATTCCAACTAATAAACTGGACAGGAGACAACCAAATCAGTGTGTTGTTAGAAAAAATTAGCATGAGAGTGAAAAAGAAAAAGAAAAAATGTTGAAGTTAAACCAAAAGGCATAAGGTTAAATCAAGATAGCAATAGTGAAGGTGAGTGGTGAAAATGGTGAGACCTAAGTACCTGCAAGGGTTGTAGGAGGAAGTAGTACCAAAAGGGTGCAGCGGTAGTCTCTTGCAAATGAATCAAGCTAGAGTGTGGGCGCCGTGCAGGAGTGGTATAAGTACTAGCCGTAAACCAATGGTGACCGACAACTTCAGGCAGTGTAGTGAGGGAGAGGCGGCGCCACCGCCCGAGCAACAATACGTGCTCTGCATTTGGCGCTCAGAATTCACTCGTGGAGTACGCAGGTGGAAAAACATGTCAGCAAGCGGCGTCATGAATGACGTAATTTGCTCGACGTGTGGGTGTGGCGTCGACCCACAGCGAGTGCCTGCCCCGCCCCCCACGTGTCGCAGCTCTCAGGGATAACGAGGCAGAGCCAAGCCCCACCTATCAGAGCTGGTCCCTGTAAAAAGAAACATCTTGGCAGCAATGAGTCATAGATTGTAATTAAGGTAAGTATCGTGGTTTAGTTATGGGCCTCCTTCCCCGGTAATACAAGAACAGGAAACTAGGACTAAAGCCTTATTATAGACTTACCTGTAGCAAAACGTGGTTGTAAAGGGTTTACAACCACTTTAACTTCCACAGTCCTAGGGATAACCTTCTTTAGAAGTCTACTGGTTGTGTAGGCCTTGTGATCTTCAATATTTGTTTCTTTAGCATCAGGCAGTATGCCTGCACTGCCAGACCACAGCTTCCCTGAAATGTAAATTGTCAACCCCAGTTAATTGGAAGGATAGTTCTAATGGGAAAGTAGCCCCCATAATATATGCCCTAATAACCGCAATATAAACCAATATAAACCATGGAACATATTTATTGTATATACAGAATACAGATAAAACTGAAAGTATAATACAAGGCTACTGTAACGGATCTCTGTCTGAATATAGATATCAGATATTCCAACTGCTGACAACCACAAAACAAGGCAATACTTGTTTGGTTGCTCACCATGAACTGTTTTATTGAAAACACAGGTAATACTTGGGACAATCCCCCCCTGCCCCTTTGCATTCCGGGTGGGGTAGACTGTCCAATCAGCAGGAAGAGCTGTAGGAGGAATCCCCCTCCCTCTTCACAGCAAACACACTTACACATTCCATAATATTCAAGGCAGACAGAGAGAATAGAACAATAGGATACAGCCCCACCCCAAACGACCCAGCAAAGAGTACACAACAAAATAAGACAATATACAATATATATATATATTAGGGATGAACCCAACGTTCGACTCAAACATCGGGTGTTCGCCTGTTCACTGAACAGCGAACATTTTGCGGTGTTCGCGGCAAATTCGAAAGCCACGGAACTCCGTTAAAGTCCATGGGACATTAACATGAAAAAACAAAAGTGCTCATTCTAATGGCTTATATGCAATTTATTGCCATTAAACATGTTTCAGGACCTGGGTCCTGTCCCAGGGGACATGTATCAATGAAAAAAAAAGTTTTAAAAACGTCCTTTTTTTAGGGAGCAGTGATTTTAATAATGCTTAAAGTGAAACAATAAAAATTAAATATTCCTTTAAATATCGTGCCTGGGGGGTGTCTATAGTATGCCTGTAAAGTGGTGCAGTTTTCCCATGTTTAGAACAGTACCACAGCAAAAAGTAATTTAAAACATATTTCAATATTTGGGGGGGACCCCTACGCCATTTTTTTAAGTTTGGCGTGGGGTTCCCCTTAATATTCATACCAGACCTAAGGGGCCTGGTGTGGATTTTGAGGTAACCCCCACGCAATTTTTTTTTTACATTTTTGGTTTGGGGTTCCCCTTAATATTCATACCAGACCCAAAAGGCCAGGTAATGGACTTTGGGGAGGAACCCATGCCATTTGTTTCATTGAGTTTTATCTATATTGCCGAGACCCCACAATTCATTACAGCCACGAGCAGTTTTAAATTACTTTTTCCCTTTAGAAATGTCATTTTGCTGTGGTACTGTTCTAAACATGGAAAAACTGTGCCACTTTACAGGCATACTATAGACACCCCCATGCATGATATTTAAAGGAATATTTGATTTTTATTGTTCCACTTTAAGCATTATTAAAATCGCTTCTCCCGAAAAAAACTGACGTTTTTAAAACTTTTTATATATATATATATATATATATATATATATATATATATATATGCACACAACATTCCAGTGTGGTTGTACAGTGAGTCTGATTAGTACAGATCAGACTGGATTTCTCGGTCATCCTGTGCCCCTAACAGAGACACAGGGTGACTTAGGAGGTGCCTGGGGAGCTGAAACAAGGCTTTTCCAGCCTCCCCTAGGGATTCTGGGTCCCACGGGCCCTCCCATCACATCTCTCCCGTTTTAGCAGCAAACTAACACAGAAGGAGACCCCATACGGGTTGACTCCGAAGTTAGTCAGTAGTTCCAGTCCCCCAATGCCGGTATCCACACAGTACCCCAAATAAATTGTCCCAAACAGAGCATTACTCACCCGGCCAACCTCTGCCTCTCTCAGAGAACATATCTGCCACTGGGAAGGGGCTTGGACTGGACCTTCTCCCTGGAGTCCTTTTAGCTGCTGGAGAGAAGACAGGGTGACTGGGCTCACTTCGTCATGCTGTTGGGGATCTGGGCTGACTGCTCAGTATCCCTGGGGTATACAAGTGGAGACTGAAGTCCCATCCACTTTTTTTTTATAAATATTTTTATTACATTTCTTAATAAACAAACAAAACACAACAAGACATCATAAAAAGGGGGGGGGGGATGAAAATAAACATTAATTCCTTCTTTCCCCAGTGACCCCAAACATTCCTTATATATGGGAACACCCATATTATAAATAACGGCCCATCCACTTTTGGTAGGTGAAAATCCCCCAGTGCTTGCAAAGCATGGCTGACATCATACTGTCTCAGTGCTGACCATTTTCTGGGGTTGTGTCAGTGGAGACTGAAGTCCCATCCACCGATATCAGCTCAAGCTGCAGTTGTGTGTAGAGGACAGTAGCATTCTGCCCTGTTAGCACTTCAGCTGAGGACCCCACATCATCCACTCCTACTAACTGTTGGGGGGTGACTGTCACCTTCTCACAATGGGACATTGGAACTGCCGCAGGTGTGGGGCAGAGGTCTTGGACCCTCTGTCCGGTGGCCAGCGTTTCAGCTGGAGGAGTCTCTTGTAACCCCACAGATGCTGCTGTTAATGCCGGGCAGAACTCATTAAAGTTTGTCCCTGATGCCAGCTCTCCTGCTGGAGGCTCACCAGGTTGTTCTTCCTCAGCAGAAAAGTCTATTAAAACCCCAGTCTCTGCAACTGGTGAGCTACCATAACAATATAAGGAGTGCACCTGTCATTGAGTATTGTATAATGAGAATTTAACCTCCATAAACTGATATATGGTATTTGGAATCTACATCTGAGATGGTCTTGGTGAACTAATGTGGATTAAATAAGCACACTTAAGCACACTTCATTATTTTGCATGGCTCACTATTAGCACAGGTATATTTGCATATTGATTCAAAACATCTACAAACATAATGAATGCATTTGTACAAGGAGGCTTTTTATGGCTTGTTTATATATAGCAATACATGAATAAATTAAGAGCTCTATATACATGCCCTGCAGGGGACAGAGTTTTAAATGTTTTTTTAATGTGTGTCATATCATGTTGGTGCTAGTCAATTTGACAGAATAAAATAAAGGATAAAAAATGTCATCTGTATGACATTAGTGGATATATTATATGAACCACCCATGCAAAGATATTTCCAATACTTTTGGGGTTTTGTTTTGTGATGGAATAACATCTAACTGTGCAGCTACTTTACACATCATAATCCTATGTTTTCAATATTTGAAGAGTATGGCTAACTAATTCTAGAGGAAAGGTTTGTAGCTGATGGATTCGTTCAAGCCTGGATGGACAGCGGCTGCTAGGGAATGAATCCATCTTGTCTCACGCTGAAGGAGAGTCCTATCAAGGTCATCACCCCTATCATGAGTCGGTAAGTATTCAAGTGCAAAAAATGTCATTTTAGAGACCTGAAATGAATGATAGAGTCCCATGTGGCGACTGATGGGAGTTTCCATTCTTTTCTTTTGAACAAGGGAAACATGATCCCTGTTTCTGTGAAAAAATTGTCTTTTGGTTTTTCCTACATAGAATGCTTGGCATTCACATACCATGTAGTAAACCACACCAATAGATTGGCAATTCAAAAAAAAAGGAGGTTTGTAAATCCTTCCATTTGATAGGGCCAGCTCGGCAAAATTCATTAGAAATCTGCAGAATTCACACCTGCCGCATGGAGCTGTTCCCTACGACTTGGTTCTCCCTGTCTGAGCATCAAGTGGCTATGAACCAATTGATCCTTTAAGGCTCTAGACTTCCTATAAGTGATCTGAGGATATGGATTAACATACTTTGAGATTACATGGCCAAAAGATGCCAATACTTTTGAATTATATGACGAACCTTATAATGTTCCCCAGCAAATCTTATTATTAATCGTACCTTTTGTTCATCTTTAGAAGTTTTCTGAGCATTTATCAATTCCAACCTGTTCCTTTACTTGGCTCTATGGTAAGCTTTCTTTAGGCAGGAGCGACTATAGCCCCTGTCCATCAGATGGGACCGTAGGGCTCTGATCTCAAAATCAAAATCCTCCTCATGGCTACAGTTTCTTCTTAGTCTGAGGTACTGGCTATACGGAATGCTCTGAACTAAAGGTCTAGAATGGGAACTTGCTGCATGTAATATTATATTGATGGTTTTCTAAATAAAGAGGACCCTATTAATCGATTTCTAAATACATGTCATGGTAAATTTTAAATTATACCGATTGTTCTCCAATTTAGCCATAAAGAGGAGGAGCTGATCCTTGGTGCCAGTCCAAATGACAAAAATGTCATCAATAAACCGATGCCAAATAAGTACATTTTCAAAGTAATCTCGAAATTCATCGGAGGAGAAGATTTCTCGCTCCCACCCCCCCAGGTACAGATTGGCATATGATGGGGGAAAATTAGTCCCCATCATCACATCCTGTACCTGGAGGTAGTGGGAGCGTTCAAAATTAAAGATGTTGTTAGTCAGGACAAAAAGCAAAGGGTTGGAGACAAATTCATTGTAAGGATTGGGCCTAGGGCTGCGCTCAGATAGGAAACCCTCCACAACTCCAACCCCCAACTTGTGAGGGATGGAGTTGTAGAGGGCCTCAACATCAATGGCCACCAGCCAAGAACATTCAACACATTCAACAACAAAGAACACAGATACCATCCAGAGATCTGAGAAGATCAGCAGTATCCTGGATATAGGAACTTAAAGATTTGACATGAGGACGTAAGTAGTCATCTGTTAATTTACTGGCAGGTTCAGTTAAACAACCATTGCCCGATACAATGGGACGACCTGGAGGAAACTTGGCATTTTGTGTATCTTAGGTAAGGCATATAGTGTAGGAAGTCTATAGGTATGTACAGTCAAAAATTCTAAAGTCTTCTAATCAATCAGGCCCTTATTAAAGGCCCGAGTGATCAAAATCTGATATTTGGTTTCAGCATAATTTACTTGTGCTAGAGGTATGAGCCTATACCACGATCGGTTCAATATAAGATCCATGACCATAGTTTTATAATGATCAAGATTCATTACGACAATATTTCCTCCTTTATCAGAGGGTTTGATGGTTATCTGGTCGTTTTGTTTTAAAGAGGCCAAGGCCTTCCATTGTGAGGGGTTAAGATTGGATTCTCTATTGAACCGTTTCCATTTAGTAGTTTGAATTTCTTTGGTTACCTGTTGAGTGAAGGCCCAAATATTGGGATTACCATGAAGCAGGGGAAATGATCTTGATTTAGGTTTATAATGATATGGAGGCGGAAAGACTCTCTCAGACAGTGTATCCAAAGATGGATTAGGAGGGGGCCTCAAGCACCTATGACCCACATCTACCCAGAAGTTACTTACCTGTCTAGTTTTACTGTGTTAAAAACCATGTTAGACCAACGTATACTACTGATGAACAGTCTCACCCAAAATGGTCACTGCTGTCCTCAGCTGCACATTATTTCAGTCCTCTTCTTCTGTGCTATTTCTCGTGTCTTAAAAGGACAGGAGCATGTTTTTTTTTTTAGGGTTACAACCACTTTAACATTTTTACAGCTCTATTTTCTTCAAAAATAATTTTTTAGAAGTGTGCCATCTTTTGGTCAAAGCAATACATTGTACACACTAGATGACATTGTGAGGTTGATTTACTAAAACTGGACACTGAAAAATTTGGTGCAGCTGTGCACGGTAGCAAATCAGATTCTAACTTAAGCTTTGACAAAAAAAAACTGGAAGCCGATTGGTTTCACTGCAGAGCTGCACTAGATTTCTCAATCTCCAGCTTTGGTAAATCAACCCCATTCTGTCCAATAACACTTTTGGACTTCATATTAAAGAATTTTATTTATATTTGTCTGCAGATGGACACTTTTCAGAGGCAACTGTCAGAATAATGCACAATAGAATTCAACCCTATAACATCTGCTTATAAATTTGTATGTCATATTCACAGCTGGATTTTGGGTAAATTCCAGTGTAACATCTTACCAGTGTTGCTAACATGAAATATATGAATACAAGGCTCATCAGTTATGAAAAATAGAGAGTGATATAATATCATTAAATACATCTTTTCATTTCCAGCTCAGGGGAAGCGACTTGCCCTTCCATTATACATCTTCATTGTAAGACACTCATCTTCTTAGTCACTGTTATGGGGAAAGCGGCAGGCCATTTGTGCTTAACCAAGTTTGTGGAATTGCAGTAAATGCGTAAATGAGCAGAGTCAAATTGTGTGCAATATTTAAGGGAGGAATATTATTTCTTTGATTAAGTATTTAGTTAAATGTATACTGTAAACTTTACCTGAACATGATTATAAGATTTTTACATGGCAATCAGCATTCATGCTAAACAATTCCTGTAAGAAAATTTATTACAGGTAAGGTCATATTTCTGAGCAAGTCAACATAGGCAATGGCCTAGGGAGGCAGATCTGCAGGGGCAGTACACTGTCAATAACACATTGGCGTGCATAATAACATTTTTCAGACTACTATAGTGTCAGATTGTTCAGATTAGCTGTGAACTCATTGAGGTCAGTTTCCACATTGCTTACTGATAGGTGCTTCCAGCAAAAGTTTTGTACCTATAGCTTCAGTAATAAAATTCTGTTCCTTTTTTACAGGATGAACCACTTGAAGATTGTTTTACAGTGAAAAGTTTTTATCAGTAACCCTTTCCCTTCAATTAATTTTATTGATAGAGGCCTTTATTTGGATCATTTTGAAAATTAATTACTAATTTTGTTTCCCTCTTGTGGCTAACGTTGGACATTTATGGGTAAATTTACAGCATCAAGTGAACTCTAATGCCACGTACACACGATCGGACATCCTAACAATGAAATTCTGGGATTTATTTCTGAAGGATGTTGGCTCAAACTTGTCTTGCATACACACGGTTGCATAAATGTTGTCGGAAATTCTGATTGTCAAGAACGCGCTGACGTGCAACACGTACAACCACACTATAAAGAGAAAGTTCAATAGCCAGTGCGCCACCCTTTGGGCTCCTTCTGCTAATCTCGCATTAGTATGAAGAGAGACAATTCGCGCTTTTCAGCCTCATGCTTTTCAAATCGTTACTGCTTTTCAGTTTGTGCTTGTGGGTTCGTATCTGGTTTTCAGTGCGTGTAGTCAGTTCGCATCTGGTTTTCAGTGCATATTTTTATAGTACATATTTGCTTTTCAGTGCGTTCTTGTCCACTTGTTTCTGATTTTCAGCTCACTCTTCTCAGGCCTTTCTGATTTTCAGTGCGTTCTGTTAGTTCGTTCTGACCAGCCAACCGTTTTGAAGCCATGTTGCGGGTACATACTCATCGTAGAGTTTGTGCTGTGCAGGGGCTTGATGTTGGGGTTCTTACTTTGACCCAAGCCCAGTCCATGAAGAGGGTGGGGAGGAGTTAATGGATGAAGAATTGGTTGCTTCAGCATGACCAATTCTCACACATGCCTTTGTTGCGGGAGATCCGTGAGAATAATCCTGATGATTTCATGAATTATCTCCGGATGATGGACCCTGTTTTTCACTGTTTGTTGGCTTTGCTGTCCCCTTATATTATGAAGCAGGACACCTACATGCAGCAAGCCGTCACTCCTGAACAGAGGCTAGTCGCTATCTTGCGGTACTTGGCGATGGGGAGAAGTCTGCAGGACATCAAGTTCTAGACTGGCATCTCCCCCCCAGGCTCTGGGGATCATTATTCCAGAGACCTGTTCTGCCATCATACAGGTCCTGCAGAAGGACTATATTAAGGTAAGATTTCTCCTTTAACATCACATTATATGTCTTTAATGTTTGTTAATGTATTGTATTTCTTTCATCACTCCCTAATTACCATGATTGTAATATGCTGTGAATGTCCTCTTTATCCTCATGCATGCTGGAAAAAGTTCCTTTTTTGTCCTTCATGCATATGTGTCTTCACTAACCTCCCCAGCATGCTATCCTGGGCCCATACACACCTAGCCTAGTCATTTAACAATGTATTTTGTCAGCTCCATAGTAGTGCTTACCCTAAACACCCCCTAAAATGTGTACAAATGTTTTTTGTGTGCTTAAGTTCAGGCAGAGTGCCAGAGACTTTTTTTGGGGGTCCCAAAATCATTTGGAACCCTCCCTCCCCCCAAGCGCTAAGTCAACCGATACCAATCCTCTATGTGCTGACTTTGCCAATACACACTATACCTACCTCTTTTGTGGTCAGATTTATAGAATAATTCACCAAAGCATGTAGTGAAAGGGCCTACCTGTATACTTTCAAATGGTACTGTTTAAAGTTTTGTTCTCCTATTATCTTGATAGGTAATTGCAGAATGTAAAAATGTGCTTCAATTTGTACAGTGTGTATTCATATTTTTGGATTATGACACTTCTTACCTGTCCAGTGGGCTGCCAATAGTGTAAGTAAGGAGGGGCTGGCCAAAGTAACACTCATTATTTATGCATTCAGCTCTCAATTAAGTGGAGAGGGTTACCTGTCCAAAACATCTCCCCCCTAAAATTTTTACAATGGGCCATCCGAGGGAGTGAGGAATCTGATAAGTTTACCTTATATTTTTGTCTTTAAATACTCCTTAAAATCAATATTATACTGATGTTGGCCAAGAATGTTTGTGTCTAATCTGCTTGCAATGTTACGTGCAAAAGTACTAATTTATTTTTTTCTTGTTTCACTCCACAGTTTCCTTCAACGCCACAGGAATGTCAGACTGTGGCTTCCCAATTTGCCCAGCGGTGGGACTTTCCCAACTGCGGAGGGGCAATAGATGGGAAACACGTCTACATAGTCGTAGATAAATAATTCTGCGATGCTCGCAAAGTTAGCAGCTAACACACCAAATTGGATAAATGGTAAATATACATACAAAACAACAAAGTGTAGCGCCAGGTCAGGCTGCACAGCTGTGAGAAGTAGATGACTGGTACTACTCATTGATCTATCACAGGGGAAAACCCCCAGAATTTTTCACAACTACTATGGATTGCAGCAGTGGTGTATCCCAGTCCACACAAGAGGCTATGAGCCTTATGCTTCCATCCTGCTGAGAACTGTGAATCCCCATCCTAGGATACTGATCCAGAGTCCATTCACCTTACTACAAGCCTGTTTGGCACGCAGAGCGTATGCTCTGACGTGTCCAAACGTTTCGGTAAGCCTCCTTTTCATACGGTGGTGGGGTTTTTCTACAATCACATATTCCAGCTTTTGGAACAATTCCATACATCACCAATTATTTATATATTGGGACTATTCATCATATAGAATATTTTTTTCTTGCACAATTTTCACAATGGGCTTTGACTGATCTATTTATATAAATATATATATATATATATATATATAGATATATATATATAGATAGATAGATATATATATATATATATATATATATATATCTATCTATCTATATATATATATCTATATATATATATATAGATAGATATATATATAGATATATATATAGATATATATATAGATATAGATATATAGATATATCTATATAGATATAGATATATCTATATATATATATACATGTTTAATTTATTCATTTCATGTGTTTAATTTTTGGTGTCATTGCTACCTAAGGTCTATACTGTCTTTGACATTTAGCGCTACACTTTGTTGTTTTGTACGTCTACATAGTCCCACCCCCCAACTCGGGGTCATGCTATTACAACTATAAGGGGTTTAATAGTATAGTGATGTTGGCAGTGGTGTCAGCGACATATGAGTTTCTCTATGTGGACGTGGGGAAGAATGGCCGGATGTCGGATGGTGGAGTCATCGCCAAGAACGAGTTCTATGGACGGCTCCAGAGTGGTGGCTTGGGATTGCCACCTCCAGAAGACAACGGTCTGCCGTTTGCCTTTGTCGCTGATGAAGCGTTTGGGCTGGGTGATCACCTGTTGCGGCCATTCCCGATGAGGACCCTCACCCCGGACCAGAGGGTTTTTAACTACCGGCTGGCCAGAGCCAGAACAGTGGTGGAGAATGCTTTCGGGATAATGGCCAGCCGGTTCCGCCTATTCCTTACGCCAATCAACATGGCGGAATATAAACTTAACCATATAATCCTTGTATGCTGCATTCTCCACAACTTTTTAAGGAGAAATTCTATGAACTATGTGGCCTTAGTTGGGCCTGAGGCCGGATTTCAAGGCCAAACCCTGACGGCGCCTGAAGCTGGCCGTCCCGGGTTGCCCCCACCAAAGCGCCCGCGAGGTCCGTCTAAAATATATGGAGTACTTTGTGGGTAGCGGAGCCATTGATATGCCAGAAAATGTTTAAGAAACATTTTTAAAATACATTTTTTATTTTAAACTGAAATAATATTTCCTTTGATTTACTGCTTGTGTTTTTTTTAGCTGTCTCCTAGGCTATTCAATGGGCTTTTCTTTTTGGCCATTTTCTTCAATAGTGCAAATGTAATTTCTTTGATACATGAGGTGACAATCTCTTCTTCAGCTAACTATTATGATGTGGGTCTGCTACACACACACCGTGTTTTTGTTGTTAATGTATGTAATGCATTACTGATAAAAATATTCATCATTTTCAGAACCATGAATTAATTTTTTGGAGTGACGAAAATGGCCTGATTGTTGCAAATTATAAAGCACTGTGGGTGTTATTTACTAAAGGAAAGGAAATCCACTTTGCACTACAAGTGCACTGCAAAAGTGCACTTGAAAGTGCACTGAAACTGCACTGAAAGTGTACTTGTAGTGCAAAGTGGATTTGCCTTTAGTAAATAATTGTCACTGTAAACACCAACTTACTCAAAAAAACTGCTATTGAGCATTGAAACAAGAAGCCACACAATGTTAAGTAGAACATTTTTTACTCTGTGCACATTCACATGTGGGTTAGAAAAGGGTTTTTGAACAAACCAACATATTTTTGGAATTATTTTTTTTTTTTTTGGACAGTAGAAATATCCTTTTTTGTGGTAAACATGCATGTTTTTAAAACCATTAAAAAATACACAACTCAGGAACTTACAAAGTTCAAATTTGATAAATTGAAGGCAATATCAGACATTAGTATGTCCAAACTGTGTTGATATTGCCTTCATCAGATGGGGTGATGTCACCCCTGTGAAAGCCAAATTTTAAAGATGCACACAAATTGAGAGTCAAAATTGGGATTTCCCTCCTGATCCCATGCCTAAGGTCAACATGTGCTAGCTCCCATCATGGGGGATCAATGGACGTGTTTCGGGGGTACAACCCCTTCCTCTCACCTACTTTAGTTGAGAGGAAGGGGTTGCACCCACAAAACGCGTACATTGATATCCTGTAATGGCAGATAGCACATGTTGACACTGTGTGCATCTTCAAAATTTGGCTTTCAAATTTTTTGAGAAAAGTTAGAAAAATAAAAGCAATTTGAAAAATTTTGATGTGTTTTAGATTCTGCCTAAAACATCAATGATGTTTTTGAGTCTTTTTTCCACATCTTTGATGTCTTTCTTGATCTTCTGTAAATCCCTATTGCACACCATGATCTCCCCGATGAGTATCTGGGCACTTGCACTTGTGAAATGTGTTTTTTCTTCCACAACATCCACATCACCTAAAATAAAAAAACACACCATGTATTATAAATATGCAGGCATCCATCTATTACCTGAAGCTGTGGTCTGAGACACTCACCTGTTGTGGTCACTATTTCGCCCACTTCATAAACCTCTCCTTCCTCCACATCCTCTGGTTGTAGTGTGGGGATTTCCCCTTCTTTAGGAGGTGGGGGGTCCCTGATGTCCTCTGATGTCCCAAGTCTTTTCTCCCCTATGTGAATAAAAAAAAGGTATACTTAGCACACAGATATTTGAGGGCAGAAATAGGAATATAAAACATTGCTTGGAAGTGTTGTACAATTGTCTTGTTTTGCAGAGTTCCAAGCTGAAGACCCTTTTTTTCCCTTTCTTCAAGCTGGAATACTTACCTTTTTTGGTCAAGTTTCACACATCGAGACACCCCTAGTATCCACTGGAGCACCTGTGTGGGATACCCTGCATCCAGATGTGTAAACAGCTGCTGTGTCCTCTCCTTACACTGAATCAAGTTTGGATTTCATCCTAGTTACAAACCCATCTAGACAACAATGTACTAAACTTCTTTGAATATAAATAGACCTGAACAAATGTAGTTAATCTGTATCTGCCAAAAACATCATATTGCGAACAATGTTTATTATGAACGATTACTGTGCCCATGAACCTGAAAGTTGCCATTTTAAACTGTACAACAGTAAAAAAAAAGAGCAGCACTAAAGTAATAATAATAATAATAATAGGAACACATGACAACTACTTACTTTTTAGAAGCAGTTTCCTGATCTTTCTGTACTGATTGTGCTCCCTCAATTTCAGGTCTGACCAGCGTTTCCTCAATTGCTCCTTGGATCGTCATACACCAAAATTCCTGTGCAGACTTCTCACAACTTTAGTCATGATCTTGGCCTTGCTCACATTTGGGTTTGGGTACGGTCCATACTTCCATCATAATCAGCCCTCTTCAAGATGTCCACCATCTCCACCATCTCTACAAAGAACATATTTGAGACCTTAAATCTCCTCTGGGATCGGGACGTTCGTGGCTCCGGGCTTTCGTCGTTGCTACTGTCTTTATGCACTTGTTCTTTCTGCGCCATGTGCTCTCATATAATAGATAGAAGGTCAGGGGCGGTCGGAGTTTCACGCATGCGCAGTGTGTATAAAGCGTAACATGCGTGCATCATACGTACAATTTGTGAGTGGATGAAGGAGTAGCGGAAGTGCCGATCGTGATAACGAAGGTACAATTTTAACTTGGGCCTATACTGCTTTTAGATTGAGGCCTATATTGGGACAAGATTAGGAGAATTTAGCCTGACATTAGGGTTTTTGTCTTGTGTTGTGTCTTGCAGAGAAAATGGATCTATTGAATGATCAGGACATATTCATTGATGTGTACAGGGAGCTGCCCTGTCTGTGGCAGGTAAACCACCCCTTTTATACCAATCAAAGAAAGACAGCACTGGATCAATTGCTGGAATTAGTGAAGCCACAGATCCCCACGGCAACCATCAACTATTTGAAGGCCACAATTGGTGGCATGAGGAGAACTTATAATAGGGAGCGCAAGAAGGTCCAGGATTCCCAGAGATCAGGATCAGCAGCAGATGACATTTATGTCCCCAGGCTGTGGTACTATGACAGACTGCATTTTCTGGCAGACCAAAGGGAACCCAAGCCAGCACTCTCCAGTCTCCCTTCAACACTTCCTTCCAACCCAGCTGAGGCTTCCAACATCCAACCTGGGCCTTCCAGCCAGGAAGATGTCCAGGAGCCCAGCTTGAGCCAGGTATAGCATTGTTCAACATATTTCTTGTCCAAAAATTAATGATGTTAACTAGATATTATAATTGATCGCTAATTTCTGATTTAACAAAGTGTTTTACATATCAATAGACAGTTGTGGGCATGATTGGGAAAAGAATGAAAAATGCTGGGGTCAGAATGATAGTCTTTTCTATTTATTAACATTCAATTTGCAACAGTCATGAGCTAAAAATTGGGTGTGATTGATGAACCAAAAACTAAAACTATGTCCTTTTTTCATACACAGGAAAGCCTCAGCCAGGAAGTGTCAGGAGGAGTAAGCACTTGGGCTATTTTTGGCAGGCTACTGCGGCCCTCAAAACCCCCCCAATCTTCAAGAGGACTATGCCTGCAAAGTGCAGGAAATGGAGGAGGACCAATGCCTCTTCTGTAAGGAAGTTATCTTACAAGCCTTAAATAAGGGGTTGAGGGCGAACTCACAAGCCAAAGCCAGGTTTGTCCTCCTCCTCCACCTCCTGTCACAACTCCACAGCCTGGAAGCAAGTGTGGAACGAAGACAAGAAAGTGATGGCCTGGGTTCAGTCTGGTCTGACAAAAGACGCAGGCTGTTGTAAGACCACAGCCTGGGGACATATATGTCATCTGCTGCTGTTCCTGATCTCTTGGAGTCCTAGACCGAATTGTGCTCAATGTTATATGGACTCCTCATGCTACCAATTTTGGCTGTAAAATAGTTGATGTGTGCCCTGGGGTACAAAGGATTCGCCAATTTCACCAGTTTATCCAGCGTTGCCTTCCTCTTTATTTTGTTATGACCCCTAATAAATGGCTATTTTTTTCACAAATACTTGCCTATGTGTTTTACTTCAAAAAGGACAGTTTGTTTGTGAGTAGGCAGGTACATCTCAAAAACACAATGTCAAATTAACAAGGAACACCAACACCAAACAGCCTCCATGAGGTTAAAAAATACAAGTTAATAATGGTGTTGTGGTAACTTGACACACAAAACAACAAAAAATATTATGAAGATCAGTAGAAAAAAAAATATTAAAAAAAAAACAGGAGATCTTCATAAAAAACAAAAAAATAAAAACATGAGGATCTTGATAAAAAAAAAAAATACAAAAAAAAAAATCACTTCAAAAATAAATTCTAAACATTATTCTAAACATTGCTAACTTATGAGGGTGGTGGCTGCGCTGTGATGGAAGAGGAGGCGGGGAAGGGGGAGGGGTGGGGAAAGGAAGGGAACTAAACTAAATGAATCAAATAAATAACCACTGACCTGAAGTGTGAATAAATAATACAAGGGTGAATTCACAAATGCAAATAAATAAATACAGTGTACACACCAAATAGCGTCCCGTGCCACACACTAGCTGGATGTGACGAGCTCGGCGCTCGTGGATGTTTTACTCCCCAGCCGTGTTTTAAATGTAAGTGCATGATCTTCTTGTGAGTGTTTTAATAAAGTTTATGACATACGGGATTATGCTATGTGCGGTTTTGTTTTTTTCATACCCCGCACAATATAACTCTGCATAACGGGTGGTGAGGAATTGGAAGTGGGGAAAGTCTCTTAGAAGATCCAGAGCCTGGGATTATACGAGCTCGGCGCTCATGGGTTGAGGCGTGCGCTCATCCCTCAAAAGTGAGTGCACTCCCCCCCCCCACCCCCTCCCCCACCTGTATCTCTACACCAAACGGTATTATACTATATACCACTTGTTCTTTGTCTCTACATATGCTATACGATATTACTAATCAACGCCACCTGCTGCACCGTTGGACCTCCCTGTCTACGGGACCTCTACATATGCTGTATACCTTACATCTGTAAGGTAAGGGGCCTGGGAACACGGAGGTGCCCCCACCTGTCAGCACACTATTAATATTTTTTTTTGGTTCATCATTATACTTTTTTATATCCGGATTATCACATTTGGTGATGGGACGTTTATATTTTTACTTTTATTTTTATCGCTTCACTGGTATATAACCATCTCCTTACGTCAAGTGTTGACGGGTCACCAACACCCACCACTGGGACTATTTTTATGGACACTTTCATATTTTTTATTCACAGTGTTTACTTTTATTCACGTGTGTACCTACTAGCACATTTATTATACACAGGGTTTTAGTAACTTTATTTGATTAAGTTTTATGTTACTTTGAGAGATTTTGGATCAATGTTCTGTTTGTAGCTGTTTTATATACCCCGGTACACTCTTTGTTGGCATACACCTTCAGTTTATTCATTTGATTTTATTTGATTTGATTTGATTATAGCACGTTGTGTTTACAGTTTTTTTGTGATATTTGGTGTGTACACTGTATTTATTTATTTGCATTTGTGAATTCACCCTTGTATTATTTATTCACACTTCAGGTCAGTGGTTATTTATTTGATTCATTTAGTTTAGTTCCCTTCCTTTCCCCACCCCTCCCCCTTCCCCGCCTCCTCTTCCATCACAGCGCAGCCACCACCCTCATAAGTTAGCTTTGTCTTGTCTGTTTTGGAGCAGTCTTGTGTGTTGCAGCAGTGTTCCTTTAGTATAGGGTTCTTTTGACAGCGCGGGAGTTTTTTACATAGTATTATTCTAAACATTATTATGGAGATCTGATGAAAAAAATAACAAATATTATTCAGGAGATCACGAGAAATAATAACTAATAAAATTAGTTTGTCAGAACTCTGTGTGAATATCAGCAGCAAAACAACTTCATTATTCTAGCATTATAAAGAAGAAGAGAATGCATTGCATTAGAAGATTATTAAATTTGCAGCATGACGAATGTGCTATCTCCATTACGAACGCTAGTTTTACCAGACCGAGCGCTTCCGTCTCGTACTAACGTACGTAATTTGGTGCATCGTAATTGTCTACACACGGAACATTTGAGAACCAGCTCCCAAATTTTTGTTGATGGAAATTCCGACAAAAAATGTCCAATGGAACCTACACACGGTCGGAATTTCCGACAACAAGCTCCCATCGAACATTTGTTGTTGGAAATCACAATCGTGTGTACGCGGCATAAGCATAAATGATTGCAAGGGATATTAAGAGGTGTCAGAAGGCTCTTTATAGCTCAGGTACCATGAAACCATTCGTATTCTTTTTTTGGTTGTCTTAGCAGTTTAAAAGCAGTTTAAAAGTAGTTGTACATATAAAGCAATAAGAATACGCCCTCAAAGAGTGAATTCTAGCAGCAGTTTTTACCAAAATAAACGACCTAAAGTGAGGAGCTTGTACACAAGGTTATCATCTTTCAGGGTACCTACTGTAGGACATCCTAATGTCTGAATAAAGCCTTATAGTTAGCATATATTATAAGCAAATATGGTGGCACCTTCATAGTGAGGGAAAAAAGCATTTGCTCCCCTGCTGATTTTGTACATTTGCCCACTGACTATAATTTTAATGGTAGGTTCATTTTAACCTCTTGCCGACCAGCCGCTGCAGTTTTACTGGGGCAGAATGGCACGGCTGAGCAAAACGACGTTATCTTACGTCACATCGCCTTTTTGCCTGCTGGGCACCCTCGATCGCTCACAACAGAACGAGAATCGGGATCTGTCTGAACACCGATCTCTCTCTCCTCCTAGACAGTCCCATCCCTCCACAGTTAGAACACACACTAGGGAACACATTTAACCCCTTGTTCGCCCCTAGTTTTAACCCCTTCCCTGCCAGTGACATTTATATAGTAATCAGTGCATTTTCATAGCACTGATCGCTGTATAATTGTCAAGGGTGCCAAAAATGTGTCAAAAGTGTCCAATTTGTCCGCTGCAATATCGCAGTCCTGATAAGAATCGCAGATCACCTCCATTACTAGTAAAAAAAAAAAAAATATTTAAAAAAAGCCATAACTCTATCCCCTATTTTGTAGATGCTATAAATTTTGCGCAAACCAATCAATATACGCTTATTGCAATTTTTTTTCACCAAAAATATGTAGAAGAATACATATCGGCCTAAACTGAGGAAAAAAATTAGTTTTTTTGATAAAAAATGTGGGATATTTATTATAGCAAAAAGTAAAAGATATTGTGTTTTTTCAAGATTGTCGCTCTTCTTTTGTTTATAGCATAAAAAGTAAAAACCGCAGAGGCGATCAAATACTACCAAAAGTAAACTCTATTTGTGGGAAAGAAAAAGGACATCAATTTTGTTTGGGTACAGCGTCGCATGACTGCAAAATTGTCAGTTAAAATGACGCAGTGCCGTATCGCAAAAAATGGCCTGGTCATTGAGCAGTCATATCTTCCGGGGCTGAAGTGGTTGACAATGAGAGACAAAATAACAACAAAAAAATCCAGAAAAATGCATTTCAAAAAGGTTATAAATTGATTTGCATTTTAATGAGTGAAATAAGTATTTGATCCCTTCGCAAAACATGACTTAGTACTTGGTGGCAAAACCCTTGTTGGCAATCACAGAGATGACACGTTTCTTGTAGTTGGACACCAGCTTTGCACACATCTCAGGAGGGATTTTGCCCCACTCCTCTTTGCAGATCCTCTCCAAGTCATTAAGGTTTCGAGGCTGTTGTTTGGTAACCTAGGGCTCCCTCCACATATTTTCTACAGGATTAAGGTCTGGATAATGGCTAGGCCACTTCAGGACCTTGATGTGCTTCTTCTTGAGCCACTCCTTTGTTGCCTTGGTTGTGTGTTGTAGGCCATTGTCATGCTGGAAGACCCATCAACGACCTATTTTCAAAGCCCTGGCTGAGAGAAAGAGATTCTAGACCAAGATTTGATGGTACATCTCCCCTTAGCAGAAAAACACCCCCAAAGCATAATGTTTCCACCTCCATGTTTGACGTTGGGGATGGTGTTCTTGGGGTCATAGGCAGCATTCCTCCTCCTCCAAACACGGCGAGTTGAGTTGATGTCAAAGAGCTTGATTTTGGTCTTATCTGACAACAACACGTTCACCCAGTTCTCCTCTGAATCATTCAGATGTTCATTAACAAACTTCAGACAGGCATGTACATGTGCTTTCTTGAGCAGGGGGACCTTGCGGGCACTCCAGGTTTTCAGTCCTTCATGGCGTAGTGTGTTACCAATTGTTTTCTAGGTGACTATGGTCTCAACTGCCTTGAGATCATTGACAAATTCTCCCTTTTTTGCCCTAGTTCTGGGCTGATTCCTCCCCATTCTCATGATCATTGAAACTCCACGAGGTGAGATCTTGCTTGGAACTCCAGTCAGAGGGAGATTGACAGTTATTTTGTGTTTCTTCCATTTGTTAATAAACGCACCAACTGTTTTCACCCTCTCACCAAGCTGTTTGGTGACAATCTTGTAGCCCATTGAAGCCTTATTAAAAACAAATATGTGGCGCTACTCCATCCTCTGGTACCAAACAGCCTGAAACCAAATCAGATATAACAATTAGTGGTCATATAATGAGATCAGATGGATAGGCGCTACTCTGACCTTCAGAGCGAATCTAAAGAGATAAGAACGCCTATATTAAATTACTGGGTAACGTACAGTCCTCCTATTGGAAAATAGGTGTATAATAGTACACCTATATGGCCCCTCCACACAGCAGAAGAAACTCAAAATACAGTGTAGAATCCTAAATATGCGACTTTCCCACTTAATACGTGCACCGTGCTTCAAGCCAGAAACATGATATCCACAAAAATCTCTGCGTAACAATGTAAACTAAAATAATGTGATAACGTGCTTAATGCAAAATATTCTTTCCTGATAATATACCCAAATGCATAATATAGAGTGCAGGATATTTCTAATGTGACCTAATGAGTGAATAAAAATCCAGCCCAAAACTTGTAAAAAATGCAGCAAATTGCAATAATGATACTGAGGTACGTCGTGCTATAAATATATAAATATACAATATATAGAATAAAGCAATAAGAAGATGTCACATGTGAATAATAAATCAATAAAAAGGTATCACTAATGATGTGAAATCAAATAGATCAAATATTATAAATTAATAAATAATAAATAAATGGTGATAATTAATGTCCATACAAAGTGCCAATAGTGCAATGCTGTCCACAATAACGTGCAGAAGTGATTATAAGTGTCCACACAGCAATCTGTATAATCAAGTGCAAATAGCAATGCCTTGTGCTGTTCTTCAATTCCAGTGCACACACTAATAGTTTCCCCCAGCCTCTCACCTCCAGTAGCGGCCCCCAATGGGCCGAATCAGGCAGAATAGATAGTGCTCTGGTGGAGCGGGTGGATAACCTGAAGCGATTCTCCTTCCCCGAGGGATGTCCGTGGATGTACTTCTCCATTGAAGCCTTATGTTGCTCTTCAATCTTGTCTCTGACATTCTTGGACAGCTCTTTGGTCTTGGCCATGGTGGAGAAATTGGAATCTGATTGATTGCTTTTGTGGACAGGTGTCTTTTATACAGGTAACAAGCTGCGATTTAGGAGTGCTCCTAATCTCAGCTCATTACCTGTATAGAAGACACCTGAGAGCCACAGATCTTGCTGATTGATAGGGGATAAAATACTTATTTTAATCATTAAGATGCAAATCAATTTATAACTTTTTTGAAATGCGTTTTTCTGGATATCTTTGTTGTTATTCTGTCTCTGCACTGTTAAAATAAACTGACCATTAAAATTATAGACTGATCATTTCTTTGTCAGTGGGCAAACATACAAAATCAGCTGGGGATCAAATACTTTTTTCCCCTTACTGTACATGTGTAATGGAAAAAATATTTTTTTTTAAGCAGTACACATGTTTACAATATTATTTACACCAAGCTCATCCCACTTATGTTTATATATATAAAAAAAAATGGATTTTGCATCTACATTTGTTCTAATATACATATCCACTTAGCAAATTATTTTGGTGTTAATCTTTTTCTGTGGTATGGCTTGCTGATCCAGCACCGAAAAGGGTTAATTTGTGTAATAAAAACATTGTTCCAATCTAGTTAGATTTTTTCTGCTTCATTACATTAGCCCCCTGCTCCCTCCTTGCGAGACCCAGAATGAGAACACACACTCCCTCTCAGCCTCTCCGCTTTTAGCTATAATTTGCACATAATGGAACAGCCAGAGGGGGGTTTGATCAATGACCTCTGTCTCAGAGATGCTGTTCCAAGGGAAACACATCTGCCAACATAAAGTATTGGAGCAATCATAGCTCAGTGAGCGTCGTAATAAGCAACTGTTACACTGGAACCATCAGTCATGTTCAGTTACAGACCTGAAAGGATATGACACCTCGGGGAGCAATGTCCTTCCATAAATTTGGGCAGCAATGAAGAATGATTTGCAATCAAGTAATAAAAGACTAAAAAAAGGTCCACCATGCATACTAACATGCAAGTCAGCTGACAAAGGAAATAAGGAGGGAAAAAAACTTGGCATTGTTTGCTCGTTATGTAAACTACAGCTGTCCAAGCAATTAAGATATGATTTTGGGAATTCTCTTGTAAAAATTTGCTAACAGAGCTTCCACTTGTGAAAGTGACATTCTTCTTCGATCAGTAAAGTGCATTTCATTAAGGTAATGCAATTTCATCTTGCTTAATGGTAGCAATTGCTTAACCTTATGGTGAGAATACATAAACACCATAAAATGAATGTCACTCTGAGCATTATGGGAATTAATTTGCATGAGGATAGCGTGATAGAAAAACAAAGAGCGTGATTACAAACTGCAGTGCTTTCCTACCATTTATATGGCTGTTGCTTAAATACACAGTGGGGATGAAGATAAGTATATCAATGGGTGATCCAAATGATTAAGTGATAAAATCATTATTAGAAAAACTGGTTCAGTTCTACAAATGGCACTAAATAAAATGAAGTCATAAAATGAATGCACTGCAGGCTATGTTCTGTATTAAGAAACATAGATAAAATTGATATGGTGGGCAAGTGGAACAAGATAAACAATTGGGCATGGTAGGCTTAAGACTAAAGATTCTCTTTGATTAAGCCCAGTAGGCAAGCCAAACTTATCAAAGGGAGGATCTAGGCAGGGCTTCCTTGGTCTGTTGGTATGGATCTATAAAGTTTATTGAAATAACAGGGCAGTGTGCAGCCACATTTTCTTCTTTGGATGCCTGAGACAATTCCTGATTATTTAATTTTTTTTTAACTGAATTAAAGCTCTCTGCATTTTTAAGAAATTGACTTAATGTGTCAGATGACATGCGAGTAACAACAGCAACAAACTTTAATAGCTATAAGCAGCTTGTGCATTTTTGATTTGCGGTTTTATATAAATGAATATAATACCCTTGTGATGTACAGCTGTTCTGTTCCTATTACATAGTATTACATTGTATATCCCTGTATGTTGCGGTCGTTCAGGTGTTCATCTAATAGTTTCTTGAAAACTATCGATGCCCCCCGCTGAGACCGCCGCCCGCGGAAGAGAATTCCACATCCTTGCCACTCTAATGCCCTGTACACACGATCGGACATTGATTGGACATTCCGACAACAAAATCCATTGGATTTTTTCCAACGGATGTTGGCTCAAACTTGTCTTGCATACACACGGTCGCACAAAGTTGTCGGAATTTCCGAGCCTCAAGAACGTGGTGACGTACACCACGTACGACGGGACTATAAAAGGGCAGTTCAATACCAAGTGCGCCACCCTTTGGGCTCCTTTTGCTAATCTCGTGTTAGTAAAAGTTTGGTGAGAGACGATTCACGCTTTTCAGACTCGTGGTTTTCAGATCGTTTTTCTGCTGTTCAGTTTGTGCTTGTGGGTTTGTGGTCTTCAGTGCATGTAGTGAGTTCACATTGATTTACCGGTGTGTTCTTATACGCTCGTTGCTGATTTTCAGGTTGCTCTACACAGGCCTTGCTGTTCTTCAGTGCGTTCTTTTACTTCGTTCTGACCAGCCGACTGTTTTGAAGCCATGTTGCGTGTACGTACTCATCGTAGAATTCGTGCTGTGTGGGGGCTTGGTGTTGGGGTTCTTACTTTGACACAAGCCAAGTCCATGAACAGGGTGGGGAGGAGTTCATGGACCAAGAATTGGTTGCTCCAGCGTGACCAATTCTCTCACATGCCTTTGCTCCGTGAGATCCATGAGAAAAATCCTGACGATTTCAGGAACTTTCTCAGGATGACGGACCCCGTTTTTCACCGTTTCACCCCTTATATCAGCAGGCGGTATACCTGCATGCGGCAAGCCATCCCTCCGGAGCAGAGGCTAGTCGCCACGTTGCGGTACTTGGCGATGGGGAGAAGCCTGCAGGACCTCAAGTTCTCGACAGGCATCTCCCCCCAGGCTCTGGAGATCATTATCCCAGAGACCTGTTCTGCCATCATCCAGGTCCTGCAGAAGGACAATATTAAGGTAAGATTGTTATCCTTTAATATCACATTTTATTGTATTTAATGTTTGCTAATGTATTGTATTTCTTTCATCATTCCCTAATTACCATGATTGTAATATGCTGTAAATGTCCCCTTTGTCCTCATGCATGCTGGAATTTTTAAAAGTTTGTTTTTTGTCCTTCATGCATATTTGCCTTCACTTACCTCCCCAGCATGCTATGCTGGGCCCATACACACCTAGTCTAATCACTTAACAATGTATTTTGTCAGCTCCATAGTAGTGCTTTACCCCAAACACCCCCTAAAATGTTTAAAAATGTTATTTGTGTCCTTAAATTCATGTAGAGTGCCAGAGGCTTTTTTTGGGGGTCCCAAAATCATCTGGAACCCTCCCTCCCCCCAACCGCCAACTCAGCTGATACCAATCCTCTATCTGCTGACTTTGCCAAACCCATACACACTGTACCTACCTCTTTTGTGGTCATATTTATGGATGAATTCCCCAAAGCATGCAGTGCAAGGGCCTGCCTAAATACTTTCAAATGGTACTGTTTAAAGTTTTTGTATCCTATTATTATCTTGATAGGTAATAGTAGAATGTAAAAATGTGCTTCAATTTGTACAGTGTGTATTCATATTTTTGTATTATGACACTTCTTACCTGTCCAGTGGGCTGCCAATAGTGTGAGTAAGGAGGGGCTGGCCAACACACATTATTATGCATGCAGTCATCTCTCAATGAAGTGGAGAGGGTTACCTGTTCAAAACATACCCCCCCCTAACATTTTTTCAATGGCCAATCAGAGGGGGTGAGGGATCTGATAGGTGGACCTTATATTTTTGTCTTGAAATATTTCCTAAAATAAATGTTATAGTGATTTTGGTCAAGAATATTTGTGTCTAATCTGCTTTCAATGTTTCTGTGCAAAATTACTATTTTTTTCTCTTGTTTGACTCCACAGTTTCCTTCCACGCCACAGGAATGGCAGACTGTGGCCTCCCACTTTGCCCAGCGGTGGGACTTTTGATGGGAAACACGCTCACGTCATCCAACCCCCCAACTCGGGGTCATACTATTACAACTAAAAGGGGTTCAATAGTATTGTGATGTTGGCAGTGGTATCGGCTACTTACAAGTTCCTGTTTGTGGACTTTGGGAAGAATGGCAGGATGTCAGATGGTTGAGTCATCGCCCAGACTGAGTTCTACAGGCATCTCCAGAATGGCAGCTTGGGCTTGCCACCTCCAGAAGACAATGCGGAAGGACTCCCATTCGTCTTCATTGCGGATGAAGCGTTTGCGTTGGGGGACCATCTTATGCAGCCATCAGAGGCGTATCTAGTGAAAATGGCGCCTATGGCAAGCACTGAAACTGCGCCCCTGTCAAAAAAAAAACAACAAAACAAAAAAAACAGCTAACAAAACTACAAGTCAAGCTCTTTAATCCTTCTATTAACAAATTAGTACTACATAAACTGCCCAATGGATCAGTTCGCCCCTGGTCATTAAACATTCTACATTCAGTGAAAGTTAGTGTACTGCAAAGTTTGCTCTGCATGAACTTTCACTGAATGTAGAATGTTTAAGGAGCTTGTTGCACAAATCACTTTATTAAACTTTATGATATCTATTTATTTAATCCATATTGAGCACTATTTGATTGTGTGTATATGCCAAGCACAAGCAGCCAATCAAATATGGTGCTCAATATGGATTACATTAATATGCATAGCCATAAATATCAGAAATAAAAGTGTAATAAAGTGATTTGTGCAACAGCAGGTACTACTTTTAAATAGACTGCGAATGTGACTACAGCAGATGACCAGACTGCGAATACAGGAGATGACCAGACTGTGAATGCGACATACTACAGGAGATGACCAGAATGCAAATGCGACATACTACAGGAAATGACCAGACTGCAAATTCGACATACTACAGGAGATGACCAGTCTGCGAATGCGACATACTACAGGAGATGACCAGAATGCGAATGCGACATACTACAGGAGATGACCAGAATGCGAATGCGACATACTACAGGAGATGACCAGAATGCGAATGCGACTACAGCAGATGACCAGACTGCGAATGCGACTACAGCAGATGACCAGAATGCGAATGCGACCACAGCAGATGACCAGACTGCGAATGCGACTACAGAAGATGACCAGACTGCGAATGCGACTACAGCAGATGACCAGACTGCGAATGCAACGTACTACAGGAGATGACCAGACTGCGAATGCGACATACTACAGGAGATGAACAGAGACTGCGAATGCGACTACAGCAGATGACCAGACTGCGAATGCGATATACTACAGGAGATGACCAGACTGCGAATGCGACTACAAGAGATGACCAGACTGCGAATGTGACTACAGGAGATGACCAGAATGCGACTACAGCAGATGACCAGACTGCGAATACGACTACAGCAGATGACCAGACTGCGAATGCGACTACAGCAGATGACCAGATTGCGAATGTGACATACTACAGCAGATGGCCAGACTGCGAATGCGACATACTACAGGAGATGACCAGAAGGCGAATGCGACTACAAGAGATGACCAGACTGCAAATGCAACATACTACAGCAGATGACCAGACTGCGAATGTGACTACAGCAGATGACCAGACTGCGAATGCGACATACTACAAGAGATGACCAGACTGCGAATGTGACTACAGCAGATGACCAGATTGCGAATGTGACATACTACAGCAGATGACCAGACTGCGAATACGACATACTACAGCAGATGACCAGACTGCGAATGCGACATACTACAGGAGATGACCAGACTGCGAATGCGACTACAAGAGATGACCAGACTGCGAATGTGACTACAGGAGATGACCAGAATGTGACTACAGCAGATGACCAGACTGCGAATGCGACTACAGCAGATGACCAGATTGCGAATGTGACATACTACAGCAGATGACCAGACTGCGAATGCGACATACTACAGGAGATGACCAGACTGCGAATGCGACTACAAGAGATGACCAGACTGCGAATGCGACATGCTACAGCAGATGACCAGACTGCGAATGTGACTACAGCAGATGACCAGATTGCGAATGTGACATACTACAGCAGATGACCAGACTGCGAATGCGACATACTACAGCAGATGACCAGACTGCGAATGCGACATACTACAGGAGATGACCAGACTGCGAATGTGACTACAGCAGATGACCAGATTGCGAATGTGACATACTACAGCAGATGACCAGACTGCGAATGCGACATACTACAGCAGATGACCAGACTGCGAATGCGACATACTACAGGAGATGACCAGACTGCGAATGTGACTACAGCAGATGACCAGACTGCGAATGCAACTACAGAAGATGACCAGACTGCGAATGCGACTACAGCAGATGACCAGACTGCGAATGCGAAGTACTGCAGGAGATGACCAGACTGCGAATACGACATACTACAGGAGATGACCAGAGACTGTGAATGCGACTACAGCAGATGACCAGACTGCAAATGCGACATACTACAGGAGATGACCAGACTGCGAATGCGACTACAAGAGATGACCAGACTGCGAATGTGACTACAGGAGATGACCAGAATGTGACTACAGCAGATGATCAGACTGCGAATGCGACTACAGCAGATGACCAGATTGCGAATGTGACATACTACAGCAGATGACCAGACTGCGAATGCGACATACTACAGGAGATGACCAGACTGCGAATGCGACTACAAGAGATGACCAGACTGCGAATGCGACATACTACAGCAGATGACCAGACTGCGAATGTGATTACAGCAGATGACCAGACTGCGAATGCGACATACTACAAGAGATGACCATACTGCGAATGTGACTACAGCAGATGACCAGACTGCGAATGCGACTACAGCAGATGACCAGACTGCGAATGCGACTACAGCAGATGACCAGACTGCGAATGCGACTACAGCAGATGACCAGACTGCGAATGCGACTACAGCAGATGACCAGATTGCGAATGTGACTACAGCAGATGACCAGACTGCGAATGCGACTACAGAAGATGACCAGACTGCGAATGTGACTACAGCAGATGACCAGACTGCGAATGCGACTACAGAAGATGACCAGACTGCGAATGTGACTACAGCAGATGACCAGACTGCGAATGCGACATACTACAAGAGATGACCAGACTGCGAATGCGACTACAGCAGATGATCAGACTGCGAATGCGACTACAGCAGATGACCAGACTGCGAATGTGACTACAGCAGATGACCAGACTGCGAATGCGACTACAGCAGATGACCAGATTGCGAATGTGACTTACTACAGCAAATGACCAGACTGCGAATGTGACTACAGGAGATGACCAGAATGCGACTACAGCAGATGACCAGACTGCGAATGCGACTACAGCAGATGACCAGACTGCGAATGCGACTACAGCAGATGACCAGACTGCGAATGCGACATACTACAGCAGATGACCAAGTAGCCAGTTTAAAAATCTAAGCTTTCAGCAATGCACAGCTATACGGGGGATAAAGAACATTGTCAGGGAGGGTTTAGTAACACTGAGTCTATAGGTAGAAAGACCTACCTGACCAGCCGGGCTCACCTCTCAGAGGTCTGGAGGCGGAGCTTTCCGCGGTAGGGGCGGGGCTTGCGGCGGTAGGGGCGGGGCTTGCGGCGGTAGGGGGCGGGAATATTCGTGGTCCAGGAGAGGCAATGCCAGTGCTCTGAGCACATACAGAGTACATGGGGCGGGGCAGGGCAGGGCAGGGTCAGAGCGTCAGTGGAGCTCCCTGCCCCACCCCTCCCTGCTGACAGAGCCTCCCTCAGCCTAAACCGAGCCCGACAGCCATCTGATAGAACACCAGCGCCGCAATCCTGCAGGCTGACCACGGCGCCGGTGGCTATATTAGTCTGGGAGGACAGGTGGGGTTTTTTTTTCATGCAGAGGGCGGCTTTTTGCCGCCCCTTCCCCCCATGGCGCCCATGGCACTTGCCATGGCTGCCATACCTTAGATACGCCACTGGCAGCCATTCCCTATGAGGACCCTCACCCTGGACCAGAGGGTTTTTAATTACTGGCTGGCCAGAGCCATAAGAGTGGTGGAGAACACGTTTGGAATAATGGCCAGCCGGTTCCGCCTATTTTTTACACCGATACACATGGCGGAATATAAACTCAATCACATCATCCTGTCTTGATGTGTTCTCCACAACTTTTTAAGGAGAAATTCTGTAAACTATGCTGCCTCAGTTGGGCCTGAGGCCGGAATTATGAATGAACCAACCCTGACAGCGCTGGAAACTGGCCATCCTGGCTTGCCCCCCCAGAGTGCCCGCAAGGTTCGTTTAAGATACCTGGAATACTTTGCGGGTAGGGGGGCCATCGATATGCCAGACAATGTCTGAGACATTTTTTAAATAAAAATATATTTGAACGATGCACTGTTATTTGTCACCTCACCACGCACTACTCTCCCAAACCTTATCCAACTCTTAGACAAATTTGCTTTAATATCAGGCCTAGAAGTTAACCAGTCCAAATCTAAAGCTCTCAACGTGTCTCTTCCACAACCTGAACTTACTTACTTACTTACACATACAAGAATTCTTCCCCTTCACCTGGTCTGCATCTTCGATACCATATCTTGGCATTAAATTAACTAGCAATCCGGACCATCTATTTCGAGCCAACTACCTTCCTATATTAAAACATATAACGGCCCTGCTAGAATCATGGCGACCCTTATGTATCTCATGGCTTGGTCGGATTAGGGCTGTAAAAATGTCTCTACTTCCAGAACTTCTCTATTTATATAGAGTCCTCCCGATCCCTATCCCTTCTTACTTCCACCGAATTATTCAAATGTAAGTGTCCAAATATATATGGGGCTCCACCAGACCTAGGGTGTCTAGGGCCATACTACTTCGTGGTAAGCGCAATGGGGGGTTAGGGCTACCTAACTTTCTGAGATATTATCATTCTACCCAGCTAGCCCAGATCATTCTCTTTCATGCAAAAACTGAAATACCACTATGAGTCAGTCTGGAAGCTATTGACCTTTACCCCCTCACTGTGTCTAACTTATTATGGTTACCCTCCTCAATCCGTGGTCCTATAAGTAACCCCATTACTGGGCATTCCCTTAAGTTATGGGACAAACTTTGAGGCCCGTTTAAACTGGTATCAGCTCACTCCCTGTTACTTTCTTTTCTAGATCACCCGAAATTTTACCCGGCCCACACTAATCCAAGATCATTCCAAATCTGGCTGAGAGCAGGGCTACATCTCTGGCACCTCCATAAAGATGTTCTCATCCCTAAACAACCAAGCAGAAATACCCTCGACAGAGTAGATATTTACAGATAGCCCATCTCGTCCGCACAACTATAGGCTCACACTCCTCATTAGACGATTTCTCCATATTTGAAGGAATTTGCAACTCAGACCCCCATGCCCCGGGCCTTATTTCCCGCTTATATACTCACTTGACTTCCCCCCAACCAACCTGCCCACTTACACTGCACAGCGGTCCAAAGCTTTACCTATCAATAGATCTCGACGCGGAAGACTGGTCTAGTATACGGACCAACACAAACATTTCATCCCACAATGTAATTGCTCAAGAAGCGAATTATAAAGTACTCATGAGATGGTACCTGGTTCCAGCCAGGATCTCTAAATTTCTCCCAAATTACCCCTCAGTATGTTTCCGAGGTTGTGGTGAGAGAGATACTCATGTTCATATATGGTGGACATACCCGATCAGAAATTTTGGGATGCAATATTCCGAATGGCTTCCACCTTACTTCAACATATCATTGATCCTGACACTGCTAATGCACTGCTGAACCATATCTCATCAGAGTACACCAGATCCCAGACTCGTCTTCTCCTTCAACTCACTACAGCAGCTAAACAGACGATAGCCAGAGCCTGGAAAACCCCAAAACTGAATCTCACCAAAGTTAAGAATAGGATCAGCCAAGCCATGATTCATCGTAAAATCGAAGCTACAATTTTGGATAGAACTCCCCAACATCTTAAAATTTGGAACCCCTGGGCTGAACATTTTTTACCCCCAGATTTCGACAAACACCTTCTAGAGCCCTAGTTATACCATGAAAACATCAGACTAATTCAGTGGCGTTCCAACAACTAATGCGACCCCCCGACCACCCTTTCTCTGCTCTCCCTTTCTCTATACTCTTTCTGCTCCCCCTTTTCTCTCCTCTTTTACTCTCCCCTCTTCACTAACTATTACCTTACCTACAGACACACTACTGGTAATACTTCCTAATGATTACACAAAGTTTACTAGGTTTTGTCCTTTCAAATGTTTGCGGATTAACCTTTTTTGTAATCGCATAGGTATATTGTTCCTGTCTTATCTTTACTTATATAAACCCAATGCGTTCGCACATACTGATTTGATACTTACCTTCTGTATATTTTGTTATGACAACGATCCTACTGTCTATGTTACTACTTAGACGCACAAAAAAGAAATTGTGTAATTAACATTGTTTATTGTCACACAAATATTACCTGTTGAAATCTATGTCTTCTTTTCAATAAAAAAGTTTGAACAGAAAATATATTTGAAACTGAACAAATATTTGCTTTGATTTACTGCTTGGCTTTCTTTTAGCTGTCTCCTCAGTTATCTTTTAATGGTATTTTTTTTGCCTTTTTCTTCAACAGTGCACACAAAATTTCTTTGAGACATGGGGTGACAATCTCTTCTTCGGCTAACTATTATTATTATGTTGTGGGTATGCCACACACACACCTTGTTTTTGTTGTTAATGTATGTAATGCATTACTGACAAAAATATTCATCATTTTCAGCACCATGACGGAAATTTGGGGAGTCCTGAAAATGGCGTGATTGTGTGAAATTATAAAGCACTGTTGGGTGTTATTTACTAGAGGAAAATCCACTTTGCACTACAAGTGCACTTGAGACTGCACTGAAACTGCACTTGTAGTGCAAAGTGGAGTTGCCTTTAGTAAATAACCCCCATTGCCACGGAAACAACTTTACTCCAAAAACTGTTTTTGAGCATTGAAAGAAGAGGCCACACATTGTTGTTTATCAAACTTTTTAATTAAGCACAATCACATGTTTAAAACCATCAAACAGTACACAACTCTGGAATTTACAAAGTTCAACTTTTATAAAGTGAAGGCAATATCAGACATGAGTATGTACAAATTGTGTTTTCCTTCATCACATGAAGTGATGTCACCCCTGTAAAAGCCAAATTTTGAAGATGCACACAAATTGGGATTCAAAATGGAGATTTCCCTCCTTATCCCATGGCTAATGTCAACATGTGCTAGCTCCCATCATGGGGGATCAATGGATGTGTTGTGTGGGTGCAACCCCTTCCTCTCAGCTACTTTATTATCGAGGAAGGGGTTGCACCCACAAAACGCATACATTGATCTTCCGTGATGGCAGATAGCACATGTTGACACACTGGGGGTCATTTACTATAGAGCTGCGGCGCTAATTAGTGCTAATTGCCACTAATTAGCCCTAATTAGCGCTAATAGCACTAATTAGGGCTAATTAGCGGTACTTAGCACTAATTAGCGCTAAAACGGTATTCACTATAGCGCTGGTGAGAAAATACTCCCAAAATCGAATTTACCATAGTTCCCTGAAACCAAATAGCGCCCAAACACTTGCTCTGCTAAAACCTGGAGTAGCGCACATGGTAATAATGTTTAGAGCATGATATAATTGCCTAAATGGTACTGAAATATGCGGTATATTATTTAAAGATGATCTGCTGTGAAACTGTGTGAAAAAGTGATTTCTACTCTGAAATATCTTTAAAAGTCTGAGAAGTGAAAAATTCCCCGTTTTGGACAACTAGGTGCCAACACAACTGAGCATGCTCAGACCTGAAAATAGCTCTCATTTTAACTCAAGTGTCTTTTTTACCCGGCGCTATAGTAAATACGAAAATGAGAGCTAATTAGAGAGCATTTTTTTTAAGTGAAAATCTGCTCTATTCCAGTCCAAATCAGGTTTCAGCCATTGATTCTAATGGAACAATTCTAACTTTCACAAAAAAAAACTTTTAATGTTGAGATGAAATGTATCTTTCTCTCAAATAAATTTTCCTTTGCAACATTGTTGCTTCTACTTAAAATATTTTGTTTTTAAGAATACTAGAATGTGGAATGTTTTGATGTTTTGGTAAAATATATTTTTCTCTGTCACTTTCACTTGTTACTCTCCATCTCACAACAATCTTTTCCCAAACTCCTACAGGTGTCTTTATAATCCACAAACAATACCATTGCTGATGCAAATTTAAAATGAATCACAATTTTTTGTGCTTTTTATTATTTCCAAATATTCATAATTTGAGACTAAAAAATGTGATATGTGTACTAACAAAATAAATAAAGAAGAATAACTCTTGAGTAATGTAATTCCATCACCTGTATGCAGAAATGCAGTGTTTATGTGTTTTTATGTGCAGTTATGTGTAGGAGGTTCTCACATGTGGCAGCTCCGTGGCTTAGAAGTTAGAACCTCTGCTTAGTATCTCTGAGCGTCTGGGTTCAAATCACAACCATGTTGCTTCATGTAGAGAAGTTGTCTCATCTCCCAGGTCCTATAACTATGTCTAAATGTAGCATTTATGTGTAGGAGGGTTCCACCACCATTGTAAGTCTTTTCCAGATACACTATTTAGCCAAAAGTATTGGGACGCCTTTGTAGCTAGAACAGCTTCTAGGAAGGCTGTCCACAAGGTTTAGTGTGTCTATGGGAATGTTTGATCATTCTTCCAGAAGTGCATTTGTGAGGCCAGGCACTGATGTTGGATGAGAAGGCCTGGCTCACAGTCTCTACTCTAATTCAGCCAAAGGGTGTTCTATTAGGTTGAGGCCAGGACTCTGTGCAGGCCAGTCAAGTTTCTCCACCCCAAACTTGCTCATCCATGTCTTTATGGACTTTGCTTTGTGCACTGGTGTGCAGTCATGTTGGAACAGGAAGGGGCTTTCCCCAAACTGTTCCCACAAAGTTGGGAGCATGAAATTGTCCAAAATGTCTTAAGAGTTCCCTTAACTGGAACTAAGAGGCCAAGTCCAACCCCTGAAAAACAACCCCCCCCACGAAATCATTTGGACCAGTGCACAAAGCAAGGTCCATAAAGACATGAATGAGTGATTTTGGGGTGGAGGAACTTGATTGGCCTGGACAGAGTCCTGACCTCAACATAAAAGAACACCTTGGGGATGAATTAGAGAGGAGACTGTAGGTCAGGCCTTTTCGTCCAACATCAGTGCCTGACCTCACAAATGCACTTGGAAGAATGGTTAAACATTCCCATAGACACACTCCTAAACCTTGTGGACAACCTTCCCAGAAGAGTTGAATCTGTTATAGCTGCAAAGGGTGGGCCAAATGAGTTTTGAACCCAATACTAACACTGGGATGCCATTACAGTTCATGTGTGTTTAAAGGCAGGCGTCCCAATACTTAGGCCAATATATTGTATATTGCTTGTGACACTGAGCATGGCTATGGACTTAGGGCTGGTTCACACCACAGAGATGTAGAGAACATGCATGAGGCTGCCGGTTGGCTAAGTGGGGAGCAGTTCTGTCTAGCAGCCCCTGGGATGTTGGTTCAATTCCCCAACATGCTAATGCTTTTGTTGAAGTTTATATGTTCTCCCTGTGTGGGTTTCTCACCACAATCCAAAGACATGCTGGCATTTTATTTATCTCTTGTTGAAATTCTAAGTTCTAATGTAAGAAAGTTAATTTTGGACTTTATATTGGAAGCTCATTGCAGCCAGGGACTGATGTTAATGTTTATTAGCACTAATCATGCCCAGGGACTTGGACATTTCAAATTTTAGGGTTTACACTGCACAGGTACATATGCTTAGAAAACTGTTGCTTTGTTTATGTGGATGCAAATGGACTTTGATCTTTGTCCTGTAGTTGGAGATTTGATGCACATAACACAGTTGCGAATAGTATTATGTGTTCCTGCCCATCAGGTGCAATCACTTTAGACATACATGAAGAGACAGATTGAAAGATACTGGTGGGCGTGTACTTCTATTGGGTGTGTCAGTGTGCTAACAATACAACTTCTCTTATATAAAGGCCTGCAGTAGGGGTGTTCATTTGGCCTGAGAAGGTCAGGTTTTTTTGCTGTGATTTGTGGGGGAGAAGGAATTATATTGTGCATATTGACAAATGCCCAACTAGGGATATTTTATGAAATTCTTGTGCATTTTTTCAATCAAAAGTGGGTTTATGTGGCCATACTGTCAATGTTGTGTGTGTATTGTTCCTGTCTGATCATGCAAACATCGTTTGGAAGCATCTGCTGACCTACTCTTTTTGATCTCGTTGTTTAATCGTGTACACCGAAATGCAGCTTCCAGCAGAACATGGTCACCAATGTATGTATCTGTGGATTGTGGGCTGGTGGTGGGTGTTTTGAATAAGTCTTTTGTAATATTATGTTGGAATGCTTTGTAAGAATGACTGTTAAGTATGTTTCTATAATCTTGCAGATAAAAATGTGATGTGTTGCCCGTTATACACTGAAATTAAAGTTTTGTCAAATTTTAGATTGTAAGCTCCTATGAGCAGGGCCCTTAAAATCCCATTGCTAAATGTAGCAGCATATATCCTGTCCAAATTTTTTTGAAGCTACTAAATGAATGTAATTTTTTTTTTATTCTGCTGGTAAAATAAAAGTACATTATTGAGCTTTGTTGTGGTGTTTTTTTTTCCTATTACTTTTCGTTCTCTTTAGTTTTTGTGGGTGGTGGTTTTGGGAAAGTGCAATATCTCTTATATTTTATTTCAATATGTATTTGCACCAAAAAACAAATCTCTTTGCCCTGGTTCACATTGATGCTACTTTGAAATTGAGCTACTTCGCTTGAAGTAGCACGATTTCAAAGTAGCAAGGTCAGCGTGATTTCAGGTGCTACTTGATAGACATCCGTGTGGCTTCATACACAAATGTCTATTGAAGTCGCACCTGAAATAGGCAAAAGTAGTGCAGGAACTACTTTAGCAAATTGGTTCGGTGCCACAAAATCGGTGTCGCATCGATTGGAACAGTGCCATTGCTGCCAATAGTCATGCGATTTGATCTCTCAAATCGCATGACAAATCGATCCTAAACCTAGGCTTCTGCACACCTGCAAGTAAATGATAAAGGTGGAATCTTTATATATAACAGCTGTGGAGAATTGCAGGTAATGAATTCAGCTGGTGGATAGGCAGTGTTGTATGTGTCAGCTTTAGTTCACATTGGTGCGATTTGAAATGTCAAAGCGGTGGCAATTGCACTGTTTTAATTGGTGCAACTTTGGGGTGCAATTTGTATTGATATCAGTGCAGAAACCTGCACAGATGTCTCTGAAATCCCCCCTGCAGTCGGGACTGACATGCGGGAATGAAATTGTGTGATTCAGCTGAACTATTTCCTCCCTCTGTCAGTGTGAACCAGGGCTCAAACTGGGCCTTTTGTTTTTGTCATTCACATGCTGCTAACCCAGGGACACCATTTCTTATCGAATGCTTTTAAATATCATAAGTAGAAATACAAATTTGCATATCTGCAAAAAAACAAAAATAATAAAATTCTAATTGTGGCTGCGATCAAATAGTTGCAGCAGCAATCAAAAGAGTGTGGTTTCGCCTTCTGACCCAGAAATAAGTCATTGTAATCACCTGGAAGTTCCTGTGCTGGTCAGGATCTCCATCTAGGTGGACATGGTGAGGTCCCTCTTTAGCAAAGAGGAGGTGCTGCTCATTTTCCGGATATGGGTATGATATGTACTTGTGCTTAATCAATGTGGGGTGGATGTGGTAGTTAGATTTGGTGTGGGTGGTGTTCATTGATTTGTTTGGCATCCCCACACATTTGCTTCTGGCCCATGTGCACCAGGGATGAGCCGAACACCCCCAGGTTTGGTTCGCACCAGAACATGCGAACAGGCAAAAAATTCACACGAACACCGTTAAAGTCTATGGGACTCGAACATGAATAATCATAAGTGCTAATTTTAAAGGCTTATATGCAAGTTATTGTCATAAAGTCATTTAAAAGTACTTCCGGCTATATGAATTGTTGGTCCGACAATACACATAAAAATTCATTGATAAAAACGGCATGGGATTTCCCCACAGGGGAACCCCGAACCAAAATTATTTAAAAAATGGCGTGGGGGTCCCCCTAAATTCCATACCAGGCCCTTCAGGTCTGGTATGGATATTAAGGGGAACCCCGCGCCAAAATTAAAAAAAAATGGCGTAGGGTCCCCCTAAAAATCTATACCAGACCCTTATCCGAGCACGCAACCTGACAGGCCGCAGGAAAGGAGGAGGGGATGAGAGACCGCCCCCCCTCCTGAACCGTACCAGGCCACATGCCCTCAACATTGGGAGGGTGCTCGGCCCATATTTGAGGCCTTAAATCTTCTCCTCCGGGATCGGGACGTTTCTGGCTCTGGGCTTTCCTCCTCCTTGTTGCTGCTATTATCATGCACCTGCTGTGTCTCCGCCATGTGCTCTCCCCCACTGCACCAAAAAAGAAGGGGCAGGGTATAGACTAGAAAGAACATCAGGGGCGGGCGGAGTTTCACACATGCGCAGTGTATATAAAGCGTAACACGCGTGCGTCGTACGTACAATCTGTGAGTGGAGGAAGGCGTATCAGAAGCGCCGATCATGATAACAAAGGTACAATTTTAACTTGGGCTTATACCGCTTATAGATTAAGGCCTATATTGGAACAAGATTTGGAGAGCTTAGCCTGACATTAGCATTTGTCTTGTGTCTTGCAGAGAAAATGGATGGCTTCAATGATCACAACTTCCTCCCCCTGTTCCTAGACAAATACAGGGAGCTTCCCTGTCTGTGGCAGGTCAAACACCCGCATTATAATCATTAACAAAAGAGACAGGCAGCGCTGGAGAAACTGCTGGAGTTGGTGAACCCGGTGGTCCCCACGGCAACCATCCCTTATTTAAAAGCCAAAATTGGTGGCCTGAGGAGCACAAATTATAGGGAGCGCAAGAAGGTCCAGAATTCCCAGAGATCAGGAGCTGCAGCAGATGACGTTTATGTACCCAGGCTGTGGTACTATGAGAGACTTTGTTTTCTGTCAGACCAGACTGAAGTCAGGGAATACCTCTCAACCCTACCTTCCACTCTTCCTTCCACCCCAGTTGAGGCTTCCGATGTCCAACCTGGGACTTCCAGCAAAGAAGGAGTGGAGGAGTCCAGCTTGAGTCAGGTATAGCATTGTTCTACAGATTTCTGGTTCAAAAATAAATTATGTTTACTAGATGGTATTGTTGATCACTAATTGCTGATTTAATAAAGGCCTTTACATAGCAATAGACAGTAGTGGCCAAAAATGATTGGGACAAGAATGAAAAATGCTGCGGTCAGAATGATAGTCTTTTATATTTATTAACATTCTATTTGCAACAGTCATGAGCTGAAAATTGTGTGTGATTGATGAACCAAAAACTGAAACTATGTCTCTTTTTCATACACAGGAAGACCTCAGCCAGGAGGAGGCTGTGGAATGTGGCACACAGGAGGAAGCTGTGGAATGTGGCAGCCAGGAGGAGGCGGAGTTGGTGGCAGCCAGGAGGTGGCCGGGCCCAGTAGGAGCCTCACAGAATCACAGGTTCCTCCACTCCGCCTTCCAACCAAAAGACCCTGGAAGGGGAGGAACGTGGAGGAGTCATCATTCAGGCTGATTCGGGAGGCTTCTGTGGCCCTCAGAGCCACCCCCACCCGTGAAGAGGCCTTTGCCTCCATGGCTGACACCAAACTCTATGACCTGCAGGAGGGCCAACGCCTCATGTGTGAGGAAATCATTTATAAAACATTAAATAAGGGGTTGAGGGGCGAAATCACACCCAATACCCACCTGTGTGAGTTGCAACCTCCTCCTCCTGCCACACCTCCAACACCACAGCCACAGCCTGGAAGTAAGAGTGGAAGGAAGACAAGAAAGTGATGACCTGGGTTCAGTCTGGTCTGACAAAAGATGCAGGCCCTTGTATGACCAAAGCCTGGGGACATGTATGTCATCTGCTGGTGTTCATGATCTCTTGGACTTCTGGACCAGTTTGTACTCCCTTATATAAGGACTCCTCAGGCCACAAATGTTGCCTTAAAATAGTTGATGTCTGCCCTGGGGTAGAAAGGCTTCGCCAATTTCAGCTGTTTCTCCAGCGTTGCCTTCCTCTTTATTTGGTTATGACCCCTTAATAAAGTTTTTTTTTAACTAACACTTGCCTACAGTATGTGTGTTTTCCTTCAAAAAGGACAGTTTGTTTGTGAGTAGGCAGGTATATTTCCAAAATACAATGTGAAATTAACAAGGGACACCAACACCAATCAAAAAAATTATGGAGATCATCAAAAAAAATAAATAAACAGGAGATCTTGATTACAAAAACAAACAACAAATAATACAAAATATAAAAACATAAAACCAAAATAATTTTTCGGTAGATCTGACAAATAAAAATATTATATTCATGAAATCACGAGAAATAATCAAAAAATACGTTTGTGAGAACTCTCTGTGAATATGAGCAGCAAAACAACTTCATTCTTCTAGCATTATAAAGAAGAAAAAAGTACGCTGCATTAAACAATTTAAAAAATTGCAGTGTGATGAAAGTGCTATATTCATTACGAACGCTAATTTTACCAGGCCGCGCAGTTCCGTATCGGAATTTATTCTGAGCATGCGTGGCACTTTGTGTGTCGGAATTGTCTACACATGGTCGGAATTTATGCGAACGGAGTTTGTTGTCGGAAAATTTTATAGCCAGCTCTCCAACTTTGTGTGTCGGAAATTCCGATGGAAAAAGTCCGATGGAGCCCACACACGGTCGGAATTTCCGACAACAAGCTCCGATCGCACATTTTCCGTCAGAAAGTCCGACCATGTGTACAGGGCATTACAGTAAAGAACCCTCTACATAGTTTAAGGTTGAATCTCTTTTCTTATAATTTTAAGGTCACCAGTATGGTATTTGTATATTGAAATCATATCTCCTCTCAAGCGTCTCTTCTCCAGAGAGAATAAGTTCAGTGCTCACAACCTTTCCTCATAACTAATATCCTCCAGACCCTTTATTAACTTTGTTGCCCTTCTTTGTACTCGCTCTGTTTCCAGTACATCCTTCCTGAGGACTGGTGCCCAGAACTGGACAGCATACTCTAGGTGCGGCCAGACTAGAGTCTTGTAGAGCAGGATAATTATCGTTTTATCTCTGAAATTAATGCCCTTTTAATGCATGCCAATATTCTGTTTGCTTTGTTAGCAGCAGCTTGGCATTGCATGCCATTGCTGAGCTTATCATCTACTAGGATCCCCAGGTCCTTTTCCATCCTAGATTCCCCCAGAGGTTCTCCCCCCATTTTATAGATTGCATTCATATTTTTGCCACCTAAATGCATTATTTTACATTTTTCTACATTGAACCTCATTTGCCATGTAGTTGCCCACCCATTAATTTGTTCAGATCTTTTTGCAAGGTTTCCACATCCTGCAGAGAAATTATTTCCCTGCTTAGCTTAGTATTGTCCGCAAATACAGGGATTGAACTGTTTACCCCATCCTCCAGGTCGTTTATGAACAAATTAAACAGAATTGGTTCCAGCACAGAACCCTGGGGGACCCCACTACCCACCCCTGACCATTCCAAGTACTCCCCATTTATCACCACCCTCTGAACTCGCCCTTGTAGCCAGTTTTCAATCCATGTACTCAACCTATGGTCCATGCCAACGGACCTTATTTTGTACAGTAAACATTTATGGGTAACTGTGTCAAATGCTTTTGCAAAATCCAGATACACCACGTCTAACGGCCTTCCTTTATCTAGATGGCAACTCACCTCCTCATAGAAGGTTAATAGATTAGTTTGGCAAGAATGATTCTACATTAATCCATGCTGATTACTGCTAATGATACCGTTCTCATTACTAAAATCTTGTATATATTGTAGTCCCTTATCATCCCCTCCAAGAGTTTACATACTATTGATGTTAGGCTAACTGGTCTGTAATTCCCAGGGATGTATTTTGGGCCCTTTTTAAATATTGGTGCTACATTGGCTTGTAAAGGAAAACCCAAGTTAATGAAATCTTTTGAATTCATGGTACCTTATATGGCTGGTAAAGATGGTGCTGGTGATGATTTACTCTTTCTGAGGATATGGGGACATATTAGGCAATTCATTGGGGGGGGTCTCTATCTGTAAAAATCTGTAAAATAAAAATTCAATTTTACATGGTTACATCAGTCCAGCTTAGACCAATATAGATATACATAGACTATACCTGCGGGATCCCTTTAGAAGTTGGAAATCACTGTAGTAGACATCGCTACACCAGTGATCCCCACTAGCTTCGGGGTCCTGTGCGAAGGGGCTGCCCAGCTGCACTCTGAACACAGGAGGTCAACCGATCAGCACAGGCATCATTTATAGAATGCTTTGCTTTTATTCAATGAATGCAAAACTTTCTCTGATTGGTTTAGGTGGATAGGCAGGGAAGTGATGTCATACTCTCCAACTTGTCCAATCACAGCATGCTTTGCATTCATTGAGAAAATGTGTTCAAAATGCAGCAGGGTAGCCACTTGGCACAGGAAGCAAGTGGAGATCACTGGAGTGTGGGTGTCTCTTACAGTGATTTGCAGTTTCTAGGAGGATTCCACAGATATGACATATGCATAATTACATTATTCCAAGCTAGACTAATGTAACTACAGTGTCTTGAAAAAGTATTCACACCCCTTGAAATTTTCCACATTTTGTCATGTCACACCCAAAAACGTAAATGTATTTTTTGGGGATTTTATGTGATAGACCAACACAAAGTGACACATACATGTGAAGTGGAAGGGAAATGATAAATGTTTTTCAAAATTATTTACAAATAAATATCTGAAAAGTGTGGGGTACATTTGTATTTAACCCCCTTTACTCTGATGCCCCTAACTAAAATCTAGTGAAACCAATTGCCCTCAGAAGTCACCTAATCAGTAAATAGAGTCCACCTATGTGTAATTTAATCTCAGTATAAATACAGCTATTCTTTGAAGCTCTCAGAGGTTTGTTAGAGAACCTTAGTGAACAAACAGCATCATGAATGCCAAGGAACACACCAGACAGGTCAGGGATAAAGTTGTGGAGAAGTTTAACCACTTACCAACCGGCCCATAGCCGAATGACGGCTGCAGGGCGGTTGGATAACTCTGGGAGGACGTACTATGATGTCCTCCCAGAATTCCCCTCTCGCGCGCCCGCTGGGGCGCGCACCCGAACACATGAGGACCCGGCGCATCATGGATCTCGGTAAATGGCCGCTGATCGCGGCCATTTACCATGTGATCGCGCCGTCAAATGACGGCGCGATCACATGTAAACAGACCGGCGTCATCTGATGACGCCGGTTCCTCTCCTCCCCTCCTGTGTACCAATCGGTACAATGTGAGCGGAGAGGGAGATGGATGGATGGCTGCAGCGCTGTGGGCTGGATGTGTAGTGCCCACAGCGCTGCACAGAGACATCCAGCCATCCATCCATCCATGCTCAGCCATCCCTAACGCTCTGCAATGCTGTGCAATACTCTGCAATGCCCCACATTACTCTGCAATGCTGTGCACTACTCTGCAATGCCCCACATTACTCTGCAATACCCCCACATTACTCTGCAATGCTGTGCACTACTCTGCAATGCCCCACATTACTCTTCAATACCCCCACATTACTCTGCAATGCTGTGCACTACTCTGCAATGCCCCACATTACTCTGCAATGCTGTGCACTACTCTGCAATGCCCACATTACTCTGCAATACCCCCACATTACTCTGCAATACCCTGCAGTACTCTGCAATACCCCGCAATACTCTGCAATACCCCCGCAGTACTCTGCAATACCCCGCAGTACTCTGCCATACCCAACAGTACTCTGCAATACCCCGCAATACTCTGCAATACCCCGCAGTACTCTGCCATACCCAACAGTACTCTGCAATACCCCGCAATACTCTGCAATACCCCGCAGTACTCTGCAATACCCCGCAATACTCTGCAATACCCCGCAATACTCTGCAATACTTGGTGATACCCAGTCATACTCAGCGATACTCTGCAATACCCCCCATACTCTGCAATACCCTGCCATACTCTGCAATACCCCGCCATACTCTATGTGGCCAGGCTGTGGAAGTCTCACACATGTGGTATCGCCGTACTCAGGAGGAGTAGGAGAATCTATTTTGGGGTGTAATTTTTGGTATGTACACGTTATGTGGTAGAAATATTGTATAAATGGATAACTTTGTGTTAAAAAAAAATAATGCGTTTTAACCACTTCCCGCCCACCGGCCGTCATACAACGTCCTTGACTTTGTGCGGTGATATATGAAAGATGCCTGCAGCTACAGGCATCATTCAGATATCAGCTTTTTCAGCCGGCGATTCCCTACACCATAAGAATGATCAGAGTGGCTGTTCTACTGCTTGATCGTTCTTACGGGAGGCGAGAGGGGATGTCCCCCCCTCCCGCCGCCCTCCGGTGCTTCTACCGACTCACCGCTACGATCGAAGCCAGGACATTTTTTTTTAAATTTCAGGCTTCCCAGCCTAGAGGTGAGATGTGGGGTCTTATTGACCCCATATCTCGCTGTAAAGAGGACCTGTCATGCCATATTCCTATTACAAGGGATGTTTACTTTCCCTGTAATAGGAATAAAAGTGGTCAAAAATTTCTTTGGGGGGAAAAAAGCATCAAACTAAAATAAATAAAGTAAAATGAACAATAAAAAAAAAAAAAAAAAATTTAAAGCGCCCCTGTCCCTGTGTGCTCGCATGCAGAACCGAACGCATACGTAAGTCCTGCCCACATATGAAAACGGTGTTCAAACCACACATGTAAGGTATCACTGCGATCAGTAGAGCGAGAGCAATAATTTTGGCCCTAGACCTCCTCTGTAACTCAAAACATGTAACCAGTAAAAAATTTTAAAGCGTCGCCTATGGGGATTTTTGAGTAGCAAAGTTTGGCGCCATTCCACAAGCGCGTGCAGTTTTGAAAGGTGACATGTTGGGTATCTATTTACTTGGCGTAACTTCATCTTTCACATTATGCAAAAACATTAGGCTAACTTTACTGTTTTGGTTTTTGTAAAGCACAAAACTGTTTTTTTTTCCCAAAAAAAGTGTTAAAAAAATTGCTGCGCAAATACCGTGCGAGATAAAAAGTTGCAACGACCGCCATTGTATTCTCTAGGGTCTTTGCTAAAAAAACATATATAATGTTTTGGGGTTCTATGTAATTTTCTAGCTAATAAATGATGATTTTTACATGTAGGAGAGAAATGTCAGAATTGGCCTGGGCACTCCAGAACGCCTGAAGGTGCTCCCCTGCATGTTGGGCCTCTGTATGTGGCCACGCTGTGTAAAAGCCTCACACATGTGGTATCGCCGTACTTGGGAGTAATAGCAGAATGTGTTTTGGGGTGTAATTTGTGGTATGCATATGCGGTGTGTGAGAAATAACCTGCTAATATGACAATTTTGTGAAAAAAAAAAAAGTAAGAAAAAAAACTTGATTTTGCAAAGAATTGTGGGAAAAAATGACAACTTCAAAAAGCTTATCATGCATCTTTCTAAATACCTTGGAATGTCTTCTTTCCAAAAAGGGGTAATTTGGGGGGTATTTGTACTTTTCTGGCATGTTAGGGTCTCAAGAAATTAGATAGGCCGTCAGTACTTCAGGTGTGATCAATTTTCAGATATTCGCACCATAGCTTTTGGACTCTATAACTTTCACAAAGACCAAATAATATCCACCGATTTGGGTTATTTTTACCAAAGATATGTAGCGGTATAAATTTTGGCCAAAATATATGAAGAAAAATTACTAATTTGCAAAATATTATAACAGAAATGAAGAAAAATTTATTTTTTTTACAGATTTTTCGGTCTTTTTTCTTTTATAGCGCAAAAAATAAAGAACCCAGCGGTGATTAAATACCACCAAAAGAAAGCTCTATTTGTGTGAAAAAAAGGAAAAAAATTTCATATAGATACAGTGTTGCATGACTGAGTAATTGTCATTCAAAATGTTAGAGCACCAAAAGCTGAAAATTGGTCTGGTTAGGAAGGGGGTTTAAGTGCCCAGTTGTCAAGTGGTTAAAGATGGGTTAGGTTATAAAAAAAAAAAATACCCAAAACTTTGAACATCTCACGGAGCACTGTTTAATCCATCAACTGAAAATGGAAAGAGTATGGCACAACTGCAAACCTACCAAGATAAGGCCATCCACCTAAGCTGACAGGCCAGGCAAGTAGAGCATTAATCAGAGAAGCAGCCAAGAGGCCCATGGTAACTCTGGAAGAGCTGCAAAGATCCACATCTCAGGTGGGAGAATCTGTCCACAGGGCAACTATTAGTCGTGCACTCCACAAATCTGACCTTTTTGGAAGAGTGGCAAGAAGAAAGCTATTATTGAAAGAAAGCCATAAGAAGTTCCATTTGCAGTTTGTGAGAAGCCATGTCAGGGACACAGTGGAAGAAGGTGCTCTGGTCAGATGAGACTAAAATTTAACTTTTTTGGCCTAAAAGCAAAACGCTATATGTGGTGGAAAAATAACACTGCACATCACCCTGAACACACCATCCCCACCGTGAAACATGGTGGTGGCAGCATCATATTGTGGGGATGCTTTTCTTCAGCAGGGACAAGGAAGCTGGTCAGAGTTGATGGAAAGATGGATGGAGCCAAATACAGGGCAATCTTAGAAGAAAACCTGCTAGAGTCTGCAAAGGACTTGAGACTGGGGCAGAGGCTCACCTTCCAGCTGGGCAACGACCCTAAACATACAGCCAGAGCTACAATGGAATGGTTTAGATCAAAGTATATTTATGTGTAATGTCCCGTACACACGGTCGGATTTTCCGATGGACAATGTCCGATCGGAGCGTGTTGTCGGAAATTCCGACCGTGTGTGGGCGCCATCGGACATTTTCCATCGGATTTTCCGACACACAAAGTTGGACAGCAGGAGATAAAATTTTCCGACAACAAAATCCGATCGCGTCAATTCCGACCGTGTGTGGCCTGTTCCGACGCACAAAGTGCCACGCATGCTCAGAAGAAATTCCGACACGGGACAGCTCGTTCTGGTAAACTTAGCGTTCGCAATGGATACAGCACTTTCGTCACGCTGCAATGTAAAAAATGGTTTAATACAGCGCACTCTCTTCTTCTTTATAATGTGACAAGAATTAAGTAGTTTTGCTGCTCATATTCACACAGACTTCTCACAAACTTTTATTTGTGTTTTTTTAGTGGGATTCCCTCAATATATTGTTATTAGTTGTCACATCTGGCAGTTTTATATTTTTTAGGTTTTTTTTTTTTGGTTTTTAAGCCTTTTTTTTTTTAAATGTTTGGATTTTTTCCAAGGCTGATCTTTGTTCAATGTTATTTTTATTTTTACTCCAGAATATTTTTGTGTGTGTTTTGTGTGTCAAGTTACCCCAACACCATTGATATCTTTTATTATTTAATCTCCAGGAGATTGTTTGTTGTTGGTGTCCCTTGTTCATTTCACATTGTATATTTGAAATGTACCTGAATCCTCACAAACCAACTGTCATTTTTGAAGTCAAACACATAGGAGAGTATAATTCAAAACAAAAATCCTTTATTAAGGGATCAGAACCAAACAAAGAGGAAGGCAACACTGGATCAACATGAGAAATTAGCGAAGCCTGGGACCCCCACGGCAGACATCAATTCTTAAACCTCAAAATTGGTGGCCTGAGGAGTCCATATGTAAGGGAGGGCAGTCTGGTCCGGGATTCACAGAGACTCGGATAGCAGCAGATGACATCTGTGTCCCCAGGCTGTGGTACCACAAGAGGCTGCATCTTTTGGCCGACCAGACTGGATCCAGGGCAATCACTCTCTGGTCTTCCTTTCACGCTTCCTTCCGGGCTGTGGCTGTGCAGGTGGAGATGTGGCAGGAGGAGGAGTAGGACCTGGAGGAGGAGGAGGAGGAGGAGGAGGAGGACTGGGGGGACCTGGAGGAGGACTGGGAGGACCTGGAGGAGAGGGAGGAGGAGGAGGAGGACCTGCAGGAGGAGGAGGAGGACCATCCCAAAGCTGTGTGTAAGGTGTAATTTGGCCCCTCACACCTTTCTCCAGAGCCTGTGATATGAGGGCCTGACACAAGGCTTTTTGGCCCTCCTCCATCCTCTGCATTTTATATGCTATGAAGGCAGCAATGTTGTCCTGCCTGGTGTGTGGTGCTCCCAGGACCTCTGTAGCCCTCCAAAAGAATCTGATAGCCGCCTCCTCTAGGTCACTCCTCCTACTGCCACTTTCTGTTTTCAGGTGTAGGGGAGGGACCTTGATATCAGCCAGCCGGCTCGGCCCGGCCACCTCCTGGCTGAGACTTCCCTGTGTATGAAAAAGGGACATGGTTTTAGTTTTTGCATTCAATCACAATCCTAAATTAGTACTCCCAACTAACATCTAGTTAACATCATTGATTGGACAACCAGAAATATTTCGAGGAATGCTATACCTGGCTCAATCTGGGCTCCTCCACATGTGGCCTGGAAGGCCCAGGTTGGGCGTCAGAAGCCTCAGCCAGGGGGGAAGGAAGCGTGGAAGTAAGACTGGAGAGGGATGGCCTGGGTTCAGTCTGGCCTGCCAGAAAGTGCAGCCTGTCATAGTACAACATCCTGGGGACATAGATGTCACCTGCTGCTCCTGATCTCTGTGAATCCAGGACTTTCTTGCGCTCCCTCAGATATGTGCTCCTCAGGCCACCAATGAAGATCTTTAAATAGGTGATGTCTGCCGTGGGGATCACCTGCTTCACAATTTCACACAATTGCTCCAGTGCTGCCTTCCTCTTTGCTTGGTTCTTGAAATGGGGGTGGGTAATCTCCCACAGACATGGCAGCTCCCTTAGCATATCAATGAATAGTGACATGAAGTCAGTATCTCTCATTAAGATATCCATGTTCACTGCAAGACACAACACAAGACAAAGCCTAATGTCACACCAAACTCTCCTAATCTTGTTACAATATAGGCCTCAATCTAGAAGCTGTATAGGCACAAGTTTGTCTCTTACCTTCGTTCTTACGATCGGCGCGTCCAATGCTCCTTCCTCCGCTCACAGATCGTACGTAATACGCACGCGTGTTACGCTTTATACACACTGCGCATGCGTGTAACTCCGCCCGCCCCTGACATTCTTTCTAGTGTATTCCCCGCCCCTTTTCGTTCGGCGCAGTGGGTGAAGAGCACATGGCGGAGTTACAGCAGGTGCGGGCTAATTGTAGCAATGAGGAGGAGGAGGAGGAAAGGCCGGATCCAGGTACGTCCCGATCCAGAAGGAGACGTTTTAAGGCCACAAATATGTCGTTTGGGGAGATGTTGGAGATGGTACACATCATGAGGAAGTCCGACTATGACGGAAAATATGGGCCTTACCCCAACCCCAACATCCGAAAGGCCAAAATCATTGGTAAAGTGGTCCGGAGTCTGGAGAGGAATTTCGGGGTACGAAGGTCTAAAGATCAGCTCAGGAAGCGGTGGTCGGACCTGAAGTTGAGAGAGCCAGAGCAGTACCGAAAGATCCGGAGAGTGCTGCAAAAAAGGAGGTAGTTGTGCTGTGTTCATATTCTTTCTGTCTTTATTACGTTCGTTCTGCTCCATATGCTTTTATTAATTGTAACGTTTAAAAGGGCAACTTTAATGTTCATGGGCCCATTATTCGTTCGTATCAAACATTTTTATTTCGGCCTCTAGAACACCATTGTTTAGGCCATATGCATTTTCACACATTTTTTTGGGCCTACTTGGATGCCAAAGATTAGTTTGTGTAGATGGGTTTGTTACTAGAATGAAATGACAACTAGATTGTGTGTAAGGAGAGGACACTGAGCAGCTGTTTTCACATCTGGACACTGGAGCACTAGTGTGGGACCCCAGAACACCATTTTTATTAGGGGGCACACAGGTGCTCCAGTGTATACTATAGGGGGGTCTCCATCTGTGAAGCTTGTACCAAACATGTAAAGTATTGCAGCTTGACAAAGGGCAATAAAAAAAATCTACATCTTGGAACTTGGCTAAAATAGACAATTGTACCCCACTTCCGAGCAATGTTTCCTATTTCTAGTTCTGCCATCAAATATCTGTGTGCTAATTATACCATTTTTGTTTTACATAGGGGAGAAAAGACTCGGAGGACAGCCCTCATCCGAGGAGACCACAGACCCCCCACCTATGGAAGAAGGTGAAATACCCCCAAACGAAGAAGAAGAGCAGGAGGAAGAAGAAGACGTGGTGGAGATTGGCACCACAACAGGTGAGTGTCTGCGACCACAGGCTCAGGTAAAAGAGATGGATGGTGGCAGATTTTTGAGACCTGTTTTTTTGTTCTTTATCTCTTTTTAGGTGATCGTGATGTGAGGGATCCTGAACGCTTTACTTCAGAAAGTGCCCAGATACTTATCGGGGAGATCATGGGGCGTAATCTCCAATTGCATAACATCCAGAACCAAATCAATGATGTTATTAAAAAAAATAATAACATCATTGATGTTTTGGGGCGAATTTAAACCCCACAAAATCACTTGTTTTATTAATGTGGTCCAATCTTTCAAAATTTTTTAAAATGTTTAGAAAAGCCAAATTTGGAGGATGCACACAGTGTGCCAACATGTGCTATCTGCCATCACGGGAGATCAATGGACGCGTTTTGGGGGTGCAACACCTTCCTCAATTATAAAGTCGCATTGAGGAAAGGCTTGCTCCCCCAAAACACGTCCCTTGATCCCCCCTGATGGCAGATAGCACATGTTGACATTCGTAAATTGGTGTGCATCTTCCAAATTTGGCTTTTCAAGGGGTGATTTCCCCCCATCTGAACGCTAGATCAAACCCAGTTCCTAAATACTGATGTCTGATCTAGCCTTCAGGCTTTACCATATGTGAACTTTGTAAGTTCAAGTTTTTTGGCTTTCTTGTTGGTTTTACACAGGCCTGTTTTATCTGAAATGGATATTTCGATTTTTGATAATGCTACTGCAAACATTGTTATACAACAAACATGTTGGTTTGTTTTAAAAACCTTTGGTAAATGCGCATGTGATTGTGCAGGTATAAAAAAGTGCCTTACTCAAGAATGTGTGGATTATTGTCTCAACACTACAACACTTTTGGGGTGATGTAATTGTTGTTTTATGCACAAATGGGGGTTATTTCCTAAGGGCAAATCCTCTTCGCACTACAAGTGCAGGTTCAGTGCAGTTGCAAGTGCACTTGTAGTGAAATGTGTTTTTGCATTTAGGAAGTATCAGCCAACACTGTTTTCTATAAGGTTACACAATCACGACATTTTCTGTACTCAACACATTTCTGTCAGGGTCAGCTAAAACAAACACAAGCAGTAAATGTCCACCAATAATTTCTTTGGGTTGTTTTTTATTTGAAAAAGGTGTCACATATTGTCTGGCATATTGATAGCCCCCCTACCCGCAAAGAACTCCAGGTATCGTAACCGGACATCACGGGCATTCAGGGAGGGCAAGCCAGGACGGCCGCTTTCAAGTGCCGTCATTGTGGATGTATTTGGGATTCCGGCCTCAGGCCTAACTGAGCCAGCATAGTTGGCTGAATGTTTTTGTAGAAAATTATGGAGAACACAGCAGGAAAGTATAATATGGTTCAGTTTATACTCCGCCATATGGATGGGTGTCATAAATAATCGGAACCGGCTGGCCAGGATTCCAAATGTGTTCTCCACCACTCTTCGGGCTCTGGCCAGCCGGTAATTAAAAACCCTCTGTTCCGGGGTGAGGGTCCTCATCGGGAATGGCCGCATCAGGTGGTCCCCCAGCGCAAACGCTTCATCAGCGACGAACACAAATGGGAGACCTTCAACATTGTCCTCTGGAGGTGGCAAGTCCAAGCTGCCATTCTGGAGACACCTGTAGAACTCCGTCTGGGCGATCACTCCACCATCGGACATCCGGCCATTCTTCCCCACGTCCACATACAAGAAGTCGTAATTAGCCGACACCACCGCCAACATCACTATACTATTGAACCCCTTATAGTTGAAATAGTACGACCCCGAGTTGGGTGGTGGGACGATGTGGACGTGTTTCCCATCAATTGCCCCTCCGCAGTTAGGAAAGTCCCACCGCTGGGCAAAGTGGGAGGCCACAGTCTGCCATTCCTGTGGCGTGGAAGGAAACTGTTGAGGAAAAAACAATAAACATTACTATTTTTTCACAGAAACCTGGCAAGCAGATTATACACAAACATTATGGGGCAACCTCCAGATAGCATTTAATAAGGGGAATTTAACAAGGCCAAAGTATAAGGTACACCTATCATATTCCCCCTCCCCCCCTCTCATGGGCCATTTCTAACATTATAGGGGGGGGGAACTCTTGGACAGGTAACCCTCTTCACTTCATTAAGAGATGAATGCCTAAATACAGGGTATTACTTGGAACAGCCCCTCCTTAGTTACACTATTGGCAGCCCACTGGACAGGTAAGAAGTGTCATAATACAAAGATATAAATACACACTGTACACATTTCAGGACATTTGGACATTCTGCTATTACCTATCAAGATAATAATAGGATACAAAAACTTTAAACAGTACCATTGGAAAGTATACAGGCAGGCCCTTGCACTACATGCTTTGGGGAATTCATCCATAAATCTGACCAGTAAAGAGGTGGGTATAGTGTGTATGGGTTTGGCAAAGTCAGCAGATAGATGATTGAGGATAGAGAATTGGGATCAGCTGACTTAGCAGTTGGGGGAGGGAGGGTTACTAAAAATTTGGGGACACCACAAAAAAAAGCCTCTGGCACTCTGCCTGAATTTAAATAAAAAATAACATTTCCAAACATTTTAGGGGGTGTTTGGGGTAAAGCACTACTATGGAGCTGATAAAATACATTGTTAAGTGACTACATGAGGTGAATATAGGGCAGGAGACACCATGCTGGAGAGGTTATTGAAGGGCAAATATGTATGAAGGACCTAAAATAATAATTACATAAAAATCCTGCATGCATGAGAACAAAGGGGACATTGACAGCATATTCCAATCATGGTAATTAGGGAATGAGGAAAGAAATACAATATATTATCAAACATTAAATACAATAAAATGGGATATAAAAGGATAAAAATCTTACCTTCATATACTCCTTCTGCAGGACCTGGATGATGGCAGAACAGGTCTCTGGGATAATGATCCCCAGAGCCTGGGGGGAGATGCCTGTCGAGAACTTCAAGTCCTGCAGACTTCTCCCTGTGGTCAAATACCGCAAGGTAGCGACCAACCTCTGCTCCGGAGTGATGGCTTGCCTCATGCAGGTATCCTGCCTGCTAATATAAGGGGTCAGCGAAGCCAACAAACGGTGAAATACGGGGTCCGTCATCCTGAGAAAGTTCCTGAAATCATCAGGATTATTCTCACGGATCTCACGGAGCAAAGGCATATGACAGAACTGGTCACGCTGAAGCAACCAATTCTTGGTCCATGAACTCCTCCCCACCCTGTTCATGGACTGGACTTGTGTCAAGGTCAGGACCCCAACACCAAGCCCCCGCACAGCACGAACTCTACGAGGAGTACGCATACGAAACATGGCTAGAAAACGGTCGGCTGCTCAGAACGAAGTAACAGAACGCACCGAAGAACAGCAAGGCCTGTGAAGAGCGACCTGAAAACCAGTAACGAACGAACAAGAATACAATGACTACCTAAAGTCACGCGGAACTTGCTGCACGCACTGAAGAGCAGATACAAACCCACAAGCACAAACTGAACGGCAGAAAACGATCTGAAAGCCACGAGTCTGAAAAAGCACGAATCGTCTCTCACCAAACTTTTACTAACACGAGATTAGCAAAAGGAGCCCAAAGGGTGCCGCGCTTGGTTCTGAACCGGCCTTTTCTAGTCTCGTCGTACGTGGTGTACGTCACCGCGTTGTTGGCGATCGGAAATTCCGACAACTTTGTGCGACCGTGTGTAGGCAAAACAAGTTTGAGCCAACATCCGTCGGAAAAAATCCGAGGATTTTGTTGTCGGAATGTCCGAACAAAGTCCGACCGTGTGTACGGGGCATTAGAATGGCCCAGTCAAAGTTCAGACCTAAATCTAATTGAGAATCTGTGGCAAGACTTGAAAATTACTGATCACAGACGCCCTCCATCCAATCTGACAAAACTTGAGCTATTTTGCAAAGAAGAATGGGCAAAAATTTCACTCTCTAGTGTGCAAAGCTGGTAGAGACATCCCCAAAAAGGCTTGCAGCTGTAATTGCAGTGAAAGGGGCTGAATACAAATGCACGCCACACTTTTCAGATATTTATTTGTATAAATTTTGAAAACTATTTATAATTTTCCTTCCACTTCACAATTATGTGCCACTTTCTGTTGGTCTATCACATAAAATCCCAATGAAATACATTTACGTTTTTGGTTGTAATTTGACAAAATGTGGATAACTTTCAAGGGGTATGAATACTTTTTCAAGGCACTCTATGTACAAATGCCATAGCTGTAATTCTTCTTTAAGAAACCCTGGTTTAGAACATGGCCAGCCAAAAAGAAGAGATTGAAGATAGGAAAATTGTGTAGCCTGCCAATGTTGGCCTATTCTTTCTAAGACGATTGGTGCCTTGTTTTGAAGCTAACCTTCGTTCTAGAATATTATGACTCAAAAATCAAGAACATGCATGCAGAATACGTTTTTACATTTTTTTACTTTCCTGATCTGCCTGGTTTTTTTCAAGTCAGTGATGAAAAAAACTAAAGCTAGAGGATCAGAAGTCATCAACTCAGCCTGAGTTACACCTGAGTTTGAACCTGAGTTATACATTTGATCCTGTTTTTATTCTGAAAGAAGATATGTTACCTTTGCTCAACCACATATGTTACCTTTGCTCTGGCTGAAGTGTCTCCACACTCAGATGGCAGGATTAGTAGCAAGTTCAAGCTGGCTATTCTGTATCATCCAATAAAATGCTAATATTTATTATCTACATGGTAAAAAAAAATGTGATAGGCTAATGCATTTCGGCTGTAGCAGCCTTCCTCATAGCTTCCTCATTTGCATTTTATTGGATGATACTAAGTAGCCAGCTTGAACTTGCTACTAATACTGTTTGTATTCTGGGCACATATGAAAAATACTTGGACAGTGGAGATACAATTTAATATATGTAGCAATACATGTTGCCTTTAGACCGTCCATGCTTTTTTCGGCTGGTACAAAATCTCCTACCATAAGCTGAGTTTAGAAATTTTAGGTTACTAAGGTTTGATGTCTTCCTTTTTAGAGTTCCCCTGAGTCTCAACAAAACGTGTGTAAGCATGTTACAAATGCAGCCCCGGGAGATAACATTGTTAGAGATTTAAAGAATATCTAAAACCTAAAAATGAACTTCTCTTATTTGCTATCTTTTGGTCTGTTTAATATGCCACTGAAAGGGCTTTGTTATATCTGTTGAATCCAGCACTGTCCTGTGTCCTATGCACTTTGCACTTTGCAATGTTATCTATCACAGTCATATCCTCCTGCCCAGGTTACCCCTGTTAACTACAAAACAATCCCCCCATATTATGAAGATAAGAAGAGGGGGTGTAGTCCTGCCATACTTCTTGTCCTAGAGTGACCACATTGCTCTTCCACACATTCTGTAGTGAGTGAAAATTGTTACCCTAGAGCTGGAAAAGGTTAAAAAAAGAAAACTTATGCTGACACCACATCTAAGGACTGATAAGCTGCAAGATATACATTTTAGCCTTGGGTTTAGATATACTTTAAATGTTATTTACATATCTGTAGTTCTCAAAGAATTACAGGGGGAAACTAAATGAAGAGACCAATACTAAAACCAAGGATCTAGTCTAGAAACATTTAGTACATCTAACATAATTTCATCATGTATTATCAACTCTCTTGCCAGACTTCCTCAACCTAACACTTTCTCTGCACTGGTAATATCCAGTTAGAGCAACTAGCTAGAAAAGGTATGGGACACTCAAAAACACAGTAGCTTCTTAACTACTGGAAGAAATAAGGACAGCGTCCTTGAACCAGTGACCTGGGGAAAGGCGCATTTGTGAGGTTAGGCACTGCCATGGATGAGAAGGCCTGGCTCGGAGTCCCCACTCTAATTCATGCCAAAGGTGTTCTATCAGGTTGAGGTCAGGACTCTGTGCAGGCCAGTCAAGTTCCTCTATCCCAAACTCATTCATCCATGTCTTTATGGACCTTGTTTGTGCACTGGTGCGCAGTCATGTTGGACCAGAAAGGGGCAACCCCCAACGTATTCCCACAAAGATGGAAACATGAAATTATCCAAATAGTCTTGGTATGCTGACGCCTTAAGAGTTCCCTTCACTGAAACTAACAAGCCAAGCCACAACCCCTGAAAAACAACCCCATGCCATAATCCCCCCTCCACAAAATGATTTGGACCAGTGCACAAAGCAAGGTCCATAAAGACATGGACTTGACTAGCCTGCACAGAGTCTTGACCTCATCTAAAAGAACACCTTTTGGATGAATTAGAGTGGAGATTGCGATCCAGGCCTTCTCGTCCAACATCAGTGCCTGACCTCACAAATGCGCTTCTGGAAGAATGGTCAAACATTCCCATAGACACAGTCCTAAACCTTGTGGACAGTCTTCCCAGAAGAGTTGAAGATGGTATAGCTGCAAAGGGTGGATCAACTCAATATAGAATCCTACGGACGAAGACTGGGATGCCATTAAAGTTCATGTACGTGTAAAGTCAGGTGTCCCAATACTTTTGGTAATAGAGTATATATATATATTCGTGACCTGTTTATGGTAGCAGCTACTGGCGTTCCTATTGATTTAAGTGCATCAATGCATTTTGTGTGCAACAAGAATTACTTTCTATTCCCTACTATAAAATTACTGTGTAGCATGCTTTATGGAAACATTTTTATAATGCATAAACTTTATTTTGCTTTCCACAACTAAAATACAAAGATTTTCTTTTTAAACCTTACTCATCTGAGTTACTTCTGTTAGGTTAAAAAGAAGTGATATACAGTCCAGTATTTAGCTGAAATTTATATAATGCAAAAAAACTGTTAGCAAACATTATATGTATGCGGTGAATTTAGAAATGTATAGTCCCTGCTAAGCAAAATATTGATCTTTTAGAAACACTTAACCTTCAATCTGTCTTCTGTGGTGTCAGGCAAAATGTAAGTGGGAAGTGAAAATATGCTGTTCATTCTGGCAATCTTGTCCTTTGAAAAAAGCTTGTTTGGTTTCCCTTGGCATCACAGCATGTTTATAGGGGTCTGGCTTCTAACACAAATTACAGTACAAGCGAGCAATTGTTACGAATGGCCCATAGAAAGCACTTGGAGCTTGTCTGTTACTGTCAATATAAATGATTGACTCCTGTCTGCCAAGTGACTCTATCTCTCTATCCTCTTTAAAGAAACAATTTGGCTTGTCGAGCCAAAATTGAATTGATTTTGTATCCAAGTGTATTTAAAATTGTCTTTGGAGCTGCACGTGGCAGGAAACATATGCCTTATCCACGCCTCCTGAGGTGCTCATGATAGAATTATGTACCAGAGGAAAAAAAAAGATAAAACAGCCATACTTAATCATTCAGAGTATTAGAAGTCATTTCCATCTAAACACATGTGAATTCTGGCATATGATATGATGCCCTAACATTAGCCTTTCAACTTGTAGTGTATTGTTTGTATACACCTGTATGTACTTGTCAATCGCAATATTTAAGAACATATTTTCATAAGACTGGCCATAGATGGAATGTTATTTTGATGGAAAAAAAAAAACGTATTCCCCCATCCACTTAATCAAGGATTCCCCCTGCGCTATTGCATTCTGACAGCAGGGACGCTTGCGCTGTCAGAATACACTGATAAGCATTGCAGCCAATTGGCTGTATGTGCTGATCAAACAAAAATGTACCAACAGTCCCGTTCGAGAGGAGTCAATCATTAGATGGATCATTGGATGGATTCAAATCACGGCCATAGACGGATCAAAATTTGCCTGGTTCGTAGCAGGAACCAACTGAATTTTGATCCATCTGTGGACATGCTGGGTATACTGAAGTCGATTCATCGATCAACCTCAGTACAATCAGCCTGTTGGGTTTTTTTCATGCGATTACTTGCCGTCAGCTGTCAGAATACAATAGCACAGAGGCAGGGATGCAGCATCAAACTACAGCAGACACAGTGGGGGAGATTTGCAAAAAATGGAGCACTCAGAATCTGGTACAGCTGTGCATGGTAGCTAATCAGCTTCTAACTTCAGCTTGTTCAATTAAGCTTTGATAATAAAACCTGGAACCTGATTGGTTTCTGTGCAGAGTTGCACTAGATCTTGTACTCTCCAGCTTTAATAAATAACCCCCAGTGTCTCAAATTAAATGGCATGTACCTTTTAGTTCCCAAAAAATGAGAGTCATATTAGGGGGACTGGGGGATCCTAGAAAAAATCCAATTGGGTTTGGAAACAAACTTAGTGCTGCACAGGAAGCATATTAGGCTTCTGCTACTGACATCTATCAGCTTCTGATTAAAGCAGCGGGAAGCAACATGTCAGGGTATATACTTAAAGAATGTGATGTAGATGTCACAAAGCTAGATACAATGATTAGTGGATGGAAGTTTTGTGAAAAACTGAAGGAAAAATTGCCCCAAATATATGGACAAACCAGACATGCTGAATTCAAGAATGCTAAGCAAGGTAAGGAGGAAGCAGTGGGGGCATATTGGGGAAGGTTAAGTGATATGGCTGAGGAAGCAGGTACTAAAATGAAGGAATAAATAATTGCCTGTGGAGTATTTTTAATCCAAGACTCCACTCCGCCTTTTCCACCAGAATTGGAAGTAATTCCCGCTGATTTATGGGCCATCAAAAAATATGATGTAGGTCTGCTGGACTGCACCCCAGTTATGATAAAAATCAAATAAACCAGGAGCCCAACTCCCACAGATTAATCAGTACTCACTGAGTATTGCTCAGACTTAGGGGATAAAGAATCAGATCACTCACCTGAAAGCAGCAGGGGTTGTTGTACCAATTAAGTCCGAAGCCAGTACAACCCTGTTCCCACTTGCAAAGAAGCCAGATAAGAAGGGTGGGCAAGTGACACACCGCATGGTGCATGATTTGAGAGCCGTTAACAATATAACAATATAATTAAGGCAGACACCCAAATCGTGCCCATCCCCCACACTTTACCTGCCTCCAGCACCTGCTTTACAGTGATTGATCTTGCAAATGCTTTTTTTTCAGTGCCACTGCACCCAAATTGCTGGCACCATTTTTCATTTGCCCATGATGCCCAAAAGTTAGCATGGATAAGATTGCCTCAAGGCTGTGTGAGTAGCCCCTCTAAATATAATACTGTGTTAAAGCAGGTATTGGACCAATGGTCCCCCTCACACCCAAATGCAGTGTTTCTTCAGTACATAGATGATTTGCTTGTTTGTTCTGATGCAAAGGACATTTGTAGCAGAGAAACAATAAGTCTTCTCATGTTTCTCTATAACAGTAACAACAAAGTTAGCAAAGATAAGCTACAATACTGCCAAGAGAAGGTGAAGTGAAGCTCCTGCCATAGGACTTCCTGACTATACAGAGACATTCTCATTGTTTTGTCATGAAGTCAATGGATAAATGGATATGCTGCAGGTGTACTCACCCAGCTACATGGAGACAAACAGAGGCATGTGATGTATATATCAGCCTCATTAGACCCTGTCATCAAAAGCTCCCCCCAGTTGTATATGAGCCATAGCAGCCTGCATTTTTCTGCTAGACACAGTAACTGAGATTGTACTAGACTCTGCTCTGATCCTGTATGTGCCACATGCTGCACAGGAAATCATTAATCAAGTAAATACCAGACATGTCTGCCAGTAGATTTGACAAGTACCAGTCTGCTCTTTTTGCTCCATCAAATTTGACAATCAAACGATGTGTTACTTTAAATCTGGCTACTCTTCTTCCTATAATTGATTAGGAAGATGCAACAAATGGTACTTATGTGGAACCTGAGAGTTTTTCTCATGATTGTATGGCTCTGATGGAGGTAGAAAGGGCATTTGTCACACCAGCAAAAGATGAGCCTTTATCAGATTATGACAGAAACTTATTCATAGATGGTTCCAGATTTTACACTGATGTTGGTCAGTCACACACAGGGTTTACTGTAACCACTACAGATACTATTTTACTTCAAGAAGCATTGACACCCCAGATGTCAGCACAGGAAGCAGAGCTGTGTGCTGTAGTCAAGGCATGTCAACTCCTAGAGTAACTTTGTAACTATGTAAAAGGACATGCAAGGGGAAATTACATGACAGCCAGAGGAAATGCTTTAGCAGACCAAGCGGCAAAGGACGCTGCCCTTATGGCATTTGGAGTCACACACACTGTAGGGGTTACCCAGGTAGGGGGAAAGGGGAAATATTCCCTTCATCAAGAGCAGTGGGATATAGAAAATGTAATTCAGTTGCAGAACCAGGCGCCTGACGAAGAGAAGGATAAGTGGATCAAATATAATGCTACCCAAAATGAGCAGGGTCTGTGGAGCACTGAGAACAGGTGGTTTCTACCCAGGAGTTTGTACCCAGTTTTAGCACAACTGGCGTCAGTCATCTTGCTAAGGGCATGATGGTGGCACTTACTGACTGCTATTGGATAGCACCTAGATTTAGTGCACTTGCGGACAGGTTTTGTGCTTCAGGTCTCACTTGTGCTCTGTACAATGCAGGGAGGCCTGTCCATGTTCCCCAGAAGCATTTTCCTAAGCCAGATTTCCCTTTCCAAAGAATTCAAATAGACTACATTCAGATGCCCATAATAGGCACCTTTGACTCCTATGAGTATGCTCTAGTGTGCGTTGACATGTTCTCAGGTTGGCCTGAGGCCTGGCCAGTAGCTAAAGCCAATGCAAAGAAAATTTTGAATGAAATAGTTTGTAGATATGGAGTTCCTGAAACTATTGAGAGTGACAGAGGAACCCATTTTACTGGAAAAGTAATGAAAGAGGTAATGGAAGCCCTTCACATACATCAAGCTTTCCATACATCTTATCTATAATGTAGTGGTAAAGTTGAGAGACTTTATGGAATTTTGAAAAACAGATGTGCAAAAATTAAAGCAGATACAGGAAAAGGATGGGTGGAAGCTCTGCCAATAGCCCTATATGCCGTATGAACTACCCCTAAACAACCACATGAGCTGTCCCTGTATGAGATTTTATTTGGAGGGCCACCAAAACAGGGCTATATTTCCCTAACAGTTGCAGGCTTCTCATTCTAGTCTGTTAAAATATGTTCAGATTTTGCAAAGAACATTGAATAAAATACATAAAGGTGTTTACAACTCTATCCTTGACCAAGATTCTGTTTCAGGTGTTCACAGAATCCAACCAGGTAACTGGGTGGTGGTCAAGCAACACATCAGAAAGCCGCTAGAACGAAAATTTGAGGGACCACATTTGGTGCTTTTGACAACCTGTTCCGCTGTCAAGTTGAAAGGAAAGCCCACCTGGTTCATGCCAGTCATTGCAAGAAATTCCTGAAGTGATGATATCCTTTGAAATAAAACTGATGTTTCTTTTCCTGTTGTTTGTGATAATTAAGACAAGGAAAAATGACCCTTTAATCCAAATGTTAAAATTGTATGCAACCCATAGCAAAGCTAGTAACTGCTGGGTGTGTTCTCACTTACATCCCCAAACAGGAACAATACCCATTAAAGCAATGCCCTCAACTTCACTAATCCAAACAGGACCAGAATAAATGGCTCATACATAGTTTTCACAGCTGATGAGCACAGATCAGTAACTTTGATGGTTTCAAAGCACACAGACACTCCATGGATTTGTCTAAACATTACATGCCAGTTTAACTTAAAATTTACACAGTTGGGCATTTCAGATTGCACTGGAGCAAATATTACAGTTTATGGAGGAAACTATGCTCAGTATTATTGAATCCCAGATCCAAAACTAAATAGAACCCTTTATAGTACAAATTTCTCACAGTTCCCAATATGTAGAAATATTGGTTACCTGAGATTCCATGTTATTGCATCTAGTTTTTTAGGATCAGGAATACCACCCATACGTAGAGGGTTATATTTTATATATGGAGATAAAGTTTTCGCCTGGCTTCCTACTAATGTTACAGGTACATGTTATATTGGGAAGTTATTACCTGCTTTGGCTGTTCGCAAAGATAAAGTGCAGCCAGGTCAAAGTTCAGAATACCCTTTAGTGTTCAAAAGAGAGCTGTTCACTGAAGGTGACATGACATGGTCATGGTTCCCTTCCGGGACAGGATGGGGAATTGAAGCAATGAAAAGAATAAATAATTACACTAGAATTGTAGATGAGATTATTAACCTTACTACCACTGATATGGGCTTATTAAATGAAGAAATAGCTCAGCTTAAAAAAGTAGTATTAGAGCATAGATTAACACTAAATTGTCTCACTACAATTCAAGGTGGGATGTGTAAGGTTATTTACACTTAATGTTGTATATTCATTTCTGATAATGAGGACATTATTAAAGGGCATCTTGCTAAGATAAGAGAACTACAGAATAAGGCCAGAGATATTGCTAAAGATGAATGGGACCCCTTTAAGGGATTAGGTTTTGGTGATTTTTTATACGGCATAGCAACATGGTTACAGAAATGAAGCGCTTACATTGTGATGTTTCTGTTTCTCATATTTGCTATTTACTTCCTTATCAGGCTATGCTTCTGTGTGATCACCCACTGCACCAGCAGATGGTCCACCAGCCCTGATGAATCTATTATTCTGAGAAAGCTAGGAGAGAGCTGAACAGGTCGATGTCTCTCTGCGCCAATGTAGCAGGAGTTACCAGCAATCGGCTTAATGTCACGTGGAGAAGAATGATGTCAAATAAACAAAATGACATGGACTTTCACTGTATTGTTCATTTAAGCACAAGAGACTCCATCTTGTTCTACAATGCTGAAATGTGCTCTGTAACCTTCACTTAACACACAGACACAGCTTCTGCTACAACAATCTGTAGGTGATTTTGCCAAATGCTAAAAAGTATTAGATGACAGTATCGTAGATCCTTGGGGAATCTTAGGTGAATCTTCAGCAATTATGCCAATCACTGTTTTATGTACAATTTCGATATTATGATTGCATTATCTGCATTATTATCTGCCTTTGTATGTCTTGCTTGTGGCATTATCTTTCACTGTATTGTTCATTTAAGCACAAGAGACTCCATCTTGTTCCGCAATGTTGAAATGTGCTCTGTAACCTTCACTTAACACACAGACAAAACCTCTGCTAGAAACTCTCTCTATATTTACTCCCCCTCCCCTCTCTTTTACTTTTGCAATTGTTATGATATTATTTCTATTCACTAGTTTTTAATAACATATTTCTATTTGTTAGCTTTTATTAACATCTCACACCACCCCTTTCTTATCTATGTATAAAATAAAATGTAATAATTTTTAAACATTTTGGCAGAACAGATACTTTAAACACAGTGATTGTGTCTTGTGAATCTGTTCCTGCAATTGCAGAGTTAACTTCTATTCATTGAGTTTTAGCCAGAAATTTCTTCAACACTTGTAGGGAGGGGAAGGTTGGAGCTATACAATACAGCTCATTATTATTAATAAAAATGCAAAAGTAATTTATAAATAAAATGTATGTAAAATATTTATAAGGCAAGTAATTAAAGTTAACAGTTATTAACCACTTCAATACCAGGCACTTTCGCCCCTTCCTGCCCAGGACAATTTTGAGCTTTCAGTGCTGTCACAATTTGAATGACAATTGCGTGGTCATACAACACTGCACCCAAACTAAATTTTTATCATTTTCTTCCCAAAAATAGAGCTTACTTTTGGTGGTATTTGATCACCTCTGCGGTTTTTATTTTTTGCTAAACAAACTAAAAAAGACCAACATTTTTGAAAAAAAAAAAGGTTTTCTTTGTTTGTTATAAAATTTTGTTTTCTCCTTCACTGATGGGCACTGATGGGTCGGCACTGATGGGCACTGATGAGGCAGCACTGATGGGCCAAATTCTCATCAGTGCACCGATGGGCACTGATGAGGAGGCACTGATATGTAGAATTGATGGGCACTGATAGGCAGCACTGATAGGCAGCACTGATGGGCACCGATAGGTGGCACAGATATGCAGCACTGATGGGCACTGAAAGGTGGCACTGATGGGCACTGACAGGTGGCACTGATGGGCACTGACAGGCAGCACTGATTGGCACTGACAGGTGGCATAGATGGACACTAATAGATGGCACTGATGGGCAGCACTGATTGGGTAGGTATTGACAGGTGTTAATGCTGGGCACTGATTGGCACTGTGATGGACACTGATTGGCACTATGGTGGGCACTGATTTGCACTGTGGTGGGCACTGATTGGAACTTTATTGGGCACTGGTAGGGGGTTATGATGGGGCACTGAATTGGCAGCTTATGGGTACATTTGATGGGGGCTGTGCTGATAATCAGTGTGCTGAATATCAGCACAGACCCCCCCCCTGACAGGGATAGCTGCCAATCGGCTCTCCCTGTAAGCGCAAGCCGAAGCATTTCCTGGTTCACGAGATGATCAGCTGTGATTGGTCACAGCTGATCACGTGGTAAGAAGCCTCTGTCAGAGGCTGACACGCCGCACTCGCGATCGCCGCGCTGTGCACCCCCGCGGGCACTCGTCGCCATGTTATCCTGCTGGACATCATATGATGCCCAGTCAGAATAACAGAACTACTTCTCGGCCATCAATCTGTTATAGGCCGGACGGGAAGTGGTTAAAGACGTACCATGTAATGTACTCAATGTCCTCACGTATCACAAAATTACTGAGTGACATATCAGTATGGATGTCACACCACTTCCTCAAACTGAATCTTTCTAAAACTGAGCTGGTAATATTTCCTCCTCCCTGATCCCCTCCCCATGACTTTACCATTAAGATCAACTGCACAACCCTTGGTCCCTCCACACATGCCAAGGTGCTGGGTGTAATCCTAGACTCTGACCTCTCTTTCACCCACATCCAATCACTGGCTATATCTTGCCGCCTTAACCTCAGCAGCATTTCAAGAGTTCACCCTTTCCTGACGAATGACACCACAAAACAACTTATTCACTCCTTGGTTATTTCCTGCCTTGATTACTGCAACTCTCTCCTCACTGGCCTACCTTTACACAAACTATCCCCCCTTCAGTCTATTATGAATGCTGCTGCTATACTAATACACCTTACTAAACGATCTGTGACTGCTGCTCCTCGTTGCCAATCCCTTCACTGGCTTCCACTACCCCACCGTATAAAATTCTAAATACTTACCACAACATACAAGGCCATCCACAACATTGCCCCCAGTTACATTGCCAACATCATCTTCAGATATCACCCAAATCGGAACTCCCTGCCCCAATATGTCCAGTCAGCCCACACCCTGTCCGACTTTAGGCAATCCCTGAAAACTCAGTTATTAAGGGAAGCCTATCCCACCTCCACCTAAGAACCATACCCAAGCCACCTCCATCAATTTACCTGTAGCTTTACCACCTACCCCTCCCTTTAGATTGTAAGATCCATGAGCAGGGCCCTTCTGTCTCTTCTGTATTGAACTGTATTGTAATTGTCTGTCCCCTCTCTATATTGTAAAGCACTGTGTAAACTGTTGGCGCTATATAAATCCTGTATAATAATAGTGTGAACGGCTTGATACACTGCAAACATACACACAGCCATGGTTTATAAAGAATAACTCTGGGATCGGCAAAAAAATCCCCCATTAGTACACCCCCCTACACAAAAAACTAAACAGTTAATACATTTGTGAAATTCCTTACCATTAAAGAGAAAAGTCTAATTGAATTTTCAGGAAGTCATCTCTAATTCAAAAAAATGTTAGCATCTGTTCTGTCAAGGAGGAGGTGTTACACTTGGGGTTACATCATATCCTTACCTCCCTCTCTACACAATAATGAAACTATGCTTCCCATCATGCTTTGGGAAATGCAGTGAATGTGGGAGGGTACACTAGGCCTGTACATGTTGAATATGAACATCATGCCAAGTGAATGTCACTCATTCCCCAGCAGCTATGGAGTTAAGTCTGTATAGCTGCCCAGTTCCTTCCCCTTTCTCCTCTGCTTATACAGAAAGATTATAAAACTCTTTATCTCTCCCCTGAGTCTCCAGTGATAGTCTCCAGCATAGTTAATACTGATCTCTGAAGTCTGGGCTGTCATAGTGCCTTCTTAATGTCACTAGTGAGATCTGTACCCCCTGCCTGTCTGTGTGATTGCCCGGCATGTATGGGGTCAAATGGTTTAAGAGAACTTGTCAGCTCCAACTGGGCTGCCTAGTGTTGTGGGTGTTGATTTCATCTGGAAGAATGTTTTTGGTGTAGGTTTCTTGGGAACAATTAACACCAAAGACCAATTTTATCCACACCTGTTTGACAGGTGCAGTTTTTGACAGAAAGGCCAATTCTTGCTTTCATCAAGAGTACCTTGATAGGGTTACAGTGTGAAGGCACCACAAACATACAAAGAGTTTTTCCCGATGAAATCAACACCCACAAAGCTTGGCGTCCTAGACTTTCAGAAGTTTGAAATCCAGAAAGCACTTAATCAGCGACATTGGTATCAGGGGCTTTATAGCTGCTGCTAATCCAGAACTGATTAATTTTGATAAATGTCAACTGGTCCATGGAGCCTGTGGACAGATGCTCTATTTTATCTGTCACAAAACCTCCATTAACACTGAATGCCCATTTGGAAAGCACGCTGGATGCAGACAGCCCAGCGATTCTATTGCATACTGGGCAAGTTCTGGACAGTGGTCTATTTTCATGGCCCAGTAACCCAGTGGATCATCAACTGGAAAGCTCTCCATATCTGTTTTCACCCCTAGATAATCTCCAACCATATGAAGAAGGTGCTGCTGATGGGATGTGGAAGCTAACAGCCCTGGGCTCCAAGGACTAAAAAAATTTTGAAAGGCATCACTGAGGCGGCCCTTTTCTCCACCGCTGTTCTCTTGACCAACATAAGCCCCAAAATGATGTTTTCCACCAGAGTGTAACCTACCAGATTCGGGAATGGTGTTACATAAACTCCTCTTGAAAGTGTTCTCAAGAGATTTCATCTTCTGCTCTGTCTGTGGGGAGGAGTTCTGAGACTTTCCCCTTGTAACGGTGGTTAAGGAGGTTTGCCAACCAATAGTGATGCTTTTCCTTGATGCCACGTATTCTTTGGTCCTTTTGTAGGCTTTAAAGAATGAGGGAGCCCATGCACCGCAAGTTTGCTGAGGCATGAAGTGGCAGACTCCTCGGGGTCACTGAGGATTACAGTATCTGGAACTGCCTCTTCCCAGCCACATACTACTCCCAAGGGTTCTGGCAATGTAAAACCATCGGTTAAGGGTTGATGTATGTTTTGCTCTGCTTCAATGCCTCCAAAGCTGCCAAAATCCTACTCTTCCTTCTCCTCCTTTCTCTCCTCTTGCGTGTTCTGTGGCGTAGGAAGTTTGGTGTTTGCATAAAGCGGGCCTTGGGAAGAAAGGAAGTCCCCCTCTTCCTCTCGCTGCTCTTGCTGCTCTTTCTCAAGTTCCCTATCAATAATGCTATGCAGAGTCTGCTCCAGCAGGAACACAACAGGGATTGTGTCACTGATGAATGCATTGTCGTGGCTCAGCATCTTTGTGGCCTCCTCAAATGGTGACAGTACAGTGCATGCATACTTTATCAGCAGCCATTGGCATGGGGAAAAAAGCGGAGCCAGCCTGAGCCTGTCATTGTGCCATGCTCACACAGGTACTCATTGATGGCCCATTGATGGTTTCACCTGGTGGGCATGTGACAAATTAGGCGGTATACGGGCAGGTGGAATTTCAGCCATACGAGCACTGGCTGTGTATGACTGCCTGAAATGGCTATGGACTCTTCTGGCCTGCTTCAGCAGATCTTCCAATCCTGGGTACCTATTTAAATAACAATGCACCACCAAATTGAGAACATGTGCCAGGCATGTGTCAACTTTCCCTGTCTAAGGGCAGACAGGAGGCTTGTGCCATTATCGCACACCACCATTCCTGACTCCAGCTGGCATGGCTTTAACCACCTCTGGGCCTACCTCTGCAGAGCTGCAAGAATCTCTGCTCTGGTGTGGCTCCTGTGCCCTAGACAGACAAGCTGAAGTACTGCATGGCACCTTTCAGCCTGACTCATTGAATAGCCCCTTAAATGCTTAAGGGGTACTTGTAGTTCATGGGACAATTCAGCAGAGGAGGGCATAGAGGAGGAGAAGGAGGAAGAGGAGGGGGTGGAGTTGCTAGCAGAGTTACCTAGTGTGCTGTGAACAAAATATATTGTCCCTTAACATGCTTGCTGGACCACGTGCCAGCAGTAACGAGAACCTTCAGGCTGACTGCCTTGCCCAATGATGACGCAACATTGCCTTTCACGTGATGGTAGAGAGCTGGAATAGCCTTACCTGAAAATAAATAGTGAATGGGACCCTGTCATTGCAGTACAGCACATTCTGCAAATTCATGGATAGGGGCAGAATTCACCAGACAGAAAGGCAGGAGTTGTAAAGCCAGCAGCTTTGACAAGCTTGAATTTAGATGCTGGGCATGTGGGTGACAGTGACTGTATTTTTTTCTTGCTGCAGCAGATGAGGCAAAAATATTTGCCTGATGTAGTCTACAGCTGGTGGTGTGTTACTGCCAGATGTGCTGCAAGGACCTGGGACACCCTGCACTATACCCTCATCCATCATGTCAGTGGAGGCTGCTGAGAGGCCATGAGGTATAGAGGAAGTAGACCAGAAAGGTTAGGAGTGAGGAGGAGCAGAATTGCGTCCCTTTTGTGTGGCTTTCAGGTGCTCTTGCCAATGGGCTGAATGGTCGGAGGTTAAATCCCTTGTCAAGTATGTGGTAGCCAAATGTCTGGTGTCTTTGCCGCACCTAACGTGCTTGAGGCAAAGTTTGCAAATTGCAACAGTGCGATCAGCTGCATATATGCTAACTAAGGCCCAAACAGCTGAGCTGTGGAAAGTGGGCCGGGAGATAAGAGTTCCACAATCTGGTGGAATAGGGTGGCTGCTCTTTATTCTTCTGTGATGGCTGCCTCTTTGGGGTTGTGCCTCACCCTAACTTTCCTCCTCTGCTCTATCCAGCACCCAAGTTGCATTAGTGACCTCATCATCATCATCATCCCCTCCATCCTCATTATCACTGTAGATAACTTGCCCCCCACTCTGTCTGCTCTCCGCTGTCTCCGTCCTGTCCTCAGGTAAGTGAGGTGGGGGTGGGGGGGTTCAGGGACCAGGGGCAGACTGACCTTTCAGTAGGGAGCCCCATGAAAGGCTTCTGGGAGGACAGGGGGATGGAGTAAGCGGGACGGTCCTGTGCGGAGAGAGAGAGCCAGAGACAGCCTCGGGAGGAGGAGGACATGTCCCAAACCAGTGAGAGAACTCAGGGCAGGGGTCGGCATCAGTTCACAGCACCGCTGAAAAATAGGCAGCATGTGTGACTTGTTTTATTTTTTTGTATTTTTTTCTTGCTGCAGCAGATGAGGCAAAAAAATTTGCCTGCTGTAGTCTACAGCTGGTGGTGTGTTACTGCCAGATGTGCTGCAAGGACCTGGGACACCCTGCACTGTACCCTCATCCATGTCAGTGGAGGCTGCTGAGAGGTCATGATGTATAGAGGAGGTAGACCAGAAAGGTTAGGAGTGAGGAGGAGCAGAATTGCGTCCCTTTTGTGTGGCTTTCAGGTGCTCTTGCCAATTGGCTGTATGGTCAGAGGTTAAATCCCTTGTCAAGTATGTGGTACCCAAATGTCTGGTGTCTTTGCCGCACCTGATGTGCTTGAGGCAAAGTTTGCAAATTGCAACAGTGCGATCAGCTGCATATATGCTAACTAAGGCCCAAACAGCTGAGCTGTGGGAAGTGGGCCGGGAGATAAGAGTTCCACAATCTGGTGGAATAGGGTGGCTGCTCTTTATTCTTCTATGATGGCTGCCTCTTTGGGGTTGTGCCTCACCCTTACTTTCCTCCTCTGCTCTATCCAGCACCCAAGTTGCATTAGTGAACTCATCATCATCATCCCCTCCATCCTCATTATCACTGTAGATAACTTGCCAATATGCTGCGGCTGGGGGAACATGACTGCCAATTTGTTATTTACTAGTGTTCTCCCCTCTCTGTACGCTCATGTTCCTACCTTCCTCAACCTCAGAACCAAAATCTGAATCAAGTAGTGGTTGTGCATCATCAAGTAGCAAGTGGCTGACGCTGTGTTCAAATATCTGACTCCTCCATGCCTGATGCTGGGGTTATGGCAGGAGTAGCTGTGGACAAGGAGGCAGAATAAGCCTCTCTGGCAGCGACAATGGACTGGCACTAGTCTCTGCTTGGGTGATGGAGGATGAGGATGAAGAGGATGGTATAGTAAGCCAGTCCACCACCTCCTCTGCATGCTCTGGCTGGATGGCACGGGCAACATCACTAAACAGAGAAAATTTTTGCCCTGTCTGAGAACGGACCACCTTTGCCTGTGGACACATACGCTGCTGGCCCCCTCACAGTGCTATGGAAACGTCCGCCTCTCCTTGTTGGCCTCCCAGACGCTTATGAACAAACTGTAATAAAGAGTAAATGTGTACGTGGATTCACTTTAATCAATAGGAAATGGTGTTTGGTGCACTTCAACTTGAGTACTCAGTACACAGACACACTCCACTGACGCACTACAATATACTGCAGTAAAATTGCACTGACGCATTGCAATATACTGTGGTAAACATTCACCAACTCACTGAAACATACTGCGTTAAACATGCAGTAACGCACTGACATCAACTGCATTAAATGTACAATAACACGCTTAAGTATACTATGTTAAACATGCAGTAATGCACTGTCATATACCGCATTAAAGGAGCAGTAACACACTGAAATATACTGCATTAAATGTGCAGTAACACACTGAGATATACTGTGTTAATTGTGCAGTAACGCATTCAATTATACTGCATTAAACCTGCAGTAACGCACTGATAGATACTGTGTTAAACATGCACTAATGCACTGATATATACTGCATTAAACGTGCAGTAACACGCGGCTATATACTGCGTTAAACATGCAGTAATGCACTGATAAATATTGTATGAAACGTGCAGTAATGCACTGATATATACTGTGTGAAACCTGTAGTAACGCACTGATATATGTATACTGCGTTAAACGTACAGTAACGCACTGATATATACTGCATTAAACATGCAGTAACTCACGGATATATACTGCGTTAAATGTGCAGTAGCGCGCGGATACATACTGCGTTAAATATGCAGTAAGGCACTGATATATACTGCGTTAAACATACAGTAACACCCTGATATATACTGCAGTAAACGAGCAGTAATGTATGGATATATACTGCATTAAACATGCAGTAACGCACTGATATATATACTGCGTTAAATGTACAGTAACACACTGATATATACTGCATTAAATGTACAGTAACACACTGATATATACTGCAATAAACATGCAGTAATTCACTGATATACGTATACCGCGTTAAACATACAGAAACGCACTGATATATATTGCATTTAACGTGCAGTTACTCATGGATATATACTGCGTTAAATGTGCAGTAACGCACGAATATATACTGTGTTAAACATGCAGTAAGGCACTGATATATACTGCGTTAAACATACAGTAACACACTGATATATAATGCGGTAAATATGCAGTAATGCATGGATATATACTGCATTAAACATGCAGTAACGCACTGATATATACTGCATTAAAGTGTGGTAACGCATTGATATATACTGTGTTAAACATACAGTAACACACTGATATATACAGCACTTGACATGCAGTAACGTACGGATATATACTGCGTTAAACATGCAGGAATGCACTTATATATACTGCATTAAACATGCAGGAATGCACTGATATATACTGCGTTAAACGTACATAAGCACACTAATGTATACTGCATTAAATGTGCAGTATTGCATGCATATATACTGCGTTAAACATGCAGTAATGCACGAATATATATTGTGTTAAACGTGCAGTAATGCACTGATGTATACTGCAGGAAACCTGCCCTGACAAATTAAACTGACACTAAAGTAAGAATGAATGCAGCATGTGTGACTTGTTTTATTCATCTCCCTCATGTCAGTGAGAACAGCAATGTTAAAGCCTCTGCTACACTGCATAACTATGCTTTCCAGCAGGTGGTTTGGGTGCTGTTTTACCCAAATGCAGCTGGAAGTCAATTGGTCTGCTGCCCTGTCACTCAGCTCTGCACCTGTCACCTCCTCAAGTCCAGGCTGTGCGGGAAGTACAATGTGCAGCCTGGAGAATAAAATGTCTGTTGGAGCAAGAGAGGTAAGAGCCAGTGGCCCTTCTTGTGAGCCAGTGGCCCCTCTTGTCACTGTTGTACACTGAACCCTGTTTACCATTAATGATGAACATGAGTGCAGAGGGGGTGAAGCAATGCAACATGTGTGATGGAACATGGGGAGTAGAGAGGACCCTGTATGTATGTGGGGGGGGGGGGCACTGTACTTCATATAATGGAGGCCCCTGTGTGTCCTGAGCAGGGTCAGTGTACTCACAATGGGGGACCCTTTGTCATGTGGATTAGGGAGACTGCACTCATATTGAGAGACTCCTGTGTGTCCTGAGGATGGGGGCACTGTACTTATAATGGGGACCCTCTGTGTGACCTCAGGATAGCGACCTTAATTCATATTATAATGGGGGGACCCCTGTGTGACCTTGGGATGGAGACTTTGTACACCTTGTAATGATGGGCACACTTTGTGACCTGAGAATTAGGACTTTATAATTTGGGATCCCCTTTCTGCTCTGAGTGGAGGCTCTGTGTGCCTTATAACAAGGGGTCCACTCTGTGACCTGAGGATGAGCATAGACTCTGCACTCTATAATGGGGAAGCCCCTGCATGCCCCAAGGATGGGGGCACTATATATCTTATAATGGGGTGTCCTCTGTGTGACCCTCTGTATTTATGGGGAACTCTGTATGTCTTAAAATAGGGAATCCCCTGTGTGTCCCAAGGATGGGGGCACTATACGTCCTATAATGGAAACCCCCAGGTGTTGTGAGGATGGGAGGCACTGTATGTCTTAGAAAGAGGGACCCTTTGCATGACTTGAAGATGGGTGCACTGTACATCTTATCATGTAAATTTCCTGTTTGACCTGAGTGTCACTCTCTCACCCCCTCTTTTTCTCACTCGCCTCCATCTCTCTCTCATCCCCCTTCTCTTCTTTCTCAGCCCCCCTCTCTCTCAACCCCCCTATCCCACCCTCTTTCTCCCCCCTTCTCTCTCTTTCATCCCCCTTTCTCCTCCCACCTCTTCCCCCTCCATCTGATCTCCCCCATCTCTCTACCCTAGCCTGTCTACATACTACCCTAGCCTGTCCACATACTACCCTAGCCTGTATACATACTACCCTAGCCTGTCCATATACCTGCGAGCTGGTGCCGCCACTATTTGTCTTCAGGCCAAGTCCAGAGGCACAGGTGTGGGCGGAGAGGCGCCACAAAAACCTCCACCCCTGCCACCTCCACCGTATACATGGGTAGGACAAAGGGGGTGGAGCCATGGAGGGGGCAGCAAAATGAGGTTTAGCCTAGGGTGTCTAAAATCCTTGCACCAGCCCTAGCTAGCAGCACTAAACAGAGCCCTGTTCTATATCCCTCCACGCCAATATCACACTGCAAATGGCCGCTATGGGGAGAATATTTTTATAGTGTGTGGCAGGACTAAGAGCAATGAGCCATGATTGGATAGAGTCATCAATATTTTCTCCAATCATGGCTCTGACACTGCTCTGTGCTCTGATTGGGAAAAGCTTTCAGTGTTTCAGCCAATCTGGGCTTCCAATGCACTGTGTGGTGGCACAGTGCATTGTGATCATTAGGCGGGCGAAACAAACGACCAAACACCCCAATAATTCGGATGTTTGTTGAACAGGCAAACAGCCAATGCTCGGGCCGAACCGTTCGCCAAACTCTACTGTACATATATTAAAATTATATATAAAATATACAGTATATACACATACATTATTTACATATATTAAAATTCATCTACTTAAACGCTTCCCGCCCACCGGCCATCAAATGACAGCTGGGCGGCCCGGCTCTCGTTCTGGGTGGACGTCATATGATGGCCTCCCAGAACGACCGCCCTCGCTTGCCCGTGGGGGTGCGCATTGCGGCGATCGGTGGTGCGGCATGTCAGTCTGACACACCGCTAAACTGATCTCGGTAAAGAGCCTCTGGCGGAGGCTCTTTACCACATGATCAGCCATGTCCAATCACGGCTGATCATGATGTAAATAGGAAGAGCCGTTGATAGGCTTTTCCTCACTCGCGTCTGACAGACGCGAGTAGAGGAGAGCCGATCGGCTACTCTTCTGACAGGGGGAGTCTGTGCTGATTGTTTATCAGCGCAGCCCCCCTCGGATGCCCACCCAGGACCACCAGGATGCTGCCAGGACTACCAGGGATGCCACCACACTGGACCACCAGGTATGCCACTCTAGACCACCAGGGAAATGTCAATCAGTGCCTAGGCAGCTGCCAATTAGTGCCCATCCCCAATGCCTGCCAGTGCTATTAGTGATGCCTATCAATGCCATCTATCAGTGCCGCATATCAGTGCCCAGCAGTGTCCAGCAGTGCCCAGCAGTGCCACCTATCAGTGCCCAGCAGTGCCGCCTATCAGTGCCACCCATAAGTACCCATTAGTGCAGCCTTTCAGTGCCCATCAGTGTCGCCTATCAGTGCCCACCAGTGCCACCCATGAGTGCCCATGAGTGCCGCCTATCAGTGCCACCAATCAGTGCCACCTATCAGTGCCACCTCATTGGTGCCACCTCATCAGTGCCGCCTTATCAGTGCCCATCAGTGCTGCCTTATGAGTGCCCATCAGTAAAGGAGAAAACTTAATTACAAAATTTTATAACAGAAACAAAAGAAAAACTTTTTTTTTTCAAAATTTTAGGTCTTTTCTTATTTGTTTAGCAAAAAATAAAAACCGCAGAGGTGATCAAATACCACCAAAAGAAGGCTCTATTTGTGGGAAAACATGATAAAAATTCTGTTTGGGTACAGTGTAGCATGACCTTGCAATTGTCATTTAAACAGCGACAGCCATGAAAGCTGAAAATTGGCTTGGGTAGGAAGGGGGTGTAAGTGCTGTGTATTGAAGTAGTTAAACATCTACTGGAACTGAAGTCTACATTTTAAAAAATACAAACAGGATGGCTCTGTATTGCAATATCTCTTCTCCAATAAAGTAAAATGATCTGCCTGCTTGTGGTCTTCTTTAAAATGCACACTGAGCTGTGCATGCGTACCTTAGCTATTTTAGTAGAGTGCCTGTGTGCTGGGATGTCTGAAGTCCTGTACATTCGTAGTAGTTATGTCATCCCACACCAGCAAATCAGAGTAGCCAAAGACCGATACCTACAAGAAACTGGGGAGAAGGTTTCTCATTAGCGTAAGACTGTTGGAGCAAAGGCAAGTATTGCCGAGTTTAATTATGCTTTAAAGTAAAGGTAAAACTGGGTGGGGATGGATTATCAGTTTTTATTGCTGTTTGTGTTCCTATTAAGTAGATTCACCCTCTCTATTTGTCCTGTTTACTTTTTTTCTTTGAAAGAAGAAAATCACAAATTTTGGGTTGTCCCCAGAAAAGTAATAGAGGGGAAATCTTCCAATGGGGACACTGGTTCTAGTGACCCGGGGTCCCCAAGGGATTTCCTTAATTTGCAGGGATTTTTTCTCACTTCCTGTTTGGCTATGAAACAGGAAGTAAAGGGTAATTCTCGGCAATGGGACACAAATTGAGAAAAAATCTGAAACCCTCCCTTGGTCTATCCAAAATGGAAAAAAAAACATTCTTTTTGCCTATAGTTCTACTTGAATTATGTTCTGCTTTCTATTGTTGCAAAAAAAAAAAAAAAAACATATGGGTTTTTTCACTGTGTCAGGCCCCTCCATATAAAAGTCCTTTGGTGTTGTAACAGATATGGATTAGTTAGGGAAAATTTACAGAAGGCAGAAAAAGTTAGGTGTTCATGTTGTTGCTCATTGCCTTTGCATCAAAAATGTCTCTCTATGTTTACATGTAGCCACAGTCACACAGACAGTGTTTTCTACAGCTGTCTAAGTAGCACTTACACCAAAGGAGCTACTGATGTGTGAGTACCCTCTGACTCACCAAGGCTGAAGGACAGCAGAGCAATAAGCAATAATAATGATGGCAAACTGCCAATAACACAGCTTACAAATGAAATATTATCAAAAACATTTATAAAGGGTACTTGAAAACTTGCTTCAAATGGGAAAAGTCTACACATCCCAGGCCCTGAGTTCAAGAGGTGCCCTAAATATGGGATACATACACACAGGGGCTATAAGTCACAGTCCCTCCTAATCAACCTCTCAATAGGCAATGGTAGATAATTGTTGGTTGCCAGTGTTGGGGCTCAAAACTACATTGGAGCACTCTATACGGAGTTTTTGAAATTCCAATAGAAAGAAGAGAATACTGCACAGAATGAATTCCTGGGGGTCCCAAAAGAGATGATGTTGTTACCCCCTCTTATCCCTCCTGCACAGTACACTGGATATACAGGCAGGCTAACTCTTGTAGGCTCTGATGGTGGTGACAGCTCCCCTGAACACAGTAGCAGTACCCTTGGTGAAACAGAAAACCTCCTGGGTAAGAATGTTCTCTCTTGCAGCTAGCTGGGCCTTGCTGCTCTATGGCAATGTGAGCCTTAACACAGCAAGGTCCCACCTTGGCTGGGAAATGGGAAACAGTTTCTCACCAACAATGGCATACAGTCCTCCACCCATGCCTCTTGTGGGCACCTCTGCTCCAGGCCACAATCTTCTACTCACACTCAGTGGTCTATCCAGCAATGGTGGTGTCTGAGCAGGTGTAACATTTCAGTCGGAAATAGTAAAAAGCAGGGCACAAGCACCAAGCACAAAAACACCTTTATTAAAAGCAGCACATTTACATGTCAGAAATCACCAATCCACCAGTGGATAGTAACACAGCAGGTTGAGACGCCAGAGCTGATCAGCTGAAGATACACAGAGGCAATGGGTGGCTGCCAAGCATGCATCAGTAGGGGCTCCAAAACTCCAGCAGGTAGTGTGGACTGGCTCCAGCTGCACTGTGAAGATGACAGCTGGTAGAACCCTATGGTGATGTCAGGAGGGGAGAAGCATAATGCGTTTCAGGGGACATGACCCTCTTTATCAAATGCAAAGGGAAATGCAAGGGGAAGGAGAAGGGGATGGGAAAAAAGCCCAGAAACCAAGCTTCTGCATTCTTGGCAATGTCACAATAGTACAATACACAGGCACATTATGGTAGGCAATCCACTAAGTGTAAATTATGTATACAAAACTAAACTACTACCCTTACCATAAAAAATAAAAATCACTAAAACGTGTTCACAACTAAGTGAAGTGAAACTGGACGTGTAAAAAATATAAATATATATAAACAAAAAGGGGAAAATAAATGTATGTATACCCTAATAGGTAAAAAAGTGTATTACAATGTGTCTAATTAAGACTAATAAACAACATAAATAAGAGGTTAATGAGATGCGTGTCCCCCTCAACCAGCCAACCCAAAGACCATTATAAACATATTCAATAAACCATAAATAATGAGTGATTAAATATGCAAATACTCCACAGTATAGTATGTGCAGAAAACTAAATTAATATAAACACACCCTAAAAAATGTGCAGGCAATCCAAAGTTAATATTTAATAATGGTGAGTGTCCAATAAAAAGTCCAAAAAACACTGGCCATGAATGACCATAAAAATGTGCAAAAATGTCAATCTATCAATAAATTGAAAAAAGAAGGACAAAAATATGATCCCAAATGTCCAAGAACCAGGTGACTTCGGTGCAACACAAATATGGTGACTGTAGTGCTCCCCCAATGGGTCCCCACTCACCGAAAGTAGTTACCCCTGCAGGGGTAGTAGGCAAAAGAGTGGGCAGCTCCAGTTGGATCTTCACCTTGGTAGACCGTGCTGTGTTTTCTATACCTCCATATCCAAAAATACACTTTAATGAATTTTAGTGCACACAAACAATATAATACCCACTTGTTCGATAAAATATAAAAGTTGTTACGCCGAGCACGTAGATACCAAATTAACTTTGTGCATACCAAGCACATTCACTCATCACTAATTATGAGTAGTTATAACAATACTTTTCGGAGCAAATAGCAAACAGCCCTCTGTTGAGTGAGAAAAATAAAACAATAGTATTGGATAGGATTTTTTTATTTCTTCACTTATTACAAGGTTCCTATAGCTATATGCATAATAGAGTCCGTTTGGTATTATTATTTTTCTTAATTCATTTCCCTGTTGTGTTATATAGCATTTGATGATATATATCAGTATAACTACTTGGCTTACTGTAATCAGGTAGCATTTACTTGACCCACTGAGCAGGGAACTGACATTATAATTTATTCTTGTAGTAAAGCACATCATCATCAACTGTCTGAGCTACATAATCACAGTACCTTTGTGTCAGACAGTAAAACTGCTTAAGCCATCTGTTGCAGAATCAACATCTTTCATAAGAAGACAATCACAACTACTCCAACTGCAATAGTATAGACAATGTAATGAAACAGCAAAAGTTACTTTTTACAGAGGAAGGTTCTACAAAGTACTGTTTTTAACTTCTACCTATAGTTACAGTGCCTTGCAAAAGTATTCACCCCCCTTGGCTTTTTACCTGTTTTGTTACATTACAGCCTTTAGTTCAATGTTTTTTTTTATCTGAATTATATGTGATGGATCAGAACACTATAGTCTAAGTTGGTGAAGTAAAATTAGAAAAATATACGCATAAAACTATTTTTCAGAAATAAAAAAATGATAATTGGCATGTGCGTATGTATTCACCACCTTTGTTATGAAGCCCATAAAAAGCTCTGGTGCAACCGATTACCTTCAGAAGTCACATAATTAGTGAAATGATGTCCACCTGTGTGCAATCCAAGTGTCTCATGTTCTGCCCTTACATATACACACCTTTTTGAAAGGCCCCAGAGGCTGCAACACCTAAGCAAGAGGCACCACTAACCAAACACTGCCTTGAAGACCAAGGAACTCTCCAAACAGGTAAGGGACAATGTTGTTGAGAAGTACAAGTCAGGGTTAGGTTATAAAAAAATATCCAAATCTTTGATGATCCCTAGGAGCACCATCAAATCTATCATAACCAAATGGAAAGAACATGGCACAACAGCAAACCTGCCAAGAGATGGCTGCACATCAAAACTCACAGACCGTGAAGTATTGACTTTAGGGGGGTGAATAATTATGCACATTGACTTTTTCTGTTATTTTGTCCTATTTGTTGTTCGCTTCACAATAAAAAAAAAAAAAAACATCTTCAAAGTTGTGGGCATGTGCTGTAAATTAAATGATGCAAATCCTCAAACAATCCATGTTAATTTCAGGTTGTGAGGCAACAAAACACAAAAAATGTCAGAGGGGTTAATACTTTTGCAAGGCACTGTACATGCAAAGTAAAACAATGTAGCACTAAGCATTCTAATCCTTTAAAATAATATTTACAAATTCAGGAGAAAGATATCTTTGGATCTATTAAAGTAATACAACACATTGTAAGATTGCTAAACAAGTGCAAAAGTATCCCCAATATTCTCTAGATCGAACCTGAATAAAGAAATAAAAAAAGGTGATATCGTTTACAGTATGTGCAGGTTTAGAAAATACCACAATATATAGCCTATTTTACTAGTATCTGGAATGCAAGATGTCATCTTTACATGCATATAATGAATAGGATAGCTACAAATGACTGTAGTAGTCGCCACTACTACAGCAGTCTTTCGGGTCCAGTGCTGAGGGTGACACTGGCTCAGCACTGCTGCAATTTAGAGACAGCCTTGTGTTTTTGTTCAATGAATATAAGAAATTCTCTGATTGTACAAGGTGGAGAGGTGGGACATCATGATCTCCGCCACGTCCAAGAAGAGAATTCCTTTTATTCATTGAAAAAATACAAGGCTTTCTCTGAATGTTGGCACTGGACCCAGAAGACCACTTCTACCCTGTTGGATTTTTACTGCTTAATCAGCTCAGCAGGCTAAAATTTGCAGCACTGATCAATGTATTCTTACGGCAGGGAAGTCTACCCACTGTGGCATCTAGTGGCCACATCCTGAGTTAAAAGGGCACATTAAAATACACTTTGGTTTGATTTAGGCTAGCCATACACCTTTAGATTTCTCACTTTCAGTCCTGCATGCTAAACAAGAGAAATCATCTCACTGCCCCATCCACTCTAAACATAGTGGATGAAGGAATCTCTATTGCGTGCTATTTTATTCAGCAACCAGCATGACTAGCTAATGACTGCTGAACACCCAAACAGTGACCGCATATTATTGGAGTCAATAACTGTTTATCTGAAAAATTCAACAAAATCAATTTAAAAAATGACTTTTGTCAAATTGGGTGGTGCCTACAGTTCAAAATTTAAGTGTTCCTGCTGTATGGCCAGCTTTAATAGTGCAACACATATACTCATATATGGGTATGATATATGAGTATTGGGTATGATGTACACTAATTTCATATGGGTATGATACATAGATGTATTTTTATATATGTGCATTGGTACTCATAGATTGTCATAATAAGACAGCCCTTGTTGATTGCTTGTGCTGAGAAGCGCACCCGGATGCCGGAAGCATCTGACGTATCTCGGGTGACTCTCAGCATGTAGGAATCCATAGCGAGGCGTGGTTTCGCTTCAGGATTACTTAAGGAGGTGACGTAGTGCGCCGCCTGTGCCCCTGGAAGACGTGATGATGTCACAAAATGAGTAGGGTGGAGCCAGATGACGCGCTGACGTCACCCCCATACAGTGTTACATTCCATTAGGACGGGTTTGTCCGTGCTCCTGTGGCCAAGGAACCGGACTTAAGGCTATTTTATCTTCAAACGATATGTGAGTGTTCATTTTATGTATTTAATTTTAAATAAATCTCTACGGTTTTACACTATGTGAATTCCCCTTTTGTATTCTATGGTGTATCCCTGCCATAAGTTCTGTTGGTGTGGCTGATGGTGTGATGACCTCTAGTGGATGCCGGTAGAAGCTTCTATTGTTTGCCCTACAAGTTTGCCTGCTTGCTGTGATCCTCTGTAGTGGGGGGTCATGGCCATCCGGTAAGGAGTAACCCCTTCGACTCTCGGTGGTGGATCCTCCTTTATAGTCACGGATTATTTATCAACTATCACTTGGACTTTTTTATCTGCGGGTTATTTGGAGTCACTACTATACTTTATTCATTTCACTTGTTGGGACAGTTTGGTGGACTACATTAAGCTCTTATTCACATTTATTTTTTTTACACACATTAATAAAAGTATCTTCACTTATGATTTTTATGTAATTTTTTTATATGTATTAGCGCAACCCTCTTATTTTTTATAAACAAGAGAAATCATCTCACTGCCCCATCCACTCTAAACATAGTGGATGAAGGAATCTCTATTGCATGCTATTTTATTCAGCAACCAGCATGACTAGCTAATGACTGCTGAACACCCAAACAGTGACCGCATATTATTGGAGTCAATAACTGTTTATCTGAAAAATTCAACAAAATCAATTTAAAAAATGACTTTTGTCAAATTGGGTGGTGCCTACAGCTCAAAATTTAAGTGTTCCTGCTGTATGGCCAGCTTTAATAGTGCAACACATATACTCATCAGCCACTTTATTAGGTACACCTTGCTAGTACCGGGTTGGAGCCCATTTTGCCTTCAGAACTGCCTTAATTCTTTGTGGCATAAATTCAACAAATTGTTTCAAACTTTCCCCAGAGAGTTTAGTACATATTGACATGATTGTATCATGCAGTTTCTGATGATTTGTCGCCTGCACATCCATGATGCAAATCTCTCGTTCCACCACATCCCAAACGTACTCTATTGGATTGAGATCTGGTGACTGTGGAGGTCATTGGAGTACAGGGAACTCATTGTCATGTTCAAGAAACTAGCGGTGAGATGATTTGAGCTTCATGACATGGTGCATTATCCTGCTGGAAGTAGCCATCAGAAGATGGGTACACTGTAGTCATAACGGGATGGACATGGTCAGCAACAATACTTAGGTAGGCCGTGCCGTTTAAACAATGCCCAATTGGTACTAAGGAGCCCAATGTTCTGCCAAGAAAATACCCCCCACACTATTACACCACCACCAGCAGCCTGAACCATTGCTACAGGGCAGAATGGAACCATGCTTTCATGTTGTTTATGTCAAATTTTGACTCTATCTGAATGTCGCAGATGAAATCGAGACTCATCAGACCAGGCATTGCTTTTCCAATCTTCTGTTATCCAATTTTGGTAAGCCTGTGCGAATTGTAGCCTCAGTTCCATGTTCCTAACTTACAGGAGTGTCACCCAGTATGGTCTTCTTCTGCTGTAGCCCATCTGCGTGATGGTTTGATGTGTTGTGTGTTCAGAGTTGGTATTCTGCATACTTTGATTGTAACAAGTGATCATTTGAGTTACTGTTGCCTTTCTATCATCTCAAACCAGTCTGACCATTCTCCTTTGACCTCTGACATCAACAAGGCATTTTCATCCACACAACTGCCGGTCACTGGATATTTTCTTTTTTTTGGACCATTCTCTGTAAACCCTAGAGATGGTTATGTGTGAAAATCCCAGTAGATCAGCAGTTTTTGAAATACTCAGACCAGCCCGTCTGGCACCAACAACCATACCACATTCAAAGTCACTTAAATCCACTTTCTTCCCCATTCTGAAGTTTGAACTTCAGCATTTCATCATCTAGATGCCTAAATGCCTTGAGTTGATTAGCAATATGTGTTACCAAGCAATTGAACAGGTGTACCTAATAAAGTAGCCGGTGAGTGTATATTGTAGAAGCATACAGACTCTTTTAATTATCAAAATTTGTTTCATCCAATGAGTACACATAGTCTGCCATTTTAAATACAAACCATACTAACAATTTCAGGATGGCCAACTAATGGCTCAGAAACTCCATGGGTTCAGTGCTGTTAATAATGGTACATGTTCTATATGATTTCAAGATGCTTGTAAGAGTTATGAATGGCTTAAAGATATATGAAAAACTTTGTGAGACTACAAGGCACTAAAGATGTTTCCAGAGATGGCAGTGTTCCCATTTGTGTAATGTAAACATTGATTCATCAGAAATCCCCACCAGGCTCTAGAAGCATTAGAGGCGCATAACAGGATTTTCATGTATAAAGAAACATATTGAATATTTAAAGCACAGCCCATCCTTTTCTGCTTCACTTGTCTACTTTTGTTTACACGCCTTTGCCATTCTTCTGTGTGAATTGAATGCTAAACCTTCTCTTGGGAGACATTACACCGCTCACAGAATGCCTCAGCAGATGGTGCTTTCTGTTACAACAGAAGGCTGTGATTACACCTGAACTCTTCAAGAACCCAAAGTTGAGCAGTGAAACACGATGAAGCCTTGTGAAGTTCTAGCTAATGTCTTACTGGTGTAGTTAGAAAGATTGGCAAAATAATTGCATTTCTTTCAACACTCTATCTGTTTTGCTGCTAACTTCTTCTCCAACATTCAAAAGATCAGAAATGGTATGTTGTGATGTTCAAATGAAGTGAAAATAATGGTGAATGGTCTACTGAAAGTGAAACAACATCTTTTTGTAGTAGAATTTATAAAAAAAGAACGATTCAATCACGTTGAAGGTTATTCTCCAGCCTCTAGAAATAATGGGTAAATCCTGAACTGGTTTCAAGTGGCATATTTTATCAACATTTTTGACATAACCTAATGAAAAGTCTTGAAAAATCAGCAAAGTTTATCTACAATATACTTCGCAAGATAGTTTTCACTATAGCAAAAATGTACTATAGTTAACTTGAATGGAAAATTACAGAGAAAAGCTTTATAGATTTACTTCTGAGAAAAAAATTGACAAAATATAATTTTCAGATTTTACCAATAGCCTCTGTAATTTGTATTTCATGATAGGAAAACTGGAAAGATTGTTGTGTTCTGTATATAGTAGATCTTTGAATGAAAGTACATGTTCATCTCCTAACCAATGTGTTATTTTCTGTTCTGATTGTTATTAAGAGTTTGAAAAGAGGCGAATACTTGCAATGACCTACTACAATACAGATAATTCACTAAGCGAGTATATTCCAGTGCTGTTGCCTTAGATGTTATGCATGACTTGAGCACAATGTACATGTGCCTTTGAAAAGCATTTGACCCAAAACAAATGCTTATTTCCAAATGTTAAGCTAATTTTCAGACAAAGGCATTGCATTATTTGAAAAATAACAACTGTGATAGAAAAATACCGGTATTCCTTTTATGTGATTTCAGAAAATTTTATGTAATGTTGGATAATAGACAGAAAACAATGTTAGGTTACGTCACTAACCTCTGTAGCTTCAAGATCATTTTTGTAGCAAAAAAAACCTGACATTATTATACAGGATTTATGTAGCGCCAACACTTTTCACAGTGCAGAGGGCAGACAGTACAGTTACAATACAATTCAATACAGGAGGGATCAGAGCTTACAATCTACGAATTGGCATTATAAAAAAATATCAGTTAACCACTTAAGCTCTGGAAGATTTTAACCCCTTCATGACCAGGCCATTTTTTGTTATTCGGTACTGTGCTACTTTAACCACTTGCCATCCACGCCAATTCAGACATTTCGCTCCTACATGTAAACATTTTTTGCTAGAAAATTTACTTAGAACCCCCAAACATTATAGATTTTTTTTTAACAGTGGTTTTTGGGAAAAAAACACTTTCATGATTAAAAAAAAACAAAACACTAACGTTAGCCCAATTTTTTTGTATAATGTGAAAGTTGATGTTACGGACAGTAAATAGATACCTAACATGTCACGTTTCAAAATTGCGTCTGCCCGTGGAATGGCGGAAAACTACGGTGCTTAAAATTCCTTTACAGATTACCAGTTTAGAGTGACATAGGAAGTCTGGTGCTAGAATTATTGCTCACACTCTGACGTTCGTGACAACACCTCACATGAGTGGTGCGATCACATTTACATATGAGTGCAGGAGTAACGTATGCGTTCTCATTAGCATGCAAGCACGGTGCGCTTTTTTTTTTTGTAGTTTATTATCTTATACAAAAATGTTTGTTTTTACACTTTTTTTTTTTTTGGATGAACTTTATTGCTATCACAAGGGATGAACAACATCCCTTGTGATAGCATGGGCCATGACAGGTCTATTAGACCCAAAGTCTCTCCTCTAGCCTCCCATGCAGTTGATCAGACAGAGATCGGTCTGATCGGCTGCTTTCCTGGCTGCTGGTGGCCAGGTAAACAAAGAGCCGAAATCAGAAGTGACAACATAACTTGTTGCTCCCCCTTTCCAGGGTTACAGAGAGAGAGAGGAGAATGACATCAGACCTCTCTCTCTGTACAGGACACCCATCACCACCGGCCACATCGCTCCCGGCCTCCGCGATAAGACCAGAGATATGGTGTTGGACCGCCTTTGGCCTGAATTCTCCTAGGAATTGGCAAATATAAGTCTTGGATGGTGGATATTGGAATCTGATACCACTGTTCATGCAAAAATCCAGGTCACAATCCTGTGCAATGTCCTTTTGTCTCTTTTGGTTACTTGACCATGTCGACTGCGCTTTTGCTTATCAGTCAAAGTTTTCCCAGAAACCGTGTTTGCCACCATAACCATAAAGTAGTAACTTCATTCACAGAGGCATCCGCTAATCGGGCACCAACAATTTGCCCTCTTTTAAACTCAGTAGGCTCTGACATGACTCTATTATACTAGTAGCTCCCTCAGTTTCTCATCACACAGTGAAAGCAAAAGAATGTTACATCGCTGTCGCTTTCAACGTGAAAAATGTTGTCACTTTCACACCTGCAAATCATGTAGTGTTTCCATAGTTTTGTCCAACCCTTTGTCACGCTTACCCCTAACACAGGTGGTCAGACGCTATAGCTGGCTACTGTGTTCTTCACCTATAGCAGCCCCCTTTCCCATAAGGCAAGCAGGCTTACTGGTACTCAGTTTCCCATAGGACTTATACACAATGCTATAGTGCCTGGCCACCACGCCAGGGCAGGCACGAACTGAGCAAAGCAAACAGGTACTTGCAGTTGGCAGACATACAGAGTGGTTCAATGTCAGTCCAGGTAAAAGGCAAGCAGAGTTCAGAGAATAGTCAATATCCGATCCGAGGTCATACACAGGGAAATCCAATCTAGCAGAGCAGGGCAGACAAATAGGCAGATTGATCAGGTATTACAAACATGAGACTGCAGGCTTGGTTAGCTTATATCAGGTTTGGTCTCCACCCAGAGTCTGGCCACAATCAATCATCTTGCAGGTAGACAGACAGACAAGGAGGACACCACAGCCAAAACCACTAGCAGCTATGATGGAGCAGGAGCGCATACGCTCCTGACACCCCTGTACTTTTAAATAAACCTCCTTATTAGTGCTTACTGTTTTTCTGCAGGTGAGTGTCTAGACGTTCATCTGTCCTTCTGAAGTTTTCCAGAAATGAAACCCCATCATCATCATGTTATCACCATACCAAAGCAATACATGGGTAAGACTGTTCCAGCATATATTAATAGGTGGTTTGCGTGAAAGCCAATGATTGATAAGTGAAACAAAAGGATCCTTGGTGTGTAACCATTTATTTTCATGGATTCATATTCTTAATAATAAATACTTTACAAAAGTGATAGCTTTGGTATTTTTGTATTGTTTAAATGTAACATAAAATGAAACTCCCCTATGAAAGGCATACAAATGACAATCCTGACCCTTCTCTTAAATCAAAACAGAATAATTATTAAATAATTTAAGAGGGTCTTAATGCTTACCTTTGTGCAGTTGGTCAGGAGTCAGTATATTTGTTAAGATATAAGCTAGAAAAAGAAAACTGGATAAATGTTGCCTAGAGCAATCATTGAGATTTCCTCTTCCAAAGAAATTAATTGCAAAAGGTAACAGCTCCAGATTCTCAATCTATATGTTCTCCAGTTTTCTTTATTTTAGCTCTACATGCGTTGTACTTCTAGCTTCCTTATTTAAAGGGGTTGTAAAGGTAAATTTTTTTTTTTTTTAAATAACAAACATGTTATACTTACCTTCACTGTGCAGCTCGTTCTGCACAGAGTGGCCCCCGAACCTGGTCTTCTGGGGTCCCTCGGCGGCTGTTTCAGCTCCTTCCCGCAAGAACTAACCACCTTAATGCGAGCTCCCTCGCATGGTGGTTAGTTATTGCGGGCGCGCTCCCGTGATACAGCCGGCCCAGCGCGCCGCGTCATTGGATGTGATTGACAGCAGCGCGAGCCAATGGCTGCGCTGCTTCCAATCCATCCACTGTAGCCAATCAACGGCCAGCCTGAGCGGAGGAATAGATGTCGGGAGCGAGCAGCTGTTTTTCGAGGGGTCAGGTAAGTAAAACGGGGGGGGCTGGGGGCAGCGGTATTGTCAGAAGTTTTTTCACCTTAATGCATAGAATGCATTAAGGTGAAAAAATGTTTACCTTTACAACCCCTTTAACCAACAGTTTTGGAGAATTGGTGACCATGTTTGACATTGAGCAGAGATGAGTTCCATTTGACATGGTCCAAACATTGTCTTAGTAAGTAATTGGGGGGGGGGGGTATATGAATGTCAGCAGGTACCAAACATAGTAAAGTATTGAAAAGGTGACACATTGCAGGTAAAATTAACCTATACTTAGATGTTAACGTAAAGTTATGTTAACAATTTTGCATGATCAGCACTCTGAAGAAAGCCAAAAACAGTTATTTTTTTTTTTTTAGGAAAAGTAAGTATTTCAGTTCTTCTGTTATTTTTGATTTACCTTTCATTGCAATATCAATAAAAGAGATTAAACCCCTTCCTGCCTAACATTGTAAATTAACATCCTCCCAGGCAGTACATTTTTTGCAGCTCCAGAGCACCATGGAGATCACCCTGATTTTAGGGGTGACCTGCACAGTGCTGGGCATTTGATCATTTCATTTGATCAACTTAAATTGTGATCACTCATAATTGTTGCCGATCAAGTTTTCTGCAATGATTACCCCAACACTTCATATTTGTGATATGTGCTTTCTGTACTATTTACTTGTATGAGAAAGTATCCTGTTCTCTTTGTATTACTCCCTTTGTGTGAAATCACTGGTGTTCCTGCTAGACCCCTTGCTTTCCTATTAAAAACTGACCACACTAAGCAGGAGAGCACACCATGGTCAGTTCATTATCTATGCTGGGAACACTGTGTACTCTTCTCCATTGATTAGACTTGTCCTGACACACCCCCGCCGCCCTGCACAGCCTTTCACTGGGAAGCTCAGTGTGCTGCTGCTTCTCCTCCCCCCAGCTCTTATGCAGCTGAGAACAGAGGGAATGTGATCACTTATAAAAAAGGGAAAAAAGGTATTTGTCTTTTTTTTTTCTTTACAGAGTGATTGTTTACAAATCACTTTAACACTTTCATTGCAGCTGTGTTACAGCAGTACAATGAAAAAATTATACATTCCTGCAGCTGTTGATCTTTATATAGGAGCTAGTCAGGTTGCTCTAAAGGCACCCACTTAATGACTAAATTATAGGAGCACCAACATCCCTTCTCTTGTGGCATACCTACCTCCTTACAGTGCCTGGGCCCACCTTGCTGTTCTGGGCCCAGGACCAGTGCAGGGAAATTAAGGTTAGTACATTCAGGCCACGGCTATTAAAATACTGGCTAAGGCAGCTGGGTAAGCAACAGATTGCAGACTTTGTCCCTAATATGCACTATATTAGCAGAGGAAGCATCAGGGGTAAAATAGACCCTACAATCAAGAATGTAAGGAGTGGAATTAATTAAAGTAAAATTGTTGATTCCTTCACTGCCACCATCCCTCATTTATGACTAGGAAAGTGTACAGAATGTGACTTTAAATGTAATATTAAATGAATGTGGTATATCTCTAAAACATGTTAAAGTTTCATTAACAAACCAAATAAAATGACAGTGGACATACATCAAAATACATACATTTGTGTAGGTATTATATTTTATATATAGTTTGACCACAGCAGTTTTGCCTTAAGGGCCATGTTTATTCACAGTCTCATGTCCTATGTCCTATGTCTTATGCCTTATGCCAATGCTCTTCATTCAATAAAATCAAATGTTTACACAAAATAATAACCCCCCTAAACAAAATCCTACTTTAAAGGGAAACTTTGCTGTAACAATAACAAAAAAGCTGTTTATCCTGAAATAAAGGTCCTATCAACATTAAAGTGGTTGTAAACCCACTTTGAAAAAAAATAAAAAGACTAACACCCGCAAGACAAAGGCATGATGAGCTAGTATGCATAGCATACTAGCTCATTATGTAATACTCATCTTAGATCGAAGCCCCCGTAGCAGTCCTCATTCACCACTCCTGCCGGCGACATCGTTCCCAGAGCTACTTCCGAGTATTGCAGGCTCCGGCGCTGTGATTGGCTGGAGCCGCCATGATGTTACTCCCGTGCATGCATGTGGGAGCCGCCGGTAACGGCACAGTCTAACCGAGGCAACGGCATGCACGTGCCATTGCTTCAGTTTGCATGTGCTGATGACGTCGGCACATGCAAATACAGGGGATATCCAGGGTAGCAACAGGTAAGCCTTACCCGTAGCAAGTAAAAGTGTGTTGTAAGGGCTTACAACCACTTTAAGTAAAAATTAAAAATACCTACAAAATAAAAGAAAACCAAAATGTCAACCCCCTGAAACAAAAGTCCAGGAAAAGCCTTGAAGCAAAAAAAAGTTTATTGTAGTTGGAACAGCAGCTAATAGTGACTGACTCAAATCAACCACTTAATAAAATAAAGACAAAGAAATCTCCCAATAATGAGAAAAAAAAGACAGTTATTGATTGCCCAAAGAGCTAGCTATCAAAATTTAAGTACAAACTAGGGTTTTGACATAGTATTTCAAATGAGTAGCTTATTTTCTTTTTTAATCTTTGCATTTTATTATAAATTGTACAATTCCTCTTTGTGGAACCAAAAATCTGTATAACAGTTAAGTCAACTTTAAAATCATTTGGGCTTTTCTAAGGAAATATGCAGTTTATCAAAATCACATAAAACCAAATAATCTATACTAATTACTATACCATACATACTGTACCTATTTTCAGATGAAGGATTCCATTTGAAAATGTACCCTTGCGTTAAAAAAAAGAACATATTGTATTTCAATTATGGTTCCATCCTCACTAATCTGCTGAACATATTCACAATGAAACCTCATTTGCAGATGTTATATCACAGAACTTAAACAATTTTAACACTACAGAACAGAAGGAAACCAGTCAAGTTATGGTGGGCTGATCAATTGGAACCAAAAAAAAAAAACATTCTCTAAAACAATATGTTTTAACACTGTGCCAGACTATCACGAGGGAACTAAAAAAGGAAGAAGAAATCCCCCCAGAAATATAGGAATCAGAGTACTGCCTTCCTTAAAACAGAATGTATTACCATGTCATAATTTCTATCACAAATCTAAGGGGCTTATGTGGGGAAGTTGTGCAAAATGACTTCTTTATGCCTAATTGTGATGCCATAACACTTTCTGCTTTTACGAAAAAAACAATGCTGCAAAAAAAAAAAAAAAACAAACAATACTGAAAGAATTTTAGCACAATACACCATTTGTTGAAGATAACAAGTAAAGCCACGTCTGCAAGACATTAGAATCACCAAATAAAAATGCATAACATTTTAGCTCAAACACCACATAGCACAAGACGTAAACAGCAAGCAGCAGGTCTACAAGGCATCAAAAAGAGCCTAGAAAAAAGCAACAAAGTGATGGGTTGAGCTAAATAAATATGGACCAGAAGGATATATCTAAACAAGGAGATCACCAAATTTAAGAGGTGCAAGGCTACGTAGACAAAAGTTGAATATTATTTAAATCATATTTACAAAATCGCATTATCTACCATCATGTTTTAGAAGTTTTTGCATATTTATGGAAATTGTTGAATGATGAAGCTAATAAACAGACATAATGTCAAAGGTTTGCCAGGATGCCTAGAGACATTGGGGTTGATTTACTAAAACTAGAGAATGCAAAATCTAGTGCAGTTCTGCATAGAAACCAACCGGCTTCCTTTTTTTTTTTGTCAAAGCTTAACCACTTGCCGACCGCCTAACGTATATATACGTCGGCAGAATGGCACGGGCAGGCAGAATCACGTACCTGTACGTGATCTGCCTCCCGCGGGCGGGGGGTCCGATCGGACCCCCCCCGGTGCCAGCGGCGGTCGGCATTTGACTGGGAGCGTCGGGAGGCGAGGGGGAGACCATCCGATCGTGGCCCCCCCCTCGCGATCGCTCCCAGCCAATCGGAATCCTCCCCTGCCTGTGTGTAGTTTCACACAGGCAGAGGATGTGATGTCATCTCTCCTCGGCTCGGCAGTTTCCGTTCAGCGCCGAGGAGAGAAGACATGTAAGTGCACAACACACACAAACACACACAGTAGAACATGCCAGGCATACTTTACACCCCCGATCCCCCCCCGATCCCCCCCCGATCCCCCCCAATCACCCCCCCCCCGTCACAAACTGACAGCAAGCAGTATTTTTTTTTTTTTTTTTCTGATTACTGCATGGTGTCAGTTTGTGACAGTTACAGTGTTAGGGCAGTGAATATTACCCCCCTTTAGGTCTAGGATACCCCCCTAACCCCCCCTAATAAAGTTTTAACCCCTTGATCACCCCCTGTCACCAGTGTCACTAAGCGATCATTTTTCTGATCGCTGTATTAGTGTCGCTGGTGACGCTAGTTAGGAACGTAAATATTTAGGTTCGCCGTCAGCGTTTTATAGTGACAGGGACCCCCATATACTACCTAATAAATGTTTTAACCCCTTGATTGCCCCCTAGTTAACCCTTTCACCACTGATCACCGTATAACCGTTACGGGTGACGCTGGTTAGTTCGTTTATTTTTTATAGTGTCAGGGGACCCGCCGTTTATTACCTAATAAAGGTTTAGCCCCCTGATCGCCCGGCGGTGATATGCGTCGCCCCAGGCAGCGTCAGATTAGCGCCAGTACCGCTAACACCCACGCACGCAGCATACGTCTCCCTTAGTGGTATAGTATCTGTACGGATCAATATCTGATCCGATCAGATCTATACTAGTGTCCCCAGCAGTTTAGGGTTCCCAAAAACGCAGTGTTAGCGGGATCAGCCCAGATACCCGCTAGCACCTGCGTTCTTCCCCTCCGCCCGGCCCAGCCCAAGTGCAGTATCGATCGATCACTGTCACTTACAAAACACTAAACGCATAACTGCAGCGTTCGCAGAGTCAGGCCTGATCCCTGCGATCGCTAACAGTTTTCTTGGTAGCGTTTTGGTGAACTGGCAAGCACCAGCCCCAGACAGCGTCAGATTAGCGCCAGTACCGCTAACACCCACGCACGCACCGTACACCTCCCTTAGTGGTATAGTATCTGAACGCATCAATATCTGATCCGATCAGATCTATACTAGCGTCCCCAGCAGTTTAGGGTTCCCACAAACGCAGTGTTAGCGGGATCAGCCCAGATACCTGCTAGCACCTGCGTTTTGCCCCTCCGCCCGGCCCAGCCCACCCAAGTGCAGTATCGATCGATCACTGACACTTACAAAACACTAAACGCATAACTGCAGCGTTCGCAGAGTCAGGCCTGATCCCTGCGATCGCTAACAGTTTTTTTGGTAGCGTTTTGGTGAACTGGCAAGCACCAGCCCCAGGCAGCATCAGGTTAGCGCCAGTACCACTAACACCCACGCACACACCGTACACCTCCCTTAGTGGTATAGTATCTGATCGGATCAATATCTGATCTGATCAGATCTATACTAGCGTCCCCAGCAGTTTAGGGTTCCCACAAACGCAGTGTTAGCGGGATCAGCCCAGATACCTGCTAGCACCTGCGTTTTGCCCCTCCGCCCGGCCCAGCCCAGCCCAGCCCACCCAAGTGCAGTATCGATCGATCACTGTCACTTACAAAACACTAAACGCATAACTGCAGCGTTCGCAGAGTCAGGCCTGATCTCTGCGATCGCTAACAGTTTTTTTGGTAGCGTTTTGGTGAACTGGCAAGCACCAGCAGCCTAGTACACCCCGGTCGTAGTCAAACCAGCACTGCAGTAACACTTGGTGACATGGCGAGTCCCATAAATGCAGTTCAAGCTGGTGAGGTGGCAAGCACAAGTAGTGTCCCGCTGCCACCAAGAAGACAAACACAGGCCCGTCGTGTCCATAGTGCCCTTCCTGCTGCATTCGCCAATCCTAATTGGGAACCCACCACTTCTGCAGCGCCCGTACTTCCCCCATTCACATCCCCAACCAAATGCAGTCGGCTGCATGAGAGGCTTTTTCTTTATGTCCTCCCCAGTACCCCTACCCAACGAACCCCCCCAAAAAAGATGTCGTGTCTGCAGCAAGCGCGGATATAGGCGTGACACCCTCTATTATTGTCCCTCCTGTCCTGACAATCCTGGTCTTTGCATTGGTGAATGTTTTGAACACTACCATTCACTAGTTGAGTATTAGCGTAGGGTACAGCACTGCACAGACTAGGCACACTTTCACAGGGTCTCCCAAGATGCCATCGCATTTTGAGAGACCCGAACCTGGAACCGGTTACAGTTATAAAAGTTAGTTACAAAAAAAAGTGTAAAAAAAAAAAAAAAAAACACAAACAAAAATATAAGATAAAAAAAAAATAGTTGTTGTTTTATTGTTCTCTCTCTCTATTCTCTCTCTATTGTTCTGCTCTTTTTTACTGTATTCTATTCTGCAATGTTTTATTGTTGTTATGTTTTATCATGTTTGCTTTTCAGATATGCAATTTTTTATACCTTACCGTTTACTGTGCTTTATTGTTAACCATTTTTTTGTCTTCAGGTACGCCATTCACGACTTTGAGTGGTTATACCAGAATGATGCCTGCAGGTTTAGGTATCATCTTGGTATCATTCTTTTCAGCCAGCGATTGGCTTTCATGTAAAAGCAATCCTAGCAGCTAATTAGCCTCTAGACTGCTTTTACAAGCAGTGGGAGGGAATGCCCCCCCCCCCCCCAACGTCTTCCGTGTTTTTCTCTGGCTCTCCTGTCTCAACAGGGAACCTGAGAATGCAGCCGGTGACTCAGCCAGCTGACCATAGAGCTGATCAGAGACCAGAGTGGCTCCAAACATCTCTATGGCCTAAGAAACCGGAAGCTACGAGCATTTTATGACTTAGATTTCGCCGGATGTAAACAGCGCCATTGGGAAATTGGGAAAGCATTTTATCACACCGATCTTGGTGTGGTCAGATGCTTTGAGGGCAGAGGAGAAATCTAGGGTCTAATAGACCCCAATTTTTGCAAAAAAGAGTACCTGTCACTACCTATTGCTATGATAGGGGATATTTACATTCCCTGAGATAACAATAAAAATGATTTAAAAAAAAAAAAATGAAAGGAACAGTTTAAAAATAAGATAAAAAAATAATAATAATAAAGAAAAAAAAAAAAAAAAAAAAAAAAAGCACCCCTGTCCCCCCTGCTCTCGCGCTAAGGCGAACGCAAGCGTCGGTCTGGCGTCAAATGTAAACAGCAATTGCACCATGCATGTGAGGTATCACCGCGAACGTCAGATCGAGGGCAGTAATTTTAGCAGTAGACCTCCTCTGTAAATCTAAAGTGGTAACCTGTAAAGGCTTTTAAAGGCTTTTAAAAATGTATTTAGTTTGTCGCCACTGCACGTTTGTGCGCAATTTTAAAGCATGTCATGTTTGGTATCTATGTACTCGGCCTAAGATCATCTTTTTTATTTCATCAAACATTTGGGCAATATAGTGTGTTTTAGTGCATTAAAATTTAAAAAAGTGTGTTTTTTCCCCAAAAAATGCGTTTGAAAAATCGCTGCGCAAATACTGTGTGAAAAAAAAAAATGAAACACCCACCATTTTAATCTGTAGGGCATTTGCTTTAAAAAAATATATAATGTTTGGGGGTTCAAAGTAATTTTCTTGCAAAAAAAAATTATTTTTTTATGTAATCAAAAAGTGTCAGAAAGGGCTTTGTCTTCAAGTGGTTAGAAGAGTGTGTGATGTGTGACATAAGCTTCTAGATGTTGTGCATAAAATGCCAGGACAGTTCAAAACCCCCCCAAATGACCCCATTTTGGAAAGTAGACACCCCAAGCTATTTGCTGAGAGGCATGTCGAGTCCATGGAATATTTTATATTGTGACACAAGTTGCGGGAAAGAGACAATTTTTTATTTTTTTTATTTTTTTTTGCGCAAAGTTGTCACAAAATGATATATTGCTCAAACATGCCATGGGAATATGTGAAATTACACCCCAAAATGCATTCTGTTGCTTCTCCTGAGTACGGGGATACCACATGTGTGAGACTTTTTGGGAGCCTAGCCGCGTACGGGACCCCGAAAACCAAGCACCGCCTTCAGGCTTTCTAAGGCCGTAAATTTTTGATTTCACTTTTCACTGCCTATCACAGTCTCGGAGGCCATGGAATGCCCAGGTGGCAAAAAACCCCCCCCAAATGACCCCATTTTGGAAAGTAGACACCCCAAGCTATTTGATGAGAGGTATAGTGAGTATTTTGCAGACCTCACTTTTTGTCACAAAGTTTTGAAAATTGAAAAAAGAAAAAAAAATTTTTTTTTCTCGTCTTTCTTTATTTTCAAAAACAAATGAGAGCTGCAAAATACTCACCATGCCTCTCAGCAAATAGCTTGGGGTGTCTACTTTCCAAAATGGGGTCATTTGGGGGGGGTTTGTGCCACCTGGGCATTCCATGGCCTCCGAAACTGTGATAGGTAGTAAGGAGTAAAATCAAAAATGTACGCCCTTAGAAATCCTGAAAGCACTGATTGGTTTTCGGGGCCCCGTACGCGGCTAGGCTCCCAAAAAGTCCCACACATGTGGTATCCCCGTACTCAGGAGAAGCAGCTAAATGTATTTTGGGGTGCAATTCCACATATGCCCATGGCCTGTGTGAGCAATATATCATTTAGTGACAACTTTGTGCAAAAAAAAAAAAAAAAAAAAAAAATTTGTCACTTTCCCGCAACTTGTGTCAAAATATAAAACATTCCATGGACTCAACATGCCTCAAAGCAAATAGCTTGGGGTGTCTACTTTCCAAAATGGGGTCATTTGGGGGGGTTTTATGCCATCTGGGCATTTTATGGCCTTCAAAACTGTGATAGGTAGTGAGGAGTAAAATCAAAAATGTACGCCCTTAGAAATCCTGAAGGCAGTGATTGGTTTTCGGGGGCCCCGTACGCGGCTAGGCTCCCAAAAAGTCCCACACATGTGGTATCCCCATACTCAGGAGAAGCAGCTAAATGTATTTTGGGGTGCAATTCCACATATGCCCATGGCCTGTGTGAGCAATATATCATTTAGTGACAACTTTTTGTAATTTTTTTTTTTTTTTTTTGTCATTATTCAATCACTTGGGACAAAAAAAATGAATATTCAATGGGCTCAACATGCCTCTCAGCAAATTCCTTGGGGTGTCTACTTTCCAAAATGGGGTCATTTGTGGGGGTTTTGTACTGCCCTGCCATTTTAGCACCTCAAGAAACGACATAGGCAGTCATAAATTAAAGGCTGTGTAAATTCCAGAAAATGTACCCTAGTTTGTAGGCGCTATAACTTTTGCGCAAACCAATAAATATACACTTATTGACATTTTTTCTACCAAAGACATGTGGCCGAATACATTTTGGCCTAAATGTATGACTAAAATTGAGTTTATTGGATTTTTTTTAGAACAAAAAGTAGAAAATATCATTTTTTTTCAAAATTTTCGGTCTTTTTCCGTGTATAGCGCAAAAAATAAAAACGGCAGAGGTGATCAAATACCATCAAAAGAAAGCTCTATTTGTGGGAAGAAAAGGACGCAAATTTCGTTTGGGTACAGCATTGCATGACTGCGCAATTAGCAGTTAAAGCGACGCAGTGCCGAATTGTAAAAAGTGCTCTGGTCAGGAAGGGGGTAAAACCTTCCGGGGCTGAAGTGGTTAACTGAACAAGCTGAAGTTAGAAGCTGATTGGCTACCATGCACAGCTGCACCAGATTTTGCACTCTCCAGTTTTAGTAAATCAACCCTATTGGGATTGAATTACTAAAGACAAATAGGCTGACCACTTTTCAAGGAAATTTTCACTTTGCAAGTTAATTTTCCCTAGCTTAGTGAATGAGGTGAAGCTCTGCTGACTTCCATCATCCAATCATGTGCAAGCAAAAGCACAGTTTTCTTTTTTTTTTTTTTTTTTTTGGGGGGGGGGGGGTTGCATGTGATTGGGTAATCTGTGCAAAGTACATTTTCACCACATTCACAACATTTAGTAAATCAACCCCATTGTGTATTAGCAAATATGGGGTAGTATAAAATATTGTGATTGTCATTATTATTGCTACTACAACTCTTTTTTTCTTTTTAATAACTACTTTAGCACCTCTTTAAGCATTTGCTTGATGTAGCGTTGGAAGTGTGGGAGGGTTTAGAATGTAGACCTAGGCCATGGATCTGAGATGCTGAAAAACACTGGTCTGCTACTGATGACAGAGTGGTTAGCTGGAAAAGTCATGTTAAAAATGAATGTCCTGCACGAATACCCTGCTATTCTGTGATAACTTCTGTTCCTGTCTGCTGGTCACTAGTGCTGTACTGCATGTTGGCAGCACTCCTGCTATCACCCTTGACTTAAACATATTTTATGTTCAGCTCAATGAAAGTAGATATGTTTCTGGGGCCCCAATAAAAATTTTGCTATGGGGCCCCATGATCTGTAGCTACACCCCTGCTTGTACCCCTGCCCATGAACAGTGACTTTGCCTAAGATTGTTTCCGTTCAAATAACTCATGTTTTCAAAACGCTTCTTGTATCTGCCATATAGTAAATTATGTAGGGATTTGTGGCATGAATAAACTTTCCGACCCAGTTAACACTAGAATGAGGTGCAGTGCGAACTATCTATTGTGTGTGCCAATGGAATGTTAACAGCACCCAAAATATTTTAGTGTTTTTTAAAAGAAGTACATGCAACACTTTCACTGTGTTCCAATGTGATTTCTGCCCATTCAAATGAATGGGCTGCAAAATCACATCCCGTGAAAACACACAGAAATTGCACAGGAATGCTTGCCATGTTCCTGTGTGATCCCAGTGTTAACCGACCCTCCAACCTATTTATATTTTTTTACTTAAATAACCATATTTAACATAGCTTAGGCACACTTTGTATCTGAATTTTTAGCATCTCTTAACTAAGCTGCACCTGCATATGTCTATTCACACACAGTAAATGTACAAACAGAACTGGAAGTTGAATATGGAATAAGTTGCAATGTCAGCAGTTTTATTACAACAGCAAACTTTTTTGGCAATTGGCAGCCATGGATACCAGTGTCATTATATGTCACACATTAGTACAAGAGGGTGTACTATGATAGGAGGGCAGCATCATTTCAGGTAGAGGAAATTAGACATTATTCTTGAGCTCGCAGTTTGTAGTGAAATAGAAACTGTGCTAACCCATTGACTCATTACATATATATGCTGGGTGGTTTTGTGCAGTCATTTTGAGATAACATTTTTCTGTAAATAGCTTTTTAAAACTGGAAGCATTCTTAGAGTCACCAGTGAATAATTGGTAAACCACAGCCCATTTATCACAGTACCTCAGCAGGGCCAGATAATGCTCATTATTTTTTTTTTTCTTCTATAAATGTGCATTCTTTATATACACAAACCGAAAAGCTGCAATGCCCGTGGTAAATGCTTATGTACTTATAATAAGAAAAAGCAATAAATATTCAGGACAGAAGAAATCTGAGCTTTGCCGGACTGAGTGAAACAATCATTATATTCAGCATAATGCATTATTGAAATGATGTTCCTGACTGGGTCAGCTGTAACAGGAATATCACATTATAAAGAAATAGAGAAATTTTTATTTCATATCATATTGTTACATCTATATTTTGCAAGACATTAAACAAAGTGATTGCTCGCTAATTGAGTATTATAGAGACTAATGAACTTGCGTAAATACATTTTTTTCAAGTACAGAAGATTATAGTCTATCATGGTTTCATGGCATTAAAACAGCATATGAATGGGATTACCACTAGAACTGTGATGCAGAAAAACAGAACTTGGAAATTCATTCCATATTTTCTTTATGATAACCATGATGATTAGTTATAAAAAGGGAAGATAGATGGGATTCTGAAAGAGATGCAGGATAGTAGAGGGCAACATCAAGTTGGTTACAAGGAAACAGGTCACCTTATGATAGTTTCTATAGAACAAAATGATCCTTTGGTCACCACTGCCAAACCATTTATTAAAGCAACAAAATAATTATTAAAGCCTAAAGGTGTTGGTTTTTTTAAGCATGGGGATCAGGGTATGTCTTAAATAGGGATGTCTTTCCATAGAGACCACTGATATCCCACAGAGTAAGCAGTTTTAATCGGTGGCTTACTGCAATGGGGCAGGATTTTCTACTACCACTGAGAGGACATTAAGAACTTATTGTTTTGCTGTACCCAGATTTTTTAGAAATATCCTTTTAAAGGAAATTGAGACAGGCTTTAATATTAACACAGGCATTCTGTGAGAATGGAATTCCAACCGTAGTCTTCAGATCTGCACCTCAACAACATGTTTTGATTGTCTACATATTCTTAAGTAGGATACAATTATGTCAGAATAGGACATAAGTTAGGTGTAGGTCAGAGTAAGTCATAGACATACTACATGTTTCTCTTCTACTGTACTTCATTGGGGATATTTTCCCCTGACCTCTATCCCTGTGACACCAAGACAAGAAATGAGGACAATGGGTGTCACCAAATAGATACAAACTTGATTGAGGGTCTATTTTTTCTCTAATTAACTAAAAAAGATCACTGTTGTGGCTATATCTGCCCTCGTTGTAGAGATTCCCTACCTATCTTGCGCCTCTGAGCCCTGGACATTGTGAGAGGATTTGAAGGCATATCTTTCCAGTGGCAACAATAAAACTGACTGAGGTTGTAATCCTTCCCTGCTCTTTTCAAAACTAGAGAAACATCACTGGCTAGAGTTAGCCTTTACCCACTTCATGCCCTTAGAACTTACCTGTATGTCCCCAGGTTGAAATGGTTATATCGTGATCATGGCTGCAGTTGATCAACATTTTCAGCCGGTGATGGCTTTTAGTGTATATGTGATCTGAGTGGCTCTACAGCTACCCGATCACTTTTACAGAGTGCAGAAGGGGGCTCCCTTCCCGCCACCACCATTCCCTGTATTTCCAGTGTGTGTGCAACCCTTTCCTGCCTGGTAAACACAAAAGGGAGGAATGTACATCTGTACCTGCCCCCTTCTGTGATGTAAGAAACTGGAAGCGATGATAATTTTATCACTTTCAGTTTTGCTTTGTCATTTACAAACTGTTACCAGGTCAGCTGTTACTGATGTAGGTTTGATCAGCTGCTTTTTCGGGAAGAGGAGAGATCTGGGTTCACTGTCCCAGCTATAACAAGGGATGTTGCCCATCCATTTTGATAGCAATAAAATTGAGCCAAAAAAAATGTAAAGAGACAGTGTAAAAAAGTAAATAAAATAAATAATTTATTTTTTTTTTTTAAATGTTAAAGTGCCCCTGTCCCCTTGTGCTCAAGCGCAAATGTGAATTCATATGTAGGTCAATACGTATAGGTAAACAGTAATCACGCCATGCGTGAGGTATTGCTGCAAACTTCAGGATTAGACCAATAATTATAGTGTATATGTACTCTGTGCAAAACCATTACAGAGAGCAGGTAAGTATAACCTGTTTGTTTTTTTTTTTGTTTTTCCGAAAGTCAAACCTTTAATACCGCTTTAAAGATTAGCAAAAGGGGTCCTATGTTTAAGCCCCTTTTTCCTACTTTTTTTTGCCAACTGTCTTTCACTTGTGATAGTGATTAACTGACAAAAAAAGTCTAGTCCAAATTATATTCTGTCAAGAATATTTCCTTTTCATTTTATTGTCTAGAACAGGGATATGCAATTAGCGGACCTCCAGCTGTTGCAAAACTACAAGTCCCATCATGCCTCTGCCTCTGGGTGTCATGCTTGTGGCTGTCAGAGTCTTGCTATGCCTCATGGGAACTGCAGTTCTGCAACAGCTGGAGGTCCGCTAATTTCACATCCCTGGTCTAGGAGCAAAGAAAGAAAAAATACGACTATGCCCAGTCCCTTTAGTAGCAAAGTGAGAAAAGGGGGAATGTCCCTCAGAAAAAAGAAGGTTCTTTTTTCTGGGGGACTTTTCCCTCTTTATTCACTTGATTTCTCAAGGTACCATGGCTCACGTCTGACTCAGTGTAATGGTGGAATATGTAAATGTGATTGCTGCACGATCATGTGCCTCTTTTTCAGAAATACCCGTCTACTTGTGTTGCTTTTGTAGCACATTGTAAGAAAAAATATCACACAGTACCTGCTGTCACATGTAAGTGAATGAAGGCACTTATTAGAATGAGCTCTCCATACCAAAGCATTCTCACAAAAGTATAGCAGATCCTTAGGCCAGTAAAAAATCTATCTACATACATTCATATGTATTGGTTAATAATCAAAATGAGCTATTATGGTGTTTAAAGGTTTTTTTGTGGATGTAACACTAGCAAATGTCCTAAAGTGGAAAGGAGATCATTTGTATGATAAACTGATGGCTCAACAGGGAAAAATGCTCTGATGGTTCTACTAATTTTAAACAATGTATACACTAGAAAGTAAGTAGGAAGGAGACTACAAAATGGATAACCAAAAGCCAAACAGAATTACATGGTGCACTCTGGATTAGGCTATAGAATAAAATGTTACAAAAATGGTTGTGACTATGTCACACAATAGCACAATAGGACAGTCCTATATAGTCCACTGTAATAGAAATAAGTCCATGTAAGGATGACATTAAAGCTATCCTTAAAGGCTGAGAGGTTGGAAGGAGCTAGAAGAAACTCTGGAATGTAGAGAAGACAAAAAGCAGCGCCCTCTAAGTATAGCAGTAAAATATTTTAATTATAGGAATGCAAGAGTAACATTTACAAGAGAACGATTAAAACCAGAATTTATACGATGTGATCTTCTGCTCTGTCCCAGGAGAAGTGCTTGGTGTCCCTAGCTGCAGAAGCTGCCTTGGATCCGGTCATGCTGGTGGCTCCCAGTGCTTCCAGGGGACACTCACATGCACAGGTGACATCACTACCGGGTACAGGGTCAGCGGGCATGGCGCGTGTTCGGAGCATGCGTGCTACTTCCTCAGGCTATGCTAGGGCCATCTTTGAATGGGTATTTATATGCTGGCACTGGCTGACTTCCGGGTATGGAAACCATAGGAACTCATAACAAGACAATGCTATCCACTAGGCAAGAGGACAACTGTAGTAGTAAGTAGTAGTAGTAGTAATTAAAACAGATACTCGACCAGTAGTAGTAAAAGGGACCTTAAAGGTCATACCTAAACAACAAAAATATAATATATATATATATATATATATATATATATATATATATATATATATATATATATATATATATATATATATATATATTATAGAATGACTCTAATTATGGAAATGATGGAATATGAGAAAAAAGGAAATAAATATAGTGAAATGAAGACAAAAATGAAAACAAAAATGAAAATAAAAATGAAAACAAAAATTACTGAAAATAAAATAAGATTAATGATATAAAAATTAAAATATATATATATATATATATATATATATATATATAAATTTAAAAATGCAAAATTGTTGTCAAATACTTACCGTAATTTTCCTTTCCTGGCTCATCCTCACATCAGCATACAATGGGTTAACATCTCCTCTGGAGCCCCACATTACCACCTGTATAGGTGAATAAAAGGCAGCTCCCCCAAATAAGATAGTTCGATAACTTAGCCTGCGACAGGCCACTAGGGAAGGAGTCCTGTGCTGACGTGAGGATAGGCCGGGAAAGGAAAATTACAGTAAGTATTTGATAACAATTTTGCGTTTTCCTGGCCCATCTTCTCGTCAGCACACAATGGGATATACCAAAGCTTAATATAGGGTGGGAGAGAACAAATTAAGAGAGACACTGACATCTAAAGAAAAGCTGCTAAAGCCAGAAGGAATTGATCTCTCTGGTCCCAAACATGCTGGTCACATATTTAGTTTGTAAGGTTGAATGAAGGTCGCACCAGACCTTCAAGCTAGCCCTTACCTATATCTTCCATGCAATCCTGGCATAACTGCCTCAAAGGCTGCCATCCCTTTAGTCAAATAGGCTTGCAATTATTTCAGAGCAGAAAAGTGTACTTCCTGCATGCCAATCTAATCACCCTGGTAACCCAAGATTGGATGACTCCTAAGGGCCTTTGACCAAGTACACTGTTAGTAACTCGACCATGTGTAAGAAAACTGAAGTCTCCCTGCTGTGCACTCAGTGACTCTCGTGTGGAAACTAAAAGAGGAACTACTTCCCAGTTTTCCTGGAAACTGGATACCACTTTTAAATTGAACTTTGGGGATAGACCTAGTATCCCTATCACTGGTAAAAAAGAAAAAGACACCAAAGCGCCTTTGCTGGAAAGTGTTGCAATCTTCAACATCCTTCTGTCTGAAGTAGTTGTTGTCAGGAGAACTAGTTTTACCATGCAGTACTTCAATGGAAATGAAACCTGTTGGAGCAAAGGGTTCTCTCAGATCCAAGCCTAAGTCCCACAGAGGGAATAAGGATTTCCCTCAAGGTCATATATAGATTGTTATCTGGAAGAATCGTCTGGTCACTGGCTTTGCACTCATCTGCAGCCTGTGAAAAAATAAAGTAGAGATCCCTTAAACGGCATTGTATGCCAGACCAACCTCTAGCGCTGACTATAAAATGTCAAGGATATTGGCTAGAGCAAGGAACACAGGAGAGAAAGCTTTGCAAAGCAAACAAAACAAACTTCTTTCATATCCCCTCCTTCATGGATGATCTTTTGGTCACCAGGATCTGAACAACATCAGAACATCAGTAACAAAGTATGCTCCTGGGAGGCAGCAATCCACTGTCTCCCAGGGGCTTACTTTGTTACTTAAATCCTGAATACACAGCGATATGCTGTCAGCCTCTATACAGCCACCAGCACTGCTGAAATTGAATTAAGGACTTATTGTTGGACGCCTTCTGGCCCCTTTTTTGGCCTTTTTCAAACCAGGAATATTAATTAATTTTTCATCTGCCCCTGCTCATAGACTCAGCTATATTCAATCTATTTTTAGCTTCTAAGTGCATCATTCATCTTATCGTGACTATATATATGACATTGTACTTCAAACCAAGATAGAGAAACATATTCTCTTATCTGTTTCGTCTGTGAACCTTGGCCGTGCCCTGAAGAAGCCTAGCAGTGAAACGCGTAGACATACAAGGGCTCACTGCACAAAAAATATAGATGCATATATGCTACATTTTTTATCGTAATCCTATTTTTTCTATGTAATTGTTAACCTCAATAAATTTGATTGTTTATACATCACGGGTGTTGCTTGTGGTGTGGATATTTGTAGTATCCTTTCCGCAATAGCTGCCTTAATAGGGCTTAGAATTTTGCACAACCAGATCCTTGTGAGGCAACCTGTGCAATTTCATTTCTCTGCCACTGCAGACTGCATGCAGGCACAAAATGCACCGTGAGTTAGGTGAGGCATTCTCTATCATGCTGACATAAACGCATGTGTGCCAGTTTCCTGGATCCTGTCCTTTCACAGGGTAAGTGGAAACAACTCCTTTAGAGTGTATAGACCACATGCTTAAGTGGATGTGAACTTAATTCATGAAATTTGAGCTGGGCACATATATCTTCAGTGTTCTGTTATCTCGCTTCAAAGAGATAAGTCCTGTAGCTCTCTCCTGACCTGTTCCTCTCTTATCAGCCTGATAACTCCTGACAAATTCTTGGACACATCAGAAAAAAGCATCCTGACATTTCTGTCAGGGGAGGCTGCTATAAATAGATTAGCAGGTAGCTGGCCCTATTACAAAATCTGATGAGAGGGGGGTGTGCCTTTCCTCCAATTAGCAATGTTGGCTAGCTTGGCTGTATGCCCAATATCACACACTGTGTTAAACAGGAACAGAAAATTTCCTAACACGATCTGAACGTTCTAAACAGTATATAAATGTGAAGACAGCAGATATACATGTAAAACCTATGTAGGGAGATTTGGTTCATCTTTGTGTATCATCTGAGGCCGTTTACTTCACTGGGTGTATGGAGGGTTTACATCCATTTTAATGAATGTGACAACCTGTTAGGTGTCATTGTCCTGGTCAGGATAAGATCATAGTTGGCGGGTCTCATGTCTTTTTGGAGCGTTTTGCGTTCAGGGTTTCTTCTCCTAAAATAATGCAAAACCCCTAGTTTGCATAATCTCCTTGGGCGCTCTTTTAAGAACCATGTACCATGTCGCCCCTTCCTACCTTTGCTAATCTTCTGTGCCACTAACAGGTGTGGAAAGCTTATATTTGTACAAAATATATGGAGAAAAGCATATTACCTCTCACCAAAAATATGGTACACTGGCCATCTGCCTTTATCCACTCACTTTAGAAGCAACAGGTGAGCTTCAGGCAGCATTCCCAAAGGCAGACATCAGACACAGTAAGCTGGACACACACTATACAATCTACTCTGGATTTCTTCCCTCAGATTCACCAAAACCACAAAACAAGAGGCTAAACCTTAAGAGTCTTGATTTGTATACAATCAGGCAGGCCCTTGCACTACATGGCTCCGCTAAATCTAAAGGAAACCAGACAACAAAAGTTGCATAGTGTGTTTAGAGTCTGAGACAAAAAAAACAGTCAGATTGTCAAGCCCACAGGAGTACACAGCACAGCAAGGGAGCCAGGACAGCACATCCAGGCACAGACAGGAGAGTCAGAATCTGAGGTAAGTCCTATACCTGGCACGACTGCAGAGAGAGGCCCTCACAACTGCAGACCCCCAAGATCATTACTCCATTGCATGGCGTCCGGCAGTCCCATCCTGTGCTGCCCATCTCCCTGCACCCTGTGACACCATTCACAGCCACACTCAAACTGACAATAAAGCCAGGACAGTAGTGCGGTGTGCTGCATATAAAGACAGGAATAAAATAAAAACCAAAGGGAGAGACAATGATAACATTGCAGAGCTCTTATAATACCACACCTGTACAATATCAATGCTGTTTAAGCATCATTTTGTCCATAGCCTTGGCACAAAAAGGCACCGATTTAGAAAAAAAGGATTTATCTTCAGCATTCAGGGCTCTTTCAACTCCATGAGAGGCTGAACATGGAGTGGTAAGTGCGGCGGGCGGGATGCAGCAAACAACTTACCAACTGCAATCAACAGGTGGCCTGGAGCAGACCAAAAAAGAACTATCTTAGTTGGGGAGGAGCTGCCTTTTACTCAGCTATACAGGTGGTAATGTGGGGCTCCAGAGGAGATGTTAACCCATTGTTTGCTGACGGGAGGATGGGCCAGGAAATATATATATATATATATATATATATATATATATATATATATATATATATATATATATATATATATATATATATATGTATATATATATATATATATATGTATATATATATATATATATATGTGTATATATATATATATATATATATATATATATATATGTGTGTGTGTATATATATATTTATATATATATATATATGTATATATATATTTATATATATATATATATATATAAAATACATTTAAGGTAAAAATAAAAATATAAATAATAAAAAAAAATACATATAAAAAATGTATAAATGTAAGTAAATGATAAGAATAGTAAATGAAGATAAGAATACAGACTTATCAGCTATGCGAGTGACTGGTCATATATTATTATTGTATATAGGGGAGAAATTGTGGGTGAAGGGGGGTGGAAGGGTTTTGGAAAGTCTTTCCTTCATGCCTGAATGGGGAGGTATTTCACTTTCAAGGAGGATGAAGTACATGGTATGGAAGAAGAAATTGTAGTGATGATTATGTGGGACATATATGTTCACACCCAGAGAAGGCATGCTCATATACGTACACACCCATGGACCAAATAGCATGACAGGATGATTACAGGACCCATTATATTATAAGAGTGTTCATTTCAAGGTCTTCATTTAGACCCTATTTCACTTGCGTCTGTCTAGCAAGGTTATTTTGTGTTATAAGCAAGGAAGCTGAGACCTCAGCAGTGTGTAAATGTGCTTTTACTATACAAAAAAGCTGTACATACAAAACCATTACAATATTAGGAATACAAATTAAGACTGACAGATATCTATAACAAGAAAAATAACTAGCACATAAACAGCCTATGGTCTGTAACAGTAGAAATACACTTAAAAGTTACTTAACTCCGATTACTGTGTAATCATGATCTCTGTTGCTCCTGAAGACCAAGCACCTTCTTCTTCACTTATTACAGATTCTTCCTCCTGCTCTGGTGTTAATCCATGATGAGTGGGCTCCTATCAGTCTCTACTGCTTTTGTTTACCAGTTTGTAGACAATGGTTACATTTACCTTAACAACCAAACTTCCAACTGTAAACCCTTGCCATTGTTGCCAAGGCATTTATTTGAGAAACATCCTCCGACAAACCTGATCTCTGCAATCAAACTAGTCTGATTTCTATTCTATCACAGTCTTATAGAAAAATTGTATATTTTATATCAAATGCAACACATGCCGCTCTTGATTTTTCTCTCAGACTACACAGAGAAAATCTCTTCATTACTAACTCATTCATTTGCTATCACTCACATTATCACATGTTTGGGTTTTAGTAACCTTTTTTTATAGATGCTTTGTGTTTTTTGTGATTTTAAATTTTTGTATTGTTTTATTTGTGCACTGAGTATTTTCCATTTTTGAGTTGATTCACATATTGTTATACTGGTTTTACTGGTTTTACTGGTTTTCACCAGTTCCTTTATTAATCACTTCTTTGCACATCAACCGTTTACCAGTTGTGAGCGCATTGGTTTAGTCTTTAATGGTTTATGTCTCACAGATTAATTTTTAGCGCAGCTTCATCCTTTTTTACATTTCTGTCCGGTGTCGTATAATGCCCTGAGTTGCAGTTTGATTTTTGTAGCTAATAGCGCAGTTTTTTACTTACCATACCCTATCATTCTAAACATTCATTTTCCTTGAATGCAATCCCTCCCATATTTCTGTCACTGAGAAGGTGTTTCAGTCTTTGGCTAAAAGTTCATTACCAAGTACAATCTAAAGTTCTTTGGAAACAAATCCAGGCTTGTAATACATCAAAGGCCTTGCTCTCTACAGCTCTTGCAGTCTTCCATCATTCTGTCCATTATGTAATCACTTTTCTCTGGTCTTCCTATGGATCAAATCGGAGACAGCCTGTGGAGTGGAAAACAAATCGGATTGTCTGTTCCTTCTAATAATACATAAACAGTAGATCCCGGCCTTTCAGCTACAATCTCTCCTCTAAATGGCTTCTTGCCTGGATATCTGACCAATACTTTGCCACCTGCCTGTATCCACTTCTGACCCTCCTAAAGAACATCAATAGGCAGGAGAGGAAATATACTGATATTTCCCAGAAGATCACTGCTGTTTAATTTGGAAGGTTTGATGTTATGTAGCCTCACTTTCCACTCTTGCTGAGAAGTATCCACTAACCAGTCAGAGTCCCAGCCACTGTCTTGAAGCTCATCTGCCAATGCAAATATAACTTGAAACCTTCCTGCCAGATTCTCTCTCATTCCTAGATAGGCTTTAGCTTCAGATACGTCACTCTTGGTTTCTGTTTCAATATATTTATTGAGATTTTCAGTTCAGATATAAAAGTAACAATACAGATAATGCCCCCTTCTACAGGCCAACATAGCCTGAGAGTGTCAAACATTTAACCCCTCGCCGTGCTTGTGTGATGCTGGTTGGGGGCCGGCGTGCACGTGTGTGGGCTGTGTATATATTGACCCCCCTGCCACAGTCTGGGTGCTATGGATAAGATACGCTATACTCCATCACAGCGTTCCAACTTTTCCCTCCTTGGGGTACATGTAAGTTATCCATCTTTTTGCTAGCCAGTTTTTTCTTTTCACTTGTTTGACCTTTTAGCAATTAAGGGTTAAGAGAGAAAGTGGGGGAGATTAGGAGGAAAGAAAAGAGATAGGGGAGGGGGAAAGGGTATGTGGCCCCTCTGGAAATTCCTTCATGTATGTAGGTGACCCGGGTAAAGCGGAATCTTGATATATGTGGCCCATGGTTCCCAGAACCTCTCAAAGCACTGGACCGTGCCCAGCAGCTTTGCAACAGTCTGTTCCTGGGTCAAGATCCAGGATATTTTCCGCTTGACGGTCAAGATTGATACTGTTGTTTTTTTCCAGGCTTTTGCCAAGGTAATCTTGGCTCCCAAGCACATGAAGGAGATAAGTTGATATGTGCACCTAGGGGTGTTGTGCACCCTGCGGTTCAAGAGAATGTATGTGGGATCCTGAGGAACATTGGGTCTCTGTTACCTTTTGTAATACATGGAGGAATTTATCCCAGTGGTTTCTTATACAGGGCAAGTCCACCATATATGGAGCATCGTGCCTACATGCCCACATCCTCTATAGCAGAGAGGGGAGGTGTCTGGATATATCTTGGATAGTCTAGCGGAAACATTGTACCATCTCATGAACACTTTAATGCTAGCTTCTATCAGTGAGATGTTTAAGATACCTTTAGACGATCTGCAGAAGGCTTGAAACCACTTGTCAGGGTCCAGCTGGATGTCCAGATCTGCTTCCCAGGATCGAGCGTATGCTGGGGAGTTTGCCTTGTCTGCCAGGAAAGCGTATATAATAGAGATGCCACCCTTTTGAGATCCTATGCTGGAACACCATTGTTTGTACATAGTTGCTATGGGAGGACCCAACTTGTCAGTTCAAAGTGTGTGGAGGAAGTGCCTGATCTGGGAAAGTCTGAACTTTTCAGAAACTGGCATGTCCAGTTTGCTCAGGCAGTGCCCTAATGATAAAGGGCCATTTGATGTAAAGAAGTGTCCTATCCTGAAAAGCCCTTTGTTCAGCCACCAGCAAAATGCATATTCATCCCTGCGGGAAAATCAGGGTTGTGAAATAGGTGTGAGAGGGGTCTCAGGGGAAATATCAGTTGTGTGTGTTTATGTATTGTATCACATAGTGCTAGGGAGTGGGATAGTGTGGGAGCTAGGATAGCCGGTCTGTGTTTTGCTGGTCTCCAGAGTAGGAAGTCGAGCGTATGGTGGGGGACTGCCTGCCTTTCTAGGGAGACCCAGTCAGATTTGTGGCCCTTGGAATATATGATGGAAAATTGGGCCAGTTGGGCTGCTTGATAGTAAAGCCATAGGTTTGAGAGTCCCAGTGCACCGTGGGTTTTAAGTCGGAGTAGGATCTCTTTCGCAAATTGGTGACCCCAGTCTCCCCAGACGAAGCTAACAATCTCGGATTGAAGCTTAGTCAAAGTGGATTCTTTAATAGGGATGGGGAGGGAACAGGATAGTAATGTCATCTTTACGGCATTCAACCTGCCCAGCCAGGATAGGCCACCCTTCAACCACATTTTCAGCTCTGCTTCAAGAGAGTGGAGCATGTGTGGATAGTTGGCTGTGTATAGGGTACTAACACTTTTGGTCAGTTTGATTCCGAGATAGGGGATTGCTTCCTCTGCCCAGGAGAAGGAAAAGTGTTGTTTGAGTTGGTCTATTAGTTTCGGTTGGATGGATATGTTTAGGGCTATTGATTTGATTACGTTTACTTGGAGACTGGAAATGGCCAAATTCTTTAAGTAGCTGGAAAACATTGGGGGTAGAGATTAGCAGTGACGTTAGGAATAATAGCATGTCGTCTGCGAAGAGGGCACACTTATGTTCTTCTTGGCCACATTTAACTCCTTTTACATCAGGATTTGTTCTGATGGCTATGTCCAGTGATTCAATCGCTATTGCGAAGATCAAGGGCAATAGAGGGCATCCCTGCCTCATTCCTCTGTTAATATCAAACTAGGGTAATGCCACATTAACCGGTTCCCGACCTGCGCACGCCGATGTACGTCGGTAGAATGGCACGGCTGGGCCAATGGGCGTACCCGTACGTCCCTTTGAATTTGCCACCATGCCATTGCCATCGCCTCACAGAGAGGACGAACAGGGACATGCTAATGTAAACAAGCATCTCCCCGTTCTGCCTAGTGACAGTGTCACTGATCTCTGCTCCCTGTGATCGGGAGCAGAGATCAGTGACGTGTCACATGTAGCCACGCCCCCCCCACAGTTAGTAACACTCCCCAAGACATACTTAATCCCTCCCTAGCCCCCTAGTGGTTAACCCCTTCACTGCCAGTGTCATTTACACAGGAATCAGTGCATTTGTATAGCACTAATTGCTGTATAAATGACAATGGCCCCAAAAATGTGTAAAAAATGTCCGATGTGTCCGCCATAATGTCGCAGTCATGATAAAAATCGCTGGTTGCCGCCATTACTAATAAAAAAAATTAATAATAAAAATGCCATAAAACTATCCCCTATTTTGTAAACGCTATAACTTTTGCGCAAACCAATCAATAAACGCTTATTGCGTTTTTTTTTTTTTTACTAAAAATATGTAGAAGAATACGTATTGGCCTAAACTGAGGAAAAAAAATTTTTTTTAAATATTTTTTGGGGATATTTATTATAGCAAAAAGTAAAAAATAATGCATTTTTTTCAAAACTGTCGCTATTTTTTGTATATAGCGCAAAAAATAAAAACCGCGGAGGTGATCAAATACCACCAAATGAAAGCACTATTTGTGGGAAAAAAAGAACGTCAATTTTGTTTGGGAGCCACTTTGCACGACCGCGCATTTGTCAGTTAAAGCGACACAGTGCCGAATCGCATAAAAACGCACTGGTCAGGAAGGGGGTAAATTCTTCCGGGGCTGAAGTGGTTAAACACATTTGGGCATTCGGGTTAGATTAAAGGGTGTCTATAAGTCTAAGGAATTTGACTCTAAACCCCCTACATTCCAGAATGTCAAAGAGGTAAGGCCAGGACACTGAGTCGAAGGACTTCTGTAGATCTAACGATAACAGGTAGCCTTCCTGACGTGGCCCCCCATCCCATTGGGATTGTAGGAGGGAGATCAGGTCAATTGCCCTACAGATTTGGTCCGGTCCCTGTCTCCCCGGGATGAAGCCCACCTGGTCTTTGTAGATGTATCCAGCAATAAATCTGGACAGTCTTGTCGCTAGAATTTCTGTCATGATCTTAAGGTCATTATTTATCAGCAAAATGGGGTGATAATTACCGACCTCGCTCGTGTCTTTCCCTGGTTTGGGTATGACTGATATAAAAGCCGTATTCAGGTCGCTAAGTAGGGGGGCTCCATCCCGGAGAGATTTAAAGAAAGGAGCCATGTAGGGTGCTAGGCGGGAGCTGAATTTTTTATAGTAGCGAATTTCAAAGATTTTATAACTTCCACTTTTTCGTCTGAAGAGAAAGGTTTGTCTAATCGTTCCTGGTGGGTTCGCTTTAGGAGGGGTAAGTGGAGGTCTTGGAGAAAAGCCTCTCTTGTCTTGGTGTGCGTATGAGGTAGGTCTTTATATAGGTTTGAGTAGAATTCATGGAAGGAGTCCATGATTCCCATTGGATTGTGGGTTAAATTTCCCCTCTTGGTGCGAATTTTGGGGTTGCGTACGTGTCTTTGGACTTAGTTTAGCTGCCAGTTTAGAGCCTATCCTGCCTTTTTGGTAGTAAAAGCGAGCCCCTGTCCATCTTAAATGTTTCTCGGCTGAGGTGGTGAGGGAGAGGTTTAATCTGACTCAAACCGAATCAAGCCTAGCCAGGCTGTCCAGGGGGGGTTGCTTTTGTGGCATTTACTGAGCGAACGAAAGTCTTCCGTCAACTACTGTATTTCTGCCCTTCTTTCCTGTTTAATTTGGGATGCAAGCTGGATGAGTCTACCTCTCATCACTGCTTTATGCGCAGCCCACAGAGTGTCTGGCGAGACCCACTCAGTGTAATTTTCCAAAAAGTAATCTGTTAATGCTGTTTCCAGGACAGTGCAATGTGCGGGATTGCTCAGTAGACTTTTGGGGTCTGGGGTTTGGACTTGTCCGAAGAGAGGTCAAATGGAGTGTTAGAGTCGCCGCCCAGGATTACTGTACCTAGGAAGTGAGGCTTCAGGGTCTGTAGAATGGTTTAAAAGAATTTGTCTTGGTCTGTGTTAGGGGCGTAGTAAGATACGAATGTGTATGTCCACCCATTAATAGTGCCAGTTACTAGAACGTAGAGGCCTTCAGGGTCTTTAATTATTTTAGTAGGTGAAAAGTGAACCCTGTTCGAAAAACATACTGCCACTCCTCTCGTCTTACTAACCACATTTGCTAGGGGGAGTTGAGAGAAATTTTTGTGAAGAAATGAGGGATTATAGGTAGCCAGGAAGTGTGTCTCTTGAAGCAGCACTATGTCTGCTTTTAGTGTGTGGTGCTGTTGCATTATTTTGCGTCTTTTTATTTAGGAGTTGAGTCCCTGTACATTGTACCGTGTATGGCAAAAGATCCACGAAGTTTTGGATCTGGTGACCCATGATCACCAGTTTCTCTGCCAAGCGGGATAGCTTCAGAACTTCTTTGACCGCGTAGAAGTGCCATTTCACTATGATGTCCCTTGGGAGGCCATCAGAGCGTAGGGGTTGTAGTGCTCTGTCAAGCTCCAGGCGGTGAGCCGGGATCATAATATAACTGGGTACTAACATTTATAGGTAAAGTTGATCCAGGGAAAATCCGATTGCCTCTTGGGGGATCAGGAAGGAATTTTTTCCCCTGCTGTAGCAAATTGGAGCATGCTCTGCTGGGGTTTTTTGCCTTCCTCTGGATCAACTGAGGGTATACAATTGGGTAAATTGGATTGTATGATATTTTTTATTTTATTTATTGTTTTTAAGGTTGAACTGGATGGACTTGTGTCATTTTCAACCTGACTAACTATGTAACTATGTAACTATGATGTCTGGTATTGGTTTTTTGATGAATTCCTGAACCGCCAGGAGAACGTCCTTAACGGATTTTGGAAGGCCCCTGATTCTAAAGTTGTAGCGTCTCTACCTGTTTTCAAGGTCATCAATTTTGGATGTAGCCACCTCTAGTTGGTCCTGGCGATTCTGGACTCTGCCAGTATCCTGGTTGATTCTCAGGGCTGCCTGTTCAGTTTTCTGTTCCATCACCTCTATTCTCGTGCCTATTTTCTGCAGATCAGCATGGATGGAGGCTGTGATCTGGGCCGCAGTATGTGACAGGCCTCTGGTCAGCATTTTGGAAAATGCATCCATCATGGAGGGGAAGTCCGTGGGGGTGAGAGGGGTTTCCCTGATCTCCTGTTCCCATGGGTCTGGGCTGTTCAGCAGCTCCTGTAATGGGGTATGGGCAAGTCCTTCCAGTGTTCTCCCTAACAGGGATTCAGTGGATGCAGGTGAGGGGGCCACTTGCTGTGGAGTACTCACTGTGGCTGCCAATTGAAGAGAGGCAGGGAGATCGGCGTGGTCCTGGTCAGCAATGGAGTCTTCAGAACTGATTGGGCCATCTTGGATGCTGCCGCGCATGCGCCTTCTCTTGGTTTCTATGTCATGGAAAGCAGTAACATGGTATCTGTTAAGCCCTGTTCTTTCAGGGACCTTACATAAATACTAAACTCTGCACTCCGGCTGGGGAATCTGTGCCCCAGCCCCTACCATTCTCTCATATGGTGTGCTTTTGGCTATTGGCCTAGAATTTAACAACATGACTGCCTGTGTGAGGACCCGATCCCAACCCCTTAGTGTATGTGTGGGTGTAAGTTTGCGTATCTGGTCCTTCAATAACCCATTGTATCTTTCAATCAAACCAGCTGCCTGTGGATGGTATGGGATGTTGCACAACCAGTACACTCCAGATTCTTTGGCCCACTGCTGTACTGTTAATCCGGTAAAGTGTGAGCCGTTATCACTTTGGACTTGTTTGGGACAACCATAAGCACGACAAGTTTCTGGAGCAGTTGAATCGTTGCGGCTTGATCTGCACGTTTGCAAGGATGAACAAGCATAAGCCCTGAATAGGTGTCCACTGCAGTGCAAAAATATCTCAGTCCATTGTTTCCCTGGGCCAGGGGACTGATGAAGTCAATCTGCCAGGTCTCTCTCTGCAGGCCTCTCACCCTTCTTAACCACTTCCCGCCCGGCCTATAGCAGAATGAGGGCCGGGCGGTGGTTCAGTTATCCTGACTGGGTGTCATATAATGTCCTTCAGGATAACAGCCGCCGCGCGCCGATGGGGGCGCGCATCGCGGTGATTGGTGGAGCAGTGTGTCAGTCTGACACACCGCTCCACCAATCTTGGTAAAGAGCCTCCGGCGGAGGCTCTTTACCACGTGATCAGCCGTGTCCAATCACGGCTGATCATGATGTCAATAGGAAAAACCATTGATCGGCTTTTCCTCACTTGCGCCTGACAGACGCGAGTAGAGGACAGCCGATCGGCGGCTCTCCTGACAGGGGGGGTCTGCGCTGATTGTTTATCAGCACAGCCCCCCTCAGATGCCCTCACTAGATCACCAGGGAAGCCGCCAGGACCACCAGGGAAGCGGGCAACATGTGGATGGCCAGGTATGTACCCCATGGCCATCCACATGTGCCCAATATGCCCAGTCTGTGTCCAATCTGTGCCAATCAGTGCCCACAAATGGGCACTAACTGGCACCATTATAAATCAGTGATGCCCACCAATGCCACCCATCAATGTCATCAGTGCCACCGATCAGTGTCCATCTGTGCCATCTATCAGTGCCCATCCATGCCCATCAGTGCCCATCAGTGCCCATCCGTGCCACCTATCAGTGCCACCCATAAGTACCCATCAGTGCCACCCATAAGTAGCCATCAGTGCTGCCTATGAGTGCCCATCAGTGCCACCTATGAGTGCCCATCAGTGCCGCATACCAGTGCCACCTATCAGTGCCCATCAGTGCCACCTATCAGAGTCCATCAGTGCTGCCTATCAGTGCCCATCATCAGTGCCTGTCAGTGCCACCTCATTAGTGCCACCTCATTGGTGCCACCTCATTGGTTCCCATCAGTGCCCATCAGTGCAGCCATATCAGTGCCCATCATTGAAGAAGAAAACATACTTATTTACAAAAATATTTAACAGAAACAAAGAAAAACTTGTTTTTTTCAAAATTTTTGGTCTTTTTTTTATTTGTTGCGCAAAAAATAAAAACCACAGAGGTGATCAAATACCACCAAAAGAAAGCTCTATTTGTGGGAACAAAATGATAAAAAAATTGTTTGGGTACAATGTTGTATGACCGCGCAATTGTCATTCAAATTGCGACAGCGCTGAAAGCTGAAAATTGGCTTGGGCAGGAAGGTGTCTAAGTGCCTGGTATTAAAGTGGTTAATCGACCCGGTGGAGTACTTTTGCAATGGCCATTGTTACACTTCTCCACACATTGCACAGTTCCATATTACAGTCTTTATCATGTCCATGGATAGAGGCAATCCTCTCTGCTGTTCCCATTCATATGTTGCTTTCTGCCCCAAATGTCCACATTGCTTGTGGGCCCAGTTGGCCAAATTCATCAAGACAGGATCAATTGGCACAACTGCCTTCACTTTAGCGATTTCATCTGCAACTCTGTTATAGTTCTCAAAGTCTGGGACTAGGGGTACATGTCTATCAACATGCCCCAATTTTATGGTGCAGGAGTGAGCTTCCTTCCAAATGTAGTCCCAAACTTCCTTGCCTCCCCACACCACCTTTCCACGAATCATCCATTCATTGGACTTCCACGTGGGCATCCAAGTTGTCAGTCCTTTAAAAACCACACAGCTGTCAGTGTAGGTAGTGACATGGGAAGAAGGATCCTCCTGAAGAGTCATCACTACACCTTTCAACTCTGCATACTGACTGGACCCACCAATTCCGGTCTCCTGCATGACTGTGTCTGTACTTGGGTTGTAGGCTGTTGCTGTCTATTTATGCCCAGAGGAGGTAATACAAAAGAAAACAAATAGTGTAGCGCTTATGAAAGACATGATTTGACACGTGTATCAAACAAAGGGTACTGAACCCAAATAATGACCACTGGAAATTATAAAACATATACAAGAATATTAAACGCTCTAACTAGTGATGAATATCTCAGGAAAAGTCCAAGTGAAAAATGTTCAACATGTAGTTCAAAGTTCCATGTGAAATGAAAACTCTTTGTGAATATACAAACAGTGGGCAGGATATGTGACTGAAGTGAAAAGTACCACCACCGAAAACTGGGAGGCTTATCGGAGCGTTTGAACCCACAAGAGCATATGTTCTGTGAGTGAAACGGGCTTGTGTTGTGTAAACAACCAATGGGAATAGCACACCACAGAAAAAAAAAAAAAACAGGTCTGCTTCAGTTGAACTTAAGCACAATCCTGGCACGAGCCCCCCCCCCCCCCCAAATTGTTTCACTTGCGTCTATCTAGCAAGGTTACTTTGTGGTATAAGCAAGGAAGCTGAGACCTCTGCAGTGTGTAAACATGCTTTTACTATATAAAAATGCTGTACATACAAAACTATTACAATATTAGGAATACAAATCAAGACTGACAGATATCTATAACAATCACAATGCCTAGCAAATAAACAGCCTATGGTCTGTAACAGTAGAAATACACTTAAAAGTTACTTAACTCTGGTTACTGTGTAATCATGATCTCCGTTGCTCCTGGAGACCAGGCACCTTCTTCTTCACTTTATACAGATTCTTCCTCCTGCTCTGATGTTAATCCATGATGAGTGGGCACCTATCAATCTCTACTGCTCCTTTTATTTGGACTTTTGTTTACCAGTTTGTTGACAATGGTTACAAAATCATTTACAAACCTGATCTCTGCAATCAAACTAGTCTGATTGCTATTCTATCACAGTCTTATAGACAAATCATATATATTTTCTATCAAACGCAACACAGACCCGCAGGCGATAAGATATCTAGATTATATATAATTATACAGGATTTATATATATCCTTTCTTAAGGGTCCCCGTGTTCAAAGCTTCTACCAGGTGGTCTATTCCGATATCCTTCACATGTGTCAACAGACCACCCAACACAAACACAGCCGCTGGACCCGGCCGATGGCAAATCACTGTACCGGCCCGCTGCCGGTACCATGTGACTGCAGTGGCCAATGACAGTTGTACATAATGAAAGGCTTTGTTACATGCCTTTAATTGTATACTATTGTGATGAGCTCTGTGATTGGTCACAGTCATCACATAGTACAGACAGGGCCAATGACAGCCTATCTGTACCATGTGATTAGCTGTGACCAATCACAGCTAATCACAATAGTAAACACTGAATGAGTAGTTTTCCTTTTAGCAAAAATGGTTACTTATAACTGTAAATGCACAGTTTTATGCAAAGATAGTGTGTAAAAAAATGTGATCACCTGATCACCTCCCTAGAGTAGTATAGTGTTACTATGGTAACACTGTATTGCTCTTGTCACGATATGTAAAAAAAAAAAAAAAAATTATCAAAAACAAAAAACATATTAAACAAAATTCAAAATAAATGATAATTTTTTTTTTTTTTTTACATACTGTCACCAGTCAGTGTCGCTGATCACCACCACATCAGTCCTATGACGGCGCTATAATGCACTGGTGACAGTATGTAAAATATTCCCAAAAATTGTGACAAAAAACTTGCCATGCCTGTTACTAAATATCTTCGACTGTCTACTTTCCAAAAAGGGGTCATTTGGGGGATGTTTGTACTGTTCTGTCATTTTCAGGCCTCAAGAAATGAGACAGGTCATCAGTAGGGGTGAGCCTTCTGTTGGGGTCGAACATGAGTTCGACCCAAACATTGGCTGTTCACCCATTCGTAGAAAACCTAACATTATGGGCTGTTCGCGCCAAATTTGAGCGCCGCGTAACGGCCCATAATGTACTGCGGAAGCAGTATGGTGATTGGCCAGAGCATGCACCATGACCTGAATGCTTTGGCCAATCACAGCGCCCTCAGCTAAGAGAGCCATATAATGGCTCAGGGGGACTAAGTCCATGCCCCACACTATATAAGGCCGCCTGCATGTCGGCCTCGTATAGTGTGTCGTTGGCGTGGACAGAGAGAGAGTGTCATTTAGATTGAGCAGGCAGATTATTCAGTTAGCTGCAGTATATTTAAGACAGTCTTGTGTATATATATATATATATATATATATATATATATATATATCCACTGTATCCAGTTTAGCTAGATCTGACTGCAGTCCATTCCTAGTGTACTGTTTCTAATATACTTCAGGCAGGCAGGTGATTCAGTTAGCTGCAGTGTATTTTATATATATATATATATATATATATATATATATATATATATATATATATATATATACAGATAGTCTCGTATATATATAAATATATATATATCTATATATATATAGCTGCAGTGTATTTAATATATTAATACATATATACAGATAGTTTCATATATATATATATATATATATATATATATATATATATATATCCACTGAATACAGTTTAGCTATATCTCACTGCAGGCCATTCCTGGCGTACTGTTTCTAATATACTTCTGCCAGGCAGGTTATTCAGTTAGCTGCAGTGTACTTAATATATATATATATATATATATATATATATATCCACTGTATCCAATTTAGCTATATCTGACTGCAGGCCGTTCCTGGTGTATTGTTTCTAATATACTTCAGGCGGTGTACACAGTATACAGTGCCGTGCACCCATAGTGCAGTTGCTCATACTTTTCTGGTGGTCAATACAGTATACCCATAGTTGTTATTACACTTCTGTTGGTGTACACAGTACCGTGCACCCCTAGTGCAGTTGCTACTACTTTCCTGGTGGTGTACACAATACATACAGTGCACCCATAGTTGTTATTACACTTCTGTTGGTGTACACAGTACCGTGCACCCCTAGTGCAGTTCCTACTACTTTCCTGGGGGTGTACACAATACATACAGTGCATCTATAGTTGTTATTATACTTCTGGTGGTGTACAACAGTACCGTGCACCCCTAGTGCAGTTGCTACTACTTTTCTGGTGGTGTACACAATACATACAGTGCACCCATAGTTGTTATTACACTTCTGTTGGTGTACACAGTACCGTGAACCCCTAGTGCAGTTGCTACTATTTTCCTGGTGGTGTACACAATACATACAGTGCGCCCATAGTTGTTATTACACTTCTGTTGGTGTACACAGTACCGTGCACCCCTAGTGCAGTTGCTACTACTTTCCTGGTGGTGTACACAATACATACAGAGCACTCATAGTTGTTATTAAACTTCTGTTGGTGTAAACAGTACCGTGCACCTGTAGTGCAGTTGCTAGTGCTACTACTTTTCTGGTGGTGTACATCGTACACAATACATACAGTGCACCCATAGTTGTTATTACACTTCTGTTGGTGTACACAGTACCATGCACCCCTTGTGCAGTTGCTACTTTCCTGGTGGTGTACACAGTACACAATACTGTGTAGTGTTTTTTTGCTAAACAAAATTTACAGCATGTCCGGAAGGCCACCAAGGAGAGGCAGACGCTCACAGGCCACTAAAAGAGGGCAAGCAGGCTCTGTGTCTACAGTCAACAGTGCTGGTCATGGACACGGTGCATCCTCAGCACGTGGCCGTGGGAAACGCTTGTCCTTTTTTCCTGCAGCTGGCTGTGTTATTGAGCCACAACATGCAGAAGAGTTGGTGAAATGGATAACAAAGCTGTCCTCATACTCCTCCTCCTGTCACCCAGGCTCAGAGTAGTTTGCCTGCCAATGTAGCTGCCAAAGCGGCCTATTCCATCGGCTCCATGTCAACGGTCTCTCCTTCCCTAGCCCCACCATCATGCACGGAGGAGTCCCCCGAACTATTCGACCACAGTGTCAGGTACATGCTGCAGGAGGATGCGCAGCGATTTGAAGGCTCTGATGATGGTACCCAGGCTGAGGAAGGCAGTAACATCAGCCTAGAGAGACGGAGTGCCCAAGAAGGTCAAGAAACTGGCAGTCATGTTCCCCCAGCTGCAGCATACTGCCAAGTTTGCTCCAGTGATGAGGAGGGAGGGGATGATGAGGTCACTGCCTCAACTTGGGTGCCTGATAGAAGAGAGGAGGAGGAAGAGGAGGAGGCACATCTCCAACGAGGTAGGATGCCCTCTAGGCGGCAGGTTAAGGGCAGCCACCCTATTGCATCACACCACAGAGCTAAGCAGGTGCAGGGCGCTGCTGACTCCCCACATATTTTGAAAAGTTCTTTGGTGTGGGCCCTTTTTGACACATGTGCAGGAGATCGCACCATTGCTGTTTGCAACATATGTCTGAAGCGTATCAAGCGTGGCCAAAACAGTAGCCGCTTGGGCACCACATGCTTGACCAGACATATGATGACCTCCTATGCAGTCCATTGGCAACAGCACTTAAAAGACCCACATCAAAGAACAAGGCGGACCTCTCCTTGCTCCTCATCAGCTGGGTTCTCCAACCCCACTATACCTCCAGTCCTCTCAGAAACCTGCACTGAGAGGAATGAAGGTAAAGCAATAGGTGTCCCAAGTACTTGCAGAAAATCTGCTATCAGTACACCTCCATCTGATTTTAGCAGGCAAATTTCCCTACCCCAGTTGCTAAACCATTGAAAGAAATTCGGTCCCAGCCATCCACATGCTCAGCATCTGAATGCTAGCTTGGCCAAATTGCTAGCACTGCAACTGCTGCCTTTTCAGCTGGTAGACTCTGCCCCCTTTCGTGAATTTGTGGAACGTGCGGTACCTCAGTGGCAGGTTCCCAAAAGCTATTTCTTTTCACAGAAGGCCATTCCAGCTCTCTACCAGCATGTGGAAGGCAATGTCTTGGCCCCTTGGACAGGACAATCAGCAGTAAGGTGCATATTACTGCTGACTCATGGTCCAGCAGGCATGGACAGGAACATTTCTTTCTTTCACGGCGCACTGGGTTACTCTGCTGGCAGCTGGGAAGGATGCAGGACAGGGACAGGGTTCAGTATTGTTGAAGCTTGTTCCACCACCACGCCTTCAAAATGCTAGTGGTGATTCTGCCACAGCTCTCTCCTCCATCCCTCCTCTTCTTCTTCCTCTATGGCCTTCCTCTGCAGATTTCTCCTCTGAACCAGCGGTGCTCCATAGGCATTCAAGGGACTATACAAGCACTCAGGCAAAAAGATTCCATGCGGTGCTTGAGTTGGTCTGCTTAGGGGACAGGAGCCACACTGGGGCAGAGATTCTGTCAGCTCTGCAGGGGCAGGCTCAGAGGTGGTTGACACCATGCCAGCTTTTGCCAGGAATGGTTGTATGCGACAATGGCACCAACCTCCTCTCCGCCCTCAAACAGGGACACTTAAACCCATGTTCCCTGTTTGGCTCACGTCCTGAATTTGGTGGTGCAGCAGTTCTTGAGCAGGTACCTGGGCTTACAGGATCTCCTGAGGCAGGCCAGAAAGTCTGTGGTCATTTCCGCCGGTCATATAATGCCAGTGCTCGGCTGGCTGACATTCAAAGAGAATGCAACCTGCCCAAGAACCGCCTTATTTGTGACATGCCCACCAGGTGGAAAATGTTGCCAATTCTCCAGTGGCTGCACACGCAGCAGAGGGCCATTAATGAGTACCTGTGTGAGTATGGCACCAGGACAGGGTCAGGGGAGCTTGGCTTTTTTTTGCAACGCCAGTGGCTACTGATCAAGGATGCATGCACTGTCCTGTCACCATTTGAGGAGGCCACAAAACGACTCCTACTTACAAATGGAGGGAGACAACAGGAAGTGGGTGGAAATCTACCCCTAGGAAGGGAAATTCTCTCCTGTAAGAGTTAATATGGGAAAAAGGTGTCTCCCCACTGATGCTTTATCACCAATCCTTGTTTCCCTAATAACCCAAAATTTTCAAAATCCAATTGTCATTGGGACAGAAAGTGAGGGGCACAGACAGCAAAACAAATGTTACAGGGGTGATGATAATTCTTCCCTCTGTTATCCAAAAAGCTTAAAAATAGATTTTTTGGCTGGAGCTACACTTACAAAATGTACCTGTTCCAAATTACAAACAGATTCAACTTAAGAACAAACCTACAGTCCCTATATCCCTATAGTTGGGGATACGGAGACTTATATGCCACTCCCACCAGACCCATGTTTTAGATTTCAAAAGGAGCTTGAGCAAATTGTCAATTATGGTTTTGACTCCGGTATTATTAGAAAGAAAGAAAATTATTTCTTATACCAGCTTCATCTAGGATTCCTATCATCTACTGCCTACAGAAGATCCACAAGGATCCGGCCCACCTCGCTGGCCGACCCATTTTTAGTGGAATTGTTTCCCTCACCTCTAGGGCAGGTAAGTATATTGATGGCTTCCTCCAAGCATTGGTGAAGTCACTACCAGCGTATATCAAAGATAGTAGACACACCATCAATCTTCTTAAGGATTGTGCGTACAGGGAGGGTTATTGGCTGGTCACAGCCAACGTAACATCCCTGTACACCATAATCCCGCATGATTGGGGGATCTCATCAGTGAACTATTTCCTCAATAAGGATATTACCCTTTCCAGCAGACAAAAAGGGTTTATTATGGAGCTTCTTGAGTATGCCACTACGCATAATTTTTTCTGGCATAGTAATCAATATTACCACCAGAAGAAGGGTGTGGCAATGGGGGCAAAGTTTGCCCCCAGTCTGGCCAACCTTTTTATGGGGAAATTGGAGGAGGACGTCATCTATGCCGATATGAGACCTGAATTGGCCCTCTGGGCAAGATATATTGATGACGTCCTCCTCCTATGGAATGGCCCCCTTAAATCTTTGCACACATTTATGACTAATTTAAATAATAATGATAGACGCATTGAATTTAGGTATGTAGCCAGTCAACATACTATCAACTTTCTCAATCTGAAAATCTGGAGTGAAGGGGGTGTCTTGTTGACGTCTACTCACTTTAAGACTACAGATCGCAATTCTTTTATCCCTCATGACAGTTGTCATCACAGTTCCTAGCTCAACTCAATTCCCAATAGCCAGTATGTACGAATGAGATGCAACTGTACGCAAGTGGAAGATTTTAATGAACAAGCTAAAATCCTTACAGACAGACTTATAGATAAGGGTTATGATGCCTCTTTCTTAAATCATAAATTTACAGAGGTGCAAATGTTGGATCATGACCATCTACTGGCAGATAAACCTGCGGTAGTGGGGCATGAGAACCATATTTGTTTTGTCCATTCATTATGGGTTATTCCCACCAACAATTTTCAATTAAAAAACTACTACGCAAACATTGGCACATAATTAAAAATGATCATGTATTGGGTTCCATTCTTCCAGGGAAACAACAGGTAGTGTTTAGGGGGCCCCCCTCAATTAAACAGCTTGTGGCTCCTGGTGTTTGTGATCCCCCCACTAATAAACCTATGTTTTTTCAGAACTTAGTGGGGTACTATAAATGCAATAACTGTGCAGTATGTTCTGTCAATGCCATCAGGGATAGGAAAACTATTCAGTTTACCTCTTTGAGTACTACTCAGGTTTTTCCTATAAAATCATTTATTAGTTGTTCTACCCCTGGTGTCGTCTATCTTCTGACCTGCCCTTGCGGCTCCAGGATGTGGGACGCACTGTAAGTCCATTACAGGTCAGACTAAATGAACACATAGGAAAATTTAGGAGAGGTTTTAAGGGTCACCCCGTCTCCAGACATTACTTAGAGGTACATAAACAGAACCCTAAGGGTACTTCAATGGTAGGGATTGATAGGTTGAGATTACCTTGGAGAGGGGGACCTAAGAGGCGGGCTATTTCCAAGCTCGAAATGAGTTGGATTTATAAAATCAGATGCCTTAGGCCTCTTGGTTTGAACAATAATAGGAAACATAAGTACGCTTGTAGTATAAACACTCAAAAGAAAAATGACATTTGAAAAAAGTGATAAAAAATAGTACATATGAATAAGTGATAAATGAAAAGAAAAGTGAATTTGATCCATACACGGATCAAACAGAACACTAATAGAATGTAAAAAGTCCATACACAGATCAAAAACAAAAAACTGATGGAAGGAGACAAGCCCAATGGGAAAATCAAAGCATCCAAAATTCATCCACCTTCACCGAGAAGGGAAATAGGGGGAGAGAGGGTGTGTAGAGGAGATCCCCAGTTGGAAGTGAGTGCCAATTAGTATGTTAATGCCCTTACCAGAGACGGTGGATCCCCTAAAGAGCAAGGTCTTAATCGCAAGCAGATACAGCCCTCTGCAGGGACAGATGGATCATCTGTAACTCTGTAGCCTCAAACCTCCGTGATGTTCCAAGACAGGCAGGACCGGAATTCCAATCTAAATGTATCACTCATTGGTTGGGAAGACCATGAGTGTAAAAAACGGAAAAACTCCAGTAGTGTAGTAGAGTAAATAAAAAGCCTTTATTGCTCTAAATCAAGCAGGCAGGAACAAACATCCACCGCAGAAAACACATTTAAAAATAGCCGGCAAGCTTAAAAACAAAACGAACACCCGTGTACCAGAATCACATGGGATGTAATAGCGTAATGGCGTCAGTGCGTAGCCACGCCCTACATGTTTCCTCATAGATGACGTCTTCAAAGGGGCACGGGCGACGCACTGAACCATCACCTTTATACCACCAGATGGCAACCAGAGCTCTTTTCGTGGTTTACACTTAAAAAATACTGCGTAAGAGAACACCAGGCCTCGATCTGATGAGTGTCACACAAATAGAGCACTGTAAACAAGGAAAGGAAAATCGAACACTGTATATATAAATGAACAAATCTAAATGCATATGAGATTGCACCACAATACAGATATCTACCAGTCCCATAATCTGCCTGCATTTACGACCTCGCTCTTTAGGGGGTCCACCGGTTCGGGTAAGGGTTCCCACACACAGAGTGGGATCTTCTCCTCAGACTGAGAATTTCTCTTCTTCTCCCCCTCTTCTTCTTTTGGTGAAGGTGGACAATATTGGAACTTACTACCTCAATGGACTTCCTTTTTATTTAATTTTTTATTAAATTTTTCTGTTGTCACAATCAATTTTTTCCTTCACCCATTTTGTGCATATGTACTTTCTGAATGTTCACTGTTTATCAAATTTCATTGCATTACATGTCACTTATTGTGTGATTTTTCATGTTAATCACAACTTTTTTTTAATTATTTTGTTTGCACCGTAGAGATATTTGATGGTTTTTGTTGCAGCTACTTTTTTTATTTGTTTATACTCTAGTGTGGTATTAACCCGTTCTTTCTACTCAGTGGAATGACGCAGCTCTGCGACACCAGTTCCGCATGGGTCTCTCTGAAGGACTGAAAGATGAGCTCACTCGAGTTGGTATACCTGATACTCTCGAAGCCTTGATCACCCTGGCTATCCAAATTGATTGACGTCTCTGAGAATGTCGATCAGAGCGTTCCTTTCAGCAAGGCCGTCCAGTATGGATGACTGCAAAAGCTCCAGTTCCTGCTTCCCGCCATCTGACACCTTGCTCTCCCTCTCTCATTACAGCTCCAGAGAAGGGCAATTCCAGTCAGCACTATCATTGACTCCGGAGCGTGCAGCTGCTTTATCGATTCCACCTTTGCCAGTCAACAAAATATTCCCCTGCAAGAAAAACACATGGACTTTCTGTTTACCTGGCTGATAGCTCTCGCAAAAGGTCAGGACGAGTGACCCAGGAGACACTTCCCTGCCAGCTATCATTTTCTCCAAGCATAATGAACTTCTGACCCTTGATGCCATCTCCACTCTGCTGTTCCCTGTGATCCTGGACATACCCTGGCTCCAGGCTCACAATCCCCACATCAATTGGGTAACTGGAGAGGTGAGGTTCCTATCCCCCTACTGTCAGAAGCATTGCTTACCTGAACCCTCCAATCCATCAACTACCTTGCTGTGTATTGACACTGACCAGAACCTACTTCAGTGTGTGCCTAAACCATACCATGAATTCATTGATGTTTTCATCAAATGAGGAGCAGACTCCCTTCCGTCTCACCGCCCCTACAATTGCCCGATCGAACTTCTTCCTGGGCCCGAGATCCCTTTCAGGCGTAACTTCCCCCTATCAGAAAAAGAGCAGGAGGCATTGAAAATATACATCAATGAAAACTTGGGCAAGGGATTCATGCGCCCTTCGACTTCTCCAGTGGGTGGCGGGATATTCTTCGTCACCGAGAAAGATCAGACCCTTGTGTGGACTACCGTGAGTTAAATAAAGTCATGGTCAAAAACCACTATCTTTTGCCCCTGATACCTGAGCTCTTTCAGAAATTAAGATCTGCTGTTATCTTTACCAAATTGGATTTGAGGGGGGCCTACAACCTGGTCCGCATTCGGGCCGGGGATGAATGAAAGACGGCCTTCTGGACCCGATTCGATCACTACAAATATTCGGTCATGCCCTTTGGCTTCTGTAATGCCCGGCCACCTTCCAGCATTTCATTATGTTTAGAGACTTTTTAGATATCTTTGTAATTGTTTATTTGGATGGTATCCTAATCTTTTCTGGATCACTTGACCGGCAATCCCCAAAAAGTGTCCGCCATACTAGACTGGCCTGTACCCTTGGATAAGAAAGGAGTGCAACGTTTTGTAGGTTTCGCAAACTTTTACAGAAAATTCATTAAGGGATTCCCCACAATAATCACACCTAACATCACACAGCTGACCAAGCAAAACTTACGTTTTCATTAGATCCCGGAGGCCCAAGATGCCTTCAAGATACCCAAGAGACTCTTCACCTCAGCCCCAACCCTAAGCCATCCTGATCCATCATTACCTTAAAACATCCTTGAAGTGGACACATCTGAAGTAGCAGTAGGGGCAGTCATTTCCCAGCTTCAAGAGAGTAAGAATCTGATGCACCCTGTGGGATTCTTCTCTCGGAGGCTCTCTCCCGCGCAGAGAAATTATGATGTTGGTGATCGGGAGCTGCTCGCCATCAAGGCAGCCTTGGAAGAATGGAGATACCTGTTGGAGGGCGCAGTCCATCCAGACTTGATATATACCGATCACAAGAACTTAGAGTATTTAAGATCTGCTAAGCGGCTAAAACCTCGGCAAGCTTGTTGGGCCCTATTTTTCTCACGCTTCTGCTTCCACATCACTTATCAGCCTGGATCAAAAACCATTAAGCCAGATGCGTTATCACATATGTACGATGACCCCAAGGATCTATCTGTTCCTGACACCATCTTGCCCGCAAGCAACTTTCTGTTCCTACAGACAGACCTCCTTTCTTAGATTAAGGAAGCATCTTTTGACTTTTCAAAACCCCCTGGAATCACATTAACATCCAGAGATGGTCTATTATAGAGGGGGAGCCAAATCTTTGTTCCAGAAGACATCCGAGTCAGAGTATTAAAGTTGCTTCATTATCACCCGCTGGCAGGGCACTTCGGGGCCCGCAAGACTCTTGAACTGGTGCGGCGCACGTTCTGGTGGCCTGGTCTGAAGGAATTCTGCAGAAAATATGTTAGTTCATGCCCTGTCTGCATCCAAAACAAGACAACAAGAAATCGGGCCTGGGGGCTACTAAAACCATTACCTGTACCTGACAGACAATAGAAAATGATCACCATGGACTTTATAGTAGAGCTTCCATGTTCTGAGGGGTGTACAGCAATCTTCGTGGTCGTAGACTGACTATCTAAAATGGCCCATTTTTTGCCTCTAAAAGGCACCCCATCTGCTATGGAAACTGCCCGTGTATTCATCAAAGAAATCGTTAGATTACATGGAGTTCCTGCAAACATAGTATCAGATAGGGGGGTGCAGTTCACTTCACGTTTTTGGAGAGCCTTGTGTGAGATTTTGAAATCAAAGTAGCACCTATCCTCAGCCTATCACCCCCAAACCAATGGACAAACAGAAAGGACTAGTCAGACTCTCGAACAGTATATCAGATGCTTCACGTCCTTTGTACAAGATGACTGGGTGTCCCTGCTGCCCTTAGTAGAGTTCGCTACAATAATGCTAGCCATTCGGCCACAGGGCAATACCCTTTTTTTGCTAATTATGGCTACCACTTATCATTCTTACCTGACTTTCTTCCAGAGTCCTCAGTTCTGGCAGTACAGGATACGGTGGATTTCCTCAGCCACAATAACCGGGTATTGCAGGAGGCGGTGTCCAAGGCTCAGGCGGACAGCAAAAGAGCCTTTGACCGAAGAGAAGAGGAGAATTGGATTTACAGCCAGGCGATCAGGTACTGTATGGCTTTCTACAAATAATCTCAGGTTGGCTTGCCCTTCAAAGAAACTTGCACCCAAATTCATGTGACATTTTCCAGTGAGAAGAAAGATTAATGAGGCATTTTATGAGTTATCCTTTCCCGACTCTCTAAAAATTCACCCAGTGTTTCATGTCTCATTGTTAAAACCTGCAGTACCTGATCCCTTCCCTGATAGAGAAGCCAGACCACCAGAACCTGTCTTAGTTGACGAAAGTGAGGAGTACGAGGTGGAGGCCATTCTTGATTGCAGGAAACGGCGAGGGCAAATACAGTTTCTGATCAAATGGAGGGGGTACAGTCCGGAGGACAACTGGGAACCTGACAGCAACATCCATGCTAAAAGGTTAATCCGTGCTTTTTTCCTTGCCCATCCTGAAAACAGAGACTGGTTAGGCATCCCGAGGCTGCCCTTTGGGAGGGGGCAATGTCAGGGACCTGCCAGGACAGAACGGGGGTACATGCATGCGAGCATGCGCACACGCGCTCATGGTCAGACTTGACAGCGGCTCCTGTATGTTTGTGTGCGCCTCAGGTGCACGTGTGTGCGTGACGGGTGCGCAAGCGTGCGCACGCTAGCGCTACTTGGCACCAATAGGCTTTTAAAAGAACAGCAGCTGCAATTGTGCAGTGCTGTTTGATCTGTAGCTCTGTGCCTTGTATACCTGTATCCTGTCAGCAGATCACCCAGCTCTGATTGACCAACCCGCTAGCTCCAACCCCGACCTTGGCCTGCCTGACCCTGCTTATCTCTGCTCGTTACCTGTTGCCAAGCTCTGCCTGTTTATTGGACTCTGCTTCAGCCTGCTGCATTCACCTGCCTGATTACCTATTTGAACCGGTTTGTCTGACTCCGCTATTGCCTGCTGCCTTGTTCTGAGTACCTCCTGTGTTTACCCAGCTTGTTTCACCCAGTTCCGGCTTGCTGCTGATCCTGCATCTACCAGCTCATCAGGTCTCTGACCTGCTCCTGCCTCAGCTGTCATCTACAGTTCCAGCTATTCCTGGAGGATCCTCTTCCTGTTACTGTGCCAGCTGCTAAAACTTCCACAGGCACGCTTACCCCACTGTGCTCACGAGACCACTGTCCCCATTCCAGTGGCTCCTAAACCAGGGCTGTAAGAAAGGTCTCCTCCTACAAGTCAGGCTCTATTACAAGGTACGTAACAGAAATGGAGTCAGAGATCCAGCAGAACACTGCAGTAAGGAGGTAAATATTTCACAAACAGAAATCTGCAGGCTAGACAGTGACACTTTCATCTGCTACATTAAAGGCTAAGTTCACCTTTTTTGTTTTCTAAATTTCAGCTACCCTATGTATCTATATACAGTAGCATTAATGTACATCTTTTGCAAAAATAAAACAGCTTTCCATTTATTCTACACACGCTTACCTCACTGTCTTCGTGGCTGTTTAAAAACACTGCTCCATTACTTCTGCCTTACTTCCTGGATAGACTTTATTAAAAACAATTTTAAAAAAGTGTACAAAGGTAAACTTAGCCTTTAAGCTTCCTTGGTCGACCATTGCGCCTACTTCCCTCAACGTTGCCCATTTCTTTGTGCTTTATCAAAAGAGCTTGAACAGCACAATTTGAAATCCCTAGTCTGGTTTGAAATCTTTGCCTGGGAGAGACATTGGTGATGCCATGGTGTATGACCTCTATGACATGAAACGATCTGCCCCAACCTTCTTACTTTACAGCATTTCTTCACACATGCCTAAAACCTTTGCACAGTACTGTATATTATTAGTAAAAAGGTTATTAAAGAATAGATAGGCTTCATAATGAATGAACATGGTAAGCTGGTCACAAATGACAAGGAAAAGCAGATGTGTTAAATAATTTTTTCTCTTAAACTTTTAAAGGTGAAAAAGAAAGTTTGATAGTCTTAACAGTAATATTAAAGTGGATCTCCAGCTTTTTGCAAAGTTTAAGCAGTTTGTTTGGACCAGCTGGAGATTAGCTTCAATGATGTTTCACAGAAGGTACCTCGACTGGAAACCAGATACAAACCAGACTAGAGAAAATTAATCCCCAGGTCCCAATGGTTTACACCTGTGAGTCCTTAGGGAACTTAAAGTGTTTGTAAAGTCAGAAGGTTTTTAATCTTAATTCTATGCATTAAGATAAAAAACCTTCTGTGCAGCTCCCCCCTGATCCCCCCAACACTTACCTGAGCCCCATCTCTCTCCAGAGATGTCCGTGAGTGCCTCAGCCATCCGGGACTCTCCTCCTGATTGGCTGAAACACAGCAACGGTGTCATTGGATCCCGCTGCTGCCAATCAAAGTCAGTTAGCCAATAAGGGGAGAGAGGAAGCGGGACTGAACTGGGGCTCCATGTCTGAATTGACACAAGAAACTGTGAATCGGCTCGGGTGCCCACATAGCAAGTTGCTTGCTTTGGGGGCACTTGATAGGAGGGAGGGGCCAGGAGAGCCGAAGATGGACCAGAGAAGAGGAAGATCTGGGCTGCACACAGCAGGTAAGTATAACATGTTTGTTAATTTTAGAGAAAATAAAATTAGACTATACAATCACTTTACCTTAGCTATAGCCAAACCGCTATTTCTATTTTTTTTAAAGATACCTTACCGACTAGAATAGTACCAATGGATTGGCGGAGAGCAAATGTAGTACCAATTTAAAAAAATTACTGAAATGTATACCAGGAAACTACAGATGAGTCAGCCTAACATCAATAGTATGTTTGAGGGAATGGTAAGGACCACTATACAGAAATGTGACTGTTATTAAGGTATCATAAGTGACAACTAGCATGGATATACGTATGAAAGACAATTCTTGTCAGACAACAGCCTGTTATCTTCTATGAGAAAGAAAGTGAAACATTGGATGGTGAAAGTCCAGTGGACATAGTTTATCTAGATTTTACTAAGACATTTGATACTGTACCTCATAAACATTTAAGCTATAAATTAAGGTCTGTTGGAGTTGATGATATATATTTAGATGGAAAATGGATTATATGAATAAGTCCAGAGAGTAGTAATAAATGGCTCATTCTCTGAATGGCCTAAAATTGTGAGTGATGTGACCCAGGGTTTTTTCAGGGGGCCAATGCAGTTTGATTTGCTTATTAATTATATAGATGATGATACCAAATTATGCAGGGAAAAAACTTCAGCACAGATGTAGCATCATTACAGGTAGAGGTAAATCTTTACCTGGCAAATGAAAATCAATACTGAGAAATATTAAGTGATTCACTTTACACATGCAGTACACATGTAAAGTACACATTAGGAGAGGCTCCCCTGGTATTATCAGTGATGAAAAAGGATCTGGGGGTGCTTGTAGATCACAGACTTAGCAATAGCATGCAATGTCAAACTGCAGCTAAAAAGCTGGTAAAATACTGTCATGCAGTAAAAAGGCATATTCCAGAGATACATTTATAATGCTATCCCTTTACAAAACACTGGTTCGGCATCATCTTGAATATGCAGTTTTATTTTTGTCATCAATTTTCAGGAACGACATTGTTGAATTAGAAAGAGTTTAGTGAAGGGCCACAAAATTAATAATGGGCATTGATGCCCTCAGCTATGAGGTTTAAATACATAGATTATAGGTATTCACTAAGGAGAAGAGGGGCTAAAGAGGGAATATGATTACATTGTACAAATATATGAATGGTGTCTCTGATAACTGTGATAAAATGTTTACTCTCTAAGGTTCCTGAAGAGGACAAACCGTCACAATTTAAGGTTAGAAGAATGGCGCTTTAACCTTGGGTTGAAGAAAGGGTTCTTAACTGTTAGAGCAGTAAAAATATGGAACTCCCTCCCCCAAGAAGTGGTACTATCTGAGAGTGTTGACAGCTTCACAAACTTTTAGATGTCTTCATCAGGAAGCAGAATATACAGGCATATGGGAATTCTTGGGAAAAAAAATCACATACACACACATAGGTTGAACTGGATGGACCTGTGTCTTTTTCAGCTTTACAAACTATGTAACTATGTAACTGGATAACTTTAGAGCACTGGTCTATTCTTTAAACCCAATACCCAGTGGCCAATCAGCGTGATTGGCCAGCCACTTAAGTCCCCCTGTTCCTTGTTTCCTTACCAGATTATTGTACTCCACACATAATCCTGTCTGACACCTTATGGTTCACAAGGGGCCCAACCTATGTTCTGGAACACAGACCCACTGCATTCAGAAAATGCCCCTGTACTGACACTACCAGGAACATGTCAGCAGAGGCACAATCAGTACCAACATTTAACAGAAATGGAAATAAATATGAAGCAGGATGTAATAAACCTGACATGAATCCTGTCATTTTTAATTGAACATCCTCTAGCTTTACAAAATGTAAAACCCAGAATGTGGAAGAGTTAGCTCTGCCTCCACAAGTCTAAGTGATACAGACATACATGGTTGCCAATTTTTCTGTCATAATAGCTGTTTGCTGCCATTTTGCCAGGGACACGATATAAAGTATGTTGAGTCCTTAAGTCTAACCTTTCCCCAATCCATTTAAAATGAAAAAGGCTGGCTATCTTAATGGTAGCTAATCTTTTCTTTTTATGATGATGATTTATACTTTTTATCATACCTGCCCACAAATGACATACTAGTGAGGAGGAGCAGCTTCAGAGTTCTAAAGTAGTCCATAGTTCTGTGACTGTTAAAACCGTGTATATTATATAAAAAAAAGTGCTTACAATTATAACATGTTTCTTATCACAAGAATTACTGTGCGATAATAAGGAGAGGGGGGTAGATGTGTTGGGGCTCTTCTCAGTTTTTAATCAAGTTAGAGATACTAACAGATGCTATTGCCACAAGATAAAAGGAAGAGGAAAAGGATTGTTGTGCGGAAGGTCTTTATAACGCTTCTGCAATGATCCTGTAGCAAGCCCCTTCGACTCATATTAAAAATATTTTTTCCTACATTTTTTTTGTGTCACACATAAAGTCTAAAGTTTGGGCCCACTAAAAACAGACCCTACCAAGGGATTATCTTGTAGAAACCAAAGCCTGCACAGTAATGGCTTTATACTGTACTTGTTTTTCTACAAAAGGGTGTGTACAGTCTCCAGGCTTCTAACCCTGTACTATTTTTTGCTTTCAACCTCTTGAAATGTGGCCTCTTTACAAATAAGGGCAGTTTATTGTAAGTCAATTAAGTTATCTGCATGCGGTCTACAACTCCCAAAGACACTGTAGCTGAATGAAAGGCAGAATTTGGTTATTCTCAGTTAACTTTTATCAACCACTCTCCATCATTATAGGCAAGCTTTAAAGAGCCAAAAGTTGCTTTTTTTATTAGTCTCCCTCAGCATCCAATGGAAATTAGGAATCATTTTTTTTCAACAAACTAAAATCTACAAGATATATAGATAAATTTAAAGGGAATATATGTGTACCTGCAGTGTTGTAAAAACATGTTTTTGAATGTGCAATGTAAGAAACTGCACAAACAATGCAAGACTATAATACCTATATGACAGACAACAATATAGAACAAGCTGTCATGTGAAACAAGGATGATGGACACTCAGCCACTAGGCTGTTAACATCTATAAATAATACAGATGTGAGACCTTACTAGACCTTCACAAGTATTTCCTCTGTATTATTTTCTTTCTGATTTGTGTAGTTCAATCCAACCTTAACCAGACTGGATTTCTCTCAGGATTTAGCTGCTTCAGAACCGTACACTCATCCTCTGACCTGCAGGCAAATTAAGCCATCCAAATATTTGCTTATCTTGTCATCTGTTCTCATCAGACCTTGCAATTCTTGTCATGCCCCACATGTCAGTTTAAAGCATAACGTCATTAATACCTCCAGTGCTCTAATGGATGCTTCACACATGAATGCATTAATGAAATGTGTTATTGTTTCCCTTCACAGGACATTAACAATCTCACTCACGCTGAGCTCCTGAAACCCTGCAGTGCTGCTAGAAACCGCTAGCTATCAAATGAACCCTCAGTTCCGCCTCAGTAAATTTAAGTTCAAGTTTATCACTATATTGTCATTCATGTGAGGAGAAGATACAAGCCTCTGAGGCCTTTTGGACCCAGCTTCAATTACCATAAAAAGTAACAAGAGGCAATAGCTGCAGGGATGAAAAAAAAACTATCCTATAAAAGAATTCCTGTCAAGATGAAATAAGAGAGATTTGAGCGTCACTGTAATGATTTGTTTCTTGTTTTTTTTTCCCTTTTGTCTCCTCACTTACAGTTTGAATACAGAATTCTCTATTGATTTTTCTCTTGCAGTGTGTAGGCATTTGTGCCTTCATTTCCTAAACTACAGAAGACTCTAAACTGCATGTAAGTAATGAAGACCACATGTCATGTAGAGTTGAGAAGAATAGTCTGCAAACTCTTAGGTATTTTCTTGATGCATCATTCTGAAAACTGTGTTCCAATTTCCATCTAAGCTACCATTTCAGTTGAACAAGCCAGTTCACCTGAAGGTGGGTTTGAAGCCAACCTGCAGCAAACAGATATTCATTACAGACTCATAACAGATGAATTGTTTGGACATCTAACCAGTTCATATGTGTGCCATATACAAGATGGAGAGTGGGCTTCTCATTCATAACCCACAGATACTTGGTCCATAAGTGCAAGGGATCAAGTGTGTGTGTGTGTGTGTGGGGGGGGGGGTCAGTTCTGTAAAATAATCCCCTGTCTCTTATAATATAACTTACCTTATAGGAAAGTACTATATAACTTATCAGATCAACACATGAAATAAGGACTACACTTGCTTATTAAGTGTTTTAAACTCTGATTCACCCATATGTATGCTGCCCATTTCTGGTCACTTATCCTCATGAAGGATGTGCATGAACTAAAAAGAGTCCAGAGAAGGGCAACAAAGCTAATAAGGGGCTGGAGCAGGGCTGAAACTAGGGTTGGGGGGGATGGGGGTGACGCATCTAGGGGGGCACTGCCAGGGGTTCGGCCCCCACCTTCCCTGGGAACCGATGCTCTAAGGGTGTCACTGCAGCCCGGTCAAGTGTAATGGATAGGCAGCGCCCACTGCATAGTTTGCCAAATACCAGAGAATCAAATAGGAGAAAGACACACAGGTGCACTAGCACTGAATCACTCTGCTCTGCAGTGACACCCTGGAGCAATGGCACCCGGTGCAAGTGGCACCCCCCCGCGGAGTGCTGTGAAGTCTCCCTCCTAGTCCTGCCCAGTGCCCAAACAGCCTATGTCTTTTCTGCGCGAGGCATACCAGAGAAGAGGAGACTTCAAATAAGGCCCTGGACTGAGGGGGGGTGAAGAGGAGACCCTGGGCTGGGGGGGGTGCAGAGGATGCCCTGGACTGGGGGGGTGCAGTGAAGGCCCTGGGCTAAGGGGGGGTGTAGAGGAGGTCCTGGACTTGAAAAGTGGGGTTGATATGGTAAAGGACCTGGATTCAGAGAGCAGGGTGCTCTGAACTTGGGGTGGGCTGTAGAGGAGGCCTTGGAGTAGGAGCGGAGTGCAAGGAGGCCCTCTACTGGGAGGGGGGGTGCAGAGGAGCCCCTGGACTGAGAGGGTGCAGAGGAGGTGCTGAAGGGGGGTGCAGAGAAGGCCCTGGGATAGAAAAGAATTGGTGTGGAAAAGACCCTTAATTAGGAGAGGGGGGTGCAGAGGAGGCTCTGGACTAGGAGAGGAGTACACAGGAGGCCATGGACTAGGGGGTGCAGAGAAGGCCCTAGACTTGAAAACTGGGATTGATGTGGTAAAGGACCTGGATTCAGAGAGCAGGGTGCAGAGGAGGCTCTGAACTTGGGGTGGGCTGTAGAGGAGGCCTTGGACTAGGGGGGTGGGTGCAGAGAAGGCCATTGATTAGGAAATGGTGGTTGGTGTGGCGAAGGCCCCTGGATAGGGGGGTACAAGGGAAATACTGGACTAGGTGAGGGGGACATTTATCAATTGTCGCAAGCAGGGCTTTTTTTCTCAGAAAATAGGTGCAGGAACTCGACCATGACCCCCCCAAAACCAACCTTCACCCCAATACAGACACCCTTCAAACCGCATCAAATAGTGGGTGTGGTCAAATTTCACTAACAGTGTAAGGGTCTTAAAGGGGCATCAAATGCCCTGAGTGCATTAATTACAGAGTGCAGAGTTCGGGGGGGAGGGGGATGTTGCACACAGAGTGCAGCATTACAGGAGTGCACTACACACAGTGCAAAGTTCAGCGGTGCACTACACACAGAGTGCAGAGTTCAGCCTTCTTCCGCAGCTGCTTACCTCTGCATCCCCCATCCACATCTCACTTTCACCCCTCTTCAGCTCTGACCTCTGCATGCAACCTCCCTTCCACTGCCCCCATCTTCTCCCTTCCTCCTTAAAAGCTTCACCATTTTCCACATGTCTTACTTGTGTTGCTGTATTAAACTGAAGCACCCTGTTGGTTCTAGTACCTCCCCACACATTATAGGTGGCTCCTCTCTCACTTATAGGGAGATGATCCAGTGGGGGAGTTGGAATCTGTCTGCACCTGCATCTTCCTTGGTCATTCAGGAGATCAGATCTGTGGGAGCCATTGAGAGACAAGCTGTCCCTTGTAAACACAGAAACTGGACTTCAATGTTTACAAGTAATAGTGGTGAGCAGGGAGCAGAGGGCCTGAGCCAGAGGTGGTGGAACTGAGTTCCACCAAGTTCCAGCTGAAAAAAAGCCCTGGTCGCAAGTAATGCCAAACAGGAGCAGAGAGACTGGTCGTGTGATAGATTTATTAAAGAAGAAGTACAGCCAAAGCTTGTTTGGTTGTACTTCCCCTGTTGATCACAGCAGTGCAGATTGTTTTGCACTCCTGTGACCCTTTTTCAGATTTTAAGCCCACTCTCAGCTGATGTCACAGAGTTGGTCCAGATGGGGAAAGATCGCAACCATATGGTTGGGATCCACCCACATGCCTGGACCGGCACCCAGCTCAAGCTCTCAGAGAGCTGCTGAGAGCCTCAGCCGGCCGATCCAGCCCCCTCCACAGCCCAGTGTTTCAATGAGCACTGGTGGGGGGGTGCAGAGCAGAGAGCCACCAGCTCTCTGTTTAGGGAGCACTGAGAACTGAGTGATTGGCGGTGTTTGATTACTCGGTTCTCAGTCTTAAAGCCGGCAGGGGACAGATACAGCATCTACCTAAGTAAGTATGATTCATAAATAAAATTCCCATACTTCTCTTTTAATTACTTGACATCTCTTTTTTCCTGCTATCTGACCCACATGACAATTAGGCCTCATTCACATGGAGGATATGCGTCCATGCCCTGTGTGATGGCCATGTACTGGGTGGGGATACTTGGTGTTCTGTGCATCCCTGTGCAGGCAGTCCAGTCAAAGTCAATTGAGACGCAGAAGCTGCATGGACATAGTCAAATGTCAAAATTTTGACCTGCAGACAGCAAGGGATGCTTGTATCCAAACGCACAGTGTCTGCATTCGGATCTGTGCTCCCACTTCTATAGGTGAAGCTCTCTGGTGGACGCAGATGCAGCAAAAAGTGGCTCAGCATACAGGACCTGTCTCAGTGCCTGTCTGAATGAGCCCTTAGGAGAATTTATCAATACTAAAGCGGACAGAATTCTTAGCAGCTGTGCATGGCAACCAATCAGCTCATAGCTTTCATTTTTAAAGCTGAACAAGCTGAAGTTAGAAGCTGATTGGTTGCCATGCACAGCTGTTTCAGATTCTGACTGCACCAGTTTTGATAAATTCCCCTCACTGTGTTTTACATTTCTTACTCCTGACTGCAGCATTCTAAGTACAGCACATTCTTTGTTAAAGTGGTTGTAAAGGAACAAGGTTTTTAACCACTTCCCGCCCGGCCTATAGCAGAACCACCGGGCGGTGGTTCAGTTATCCTGACTGGGCGTCATATCAGTGTCATCAGTGCCACCCATCACTGTCCATCCGTGCCACCTATCAGTGCCTATCCGAGAAGAGGAGGATCCAAGCTGCTTTGTGCCAAACCACTGCAGACATCAGGTAAGTATAACATGCTTATTATTTATAAAAAAAAAAACAAGACTTTAATATCACTTTAAGGTTAGCTGTGTGTAGTAAAGGATATGCAATAGAACAGTTTTATTTTAAAATTAGTATACTGAGACTTGTACTGTCTGTTACATACTTGCTGGTGGCACAGTCATTAAAGCATATGGCCCTTTAAGCCCCTCTCACTGTTGATGCAATCTGACCACACCCACAGTTTTGGCGTGGCACCGCTATATTGCCACTTACCATTTTTCTTGGGGGGGGAGTGCAAAAAATGACCAGCCCCGGGTGCCAGATGAGCTAACTACGCCACTGGGCTGGAGGACCTCAGTTATGAGTAGGGATGAGCTTCGTGTTCGAGTCGAACCCATGTTCGACTCGAACATCGGCTGTTCGCCCGTTCGCCGAATTGCGAACGATATGGGCCGTTCGCGCTAAATTCGTGTGGCGCGTCACGGCCCATAATTCACTGCGGCATCGCAGTGCATTGCTGGCTGATGATTGGCCAAGCATGCACTATGACCCGCATGCTTGGCCAATCACAGCGCCGTCAGTAGAGAGAGCTGTAATTGGCCAAAGCCAGGGTGGCTTTGGCCAATTATGGCTCAGGGGATTTAGTACACACCCCACACTATATAAGGCCGCCTGCACGGCGGCCCTGTGTAGTGTGTGTTCCGGTGTGCTGAGAGATAGAGAGAGAGAGAGACAGTGTCATTTGATTTGAGTTAGATAGATTAGGCAGAACAGTCAGTCAGTTAGCTGCACTTACAGTGTATTGTGTATATATATGCATCCCAGGTGTTGCATATATATATATACACTGTATTCAGTTTAGCTAGATCCGTTCCTGTTATCTTCTATCTAGACTATTTACATTTAATGCAGTGCGTCCTGCTCACAGTGTTCAGCTAGATCCGTTCCTGCTATTTACATTTAGTGCAGTGCGTCCTGCTCACAGTGTTCAGCTAGATCCGTTCCTGTTATCTTCTAGACTATTTACATTTAGTGCAGTGCGTCCTGCTCACAGTGTTCAGCTAGATCCGTTCCTGCAATTTACATTTAGTGCAGTGCGTCCTGCTCACAGTGTTCAGCTAGATCCGTTCCTGCTATTTACATTTAGTGCAGTGCGTCCTGCTCACAGTGTTCAGCTAGATCCGTTCCTGCTATTTACATTTAGTGCAGTGCGTCCTGCTCACAGTGTTCAGCTAGATCCGTTCCTGTTATTTACATTTAGTGCAGTGCGTCCTGCTCACAGTGTTCAGCTAGATCCGTTCCTGCTATTTACATTTAGTGCAGTGCGTCCTGCTCACAGTGTTCAGCTAGATCCGTTCCTGCTATTTACATTTAGTGCAGTGCGTCCTGCTCACAGTGTTCAGCTAGATCCGTTCCTGCTATTTACATTTAGTGCAGTGCGTCCTGCTCACAGTGTTCAGCTAGATCCGTTCCTGTTATCTTCTAGACTATTTACATTTAGTGCATTGCGTCCTGCTCACAGTGTTCAGCTAGATCCGTTCCTGTTATTTACATTTAGTGCAGTGCGTCCTGCTCACAGTGTTCAGCTAGATCCGTTCCTGCTATTTACATTTAGTGCAGTGCGTCCTGCTCACAGTGTTCAGCTAGAGCCGTTCCTGCTATTTACATTTAGTGCAGTGCGTCCTGCTCACAGTGTTCAGCTAGAACTGTTCCTGTTATCTTCTAGACTATTTACATTTAGTGCAGTGCGTCCTGCTCACAGTGTTCAGCTAGATCCGTTCCTGCTATTTACATTTAGTGCAGTGCGTCCTGCTCACAGTGTTCAGCTAGATCCGTTCCTGTTATCTTCTAGACTATTTACATTTAGTGCAGTGCGTCCTGCTCACAGTGTTCAGCTAGATCCGTTCCTGTTATCTTCTAGACTATTTACATTTAGTGCAGTGCGTCCTGCTCACAGTGTTCAGCTAGATCCGTTCCTGTTATCTTCTAGACTATTTACATTTAGTGCAGTGCGTCCTGCTCACAGTGTTCAGCTAGATCCGTTCCTGTTATCTTCTAGACTATTTACATTTAGTGCAGTGCGTCCTGCTCACAGTGTTCAGCTAGATCCGTTCCTGTTATCTTCCTACTGACAGGCAGGCTTGTCTGGTTACAGTATATAAAGCTACCTGAAGAAAATTACAGGTGTTCTATTTGATCCTATTAGTACCACGGTCAGGCAGCTAGACTATTTACATTTAGTACAGTGCGTCCTGCTCACAGTGTTCAGCTAGATCCGTTCCTGTTATCTTCCTACTGACAGGCAGGCTTGTCTGGTTACAGTATATAAAGCTACCTGAAGAAAATTACAGGTGTTCTATTTGATCCTATTAGTACCACGGTCAGGCAGCTAGACTATTTACATTTAGTACAGTGCGTCCTGCTCACAGTGTACAGCTAGATCCGTTCCTGTTATCTTCCTACTGACAGGCAGGCTTGTCTGGTTACAGTATATAAAGCTACCTGAAGAAAATTACAGGTGTTCTATTTGATCCTATTAGTACCACGGTCAGGCAGCTAGACTATTTACATTTAGTACAGTGCGTCCTGCTCACAGTGTTCAGCTAGATCCGTTCCTGTTATCTTCCTACTGACAGGCAGGCTTGTCTGGTTACAGTATATAAAGCTACCTGAAGAAAATTACAGGTGTTCTATCCCAGCTTAGTGCAGCTACAGGCCATTAGTATGTCTGGAAGGCCAAGAAGGAGAGGCAGACAGTCACAAGCCAATAAGAGAGGGCAAGCAGGCTCTGTGTCTAGTGCTGGTCGTGGAGACGGTGCATCCTCATCAGCACGTGGCCATGGGACACGCTTGGCCTTTTTTTCGGCAGCTGGCCGTGTTGAGCCGCAACATGCGGAAGACTTGGTCGAGTGGATGACCAAGCCGTCCTCATCCTCCTCATCCTCTCTCACCCATGCCCAGGGTGCTTTGTCTGGCAAAGCAGCGGCCTCTTCCCTCTGCTCAATGTCATCAGTGAATCCTTCCCTAGCTCCACCATGTCCTCATGAGGATTCCCTCGAACTGTTTGACCACAGTGTTGGGTACATGCTCCAGGAGGATGCCCAGCGTTTGGAAGGCTCTGATGACGATACTGAGCTCGATGAAGGCAGTAACATGAGCACGGACAGAGGGGGTGCCCAAGAAGGACAGCAATCTGGCAGTCATGCTCCCCCTGCTGCAGCATACTGCCAGGTTTGCTCCAGTGATGAGGAGGGAGGGGATGATGAGGTCACTGACTCAACGTGGGTGCCTGATAGGAGAGAGGAGGAGGAGGAGGAGGAGGAGGAGGAGGCGGCGGCACATCACCAACGAGGCAGGATGCCCTCCAGGGGCCAGCCTAAGGGCAGCACATTGACTGCATCACACCCCAAAGCTCCACATGTGCAGGGCGCTGCAGTCTCTGCGCGTTATTCAAAAAGTTCTTTGGTGTGGGCCTTTTTTGAGACGAGTGCATCAGATCGCACCGCTGCTATTTGCAACATATGTCTCAAGCGTATCTCGCGTGGCCAAAACATCTCCCGCTTGGGTACCATATGCTTGACCAGACATATGTTGACCTGCCATGCAGTTCGTTGGCAAGCGTATCTAAAAGACCCACACCAAAGAACAAAGAGGATCTCTCCTTGCTCCTCATCAGCTGAGATTTCCAACCCCACTAGACCTTCAGTCCTCTCTGAGACCTGCAGTGAGAGGAATGAAGGTGTAGAATTAGGTGTGTCACAGCCAAGTACTTGTGGGCAATCTGCTTTTGGTACACCGACGTCAGATTGTACCAGGCAAATTTCCCTGCCGCAGCTGCTGCACCGCCGAAAGAAGTTTGCTCCCAGCCATCCACATGCCCAGCGGTTGAATGCTAGCTTGGCAAAATTGCTAGCACTTCAACTGCTGCCTTTTCAGTTGGTAGACTCTGTCCCCTTCCGTGAGTTTGTGGAATGTGCGGTTTCTCAGTGGCAGGTACCCAAACGCCACTTTTTCTCACGGAAGGCTATTCCGGCTCTCTACCGGCATGTGGAAGGCAATGTCCATGCCTCGCTGGACAGGGCGGTCAGCGGTAAGGTGCATATTACCGCTGACTCATGGTCCAGCAGGCATGGACAGGGACGTTACCTAAGTTTCACGGCGCATTGGGTGACTCTGCTGGCAGCTGGGAAGGATGCAGGACAAGGTGCAGTAGTGTTGGAGGTTGTTCCGCCACCACGCCTCCAAAATGCTGATTGTGACACACCTCTCTCCTCCACCCCCTCCTCTTCTTCTTCCTCCATGGCCTCTTCCTCGGAACCAGCGGTGCTCCGTAGGCGTTCAAGGGGCTACGCAAGTACGCAGGCCAAAAGATGCCATGCGGTGCTTGAGCTGGTGTGCTTGGGGGACAGGAGCCACACTGGGGCAGAGGTTCTGTCAGCTCTGCAGGGGCAGGTTCAGAGGTGGTTGACGCCACGCCAACTTAAGGCAGGAATGGTGGTTTGCGACAATGGCACCAACCTCCTCTCTGCCCTCCGACAGGGACAAATGACCCATGTGCCCTGTTTGGCTCACGTCCTTAACTTGGTGGTGCAGCGGTTCTTGGGCAGGTACCCGGGCTTACAGGATGTCCTGAGGCAGGCCAGGAACGTCTGTGTGCATTTCCGCCGGTCATATAATGCCAGTGCTCGGCTGACGGACCTCCAAAAGGAGTTTAACCTGCCCAAGAACCGCCTAATCTGTGACATGCCCACCAGGTGGAACTCAACGTTGGCCATGCTGCAGCGGCTGCACACGCAGCAGAGGGCCATCAATGAGTACCTGTGCGACTATGGCACCAGGACAGGGTCAGGGGAGCTTGTTTTTTTTTCCCCACGCCAGTGGGCCATAATCAGGGATGCATGCACTGTCCTGTCACCATTCGAGGAGGCCACGAGGATGGTGAGCAGTGACAGTGCATGCATCAGTGACACTGTCCCCCTTGTCCACCTGTTGGAGCACACGCTGCGTGGAATAATGGACAGGGCACTTGAGGCAGAACAGAGGCAGGAAGAGGAGGACTTCCTTAGCTCTCAAGGCCCCCTTTATCCAGACAGTGTTCCTGCGTGCCCGCCGATCACACAGGAAGAGGACGAGGAGGAAGAGGAGGAGGAGGAGGAGGAAGATTGTGTCAGTATGGAGGTGGAGCCTGGCACTCAGCATCAGCAGCAGTCTTTAAGGGATCAGTCCCAAGAAACACATGGACTTGTACGTGGCTGGGAGGAGGTGGCTGCGGACCATGTCGTTCTTAGTGACCCAGAGGACTCCGGACCGAATGCCTCAGCAAACCTACGCTGCATGGCCTCCCTGATCCTGCAAAGCCTGCGTAAGGATCCTCGTATTCGTGGTATCAAGGAGAAGGACCAATACTAGCTGGCAACCCTCCTTGATCCACGTTACAAGGGTAAGGTTGCGGACCTTATCTTGCCATCGCAGAGGGAGCAGAGGATGAAACATCTTCGGGAGGCCTTGCAGAAAGGTCTGTGTAACGCGTTCCCAGAGACTGGGAGGTTACAAACTCCTGTTTCTGGACAACGTGTTGCTGAGGCTTCGGTCAGTAAAAGAAGGAGCGGTGGAGAAGGTGGCCGTCTGACCGATGCGTTCAGACAATTTTTTGGTCCGCAGCCCCAAGGTATGATCGGTTCCAGCAACCATCGCCAGCGTCTGTTTTACATGGTGCAGGAATACCTAGGGGCAAGATCAGACTTGGACACCTTTCCCACCGAAAATCCTCTGGGTTACTGGGTCTTGAGGATGGATCACTGGCCAGAGCTTGCACAGTATGCAATTGAGCTACTGGCCTGTCCTGCATCCAGCGTTCTTTCGGAATGCACATTCAGTGCTGCTGGAGGCGTGGTAACCGATCACAGGGTGCGTCTGTCCACCGACTCGGTCGATCGGCTGACCTTCATAAAAATGAATGAGTCTTGGATCACCACCAGCTACCAAGCACCTGATGCTGATGTAACCGAATAATTTTTTTTGAAATCTCAGATCCCTTCAAAGACTGCCTATGCTGATGCTGAGTGACTATCCCTGAGTAATTATCCTCTTCCTCCTCAATCATCACGCTGATAGCTTGTAAGAACATTTTTGGTTCTGGGCGCCACCACCAGTGCCTAAGGCACAATTTTTCAGCCCCTGTTTAACAGGGGCGTGTAATTACAATTTTTGATGTAATACTTTGCAGCAGGGCTCCTTCCTGCATTCCAACTAGAGTGTCTGTGAGGGGTTGCAGTGTTGTGGCACCAGCACCAGTGCCTAAGGCCCAATTTTTCTGCCCCTGTCTAACAGGGGCGTGTAATTACAATTTTTGATGCAATACTTTGCAGCAGGGCTCGTTCCTGCGTTCCAACTAGAGTGTCTGTGAGGGGTTGCAGTGTTGTGGCACCAGCACCAGTGCCTAAGGCCCAATTTTTCTGCCCCTGTCTAACAGGGGCGTGTAATTACAATTTTTGATGCAATACTTTGCAGCAGGGCTCGTTCCTGCGTTCCAACTAGAGTGTCTGTGAGGGGTTGCAGTGTTGTGGCACCAGCACCAGTGCCTAAGGCCCAATTTTTCTGCCCCTGTCTAACAGGGGCGTGTAATTACAATTTTTGAAGCAATACTTTGCAGCAGGGCTCGTTCCTGCATTCCAACTAGAGTGTCTGTGAGGGGTTGCAGTGTTGTGGCACCAGCACCAGTGACTAAGGCCTAATTTTTCAGCTCCTGTTCAACAGGGGCATGTAATTACAATTCTTGATCTAATATTTCACAGCAGGGCCCTGTGAGGGCTTACAGTGTTGTGGCCACAGCAACACCTAAGGCCCAAATTTCTGCTGAGTATATAGGGCAGAACCCTACTTTCAAACATCTAACTTACAAACGACTCCTACTTGCAAACGGAAGGAGACAACAGGAAGTGAGATGAAATCTACCCCTAGGAAGGGAAATTCTCTCCTGTAAGAGTTAATATGGGAAAACAATTTCTCCTTTCCACTGATGCTTTCCAATCCTTGTTCCACAAAAAAACCCAAATTTTCAAAAAACATTTTTCATTGGGACAAAAAAGTGAGGTGAAATCTTCTGAAGAGGAGGAAAGACAGCAAAACAAATGTCACAGGGGTGATAACCCTTCCCTATGTTTTCCAAAAAGCTTAGAAAAGATTTTTTGGCTGGAGCTAAACACGTTAAAAAATGTTCAAAATTACAAACAGATTCTACTTAACAACAAACCTACAGTCCCTGTCTTGTTTGCACCGCCTGTATACTGCTGTTCAGAGTATATAGGGCCTGGTGGCCCCACACCTTTCCTTATTTTAATTTGGGTGCGGGGTTCCCCTTAATATCCATACAAGACCCAAAGGGCCTGGTAATGGACTGGGGGGTACCCATGCCGTTTGTCTCACTGATTTTCATCCATATTGCCATGACCCGACATGACATTAAACCCGCAAGCAGTTTTAAATGAGATTTTTTCCTTTAAAAATGACATTTGGTGCAGGGACTGTTCTAAACATGGGAAACACGCGTCACTTTACAGGCATACTATAGACACCCCCCAGGTACGATATTTAAAGGAATATTTCACTTTTTTTTTTTTTACTTTAAGCATCATTAAAATCACTGCTCCCGAAAAAACGGCCGTTTTTAAAAGTTTTTTTTGCATTGATACATGTCCCCTGGGGTAGGACCCGGGTACCCAAACCCTTTTTAGGACAATACCATGCAAATTAGCCTTTAAAATGAGCACTTTTGATTTCGAACGTTCGAGTCCCATAGACGTCAATGGGGTTCTAACGTTCGTGCGAACTTTCGGTCCGTTCGCGGGTTCTGGTGCGAACCGAACCGGGGGGGTGTTCGGCTCATCCCTAGTTATGAGGAATGACTACATATATTAAGCTTATTTTTCCTGCAAAACATATGCTTTAAGAGGCAATATGATAGTGATATACAAATACTTGAATGGTGACTCTAACATTGGGAGGAAACTTTTTAAACTTAGGTCTCTAAAGAAGACACATGGCCATACAATTAGGTTGGACAAGAAATGATTCAGTCTTAAACTGTGTAAGGGGTTCTTTACTGTTAGGACAGTAAGGTTGTGGAACTCCCTTCCACAGTTGGTGGTGTCAGCAAAGAGTGTAGATAAGTTCAAAAAACTTTTAGACGTCTTTCTTTGTACAGGGATATGGAAAACTCACACACACACACACACACACTCTCAGGTTGAACTGGATGATCCAGTGTCTTTATTCAGCTTTACCAACTATAAAACTATATGGATAAAGATAGGGAGGTTGTACTTCAGGCTTGCTGCCAGAATAAATGAGTCCAATGGACTAAAGGGTTGACTATACAGCAGACATATTCTCAATCACAGCAAAGCAAAATTCTTCAAGATTGTGAAATGGATTTGCTAAGATTCTCATCCTTACACATAATTACAAAAAATAGGTCTGCTTAAAAGATAATTGTACAAAAATAAAAACGATGCTAACATTAGGTAGATGTAGGCTGCCTTCCAAGAAGTAATAGATTACCTCTCCACCCCTTGCACAATTGATGCACTGTGTGACCTCTTTGCAATGTTGACAGTCTCCATCAGTATTAAATCTTTTCCAACCACAAATTCTCCAGCATCTGCTACAGAGACAATGACAGTAGGAAGAGATGGAAGATGCAAAAAAAGGAGCACATCTGCTATTGTGGCATGCCTATTAGATTTTCCGTCCATCCACCTATGGGTGTAATGATGCAGTCTTTAGTCGAATATTAATTTACAATTTAATTTATTGTGACTGTACATAAAAGTGTTTGTAAAGGTAAATAAATAATACTGCCAGTCTGTTCTATCAATCCATCCTACACTGTGCAAATGTTTGTATAAAATGATGCTTGTAAATACCTTATCTAAGATCTTTTATGGCCAGTCACGTGACCTTCGGCGGATCTCCTTCAATCTGAGTGGTACAGCAGGAGGGGCCGAGATCCCCCTCTGACGCCAGTCAGGGAGGTCACGTGACTGCTGTGTTGGCCGCTAAGCCCCTCCCACTTTAATACAACCTCTTTAATACTTATTGTGGATTACAGAAAGGTCTGAACTAATTTTAATTTATGTGTAGACAACACTGTCTGTTTTAAGCTTTGTGGAGAAGGTTGTAAGTAATGTTATTTTTGGAAGGTTAATTAGTACATACTTAATGACATTTTTGTACTTTTTCCCTTTTTTTACTAATAAAAGATTTTTGTGAGCATTACCCCCTGTGATTGATTTAATTTGTAGGCCGGTTCCATACCACATGGGTTAGTGATGAACCTCTTTTTTTCTGGGGTCTTTTCCAGAATATGCTTGTGCTATAATTCAAAACTTAAGGTTAGATCTCCACACTATTTACTTTGGTGAGGAGGGGACTGGCGCTGTTGTCAATTATTACCCACTCAACAGAATTTGTAGTTTATTTTTGGGCATATCTGCTATCAGCCTTCATCCGGCATGCAACAAAAGCTGTTAAAGGTATTTTTCACTTCCTTTTTCAATTCCATAAAAATAGACAGAGAATATTAGACATTTAAGGTCCCCATTCCATTCCATTGCCTTTTTTTTTTAATCCATTTTTAATCCATTGCCTTATTATCCATTGTTGGATTCAACTGATATTATGTTAAATAAATAACCTGGTACACTTTAATATAAATATCTAATGAGTGCTGTCTAGGGATATCAATGCAATTGAGGCACAAATATGGTGTGCTCAAGAACAGAGTTTTATGTTTTATTATTATTATTAACATTGTATTGATTTTATAATAATTTCATAAATTTAATATGAGTGTCTAAAAGTTTGTTACTCTTTTTTTGTTTTTATTATGATATTGTACATTGGGTGTGGTACCCTTTCACAACAGTCCATTTTTTAGTACTTCCTCCAATTGCAAAGTGTATGGGCAGAAAACAAAACTATATCTCTATTCATTCAGATATCCTCTATATAAATGCTTAACTGGCCAAGTTGCAATGGTGAAATCATTGTCATATCAGTTAATAAGTTCATAGCCCTTCAAAAAAATGTATTTATTGCAAAATCCATCCACTTTTCTGCAATATGGTATTTTCTCTAAAATTCTCATTGTGTATTCAAATTCAGACCACTACTGATACATTCAGCAGCTATGGCAAAGGCCCATATTCATCTTTTACAGCCTTTAAAAGTGATGATGATGCAGTATGGTAACTATGACAGCGATCAGAATTGGTAATATCACCATGAATAGTCAAAGCAGGACAACCTGGTCAGCAATAACAGCAGGGCTTTTTTTCCAGTGGTGTACACAATACATACAGTGCACCCATAGTTGTTATTAAACTTCTGTTGGTGTACACTGTACACTGTACACCCCTAGTGCACTTGCTACTACTTTCCTGGTGGTGTACACAATCATAGGTGTGCGCAACCTATTGCATTAGGGTGTGCACCCCAAATGTATTAAAAACATGGACAGTGTTAGTAGGGCAGTGGACAGTGGCAGTAGAACAGAGGTTGGTGTCAGTAGGGCAATGGACAGTGTCAGTAGTTTTTTATTTTTATTATATTTTTTATTTTTTTTCAAACATTTTTTAGGAGCCCTGTTCGGGGGCATTGGTGCAATAGCAGCAGGGGGAATCGGTGCCTCTCAAGGTGATTAAGGTGTGCCCAGGCACACCCGGCACACCCCCTGTGCACGCCTATGTAGACAATACATACAGTGCACCCATAGTTGTTCTTACACTTCTGTTGGTGTACACAGTACCGTGCACCCCTAGTGCAGTTGCTACTACTTTCCTGGTGGTGTATACACAGTACACAATACAATGTAGTGTTTTTTTGCTAAATAAAATTTACAGCATGTCCGGAAGTCCATCAAGGAGAGGCAGACATTCACGGGCCATAAAAAGAGGGCAAGCAGGCTCTGTGTCTACAGTCAACAGTGCTGGTCATGGACACAGTGCATCCTCAGCACGTGGCCGTGAGGCACGCTTGTCCTTTTTTCCTGCAGCTGGCCGTGTTATTGAGCCACAACATGCAGAAGAGTTGGTGGAATTGGTAACAAAGCCGTCCTCATCCTCCTCACCCTTTATCACCCAGGCTCAGAGTAGTTTGCCTGCCAATGCAGCTGCCAAAGCGGCCTATTCCATCGGCTCCATGTCAACAGTCACTCCTTCCCTAGCCCCACCATCATGCACAGAGGAGTCCCCCAAACTATTCGACCACAGTGATGGGTACATGCTGCAGAAGGATGAGCAGCGATTTGAAGGCTCCGATGATGGTACCCAGTTTGAGGAAGGGAGTAACGTTAGCCTAGAGAGACGGAGTGCCCAAGAAGGTCAAGAAACTGGCAGTCATGTTCCCCCAGCTGCAGCATACTGCCAAGTTTGCTCCAGTGACGAGGAGGGAGGGGATGATGAGAGCACTGACTCAACTTGGGTGCCTGATAGAAGAGAGGAGGAGGAGGCACATCTGAAATGAGGTAGGATGCCCTCCAGGGGGCAGCTTAAGGGCAGCCACCCTATTGCACCGCAGAGCTAAGCAGGTACAGGGCGCTGCTGACTCCCTGCATATTTTGAAAAGTTCTTTGGTGTGGGCCTTTTTTGACACGTGTGCAGCAGATCGTACTGTTGCTGTTTGCAACATGTCTGAAGCGTATCAAGCGTGGCCAAAACAGCAGCGCTTGGGCACCACATGCTTGACCAGACATATGACAACCTCCCATGCAGTCCGTTGGCAACAGCACTTAAAAGACCCACATCAAAGAACAAGGCGGACCTCTCCTTGCTCCTCATCAGCTGGGATCTCCAACCCCACTATACCTCCAGTCCTCTCAGAAACCTGCACTGAGAGAAATAAAAGTATAGAAATAGGTGTTCCAAGTACTTGCGGCCAATCTGCTAGTGGTACACCAACATCGGATTTTAGCAGGCAAATTTCCCCACCCCAGTTGCTAAACCGTCAAAAGAAATTTGGTCCAAGCCATCCACATAGCTTGGCCAAATTGCTAGCACTGCAACTGCTGCCTTTTCAGCTTTTAGACTCTGCCCCCTTTTGTGAATTTGTGGAATGTGCGGTACCTCAGTGGCAGGTTCCCAAATGCTATTTCTTTTCACGGGAGGCAATTCCGGCTCTCTACCAGCATGTGGAAGGCAATGTCTTGGCCTCGATGGACAGGGCGGCCAGCAGTAAGGTGCATATAACTGCTGACTCATGATCCAGCAGGCATGGACAGGGACGTTACCTTTCTTTCACGGCGCATTGGGTAACTCTGCTGGCAGCTGGGAAGGATGCAGGACAGGGTTCAGTATTGTTGGAGCTTGTTCTGCCACCACATCTCCAAAATGCTAGTGATGATTCTGCCACAGCTCTCTCCTCCACCCCTCCTCTTCTTCTTCCTCTATGGCCTCTTCCTCTGCAGATTTCTGAACCAGCGGTGCTCCGTAGGCATTCAAGGGGCTACGCAAGCACTCAGGCAAAAAGATGCCATGCGGTGCTTGAGTTGGTCTGCATAGGGAACAGGAGCCACACTGGGGCAGAGATTCTGTCAGCTCTGCAGGGGCAGGCTCAGAGGTGGTTGACGTCACACCAGCTTCAACCAGGAATGGTTGTATGCGACAATGGCACCAACCTCCTCTCCGCCCTCTGACAGGGACACTTGACCCATGTTCCCTGTTTGGCTCATGTCCTGAATTTGGTAGTGCAGCGGTACTTGAGCAGGTACCCGGGCTCACAGGATCTCCTGAGGCAGGCCAGGAAAGTCTGTGGTCATTTCCGCCAGTCATATAATGCCAGTGCTCGGCTGGCTGACATTCAAAGAGAATGCAACCTGCCTAAGAACCGCCTCATTTGTGACATGCCCACCAGGTGGAACTCAACGTTGGTAATGCTGCAGAAGCTGCACATGCAGCAGAGGGCCATCAATGAGTACCTGTGTGAGTATGGCACCAGGACAGGGTCAGGGGAGCTTGGCTTTTTTTCGCCACGGCAGTGGCTACTGATCAAGGATGCATACACTGTCCTGTCACCTTGAGGCAGAACAGCGGGAGGAAGAGGAGGACTTCCTTACCTCAAGGCCCCCTTTATCCAGATACTAGTATTCCTGCAGGCCCGCCAATCACACAGGAAGAAGAAGAGGAGGAGGAGGATTGTGTCAGCATGGAGTTGGAGGATAACACTCAGCATCAGCAGCAGTCTTCAAGGGATCGTTTTCAGTCCCCAGAAACCCATGGAGTTGTACGTGGCTGGGAGGAGGTGGTTGAGGATCATGTGATCCTTAGTGACCCAGAGGACTCAGGATCGAATGCCTCTGCAAACCTACGCTGCATGACCTCCCTGATCCTGCAAAGCCTGCCAAAGGACCCTAGGATTTGTGGTATCAAGGAGAGGGATCATTACTGGGTGGCAACTCTTCTTGATCCATGTTACAAGGGCAAGGTTGCAGAACATATCCAGCCTTCGCAGAGGGAGCAGAGGATGAAACTTCTTCGGGAGGCCTTGCAGAAAGGTTTGTGCAATGCGTTTCCAGAGCTTGGGAGGTTACAATTTCCTGGTGCTGGACAACATGTTGCTGAGGCTTCGTTCAGTCACAGAAAGAGTGGTGGAGAAGGTGGCCGGCTGACCGATACCTTCAGACAATTCTTCAGTCCTCAACACCAAGGTCTGTTCGGTTCCAGCAACCATTGCCAGCGTCTGAATTACATGGCGCAGGAATATCTAGGGGCAAGATCAGACTTGGAGACCTTTCCAACAGAACATCCACTGGGTTACTGGGTGTTGAGGATGGACCACTGGCCAGAGCTTGCTCAATATGCAATTGAGCTACTGGTCTGTCCTGCATCCAGCGTTCTTTCTGAACGCACATTCAGTGCTGCTGGAGGCTTTGTAACTGATCACAGAGTGCGCCTGTCCACAGACTCTGTTGATCGGCTCACATTCATAAAAATGAATCAGTCTTGGATCACGAGCTACCAAGCACCTGATGCTGATGTAACTAAATGATTTTTCTATGGATGTGGGATCCCTTGAAGACTGCATATGCTGAGTGACTATCCTATTATGCTGAGTGACTATCCTATTCCTCAGTTCAGGGCACCACCACCACTACCTAATTTTTCTGCCCCTGTTTAACAGGAGCGCATAATTACAATTTTTGATCAAATATTTAACAGCAGGGCCCGTTCCTGCGCTCAACAAGAGTATCTGTGAGGGGTTGCAGTGTTGTGGCACCACCACCACTGCCTAAGGCCCAATTTTTCTGCCCCCGTTTAACAGGGGTGTGTAATTACAATTTTTGATCAAATATTTAACTGCAGGGCTTATTCCTGTGCTTAACAAAAGTATCTGTGAGGCTTTACAGCAAGGATATGCAATTAGCGGGCCTCCAGCTGTTGCACAACTAAAACTCCCATCATGCCTCTGCCTCTGAGTGTCATGCTTGTGGCTGTCAGAGTGCTGCTATGACTCATGGGACTTGTAGTTCTGAAATAGCTGGAGGTCCGCTAATTGCATATCCCTCCTTTACAGTGTTGTGCTACCACCACCGCCTAAAGCCCAATTTTTTTGCCCCTTTTTAACAGGGGCGAGTAATTACAATTCTTGATTTAATATTTCACAGCAGGGCCTGTTCCTGCACTCAACAAAAGTATTTGTGAGGCTTTACAGTGTTGTGCCACCAACACCACCACCACCACCGCCTAAGGCCCAATTTTTCTGCCCCTGTTTAACAGGGGCGCGTAATTACAATTCTTGATATAATATTTCATAGCAGGGCCCGTTCCAGCGCCCACCAAGAGTAACTGTGAGGGCTTACAGTGTTCTGGTACCACCAACACCTAAGGCCCAATTTTCCACAGAGTGTATAGGGCAGGCCATAGAGTATATACAGGCGGTCCCCTATTTTCAAACATCCGACTTACAAACGACTCCTACTTACAAACGGAGGGAGACAACAGGAAGTGAGAGGAAATCTACCCCTAGGAAGGGAAATTCTCTCCTGGAAGAGTTAATATGGGAAAAAGATGTCTCCCCACTGATGCTTTATCACCAATCCTTGTTTCCCTAATAGCCCAAAATTTTCAAAATCCAATTGTCATTGGGACAGAAAGTAAGGTGAAATCTTCTGAACAGGGGCACAGACAGCAAAATAAATGTTACAGGGGTGATGATAACCCTTCCCTCTGTTATCCAAAAAGCTTAAAAATAGATTTTTTGGCTGGAGCTACACTTACAAAATGTACCTTTTCCAAATTACAAACAGATTCAACTTAAGAACAAACCTACAGTCCCTATCTTGTTTGTAACCCGGGGACCGCCTGTATACTGCTGCTGTTCAGAGTATATAGGGCCTGGGGGCCCCACGCCTTTTTTTTTTAAATTTGGATGCGGGGTTCCCCTTACTATCCATACCAGACCCAAAGTACCTGGTAATGGGCTGGTGGGGGGGCAACATTACATTACAGCAGCAAGCAGTTTTAAATGAATTTTTCCTTGAGAAATGTCATTTTGTGCAGGGACTGTTCTAAACACAGGAAAAATGTGCCACTTTACAGGCATACTATAGACACCCCCAGGCACGATATTTAAAGGAATATTACACTTTTATTGTTTCACTTAAAGCATTATTAAAATCACTGCTCCCGAATAAACGCCCATTTTAAAACTTTTTTTTGCATTGATACATGTCCCCTGGGGCAGGACCCGGGTCCCCAAACACTTTTTATGACAATAACTTGCATATTAGCCTTTAAAATTAGCACTTTTGATTTTTCACGTTCGAGACACATTTTTGGTCTGTTCGCATGTTCTGGCCGCGAACCGAACCGGGGGGTGTTCAGCTCATCCCTAGTGAAGATAAGGACAAAGAAGTAAGCTACTTTACATGGGTCCAGACTATAATGGCCTAATGCCGCGTACACACGGTCGGACTTTCCGGCATACTTGGTCCGGCGGACCAGAGTGTGCCGGACAATCCGCCCGTGTGTGGGCGGCGGCGGACTTTTCCGGCGGACTTCTTCCCAAAAGCCCGCCGGACCTAGATTTGAAGAAAGTTTCAAATCTTTCCGTCGGACTCAGTTTCGGGCGGAAAGTCCGCTCGTGTGTGTGCTGGTGCGACGGAAAGCCCGCTCGTGTTTAGGCTGGTCCGACAGACCAAATACGACACGAGGGCAGGGTATTGCATCTCGCGCTCGCTGCAATAGGAAAAACAAATCTTCCTATTGCGGCGCTTAGGTCTGGTATGGATTATAAAGGGAACCCCGAAAAAAGGGCGTGGGGTCCCCCTAAAATCCATACCAGACCCCGATCCGAGCACGCAGCCTGGCCGGTCAGGAAAGGGGGTGGGGACGAGCGAGCGCCCCCCCCCTCCTGAACCGTACCAGGCCGCATGCCCTCAACATGGGGGGTGGGTGCTTTGGGGGAGGGGGGCGCCCTGCGCCCCCCCCCCAAAGCACCTTGTCCCCATGTTGATGAGGACAAGGGCCTCTTCCCGACAACCCTGGCCGTTGGTTGTCGGGGTCTGCGGGCGGGGGCTTATCGGAATCTGGGAGCCCCCTTTAATAAGGGGGCCCCCAGATCCCGGCCCCCCACCCTATGTAAATGAGTATGGGGTACATGGTACCCCTACCCATTTACCTAGGAAAAAAGTGTAAGTAATAAAACACACTACACAGGTTTTTAAAATATTTTATTAAACAGCTCCGGGGGGGGGATCTTCCTCCGGCTTCGGGGGTCTTCTTCCGGCTTCCGGGGTCCCTCCGCTTCATCTTCTCCCGGCGTCCGGTTGGTTCTTCTCCGCTCTCCGGCCTCTTCTCCCGGTGTCGCAGGTCTTCGGCCGGCCCCTCCGCTGTCTTCATGTAGCTCTATTGCCAGCGGAGGTCCGGACTTCTGGGCTTCTTGGCTTCTTGGCTTCTTGGCTTCTTGTCCTCTCTTCTCTTCTCTTCTCTTCTCTTCCCCCAGATGTTGACACGACGCTCTCTCCGGCTGGACTGGTCTCTGAGGGCTGCGTTGTGACTTATATAGGCGGAGACCCCGCCCCCATATGATGTCACAGTCCTTGGGCATGCTGGGACTGTGACGTTTTAGGGGGCGTGGTCAACCACGCCCCCTAAAACGTCACAGTCCCAGCATGCCCAGGGACTGTGACATCATATGGGGGCGGGGTCTCCGCCTATATAAGTCACAACGCAGCCCTCAGAGACCAGTCCAGCCGGAGAGAGCGTCGTGTCAACATCTGGGGGAAGAGAAGAGAAGAGAAGAGAAGCCAAGAAGCCAAGAAGCCAAGAAGCCCAGAAGTCCGGACCTCCACTGGCAATAGAGCTACATGAAGACAGCGGAGGGGCCGGCCGAAGACCTGCGACACCGGGAGAAGAGGCCGGAGAGCGGAGAAGAACCAACCGGACGCCGGGGGAAGATGAAGCGGAGGGAACACCGAAGCCGGAAGAAGACCCCCGAAGCCGGAGGAAGATCCCCCCCCCGGAGCTGTTTAATAAAATATTTTAAAAACCTGTGTAGTGTGTTTTATTACTTACACTTTTTTCCTAGGTAAATGGGTAGGGGTACCATGTACCCCATACTCATTTACATAGGGTGGGGGGCCGGGATCTGGGGGCCCCCTTATTAAAGGGGGCTCCCAGATTCCGATAAGCCCCCGCCCGCAGACCCCGACAACCAACGGCCAGGGTTGTCGGGAAGAGGCCCTTGTCCTCATCAACATGGGGACAAGGTGCTTTGGGGGGGGCGCAGGGCGCCCCCCTCCCCCAAAGCACCCACCCCCCATGTTGAGGGCATGCGGCCTGGTACGGTTCAGGAGGGGGGGGCGCTCGCTCGTCTCCACCCCCTTTCCTGACCGGCCAGGCTGCGTGCTCGGATCGGGGTCTGGTATGGATTTTAGGGGGGGCCCCACGCCGTTTTTTCGGCGTAGGGGTTCCCCTTTATAATCCATACCAGACCTAAGGGCCTGGTATGCCCCGCGACGGAGCTCGCAAGGTGTCAATCTCGCCGATAAAAGCGGCAAGATTGACATCCTTTTCTAGTCCCGTCGCACCTGAGTCACGTTCAAAATGAACGGACTTGTCCGTGTGTGGGCAAGTCCGTTCATTCTGAAAGTCCGCCGGAACTCCGGCGAAAGTCCGTCGGAAAGACGGGCGGACTTAGCCCGCCGGAAAGTCCCGGCGTGTGTGGACAAGTCCGTCCGTTTTAAAGTCCGGCGCACCTGGCGGACAAAGTCCGTCGGAAAGTGTGCCGGACCAAGTAGGATAGAAAGTCCGACCGTGTGTACGCGGCATAACACACAGGCAACTTGGCAAACTTGTTTTAAGACTGCCAATAATAAAAAAAATACTAGCTAGACCTAGTTTAGACTATAACCATACCTCCAACATTTTGAGATGAGCATGAGGGACACCTACTAGCAAGTGTATGAAGGCATAGGACATGCCCCTTGCCACACACCCTTAAAGGAGAATTAAATTAAAAAAAAGGTTAATTAAATCCACAAGGGCTTTTTTTACCGCTTTTAAAATTTACAAACGCAGCAATTTAGAATATGGATGAAAGGTTTAGCACTGGGAAACACTTTTTGAAAGACAAGAAGTGCATTTTATATACAGCTTTATAGATCAGACCAAAATGAGGGACAAATGAGGAAAGAGGGACAGAGGGACATTGCTCCAAATCAGGGACAGTTAGTAACTATGCTATAACTATTAACTCTTTTTAAAAGAAAAATACATTACATATTAAGTGATGTTCTGTAACAAACCTGTAGTAGCTTTTACCAAGACAAGTCCTGGTTTTGAACTTGGAACCCCTTTCTATTGTATATTATATTGTTTCTCCACCATCTGTGCCCATAAAAATAAGCATTTGCAGTTTCAGCAACTATAATGTGATTGACATAATGGTATAGTTAGTAGTAGTTAGTTAGTAGGTGTACTAATAAAGATATTTTACCACTCATACAAGTAATTATCCCTAAACATGTCACCACCTAGATGAGTGGTAAAATGTCTGCTACATTACAGTCCAGTTGAATGGGACGAGCTACTACTAGCTTGACCTATATAAAAGAACATATCCATATCCGAGAGTAACAGCATAAAATAATAATAGTATTGTTTTATTGCAGCTTAATACACGTGGAATGAAATGCTTCAGTATGTTTTAGTAATAAATGCACAGCAATATGGGAATATTTATTTCCAAAAAAAATTAGTTATATAATATTTTTTTAAAAGGTTTTATTTCTTTTTCCAAAACATGTAATACATATTTTACATAACAGTAAAGTTGCAGGACCGTCAATCAGATATGAAGAGGCAATTGTGGTGGATCATTGTCAAATGTAGCAGAAAGTGTTATAAAGAGAGGAATTTATTTTATTACCACGTTTACTTGTTCTTGATTGACATATATATTTTGTATAGCTGACAGTGTAAAAGATTTTTACAACATTTAAAAATGACTCAGTGTAACCCTTTCCTTTAATCTGCTCTCCAGGACATTCAAGAGATATAGCTTGCTCTGTAATGAAAAATCATAAACTACTCATATCTGTTATTATGATGTGTTTAACCTCCAGACAATTTTTAAGTTGCAGCATAGAATTTCAGACAGTAAATTAAAACAAAAGAATTGTTATTTTTTTTTTTTTAATGCAATTATATTTTTTTAGGCTTGGTTCCCAATAGTTGTGGCCGTGCGTTCCTTTCCAGTTGTGGGTATCACATCGATTATTGCATCCGCAGCCGAATTGCACTGCTCTTGCAAGATGCACAGGGCTGCCATTAATTCTGAATGGCACCCCCACGCATCTCAGCCCGCATGGTAATCGCAGGTGTGGGAACCGCATGGTCTTTTTTTCCTGCGGCCGCGTTTTTAAAAAGGTGCATGCAAATTTTTTTGCGTTTGACGTGGCAAACACAGGATGCACGGCCCGCACTAGTGTGAACTGAGCCCAAGTGCACATTGGTGACTGTGTATCTTATTGGTCAAGACTGACATTGCAAGACCCCGGGGGTATGATGGTATCCCCAAAGACAGGGCAGACTAATATTTCACCTTAGGGTGTATATCTTTAAGGCAATAATGGATTAAATGTGAACAGATGTCAACAAATGTGAGAGAAGGTTAGTGTTACAAATGTTCCATGTTAAAGCAGAACTCTGTTACTTCACATGTCACAGCACAGGAAAATGGCCTTTATTTTGAATCCAACACTCCTGTGTTTAGAATCCCTCTGTAGGCAATGTGCTCAGCAACCATCTTTCTTTAGAAAAGTCAGCCAGCACCATGAGGGACTCCCTCCTACTCCCAGTCTTCTGGAGAGTCGCCAAGCCTCCATATCACTCCATTCTGCTTTCAGATTCCAAATTCCAAACACATGCATCCTCCCCAGGCCACAGCCTTGGGGGAAGAAAGCTTGCATCAGCTCACCCCAAATATTTATACCCTTTCCCATGAAAAACTCCTAATGGTTGGTTGGAAAAGGATATGAATAGTCATAACCCAAAGCCACTGTGTGATCTCAGTGCCACCTACTGACAGAAGGGAGAACTGACAGCCATGACATTGTATAACAGATGCTACATAATAAACTAACTCTGCCAGACCAATACCCAGCTCTGCTTTACCTTGCCTTTACCCATGAATGGAGACCACACCAAGCTGGAGTAAATATTGGCCGTAGCAGCCATTTTTTATTAACACTCAAGTAAATTTACATAACTTTATAAAACAACCGTTAAACCACCACCCATCAGTTACATACTTGCGTTGGTCTTTGCAGGAAAACCTCAAGCTTGTCATATGATCCAATCTGGCACTGCGGTACCTTAAACTTAAATAGGCCTCCAGCTGACATGCTAGTTCGGAGACAACCAAACACAGTGCACCCATTAACCAAATTCCAGCTAAACCACCGTTAGCTGGAATACCACCGATGGGCCCCGAACTCTTCTGTATCCGAGGTTACTTCCTTCACCCGCACAGACCAACAACTTGCCACAGCACAAAAGGGGAAAACCTTACCCTTATGTATGCCGCCACACCCTCAACGCTCTCTGTCTCCCATCTTGCAAACCTAGAACCCACATATCAATCCCCACAGCATTAAGGTGCACCCCATCTTCACAAAGGTAGCGCCATGTATCGATTTCCAGCTCCAAGTGTCTGATCACCAACCCACCATTCCGAACCACAAATCTGCTGACGTCCCGGTTTACTATCTTCCTGGCCTTATTAATCTGCTCTACTGACCTTGCTAATCTCCAAGTCGTCCATGCCACAATGTCGGACCACACTATTATCATCTCTAGAAAGGCCATGCGGAGCCGCAAAAAATCTAATTTGAAATCTTGCATAATGTCCAACATGGACCTTAGTCCCAAGTCATTACCCCCCACATGCAAAACAAGAATGTCAGGAGGCCTGTCCAAACGTGCAAATCTGTGCACTTCTGGAATGGTCCTATGCCATAGCATCCTAGGAACCCCCAGCCACCTAATACATACCTCACTTCTTGGAATGCCTAATTGTCTACCCTCTGGCCGCACAGCCGCACAGCCGCCCTCCTTGCCCCCCAAAAGACATATGAATGGCCCAGTATCCAGATCAATCCTTGGGTTCCTCCTGAAAGAGAAGAAACAACAACCCATATAACAATAATTGTTCGCCTGAGCAGGTATATATCAAAGATCACACACACCCCATGCACCCCCACTACCCAATGCCTTTTACCGCTACTTCATCCAACCCCCATCTGACTGCCTCCGTAGCAGCTCCAATACGAAACGAATGAGATGAAATTTTTTGATTACCCAACCCCAGGGCCGGCAAACATTTCTTAAAGACTGCAATAAACTGAAATCTTGATAACGAACTGCCATCCCTATGTATCAAGAATGACCCTGTCACGTCTGGACCTACTGCAAGGAATCCCTTCACCAACCCCACTGGGCACAAGGGCGAATCCGGTATTGCAAATACCTGCACATTTTTCCCCTCGCCTCACTGATCCATTTTCGATCTGCTCACCCATATGGACAATTGATCATCACCACAGATGACCTCGGTCGACCCCAAACCCCCCTTTAACTTCTTGGAAGGGCTAACCAACTCACTATTCCGAAAAGCCCTAAAAACACCAGAGAAAATGCCGCTTTAAACAACACCACCTCATATTGGGCAGAACACGTATGAACCAACTGCGCCAGTAACCTACCCAAGAGTTCAAAAGAAACGGGTCACCGGAAATCCCTACTAAGCATGGATCGCCTGTATCCCTTCATTGCCTGCCTTACCCAAAAATCTTTAGTAAAGTCTGGGGAACCATGGAATTTAAACCAAAAGGCCAGCCCCACCAACTTCTTTTCCAACCCTGATACCGACACCCCATCTTCCAAATTACGTGAAACAAAGTACAGTACCATCAATCTCATGTCTTGCTCCTCCCGGTCACTCGTGACCTCCTGCAACAGGGACAACCATTCTCGCCATACCCTATTATACGCCACCCATGTCGCCGAGCTCACCGACTGCCTTATCCAACTTTCCACAGCCCTTCAGGACAAGGAACCCCTCGTTGCTCCACCTTCGCTGCCAACTCTGAGATCTTGTCCCACTGAAAGCGAGACAAAGCGTCAGCAATGACGTTTTCTACTCCCAGGAGGTGCACCGCATAAATAAAGACATTCAGCTGTAGACAACGCAAAACTAGGTGTCTGAGTAGCCGTACAACCGATGGGGATGCCGCCGACACTTTGTTGATGACCTGCACCACCCCCATATTATCCCCGTCAAAATGCACCTTCAAGTTTCTGAATGACTCCCCCCATAACTCCACTGCTAATACTAATGGAAACAGCTTCAGCAACAACATGTTCTTCAACAAACCTGCCTCTTTCCACGAATCCGGCCAGGGCCCCCCACACCACTTACCTTGAAAGAAGGGACCAAAACTCACCGATCCAGCGGCATCTGTGTACAGTTCCAGATCAAAATTGCTAACCCACCCTGACATCCATAATGCCCTTCCATTGAAATCGTCCAAAAACGCGTGCCAAATCCTTAAATTATCCCTATGTTCCTGTCTCAGTCACACATAATGAGTGGGGGCCGTAATGCCCGCTGTGCTTGCCGACAGCCGTCTGCAGAACACTCTCCCCAGCGGAAGGATACGACACGCAAAATTCAACGTACCCAATAGTGACTGTAATGTCCAAAGTTGCACCTTGCGTAGTTCCATTATCCCCTGAATCTCAGCCTGTAGCGCCAACAGCTTATCCTCTGGTAGTCTGCACTTCATGGCGTCCGAATCCAGGACAATGCCCAAGAAGCTCAGCACCGTAGTCGGTCCTTCCGTCTTCTCTGGGGCCAACAGGATGCCAAAACGAGCGGTAACTTGTTCCAGCATAGTCAACAGGATTGCACAAACCCCGAGGGGGCCGGGCCCACACACAGAAAATCATCCAGGTAGTGTATGATCAAATTCACTCCCGCAATGTCTTGAACCGCCCACTCCACGAATTAACTAAACTGCTCAAACAATGCACAAGAAATAGACCAACCCATAGGCAGGCAAGGGGTCTACATAAAACTCCTCCTGCCAATGGCAACCTAAAACTATCCGGGTGTACTGGAAGAAGTCTAAAAGCCAATTCTATGTCAGCTTTTGCCATACAGGCGCCTTGCCCGTACTTGCGAACACAAAATACAGCCGCATCAAAATACGTGTATGATACTGCATACATTTCCAGGTTAATCTCGTCATTGACCGATCCCCCCTTTGGGAAGGAAAGATTGTGGATCAGCTTAAATTTATTCAGCTCCTTCTTTGGCAAAACCCCCAAAGGTGAAACCACCAAATCCGGTAATGGCAAACTAGGGAATGGGCCACCCTTTCAGCCCAAAGCCACCTCCTTCCTTAGTTTCTCCGAAACTACGTACACATGCTGTAAAGCTGAGCGCAGATTGTGAGCCACCAGAGGTGCATTGACCAGGGTTGATGAAATCCTAAACCCCTCTAAAAACCCCATGCTCAACAACCTGGCTGCTCCCCTATCCAGGTACCTATCGAGAAACAGCTGCATCTTTTCCACTTTCACCGGCATCGTCCCTCTTACTAACAGACTCCCAGACTACTAACAGACGGCCCTTTCCTTGCTTAAAGCAGCGGGACAATGGGCGCAAACGTCATAAGTCGCATCCACAGACTAATATCTTTGTGATCCCACCGCAGTGACGGCCGTATCGCCCTCCTCTGCTTGAACTGTTCATCATAGCGCAACCACGCCGTTCCCCCGTAGACTCTATGTGCCTCACCCACGGCGTCCAGGTAGCAGAACAGCGCCGAACAATGTTCAGGGTTCTTCTCACCCATCACACTAGCCATTATGGCAAAAGCCTGGATCCAATTCTGGAAAGTCCGCAGAATAAGCCTGTATCTCCTCTTTTCTTCATCCTCTTTCTTATGATCCTCCGGCTTTACCCTATCTAAATTTTCTCCAGCAGCAGACGTGCAAATATCTCCATGTACTCACCATTCCATATTTTCTCCCTAACCTCTGGCTTCAGGTGCGCCCCAAGAGGCCCCTCGAAACACACATGAACCTCACATTTTACAGCGTCTGCCAACCTGACCAGATCCTGTTTTTTAGCTGTCTCCCCTGCTGTGTCCCCCGTCGCCGTCATGGGAGACTCCTCCTGTCCTACCACTGCCGATACACCCACTGCAGGCGTTGCCGATGCCATGGGAGGCATGGGCGTAACCCCTGCAACGGGATTCCCCGCTACCGCGACCCCCCCTTTTTCTTGCGCCACCTATGCCGTAGCTGGCGACGGGACCCCACTCATCCCTGGCTCAAAGCATTTTACCAAATCCTTTAAACCTGCCAGAAACCCCTGTAACCCCAGGTCCGCCGTTGCGTGGGCACTGACCAATGCTGCCACAGTGGGGGAACCGGGCGGAAAAGCCCGCTGCGGGGGGATCTGACTACCAGGCCTAATCCCACCACCCGCCCCCCGACCCAGCATTGCCCACAATACACACTTGAGAAAAAACTGACTTACCAGGCTGCCTAGGAAGAGTCCCACCAGCCGACGGTCCCGCCTCCATCGCCGCTGGACGTCTTCGCGGCACTCCATCATCCGACAGCGACAGCTCACCCTCAGATCGATCACCCACCATTTCTTCAGCTCCTGCTGACAGCTCTCCGGGGGATTTATCCCCGGATGCCGAGGATCCACACTGATCTCTGCCACGCCTCCGCTCACCGGATCCGCCCAATGACTTCTTAGACGCTTTTCCTTGCCCTCTGCCGCTTGCACCGCTCTGTCCGCCTGTTTCTCTCCTCTCCTCTGGCTCTGTCCTCTGCCCCACCACTGCCTGGGGGCCACCAGCTGCAGGTGGAAAGGCCCAGCAGAGCCCCGCCCCGTTGCACGATCACTAGGGGTGGAGCCCGCATGCTCCGTCTCCCTCCGCATGTCTGGCCTAATGGGGGCTGCAGATCTGCCAGCAGCCCCACTAGCCGGGCTCTGGCCATCCTGGGGACACCGCTGATCATTTCGCAGGGGGCTCCCGTGTTGCCGCTGAGCCCTGAGGGGAGGGGGGAGTCCAGTATGAAGCGCTCCGGCGGCTGTGACCACCGAGCTCGTGCGGAATCTCTCCCCGCTATATTCAGTTCTGGGGACCCCTCTCCTAATGCCGCTGTAAGCCGCCCCTGCAGCCATCCATCCCCCCTTGTCACCGCTTCAGCCCTAAGCCTGTCCAGCAAAGCCTCTACCTCAGCCATGATCCTGTAGCTCCCCATATCTCGCTCCCAATGCTACCACTGAGCTGGGGAGCGCCACACGTGCTGCTTCATGCAGCTAGCTCCTCCCCCCTGCCTGACCCACCAATCTCCTAATCTTTTACATAAACTGTATTCTCCCTGTGCCCTGCTTAACCCTGTCATGCCCACCCTTCACTTATGTCATTTAATTTCCTTTTGCTCCGGGGTTCTCTGACTGAGCTTAGGGGAAGCTGAACAAGACTGACTAAAAATTGGCATTGGCTGGCTGCAGCCATGCAGATAAATTTAGAGACACTCTTGCTTACAGCAGGGTAGCTATGTGTGTGTGCTAGAGATCACTCTAACAGACTAGATCAGCAAACTGTGCTGTTAAAGCGGCCTACCATGTGACCAAGTGCTGGTTCAAAAATGAAAGTGTCTCAGCAATCTGGTGCAATTACAGCAGTGGTGGCATAGTAATTATCACTAAAAATTTTCCCTGCCGTCCTATCAGGAAGTGTAGAAAATCTACATTATTATTTGTCATTAAGGGAGAGAGTAGAGTAATTCTGACTTGATGCGGTTACCTATCCATGTGAGGTCCTATATACTTTGAAAACAAATATACACACCTAAATATAGAAATGATATTAGACAACAACGTAGACTTCCAAGACCTGAAAAATGCACTTATGTTTAACATGATTAAAGAATGCCTGCATTTCTTATTCATTTCTTATTCTGTATTACAGGATTACATTTCAAACGAGCCTAGACCTATACATGTAAATTAAGGGTTGGAATAAATGTTTTCATTTTGGGTCTACATATTTATCCTGTTAATATACCCTACTTCCATCTAAGCTTCTTATTCACATTTACACCTATTGCTCGTTGTGAAAGCCTGTAGGATTATGTAAACTGTGATAATCAACTGTTTGATCAATGAAAGAAATTGAAGATCATCTGGAAAATCTGACCCAGATATATCTTTTGAGAGTCTTCTGGCAATGATTGGTCAGAAGAGAGGGGGTCTGTTGATTGCCAAGAAAATACATTGTTACCGATTTGAACTTGTGGTGAATCCAACATCGATATTTTCAGATAGTGAGTGTCCTGCAGTTCTGCAAATCAAGCCATTTTTGAAGCATATGTGTGTTTTTTGTCACACAAATGGCCTTCCCCAAAAATTCCTAGTTTCCACTATGACTGAAGAAACAGCAACCATAGTCTTATGGAGGCTGTCACTTTATGTATTGTGTTAGAATGGACAGATGGCATGTTTTAATTACATTGTACTTACACTCATTTTTTTTATTTTGATACAAAGAGAAGCATGTTTTTGAAAAAACACCTTGTTTTTAGAGTAGACCTTGCACTAAAAAAATTAATGTCTACTTATTTACTGAGCCCTACCCGTTACAGTGCAGTTACAGTATAACTAAAGGCAAAACATTTTTGTTTAGTTTTGGATAGAGTGGAGAGGGATTTGAACTCCTGTCAGGTTTTTATTGCTGTCTGTTCCGCTGTTAAGGAGATTCATCCTCTCTATTTGTCATGTTTACTGTTATCACTGGAAGTGAAAATAAAATAAAACTCCAATTGGGTTGTCCCCAGAACAGTAATCTTGCAACGTGACAACCAGGGATTTACACACTATGGAGGCATTTTTTTCTCACTTCCTGTTTTAGCTTTGAGAGAATGCCATAAACCAGTGCAAAGAGAAATGTGTGGACTGCAATAGGGAAGACCAAGACACATGTAAAGTAATAATAGTAAGATTTATTAAAAGGATAAGTCATAAACAATAAAGCAAACGAGCAAACAACCACAGTGACACACAATAATAACTCTCTAAAAAAACGTCAATACAGGAGTAAGATATGATCATAAACGTAATCAAGCCAGGGTCATACACAAGGGATCAATCAGATAGAACAGGGAGCAGGACGGGACAGGGAGAGGACAACAGGAGAAAGGGATAAGTCTGCAAGACAGGGGTCCAGGGATGGTTGCAGGGTTCAGAAACAAAGGACACAAGGTACAGGTATAGGATTCAGGAATACAGGTCACAAGGTACAGGATTCAGGAATACAGGTCAGGGCTCAAGGAAAATACCAAGGCAAATGTTTGAGCATCTACCGGGTAAATTTACACACCTCCTGAAATCAGTCTCAGGTGACGCCTGATTGCAGAAGATGATGTTTGCTCCAGACTGCTGGGAGACACCCGCTGGTGGACACCAGTACTGCGGCCCATAGATCTGACAGTGCCACCAGCAGGTGAAACCTTTCCTGACAGAGGAAGTGAAGGGAAATCTCCCCAATGGAACATATATGGCCAAAGTAAAACTGACAGGGGTTATAACCCTCCTTTACTCTATCGAAAATTAAATGTTTTGCCTTTAGTTTTTTAAGGAACCGATGCAATATTATACAATCTAATATATCCTATATAACTATTGCATACATGTATTAATTTGTCTAGTCCCTATAATTGCTAGTCTAATCTATAAGAGTCTGATAAGCACAATGCTATAACAAACACCTCTGCTTAGTAAACAAGTTACATTTATTTCCCAAGAAAATAGGAATGTACTAACATCACACACTACACAGCACAGTATGTATACAGAGCATATAACAACAATGAAATATCAAAGATACTTATCACACATGGTTTCATCTGCTGGTTCTGGATGATAAAAGGGGTCTGGGCCACATGGAATTTAGGCCCAAGCCCTCAGTAAGAGCAAAGTCCCAAGATGACAGAGAGACATCCTCATGGTGAGGTTTTGCAGCAAGAAAGAGAGAGAACAATTGCCAGTGTGCTCCTTTCATTCAAACATACATGGCCACTTGTAGCCACCCCCATTTGCCTTCCATTCAATAGATATTGCCGAGAGGTATTCCTTCAAATGTCTGCCCATTCTCCAGGAAGCATGCTGTATTGTCCACTAGGGGCAGCTCCATTAGCCCTGTGTCAAATCTCCACAGCTCTTTGAAGCTTGCAATCACACATATCACAGCAGGTGGGCTTGAGCCAAGCCATTGTTCTTCTGGTTACAAAGCTTTGATGTGTTTCCTTCCAACTGAGGTTACCTGTCAACCAGGAAGTGAAATACCAGAAGTAAGATATTAAATCATGTTGCTATCCAATATATGACATATGGTGCATACCACCCTTCTTCAGACACGGCTCCTATTGAACAGGCCATAACTGTTTTCTCCCCAACATGTGTTTTCAAACCAGTACCTATAGAACAGTCCTTAACTGTCTTAACGTGTTGTGTTTTTCAACATGTGCAGAAACAGCTCCTATGGAACAGTCCATAATGGTCTCACCGTGTTGTGCTTCTCAACATGTGCAGAAACAGCTCCTATGGAAATGTCCATAATGGTCTTACCGTGTTGCGCTTCTCAACATATGCTTCAGAAACAGCTCCTATGGAATAGTCTATAATGGTCTTAACGTACTGTGCTTCCCAACACATGCCGCTTTGCCACTGAGTGACACACCACCAGCATTCTTCGGTGACAGCTTCCATGTCACCATTCTGTGTCTTCTTCTTTCCGATATCTTCAGGACGGGGTGCAGTACAGGCAAGGGGTGTCCATTCACTGACCATTCACCAACACACATTCAGAGCAACATATTAACCAGCTTTCAGATATAGAGTCTCAAGGAGGGCCTTTTGCCCATATTACTGGCCTAAAATACACCTTTATCACACTATACCATAACATGAATCAACCCATTACCATAACATATATATATATATATATATATATATATATATATATATATATATATATATATATATATATATATATATATATATATGATCCATCAAATTACGCATCCCGCTCCCAACCTCCTATAACTCCCCAGTGTAGATTAGGATTAGGCAGATTCGCTCACAATGGCCTTTACCTACCGCAATTCTTGCACGTCAGTGGTATTTCAGGGTTCTGAACTGGCAGCAAAGCCTCCACCGTGTATGAAGAGACCTTATCATCAATTCGCCCCTCCACCTGCATAGATAAATGCGAGACCTTCCTATACAAATGTCGAGTCCAACAACACATACCAACTTGAACCAATAACGAAACTGCAGCAACAATGAGTAATACTACAACGGGATGTATCAAATAATTCAAAATACTGTTGGCCTTACTGGAATGTCCAAATATTACCTCCCACCAAGACTCTCCTATATCATTTTCTAGTTAATGTACTACCTCCTTTATTACATTCTGGTCACGGTAGATGGCTATAGTAGCATTAGCTCTCTCTTGCTGCAGCATCCTCATAAGGCTCTCATCTCTATCCCAATCTGTTAACCATTCCTGTATCTTCCTTCCCATACCAAGGTTCAGGGCTCTCAGATTAACCGGGTGGTTCTGGTTGACATCCACAGACAGATTGGCAATATGCGGTACCACATAATTCCATTCCTGTGTCTGGATTTCAGAGACACCACCAAGGGTACACCATGCTCTTCAAGCTATTGTCAGGTTCACAGAACATCCTAGTTCCATGACTAACGTTATTTTAGTATCCTTTGGGACAAAGAAATAAACTCTCCTATGTCCCAAATAATACACCGGTGTTCCCTTCCCGGCAATGTTCTCCCCATCCAGAACACAGAGTGAGGATCTTTCCAACATTTCTCATCCACCACCGTGTATTGACCTGGCATACAAAGGACGTCATGGTCATGCCTCCGACAGAGGGAAATATCAACCTGCCTCCAGCTCTAGTCCTCTCTGATCACATATGGGTAAGTTAGCCTCAGATGCAACAAAGTAGAATCCCCAGTCAGCAAGCCCAATGATATCACCAAATACACAGATTGAGTCTGCACTTCTGTATATGGGATCAATGAGGAAGCGTAACATCTCTCATAATCCAAATTAGTACAGCCCATCCAGGCATTCGACCACCAACTTGGATTAGTGTAAGAGATGTGCTTTGGTAAAATCTTACGGAGCTGTGATGTCAACTCATAAGGCCACTGCCCCCCACACAGGGATTGTACCATCAGCTTGATGTTGGTTGATAATTCCGCCTGTCCCTGTGTGCACGCCAGAGCCCATGTCATGAACAGGTGTGACCAGAACCGTGTGACCGGCGACAGAGGACACCAAAATGTATATAAGTGAAAATATAATAATTTATTAAAGTAAGTGAATAATATAGTACAACCACCTCCAATATTACACAGTGCAATAACCAACCTCAGACAGAGACCCACAAATAACAACAGACAGATAAGTACAATAAATGGGAAATACCAAGATCATAAACAATAGCCAGGCCAGGGTCATACACAGCAGATCAGCAGATGGACAGGGGATGTTCCAGAGACATAAATGTAAGCCAGGCCAAGGTCATACACAGGGAGATCAGCAGATGGGGCAAGGGACACGGGACAGGGAGAGGATGGATGGATCAGACTGCAGGCAGGGATGCAAGGTAACAGGTGGGACAGGATAGGGATCGAGACAGGGAGACAGGATCAGAAGCACGGGTCACAGGTTCAGGGCACAAGAAGAGGTTCAGAATCAGGATCAGATCACAAGCTAGCAGGTCAGGGTGCAAGGAAGAAACCAAGGCAAACATGTGAGTGCTTGCCTGGTATTTATAGGCCTGTGATTGGCCTCAAGTGACACCTGATTGTAGGAGGTACTGTCTGCTCCACACTGCCAGAATCCATCCGCTGGTGGACGCCAGTACTGCGGCCCAAAGATGACATAACATCAGCAGGGAAAAGCTCTCCTGACAGCTCCAAACTGCCAGGAGACACCTGCTGGTGGACCTCAGTACCGCATGCCAAATGACAGATATTACCAGCGGATGGAACATTTCCTGACAGTACCCCCCCCTCCGGACGCTCCAACTGGTTGTATTTGTCCATAGTCTATGGCATCAAGCAGAGCAACAGATGGGGGTACGTCAGGCTGGGTAACAGGCACTTCAGGCTGGGCATCAGGCACCTCAGAAAAAAGAAAACAATAGAATCGCGCTAATTAGCTATTGAATGTGAAGTGAATCAAAATAGTGAGATTGATCAAATTCATGAAAGGCAAACAGAACCAAATACAGTAATAGACTTGCCCAACTCACTTCACTCATGCAAAAAGGTACTAAACCACAAAATTGTGACATGAACCAAAAATTGATAGTGATAAATAAATAAATATTAAATGTAAAGTATAGTCCTCAAATCCAAAGTTCCATAAATGTAGTGATTTGTGCCAAAATAAATCTTGAGAGGGAAAGATCCGCCACCAAAACAGAAGGGGTGTCTGCTTACCGGAACCCCATGATCCCCCGCTACAGAGGATCAGGGAAGGCTGGTAAATGCTTGCTCCTGCCGGATGACCAAAGGAACAGCTGCTGGGCTACTTAGAAATTGGCAATGGATTCTAGGTCTCCTCTGGAAAAAATCTTGATAATCCCAGCCCTCCTCACAGAATGAATAGGCTCAACCACAGGTGTCTGTACTCAGATTGTCATTGATTTTCAGCGGGACCCTCAGGATGTAGACCAGGAAGAGTATGAAGAAGAACCACACCGTCCACAGGTACGTCCACGACCACACCATACACGACTAGTCTATTCACAGGCACCGAAACTGCAGGCTGAGACACGGGCACCGAAACTTCAGGCTGAGACATGGCCACCGAAACATCAGGCTGAGACACAGGCACCGAAACTTCAGGCTGAGATACTAATTTCAAGACATCAGGCTGGAAGGCAGGCAACGAGACACCAGGCTGGACAGCAAGCACCGAGACATCAGGCTGGAAGGTGGGCACATTAGACAAGGAAGCGGGCACATCAGGCTGGAAAGCGGGCACATCAGACTGGGAAGATGGCACATCAGACTGGGAAGCGGGCACATCAGGCTGGAAGGCAGGCTTATCGGACTGGACAGCGGGTACCGAGACATCAGACCAGGCAGCAGGTGACAACAGGTGCATCGGACTGGATAGCAGGTACTGAAACTTCAAACCGGGCAGCCGGCACTGGAACTTCAGACTGGACAGCAGGCACAGGTGCTGGCACAACAGGCAGAACAGCAGGTACTGGCACAACAGACTGAACAACAGGTACATTGGACTGGGCAGTAGTCACTGGAGCGTCAGACTGGAACATGGACAATGGGATGTCAGGCTGAGCAGCAGGCACTGGGACCTCAAACTGGACAGCGGGCACAGGCATTGGTACAACAGGCTGAGTAGCAGACACTGGCACATCAGGCTGGGCAGCAGACAGGAGCACATCAGGCTGGCAGCGGACGGTGGCACATCAGGCTGGGCAGTGGATGGTGGCACATGAGGCTGGGCAGCAGATGGTGGCACATCAGGCTGGGCAGCAGACGGTGGCATATCAGGCTGGGCAGCAGATAGTGGCCCATCAGGCTGGACAGTGGAAAGGAACACATCAGGCTGGACAGTGGACAGGAACACATCAGGCTGGGCAGCAGATGGTGGCACATCAGGCTGGGCTGCAGCTGGTGGCACATCAAGCTGGGCAGCAGATGGTGGCACATCAGGCTGGGCAGCAGACGGTGGCACATCAGGCTGGACAGTGGACAGGAACACATCAGGCTGGGCAGTGGACAGGAACACATCAGGCAGGGCAGCGGACAGGAACACATCAGACTGGGCAGCGGACAGTGGCACATCAGGATGGGCAACGGGCAGGAACACATCAGGCTGGGCAGTGGACAGGAATACATCAGGCTGTGCAACAAACAGGAACACATCAGGCTGAGACACTGGCTGGATAGCCGGCAAGGATTTGGCAGAATCAGATGGGTTATCAGGTTCAGCTGGCATGCAAGCAGACTGGAGAAGGTTGGTTGGTGTGGAGGCAATTTGGGTTACTGGCAGGATCATGTGGGTTGGAAAGAACTTCCGTTTCTTCTTTGGCTTAACTGCTGGAGATCTGTAGGTGACTGCAGGACTGTAGGTAGGAGGTGAGGCGTACTGAAGAGAAGGGCTGGGATATGGCAAGGAAGAGGGTACAGTGGCCAGAGGAAGTTCTTGTGGGGAAGTTGTAGGTAGCAGAGAAGAGGCAGGTGGGTTAAAGGCAGGATAAGTGCAGTGGGTAGAGACAGGGTATTGATATTTGGTGGGAAGCAGGGTATATTGGGCTGAAACGGAGGTTGCCATGGGTGAAGGGGAAAAAGACTCTTGGGCAGGCAGGTGTCTAATAGCAGTTCCGGGTTGTCAAGAGCTGATCGAGGCTGGAAATAATAAGTCTGACCATGCCTGTAGTACAGGTTGAACAAAAGTGGGTTCACATACTGCCTGTCTAACCAGGGACTGCACCGAATCTATACAATCCACTAGCACCTGTTTAGGACAAGCTGAATAATGCTCCAGAAAGTATACAGCATCATCCTCCAACAGCCATACCAGAGACTCCACCTGATCACTACTGAAGGGGGGAGAAAAGTCGTCACTTCCTTTAGGACTGCTAGACAAGGCTAGCTCAGCACACAAATGTATCAGGGGCTGAACGTTTTTAAACAGTAATCTACCCTGATCAACCAGAGAATGGGCCAGACAGATACACTCCAGGAGCTTATCCCTGGCCCACTCTTTCAATACCAGATGACAGTAATTGTTATCCTCCAACACCAGTGAGGCAAGGAGAACAATTGTTTCTGATTGCATTTTAGTAGCAGTAACAGCACTACAATGGTTCCTCTGTGCAGTCACTTCTGGTCAGAGATGGCCTTGGTTTACTGTCATGAACAGGTGTGACCAGAACCGTGTGATCTGCGACAGAGGACACCAAAACATATATAAGTGAAAATGTAATAATTTATTAAAGTAAGTGAATAATACAGTACAACCACCTCCAATATGACACAGTGCAATAACCAACCTCAGACAGAGACCCACAAATAACAACATACAGATAAGTACAATAAATGGGAAATACCAAGATCATAAACAATAGCCAGGCCAGGGTCATACACAGCAGATCAACAGATGGACAGGGGATGTTCCAGAGACATAAACGTAAGCCAGGCCAAGGTCATACACAGGGAGATCAGCAGATGGGGTAAGGCACACAGGACAGGGAGATGATGGATGGATCAGACTGAAGGCAGGGATGCAAGGTAACAGATGGGACAGGATAGGGATCGGGACAAGGAGACAGGATCAGAAACACGGGTCACAGGTTCAGGGCACAGGAACAGGTTCAGAATCAGGATCAGATCACAAGCTAGCAGGTCAGGGCGCAAGGAAGAAACCAAGGCAAACATGTGCGTGCTTGCCTGGTATATTTTTAGCCTGTGATTGGCCTCAAGTGACACCTGATTGTAGGAGGTACTGTCTGCTCCACACTGCCAGGATCCATCCGCTGGTGAACGCCAGTACTGCGGCCCAAAGATGACATAACATCAGCAGGGAAAAGCTCTCCTGACAGTTCCAAACTGCCAGGAGACACCTGCTGGTGGACCTCAGTACTGCATGCCAAATGACAGATATTACCAGCGGATGGAACATTTCCTGACAGCCCATGACATCATTTCGCCCTGTGTCAACACATTTTAAAATGGCGAATAAAATCTTGAGCTACTTTTACTTGGGTATTTATGCGACGTGAATATTATCAAGAATGCCATTAATCTCTCTCTGAGCAACAAAGCCCCGCTTACTGTCTGAAGCTATAGCTGAGAGTTTGTTCCTCAGGAGATCGATGTCCACTCCATTAACGACACCCATCCCAGCTCATATACCCCCCAATATAGTGCTGAATATATCCCTCCTCTTTCGGTTACTCCTCAGAAATAAGCGTCCTGCATGGACCTCATTCTGCGTCCGCCCATCTCTGGGAGCAAGCCACTGATATACTGACTGCACTTGATTCAGTGTATATTCAGCACATATAGGGTAATAGGATTTTACCAACCATTGCGAGACACTGAAGTGCCGTGTGGTGAAGGCATACTGTACCCTGGTAGCCAGCGTTTGGGACGAGCTCGGATCTATTTGTAGTGGTTCCCCTTCCTCTAACGGAGCATGCCCCTGTGTGTAGTCACTGGCATTACCTGTGCAGGATCTCAACCTCTCAGGTGAGTCATCAACCAGGCGTATCTCCCCTATGTCCAATTCTGGTGTCCCACATGTCCAGTAACCGAGAGCTTCTCTGTAGGACTGATAAGAGATACCGCCCCAACAAGGAAGTTTTCACCCCGCTGATGTGTCACCTGGCACCCTCTAGTCTGGCCAACCGACACCTTATTATGTATAAGTGCCAGTCTCCTGGGTACCTACACCATATTACTTCCGTTACGTCAATATATGTCATACATTAAAAACCTTTTCTTCTTTCAATTCCTCCCTCCAACAAAAAAAAACATATTTTTACATTTCCTGTTCTGACAGATTGGATAGGTTATATTCATTCCCCAACCTCCAACCTGTTGCACATGTATTAATAGCACGTCTGTATCCATCAGGAGAGACTCCGGCAAAAATGTTTCACAAGTCTTGTTGATAGGCACAGTCTTTCAGATTCAACATTAGCACTATAGCACTACATTGTCCTTAAGAAAAAAACAAGTATTAAACTGAATCTTTTCATTTTTCCCTTCTCTCCTGATGTTTATCAGAACAAATTTGCGGTGTGGTATGGCACAAACTGCCAACCAGATGAACATCTGTCATCCATGTTCCAGAGACCTCTCCAATCTCGCTTCACCAGGACTCTGTAAATGAAAAACAAGAGCAGCATCAAATTCTTATCCATAATATCTGCTTGCTTACTATGTTTAGTTATAGTTCCTTCTTTGGAACCCAGGAACTTATTTACGTATTCCTGACTTCTGCAACTCTTAATCAAATCATCAAACAACCATGATTTCTTTAGGATGAACCCACTCTAAAATGGATCCCCATGGTGTGATCAAAAATGTTTTAAAAAATTAACGTGAACGTTTCTTCTCAAATATTCAAAGTTTTAAGCATTAAAAAGACAATGCATTATCTGTACTTTCAGACCTATGCACTAATCCCCCTTTCAGGTGGACAAAGCGTAAACCTTGTAACTTTTTCCACCTGAATGAACATAAAACAAAGAGAAAAAAAAAATGAACTCCAGAGGCTAAAAGCTGCTAATTGGGGGGGATAGCCAATGCCCCCCTTTCAGGTGGACTAACCTAACAATTTTTCCACCTGAACAAAACAAAAATAAAATAGATGACTAAAAAAATACCAAAAATATAATATTTTTTTTTTTTTTAATTAATAAAAAAAATTAAACAAAATCTGGCCATTATCACACAAAAACTACATGACAAGACAACCACCATAAAACAATGACAAACACTCAACTTTTAACTAAAGACATCCATGGACTTTCCTCCTGAGAAGAGTAAGTGCTCATTTCCATCTGAAAGACAATTATTTAATGGGAAAAACAAAAAACAAAACATCTTTACCTCATCACAACATTTGTAACTCTTGAATCCATTAATGCCTGACTATTGTTTATCTTATTTTTTCATTGTTTGTAAACAATTACTAATTAACCACTTCGCTCCCTCGCTATAGCCGAAAGACGCCTGCAGCGCGGACGCTAACTGTCGGGAGGCCGTCCCTGGACGTCCTCCTGTTTACTTCCGCGATGTGCGCTCCCGCAGGCGCACATCGGGGAAGTTCTGTGCTGGCCGTGTCCCTTGGACACAGCCAGTCACAGAACGCCATAAACGGCCAATCACAGCGGCCGTTTACAGTGCGATCGGCAGTGCCAATGAGAGATGATCTCATATTATTATTATTATTATTTCAGTTACTTATATAGCGCCGTCAATTTACGCAACGCTTCACATATACATTGTACATTCACATCAGTCCCTACCCTCAAGGAGCTTACAATCTAAGGTCCCTAACACACATTCATACATACTAGGGACAATTTAGACAGGATCCAATTAACCTACCAGCATGTCTTTGGAGTCTGGGAGGAAACCGGAGTACCCGGGGGAAACCCAAGCAGGCACAGGGAGAACATGCAAACTCCAGGCAGGTAGCGTCGTGGTTGGGATTCGAACCAGCGACCCTTCTTACTGCTAGGCGAAAGTGTTATCCACTACACCACTGTGCCGCCCATGTAAACATATGAGATCATCTCTCATCGCTGGCTCTCCCTCCTCACACAGAGACAGCGTGTGAGGAGGGAGAGCTAACCGCTGCAGCGTGTGTCAGGAAAAAAAAAAACTAAAAAAAAGTGACGTCAGTGCCATCTGTCATCTGTCCCCACTGCCATCTGTCCCCACTGCCATCTGTCATCAGTGCCATCTGTCATCAGTGCCACATATTAGTGTCATCTGTCATCAGTGCCATCTGTCATCAGTGCCACATATTAGTGCCATCTGTCATCAGTGCCATCTGTTATCAGTGTCATGTGCCATCTGTTATCAGTGTCACGTGTCATCAGTGCCACGTATCAGTAGCATCTGCCATCAGTGTCACGTGTCATCAGTGCCACATATCAGTGCCATCTGTCATCAGTGTCACGTGTCATCAGTGCCACGTATTAGTGCCATCTGTCATCAGTGCCACATATTGGTGCCATCTGTCTTCAGTGCCACATATTAGTGCCATCTGTCATCAGTGCCACGTGTCATCAGTGGCACTTATTAGTGCCATCTGTCATCAGTGCCATCTGTCATCAGTGTCACGTGTCATTAGTGCCACGTATTAGTGCCATCTGTCAGTGCCACATATTAGTGCCACCTGTCATCAGTGCTACGTATTAGTGCCATCTGTCATCAGTGCCACATCAGTGTCATCAGTGCAATGTATCAGTGCCATCTGTCATCAGTGCCACATCAGTGCCACGTATCAGTGCCATCTGTCATCAGTGCCACGTCAGTGTCACGTGTCATTATCCTGGTGCTCCAGGGCCTTCACAAGTGTAATAGGTAGTCAACAAGTTAGATGTGTAATTTATGCTCCTAGAACACGTCCGAGGGTACTTAGGGAACTCAGTCAAGTGATTGCCAGACCGTTGTTCCTAATTTTTACAGACAGTCTACTAACTGGAATGGTACCAGCTGATTGGAGAAAAGCCAATGTAGCACCAATATTTAAAAAGGGCCCAAAATACATCCCTGGGAATTACAGACCAAACTCTTGGAGGGGATGATAAGGGACTATATACAAGACTTTAGTAATAAGAACGGTATCATTAGCAGTAATCAGCATGGATTCATGAAGAATCGTTCTTGCCAAACCAATCTACTAACCTCCTATGAGGAGGTGAGTTGCCATCTAGATAAAGGAAGGCCCGTAGATGTGGTGTATCTGGATTTTGCAAACGCATTTGACACAGTTCCCCATAAACGTTTACTGTACAAAATAAGGTCCGTTGGCATGGACCATAGGGTGAGTACATGGATTGAAAACTGGCTACAAGGGCGAGTTCAGAGGGTGGTGATAAATGGGGAGTATTCGGAACGGTCAGGGGTGGGTAGTGGGGTTCCCCAGGGTTCTGTGCTGGGACCAGTCCTATTTAATTTGTTCATAAACAACCTGGAGGATGGGGTGAACAGTTCAATCTCTGTATTTGCAGACGATACTAAGCTAAGCAGGGCAATAACTTCTCCACAGGATGTGGAATCCTTGCAAAAAGATCTGAACAAATTAATGGGGTGGGCAACTACATGACAAATGAGGTTCAATGTAGAAAAATGTAAAATTATGCATTTGGGTGGCAAAAATATGAATGCAATCTATACACTGGGGGGAGAACCTCTGGGGGAATCTAGGATGGAAAAGGACCTGGGGGTCCTAGTAGATGATAGGCTCATCAATGGCTTGCAATGCCAAGCTGCTGCTAACAAAGCAAACAGAATATTGGCATGCATTAAAAAGGGGATCAACTCCAGAGATAAAACGATAATTCTCCCACTCTACAAGACTCTGGTCCGGTCGCACCTGGAGTATGCTGTACAGTTCTGGGCACCAGTCCTCAGGAAGGATGTACTGGAAATGGAGCAAGTACAAAGAAGGGCAACAAAGCTAATAAAGGGTCTGGAGGATCTTAGTTATGAGGAAAGGTTGCGAGCACTGAACTTTTTCTCTCTGGAGAAGAGACGCTTGAGAGGGGATATGATTTCGATATACAAATACAGTACTGGTGACCCTACAATAGAAATAAAACTTTTTCGCAGAAGAGAGTTTAACAAGACTCACGGCCACTCATTAAAATTAGAAAAATTAGAAGAAAAGAGGTTTAACCTTAAACTACGTAGAGGGTTCTTTACTGTAAGAGCAGCAAGGATGTGGAATTCCCTTCCACAGGCGGTGGTCTCAGCGGGGAGCATCGATAGCTTCAAGAAACTATTAGATAAGCACCTGAATGAAGGCAACATACAGGGATATATAATGTAATACTGACACATAATCACACACATAGGTTGGACTTGATGGACTTGTGTCTTTTTTTGACCTCACCTACTATGTATCTATGTAACTATGTAACGTGATGGTGCTCCCTGCATGTTGGGCCTCTCTATGTGGCTAGGCTGTGAAAAAGTCCCACACATGTGGTATCGTAATACTCAGGAGGAGTAGCAGAAGGTGTTTTGGGGTGTTATTTGTGGTATATACATGCCATGTGAGAGAAATAACCTATTACAATGGCAATTTTGTGGGGGAAAAAAAAAAATCTTCATTTTGCAAAGAATTGTAGGAAAAAATGACAACATCAAAAACCTCACCATGCATCTTACTAAATACCTTGGAATGTCTACTTTCAAAAAAGGGGTCATTTGGGGGGTATTTGTACTTTCGTGGCTTGTTCGGGTCGCAAGAAATTAGATAGGCCGTCAGTACATCAGGTGTGATCAATTTTTTATGATTTGCACCACAGGTTGTAGACTCTAACTTTCACAAAGACCAAAAAATATCCACTAATTAGGGTTAATTTTTACCAAAGATATGTAGCAGTATAAATTGTGGCCAAAATTTATGAAGAAAAATTAATAATTTGCGAAATGTTATCACAGAAACTAAGAAAAATGCGTTTTTTTTCAAAATGTTTGGTCTTTTTTCATTTGTAGCGCAAACAATAAAAAACCCAGAGGTGATCAAATACCACCAAAAGAAAGCTCTATTTGTATGAAAAAAAGGACAAATAATTCATTTGGGTACAGTATTACATGACTGAGTAATTGTCATTCAAAGTGTTAGAGCGCTGAAAGCTGAAAATTGGTCTGGGCAGGAGGAGGGTTTAGATGCCCAGTAGGCAAGTCATTAATGAGCTCATGGTACCATGTGATAATCGATTATGCATTTACAATAACCTAACCCCTGTTTTGCTACTTTGAAGGACCTGCAAACAAAAGACAGACATTAGTATCCAAACCAGTTTCTGCACATTCCAGGGTTCTTCCAAAGAAGTGGGGTTCTTTAAATAAGTGGCACTTCTGCTCTTGCACCATCCATCTGAACATTTTCTTCTCTCTTCACAGGTAAACCTGCGTTTATACCTCCATATACCTTTAAACTGAACATTGACTGACTGCTCAAATGCATATTTGGTAAACCTGCTTTTATACCTCCATATACCTTTAAATTGAACATTGATTGCTCAAATGCATATTTGGTAAACCTGCGTTTATACCTCCATATGCCTTTAAACTGAACATTGACTGACTGCTCAAATGCATATTTAGTAAACCTGTTTGTCACCACTGTTTCAACTCCATCTGTAACCATGCTCACATTATTTCAATGTTTATTTAGCCATTAAGTCTTACCTAAATTATAGGTTCCCTTATCTTTACAATTTTGGCCTTTTAGTCCCCTTGCAGTTTGATTGTGGTATGAAAGTTATGCTCTGCTAGCTGTGTTCCTAATATGCCCTCTTAATTGATTAATTGCCAGATTCTAGCCACACCCAACACACAGTATAAAAACAAGGCCTTCTTTACGGGGGAACGCATACAGGGGGCTGCACATACATGGGTTCTTCCAAAGAAGTGGGGTTCTTTAACCACTTCCATACAGGGCATTTTCACTCCCTTTCTGCCCAAGCCAATTTTCAGTTTTCAGCACTGTCACACTTTGAATAACAATTGCGCGGTCATGCAACACTGTACCCAAATGAAATTTTTATCATTTTTTCCCCACTAATAGAGCTTTCTTTTGGTGGTATTTGATCACCCCTGCGGTTTTTATTCCTTGCGCTATAAATAAAACAAGAGTGACAAGTTTGAAAAAAACACAATATTTTTTACTTTTTGCTATAATAAATATCCACTTTTTTTTTTTAAACAAATTTTTTCCTCAGTTTAGGCCGATACATATTCTTCTACATATTTTTGGTAAAAAATATCGCAATAAGCACAGTTAGCAAAAGTTATAGCGTCTACAAAATAAGGGGATAGATTTATAGCATTTTTATTATTATTTTTTTTTTACTAGTAATGGCATCGATCTGCGATTTTTATCTTGAATGCGATATTGCAGCGGACACATCGGACAATTTTGACACATTTTTGGGACCATTCACATTTATACAGCGATCCGTGCTATAAAAATGCATTGATTACTGTATAAATGTGACTGGCAATGAAGGGGTTAACCAGGAGGGGGCGCTGTAGGGTTAAATGTGTTCCTAAGGAGTGATTCTAACTGTGAGGGGAGGGGATTCACAAGGGGAGGAGACCGATCGGTGTTCCTCTGTACAAGGAATACACCATCGGTCTCCTCCCATCTGACAGGACGTGGATCTGTGTGTTTACACACTCAGATCCACGGTCCTGCTCAGTTACCAGGCAACCGCGCGCGCCCCCTAGGGATCCTGGAAGGCTGCGCCGTCATATGACGGCGGCCCAGGATAACAGCTGCACTGTCCCGCCGTCATATGACGGTTCGCGGGCAGCAAGTGGTTAAATAAGTGGCACTTCTGCTACAACAGACTGCAGATGACCTCAATTCCAAATGATCTCACCTTCCTCTCTGGAACATGCTCTCTTTACCTCTCCTCCTTTTCACAATTGCTGCCTCTCTCCTCAAACTCTCTTTTCTTCACCCCTCTGCTCCACCCCACAATCTGTACATATCACCCTCACTTCTCCCCTCCCCATATTACAGCACTCATCACCTCTTTCTAACTCTAAGCCCACTTGCTAACAAACCCCCCAGGATACTGAAGCATGTCCCCTCATACAAATCATATTCTCATATTACCTACCTTACTCTTCTGCTTCTCCTAACTGCTGGAGATATTTCCCCAAACCCTGGGCATCCCTTATTTAACTGTGCCCAACACACCCATCACCCTACACCCTCTGGCAGTAGTCACAATCTACGCAATTTAGTCTCCATTCCTCTTCTTCCCAACACCAGCCTCCCTCTCTCCTGCGCCCTCTGGAATGCCCACTCTGTCTCCAACAAACTCACTGCTGTTCATGACCTCTTTGTCACTAATTCCTTCAATCTACTTGCTCTCACCAAAACCTGGCTCCACGAATATGACACCCCTTCTGCTTCCCTATGCCAGGGTGGCCCTCACTGGACTCACTCCCCTAGGCCTAATGGATGCAAGGGAGGTGGAGTGGGATTCCTCCTATCTCCCCAATACACCTTCCAGGTTATTCACTCTCCTCCCTCTTTTTCTCTCTCATCATTTGAAGCCCACTGTATACGTCTATTCTCTCCTACTTCCCTAAGAATTGCTGTGATCTACCGGCCCCCTGGACCATTATCAACTTTCCTTGATGAGTATTCTGCCTGGCTACCCTACTTTCTCTCTTCGGAAATTCCCACAATCCTTCTCTGTGATTTCATCATCTCTGCTAATACAAACACTCCTGCTACTTCTAAACTTCTTAGTCTAACCTCTTCATTTGACCTAAAACAATGCGTACAGGCTTCTACTCACTCTGATGGCAACACCCTTGACCTTGTATTCTCCTACCTATGCACTAAATGCAACTTCTCAAACAATCCTTTTCCTCTCTCCGACCATCACCTTATTAGTTTCTCCCTCCCCCTGTCTTCCACCACCTTTCCCTCCAGTCACCTAACCATCACCCGTAGAAATTTTCGCAACTTCAACTCCTCTCTCCTCTATTCTGCTACTGACCACCTCTATGACAAAATCTCTCCCCTGTCCTGCCCCAACCAAGCCATGTCCTTCTACAATAAATTCCTGTCCTCCACCCTGGACAAGCTCGCTCCCCTCACTACAAGCAGAATCAGGCCTCGACCCCTACAACCCTGGCAAACAGATGACATTAAAATTCTCAAAAAACGTAATCCCGCTCTTGAGCGTCTGTGGCACAAGACTAAGTCTCTCAAAGACTTCAACCAATACAAATCTGCCCTCCAAAAATGCTATTCTTTCCTCCACACTGCCAAGCAAACCTATTTTACAGCTCTTATTAACACCTTCTCATCTAGTCCCCATAAACTCTTCCCTACCTTCAACTCTCTACTTTGTCCTCCACCACCTCCACCCACTGACTCACTCACTGCCCAGGAGATCGCTAATCACTTCAAAACCAAGATTGATACAATCCGCAATGAAATCTCCGCTCTACAGGTATCTCCCCCAGTTAAGACCCCATGTCAACAGGCACAACTGACACTCCCCCTATTCATATCTGCTACTACAGACGAAGTTGCTAAACTTCTTTCTATCGCCCACCTAACCACCTGTCCCCTGGACCCTATTCCCTCTCATATGCTACAGTCGCCCTCTGACTCCATCCTACACTCTCTAACCCACATCTTCAATCTCTCCCTCACCTCTGGCGTCTTCCCCAATGCTCTAAAACATGCACTGGTCACCCCCATGCTTAAAAAGCCATCCTTGGACCCTACCAATCTTAACAACCTGCGCCCTATCTCCTTGCTCCCCTTTTCCTCTAAACTCCTTGAACGCCTGGTTTACAACCAACTGAGTGACCACCTCATTAAAAACAACCTTCTTGATCCCCTTCAATCTGGATTTCGCCCTCAACACTCCACAGAAACTGCTCTTTTAAAACTCACAAATGACCTACTAACTGCAAAAACCAATGGACACTATTCTGTACTCCTACTTCTGGATCTTTCAGCTGCCTTTGACACGGTTGACCACCCCCTCCTCCTCAAAAAACTTTACTCCCTCGGTCTCCGTGACTGTGCTCTTCAGTGGCTCTCATCCTACCTATCCCAACGCACCTTCAGTGTCACTTACAATTCTACTTCCTCCACTCCTCTTCCCTTCTCTGTCGGGGTCCCCCAAGGTTCTGTTCTTGGACCTCTTTTATTTTCAATCTGCACCTCTTCCCTGGGTCAGCTGATAGCCTCTCACGGCTTTCAATATCACTTCTACGCTGACGACACACAAATCTATCTCTCAACTCACTCCATCAGTCTCCTCACACATCACTAACTTACTAACCAACATATCTGTATGGATGTCACACCACTTCCTCAAACTCAACTTGTCCAAAACCGAGCTTATAATATTTCCTCCCTCACGTGCCTCTTCCCCTGACTTCTCTGTCAAGAGCAATGGCAAAACCATCCACCCGTCCCCACATGTCAGGGTACTAGGTGTTATCCTGGATTCTCAACTCTCCTTTCTGCCCCACATCCAATCACTTTCCAAAGCTTGCTGCCTCAACCTCCACAACATCTCTAAACTACTTCCCTTTCTAACCAACGAAACCACAAACCTCCTGATTCACTCCCTGGTTATCTCTCGCCTTGACTACTGCAATTCCCTCCTCATTGGCTTACCTTTAAATAGACTATCCCCCCTTCAGTTCATCATGAATGCTGCTGCCAGACTCATCCACCTTACAAACCGCTCAGTGTCTGCTACCCCTCTCTGCCAATCCCTCCATTGGCTGCCACTCGCCCAACGAATTAAATTCAAAATACTAACAATAAGTTACAAAGCCATCCACAACTCTGCCCCCAGCTACATCACTAGCCTAGTCTCAAAATACCAACCTAATCGCCCTCTTCGTTCCTCCCAGGATCTCCTGCTCTCTAGCTCCCTCATCACCTCCTCCCTTATCAGCCTCCAGGACTTCTCCCGAGCCTCGCCTATCCTCTGGAATTCCCTACCCCAATCTGTCAGACTGTCTCCAAATGTATCCACTTTTAGGCGATCCCTGAAAACTTTCCTCTTCAGAGAAGCCTATCCTGCCTCCATCTAACAACTGCACTATTTTCTCCATTAGCTCATCCCCCACAGCTATTACCCTTTTGTATAACTTGACCCTCCCTCCTAGATTGTAAGCTCTAACGAGCAGGGCCCTCTGATTCCTCCTGTATTGAATTGTATTGTACTTGTACTGTCCTCCCTAATGTTGTAAAGCGCTGCGTTAACTGTTGCCGCTATATAAATCCTGTATAATAATAATAATAATAAATAATAATAATAATAACTTCTTCCAAGGTCTCTGGAAAAAGGAACAAAAGACAGATATTACACACAATTATCATGACAATTGACTTTTGGAGTCCCCCAAGCCTTTTCCCATTAATTGCAATGCTAGGGGAACACTTGCCATATTTTATTTAAACATGAAGCTCACATCTAAACCTTATTCATAGCAAGGAAACATTGACCAGAAAATTCTTAGCATTCATGCAGCTCACTAAGTGCTGCTAACATTGTTTCCCCCAGTGCTACATTTGAATAACCATGCGGCTACCTCCATTTTGATTTTACGTAACTGTTCTACATATTGACAATTTTCAGTTTGTAGTCTCCGCATTTGGGTCTTAAAAGGGAAATGGGTTTGATTACTGTGGCCTCCATGCTTTGGGTTGCTACCCCATCGGGCAGAATACACTTCATAATGCCTTGGGGTCGTTTTCGGGTGCTGAGATCTTCTTTTGATATCATTATTCGCCGCCCAACAATACTTAGCGATGCGACACCCCCTTTTACACAAAAAACATTTGAGGGCTGGTCTTTCTGTATAGGCCCTTCTTTGAGCATATGGCGCTGGAACCTCACATTGCTGCACATTATTACTACGATTACTATGATTGGAATAAACAGACTTTACACTTTCATCGTGTGAGGAGTCATCAGAAGTTTCCATTGTTTCAACTCCTGAATCAATTTCAAGCGCCGTTATCGCACTCTTATTTAAATCTCCAACATTGATTTCTGTCATAGTAACATTACTTGCAGCAATAAGAGCATCTGGTTTTTCTGCATGTTGTTTCACTTCTATCTTTGCTGTGCACTGAGGATGTGCGGAGACTAACTCCACCATTGCACATTCGGCTTTTGCATGTTTGGAGGATAACTCCATTATGGCTGCCTGTGCACCCTGTAATTCCTCCCTAAGCAGTGTGATAACACGCAAATTCTCAGTCTCTCTCTGTCCTAAAGATGCAATACATTGTTCTTTCAACATACCTTTTCTCCAACTCATCTAATCTCTGTTCCAATACACATTTCTCAGTCACTAATTGTTGAATGTGATCAGCAACATTTGCATCTACTTTTGCAACCATTGCCAATATATTCTCTGTTACACTTTGTACCTGTTCAAATAATTGTTTCCTCTCACTATACCATTCTAATTCTTTTTGTTCTGCAATGTCTTTCATTTTCAACAACATGCTTATAACATTGGCCATTTTTTGCTTCTTGCCTTTTTCGAAAAACTTTTTATATCTTGAGGCATCATTATAGTTATTACATTGCTTCAAAAGCTCACTAAATTGGTGTGTTAAATCCTTCTCTTGTATAGAGTCAAATCTAACACAGCCATACTTGTTAACAAAGTCTTCGATGGTTTCCATTGATATGCTAATTTGCACCTTAGCCTACATTGAAGCTCGTCTAACCTGTTTTTACAACAGTTGCTTACAATGCATACAGGCACACAGACAGATGCACACAGATAAAATCTGTTTAAAAGCAAACTTTCACCTGTAATCCCACAACCAAAAAAAAAAAAACAGATACAAAGCCGTTTAAAAACGAATTTGTTCCTTGCAGATCTACAGCCTACAAGACACAAGGCACACTCTTATGCCCCGTACACACGGTCGGACTTTGTTCGGACATTCCGACAACAAAATCCTAGGATTTTTTCCGACGGATGTTGGCTCAAACTTGTCTTGCATACACACGGTCACACAAAGTTGTCGGAAAATCCGATCGTTCTAAACGCGGTGACGTAAAACACATACGTTGGGACTATAAACGAGGCAGTGGCCAATAGCTTTCATCTATTTATTTATTCTGAGCATGCGTGGCACTTTGTCCGTCGGATTTGTGTACACACGATCGGAATTTCCGACAACGGATTTTGTTGTCGGAAAATTTTATCTCCTGCTCTCCAACTTTGTGTGTCGGAAAATCCGATGGAAAATGTCCGATGGAGCCCACACACGGTTGAAATTTCCGACAACACGCTCCGATCGGACATTTTCCATCGGAAAATCCGACCGTGTGTACGGGGCATAAGTCAATGCCTTACTATATTACCACTGATTTTTAAACCCCTTAGATCGCAGGCTACATTGAACTTCTATTGGAACAGAGAGCTATTTCACACTCCCGTGGGGAAGAATAAAAAATAAACTAGTAATAAAATAAAAAATAAAAATGAAAAAAAATAAAAATTAATAAAAAAATAAAAATAAAAATCTATATTTCTCTCACTTTTTCCTCAAAGATGTGTGGTTTATCCTGTCAATCTGCAGGCTACATCAGAACCAGGGTTGATCAATCCCTCACTCACCAGCACCGTTGACTGTTTACAGGCCTAAAGCGTTAACGATACAAACGTTTAACATATATACATATATCAGCCAAAGATCTCACCAGGTTCTACGTGTCCGTCTCCCTGATTAAATATTTCACAGAATCTTCATGACCATCCAAGTGTGGTTTCAGAATTCGCGAGCCAGTGCCAATCTTGTCCACACTAGAGACGATTTTCAGTTCTGGGTGTATTTGAGGATTTATGCTTACAGGGATTCAAAAACAAAAATACATTAGGGTTTGTGAATTCTGTGCAGAAAAAAAATTACTACATGCCTTTGGGATGCCAAATGAAGGAACCGATGCAATATTATACAATCTAATATGTCCTATATAACTATTGCATACATTGCGTATTAATTTGTCTAGTCCCTATAATTGCTAGTCTAATCTATAAGAGTCTGAATTTGTCTAATCTAGTCTAATCTAGTCTAATCTATAAGAGTCTGAATTTGTGAATTCTGTGCAGAAAAAAAAAATTACTACACACCTTTGGGATGCCAAATGAAGGAACCGATGCAATATTATACAATCTAATATATCCTATATAACTATTGCATACATTGCGTGTTAATTTGTCTAGTCCCTATAATTGCTAGTCTAATCTATAAGAGTCTGATGAGCACAATGCTATAACGAACACCTCTGCTTAGTGAACAAGTTACATTTATTTCCCAAGAAAATAGGAATGTACTAACATCACACACTACACAGCACAGTATATATACAGAGCATATAACAACAATAAAATATCAAAGATACTTATCACACATGGTTTTATCTGCTGGTTCTCGATGATAAAAGGGGTCTGGGCCACATGGAATTTAGGCCCAAGCCCTCAGTCAGAGCAAAGTCCCAAGATGGCAGAGAGACATCCTCATGGTGAGGTTTTGCAGCAAGAAAGAGAGAGAACAATTGCCTGTGTGCTCCTTTCATTCAAACATACTCGTAGCCACCCCCATTTGCCTTCCATCCAATAGATATTGCCGAGAGGTATTCCTTCAAATGTCTGCCCATTCTCCAGGAAGCATGCTGTATTGTCCACTAGGGGAAGCTCTATTAGCCCTGTGTCAAATCTCCACAGCTCTTTGAAGTTTGTAATCACACATATCACAGCAGGTGGGCTTGAGCCAAGCCATTGTTCTTCTGGTTACAAAGCTTTGATGTGTTTCCTTCAAACTGAGGTTAACTGGCTGTGTCAACCAGGAAGTGAAATACCAGAAGTAAGATATTAAATCATGTTGCTATCCAACAGTTTTACGTTAAATTTTGAAAAAAAAGCCTGAGGGTGAAAAAGGTTAGTAAATATAGGTTGTGACTAGACTAGGTTCAGCTCATGGAACCCAGAATCCCTTGGAAAGGTTAGAAAAGCCTTGTTTCAGCTCCCCATGCACCTCCTATGTCTAAGTCACCCTGTGTCTATTAGGGGCACAGGGTGATTGAGAAAATATGGCTTGCATTACTTAAAATGGGACAGTAATATTTATTCACAATATCTCCCAGGATATATATAAAGACTGTTCTTGGTTTGTTTGATTCTGAACTCAACATGTTAATTGAAAGAGCTGATCACATTGGCCTCTGTACAATGTAAGAGACGGGCTGACTCCTACTGGAGCTCCTGCTATTGTGAGAAGGTGTCCTGTGTTTATACTTATGATAATGTATAATCTACTGTGTGAAGCTCGGTGACAACCAGTCTGACCTGTAGTGAAATCCTGATTAATCACAACAATGGCCAGGTGGGCATGGAGTCACCTCGGCTGCTTTAAGGGATTAGTTAATTAGCTCATGTTAATTTATGTTTCTGGTTACAGGTGTATTGTTAGAGTAATATGAGCAGGAGGGGGGAACCTCCACTTAAACTGTATATAAGACTGTATTCTTGTTCTAATAAACAGTTCATGGTGAGCAACCAAACGAGTATTGCCTTGTTGTGGTTGTCAGCGGTTGCAATATCTGATATCTATATTCAGACTGGGAGAAAGCGGTATATGACGAAAGCACTCAAGCGGAATTACCGTTACATAGGTACTTTGCCCCTGGCTTCCACCCACCTCACCTAGATGAGGGTAATGTGATGATTCTTCCAGTGAGATCTATGCACTTAAACTTGCACATCTGGGGGGCAAAAAAAGTGTTTTGAAAAGGTGCATTTGGAAGAATGTAAAAACACATTTTTTTTAAACACTTAAACTTGCATATCTGGGGGGCAAAAAAAGTGTTTTGAAAAGGTGCATTTGGAAGAATGTAAAAACACATTTTTTTAAACACACAGTAGGGTATTTGTAAAACTGTTTTTTTTTTTTTTTTTTTTTTTCATTTTCCAAAAACGTTCAGTTTTTAGTATACTGAGTTCTGAACTAATCCCTGTGACTATTACAAAACTGGAGCAGCCAGAATCTAGAGAAGCTGTCTACATCAACCTATCAGCTTCTAGCTTTCATTTTCAAAGCTCACACTGCCCTGCAGCCCAAACCGCTCCTGCCCATACAATGTTTTGGGCTGCAAAGCCATGCAGGAGGGGGAATGTGATACATGTTTTATTGCATTGCACAGCTCAAGGATTATGCACAAGGATTACAGGAGATTTAAAATACCATAGTCATTATCCTTTTTATTCCCAAAGGTCACCAATGTCTAAATGCCCAGTCCAAATTTAGCAACATCAACAGGTGTTGGTTAACTCGTCAATAACTCTATGACTAATTTACATACCTAAAAAAAATTATATACAGCATATGTTTTGTTTACATAGAACATATTAGGCTTTTATTTGGTTTAAATAAACTCGGCTGCATTTTTTACATTTTTGGCTTAAAATGCAAAAAAATTCTTTTACTTAATTTATTTTATTTTTAATACAGTAATCTGATAGTTACATGATTAAACTCACAGCACTGTAGATGATCACTACAGCCTGAAGGTGTCAGTGTTCAACTTTGCATGTGATCATTATATTATATTATAGCTGACACAGCAATCGCATAATAGAAACCCATTCCGGATGGTTATCAGTAGGGCTTAAGGATAAGGTTCAAGTTCACAGCCATGTACAGTTCGACTAGAACTAAATGGCCAGTTTGCCCACATGCTGAACCTCTGGCTGCTGCCAGAACTCCTTAATTTTGTGGTGTATCACTGCAACTAAATAACAACTTCCAGCTTGTTGCTTATCTAGGATTTAGAGGACGAACATCTCACTGGCCCGGGAAGATGTCCATTGATAAAACGTACGTAGGGTGGGCTACAGGTGTCATCACGTTGTTGAGACCAGGTTGTTTCTCGAGGTGAGGTGCTTTGCCAGAGCCTATTTGGCTACAATATTTTATTGCCAATTTCCATGTGTCAGTTGTGATACTTACAAATGTGAGTGTAATATATATACTGTACATTTTAAGAAAGTAACCACTGTTTTTAATCTGTGAACTCTGCATTCCTTTCTCCTGAATTCTGCAGTAGTTACCACTGACCCATGCACTCAGTGTTACTTACTACTGACCCCTGAACCCTGTGTTACCTACTACTGACATCTGGACTCTGTAATACTAACTACTCACCCCTGAAATCTGCGTTACTTACTTCTGACCTCTGAATTCTGTGCCACTTACTACTGACACCTGATCTCTGTGCCTCATCTTATTTCAATATTTTTATTAAGGTTTTATGAAAAAAGGGAGAGCATAACACTCGTACAAAACCGTAGTATCAAAATAGAGAGAAGATAAGGTCCCACAGAGCAGGTGGGTGATATCAATATATCAGTGATAAATGTAAGCAGCAAAACAGTGTATCGTAATATCAACCTTAATCATTGATTAACAAACACAAGAGCTTGTCTATCACACAGAGCTAAACCACCCTACCAGGGCTTTCTGTGCCTCATCTGAATGTAAACATAGGGCAGGGAATGCTGACTGACATCACTGACCAAATATAGGACTTTTTGGGGGATTTCATATTTATATTAAAGGGAGGACTGGATATATGGGAGTTTCCAGTTTCTCTTAGCACATCTTCCCCTGCAGACCCTCAGTGTCTATACACCTGTTCTGACAGTAGAGGGCTTCTAACCTGGCTGTAGATCACTTGCCCGACTACATCTGCCTTATCAGGTATGGCCTCTTCAGGCTGTAGAAAGAGGAAAGGGACCTGTGCATGCATCTGAGCAAGATGAGCACTCCACTACTCTGCTTTCCCCCATCGCAAGCTCTATGCACTTCAGCATTACTCTTACCTTAGAATAGTTTTAGGTCAGATTGGGCTGACTTAACTCCTAAATCTATTTTTTACCAAGCTTGATTTTATATGGCAGAACAGTGAATGCGTTATCCTGATGGCTGATGATTATTTCATTTAGCCCATTACATTCTCTTACAGCTACAAGTCATCTAGCCCTTTCATGCCAAGAAGTCATTGATGCATAGATGCCCAGTTCAAATTTGGCAGTGTGAACATGTGATAAATCTAATTCCTATTCTGTTGGCTTGAAATGCACTATAATAAAAACAATCTATGTTTTAATGTATTTACTGTAATTTCACTTCAGCACTGCTGTTACCTTAGAAACATTTTAGGTCAGGTCGAGCTCATCTAAAACCTAAATCAACTTTTCTGTCAAGATTGATTTTATAAAGCAGAACAGTGAATGAGTTATCCTTGTAAAAGGTTTGTAACATCTGTCTTTTTAAAATGTAATGCACAGATATTAATGCAATTTAAGGTGTGGATTTTCTTTTTTTGCAAACTGTTTTGCAAATTTTGCTTGAAGTTTAAAGTTTACAAACCCTGTGGCATACCTCATTGAAGTCTATGATGGTGAATCTTGTTAGTTAATTCTAGCCATTTATAGGGTTAATAAGCAAGCTAACAAACCTAAAAAAATGTATAGAGAACAGAGTCTTTTTTTGCAGCTTTAATGACTTACGGACCGCCCACCATACATATACTGCGGCAGGGCAGTACCTATCATGTGATCTGACACTTCCGGGTCTGGGGCAACATCGACTCCATGGTACCCACCGCTGGGCTCCCTGCTGTGTGTGATCAATGGTTACCTCAGACTCTATGTCCGCTGCCACCCGCCGATTATACAGTGCACAGGCAGAACAGCAATCTGCCTACGTAAACAAGGCAGATTGCCATTTAGTCAGTAGGGAAGATATTGATGCAAAGCAGGAACATGGATCAATGCCTTCCCCTAGTCAAACCACCTTCCACACGGTAAGAAAGCATGGGCTAAGAACACAGTTAACCCTTTGATCACCTCTGATGTTAACCCCTTCCCAGCCAGTGTCATTAGTACAGTTACAGTGCATTATATTTAGCACTGTATTAGCGTCACTGGTCCCCAAAAATGTCATAAGTGTCGGTTAGTGTCCAATTTGCCCACTGCATTATCGGAGTCCCGCTATAAGTCGCTAATCGCTGCCATTACTAGTAAAAAAATAAAAAATGAATTAATAAAAATATCCCATAGTTTGTAGACGCTATAACTTTTGCGCAAACTAATCAATATATGATTATTGGGATTTTTTTTTTACCAAAAATATGTAGCAGAATACATATTGGCCTAAATTTATGAAGAAATGTAATTTTTTACATTTTTTTATTGGATATGTTTTATAGCAGAAAGTAAAAAATATTGTTTTTTTTTTTCAAAATTGTCCGTCTTTTTGTTTATAGCACAACAAATGAAAACAGAGGGGATCAAATACCACCGAAAGAAGCTCTATTTGTGGGGAAAAAGGACATAAATTTTATTTGGGTACACTGTCGTGCGACTGCGCAATATGAAGGGGGTAAATCATCCGGAGGTCAAGTGGTTAAACAGTAATATTTTCACAAAAAGCTTTAGCAATAGCTTATTTGTGACAGTGCACCACTAGTTCATTGAAGGTGTCCCTGTTCTCGCTGATGCAAAATCAGGATAATGCATCTCACAGATATATTACCCTACCACTGGTTAATTTCTGTCAAACTCTTACTTAGAATTATGGGACTGAAGAAGATATAACAGTGTAAAACTGACCAGTAGGACAATTTTTAATGAGGGAAAAGTGGCCAAACTGTACTAGAGACAGAGATGGACAGGTGTTTTTTCTAGAAGAATTAACCTTTTTTTGCTAGAAAATTACTTAGAATCCCCAAACATTATGTTTTTTTTTTTTTTCAGCCACCCTAGAGAATAAAATGGCGGTTGTTGCACACCGTATTTGCGCAGCGGTCATACAAATGCAATTTTGGGGGAAAAAATACACTTTTTTAAATAAAAAAATAAGAAGACAGTAAAGTTAGCACATTTTTTTTATTGTGAAAGATAATGTTACGCCGAGTAAATTGATACCCGACATGTCATGTTTCAAAATTGCGCCCGCTCGTGGAATGGTGACAAACTTTGACACTTAAAAATCTCCATAGGCAAAGTTTAAAAATGTCTACAGGTTACCAGTTTTGAGTTACAGAGGAGGTCTTTTGCTAGAATTATTTCTCTCACTTTAACTATCGCAAGGACACCTTATATGTGTGGTTTGAACACCATTTACATATGCGGGCACGAGTGCGGCGGGACGGAGCACTTCAATTTTTTTTTTTACTACTATTATTTATTTTACTTTATCTTTTTACTTTTAAACTGTCCCTTTAAAAAAAAAATGTGATCACTTTTATTCCTATTGCAAGGAATGGAATAGAAAAAAAGCATGACAGGACCTCTTTAATGTGAGATCTGGGGTCAAAAAGACCTCAGATCTCACATTTACACTTAAATGCAATAAAAATTTTTTTTTTAAAATGTCTTTTTTTTCCAATAAGAAAAATGTCCCCTCTAAGACCATTTGGCGGAAGCGACGTTTGACATCGCTTCTCTCCTCCAATGGTATGGAGTCGAGTAGGAGCCATCATTCCCTCACTCGACATACTGTCTCACAAGATAACTCATCGGACCGTCTCCGCCATTACCGATGGCTCTGGTAAGCGGCAGAGATGACCGGGACACAGCGGGAGGGGGGTGGGCACGTCTCCCGACGCAAATAAATGTGATCTCGCAGCGAATTAGCTGCAGAGACCACTTTTACCTGAAAGCGGACCGCCTGACATTTTTAAAACTACCAGGGTTATGGCAGCTATCTGCTGCCATAACCCTGGTATTCAACACCAAAGTAGCGATGTATAAAGATGGTGGAAGGTCCAGAAGTAGTTAAGAGACTGCAGATGATACAGCAGTCTAAAAAATTGCCCAGCAGCAGGACATTTTTAATGAGGGAGAATTGTCCAAAATTTACTAGAGACTAGAGTAGAGGCAAGTCTCACTACAAGAATTAAGAAACCGCAGCATAAACAGCAGTGGAAAATGATTATAAAGATGGGGGCAGGGGGCGCAGTAAATGACAGTGATATAATTTTAGGTGGTTTAAGTGCACACTGCACATCATTTTTATTTTGTTTCAAACTGTGTGCAACAATAGCTCCAAGAACAGATGTTTAGCAGCAAGTGAATGCTGTCCTAACATAAAATAACCCTAAAAATAAATAAAATGAAAACCCCAAATACCACTCCCTCAAATGGAAGCCTTGAGGCAAAAAGAAGTGTTTGCAAAGTTTCCTAACTGACCCTAATTTCACCTTATTCAGTTTGTCAGCTCTCCTTATCTTTTCCCTACAGGGGCTTCAATATACAGTTACTTTTACCTTTTATAGTAAAGGGCTGGCTTATCCAAAAACTCCATTACTGGCCTTTCTAAGCCATGGTTATGGTTCGAATGCCATACAATAAATTATGGTTTTGAAAAGTTCACTTAGGCAAACGTGGAGATATTGCGTTTGCGTTTGGTCACTGTGGTTTGACAATTAATACAACATATTTTAAGAGAAATCAGCGGAGTGCGGATCATCTTTTCCTCAAACGTGGAGATAGATTTGCCAGGACTGCAAATCTCTAACCCGCAGGATATACCGCAAACCCATGGTAGCGGCAAATCTGAACTGCATCCCTACATACTAGCAGACTGTATGATATTTGAGAAATGTTCATATAACGTTTTTTATATTGGAAAAGTAGAAAAATTAATAATGCTAAATTCCCATGCAACAATACAAGAAAAAAATGGGTAATAAATAATATTTACTTAAGTTTTTATATCATTGCTCTGCCTTCCAATATTAAATTTTTTGGAAAAAGGAGTTATACTTTAAATTCTGAGAACTTGCTATTCAATTGTATTTTATAAAATGAATCTCACTCAAAGAAAGTACTTACTTTAAGCTCCATGTAAAATGTATTTACTCTGCTAATTGGACTATACGCCTTTATATAATTATTCCATCTATTAAAATGAAAGCTTCACTAAATGAAAGCTTCACAATAAACTATCCAGAAGCATGATAAATAATTTGATAAATGAACCATAATTGCAAAACTCAGAAGTGATGGAGTAACACACTAGAGTTGAAACAGAACGGTGAGAAAAGATGTCAATGATCTCCTAACACAAAGGCTGAAAGGTTATATTGAGCCAAATGGTTGATTGCACAAGAAGAGCCTGCAGTGGTTGGCTGACATTGATGCTGTACCAGCCACTACCATGCATGGCCTAGGAAACAATGACACAAGCGCCAGTTACCTAGTTATGTACACAAGCTAACACAGACTATGTGTTCTTACTGTTTGTTTAAAAGTATGGTTATTAAAGTGGGACATATCATAATAGCAAACTCAGAAAAATCTGCATTTGGCGATGTTACTGTAAATTTGGTCTGCCACCCACTGATATGCAGTATTAGAGGCTGAAGAAATTACTTCTAATCCACTGAGGCTGGGTTCCCATATATGCGGCCACGGTTTCAGTGAGGCAGTCCAGTGCGTTTCCGTTTACCTGTTCAGATGCGATTCAGGTGCAAATTTTTACCTAAAATTGCACCTGAACTGGACCCAAAAACGCACAGGACCCTTTTTGAAACCGCCCCGCGGCTGTCCTGCACATGTGTGTACCGGCTGCATTGAAAGCCATTCACATTCGCATACAGTACATCCGGAAATTTATATTCATTTACATATTTTTTTATGTTACAGCCTTATTCCAAAATGGATTAAATTCATTATTTTCTTCAAAATTCTACAAACAATACCCCATAATGACAACATGAAAAAAGTTTGTTTGAAATCTTTGCAAATTTATTAAAAATAAAAAAGGAAAAAATCACATGTACATAAGTATTCACAGCCTTTGCCATAACACTCAAAATTGAGCTCAGGTGCATCCTGTTTCCTGATCATTCTTGAGATGTTCCTATAACTTGATTGGAGTCCACCTGTGGTAAAATCAGTTGATTGGACCTGTCTATATAAGGCCTCACAGTCAACAGTACATGTCAGAGCACAAACCAAGCCATGAAGTCCAAGGAATTGTCTGTAGACCTCCGAGACAGGATTGTATCCAGGCACAGATCTGGGAAATGGTACAAAAAAATGTCTGCAGCTTTGAAGGTCCCAATGAGCACAGTGGCCTCCATTATCCATAAATGGAAGAAGTTTGGAACCACCAGAATTCTTTCTAGAGCAGGCTTACCGGCCAAACTGAGCAATCGGGGGAGAAGGGCCTTAGTCAGGGAGGTGACCAAGAACGCGATAGTCACTCTGACCGAGCTCCAGCGTTTCTCGGTGGAGAGAGAAACCTCAGTAAAAGGCACACAACAGCCCTCCTGGAGTTTGCCAAAAGGCACCTGAAGAACTCTCAGACCATGAGAAACAAAATTCTGTGGTCTGATGAAAGAAAGATTGAAATATTTGGCCTGAATGGCAAGCGTCGTGCCTGGAGGAAACCAGGCAATGCTCATTACCTGGCCAATACCATCCCTATAGTCACCAATACCATCCCTACAGTCAAGCATGGTGGTGGCAGCATCATGCTGTGGGGATGTTTTTCAGCTGCAGGGACTGGGAGACTAGTCAGGATGAATGCAGCAATGTTCAGAGACATCCTTGATTAAAACCTGCTCCAGAGAGCTCTGGACCTCAGACTGGGGTGAAGGTTAATTTTCCAACAGGCCAACGACCCTAAGCACACAGCCAAGATAACAAAAGAGTGGCTACAGGACAACTCTGTGAATGTCCTTGAGTGGCCCAGCCAGAGCCCAGACTTGAACCCGATTGAACATCTCTGGAGAGATCTGAAAATGGCTGTGCACTGACGCTCCCCATCCAACCTGATGGAGCTTGAGAGGTCCTGCAAAGAAGAATTGGAGAAACTGCCCAAAAATAGATGTACCAAACTTGTAGAGTCATACTCAAAAATACTTGAGGCTGTAATTGGTGCCAAAGGTGCTTCAATAAAGTATTTAGCAAAGGCCCTGAATACTTACTGTATGTACATGGGAATTTTTTCATTTTTTATGTAACGCTACCTCCGAAGGAATGTTTGATTCTGCACCCTGCCTCTCACCCCAAGATCGGTCTCAACCCCTCTGGCACACCTGCTTGGTAATATTAGTATGGGGCCCAGCAATAGAAAGAAACACAGTAATGATAACCCATAAAGTATATTTACCATAGCCCTGGATCCCATCACTTCACCAGCTGTATTAATAAATAGAGACTCACACAGAATATCAATTAACCACTCAGAAAGTTTACTAAAGTGGATATTAAACACAATGAACAATGTGATAAATCAGAAACAATAAATGACAATAGATAACAGCCAGTGTATATGTGAAACGGTGGGTTCAATAATCACAGTAGGGAGTATATGCAGAAAATATACCGTATTTATCGGTGTATAACACGCACTTTTTTCCCCTTAAAATCAGGGGAAAATCGCGGGTGCGTGTTATACGCCGATCCCCTGCGATCCTGACCTGTCAGAACTAAAAAATCGCTGACCGCGATTTGAAAATGGCGCCGCTGGCGCCGAAATACACAGTGCCGGTCCTCGGCGCTTCTCGGCGGCTTTCGGTTTCACTCGAGCGCCGCCCGAACCTAGCCGAGTATACTTGGCTAGTTTCGGATAGCTCCGCTCACCGTCCGAGTGGAACCGAAAGTAAACGAGAGCCGCCGAGAAGAGCCGAGGACCGGCTCTGTGTATTTCGGCGCCGGCGGCGCCATTTTCAAATCGCGGTCGGCGATTTTGAAGCTCACAGGCTTCAGCAAGACTGCACTGGGGCAAGGCTGAACTGGGGCAAGGCTGGACTGGACACTGGGGAAGGCTGCACTGACATGGCTGCACTGACATGGCTGCACTAGCAAGGCTGCACTGACATGGCTGCACTGACATGGCTGCACTGGCAAGGCTGCACTGGCAAGGCTGCACTGACATGGCTGCACTGGCAAGGCTGCACTGACAAGGCTGCACTGGGCAAGGCTGGACTGGGGCAAGGCTGCACTGAGAAGGCTGCAATGATGGGCATTTAAATGTAAGTTTTTTTCCCTTCAACTTCCCTCCTAAAAGTTTTTTTTCCTTAAAATTCCCTCCTAAATTGAGGTGCGTGTTATACGCCGGTGCGTGTTATACGCCGATAAATACGGTACTCCCTATTATATTTGGATCCAAAACCTATATTAAACACCTTCCCACTGAAGCCCCAATACACACACGCCAAACTGTCATAATATAATGTTGGTTACATTCAACAGTAGAATGCAATATTTAACCTGTACTCAAGTGCTCCCCCTAGGTTGTAATTCAGTGTTCAAACTACAAAGATAGAACCGTGATGCTTTGCAGAAAATGATAAGAGTTCCTTGTATCCCGATATCTTCAGCTAACCTGGAGTTTAACTGCAGTATTTGTAATCCAACAGGGTAAAGAGAGAAAGCAAACTGTAGAATAAATGGTACATGGATAACTGTGTAACTGAAGAAATATGGCACTTGTGGCTTCCTGCCTCATGTATGAGTGTAATACAGCACTGACTTTACAGCATGGGGAATAACAGACCCCAGAGTTCAGCTGTATGCGACCTGTAAATAGGTAGGATCACTTCTGTGAGACTACAAGTCTCACCAGCAGTCTGTAAATAACTCACTCAGCAAATAGTGCAGGTGCCCTCTCACCACAATAGACCCAGAGGCTGTGAGTCTCCATCCAGTCTCCCCTCTTGATGTCTCAGTCTGATGAAAGATGGCACCGCCGCGCTGTACCACCCCTCCGGATGGCTGGGATGCAGGAAACTTCCAGATGTCCTGGTACTACACATCAATCTGCTTGCTAAGCTCGTAGGGCTGTATTCTGAAGTCCCTCAGAGGCTGGCAATCTCGCTCCGCGCGTGTAGGCCACAGTCTTTTGGTCACACACACAGACCTCCCTGCTGGTTGTTGAATGGCGTCCGGAGAGGCTGAAAGATGGCCTCGCTGTCCCTTTTATTACTGCAGCAGGCTGTTCTGTGACTTGGCATTGTGGGTCTGTGACTTGGCATTGTGGGTCCAGTAGTTCCCACACTGAGTTAACAACATGAGTCACTTCCTCATCAAACTACATATCCCACAATGCATAGTTGTTTGCTTCTTAAAAGAAGGAAAGATCCTGGTAAAGTTTCAGCGGTCACTAGAGAGCCAAACCCTTACTTAAGAAACAACACATTACTTTACATGATAACTTTTGGTAGCAAACCCCTGTGCTACATTTATTTTTAATAAACTTGCAAAGATTTCAAACAAACTTTTTTCACGTTGTCATTATGGGGTATTGTTTGTAGAATTGTAAGGAAAATAATGAATGTAATCAATTTTGGAATAAAGCTGTAACATAACACAATGTGGAAAAAGTGAATTGCTGTGAATACTTTCTGGATGCACCGTGTATGTGAACCCAGCCTTACAAGTTATGAACCCTTCGATCTGTGGGTGGTAGTGGATAGCACTTTCGCCTCGCAGCAAAAAAGGGTCGCTGGTTCAACTCCCAACCACTATCTGCCTGGAGTTTGCATGTTCTCCCTGTGCCTGCGTGTGTTTTCTCCGGGTACCTTCCACACTCCAAAGACATGTTGGTAGGTAAATTAGATCTGGTCTAAATTGACCCTAGTATGTGTATGTATAAATGTGAATTAGGGACCTTAGATTGTAAGCTCCGTGAGGGTAGGGACAGATGTGAATGTATATGTAAAGCGCTGCAAATGAACTGTTACAACACAGAAGCGATCAGAAGCAATGTACAAATTGGGCACTAGGTGACAGCACGAAACTGTACTGTTCCTGTTAAACATAATAGGAACTGATTAAAGAGATGTTTTACTTAAACTGGGTACACACGGATTCAAATTTGGATGGTTCAGCAGGAACTGGACAAATTTTGATCTGTGTGTAGCCCTCTCTGCTCAACAGAAGCTCATTGTTAGACAGGCTTCTGTAGAATAGTCCTCCTGGAAAACCAGCATTTGATCAGCCACTGCAGCAGCCTTTAGCTTCAGTGCTAATAAGTGTGACCAGGAGGGGGGGAGTACCTGCTGTCAGAATACAATAACAGAGCATGGGAGATGTATGGGTAGGTAAAGCTACAATTGACCATGGGACTAAAGCTGGTACACACTACAACTGCTGGGTTGCGCGAAATAAACTGACAGCTCCAATTGGAGCCAATGTACTAACCATGCAAGGTTATTCCAGCAATTTCCCTCGCTGAGCTGTGGTGTTCTGACAGGGGGACAGCCTCTCAGAACACTACGATCAGTGCCTTCCCCCATTGGCTGATAGCCCTGATCGGGAATCAGTTGGCTGCTGGTTTTCCAGCATGCACTTCCGATATAAGCCGGCCGCTTGGCCAGCTTCTATCGGACAGATCAACATACATATCGGGTGAATGTCGCCTTTTTTTTTTTTGTTAACCGCCCGTTGTCTCCTGACCTACCTTTCTATCCAGCAGGTGACACTGCAGTATTATAGTGTATTATCTATGGTAAGGTAATCAGAGGAAGTACCATCCTTATTGTGTTATATGCACTTTCTGTTTCTGTTCTCTTCCTGTTCCATGATGATAAAAGGCATGTAATGTATTTCTCCATGAAAGTAAAGCTAATTGCTGAAACAAGAAGCTTTCAGCTCATAATTATTCAATAACCTGCTAATAGGTTATGGACCCAGGCACCCAGCAGGCACTAGAGAGGATACTGCAAGTCTGTGAGTACTGTATACAAGCGGCTGAAAGATGGCAAGCAGTTCAGATGTGAAGTTTGCAATTGTAATGTATTTCTCCATGAAAGTAAAGCTAATTGCTGAAATAAGAATCTTCCAGCTCATAATTATTCAATAACCTGCTAATAAATGGGAATGGAAGTGAGGGTAAATCCAATATTTTGTGTTGCCAGAACTGTAATGATGGCAAACAAAATATCTGCCACACATTAGAAAGATATCCTCTCACTTCCTGTGCAGTAAAAGTAGCCTATTCCTTCTTTTAGATATTGAAGATAAGGAAGATAACACCATGGCTATGGAAGGAGAGGACATCAAATAAGGAGCAGAAAGAGGCATTGGTCTGCAAAGCGGGATCCAGCAATGAGAAGGGGATAGGTGATAAGATGGCAGACTGTTCCTAGGAGCCACAAATTGGAAGGAGAAGCAGAACTGCAGTGAAGGAGGAATTTGTGAAGGGTCAAGAGCAGCTTGCAGAGGGCTGGAGGGACAGCCATCCTAATTCATCTAGCAGCCCCACAGGTAAAGACTGCTATCACCAGGGTCTGCCCACAAAGCTCTGCAGTGTGGGATTTTTTTATTGTATCTGCTGTCAACAGCACTTTTGTAGTTTGCAGCATATCACCTGCCATAAAAGTACCAGCCACTAGAGTACCACATAAATGAGGAAATACTAACTCTGCACCACAAAGCACCTCATTGGGACAAGTCGACAGCAAAAGACCCACACTCCATTTCTTCCTTCCTCACTTCTTGCATCTCTACCTCCTCCACAACATTCTCCTGCTGAATATGCCATAACATCTTTTGTCTCACCTCCTCACCAAGGAGGGAGGTCTCACAGGATTTCAGAGGCTTAGGATACACCACGTCAAGTGGGAAAGAGGGTCAAGGGGCCACACCAAGGAGGGAGAAGGCTTAAACCTAGAAACATAAAAAAAAGTGACAGAAGAAAAAAGACTAAGTAGGCCATCAGTTTGCCCCATTTTGCTAGGTTTTTTTTTTTTTTTTTTTAAGGGAGTTTCTTTTGTTTGATGAATGAACCTCTGCAGAATTATTTTGCACTGACCAATGTCCCCAGAAGCATCCTTCCCAAGGCAGGTGTTTCTTCCTGAAGCCAGCATCCTTAATGCCAGCAATGGCAAAACTGATGATTTTGCAGCTGCTCCCATTCCAACTCGAAGAATTGGCCCCTTCCACAAGTTAATGGCCTCTACTACACAACAGTGCCAGGCACCCAGCCACTATCATCTGGGAGAAAAATCACACATGTACCTTGTCTGATCATTTTAAATGGTTATACCAGCGTGCAGGATTTTGGCAACTTTTGAAGAGGTGACCAAAATCATAAAGTGTGATGAGGGAGAGATTAATAATTTCAATGTTCCTCCTGGAGCCCACACACTCTGTGACTTGTTACACTTGATGCACTGAAGAAGAAAGACAACCCTGCACAGCATGTGGAATCTAATGAATCTGTGTCAGCAGACCATGCTGTCAGCAGCAAGGTACAGATGACCACAGACATGTGACATATTCCTCACAGCAAACTGTGTCAACCTTCTGGCAACTAAGTAAGATGCAGTACAGGGTATAGCACTGCAGCTGTGGTGCTGCCATGTGTCTTGTCTGATGATAGTCTGAACATAGTCACCTGTACATCCTTTAAAAAGCACCCCAGAGCATATATACATTTTCCCAGGTTAAGTGCTGTCATGCTGTGCTCTCAGGCCAGAAGATATCTGCTACTGGATCAAAAGAAAAAATTGTGTCCAAATCACCTCCAAGCCCAGGGCCTTAATGCCAGCTTGTAAAAACTGCTGACTTTGAAAACTGCTCCCATTCCAAACAGTCAACCTTCCCCAAGTTAATAGCCTCAACCACACCACCAGAGGTACAGAGCCAAGTGTGATTCAAGGGCACTAACTGCTTGCCACACTTCACCTTGGCAGAATCACACATCGACCATGCCTGACCAAAATGGTGAGGTGTGACAAAGCAGAGATTAATAATTCAATCATTCTCTTCTTCCTTCTGGAGCACACACTCTGTGACATGAAGCTCTGGAGGCATAAGAAGAAGAGGAAAAGGAGGACTAGCTGCTGTTTCAGGGTCAGGTGCAGAATGTCTTGCCTATTGCCTTTATCCCTGTTAGACAGAGGGAGCAATAGAAGAGGAGGACAAAGGAGGAATAGAAGTAGACACAGGTTTGGGGGGCTCACAGTGAGGAGGAAATGGGGCATACTTCAGGGAGGATGTTTCACCCCTCCCAGACCCCAGGATTTGTACATGGATGGGGTAAGAGCATTGAGGACAGTGTGTCCTCAGTAACGCAGAGGACTCAGAGTCCTCAACTGCAGGCAGTTTGCTGCATATGGAGTCTCTTATGCTCAAATGTCTGTACAAAGACCCCAGAATTTGGGTAATCAAAGAGAAGAAACACTCTTGGGTTAACACCCTAATTGGTCTTGATACAAAGGTAAAATGGCTGATGTATTGCCACTATCCTAGAGGGAGCCCATAAGAAGGTGCTACACTTTGGGGCGGCACAGTGGTGTAGTGGGTAGCACTCTCACCTAGCAGTAAAATGGGTCGCTGGTTTGAATCTCAACCACGACACTACCTGCCTGGAGTTTGCATGTTCTCCCTGTGCCTGCATGGGTCTCCTCCGGGTACTCCGGTTTCCTCCCACACTCCAAAGACATGCTGGTAGGTTAATTGGCTTCTGTCCAAAATTGGCCCTAGTATATGAATGTGAGTTGGGGACCTTGGACTGTGGGCTCCTTGAGGGTAGGGACCAATGTGAGTGTGCGATGTATATGTGGAGCGCTGCGTAATTTGACGGCGCTATATGGGTACCTTAAATAAATAGGGATAATTGTAGACACACACCCGCACTCACTCTCAACTGGATGGACTGGTGTCTTTATTCAACCTTACTAACTATGTAACTATGTAACTATGTAACTTTCTGATGGTGTCAGTATCTTGTGATCACCAAAAAGCCTCCAATCCTCTGATATCTGAAAGGATGAGCAGCGGTGGTAGACTTCATCAGCACCACTTTTCAGAGTATTTTTTGTTTTTTTTTACTATTAACCACTTCAATACTCGGCCATAGTCAAATGACGTCCACAGATGGGATCTCCCATCCTGGGTGGACGTCATATGACGTCCTCGGCTTTCCGCCGCTACTGCGGGGGCCCGCAGAGCGGCGATCGGGGTACTGTTGTGTCCCTCAGGACACAGCCTTTCCCCGATGGGGGTACTGAAGTGGCGGCGGCGGAGCGTCGGTAACGGCGGTAACGGCGGTAACGGCGGATGCAGAGCGGCATTGGGAAGCGCTGTGTATTCTCCTGGTTTCCGGCGGAAGAGTGGTGATCAGGGCGGTGATCGGGGCTGAGGCTTTTCCCCTGGATACAGCTCAGCCCCGATCACTGTAGCCAATGACATGGCTCTGCATCACATGACCGGCTGTGTCCAATCACAGCCGGTCACTAATGTAAACAAACAGATAGTAACTGCTGTTGCTGGGCTCTTCTCCTCACACACCGATCCAGTGTGAGGAGAAGAGATCAGCTAACAGTGAGTTACTAATTACATGTACTACTGTGCCCAGATCGCCCCTCCTAAATAAAGAGTACCTGTCACCTTAGAGTACCTGTCACCTCAGTACCTGTCACCTCAGAGTACCTGTCACCTCAGAGTACCTGTCACCTCAAAGTACCTGTCACCTCAGAGTACCTGTCACCTCAAAGTACCTGTCACCTCAGAGTACCTGTCACCTCAGAGTACCTGTCACCTCAGAGTACCTGTCACCTCAAAGTACCTGTCATCTCAGAGTACCTGTCTATCAGGAGTACCCGCCACCTCATCACCTGCCACCAGAGTACCCACCACCTCATCATCTGCCACCAGAGTACCCGCCACCTCATCATCTGCCACCAGAGTACCCGCCACCTCATCATCTGCCACCAGAGTACCCGCCACCTCATCATCTGCCACCAGGGTACCCGCCACCTCATCATCTGCCACCAGAGTACCCGCCACCTCATCATCTGCCACCAGAGTACCCGCCACCTCATCACTTGCCACCAGAGTACATACAGCCAGTCAGCCACTATGTCCAAAAAGATGTACACCCCAGAAGAGGCATACCAGATACTGAGTCTGACCGATGAGAGCAACGGGGAGCTCTCACCGCTCAGTTCAGATTCTGGTTCTGATTCGGAATATGAGCCCCCCGAAGGCAGCACATCGGGATCCGAATCAGAGGAGGAAGTAGTCCATCCAAAAAGACGGCGGTCTGAAAACCAGGCAGCTACCAGCAGTGCCAGCGGCGGTAGACCCTAGGAGGAGGGGCCCAGTACAAGCGCTGCTAGACCCCAGGAGGAAAGACCCAGCACAAGTGGACGCCAAAGAAGTAGGGCCCAAACCCAACTTCCAGATTCCTTGGCAAACCCATTGTGGCTGCCTTCTACCACAGGGTCAGCCACGATCCCCCCTTTTACAGCACAGCCGGGTGTGCAGGTCAACACTGCAGGATTTTCACAAATGGATTTTTTTAATGTATTTTTCCCGAATGAATTGATTCAAGGCATTGTGGACCAAACTAATCTGTTTGCCCAACAATTTATTGCAACCAACCCCAGCTCCAGCTATGCCCGCCCCTTTGAGTGGAGACTGCTAACAGCAGTGGAGCTAAAATAGTTTTTAGGCCTAACCCTGAACATGGGGCTTACAAAAAAAAATGAAATTCATAAGTATTGGTCCACCAAACCCATCCAACATATGCCAATTTTTTCTTCAGCCATGTCCAGGTCCCGATACGAAATCATAATGCGCTTCTTGCATTTCAATGACAACTCACAGTGCCCCCCCCGAAATCACCCAAACTTTGACAAATTATATAAAGTTCGCCCCCTAATTCATTTTTTTCCCAGAAATTTGCCGAAGTTTATGTCCCTGAAAAAAATATATCGGTGGATGAATCCCTGGTGCATTTCACAGGCCGGCTGGGAATCAAACAATATATACCCAGTAAGAGGGCGAGGTATGGCTTGAAGCTTAACAAGCTTTGTGAAAGTGCCACCGGTTATGTGTACGCATTCCGCGTGTACGAAGGGAAAGATTCCCAGCTCCAGGCCCCTGAGTGTCCCTCGTACATGGGAATAAGTGGGAAAATTGTTTGGGAGTTGGCATTCCCACTCCTCCAAAAGGGGTACCATATTTATATGGATAATTATTATACGAGTTTGCCCCTTCTCCGCCACCTATATCTCAAACAAACTTTGGCCTGTGGTACAGCTAGAAAAAACCGAAAGGGCTTCCCACAGTGTCTTGTCACCACAAACATTCCAAGGGGGGAATCGAAAAGCTTGAGGAACGAAGAAGTGTTGGCTGTGAAGTGGAGGGATAGAAAAGACGTGTACATCATGTCCACCATCCATGATGACACCTCGGTGGAACTTCACAGAAGACGCGGTACCGTTCGCAAGCCTACCTGTATCACTGAGTACAATAAATACATGGGGGGGGTGGATTTAAATGATCAGTTGTTGCAGCCCTATCTTTCAACAAGAAAATCCTTATTCTGGTACAAAAAAGTTGCAATTTACTTTTTTCATTTGGCCCTTTTAAATTCTTTCATAATCTACCAAAAATCCACAGAAACACCCACCACCTTCATAAAGTTTATTGAAGACATTGTCACTGCCCTGATTTATCAGCAAGTATCCCCCCCAGAAAGCATTCGCTCCGATTCTGTCAGCAGACTACATGAGCGCCATTTCCCAGACCATATTCCACCAACAGGATCCGGAAGACGACGCCAAAAAAAATGTCGGGTGTGCACCAAAAGAGGAATTAGGAAAGATACCAGCTTCCATTGTACCGACTGTCCCTCCCAACCTGGCCTTTGAATCGGAGAATGCTTCAGGCGATATCACACTCTGGAAAATTATTAGTCCATATTTCTAATACTGCCATTTCCCCGTTTTTAATTTCTGTCCTGAATATTTCCCTTCCTCAACCAACCATATTATTGCCTTCTATGTGAACCGACCCTGGCCTGTTTCTCGACTATTCCTCTGCCTACCGTCTGCACTGTTTTTCCGCCATGTTTTTGCCTTTCACGTGAACTGACCCTGGACTGTATCGACTATGCCTCTGCCTACCGTCTATTTCTGCCTTTTACCTGCACTGACCTCGGCCTGTTGACCATGTTTTTGCCTGCCCCTTGGATTGATCTTTCACCCTGCTACACAGGGGTCTCACATATGTGAGGGGCTCCAGAATAGTGTTCGGAGTTCAGAAAACCAGTTTTTGGTTTTCTGTGTTCCCATAACAGGGTCTGGTTGCCCGGAGGCTTCAAAGCGATTCGGGTGGGAGAAGCCTCTACCCCTGTCCCCATTCTTTCCTGACCGATGCCCTAAGCTTGATGGTACTGCCTGCTCCCTGGACAAATACTCTGGCTGTGCTGACCATACCTCTGCCTGCTGCATGTACTAACTATGGACAGTATTCCTGCCTGCTGCATGGACGATCCTTTGATCCATTTCCTGCTGCTGACCATATCCCTGCCTGCTATCTGGACTAATGCTTTGGCTGTGCTGACATCTCTACCTGTACTGACTATTCCTGCCTGCTGCCTGTTTTGCTGTCGCTGTCCACGTTCCTGCCTGCTGCCTGGACCGATGCTCTTCTCTGTGGACCACTGCACTACTAAAACTGCAGGTAATCTTTTCTTTACCCTTTACTCAGCAGAATGTATTTTGGTTTGTAATTGGTATGTACAGTACATGCTATGTGTTAGAAATATGAAGGGCCTTCAACAATGTGATAGGTTGGCAGGAATTTGTGTGTAATGTATGCTCCTAGAACAACTGACAGTGCTACTTGGATGTTGGGCCTCTGTATGTGGCCAGACTATGTAAAAGTCTCACACATGTGGTATCGCCATACTCAGGAGGAGTAGCAGAATGTATTTTGGGGTGTCATTTTTGCTATGTACATGCTATGTGTTGGAAATATCTTATGAATGGACAACTTTGTGTAAAAAAAATGCGTTTTCATTTTTTTTTCCACAGTTTCCAAAAACTTCGGGAAAAAAATGAACCATCCAAAAGACTAATTATGCCTCATAGATTATACGTTGGGGTGTTAGCTTTCCAAAATGGGGTCATTTTGTGGGCGTTTCCATTGTCCTGGTGCTCCAGGGCCTTCAAAATTGTAATAGGTGGTTGAGAAATGAGATGTGTAATTTATGCTCCTAGAATGCCTGGAGCTGCTACTTCAATGTTGGGCCTCTGTATGTGGCCAGGCTGTGTAAAAGTCTCACACATTTGGTATCGCCACACTCAGGAGGAGCAGAAGAATGTATTTTGGGGTGTTATTTTTTGGTATGTACATGCTATGTGTTGGAAATATCTTATGAATGGACAACTTTGTGTAAAAAAAATGCGTTTTCATTTTTTTTTCCACAGTTTCCAAAAACTTCGGGAAAAAAATGAACCATCCAAAAGACTAATTATGCCTCATAGATTATACGTTGGGGTGTTAGCTTTCCAAAATGGGGTCATTTTGTGGGCGTTTCCATTGTCCTGGTGCTCCAGGGCCTTCAAAAGTGTGATAGGTTGTCATCATATGAGATGTGCAATTTATGCTCGTAAAACGCCTGACGGTGCTAGTTGGATGTTAGACCTCTGTATGTGGCCAGGCTGTGTAAAAGTCTCACACATGTGGTATCACTATACTCAGGAGGAGTAGCAAAATGTATTTTGGGGTGTCATTGCAAGTATGCATGTGCTGTGTGAGAGAAATAACTTGTTATTATGACAATTTTGTGAAAAAAAAAAAAAAAATTTCCAAGAATTGTGGGAAAAAATTACAACTTCAAAAAGCTCACCATGCCTCTTGCTAAATACCTTGGAATGTCTGCTTTCCAAAAAGGGGTGATTTGGGGGGTATTTGTACTTTCCTGGCTTGTTAGGGCCTCAAGAAATGAGATAGGCCTTCAGTACATCAGGTGTGATCAGATGTGATCATTTTTCAATGATTTGCACCATAGCTTGTAGACTCTATAACTTTCACAGAGACCAAATAATATACACTAATTTGGGTTATTTTTACTAAAGATATGTAGCAGTATACATTTTGGCCCAAATTTATGAAGAAAAATTACTTATTTGCATAATTTTACAATAGAAACTAAAAAAAAGTGTTTTTTTTTCAAAAATTTCTCTCTTTTTTCGCTTATATTGCAAAAAATAAAAAAACCAGCAGCGATTAAATAACACCAAAAGAAAGCTATGTTTGTGGGAAAAAAATGATAAAAATTTGGTTTGGGTACAGTGTAGCATGACTGAGTAATTGTCATTCAAAGTGTGAGAGCGCTGAAAGCTAAAATTTGGTCTGGGAAGGAAGGGTGTATAAAAGCCCTGTATTGAAGTGGTTAACCACAATAGCCCGGCCCATAGGCAGCACTCACAGGCAGTGCCTGAACTATATGCTTGCTGACTACATTAGGTTGAGAGCTGATGTTGACACTTTCAGAAGTGGGAACTCCATGGACTATTTGGGTGTCCAGGGAGGATATCTGACCAGAGCTTGGGCAGTATGGAGGTTCTGGTTTGCCTTCCAGTCAGTGTGCTGTCTTGGAGGGTCTTCAGTGCAGCACAGTGTATCTAGAATTGGACCTCAGCTGCCAAACTTATATTGAGAAAAAGTGTTTCTCCTGAGCTCGTGCAGGCGGTATTAATGTAAAATAGTAGTAATTTCAAGTGGTAAGTAGTATAGGATGATCATGCGCGTGCCGCTGCCTAAACTGACCAGGGGTGCTCCAAAAGGGGCTGAGTGGAAATGAGGGGATAGAAGGCACATGATTTAACGCATGAATCGAAGTGATATAGTTTATTCATAAACAAAATAGATGAGTACAAAGAAATTACTACGAATTCATACAAACTAGGTTACAAGATATTCATTAAAAATTATGAATAAGTTATGCCCATACAAGGGCAAATGATCAAGGTAGGCTAACGCGTTTCGAGGTGTTCACTCTTCATCAGAGCCTTGGAAAGTAGAAGAAAGTCTGTAGGATGTGGTAGATATACATGGAGATGGGTGGCTGATTAGGAGATGTATCCCATAGTGGGTTATGTACTCTCCTTTACTCCAGAGGTATCAACATGACATCGCTCTACATACCGTAGAATGAATGGTTGGTTTGTTAATTGTTGTTTGTCTGTCATCTGTACCTGCGTTTGAACTTGTTGTAAGGCTGCAGCCCATACACATCAGTTGCAGGCTAAAGGCAGTCTTTCTGGGAATTCTGCGATCCTCCTAGCAGAGTGCTATCCTGTGTTGCAAGAGAAGTGCTAGCAGACTGCCTTAGGCCCCTCCCATCCCCAATATCTCTTGGGGATGGGAGGGCTCTCTCCTGTGAGTATCCTATTTTCAATCCCATTGCTATGGTCCAGGTCATAGTCCCCCTGTAAGAACTCCTCTGACCATTTATCCAATAGACACCTTATCGTACCTGAGTGGTTGCCATTTTCTTAATGGTTCCTTGTGGAAGTGTTAAGATTTGCTCTCCTGTCTCGAGTCACATTCACACTTTCCATGTAAGGATGACCATGAGATTTTGGAGCTCTGTGTCCCACCTTGCGGGCAGTCACATCTGTGATTAAGGCCAGGACTTCCCCTGCTGTCCCGGAGAGCAAGCAGAGTTGAAGACTCTTGGTGTTATGGATTTCAACTAGTGCCATACCTTGCCAGGGTCTTGGCAACAAATAGAGCAACTTTTGAGGGCAAGGGTCCCATTAGAACAATGAAACCCTGCAATTCTTGGCAAGAGCCAACATTCATGGGAAGTATAAGTTGTTGTTTGGGTACTACAATAGCTTTGGTCCCAAATGGTATTCTAACAATGCCAGATTTTTGCCAGTTGTGTACAGAGCACACATAAAGGCTTTCCAATGATTTGAGGGCTAGCAGCATTTGCCTGAGAGAATACAGCAGTTACTTCAGTAAGACCCAAGTGTGCAAGGCTCCCCTTCAGCATCCCAGCCTTCAGTCCTCAGATGACATTTATGCCCAATATAACCTTCAGCCTCCTCTTCCAGAGGCATGTGTGATTACTACACCTGTCTCCATAGCTTCACTTAAATCCAGGTAATTCTAGGGAAAATGTTACTGGAAAACTAGTTTTGGCAGGGAAGCCGGTATCAAAAAGACACTTAATATCCTAAAGCACTCATGCACAACGGGACAGTAGGTCTTCACATCTTTGATTCCACTTTCTCCCCCAATTACTTGATTCCTGACATTAGGGCGTTTGTTGGTGCAGTCTATCTGGCCACCCCACTGGATTACTCCATTGTTTCTGTTTTACTACATTTTGCTGGGCCTTTTGAAGCAGCTGTGTGCTATTAGGCTCATGCCTGCCTGCTTGCACACTAGTCCTGACAGTAAAGTCATTATTTGTCTGCAGATCACTTGCCCATATATCTCAGCCTCATCAGGTGTGGCCACTTTGAGCAGCTGAGGGAGGTAGCCAAGGAACTTATTTTTCCTAGACATATCCAGGGACCCAGGAAGTTGTGGGAAATGGAGTTAAAGGGACCTGCACCTGCATCTGAGCATGGTGAGTAAATGTTCATTCTGCTACAGGTCCTAATTTGGTTTTCTGTTTTATTGTACTCTATATCATATATTTTTCTAAACAGTTGTAAGCATGTTTTACTCATACCCTTGCTAAAAAAATAAATCAAACAGTTTTAAAAACTTCTACAGGATTGAGCTATATTCTCTGTTCATGTGCACAGTGGTAAAGCTAGACATTCTTTTACCTGGGGCAAAGACTCCAAATACTGCCCCTCCTGTCCAGGTGTGACAGGGAGGCCGCATGGGCCCCCACGAACATGGTGAAGGCGGTGCCCCTCTCAATGCGGCACCCAGGCCACGTGCCCCCCCCCCGCCCCTCCTATTTTCAGCACTGCATGTGCATTATTATGTGGCAGTATGTACTTTGTCCATATATAGCAGGAGTGGCAAAGCTTTAGAAGTACTGTCAATATATGAGGAGCAACCCAATAATTAGATATTTTGATTTATTTCATGATACCAGATTTTCTCTTTAATAAGAACATTCACAATGCATGCATTTTAAAACAAGCCACATTAAAATAATTGCTTCAGCTAAAAGTTTACTGACAATTATGTTCATAAATATTTTAATAGCCAGAATAAAGTGTGCAATATTTTGACTGTATCGTATCAGGAAAGCACTGAGGCATGAAGGCTCTATAATCAGTGAAGCAGAAGGCCATACTATTACATGGATAAATGCTCTGGAGTTACTGAAGCAACACAATACAGTCATATGAACATGACTTTCTAAGCCAAATTTGAAAAGTCATTCTTTCAGAAGAATCATAAAGCATACAAAAAGCTATGTTTTCTTATCAAGCAATCGTGTACAGTATGATACCCTCTATATTTATAGCAAACAAGGTATCGTGCATTTTATGGATTATTAGAAGCAGAATATATTAATGGAAATTAATGGATCGTAGGTTTCTGCGAATTACAATGCATGCATATTTGTTGTACTGTATTCATAAATACACCTAGGATCCATTAATCCCAATACATTATTAATATTCATACATGTTATGTATGTGTGGTACATTTGTGGGCATTGATAAGTGTTTTTCAATGAAGTGTGTTGTAGTGCATTGCATTTAAATTAAATTCTTCACAGTTTCTACTATTTAATAGTACATGAAGATGATAATGTAGAATGATTAAAGATCCATATAATGAAATTTATATCATCTATGCCTATTATGCATAAACAATGTGTTCAAAAAGCAGGCATTGTGCAGAAGGGTTTAAGGGGTCCTAAAATGTATATGTTGATGCTGTTATTATTATTAGTTATTACATACTGTGCTATCTGTGAATTTGTTATTGTATTTCTCCAATTTAGTGGTTGCAACTTGATAAGCTTTTTTTGCTCAAAATATATACAGTAGTTCTACAAAGCAAATGTTACAAATATTTACATAATAAAAAATATTTTCAACGTGTGTATGTATGTGTGTGTGTGGATAGATAGATAGATAGATAGATAGATAGATAGATAGATAGATAGATAGATAGATAGATAGATAGATAGATAGATAGATAGATATAGTATCTCACAAAAGTGAGTACACCCCTCACATTTTTGTAAATATTTTATTATATCTTTTCATGTAACAACACTGATGAAATGACACTTTGCTACAATGTAAAGTAGTAAGTATACAGCTTGTATAACAGTGTAAATTTGCTGTCCCCTCAAAATAACAAAACACACAGCTATTAATGTCTAAACTGCTGGCAACAAAAGTGAGTACACCCATAAGTGAAAATGTCCAAATTGGACTCAATTAGCCATTTTCCCCTCCCAGATGTCATGTGACTCATTAGTGTTACAAGGTCTCAGATGTGAAGGGGAAGCAGGCGTGTTAAATTTGGTGTTATCGCTCTCACTCTCTCATACTGATCACTGGAAGTTCAACATTGCACCTCATGGCAAAGAACTCTAAGGATCTGGAAAAAAAGAAATGTTGCTCTACATAAAGATGGTCTAGGCTATAAGAAGATTGCCAAGACCCTAAAACTCAGCTGCAGTATGGTGACCAAGACCATACATCGGTTTAACAGGACAGGTTCCACTCAGAGCAGGCCTCACTATGGTCGACCAAAGAAGTTGAGTGCACCTGCTCAGCGTCATATCCAGAGGTTGTCTTTGGAAAATAGACGTTTGAGTGCTGCCAGCATTACTGCAGAGATTGAAGGGGTGGGGGGTCAACTTATTTGGTTCAGATGGTGTCAAGCATGCATGGTAGCAACCAGCTGAGGAGTACAAAGACAAGTGTGTCTGGTGCATGGTGGTGGAAGTGTCATGGTCTGGGGCTGCATGAGTGCTGCCGGCACTGGGGAGCTACAGTTCATTGAAGGATCCATGAATGCCAACATGTACTGTGACATACTGAAGTAGAGCATGATCTCCTCTCTTCAGAGACTGGGTCACAGGGTAGTAGTCCAACATGATAACAACCCCAAACATACCTCCAAGAACACCACTGCCTTGGTAAACAAGCTGAGGGTACAGGTGATGGACTGGCCAAGCATGTCTCCAGACCTAAACCCTATTGAGCATCTGTGGGGCATCCTCAAATGGAAGGTAGAGAAGCGCAAGGTCTCGAACATCCACCAGCTCCGTGATGTCGTCATGGAGGAGTGGAAGAGGACTCCAGTGGCAACCTGTGAAGCTCTGGTGAACTCGTGCCCAAAAGGGTTAAGGCCGTGCTGAAAATGGTGGTCACACAAAATATTGACACTTTGGGCACAATTTGGACATTTTCACAAGAGAGTGTACTCACTTTTGTTGCCAGCGGTTTATACATTAATGGCTGTGTGTTGAGTTATTTTGAGGAGACAGCAAATTTACACTGTTATACAAGCTGTGCACGCACTACATTGTAGCAAAGTGTCATTTCTTCCATGTTGTCACATGAAAAGATATAATAAAATATCTACAAAAATGTGAGGGGTGTACTCACTTTTGTGAGATACTGTATATCTATATATATCATTACCTTCTGAAGATAATATATTTAGAATATATCTTTTTCTTTCTAGAGTGTTTTTGAGCTTCCTTTCAATAATTAGCACCTATACTGGAGCCCTTCCTTCCAAAAATCTCAGTAGAGATATCTTCTTCCCCTGTCTGTACTATGCAGATGAGTATGTTGATGGAAATATAGCTGGCTTAACACTTCAATCGAAAAATTCTTTTTGACATTATCCAGTACCCAAAACTTGTCATGTATGAAATAGTGCTTCCAGTCCAAGGTGTTTTAAATAGCTCCACAACAGAAACAAGGATCTGAAAAAAACATTATATAACTGTAGTAGACAGGAGCACAATACAGGGGTTTCACTTGTATGTTAAACCTTCTGTTGCCAAGGAACAAAAACAGAAATAATGGGAAAACAAAGACATTTTAAGACATATATAAACCATCAAAATAAAAATAGGTAACTTCTGAGCTTGTATCCACAACAGAATTGAATAAAAAGCAGCTAGCACAATATTGATGAACAGCAACACAGAAATTATATAAAATTGGTGCAGTGCTTAATAGTAATGAAGTCCATATAAAGAGAGGGTGTTCAACACCATTCACATCAGAGGTGATCACTAGATAATAGAGGAAGAGGAAACCATCACCGGCACCCAATCACACTGCCGCTTACCCTCTCTAGGGACCCTCATAACAAAGATCAAATAGGCATTGGATTGTAAAGGGGAATCTTCAATCTCTATATATCTCTATATATCTCAATCAAAGCAGGCAAGGGAAATAGATGTATACACCCCAAACTCAGCTATCCTCTCATGATGCTCAAACAGTGACCGCCACAGATTAGTCGATCCCAGGGTCTGTTGTGGTGTCCCAGTGCAGAGGGCGCAGCACAGTTGGTTGGAGACTCCTGTGTGGCTCAGACAGTCTACCAGCATTAGGCTAAATACTGTCAGACTGACTGAGCCACACAGGAGTGTCGCGGTCAGTGTCGGAGCATCGCGAGAGGAAAGCTGAGATCGGGGTGCATACACCTGTTTCCCTGCTTTGATTGAGATTTATAGGGATTAAAGAGTCCCCATTACAATCCAATGCCTATTTGACCTTTAGTATGAGGGTCCACTAAAGAGGGTAAGCGGCAGTGTGATTGGGTGCCGGTGATGGTTACCTCTTCCTCTCTTATCTGGTGATTACCTCTGATGTGAAAGGTGTTGAACACACTCTCCAGATTAGCTTTATATGGACTCATTCATTACTGTTAAGCACCAATTTTATATATATATAAAACATCAAATATTTTTATTCATCTCATAATCACTTAAAATACTGATAAAGTATATTTATGGAATACAAAACACCTAACTACACCATCTGCATCCAGTATATATCAGAAAGTAAGTACCTCTTTGCTCCTTAATATACCATATCTTACACACCTTGTAATCAAATAAACAGGAAGTTAATACAGTTTTGCAGTCTATTTCAAATATCTTTATCTTCACAGAGATGTTTTTAATCCCAGTCGACCATGCTGATGCATTTTGTGGTCCTGTACCACTTCTTCAGAGAATATGCAAAGGGTGCATTGCCTTTTTTATTCTCCAAAAAAGCTCTAAAGAACTGAAAAACATGTCAGAGGATGGCTTTTATAAAAAAAAAAAGAAAAGGTGCTTGATAAAACCTCGGTGGGCCTTTATGTGGTATGTTTTTAAAATATGCCTTTAAATATGTTTTGACAAATTTTAACTAGTTTAAGATCAATAAAAAAAAAGTTGATGTTTTATATGCATGTGGACCGATTAGCTGAATAAAGTCTACGGACAAACAAACTATTTGGTTTTCCTATTTTCTATCTATTTATAGATTAAAACATATATTCCATATACATACAGTATATTTAGTGATTGCTAGAGGATGTACTTTCAAATCTATATATCAAATATGATCATGAAAATATAACTGGCAATTAGACAACAATGCAAAATGAATCTCAAATTTACTTTCAGTAAACTTTACATTTTAATTAGAAATTTATATAAAAAAATACATATATGATACTTATTGCAACTTTGGTAGAATATCAAAAATGTGTCTCATAGCAACTAGCATGTCATTAGACGTAAGGGGTACTAATGAAAGCCACTGGACCATTGGGTTCTTGATTGCTATGGGATGCAATACATATAATTTATGTTGTGGACCATATTTTTAAGAAAGCTTAGAAAAGCAACAGCTCCAAATACATAAAAGAATTTGAGACTGATTAATCACATTCTTTTTTTTTATTATTTTCTGCTTTAAATATATACCTGTATTCTTGGTAAACTACATACTGTACTATTCAAACGCTGTTATTTCATTGTCAAGAATAAAGTATTTTCTTTTGACAAGGAGATCCATTTAGAAACACATCAATCATTCCCAGAGGAAACTATGAATTAGAAAGGTAGATGCATATAATTACCCTGCATTATGTAATCATTTATTTACAATTAGGATCAAAGCTCTTTTGTGCTTGTCACTCATCAGTATAAATATGTAATATCAGTAAGTATAATGAATATAAGCAAGTCATTAAGGCTGCCTGCTGACCTCTGACAATAGCTAGCAAGGGCAAGCTTGACATCAGCTTTTAGTGTTGGTTTTGTTGCTATTATGATATACTCTGCCATATTGGAAGACGGCCCCTGGGTCAGCACACCTTGTAGATTTTTTTTTTACATTTAAAAATGACATATAGTTACAAAAAAATGTAAATGTCTGTCAATATAACAGGTATAAGCAAAACAAAAAAAACATTAAGAACTCTACTGTTAATACATTAGGAGTACACTATAGCTTGATAATATTATACAGCATACACACTCACCTGCCCATTCTCCTCTGACCTCTGACATTAACAAGGCATTTTTATCCACACAACTGCCACTCACTGGATATTTTCTCTTTTTCGGACTATTCTCTGTAAACCCTAGAAATAGTTGTGTGTGAAAATCCCAGTAGATCAGCTGTTTTTGAAACACACAGACCAGACCGTCTGGCACCAATAACCATGCTGCATCCAAAGTCACTTAAATCCCCAAGTCATCTTCACCACGTCTAGATGCCTAAATCCATTGAGTTGCTGCCATGTGATTGGCTAATTAGCAATTTGTATTAACAAGCAATTGAACAGGTGTACATAATAAAGTGGCCAGTGAATGTATGTTATAGTAATATGGAGAGCCTGAGATCACTATCCAGTTGCTTGTAAAAGTAAATAGTCTTTATTGGTCGGTCTCTCAAAACAAGCAAAAATAAATGGCTTTCTTCAACAAGAATAAAGACTAACAGTCCATAGTCTTGGCATAATTAAGACTACATAATGGCTCACCTACAGTGTCTTGGTCCCACACTTGGGTTTAGGGTTCCTGTCTGTTTTGGGGTACAAGACAAGCCGCAGGGGCTCAGAAAAACAGTCTAAGTCGCCAGACTGTCCACACTTTCTCACAGCGGTGGACTTTCACTCCAAATGCTGACTCCTTCCTACTGCTTTTTAAGCCTCCCTTTCAGATGATTTAACCCTTTCGTGACCAAAGTTCCTATAATCATAGTTAGGAGGCTCTTTCCCATCCAAAGTCAATCTGGGCCTTCGAATTTCGGGTCCCAAATGAGGACTTACCAATCAAGTGAGTGGGGGAGGGGAAGATTGTGGGACTTTAGATGAGGCACCTCCTACGCTGATGCTAGGTGTCTCCATCCCTATTCATATAACATTAAAAAGAGAAGGGTTGGGTATGTAGTGGGAATTGCATGGATATCCCTGATTAATTCTAATAGTGTTACTAATATATGTATATTCATGGATGGAATATCAGAATAATAAGGTATAGAAAATAATAATGTTGGGAGCAAATGAATAGAAAAAAGCATCAACACAATAAATTTGCATAATAAAACTTTATCCCAAATAAATTTGTACGACTAGACCATAAGGTACTGAGTATATATAAGTCAATAGGCAAAAAATACACAACAAACAAAGTTACATTAATAAAATTAATTGTAGAAACGTATAATGATGTAAAGGTTTGCATCAACAAGCTTGACGTGTTTCGTGGTTTAGTCTCCACTTCCTCAGGAGCAGATGCATATTTTCTCTATAAGAAATCTATAAAAACAACAATATAATCTGGTCATAAATAACAAAAAAATTGAAAAAAAAGAGAATGGGGAAAACCACCAAATAAATGGAATATCCTACCTTACTGTTGCTCAAAGTCGGCTCAATGATCCACATGTAATACTGTCGGCTGGGGGCAGCATGGGACTGTAATCATTTTTATTATATAATAGATGTGCCTTGAGTTCAAAAACATTATGATATATACCATGTGTCCTGCAAGTTGTCACTAGAATATTAAATAAGTTCACAGCCCTGTTACAATCTGTCAGTTAATTGTTACTATGCAAATCATATGCCTCATAAAGTAAAAAAAAAAGTCATCCTTAAAGGAGAAGTACAGCCAAAGCTCATTTGATTCTACTTCTCCTGTGGATCACAAGAGTGGAGTTAATTCTGCACTTCTGTGACCTGTTTTGAGCAGTCAGCAGGCTGAAGCCTGATGTCGGCTGACATCACACAGCCAGTCCAGGCTGAGGCAAGATAGTGACAATATGGTCAGGATCTGTCCATAACCCTGAACAGGGAACTGGCTTAGCCACTCAGCGAGCCACTGAGAGCCTGAGCCAGCCGCTCCCACCCCCTCCACAGCCCAGTGCTCCAGTGAGCGGGGGGGCAGAGCAAAGAGCTGTGACTGACAGTCACCAGCTGTCTGCTCATGGAGCCCTGAGAACCAATCGATCAGTGGTCTTTGATCGCTGGGTTCTCAGTCTTAGAGCCAGTGGGGGACAGATGCAGCATGGGACCAATGCTGCATCCACCTAGGTAAATATGATTCTTGGGGGGAAAAAAAGGGTGAACTCCTCTTTTAACCTTCCCTGACTGAGCCAAATTCTTATCACTTGTATTTTACATGCCCCTTCTTAAGGGCCGTGCACGGACCAAATATCAGGCGGCCAAATATCATTCTGCCCACCTCTATGGCAGCTGGTCTGACAGAAGCTGGATAATGTCGAAGGAGCATGGCTGAAAAAGGTCTACCAATTGGGGATGCTGACCAGTGTGTTCTGGTGGGGAACACAATAGCTCAGTGGGGGAGATCACAGTACTAACATGGGATAATCAGTACAGCGGCTCCTCCTGAGCACTTCAGTTTTTTTTGTGTTTAGCCCTCTGGCATGAATTAAAAAAACGAATAGTGTTTACTAGGCTTTACAAACACTGTAGCTCACAGTAGGGGGGGGGGGGGGGGGTCAGCAGCAGAGATTGTGCTGACAGTCCAGAAAGCAGTGGGCAGTGTGGCCAGATGCTGATTCAAACCCCCCTGCCTCCTGCAACATTCTTTTCATCTTACTGTATTGTAAGCATGCTTAGCCCACATACAGTTGCAATAAAAAGTATGTGAACCCTTTTGGAATGATATGGATTTCTGCACAATTTGGTCATAAAATGTGATCTGATCTTCATCTAAGTCACAACAATAGACAATCACAGTCTGCTTAAACTAATAACAAACAAAGAATTAAATGTTACCATGTTTTTATTGAACACACCATGTAAACATTCACAGTGCAGGTGGAAAAAGTATGTGAACCCCTAGACTAATGAGATCTCCAAGATTTAATTGGAGTGAGGTGTCAGCCAACTGGAGTCCAATCAATGAGATGAGATTGGAGGTGTTGGTTACAGCTGCCCTGCCCTATAAAAAAAACACACCAGTTCTGGGTTTGCTTTTCACAAGAAGCATTGCCTGATGTGAATGATGCCTCGCACAAAAGAGCTCTCAGAAGACCTACGATTAAGAATTGTTGACTTGCATAAAGCTGGAAAGGGTTATAAAAGTATCTCCAAAAGCCTTGCTGTTCATCAGTCCACAGTAAGACAAATTGTCTATAAATGGAGAAAGTTCAGCACTGCTGCTACTCTCCCTAGGAGTGGGCATCCTGTAAAGATGACTGCAAGAGCACAGCGCAGAATGCTCAATGAGGTGAAGAAGAATCCTAGAGTGTCAGCTAAAGACTTACAAAAGTCTCTGGCATATGCTAACATCCCTGTTAATGAATCTACGATACGTAAAACACTAAACAAGAATGGATTTCATGGGAGGATACCACAGAGGAAGCCACTGCTGTCCAAAAAAAACATTGCTGCACATTTACAGTTTGGACAAGAGCACCTGGATGCTCCACAGCAGTACTGGCAAAATATTCTGTGGACAGATGAAACCAAAGTTGAGTTGTTTGGAAGAAACACACAACACTATGTGTGGAGAAAAAGAGGCACAGCATATCAACATCAAAACCTCATCCCAACTGTGAAGTATGGTGGTGGGGGCATCATGGTTTGGGGCTGCTTTGCTGCGTCAGGGCCTGGACGGATTGCTATCATCGAAGAAAAAATTAATTCCCAAGTTTATCAAAACATTTTGCAGGAGAACTTAAGGCCATCTGTCCACCAGCTGAAGCTCAACAGAAGATGGGTGTTGCAACAGGACAATGACCCAAAGCATAGAAGTAAATCAACAACAGAATGGCTTAAACAGAAGAAAATACGCCTTCTGGAGTGTCCTGAGTTCAACCCGATTGAGATGCTGTGGCATGACCTCAAGAAAGCGATTCACACCAGACATCCCAAGAATATTGTTGAACTGAAACAGTTCTGTAAAGAGGAATGGTCAAGAATTACTCCTGACCGTTGTGCATGTCTGATCTGCAACTACAGGAAACGTTTGGTTGAAGTTATTGCTGCCAAAGGAGGTTCAACCAGTTATTAAATCCAAGGGTTCACACACTTTTTCAACCTGCACTGTGAATGTTTACATGGCGTGTTCAATAAAAACATGGTAACATTTAATTCTTTGTGTGTTATTAGTTTAAGCAGACTGTGATTGTCTATTGTTGTGACCTAGATGAAGATCAGATCACATTTTATGACCAATTTGTGCAGAAATCCATATCATTTCAAAAGGGTTCACATACTTTTTATTGCAACTGTAATGCCCTGTACACACGATCGGACATTGATCGGACATTCTGTCAACAAAATCCATAGATTTTTTCTGACGGATGTTGGCTCAAACTTGTCTTGCATACACACGGTCACACAAAGTTGTCGGAAAATCCGATCATTCTGAACGCGGTGACGTAAAACACGTACATCTGGACTATAAACGGGGCAGTAGCCAATGGCTTTCGTCTCTTAATATATTCTGAGCATGTGTGGCACTTTGTGCGTCGGATTTGTGTACACACGATCGGAATTTCCGACAACGGATTTTGTTGTTGGAAAATTTTATAGCAAGCTCTCAAACTTTATGTATCGGAAACTCCAATTGAAAATGTGTGATGGAGCCCACACACGGTCGGAATTTCCGACAACAAGGTCCTATCACATATTTTCTGTTGGAAAATCCGACCGTGTGTACGGGGCATTAAAGTGGCAACTCTGCTCTGAGTTCAGGAGCAGTGCAGCATCATTGCCTCACCATCACAAGAAGCTGCATTAGGTGACTTCACTGGCAGGGTCAACAGGTATTTGTGGGACTTCAGAGGGGAAAGAGAAAACCATATGCTGGATGTTATGTAGTTATAATTAAGTGCTGCAGCACTTTCTTTTTTTTATGGGAGGCCATAGTTCTACTTTAAGCAATTCTTGGATCGTTTTAATGTTACCACTTAGTTTAATTAGTGCAGTGCTTTAGATGCTACATGTATCTGTTCACATTTGTGACCTCTGGTTACTCAGTGTACCTCAGTGTCTAGCATAATGAAGTCTATAAAAGAAGTGTATGTTTGCACTGAAATAGTCTGTTAGTTTTCCTAAAGCTGATGGGGTCAGTTTTCTTAGACATGACTGCCCTCTGGTGGTATTTGTAAAAAGTACAACTACTGAAAAGCTTACACAATATACTGCGCGCTTTAAGTGATTATTTTAAACTAAGTAAAATGCAAGAAATAAATACATATATTTTAATGCCTTTGTGTTATACTGTTGACAGTTTAAGTACATAAAGTTCTAAACCCTGCTCAATTAATATTTCTTGAGCTTTCCTATAAGATTTATAAGTGCAGTATGGCATCCTCACTCAGGGGCTCTTTTCATTAAACACTCAAGGTCAGATTTGATTTGCAGCTTGAATGACAATGACAGAAAATCATTTTGAATTGATTGGTACAAAGAACGAACAATGTGCATGATGTGACCAACTGTATACTAAAGGGGAAAAAAAAAAAAACAGTGCTCCCAGTGATTAGAAATACAAGAGGAAAATTTTAAAAGCTCAGACAGGAAAAAATAAAGATGAAAGCTGTATAGGAATTTGGAAATAATTACACAGCAGGGTGATTGAAGGTTAAAAAAAGGAAAAGAGCTGAAAAAAGTCAGAGGTGGATTTAATAGAGTCACCATTTAAAATGCATTACCCTTACAGCAGAATGTCCTTAGCTGCCAGACTGTGTGTTTGATTATTTCTGGTTCTATTGTGTTATTAATGGCCAGGAGTATACTCATAAATAACAATCCGAAGCCACCTGTGCTGTGCACTTCTCATCAGCCACAGTAAATGTGCAAACACAACCTTGTTAAAACTCAGATGGGAAAGTGAGGCACAGGATTGGAAGCAAATAGCCCTTAACCGACCATGATAAAGTGATGTTATCAGAGTATGCAATTTGAAAAATAACATGAAAAATGAGGGCCAATTCAAACTTGCTTGTTAAGGACTCCATATTCTCAAGGCAGCCCAAGGAACTGTTTACTTTCCTGAATATAAGTCAGTGGTACAACAAATTGATATGTTTTATTTACGTTCTTATCTGTGGGTTATTTCTTTATTTCTCTGTCCGTATTTTTTAGGTAAGGAAAGTAATTAATTTGTGCACTGTTGACAGATTTGAATTGGATCTGCAACCAGGGTTGCCAATTGCTTGTTAATTTATGGACACTTTGTAAAAATGTTTCTTTATGCACTGCGCATGTGTAGTTTCTGGAGTCAGCAAATTTGTAATCATCTGAGCTCATGGCATGATGTCCATTCTCCAGTGTCATGCTATTCAAATATATTCCCAGTCTGCCATCTTCATCACTGGAGGGAAGGAGGACTACTCCTCCTGCAGCTGCTCTACCTGTTTCTGCATCCCTTCATGCCAACTCAGTGTGGGTATCAATCCAGCTTTTTTTTTTTTTACACAGTGAACAGTGCATTACAGTGTGTACCAAAATACATATAAAGTAAAAAACGTAAAAAAAACTCATATTAAACTGCACGTGAAAATTGAAATTATTAGTCCGTGAAATATGTTCTTAATGTGTCCCAAGAGTGTTCATTCCGCAATGAACCTTCTTCTTTAAAAAGTGCTCCCTGCTGAAATATTAATCAACAAAGTGCTGAAGTGCTCCAAAAACATCATGCCATGAAGTGTAGCACACACCCCTCTCGTGCCCTCACTCACCAGAAAGAATGGACCCCCAGCTGCTTGGCATGAGGGTCTAACATGCTAGACCGCCAATATTACGGCTTTGCGTGCGTTCCATGGGTGTATAGATGTGACATTACTTTGTCTTTGGTCTTTGAAAACACCTTGTGGGGGGGCGAAACTCATTGATGGAATTTCCGGTTCTGGTTCTTTTTATATTCATCAATCCAGCTTTTCTGCTGCTGCTGTCTTGGGCAAAGTCTTAGTGCTAGCGAGAAGTTAGCAGTGGCGGCTGGTGGTATATTTTTTGAGGGGGCAGCCTCCAGTCTACATTAATGTATCTTTCTTTTGCTTTTTTTTCCCTAAAGCACCTCATCTCAGGCCCACCCTTGCAGATCTCTCTGTACATGTATTCAATGTTGTCAACCATCCACAGATGTCCTTTCCTTCAAGACCACTAATACCAGGGTATTTTATGCCCCGACTGACTCTATATGCTGTGTGGTATGTTACATACTGTAGATCCTACCACTGCCACCACTGATGCTGCACATTTTATCCACCTATTGACACTGCAGTGTCAGTCTCCCTGGTTTACAACGTTGTGAACAAGCACGGTTCTTTTCGCGTAAAACGCGTCAACTGATCATCATTGCAATTTTGTCTGGCTCATGACAATAAAGACATTTCTACAGCATCTTTTGGATTCAAGTGTGCGATCCATCTTTTCTTCTCTTCTTGATATTGCTTACGGTGATGAGCCAGGATTAGCACCTTGGATCAGGTGTGTCATATTTTTGCCTGAAGCAGTGTGTACACCCTGGTTCTATTTATTGTTTATACTTTATAAATATTGATTGTTTTACATTTTCTGTCAGTAAAAAATGTGCAATGTCCGTAAATTTTCCACATTTGCTCTGTAATCTTGTGGGGAGTTTGCAACCCTGTTTGCCAAATATGCAGAGCACCACATTGCTATCCAAACAGACAAAGACAATACTAGATAAAAGGTATTATACATTGTATATTCTTCCTTTACATGTGTGTATGAAGATGCCATTACCTGGGCAGATATAGAATCTGAGGATGCCAAGGAAAATAGAAATGCCCTATTTGGGCATTTTCATCTTCCAATGCCCACTAACAAACTAAAACCAAACTCCATCCCTCTGTTGTTTATATTACTATGCAGATGGAAATGTACCCTAAGAAATAAAGTGGTACTAATATAAAACTATTGTATTTTAAGGTTGCTCTGCAGTATCAAAATGCACCAGCTGGTGGCTCTGCATTTTATATATTTATGTATCTGTCACAAGAAAATACTACGATCCAAAATACATTTAGAACTTTAGTGTCATTGTGATTATCCCATTGTTTTCAAATATACTCTTGCACACAAGGAATTAGTATTCATTTATATGAAGTGTGTTTATACTTACTAGAAAATAAAGTCAAACTCCAGGAATTCAACCATTTTATTTAAATGTTTTGACTTACTATGACATGCATGCCATCCCTTGGACTTATCCCTTTAATTTACAATTGATAGTTTTGTGAACATTGGGAGTACAGCTGTTCTATATTCCCTGTGTTCTGACAGGAACAATGCTGCATTCTGTAAATGGGTTCACATAATACAAAGCCTCTCCTTCGCAGGAGGAGGGGAGAGGCAGGCAGGGCATCTGCACACAACTCTGCGGATGAAGAAGCTGAGACCTGAAGTCCAGCATTGGAGTGCCAGAAGTACAGTGAAAGCTGTACTCCTGGGGTTCAATAAAAATATGAATTGTAAATTAAAGAGATAAGTCCACTAGGTGGCATGCACCTCTTGGACTTAACCCATAATAAGCCAGAACATTTTGGAAAGCGGCTGACTTCCTGGAATCCAGATTTAAGTGTAAGCAATGTGCCATCCTGTGGCTTTAGTTTACTAAAGTGGCATTATTCATAGTGCTAAAACTTTTTTTGGATAAATTATTTTGGATAGAATAGGGAATAGTTAAACACCCCTTCAGATTCTTTTTACCTGTGTTCCTTTGTGGAGAACCTTAACTTAGTGTCCCTGTAAGCATAACAGGAAGTGAGAGTAAATCTTTCCAAAGAGGGGGAAGACCTTTGTTTTATTTGTCCACAGAACAAGTGACTTAATTGGAAGATTGCTGATTTATCACTTGGTTTGAGTCTGGATTTTAACTAGGCCAATCCCAAAATTTTATTTTGCTTTTTTTCAGGCCTTCTGATGGGGATTTGGGATGACTAAGCAAGTAATATTTCCTGATACAGAAATAGTGGTTCTTTCATCTTGGCAAGTGGACCAAGTCCTGAAAAAGTCCACCGGCATCTTCCATCTGCTACCAGAACATTTGACTGTTGTCATGACTCTATTATCATGGAATCCCATGATTGAATTATGATGGTAACAACAGGACATTTGAAGAATGTTTCATCTTGTAAATTTAGCCTATGAATCTTTCTGCCAAAAGCTGTTTGGCAAAACTAGTATTTCTGTGGCCGGTGGCCATAATTAAACTAATTTAGCAGCAGCCCACCCTTGTATCTAGTTATTTCCCGGTGGTGGCTGACATGGAGCTGTCAGGAGAACGGAAAATTGTATATCAAATACTTACAGCAATTTTCCTTTCCTGACAAGCTCCGTGTCAGAGCAGACTCCCACCCTAAGGACAAAGTTCTAGTTAGGCAACGTTGTTTAGGGCGTGGGGGTCAAATTTATGAGTCGGTACTGATTGCATGGGGGTGGGCGGGGCCTTACCTGGTGGTGGCTGACATGGAGCTTGTCAGCAAAGGAAAATTATGGTAAGTATTTTATATAAAATTTTCCATTTTTTGGTTAGCGGTAGGGCCATCTTGCTGTTTTTTTAATTAAGGACAAATGTTTTAAGTGTGAAAAAAATCTTGGTGTAAACAAACTTGCCTGTGTTTATCTGGATTCATTTATCCACAGGCAAGTCAAGGTTGAATACATTTGCTAATTTAATATGCCGGATTGAGTAGCAACTTATTCATATTGTATGGTGCATGGCTAGATTTCTCTTGTTCAGCCCTGTGGAATGAATGAAGGAATCTGCAGTACCGGTTAATGTATTCAAACAGCCACAGCACCTGCGGCTGTCTGAATACCTGGACAGCAACAGCATCTGGTAGAATGCAATTACTGTTCAGCCATCAATTTTTTCTCAACTTTTTCGAGCTGGATGATGCCAATAGGGCCACCCACAGCTCGAATTTTAGTCAATTGAGTAGGAATTGGACAAAATTTGAGCTGAGTATGTCTACCATAATTCATCAATAGTGTGATCATGTGTATAATGTGATATGATGGTGTATGTTGTTCTGTAAACTAACAAGGGGATTCAAAAGCCACGGCATTAAATGCATCTCTGTATTATTCATGGTTTATCATAACCAGCCTTGTTATGGTAAATGGACTGAAAGGTACAACAAAACCTTCTACTCAAATATTTTGAAGTGAAAAACTCATTTTTCAAACAGAAGGAATTTACGTTTTGTTATTATCAAAATATATCCCAAAACAAGGGGTTTATTCCTTTTTCTACAGGCTGTGGATGAAGTCTTGTAAATCATTACTTCATTACCACTTGGCTAGCTCTGCATCTAGAATTACTGGACTAGTATGGATAAACTCTAACATTTAGGAGCGTATTTATGAAGCAGTAAATGTGACATTTACCTCAATACTCACTGCAAGTGAATCAATCACTGAAATGTAAAATACATGCACCAGGACGATACACCTGCAGTAAATGTTTGATAACTGTCCCGATCACCGCTACCTTGGATGCTAAGAGACTCCTGCAGGTTTGGCATTTGTGTTTCAGCCAAATTACCTGCAGATTCACCCAGGATTTTTTTAAACTATGCCCTGCATAGCCTTTAAAGCTGTTCCCCATGTTTTAGTGAAGTTTAACTACTTTAATACAGGACACTTTCACCCCCTTCCTGCCCAGACCATTTTTCAGCTGTCAGCGATGTCGCACTTTGAATGACGATTGCGCGGTCTTGCAAACCTGTACCCAAATTAATTTACCACTGGGTTTTTTTTTTTTTTTTTGTTAAAAAATGAAAAAAATAATATTTAAAAAAAAAAATGTTTTCTTAGTTTCTGTCATTTTTTAAAATAAGTAATTCTTCTTCACTGATGTGAGGCGGCACTGATGGGGTGGCACTGATGAGGAGGCACTGATATGCAGCACTGATGGGAACCGATAGGCGACACTTTTGGGCACTGATAAGCGGCACTGATGGACGCTGATAAGAGGCACTGATGGACACTGATGGGCTGCACTGATAGGCAGGCATTGATAGGCACTGAAAGGCAGCACTGATTGGCATAACTGATGGGCACAGACTTGCCTCACTGATGGGCACAGACTGGTGTCACTGGTGGGTACAGAGTGCCATCACTAATGTGCACTGCTGGGGCTGCATTGTAATCAAGGCACTGATGATCAGTGCCCTGATTACCTTTCCACATCTTCCCTGTGAGGAGATGCTGCTGATTGGCTCTCCTCACCTCACACTCTGTCAGTGTGAGGTGAGGAGAGCCTATAAATGGCACTTCCTTGTTTACATGTGATCGTCTGTGATTAGACACAGCCGATCACATGGGCAAAGAGCCGCAGTGAGATCGGGGTCACGCCGTGTCCTAGGAACACGGCGCCCATGATTGTGGCTAATCTGGGCACCATCAAATGACATTGTTACAGAACGAGAGCCGCACCGCTCCGCCGTCATTTGACAGTGGGCGGGCGGCGAGTGGTTAAAGTAGTTTGTTTAGACCAAGCTTACCTTTTTTACTTCACTAACAGATGCAACAGCTGTGTATGCTGTATAAATTGTATGTAGCATCAGCTACATACACGTTACAGCTCTGCGTTCTCCACTGGTGGGAACTTCCCCTCCTGCTTTTGAATATAAATCAAGTCGGGCTGAGCCCTGCACCCATTCACAGGGAGATTTGTATTTCATGAATGAATACAAAGCTTTCTCTGATTGGCTAAGGTGGAGAGGCAGGTGGATGATATCACAATCTACAAATCATCTAATTAGAGGAAGCTTTGTATTAATTCATTAATGAATTCTCATGATACAATATCTATTATCAATCTATTATCCCTGATTAAAACTGTCCTTTGCTGGCCAGGTTTACACTGCTGTATCCTACCTAGCCTTTGCTCTTTGCCAGTAGTAAATATTAGCCTAGCCTTGAAACATTTGTGTTTCCTAATTTTAGCAGTAAAGCACTTTGTTGTACTCTTTTAGATTAGTACATTTCAGCCAATTCTTCCTCATTTAAAATGTCCTGCTGATGACCAATTTTACACTGTTGGATCATCAGCTGTCTCTTAATTGCTTTATAAGAATCTGACAGATATTGGTCAACATCAGGGAAGTCTTGTATCAGTGAGAACAGGGGCAGCCTCAGCAAACTACTGCCCATTTTCTATCTGTTGCTCAAAGCGGGCCTTTTAGGTGTGTTGAGCATAGGGCAGCCTACTCACTGGAATAGGCTGCCCTATGCTTGATTGTCACACCATAGAATCTCAGAGACCAAATTTTAGCCCAGAGCCAAGCGCAATTTTACACTCACATTTTGCCACGATTCTTGTGCGTTTTGTTGCACAATAATTGTGGCAAAATTGAACCACGTTTAGGATGCCATTCAAGATGAATGGCACCCAAAGGCACGTCTTGCGTTTTTCCATGATATGGAATCGAGGGCAGAATCTTGCCAAATCTACCAGCGATTCCAATCATCCAAGTGTAAACAGAGCCTAACTTTTGTAGACAAGAAAAAATCCATTCTATAGCCAAATTTGCGCTGCTAGTGTTTGTTAACACTAATGCCCCGTACACACGGTCGGATTTTCCGACGGAAAATGTGCGATCGGAGCGGGTTGTCAGAAATTCCAAACGTGTGTGGGCTTCATCGGACTTTTTCCATCGGATTTTCCGACACACAAAGTTTGAGAGCTTGCTATAAAATTTTCCGACAACAAAATCCGTTGTCGGAATTTCCGATCGTGTGTACACAAATCCGACGCACAAAGTGCCATGCATGCTCAGAATAAATAAAGAGATGAAAGCTATTGGCTACTGCCCCGTTTATAGTCCTGACGTGCGTGTTTTACGTCACCGTGTTCAGAATGATCGGATTTTCCGACAACTTTGTGTGACCGTGTGTATGCAAGACAAGTTTGAGCCAACATCCGTTGGAAAAAATCCTAGGATTTTGTTGTCGGAATGTCCGATCAATGTCCGACCGTGTGTGCGGGGCATATGACTTTCCATTAAAATTGTACTGTTTTGTAACACCATGTACAGCTTTAAGTCACCCCCCAAGCATGTTATTTAAAGAATTTTTAAAATTTTCTCCCAGCAAAGCCAAACTGCTGCAAGGTATTTTTTACAATGGGACATGTCCCCTATGGCAGTGCCCAGCTCCCTATGCTTTTTGTGCAGTAGTTTGCCTATAAGCCCAAAAAAAGGGTCAGAATTTACTGACAAGCGAACGGACACACACACCCCACCCATAGACTTTAGTGGGATTTGCCACAGGATTTATTGAACTCTTGGTGAAAATACACTTTAAAACAATTTCTCCAAGTAATATATAACTATTGTTTCTCTGGAGTAGGGTTTGTGGAGTTATTAGCTTGTATAACCAATCAGGTCATGGCAAGATTTAAAAAAAAAACAGATCTCTCTGATTACCTCTTCTATTCTTGGCATAGCTTAAGCCTGGCTCGCATCTGTGAGGTGTGCTTTATGCCCCGTACACACGGTCGGATTTTCCGGTGGAAAATGTCCGATCGGAGCGTGTTGTCGGAAATTCCGACCGTGTGTGGGCTCTATCGGACATTTTCCATCGGATTTTCCGACACACAAAGTTGGAGAGCAGGAGATAAAATTTTCCGACAACAAAATCCGTTGTTGGAAATTCCGATCGTGTGTACACAAATCCGACGGACAAAGTGCCACGCATGCTCAGAATAAATAAAGAGATGAAAGCTATTGGCCACTGCCCCGTTTATAGTCCCGACGTACGTGTTTTACGTCACCGCGTTTAGAACGATCGGATTTTCCGACAACTTTGTGTGACCGTGTGTATGCAAGACAAGTTTGAGCCAACATCCGTCGGAAAAAAACCTAGGATTTTGTTGTCGGAATGTCCGAACAAAGTCCGACCGTGTGTATGGGGCATAAGATGTGTTGCATTTTAGGTCTGTCTTAGATGTATTTTAGGTGAGTTTTAATTTCTATACTCAATATAACCTGCATTTTGATTAAAGTATATCAAAGATGCAGTCAGCAGGATTTTTTTTTTTAATAAACTTCATGTAAAATGAACAGGTGTGATGAGGGCCTTAGTTTTGTAGCAATCAAGTACCAAGAGCATTTTTTGTAAATATTTTATTTTATTTTATCTTTTTATGTGACAACACTAAAGAAATGACACTTTGCTACAATGTAAAGTAGTGAGTGTAGAGCTTGTATAACAGTGTAAATTTGCTGTTCCCTCAAAATAACTCACACAGCCATTAATGTCTAAACCGCTGGCAACAAAAGTGAGTAAACCTCTAAGTTAAAATGTCCAAATTTGGCCCAATTAGCCACTTTCTCTCCCCGGTGTCATGTGACTCATTAGTCTTACAAGGTCTCAGATGTGAATGGGGAGCAGGTGTATTAAATTTGGTGTTGTCGCTCTCACTCTCAGAGGTGGAGGGTCAGCCTGTCAGTGGTCAGACCATACACCGCACACTGCATCAAATTGGTCTGCATGGCTGTTGTCCCAGAAGGAAGCCTCTTCTAAAGATGATGTTCAAAAAAGCCTGCAAACAGTTTGCTGAAGACAAGCAGACTAAGGACATGGATTACTGGAACCATGTCCTGTGGTCTGATGAGATCAAGGTAAACTTATTTGGTTCAGATGGTGTCAAGCGTGTGTGGCTGCAACCAGGTGAGGCGTACAAAGACAAATGTGTCTTACCTACAGTCAAGCATGGTGGTGGGAGTGTCATGATCTTGGGCTGCATGAGTGCTGTCGGCACTGGGGAGCTACAGTTCATTGAGGGAACCATGAATGCCAGCATGTACTGTGACATACTGAAGCAGAGCATGATTCCCTCCCTCCGGAGACTGGGCCACAGGGCAGTATTCCAACATGGTAACAACCCCAAACACACCTCCAAGACAACCACTGCCTTGATAAAGAAGCTGAGGGTAAAGGTGATGGACTGGCCAAGCATGTCTCCAAACCTAAACCCTATTGAGCATCTGTGGGACATCCTCAAACGGAAGGTGGAGGAGCGCAAGGTCTCTAACATCCACCAGCTCTCTGATGTCGCCATGGAGGAGTGGAAGAGGACTCCAGTGGCAACCTGGTGAACTCCATGCCCAAGAGGGTTAAGGCAGTACTGGAAAATAATGGTGGCCACACAAAATATTGACACTTTGGGCCCAATTTGGCCATTTTCACTTAGGGGTGTTTCTTCAGTTTTGTCACATGAAAATATATAATAAAATATTTACAAAAAATGTGAGGGGTGTACTCACTTTTGTAAGATACTGTATATGTATGTATGATCAAACCTGCCTTCAATATGTGATGAATGGCCTCAGTAACCAGGTAACCATTAAGGATGTTCTGAGAGGAGTGGTAGAGAGCTACATTTTCCGTGAAAAGTTACAAGATTTACATACAACTTTAGATGCTGCTTTCTTGGACCTACTGATTTTTTTTTTTTTTTTAGAGAGTTTCTCGTTTTCTAACCATATGCTCAGTTTGACATACTGCAGTCTGTGACAGGTTTACTTTGAATGATGTGTTGATTCTTACTTATTCTTTGCAATTGTTCATGAAATTACCTTAATAGTACTGTAAGTACCAGATTTGGTACCTAGATTATGTATGTTCTTAGATCTTAAGAACCAGTCTCCAGTGCCTCATTCTATTATCAAACACTTTATTATAGTAGTATAAAATATAAAGGTGTAGTGCTGGTAGATTTTTCAATCTACTGTTGATAGGTAAATTTAGTGGGTTGTCTGTTCATACATAGTCAGATTTGCCTCTGTTCCAGTTTGGCTGAGTTGCATGTAGTTTCACACTGTGCCTGTGGGTGTCGTTGTAGCCATGGGTCGGTGTTGGAAAGGCAACACGCTGAGGCGTATGAGTGCTCCTCTGTCCCGGAGATAATTCGGTGGAGGTGGTCCTCCGAGTTGCATTCTGGGGGAGGGTATTTATGGGACAGACGCCATGTTTGGGGGTTCATTTCGTTCCACCTGCTGGCCCTCCTGGCCAACAGGTATGTGCTAGGAGTACTACCTCGTGGTCCTCCATCCGGGAGGCCCACATAGCTGCAGCACGTGGGTGGCTCAGAAGCCTGTCTGGGGCCTACCACAGCGGCAGAGGAATGGTCCTGGACTGTCTGTCCTAAAGGGAAGAAGCTGGACAACTGAGAAGATCCCAGGGGAGGACCCGTCATGGAAGGATCATGCAGAGTGCTGGTCTGGAGAGCGGCCTGGTGACTCAGTTGGAGGGCGTATCCTAAAGTAACCCTACCTCATAGTACCGCTGGGTCGGCTTAAAGGTTCTAGTGCTGTGTTTGCTATTCATCTTAAACCATTACATCCTGTGGCAGGGGATCGTACGGGTTTCAATACAATCAAGTCTGTGGCAGAGACTTTTGTTTGTGCTGCGTACTGGCTGCTAGATTACTGAAAAACCTATCCAGGCGGGCAAAGATTCAACTCTACAGAGAGAGTATATCCATCTACAAGCTTTCAATTCCTAATACTACACTAAGACAAGGTATTTGAACTTCCCTGCAACTTTCCTTCTACCTCTTACCTGCTACTTCCTTCAATTCATGTTTATTAAAGCACTGGAAAAGATACACAAGTGTCCGGTGCCTACATTGACTGGTGTTAAACTCAATGGGACCCTAGACCCGGTTCTGGTGAAATAGAGGTAACGAAGGTGACGGTAACAGCCCGCTTAAACCAGCAGCTCCACCGTGAGTAATTGCTACAAAGGCTTATCAAATGGCTACTGACTGTGGAACATTAGTGGGTCTACTGTGACTGGTAATATCTCTTGAAGTAATACGAATGATGGATGAACTTCAGTCATCATAGAAAGATGACTTGTGACATAAAATCAGAAACAAAAAGATTGCCACAGGATTTCCGGATATAACTTGCTGCAGGTGTCCTGTAATTTTTTGACAAAGCACTTGCACTGTATTTTTAATCATGATTAGAATGGAGGAAGGCTGCTGGGTAACTGATAGCAGGAGGGTGCGGTGTGAGCTGAGTTGCCGAGAGAACAACTTGAAGATTTCAGTGCTTCTGCTGTGATATATGATGAGGAATCGCTCTACAGTGCCTTTAGCTACAAATGTCAGTATGGGCTTGCTTTAAAATTCATTTACTGGTTGGTAAGAATGTGTAAATACTTGTTCACTTTAAAGCAAAAATGTATGTACATTAGTCTTAGTTCTACAAGCTTGAGATGCTTTGACCAGCTTCTCCCTGGCTCATAGGGCAAAAGGACATGACACACACACCTTACGAGATCCAGAACAATTCTCCTCAATAGATCTATTTTGCCAAACAGGATGCATCAGATTTCTGCAACACATACTAAGGGCTTTAAAGGATAAGTTCACCTTTCTGAATGTTACATGTTACACCCATATTTAGTGTTTAGCATGTAACATGTTCAGGGCCGTCTTTAAGGCAGGGCAAAAGGGGCAGCCGCCCTGGGCCCTGTCATTGTTGTGGGGCCCAAAGCAGCTGCCTCATACTTGCCAACTATCCTGGTTTAAATTCCCTCATCCCTTGAAGTTTTAGTCCCGTGCTGAGTCCCAATATCTCAGTGTGAAGTGCTCCTACTAATGCTGCCCAGCTTTGCCCTATTGTGTACAGATGACTCACCTGCAGACCCTATTTTTACATGTAAATTACCGGCATTCACATGTAAATAGCGGCGTCATTCATATGTAAATAGTGGCGGCCGGTGGCATTCATATGTATATCATGCCCCCCTGAGGTCATATCCACAGTAATCTCTAGCAACCAATCAACATAAATCATGTGCTGTAACTTCTAGCAACTAATCAGTGAACCGTAATGTGTGCTGTAACCTCTAGCAACCAGTCAGTGAGCAGTAATGATACGCTGTAACCTCTGGCAACCAACCGCAATCACTGCCTGATCTGAGGTAAACTGATTTTGAGTCTAGCTGCTATTTATTGTATGTTTCAGAGCAGGTGGAGATCGAAACTGCATGGGGGGGGGCCCAAGAAAAGTTTTGCCCAGGGTGCAATCAATATTAAAGATGGCCCTGAACATGTTCAGCAACCTTCCCCTGCACCACTGATCCCCCTATCCCCTGTGACAGTGGACAGGGGATCCTCTCCCTGTACCCGCTGTCAGAATTAAAAATCGGCGCAGCTCTGCCCCCACAGCCACGTCATTTATTCACTGGAATCTGTGAATGAATCAACTACAAGTACCGTCTGCTATCGTGGCAGATCACTTGTAGTTCTCAATGATCTCTGAGGGCACTGATTACTTCCTACAGCTTTTAAACAGAGAGCTCATACAGAAGTACAGGCAGAAAGCCGTAGCAAGCTTCTGCAGGAGCCTCATTGCAATGCTCTGCAGGCTCCTGAGAAAAAAAAATGCATATTTTTTTACCTGCAAAAACATGTGTATTTTTTTTTTTTAAAGGTGAACTTAGTCTTTAACTGCACAGCACAGACATTATCACTCACCACTATGCAACTATCTCCTGCAATATCTGAATAAGTGGCACATTTTTGGAAAATTGCATAGTGCAAAAAAGTATAAGACGATTTCTTCTTAAAAAATATACACTTTATAATTACTACACACATTACTGCTACTTGTACAAGGATATCTGGGCATAATTAAAAATGCATTAGGCAAATAGGTGGTGCATAAACATTTTTAATAAATTATGTATAAGAGCAGTTGCATAACTGAGACAAAGATACAGAGATATTTACAAACAGTTGAAAACAAACTTGTGGTAAATCCCAACCATGTAAACAGATAGCTTTACCAGGAGCAACTAGCACAAGCTTTAACTTTACCATCCAGTCTTAGAAAGCCCTTTCCCCAAAGTGCTATCTGCCTCTTTACAGTATATGGGATATTCCACAGTGCAATAAGCCTGCTTTCACACCTGAGTGTATTCCTGGTGATTTTTCAGCATTTTTAGCCATTGTACAGATGTTTTACAGGTGTTTTTCATGTGTTTTTGCATGTGTATGAAGCAACAAGGTTTTTTTACTGGGTTGAGCAAGGGAAAGAGAGCACTTCAATAGGAGAAAAACGCTAAAGTGTGAATGGGGCTAATTGTTACCTGTGTAACCAGTCCGCAGGCTATTGGCACATGGAAAGTGGACCATTTAGGTGTCTGCTCTCTTATAAAGCTATTCGTTTTCACAGTTGGGGGTGGAATTCAGATTGTACCAAAACAGAAACAAAGAAGGTTTATTGTAGTTCTGACTGATATACAAATGCCTAATTTTTTTCAATTTACATATGTGTTTCATGATAAATAATAATACACAAAGCAAGAGCTAACAACAGAGTGGATGAATAACACTGACAGGAAAGATAAGTATCCATTTTGCCCTAAGTAATCAAACAGGGTATTAATTAACAGAGCACATTCAAATCTGAATGCTTTATATCAGGGATCCTCAAACTACGGCCCTCCAGCTGTTGCGGAACTACACATCTCATGAAGCATTGTAAAACTCTGACATTCACAGACATGGCTAGGCATGATGGGAATTGTAGTTCTTGAACTAGAGGGCCATAGTTTGAAGACCCTTGCTTTATATGGTAAACCCAACTCTTTTCTTTCCTCTTGGTTTTATTCATGAACCCCAGTGTAATTTAAAGAAAATACATATGCCACAAAGATAACACCTATATACAATTCCTTCATATTAACTGGAAATACGACTTCTTAAAAAAAAAATCCTGGATGGTTTGTGTGCCAGCTTTTTAGACACTACAGCAGTTTTTCATTTGTGTGGGTTTTTTGGTGATGGCCCCGGAAAGATTAGTTACAGATCCTCTGTCATCTTCATTGTCGCATCTTTTTCTCACTTCCCTGAGCAATAAAAGTTCACAGAAAAAGTTTCAGTGACATAGGTAAACCTAGAAAACACATACTCACAAAATATCCTATTTTTGTGCCTTTATTAAAATGTAAACCTTTAAATTATTTCCTTTTCATTGAAGGCCTCAAATCAAACACAAAGCAAATATTTCAGTTAAAATTAAAAAAAATCCACAGTAAAATCATTGTCTTGAAATTAATTGAGGGACACAGGAATTAAAATACTGTTTGGTTATAATGCTGCCTACAGAGGAACTGACAAACGAAAAAAAAAAATTGTAGTCCAGCCCAGGATAACCCCTTTACCCTTAATGCCTCAGTCTGAAGCAAGCAGTTCCAAGAGCATGAACATAAACACAGAGTGAAGGGACTATTTTCTTGAGGGACACAGGAACTAAGGTACTGTAGGACGTCTAAAGAAGTCTAACTGAGGGGTTGGTAACAGACTCAATGGAACAAAACTAGAGACGGCCTGCAGACCAAGAGCCATCTGAAGCAGCAATGCCCAACTTTGACAATTGAGGCTGCTACCCTCAGATTAAGGGAAAAGGGATCTGCTCATATATTGGGTGTTTGTCTGAACCAGTGTTTCTCAACTCCAGTCCTCAAGGTCGTGTTTTCAGGATTTTCCTCAGATGAAACAGCTGTGGTAATTATTAAGGCAGTGAAACTGATCAAATCACCTGTGCAAAATAATGGTAAGCCTGAAAACATGACCTGTTGGGGCGCCTTGAGGACTGGAATTGAGAAACACTGGTCTGAACAACTAACCTCACTAAGCAAAACTTATCAGGAAAGGGTGTGAAGTAACTCATAAGTCTGCCAGAAAACTCAGAAATTCAAGCACACAAAGTCAGCATAACTGAAAAGGAAGGATGCAGGGAAAGCACTCCCATAATGGTAAGCAGGAAAAGGGAGGCAGACGCTAGCCCCAGAATGATAAGATGGGAACAAGAAGACAGAGCTGCAGATAAAGCTCTTCCCTGGTTCACCAGAGAATATATCCTTTCTTGTATGCAAGAGGTGCCTGGTGAAGAACAATCCTGCCAATAGCTGATCTCAATCCATAGGTCTGGGAAAGCTCCAGACCTCCTTCCCCAGATGAAGGAAAACAACCAGGAGACTGTGGTCCCATCACAGATGGTCTGTGGGTTGAAAAGCTGAGGAAAAGACATCCATCCTCCTAGGACACTGACAAAAAAATAGGGTATGTATGTAGAGGTGGTGTTATGTATTATAGTTGTATGTAATATAACCTGACAGCATCATCTGAATTCTTGGTCCCTCGATGGACAAAAAAGAATACATTTAAATGACTCCTAGTGTTTATTTTCATAACAGTCAGACCCCTTTCACACTGGAGGCGTTTTTCAGGCGCTTTAGCGCTAAAGATAGAGCCTGTAAAGCGCCTAAAAAAAGCCTAATCTGCAATCCCAGTGTGAAAGCCCGAGTGCTTTCAAACTGGGGAGCTGTGCTGGTAGGATGTCAAAAAAAGTCCTGCAAGCAGCTTCTTTGCAGCGCTTTAGGCGCGGTGTATACACCACGCCTAAAGCGCCTCTCCCCATTGAAATCAATAGGCAGCGCCGCCAAAGCGCCTGCAAAGAGCCTAAGCAGCTGTGCTTTGCGGGCTCTTTTAACCGTTTATTCAGCCGCTAGCGGGGGTTAAAAGTGCCCCGCTAGCGCCCGAAAAGCACAGCAAAAACGTCAGTAAAGCGCCGCTAAAACTAGCAGCGCTTTACTGCCGACGCCTTGAAGCTGGCAGTGTGAAAGGGCTCTTAAAAGTGGTTTTAAAGTCAAGACATTCTTTACCGTAATGCATTCCCTGCATTAACCCTTTCATGCCTAAGCCTATTTATGACATTTGTTGCTCACAATCTGTATTTTTTGCTAGAAAATTACTTAGAACCCCCAAGCATATTATATATATATATATATATATATATATATATATATATATATATATATATATATATTTTTTTTTTTTTTTTTTTTTTTTATCAGAAACCATGGAGAATAAAATGGTGAATGTTTCAATATTTTATGTCACACAATATTTGCGCAGCGGTTTTTCAAACTCACTTTTTTGGAAAAAAAGACACTTTCATTAATAAAAAAAAGAACTAAACAGTAAAGTAAGACCAATTTTTTTTATATAATGTGAAAGATGATTTTATGCCGAGTAAATCGATACCCAACATGTCATGCTTTGAAATTGCGCACACTCGTGGAATGGCGACAAACTACGGTACTTAAAAATCTATATAGGCGATGCTTTAAAAAAATATAATGTTTGACAGGTTAGAGTTACAGAGGAGGTCTTTTGCTAGAATTATTGCTCTCGCTCTAACGATCGTGGGGATACCTCACATGTGTGCTTATAAAGGGAGGACTCTTCATCTAAACTGCTAAATTTCAAATTTCCTTTGAATGCACGTGTGATTTGAACACAGTTTACATATGCGAGTGCAAATTACGCATGTGTTTTTTTTCTGCGCGAGCTCGCAGGGACGGGGGCGCTTTAAAAACTTTTTTTTTTTCCTTAACTATTTATTTTACTTTGTCACTTAAAAAAAAAAATCTGATCACTTTTATTGCTGTCACAAGAAACGTAAACATCCCTTGTGACAGTATTAGGTGGTGACAGGTACTCTTTATGGAGGGATTGGGGGTCTAAAAGGGATCGGGGTTCCTATGTTTTTACATAGGAGACTGGAAGGAAGCCGTTTCCGGCTTCCTTCCAGTTTCACTCTAGCCGGCGAAAGTGCCGGATCGTGTCTCCTGATGGGACGGCAGGCCCGGGAAAAATGGCAGAAGGCAGCAGGAGGGGGGGACGTCCCCTTCTGCTCCATTGGAATAACAGCCGAGCGGCTTTTAGCCCCTTAAAGCAGAGTCCGCATATGTGCGTACGGTCGGCGCTAAGGGGTGTTAAGGTAAAAAATGTCCCACCACTCGTTCCTCCCTCCCTCTAAACACTTACCCATTCTTTACCTTAATTCATTCCCTGCATTAAGGTAAAAAATGTCCCACCACTTGCTCCCTCCCTCCCTCTAAACACTTACCTGAATCCTATGTCGATCCAGCGCTGTGGCTATCTGCAGCAGCGCTTCTCTCTCTTCCTCTCCTGACAGGACTCACTGAGAGGAGCAGGAACCATTGCTTTGGTCGTTCATAAGGAAAATTGTTTTTCCCCTGTAAAGCATCCTCCTCCAAAACACTTTTCCACCTCTCAATGAGCTAAGAATGTTCTTCCTCAGAAGCTGGGACTGACAAACACAGTCAACAGTTGAGCTGTGTTCCCTTCAGAATCACTGTTGTAACAAATAGTTTAAAACAACTCATTTTTGACACAACAATAGCCTTTTATTAGAAATCTGGTAAAAAGCATTAACATTACGCTAGGACAGGGTTTGAAAAACTCAGGCAGGCAATTTGCACACAAAACCCCATTCAATATTGCTACGTCTTTGAGGTACAGGAGATGCATAGGACTCCAATGCCTTTTAGTACTAGGCTGTAGCTCCAGAAAGTGTGGACCACTTTTTAATTAAACAAACACCAGCCCAATGCTGAAGAGCTTGTGGGATGCTATCAGCATAGTATAAATGAACACACTTGTGGCCCTCCTTCTGTAGATTTACCGATTTGTATGCCTAATCTGTCTCTCTTCAGATGGAAATTTTGAATTGCCTACTAGTGGAACAGCTATAAGCATTTTTTTTATAAGTACCTACCGTGCAAGATGAAGAACAGCCTCTACGATGTTTGAGCCCTCTTTGGCACTAGTTTCACAGAATAAAGCACCATAGGTCTGTATAAAAATAAATAAATAAATAAATAAATCAGCATAAAGTGGATGTAAACCCTGACATATACCCAGTGAAGTGAACAGCCTCAGATGATACACAGAGATGAAACAAATCCTACGTAAGTTTGACATGTATATCTGCTGTCTTCAGCTTTATATACTGTACAGAAAGTTCAGATTCTGTTAAGAGATTTTCTCTTCCTGGTTAGCACTGCAGTGAAGCCTGGGCATACAGCCAAGGCAGCTGATTGGAGGAAAAGCACACACCCCCTCTCCACATAGGTAGAGACTTTTAGAGCTGTTAGTTGAATCGTTTAGGGCTCTTCTAATCTATTTATAGCATCCTCCCCAACACAAAACTCAGGCTGATTTTATCAGCCTGACTTTTCACAAGTTCTCAGGCTGATAGCAGAGGAATGGAGCAGGAGACATCTGTGTGCTTTGAAGAGAGATAACACTGCAGATATATGTGCCCAGCTCAAATCTCATGAATCGGGTTTACATCCACTTTAAGCCTTAGAGGCAACACAGTGACTAGTAGATTTAGGTTCCTTTCACACTGACGGACTGATGTGGAAAAATGAAGAACTCGCAGGCGGACCCAATTGGACCATCCATTGCTCTCTATGGAGCGGTGGATGTCAGCGGACATGTGTCTGCTGACACCCGATCTAATCCTGTCCACTAAAAACAGGGATGGGGATCGTTCCTCATCCGTCCAGTGGATCAGATTGGATGAACGTTAGATGGAAATGGACAGGCGGTCTGTTTCTATCCGACAACCCCATAGAGAACAGTGGGGTGTGTTTGTCATCTGCCTGCTCAGTGTAAGAGATCCCTTGCTGAGCAGGTGGATCTGATGGCGGACTCTGCCAGTGTGAAAGGGGCTTTACTTTTTGCATAGCGAGAGCAGATAACTGCATCACGTGCCTACAACTAAAACTCTGGTTTACACCTGTATGCTGGGACATGGTAAGTGTTAAAGTGTAACTAAAGGCAAAAAATGTTTGCTTTCAGGGATTAGAACACCTGTCCGTTTTTACTGCTGACAGTGGTTAGAAAGACTTACTCTTTTTGTCCTGTGTACCATTATCACCGAACGTGAAAGTAAAAGAAAATCCTAAATTTTGAGTTGACATCAGAACAGTAATAGAGGGGAAATCTTCCAATGGGAACACTAGTTCTGGTGACTAGGGATGAGCTGAACACCCCACGGTTTGGTTCGCAGCAGAACATGCGAACAGGCACAAAAATTTGTTCGAACATGTGAACACCATTAAAGTCTATGGGACACGAGCGTGAAAAATCAAAATGGCTAATTTTAAGGGTTAATATGCAAGTTATTGTCATAAAAAGTGTTTGGGGACCCGGGTCCTGCCCCAAGGGACATGTATCAATGCGAAAAAAAGTTTTGAAAATTGACGTTTTTTCGGGAGCAGTGATTTTAATAATGCTTAAAGTAAAACAATAAAAGTGAAATATTCCTTTAAATTTCATACCCGGGGGGTGTCTATAGTATGCCTGTAAAGTGGAGCATTTTTCCCGTGTTTAAAACAGTCCCTGCACAAAATGACATTTCTAAAGGAAAAAAAGTCATTTAAAACTACTCGCGGCTATAATGAATTGCTGGGTCCCGGCAATACAGATAAAAGTCAAAAAATGGCATGGGATCCCCCCAGTCCATTACCAGGCCCTTTGGGTCTGGTATGTATATTAAGGGGAGCCCCGAACCAAAATTTAAAAAAAAAATTGGGTGGGGGTCCCCCCAAATTCCATACGAGGCCCTTCAGGTCTGGTATGGATATTAAGAGGAACCCTGCGCCAATTTTTTTTTTTTAAATGGTGTAGAGGTCCCCCTCAAAATCCATACCAGACCCTTCAGATTTTAAGAGGAACCCCGCACCAAAATTTTAAAAAATGGGGTGGGGGTCCCCCCAAAAATCCATACCAGACCAGAGGGGGGGCGAGAGAGTGGCCCCCCTCCTGAACTGTACCAGGCCACATGCCCTCAACATGGGGAGGGTGCCTTGGGGTAGCCCCTGAAAGCACCTTGTCCCCATGTTGATGGGGACAAGGGCCTCATCCCCACAACCCTTGCCCAGTGGTTGTGGGGGTCTGCGGGTGGGGGGCTTATTGGAATCTGGAAGGCCCCTTTAACAAGGGGACCCCCAGATTCTGGCCCCCCCTGTTTGAAATGGTAATGGGTACATTGTACCCATATCATTTCACAATAAAAGTGTCAAAATGTTAAAAAAAAAACAAGACACAACTTGGGACAAATCCTTTATTAACAAATTAAAAAAAAAAATGTCCCATGAAGTCCAATTATCATCTTCTATAGCTCCGCCGATGGACCGAAAAATAAAATAAAAAAGATCCGCCTCCATGGGAGATACCCGCCTTATGACGCTTCAGCGCAGATGACAGTTCTTTTATAACTGAGAATGGGGCCACATGGTGATGTACCCGAGTGACCCTGCCCCCCTCTGATGCACAGGGACTTCCCAATGACTTCCCTGTGGTGTCAGAGGGGGGCAGGGCCACCCGGGATCGTAAACAGATGGCCCCGCCCCCTCTGGCGCCATGGGGGAGCCATGGTGAAGGGGGGTGCTGGGATCTGGGGGTCCCCTTCATTAAAGGGGGCTTCCAGATTCCAATAAGCTCCCCGCCCGCAGACCCACCCAACCGCCAGGCAAGGGTTGTGGGGATGAGGCCCTTGTCCCCATCAACATGGGGACAAGGTGCTTTGGGGGTTCCCCCCTCTTTTCCTGCGGCCTGCCAGGTAGGTTGCTTGGATAAGGGTCTGGTATGGATTTTTGGGGGGACCCCCACGCCATTTTTTTTAAATTTTGGCGTGAGGTTCCCTTTAAAATCCATACCAGACCTGAAGGGCCTCATATGGAATTTGGGGGGACCCCCACGCAATTTTTTTAAAATTTTGGTTCAGGGTTCCCCTTAATAGTAATACCAGACCCAAAGGGCCTGGTAATGGACTGGGGGGGAACCCATGCCATTTTTTTCAATGACTTTTATCTGTATTGCCGGTTCCCGACAATTAAACACTGGAAAAATGCGCCACTTTACAGGCATATTATAGACACCCCCCAGGTACGAAATTTAAAGGAATATTTCATTTTTATTGTTTCACTTTAAGCATTATTAAAATCACTGCTCCCGAAAAAACATCAGTTTTTAAAACTTTTTTGCATTGATACATGTCCCCTGGACACAGGTCCCCAAACACTTTTTATGACAATACATGCATATAAGCCTTTAAAATTAGCACTTTTGATTTCCCGCATAGCATTTTAAAGAGTGTTCCGCGGCTTTCGAAATTGCCACAAACACCCCAAATTGTTCGCTATTCGGCGAACAGGCGAACACCCAATGTTCGAGTCGAACCTACGTTCGACTCGAACATCGGGCTCATCCCTACTGGTGACCCTGGTGACACCCCTGAGGACTCTTCATGGCACCTGGGTTTGTGGTTTAGATTGTCCTTGTTTGTGGAAGGTATACTTTAAGAATTTACAAGGTGTTACTGAATAAGGCTGTAAATTTTGGACACCAAAGAGAATGGAGCTTAGAAAAGCAACAACCACAGCAGATCTGGGGCAGCCCTTTAATCCTAGGCATGCACAGGGGGGGTGCCAGGTGTGCCTGGGCACACCCTGATCACAACATGCGGTGCCGATTCCCCCTACTGCCTGGGCTTCCCCCCCGTGTTGGCCCCCCAGTGCTGCTGGCTTCTCTCCTCTCCTCTCTGCCTAGCTGCTGTGGGGGGTGTTTCAGGATGGAGAGCAGGGTAAGGGGCTAGTAAATAACAGGATTTTTAAATACAGCTTACCTGTAAAATCCTTTTCTTGAGAGTACATCACGGGACACAGAGTATTCATTACATAGTGGGTTAGATAGGCACCATCGGTGATTGGACACAGGTTAACCCCAATTAAGGAGAATTCCTCCCCTATATAACCCCTCCCATACAGGGAGGACCTCAGTTTTGTAGCAAAGCAATAGGTAACCACGTAAAACCCATAGAAGGGCGGGAGCTCTGTGTCCCGTGATGTACTCTCAAGAAAAGGATTTTACAGGTAAGTTGTATTTAAAAATCCTGTTTTCTTGATCATACATCACACGGGACACAGAGTATTCATTACATAGTGGGATGTCCCAAAGCAATGCTCATTTGAGGGGAGGGAGACACAGATCAGAAAATATAGACCGCAAACGGACCAGAGGAACTAAACTGCAGCCTGCAGTACACTGCGCCCGAAGGCGGTATCCTCTTGCCCTCTTACATCCACCTGATAGAATCTGGTGAATGTATGGACTGAAGACCAAGTCGCAGCCTTACAGATCTGAGCCATGGAGGCCTGGTGATGCACTGCCCAAGAAGCACTAACAGCCCTAGTTGAGTGTGCTTTTACATGAAAAGGAGGAGTCTTCCTCTTTATATCATAAGCCTGAAAAATAACCTGTCTAATTCATCTAGAAAGAGTGGATTTTGACGCTGCTTGGCCTTTCTTATGGCCATCTGGCAGAATGAACAAACAATCAGTTTTCCGTATCTGAGCGGTTGCCTGCAGATAGACACTGACTGCTCTAACCACATCAAGAGTGTGCAAAGATTCTTCCTCCGCAGACTGCGGATCTGATAAAAAGGATGGTAGGATCACATCTTGATTCAAATGGAATCCTGAAACCACCTTGGGTAAGAAGGAACGATTGGGACGCATAACAATCCTGTCCTTGTGAATAATCAAATACGGCTCTTTACAAGAAAGAGCTGCCAACTCTGATACCCTCCTAGCAGAGGATATGGCTATCAAGAAGACTCATTTTTTAGTCAAAAGCGCTAAAGGAGCCAGGTGCAGTGGCTCAAAGGGTTGTCCCGGTAAAGCCAACAACACCAAATTCAAATCCCATGGGCATACTGGAGGTTTGACTGGCGGATTCAACCGCAGTGCCCCCTGAATAAAGGCCCGGACAAGGGAATGTGAAGCAATTGGCTTCTGAAAAAATACAGACAAAGCCGAAATTTGGACTTTGATAGTGCTCAAAGCCAATCTCATCTCTAGGCCTGACTGAAGAAAGGTTAAGATTCTGTTAATCATATACCTTCTAGGATGCCATCCCCTGGGTTCACACCAGGAAACATATGCCTTCCAGATTTTGTAGTAAATAAGCCTGGAGGCCGGCTTTCTGGCATTGACCAGAGTGGAAAGGACTGACTCAGAGAGCCCACGGTCTTTTAAAATGTGGGTTTCAGCAGCCAAGCCATCAAATTTAGACTTCGTAAAGCAGGGTGGCAAATCGGACCCTGTGTGAGCAGGTCTGGCCGGAATGGGAGGACCCAAGGCCTGCCCACTGCCATTTTTACGATCTCTGCATACCAAGGTCGTCTGGGCCAAGACGGGGCTACTAAAAGGACCGACTTTGCTTCCCTTTTGACCCTTACCAGGAACCGCGGAAGAAGTGGGTTCGGAGGGAAGGCATACATTAGATTGTACTGATCCCATGTAATTGTCAGAGCATCTGCCCCTGAGCAAGTACATCCCTTGTTCTCGACACAAAGTTGTCCAGTTTCCTGTTGAATCTGGACGCGAATAGATCCACATCTGGGGTTCCCCCTCTTTGACATATGATCTGGAATATGTCGGGGTGTAGGGACCATTCTCCTGGGAATAGTTGCTGGCGGCTTAACAAATCCGCTTGCCAATTTTTCACTCCAGGGATGAATACCGCAGACAGGCAGGGAACATGGCTTTCTGCCCATGCGAGAATGCGATTCACCTCCTTTTGGGCATCCAGACTTCTGGTGCCACCTTGGTGATTGATGTAAGCCACTGCCGTGGCATTGTCGGATTGTATCCAAATAGGATGACCCTGTAGCCTGTAAGACCAGTCCATGAGGGCCAAGTAAATTGCTTGAATTTCTAGAATATTGATGGGCAAGCATCTCTCGGTTGCAGACCATCTTCCCTGCGTGCATGTTTCTTCCAGAACTGCTCCCCAGCCTGTCAGACTGGCATCTGTGGTTACGATCTTCCATTGTAGTGGAAGAAAGGCTTTGCCTTTCAAAAGATTTCTGGTTCGTAACCACAAATTGAGGCTTTTGCGTATCCTTGGGGATAGGCACATGGGAAGATCAAAGGCATGAGTCTTCTTGTTCCAAGCTGCGAGAATGCTTCTTGAGTGAAACTGGGCAAATGGAACAGCCTCGAAAGAGGAACCATCTTTCCTAACAGTCTCATACATAGCCGGATGGATGGACTTTTTTTGCTTAATACTAAGCGGACTAGAGCTCTTACGGCCTTGACCTTTGGCTCTGGTAGAAACACCCTGCCTTGAGTGGTGTCTATGATCATGCCTAGATACTCCAACCTTGTTGAAGGTTGCAAAGAAGACTTCTCTAGGTTGATTATCCAGCCTAGGCTTTCCAAATGTTTTACTGTCTTGAAGACAGCGATGTTCAGGTGTGCCACCGATTGCTCTATGAGTAGCAAATCGTCTAGATAAGCTACCACAGTTATGCCCTGAGCTCTTAGATTTGCTAAGAGAGGGTCTAGAATTTTTGTAAAAATTCGAGGAGCTGTAGCGAGACGGAAAGGAAGGGCCACAAACTGGAAATGGCGCTGGTCTACCGTGAACCTTAGATATCTTTGATGAGCGGGAAAAATCAGCACATGAAGATATGCATCCTTGATATCTATTGATGCCATAAATTCTCCCCCCTGCAGGGTGCAGACCACCGAACGAATTGACTGCATTCAGAAGGATCGAATGTGTAGAAACTGATTCAGATCCTTTAGATCTAGGATGGGTCTGACATCTCCATTTGGCTTTGGAACGGTGAAGAGATTTGAGTAGAACCCTGAACCTTTTGAGTCCATTTCTACTATCACCCCCTGGGATAGTAAGCGATCTAAGGCCAGTAGTAGCGGTTTCCACTTTACTGGATCTTTGGGAACTCTTGACCTTAGGAAACGAGCTAGTGGATGCTCTAGGAACTCTATCTTGTAACCTAGAGACACTGAAGAGACCACCCACTTGTCTTGAACCTCTTCCCGCCAGGCTCCTGAAAACTGGAGGAGCCTTCCCCCCACTCGGCCGAGTGGGGGCGACCCTTCATAGGGATGTTTTGGGGCTCTGCTTGGCAGGCTTTCGTTCCCAAGCCTTTTTCTGCCCTTGGGTTTGACCTTGGGCCTTTCCTGTGAAAGTAGATTGGGAAGGCCGTCGCCACTGCTTAGAGCCTGATGTTCCAGGGGAAGGGGAAAGAGACCGCTTGAATGATGGACGTTTACTCCTCTTAACTGGTAGGAGTGTAGATTTACCATCTGTAATTTTTTGGATAAATTTATCTAGGTCATCCCCAAATAGGCGTTCCCCTTTAAATGGGAGCCCAGTTAAGTATCTTTTGCATAAAAGCTCTGCTGCCCAACTCTTAGGCCCCTTTCACACGGGACGGATCCGTGTTGATCCGCCCCGTGTTTATCAGCTGCTCAGCGGGGATCGCTCCGCTTTCCCCAGCTGAGCAGGCAGATGACAGGGCGGGACCCGCACACTGTGCAGGGACCGCCCTGTCAGATCTCCGCTCTCCCCTATGGGGGATCGGAGGAACACGGACCGTCTGTCCGTGTTCCTCCGATCCGCTCTGCAGACGGATAGAAAAATAGGATTTTCTTCCGTCCGCAGAATCGGACGAGAGCGGAGGCGGACGACATCGGGTGTTAGCGGATGTACATCCGCTGACACCCGCTATCCCATAGGGATGCATGTATGTCCGTATTTCATCCGAAAACGGATGGATGAAATATGGACATACGGTCCGCATGTGTGAAAGGGGCCTTAAGCCAAAGGGCCCTGCGCATGTGTACCAACAGGAGAGACAAACGAGATGCTTGCTGGGCAGAATCTAGAATAGCATCAATCATAAAACACAGCACCTGTGGAAGGTCTGCATAGTTCTCCACTTCCTCACTGGGAAGGAGGCTAAGCATCTGCTTAACCTGTTCTTTGAGGAATTGACACAAACCCACAGTTGCGACTGTAGGTTGGACTACAGCGCCAGCTATGGAGAAGGAGGCTTTTAATAAAGTTTCCAGCTTCTTATCAGTTGGATCTTTAAACACCTGAGCATTGTCCAAGGGACAGGTCAGGTTTTTATTCACACAAGAGACAGCCGCATCCACAGATGGGACCTCCCACTTCTTGGTGAAGCTTTCCTCCAGAGGATAAAGCATAGAAAACCTTTTAGGAGGAGAAAACAGTTTATCGAGATGTCCCCAGTCCTCATACAACAATTTATCCATTAAAGGATGATTTGGAAAGGAAAAGTCAGTCTGTGGGATCCTTCTGACCCCCAGGGAAGAAACAGAGGATGTAGTGGCCTCAGCAGAGGGCATCTTGAATGTGGAACGCACTAGTTCAGTATAATACTGGACCTGCTTCTTGAGTGCCTGAGAGGAGGAAGCTCTCTCCTCTTCCTCTGAATCCTCCGACTGCTCTTGATCCCTATCTCTGGATAGGGATCTCTCCTCATCAGAAGAACCATCTGAAAAGAAAGTGTAGCAGAGGGAGGTGATCTACCCCTTTTTCTGCTATCTTTTAAGGAAGTTGAAATAAAATTCATAATTCTTCCCTGAAAACCCTCCAATGTAGCCCTCTGTGACATACGCTGGGGCTGTAACATTAGGAGAGGCTGCAAAACCTGACAGGGGCACTGACTCATCCTGTGAGGCTGGCTCCAGTCAGGGAAATCTGCAGGCATCTTTAGGACCCCTAAACGCAGGCGGTAATTTCCTTGTGCCTTTGTGACCTCCCCCTGAGACCCTCTTACGAGGAGACATAGTCCAAAGCTACAAAGCAGAGGTACTAGTACATATGCAACCACTGTTGTACTAAAAGTCTCACAATATACATATGCTTAATACTGCACAACCTGATGCTGAACAGGTGTCTTAGGTTAGCCTGGATCCGACCACTTAGGATGCTCACTGCCCACACTCTGTGTCCACCTGTTTACAGAGCTCTGAATGCTCTGGGCTTTTAAATTAGCCACCTGACGTCTGCACAATGGAGCGCAGTGAATGCCGCACGTGCACGGCACCGCAACCACGCCCCCCCTCTGTTCCCTGCCTAGCTGTAAAAGCGCGCCCCCTGTGCGTGCGCGCGGGACCGCGGCCAGCAGGCGGGGGGAAGGAGGACTTTCATAGAGCCCCCCGCTGGATCCTCAGACTATGTGGGACCCCCCTGTAACAATCATCTGTGGCAGAGCCTGCAGTGGAGGAGTGAGTGGTCTGGAGACCAGCTTCACTGAGTGTGTATCTGAAAAAGGCACGTACGTTTGCTCCTTAATCCCTCTAGTGGCGGAAATCAGGTAAGACATGCAACTACTCTTTGAAGAAAATCCATTTGTAATATATATATATATATATATATATATATATATATATATATATATATATATATATATATACTGTATATAGGATTAACTTCTCTTACCTGTCCCCGCTGCAGGAACTGCTGAGAACAGTTTCCAGCCTTCACCCACCACGGCGGGTAGCGTTTTGCCAACCTATAGGGTTTTTTGGGTTCCTACTCAGAGAAACCTCTTACCTGGACCTGTAAAAGACCCTGCCAGAAACTTTCGTGCCACTGTTTTAATAGTACACCAAGCCTGGTTTCTCAGAGCCCAGTACTCCAAAGAGAGACTTACAGGCAAAACCTCGTTTCTTCGGATGACGAGGCCCGGGTACCATACCATCTTGGGAGTCAAAATATAGGCCTGAGATATGGATCCGGTCAGCATAGCCCTTTAAGCCCCCGCAGGGACCTAACTGGAGCTTTCTTCATAGCACATGTTTTACGTGACCAACCACCTTAGACACTGGTGAAAAAACTGAGGTCCTCCCCATATGGGAGGGGTTATATAGGGGAGGAATTCTCCTTAATTGGGGTTAACCAGTGTCTAATCACCGATGGTGCCTATCTAACCCACTATGTAATGAATACTCTGCGTCCCGTGATGTATGATTAAGAAATGTAATTTATCGACCCCTTCCTTTTCTTCATGAACACAGTGAACACCCTCACTCACTGTGTTCATTCATAACTGAAGCAGAGTAAACTGAGTTTACTCTGTTTCAGTTTGTGAATGAACAGGAAGCCGCTTAGCACAGAGCACTTCCTACTCATTCACTGTCCCATGTAGCTGAGGCTGCAGAGAAAGGCGTGTGTTTGAGCTTTGGGGTGCACATCCTAATGCAATAGGCTGTGAAGTTGAGATATATACTCAAATTGGATTAATACTCATAATTCCCCTCTAGTGTTATACTTTACACATTGTCCAAGGCCATATTTTAATTATGTGCCACACTCTGCATAATCTGTTATACATACTAGGGATAAGAGAATTCTGTTCATAACTGAAAACCTGGTGTAAATTAAATCAAAATATTACCCACATGGCTGACATTTAGTAGCCATTTATAACATGGTGATCTGCTTGACTACCCTGGCCTCACAGCTGCAAGGGAAACAAACTTAAAAATCAATATGGACTAATAAATTAAAAGAATACGTTTGTAAATTACAAATTGTAATGAAGACTGTGCCATATTTCACTGAACTTCTGAAGATGCTGTTATCATTTATTGCATCGCTAAGGGAATACATTAGGATTATGGCTGTTTTAGTGGGCACTGACCACACATATATAAATAGATTGGGGAGCCATGGTCCAATACCATTCAGAGCCTATGAAGTTTTCCTCTGTAAATGTTAACCTTGCAGATCACAGTAAAGAGAAATGCTATAAAAAAAGGAACAAGGGGCAACCTGCTGCTACCTAAATTAAGTATTCTTTTCATATACTTAGGACAGGTATTATCATATCATGCAAAATATAAAAGCCTTGCAAGCTACCTACTGAGCGTAAACATTATATGGACAGCTGCTGGCAATAATAATGTCCCATATAACCGTGTGAAAGGATAAAAAAAAAGAAATTTGTGCCTCGCTATCTACCTGTTATACTGCTATAACAGCAGTGATCGTCCCCCTGAGGAAGATATGTCATTTCCCTGTGTTGACACACGTTGGGGAGGGGACAGGACAGTGTAGGAGGCAGCTGGTCTGTCTCACAGTGGAGGAACCTATAACCTCAACAAGTTCCAAGTTTTTTAAGCTTTGAATAGAATGGTGCACTGACGCACCGGACCCATGTGAGTGCCCTGAATTGGGGTCTTTTGTATAATAAACTTGTGTTATAAAACAATATCACATCGAGCCTTCTTTCCTACTGTTTATATATGAGGAGACAGCGTTATTAACCAGCTCGTGATCCCGCAGTTATCATAGAATCCGGAGGTGATTCATATGCGTGTTTTGACCGAGCTTAAATGTGAGGTCACACGCTCAGAGGTGAGCGGCTATTACCTAAGGGTGGGAAGCACCAGAGTGTGGACACTGCAACACGTTTTGATCACTTCAATCAATGGGTTTACATAGTTATGTTTGATAAGGACTTTTATGATATTTATGTTGCACTGATCCATGTGATATTTGGTCAGGACATCACAGTTTGTACGCACTATAGAACTTTATCTTTCACCTTTTGTCACTTTTATTTTATTTATTCAGGATTTACTTTAATGAACCTGGTTTTATCAATATTATCATATTAGTTTGATTCGTGAGATCTTGAAGGGTTTTAATTTATATATCACAAGAATATATCACTATATCATCTATATTATTTCAGCTGTATTATGAACTTGATGTATGTGATTTTTGCACATTTTAGTATCATGTAGCACTATTGACACATTATTTTATCACTGCTGTTATAGCAGTATAATACCCCGTACACAATGTCGGATTTTCCGATGGAAAATGTCCGATCGGAGCGTGTTGTCAGAAATTCCGACCGTGTGTGGGCTCCATCGGACATTTTCCATCGGATTTTCAGACACACAAAGTTGGAGAGCAGGAGATAAAATTTTCCGACAACAAAATCCGTTGTCGGAAATTCCGATCGTGTGTACACAAATCCGATGGACAAAGTGCCAGGCATGCTCAGAATAAATAAAGAGATGAAAGCTATTGGCCACTGCCCCGTTTATAGTCCCGACGTACGTGTTTTACGTCACCGCGTTCAGAACGATCGGATTGTGTGACCGTGTGTATGCAAGACAAGTTTGAGCCAACATCCGTCGGAAAAAATCCTAGGATTTTGTTGTCGGAATGTCCGAACAAAGTCCGACCGTGTGTACGGGGCATAATAGGTAGATAACGCGGCACAAATGTCTTTGTTTTTTATTATCATATCATACTTCTTAAATTCAGTTTTTCTCCTATATGTTTAACTAAGGTGCTTACCATGGATAATTTTTCTCCATAACTGGTTGGTACACATTTATGTCCTTGTTCTGACAGTGTCTGTCGAAGATCAGCTTTATTTCCTACCATTATAATAGGTATGCTGTCATTTGTTGCATCCTGCAAAATAAGCATAATTAACAAGTTCATCATGGCAGCAAATGCCATAAGTATATCACACCTTTATGGCAAACTTTCTAAAATCTGAATGTTTATAATAAATATTGTATTGTATAATGTGCACTAGATACTTTATAAAATTCATATTATCTTCAAATACGTTGGGAGATTTTGTTACAGATATTTGTTTAATAGCCGGTTCACACCTGCACTCACACCAAATTGTATTGGATCCCACCAAATGTAGTGCATGCACTGCTTTTCAAAAATGCACTGCACTGGATTGCATTTGGGGTGTCATTAGGATTATATTTACACCCACAGCATCTCACACACCCAGTGCGTTTTCAACCTGGTACGGGAAACACGCATGGAACACGGGTATGCAGAACTGCATTCTGGTGTGAATGAGCCCTCAAACCTTGATGCAAGGTATTTTTAAAACAAATGTTTTCGACAACACCTGCAAATATATATAAAAAAGACTTAACCTAATTTGATACACTACAAATAGCCCATAAAACACGTAATCTATGCCTAACACTGTGAAACTTTATATAGCTTACAAAATAGTGACATTCTAGTGAGAGAAATTCCCCAAGATTATGGAGTTATACCTCTAGGACATTTTTAGTATACAACTACAAGTGCAAATGGCTGTCAGAGGTAGGCAGTAGAGGAAGTTTAGCATGTTAATTTATCTGCAAATGAAGGGAGTCGGCTTTACAGTTGCTTAAATTGGAGAGGAACATTTCAGCATTGGCTGTGTTTGAAAGAAAGTGAAGTGGATGAAAAAATAATCTGCAATGAAATGTGAATACTTTGTTATAAATGGACAGCACATTGAAATGCAACAAAAGTGAAAATGTCCAAATTAGGCCCAATTAGCCATTTTCCCTCCCCGGTGTCATGTAACTCGTTAGTGTTACAAGGTCTCAGGTGTGAAAGGGGAGCAGGTGTGTTAAATTTGGTGTCATCACTCTCACTCTCTTATACGGGTCACTGGAAGTTCAACATGGCACCTCATGGCAAAGAAATCTCTGAGGATCTGAAAAAAAAAGAATTGTTGCTCTACATAAAGATGGCCTAGGCTATAAGAAGATTGTCAAGACCCTGAAACTGAGCTGCAGCACGGTGGCCAAGACCATACAGCAGTTTAACAGGACAGGTTCCACTCAGAACAGGTCTCGCCATGGTCAACCAAAGAAGCTGAGTGCATGTGCTCAGCGTCATAGCCAGAGGTTGTCTTTGGAAAATAGACATATGAGTGCTGCCAGCATTGCTGCAGAGGTTGAAGGGGTGGGGGGGTCAGCCTGTCAGTGCTCAGACCATACGCAGCACACTGTATCAAATTGGTCTGCATGGCTGTCATTCCAGAAGGAAGCCTCTTCTAAAGATTATGTACAAGAAAGCCCGCAAATGGTTTGCTGAAGACAAGCAGACTAAGGACATGGATTACTAGAACCATGTCCTGTGGTCTGATGAGACCAAGATAACTCTATTTGGTTCAGATGGTGTCAAGCGTGTGTGGCGGCAACCAGGTGAGGAGTACAAAGACAAGTGTGTCTTACCTACTGTCAAGCATGGTGGTGGGAGTGTCATGGTCTGGGGCTGCATGAGTTCTGCTGGCACTGGAGAGCTACAGTTCATTGAAGGAACCATGAATGCCAACATGTACTGTGACATACTAAAGCAGAGCATGATCCCCTGCCTTCAGAAACTGGGCCGCAGGGCAGTATTCCAACATGATATCAACCCCAAACACACCTCCAAGATGACCACTGCCTTGCTAAAAAAAGTTGAGGGTAAAGGTGATGGACTGGCCAAGCATGTCTCCAGACCTAAACCCTATTGAGCACCTGTGGGGCATCCGCAAAATGGAAGATGGAGAAGCGCAAGGTCTCTAACATCCACCAGCTCCGTGATGCCCATGTACCTTGTAGAGGAGAGATTGTGAAAAGGGGAAGCTTTAGGGAAGTGTGTCTGTAGTAAGGGCACCTTGACAACTAGGTAATCCTAGGAGATTGAAAATGTAATAAAAGCCTTCAAAAACTTTTTTTTTTCATTATCCACTTTTTTTCTTACCAATTGCCACTGGACTGATCCAACTCCCAAAAGGTCCTGCCGCCATATCAGTATTGATTCGGAGGGACGGAAAGCCATTTTACACCGTACATTACCCCCTCCGATTCACAGCCAGGCTGTGTGTATAGGAAGTCTGCGCCGCCCACGCCGTCCTGCCTCCTCCTGGAATGAAATGGAAGACGTTTGGGATGACCAGAACCCTTCCTAGAGCTGGCTGTCTGGCCAAAATGAGCTATCGGGGGAGAAGAGCCTTGGTGAGAGAGGTAAAGAAGAACCCAAAGATCACTGTGGCTGAGCTCCAGAGATGCAGTCAGGAGATGGGAGAAAGTTGTAGAAAGTCAACCATCACTGCAGCCCTTCACCAGTCGGGGCTTTATGGCAGAGTGGCCCGATGGAAGCCTCTCCTCAGTGCAAGACACATGAAAGCCCGCATGGAGTTTGCTAAAAAAAAACCTGATGGACTCCAAGATGGTGAGAAATAAGATTCTCTGGTCTGATGAGACCAAGATAGAAGTTTCTGGCCTTAATTCTAAGCGATATGTGTGGAGAAAACCAGGCATTGGTCATCACCTGTCCAATACAGTCCCAACAGTGAAGCATGGTGGTGGCAGCATCATGCTTTGGGGGTGTTTTTCAGCTGCAGGGACAGGACAACTGGTTGCAATCTAGAGAAAGATGAATGCGGCCAAGTACAGGGATATCCTGGATGAAAACCTTCTCCAGAGTGCTCAGGACCTCAGACTGGGCCAAAGGTTCACCTTCCAACAAGACAATGACCCTAAGCACACAGCTAAAATAACGAAGGAGTGGCTTCACAACAACTCCGTGACTGTTCTTGAATGGCCCAGACAGAGCCCTGACTTAAACCCAATTGAGCATCTTTGGAGAGACCTAAAAATGGCTGTCCTCCAACGTTTACCATCCAACCTGACAGAACTAGAGAGGATCTGCAAGGAGGAATGGCAGAGGATCCCCAAATCAAGGTGTGAAAAACTTGTTGCATGTTTCCCAAAAAGACTCATGGCTGTATTAGATCAAAAGGGTGCTTCTGCTAAATACTGAGCAAAGGGTCTGAATACTTAGGACCATGTGATATTTCAGTTTTTCTTTTTTAATAAATCTGCAAAAATGTCAACAATTCTGTGTTTTTCTGTCAATATGGGCTGCTGTGTGTACATTATTGAGGAAAAAAATGAACTTAAATGATTTTGGCAAATGGCTGCAATATAACAAAGAGTGAAAAATTTAAGGTGGTCTGAATACTTTCTGTCCCCACTATATATATATATATATATATATATATATATATATTCTATCAGTGCTTATCAGTGCCACCTATCAGTGCTCATCAATGCCACCTATCAGTATCTATTAGTGCTCAATGCCCATCAGTGCTGCCTATCAGTGCCCATCAATTCCGCCTACAAGTGTTACCTATCAGTGCTTATCAACACAGCCTAATAGTGCCCATCAATTCTGCCTATCAGCACCACCTAGCAGTGCTCATCAATGTCACCTAACATCTTCCATCAGTGCCACCTATCAGTGCTCTTCAATGCTGCCCATCAGTGCCATCTATCAGTGCTTATCAGTGCTCATCAATTCCACCCATCAGTATCTATCTGTGCTCAATGCCCATCAGTGCTGCCTATCAGTGCTCATCAATGCTGCCTATCAGTGCCACCTATCAGTGCTCACCAATGCTGCCTATGAGTTCTGCCTATCAGTGCTCATCAATGCCACCTATCAGAGCTCATCAATGCTGCCTATCTCTGTTCATCAATGCTCCACAGTGCCACCTATCAGTGCTCATTTTTTTCTTCACTTTAACACTTTTTTGGACTTTATTTCAATGTGCTGTCCATTTATAACACAGTATTTACATTTGCCACTACCCACTTTTTCTTAAGATTATTCATAAGTTTGGTATATTACTTATTTGTGTCAGCTGCCACCCCACCACAGCGCAGAGATGCACCTTTTATATTTTGCATGAAAAAATAAGACTTCGAGGCGCATGCACGAAGCCGTCTGAGCAAGACATGCTTGCTTAGCGATCCGTACCTACCAGGACCTGACAGCCGTGTATAACGGAGTCTCCCCTTGATACAACCCCACCAGCAGCTTCAGCTCCTTGCTGTGACTCACTGGAACAAACCATGATTATGTACAGCAGCACGAAATCGAAACTGAAGAAGAAAACGATCCGGGAAGTGCTGACGAGGGCCTCGCCTAAGATGGCGGCGCCACCATCTTCCCGATCGGAAATGCCACACACGCCAAAGCTGAACTGACTTCCAGCAGTCACACAGAGTGGTGAGTCAGACTCAGAATTCAGGATGACCCCCATAGCTTTACAAAGTGACTCCTCGCTCTGACCTGCTAAGTCAGTTTGAGAGGGTTCTCAATAAGGCTCTGAAAAACACCTCATTTGCCTTACTTGACAAGCTCACAGAAGACATCCAGGTGAGGTGGGTCGCCGCACTTCTGTTCTAGAACAAAAGGTAGATGAACTGGATGTCCTCACTAGTAACCATGAGGAAGAAATGGGGACCCTTCATGAAGAAACCTCATACCTCCACACCCGCATTGAGGACTTTGAGAACAGGGCCAGGAGATCAAACCTCTGTGTCCGAGGGATCCCTGAGACAATAGTGGACCTCCAATCCACCATTACAACGCTCTTCCAGGAACTTGCCTCAGAGATTCCCATAGAACGTCTGCAAATGGACAGGATCCACTGATCCTTGGCCCACCATAAAGAATATGGACCCCCCAGGGATATAGTCATAAAGCTGCATTACTTCCGCACCAAGGAACAATTAATGGAAGCATCTCACAACAAAGAATCCCTGACATTCCAAGGCCATCGTTACCAAATATTCCAAGACCTCTCTCAACTGACCCTCACCAAGAGAAATGCTATGAAACCTCATTTGCTCATCCTCCAACACCATAGCATTGCATAGCGCTGGAGCTTCCCCTTTGCCATCCGCTTCTCCCACAAAAGGTACCTCCTATGCGTGTAAGTCCACGGAAGACCTCATCTATTAACACCCAAAGCCACCGCAGAGGGATCCAAACGCCAAGTGACATCATGCTCCCCCAAAAAGCTGCAGGCTTCTCCAGAACATCAGACCCAGTCCAGTGTCCACAAACGGGGTCACTTCACCTCACGAGCCCCAGAAGATCCAATGGACTAACTCTTCTCTACATGGTGATGTCCTGCTCTGTCAGTCAATCTACCCCACTAACCTCGCTCACCCAGCAAATCCACGGGTGACACCACCTAACAGTAACTATACCTATTTTTTGTGGTTATTTTTTCTCCTGACGGAAACATCAGTCCTATTTTGCACTGCGGTACTGCAGTTTTGCATTCACAATGGGTGTGGTGGCCTGATGCCTCCCAGCCGGGGGGGATCCAGGCCCCTGGCCTGAACACCCATAGTACAATAAGTTTTGCTTGATATCGATCTTCCAAGTATATTGAGTTTTAATGTTAACCTTAAGCAAATTTGCCTTTAACTGACACCACCCCCTACCCTACCCTTAAATGGAGTTTACAACCACAGGAAATTGTTGTCTGCTACCCAGTCTGCGCCTACAACTCACCTGCTGGACATTCTCACTATACTCCTTGACCAGGGTTACTTTGTTTCCTTCCCATGGCGGTTCAATAATTGTTTATCTATGCAATAATTAATGTTGAGACTTGTTTGTTACAAAGTTTATTGCACATTATGCTCAATTCTGGCTGTCGCAGTCCTAGATACTGCTCACTGTGCCTCCTCTTAGTCCACGAGTACCCCTCATTGTAGTTTGGGTATTCTTTGGAACCTTTTGTACCTATTGGCTGGTGGTATTCCACCATCCTTTGGATACCCGCTCCTCCTCTGAGCCACCTACTTCTTACCTGACTTGGTGCTTCTTTTTCTCCTCTACCTCTTCCTACACTCTTCTACTGATCCTACCTTAGTTCCTGACCCAGCCTTTCCTCCTTCCATTCACCCCAGTCCTCCCTACCCCCCCCCCTTCTCTAGAGAGGAATCCTGAGCCCCTAAAAACCAGAAGCACTGTCCTCTGATTCCACCTACATCCCACTATGGAATCCCTGAAAGTTCTGACGCTCAACGTACAAGGCCTCTATTCTCCCTCAAAATGCACTAAAGTATTCATTCTCAGTGCTTTCAGCTCATGTGGTTTGTTTACAGGAGACGCACATCTCCACCCAGTCATCATCCACATTTTTTGGTCGCCAATACCCACAAGTATATACAGCCTCGGCCTCAACTAAACAGCGAGGCGTCTTGATTGCATTTCATCACACCACACCATTCACTCTCCTGGTGGAGCTCAGAGACCCTGAGGGTCGCTATCTTATACTCACTGGCCACAGCGAAGTCACAATAGCCTCCTACTATGCTCCCAACAAGAACCCATTGTAATTTCTCTCCCATTTGTTTTCTGTAGTGGCCTCCCATAAACGGGGTATACTTATGATGTGTGGTGACTCAAATCAAGTGCTATAACCCTTCCTAGATAAGTCCCCAGCCCCATCTACCGCTCATCACCTTTCATACCAACAACTCCTAAACCAACACTCACTTCTTGACACCTGGTGGGAACAGAACCCTGCAAAGTGACAATACACCCACTATTCCCATCCCCACAAGCTATTCTCCCGCATAGACCACCTTTTTGTTAGCATAGGCACCTCTCTGCTTATTCTGGACTTGACCATAATACAATGCGCCTGGTCTGACCATAATGCAGTCCTTACTGCTTTTTCCTCCCTTGTTCCAAGACCTAATCACTGAACCAGGTGCATTAATGATAGCTTGCTGGCCAACCCTACCCACCATCAGGAAATAGAAAGCGCTATCAAGGAATAACTTACTAACAACGCATCTTTAGACATACACCCCCTGACGTTATGGGAAGACCACAAACTGGTCATCAGAGGGGTCTGTATCAGCCAAGCATCCCACCAACGTAAGGTGAAGTGACTGCTTCATAGGCGTCTAGAAAAAGCCTTCTACAAGGCCTCGGAGGTCTTTCGAACCTCGCCCTCTCCGTCAACTAAACAAATCTTTGAGAAAGCACGCTTAGAACTCGACCTCTTGACGGATTCGGCAGAGAAGAATCTGCGCAAATCAAAGGACACTTTTTATATGAAATCAAACAAACCAGACACATTTCTGTGTGTAGTGGAGCATCATGGGAAATGTAGTTCCAAAACATCTGGGGTGCCAAGGTTCACCATCACTGCCCTAGACCAACCCATACAGCTGAAGAAATTCAATCCACAATTAAATCCCTAAAACCACATAAACGCCCGGGTCCCAATGGCTTCTCAGAAACTTACTATAAGCGCTTTGTTGCTCTGTCCCCCCTTATGGTTGAAGCTTTCAATTCTCTCCTTAAAAAGGCCATTCTTTCCGCACAGAATCTTTCACAGTGTCTTTATCCATGATCCCTAAGCCAAATGAAGACGGCACCTTCTGGTCCAACTACAGACCGATATCAATACTCAACCTAGATATTAGTTACTTGCAAAGGTCCTTTCGACCTGCCTCAACCCCATTATTGGTACCTTAGTCCACCAAGACCAAACCGTGTTTATCCACTCCAGACAAGCAGGTGACAATATACGCTGAGCTACGCTCCTAGCCCATGCAGCCCGAACCTGCCATATCCCCACATGTTTTCTCTCCTTTGATATACGCAAGGCATTTGACTCGTTATCCTGGTCTTACCTCAACTCCATCCTACACCACTGGGTGTTCGGGATGCATTTCCTGCAATGGATTGCTGCCCTATATCAAAACTCAAAAGCATATGAATCTTACCCAGACTCCAGTTCCAACTCCTTCTCCAAAGAAAGAGGTAATTGTCAAGGCTGTCCTCTCTCCCCACTTCTTTTTGCCATAGCAATCGAACCCCTGGCCTTGCTCATCCATTCTAACACTAACATACACACTCTAGATTTAGGAGGCCAAAAGCATAAATTATGCTTATTTGGTGATGATGTCCTAATATTTCTCACTTCACCCCTTATTTCTGCTCCCAATTTGATGGACACCCTTTCCAAATTTGGACAAGTGTCTGGCCTTATAATAGGCCCACAAAAATCTAAAGCCTTAAACATCTCCCTGTCGCCTAGCCTGCAGACCCATTTAAGTGAAACTCTTCCGTTTACCTGGACAACCACTCATATCTCCTACTTAGGAATTAAACTTACTGCAAACCCGGATGAACTCTACGCTGCCAACTACCCTCCTATGCAAACACAACTCACCAACCTAATGATGAACTGGTCTTCTCTACTATTGGCATGGATTGGCAGAATCACAGTGATCAAAATGTCTATTCTCCCCAAAATCCTATATCTTTTTAGAGTTCTCCCAATACAGGTTCCATCCTACTGCTTACGCATCCTACAAAGCTGGGCCTCACAATTCATTTGGTGAAAACTCAAACTCCGTCAACCTAAACCCACCTTATACACTCCCCGCATCCAAGGTGGGCTTAGTGTACCCAACATTACAAAATACTACTATGCCGCTCAGCTGGCACAGCTGCCTAAGTATCACACCACTAAGAAAACCCCAATATGGGTAGCACTAGAATCAGTCGACTGTGACCCCCTCTCTACAACAAATCTCCTATGGCTAGCACCTGCACAGCATCAGTCGATCACCAATCCCATCACTAAACATAGCCTTTCCATATGGGACAGGCTTAAAATGCACTTTGGCCTCCAATCCCTCCACAATACCCTCCTCCGTAATCCCTTTTTGACCTCCTTCTCTGCTTGGTCAAATGCAGGACTGATACACACCCATCACTTTTTGACCTCCGCAACAATAACTCCCTTTCCCATGATTCGCGAATCACATAATCTTACAGCAACAGAAGTTTTTAGCAATCTACAGATCTACAGATCAAACATTTCCTGGCCCAAAACCTAACTCTACAACTCCAGGTTTTCCACCTTTGAACGTGCATGTAAATCTGATCCTCACAGACGCAGACTTATCTCCAACTTATACGCTCAGCTACTATGATATACAACATCTTCCCCTCCAACTTACACAAACAACCTTAAGCTAGACCCAGCTGACTGGGCACAAATCTGGCAGGCAACCATATCCACATCACCGAACATAGTGGCCCCTGAAACCAACTATAAGGTGCTCACCAGGTGGTATCTGGTCCCCGCCAGGATCTCCAAATACCACCCCCAATACCCACATTTGGGGGGGAGTGTCTCATAGCATGCACCTTTTGGTCGGATGTGTTCAGGCTCCTTTCCACCACGTTCAATACTACCTTACCACCAGAACTGGCAGTAGCGCTCCTGAATAGAAAACCACTGGCTCTAACTCACCATCAATTCAAACTCTTACTCTTCATTACCACAGCAGCAAAACAAACTATAGCAAAAGCATGGAAATCCACCTCGCTATGTTCTCTAACAATGAAACAGAGGGTAACGCAAGCAATGATCCATGCCAAAACTGAAGCAGTCATGCTTGATAGTGTCCAAATTTGAGAAGCTTTGGAAACCGTGGATCGATCACTGCCTACTTCCAGGCCTCGATAACTCGCTTTTACTACCTTGACAGTGGAAGTGCACCCCCATCATAATAAAGAACCTGTCGCTACCGGTTCTACTGGCTAAAGGTCCTCTCTAAGGACCCCTCCTCCCCTCTGACATCCCCTTACCCTACACATCTTCTACTTCTGTTCCTCTTTAACCCACCTGGCTCGCTCTTAACTTTCGTTTCTCACCTTCTCTGTGGCCTGACTGGTTCTTAATGTTCTTCCTCTTATAGGGACGCCTGGGACAGAATGGTCCTATGATCATCACACGAGGTATTTCCAAGTGACATTGCTTGAACTCAGCACTGGGGAAAAGCTCATATATTACCTAATATAATAAATATCCTAAATTTTCATAGATTACTACCTTCTCTACCTAAGGCTTGCCTCTTAAGATATATGTTGTATTACTATGCAATCCTAAAGGTTGTACCATGCTAGTTGTTCTACATTTGAGGAACATTGTTGACACTGTTTCACTATTTTTGTAACCATCTCTTTATTACAAATGATATTGATATTGAAATTTTACTGTAATCTGAATCTTCAAATAAAATATTTGAGCAAGAAAAAATAAGACTTCTGTACTTACTGTAAAATCTTACACATTCATGTTATATGCAGATTCCTAATGGAGGTTCAGCCACTGGCAAACAGAAATAAATGTTGATGTCCAGTCTAGCCCCCCTGTAACCCTGTCTATAACCAGCATGCTTCAGTTTCTGATGGGTTGGGACTTGTGTCCCTGAACAGACTTTAGGATTTTATTGTAAGTAAAAATATGCATCTTCTATATCGTTCATTAAGGGATGCAGGAATGTCGAACATTTATCATTTAGACAGGGGTGGGCAACAGCCACCAGCAGATCTAAGACAAAACCAGGAGCTGTCTGCAACAACCAAAAAAACCAACACCCGAATCTAAACCAGAAGAGGTGAATTTCTCTACAATACTGGAGAACTGCTAGCCACCCAAAGAAAGTATCTAAGGATCAACCTGCAACTAACACAAGAATCACTGCCAAAGGGAGTAATTACCTACACTGAATCCACATCAGCAGAAGCTATAAGCTAAACCAACCCCCAACAGGTGAAGCATATAAATACCTGAAGGTGAAGAGCATACCAACGACAAAAAATGGTCAACAAGGAAAGCCCTGAAAGATTTTCCAGCCTTAATAATATCCCTTATTGAGGGATAAGAACTAGACAACACAAGATAGCCAGTACATATTGGTTAGCAACACCGGGATACATTACGAGGAGCAAACTTGTTCACAAGGACACCCACTGGTGTTACGGGAACCTGATGATAGGGGGAAAAAAAACACTGCATGGCCTGGCTACCTGCTCTGGGTCATGAGACTATAAATCCTTTGACCTGTCCCTGGCCAACGGAGCATCCATTGGAAAAATATCACCATCCAGTAGTGTATAGCATACTTGAAAAAATTGCCTCCATCACTAAGCCCCGGTGGGTGGGGCGAAACATGTCAGATGACATGGCGAGTGGAGTGGTGCAAGGCTGAGGCCAACTTATACATGTTAAGCACATAGACTGAATAGGGTTGAGCAGGCACATTTTTTTCAAGTAAACTAGTGTCCTCAATAGGGTTGCAGCATGAGTTGTCTGCTGATAACACAAGGGAACACCAAACCCCCCAGTGATGGTTTCTTCCTGCCATGCAAGATATAACGAACACCAAAGTGCACAAATCTCTATAGCCAGAAAAGAGACTACAGAATGGAGAGCACCTGCAGGCAAAGCGGTGCCTCTAAAGGGAACCATGAGAGTAATATTCTCATCATGCAACTAGGTCCAGTGTGATGCAAGGCTTCAAGTACTCAAAAACCTTACTCAAAAACCTGGGCAGCTGGTGCTAAAGAGGGCTTCATGTGGCCAGAGGTAATTGAGTCTCTGTAGGAGGACAGTCGAATAGAACCGGAGGCCAGAGATCCATTTGGTGCTTCAGAAGTAGCAAGATTTTGGTTCCTCTAGGCTGAATACAGGTAAAGAGAGCCACTTGATTGTGTGAACAGTCCCCACACTTGTAGAAGCTGGGGCACACCTTTATGCCAAAAGTTCATTTGTTGAACTCCAGCTTCGGGACCTATGGTCTGAGTGGTGCTGCATGGACAGGGGGGATGACTAATATACAGTTCACATGTAATGGCACATCTAAGGAAGAGGATGAACTTAAAATATACTTACAATATTAATAACCTTGTCTGCTCACGGACATTACCAAAGACTGGGTTTCCTCCTTTCTGATGCTTTGTCAGGCTCTAACTGCAGCTGTCTTCAGTTGTTCTTTGTTTGTGGGTCTTTCTGCCTTTAGTTTTGCCTTCAGCAAGTGAAATGCATGCTCAATCGGGTTGAGATCAGGTGATTGACTCGGCCATTGCAGAATATTCCACTTCTTTTCCTTCATAAGCTCCTGGGTTGCTTTTGCAGTGTGTTTTGGATCATTGTCCATCTGTACTGTGAAGCGCCATCCAATCAATTTTGCTGCATTTGGCTGAATCTGGGCATAGCGTATATCTCTAAACACTGCAGAATTCATCCGGCTGCTTCTGTCACATCATCAATAAACACCAATGACCCAGTGCCACTGGAAGCCATGAATGCCCATGCTAGCACACTGCCTCCACCATGTTTTACAGATGACATTGTGTACTATGGATCATGAGCTGTTCCAAGCCTACTCCACACTTTTTTCTTCCCATCATTCTGGAACAGATTATTCTTAGTTTCATCCGTCAAAAAAATGCTTTTCCAGAACTGGTCTGGCTTTTTTAGATGTTTTTTGGCAAAGTCTAATCTGGCTTTTCTATTCTTCAGGCTTATGAATGGTTTTCACCTTGTGGAGAACCCTCTGTATTTGCTCTTGTGAAGTCTTCTCTTCATTGCAGACTTTGACAATGATACACCCACCTCCTGGAGAGTGTCCTTTATTTGTCTGGATGCTGTGAATGGGTTTTTCTTTACCATAGAGAGGATCCTGCGATCATCTACCACTGTTGTCTTCCATGGACGTCCAAGCCTTTTTATGTTGCTGAGCACACCAGTGCGTTCTTCTTTCCTCAGAATGCACCAAACTGTTGATTTGGCCACTCCTAATGTTGCTGCTATCTCTATGATGGATTTGTTTCATTTTTGAAGCCTTACAATGGCCTGTTTCACTTGCATAGACAGCTCCTATAAACGCATGATGTAGGTTCACAGCAATAGATTCCAAATGCAAATACCACAGAATCAACACCAGACCTTTTACCTGCTTAATTGATGAAGAAATAACAAAGGAGTAGCTCACACTTGGCCATGAAACAATTACTTTTGATCCCTTGAAAAAGGGGATGACTATTCTTAAGAGCTGTAATTCCTAAACCCTTCCTCCGATTTGGATGTACATACCCTCAAATTAAACCTGAGAGTGTGCATTTTCAGCCCATTATATAACTATAGCTTGAATATGTTTTGGTAAATACCTGAAAAAAACAAACTGTGCCTGTGTCCAAATAATATGTCCTCTTACCATGGTTCCTGCCTACCTCTTACCTTTAACCCATTTATTAATGCAAAAAGTGGCTCTCATTGGGCTTGCTTCCTTGCCCTTGCAGTTCTACCACTTTACAGTGGCTAAACTATGACCCTTGATGTTTAACACAATTTTCTATACTGAGTTATATTTTTTGTCTATGATTGCCACTGTTGTCTTATATAACTTTTCTGTTTATATTGTGACAGCAGCTTATTGTTAAGCAGTGTTCTGATGTGAACCTCTAAATAAAGAATTGAAAAGCGAAAATCCAATTTGTATTCAAATGCTGATTTTAGTCTTGTTTGATAGGTGGTATGTAATGGTACATATGGACATAAGAGTTAGATGATAGGTATGCATTGATGTGGGGGGGAGGGTGGTGGACTGTGGGGATGAGAATATGGGATTCAGTGGTTAAGTGTATATGGGAATGGATGGGTAAAAATGTGCATGTATGCAGATGCACGTCTACAGATGGTAAGTCGGTGTATGCGCATGTGGAGTGGCACATGTGGTTATTGTCTGGATAAAGATGAGAGGGTGCATATCAAGATGGATGCATGTGCAGATATTGTATGTGTATTTATGTGGAAGAGGTAGTGGGATGTGGTGGTCTGTCGAAGTTAAGATGTGTGTTTAGGTGCGAAAGTAAATGCATATATGGTGGTACTGGTATCATTTGATTGTTACAATATGGGCAGGGAGGGTTGGTCACATATACTGTATAGTTATGTTAGTCTTGTGGCTGATTTGATTTGTGGATTTTTAGGGATGTATGGGATCACTGGGTCTGATCTTTGACGACTGATAATGACAATATATTTGAGGTAGGATGTTTGCTTTATCTAAACCCCTATATGGTTTTTGAGGTCTATAAGTATACTTTGTGCATGAAAACATATGTAGACTAGGTACAACACAGTATTATAAATTTGCAGTATAACATAAACATAAGTAACATAAATTCAAACAAAATGCAGCTGTGTAGTGCAGTGTGAAAACTTGTGCTATGCAACCAAATAGTTGTTTTTAGTGCAGTCCTATGCGACAATGTATGGTGAAACCAAAGTCACATACAAAGTGCACAAAAGTGCAAAACGATACAAACGAGAAAAAATGTTCATATATTGCTGGAATCCAATATAGTGACTTCAAAGTGCAGCATATAACATCAGGTGATCAGGTGCTCATCACCATGTTTCCTGTCACCTCATTAAGATAAAAGGCTTACCAGAAAGCCTGCGACCTCCCTTACTGAGGGGGGTCAAACAGCGCTTTACGTGGAATCAAAGATAATAAAAATGCAGCAATAATCCTTTTCCTTGCAAGGATTATTGCTGCATTTTTATATCTGCTTTGGAGTTTGTGTATTAGAACTCCCCTTTTTTAATAAAAGCCTTTGGGAAGACTTTGAACACTATTGGAGCCTTTTCTTTTTTTACATTATCATCTCCTGCCGTCTACACCACTGGGACTCCATTGGATGTCTATGGATCTGTCCAGAGAGGAATGCCAGAGTCTTCCATCGGTGAATCTTTGACTCCACTTAAAGCGCTGTTTGACCCCCCCCTCCTATTCCCCCTTTTTGTTTCTTTCCCTAGCTGCTTCTGTGGGGCGTCTCTGTGCTTGTTCCCCAGTGACTTTGTTGGCACAGGCCACCCTTTTCAGTGGAATTTTAGTGAGAGAAGACTTGAATCCAGTAAAGTAAATGGGACACAGCAAACTTATCTATGGTGTTTAAATAATGACATATAAATGCAGCACATACAGTACGTGTATTGTTTGTACTGAAAGTGTATTTATTTTCCCTGTGACTACTTAGACTAGACTACTTAGTCCTACTGAGGAAGTGGGTACGGCCCATGAAATGTGTTGAGGTGGACGAGGACCCCATATACTGTATACTGTATATTTCTATCATACACAGATGAATGGAATATGATATGATACGATACATGTAAGACTGGTAACATAGAGGTGTCCCATATGAATTCAGGGTTTTTCAGATGGACAAGATACATTTTATTTAAATGTCTATGTATGTTTTTAATTGATTTTTGATAATGAACTTTGTAAAAACATTTTAGAGTTTGTTATTCATAAGCACCGTAAGAATCTTTATCAATGTATATAGGATGTGGCGCTTTAACATTGGCCCCGCTGCCTTTTTAAAGTGGAGTGGAAGTTAGGTTCAGAAAATCTGTGACTACGCACTGCTAAGGCAGAAGAGGTAGAGGGACGGGGCTTCTCTGACCCTAGACTGGATCTCCTGCATTGTGGTACAATCCTACTGTGGCTGCCCAAGAGGTTGGCAATTGACAATGTCAGGAACTGGTCCAAGGATAACATGTCCCTCAAAGCCAGGGTGCCCTACGCATTTTGTACAGACATTGGTCTTATGCCAGTAGTTTGTAATAAGCCATCAAAGAAGAAGGCTTTAGATGTCTGCTTCAATTATTCCATAATGTGGGGGACCTACCCAGTGATGGAAAGATTCTCTATAAGGAGCTAAATTCATTTTGATGTGGTTAAACAGAAGAATCATCACCAACACAGAACGGGGGCCAAACCAGTTGACTCAAACTGGGATCTAAAGAGCAAATTGAACTACTTATTAGTGAAGTCCATAGGCATGCGCACAGGGTGTGCCGGGTGTGCCCAGGCACACCCTAATCACCCTGTGCACATTAGTGTTATCGCTCCGTGTAGCAGCAGAAACAGGGAAAGATCTCCCTCTTACCGGCTCTGCCATAAGAGAAGTGTTTTTGCTCTTCTCTTTCATTGTCCCGGCAGAGAGATCAATGTGCCGGGGTCATATATATGTAGACACCCGCACACGCATGTGTGTTTGAGCTTAAGGGTGCACACCCTAATGCAATAGGCTGCGCACGCCTATGGTGAAGTCCCAACGGTAAGTATATCGTCTACCCTTCTCGTGGTTTCTCTGTTAACATGCATCCACATTGGTTTTTTTTGACTGAAGAAAAAAATAGAAGCGAGCAAAAATAGTTAGACATTTTCTCATTAGAGCTGAGGAAATAGGTGTACAACCTCCAAAGACACTAGCAAAAAAAATGACAATAAGGGGTGGGGTTACATGGGAGATTTTTTTCTGTTTGCTGTCCATAGCTCCTGGAGAAATTAAAAAACGTCTAAGAATTTCAATGTTCTTGTGATCCTCAATGAACGATAAAGAAATAGTGAATAAAAGGATATAGACTTGAAACTGGCATGACTTGAAACTGTGGATGTGGATGTGCAATGACATATGCAATGACAGCTAACATTACTAAAAAGCAAAGATGTACTAGTGTGCAACGTCGCAAAGGCTGTGAGGGGAAACTATGATCTTAAGGCAATGAACAAAAAAACAATATTCAATAACAAAAGAATTCAGCCTTATTAGGTAAATAAACTGACATATGCGGGCATACTAACAGACTAGCACTGTGAAAATAAAGTACAGAGAAGACTCTACATATACAGTATATGACAAACATACCAAAAGCAAACCTTTTTTTTCATAGCTCTTACTATAAATGTAGAATTCTTTAGATTACCTCAATCATATCTATCCATTCCCTCACATTCAAAAAGCTCTTCTCACAAGTCACATCGTACAGAAGGAGGACTCCGTCTGCCCTTCTAAAATAAGACTTTGCAATGCTCCTAAATCTAGAACACAAAAAAAACACATCAGTTAATTTTATATCTCCCTTCATTCATTTTTTAATTATTTCTCTTTAATCAGTGAAAGAAAATGTTATTTTCAAAAACTGCTGTTGGACTTCCCCTGCACATTACTGAACTACCACATGTTTCCTAACTTTTGGGTATGCACATTAGATGACTGCTATGAGTGAAATAATTAAATGATATACAATGCTGTCAAAAAGTATTTGCCCCCTTTCTGATTTTTTTTTTTTTGCATATTTGTCACACTTAAATGACTCAGATCAAACAAATGTTATCATTACACAAAGATAACTTGAGTAAATACAACATGCAGTTTTTAAACAATGTTTCATTTATTAAGGCAAAAAAGCTGTCCAAACTTGCCTGGCTTTATGTGAAAAAGCAATTGCCCCCTAAACCTAATAACTGGTTGTGCCACTCTTGGCGGCAACAGCTGCAATCAAGCATTTGCGATAACTGGCAACAAATCTTTTACATTGCTGTCAGGCAATTTTGGCCCACTTTTCTTTGCAGAGTTGTTTAAATTCCAGCATGAACGGCCTGCGTAAGGTCATGATACAGCATCTCAATTGGATTTAAGTCTGGGCTTTGACTAGACCACTCCAAAACCTAAATTTTGCTCTGTTTGAAACATTTGGAGGTGAACTTGCTGTTGTGTTTCGGATCATTGTCCTGCTGCATAACCCAAGTGCACTTGAGCTTGAGGTCACAAACTGATGGCCGTACATTCTCCTTTAGGATTTTCTGGTAGAGCTCAGAATTCATGGTTCCATCAATTATGATAAGTCGTCCAGGTCCTGAAGCTGCAAAGCAGCCCCAGACCATCACGCTACTACCACCATGTCTGACTTTCGGTATGATGTTCTGCTGTATTTAAAAAGTTACATTTTTGTCTCATCAGTCCACAGAATATTTGCCTAAAAGTCTTGGGGATAAATCAAGATGTTTTTTGGTAAATGTAAGATGAGCCTTTGTGTTCTTTTTGGTCAGCAGTGGATTTGGCACTGGAACTCTCCCACAGATGCCATTTTTGCCCAGTCTCTTTCTTTTTGTTGAATCATGAACACTGATCTTGCCTGAGGCAAGGGAGGTCTGCAGTTCTTTAGATGTTTTTTTGGGTTCTTTTTTGACCTCCTGGATGAGTTGGCGTCATGCTCTTGGAGTAATTTTTGTAGGCCGGCCACTCCTGGGAAGGTTCACCGCAGTTCCAAGTTATCTTTATTTGTGTATAATGGCTCTCCCTGTGGTTCACTGGAGTTTCAAAGCCTTTGAAATGGCTGTGAAACCTTTACTAGACCGATGTACATTACTTTGTTTCTGATCTGTTCTTGATTTTTTTTTTTAGATTGTGGCATGATGTGTGGCTTTTTGTGATCTGTTAGCGTGCTTCACTTTGTCAGACAGCTTCTATTTATGTGATTTCTTGATTCAACAGGTCTGGCAGTGATCAGGCCTGGGTGTGACAAGTGAAATTTAACTCAGCTTTACAAAAATTTGTGGTTAATCACAGTTCATGCATGATTCAGCATGGGAGGGGGCAATTACTTTTTCACATAGGGCAAGGCAGGTTTGAACAGATTTTTTCCCTTAATAAATGAAATAATAATTGAAAAACTGCATCTTGGATTTACTTGGGTTATGTTTGTGTAATATTAAAATTTGTTTGATGATCTGAATAATTTAAGTGTGAGAAATATGCCAAAAAAATAAAAAATCTAAAAAGGGGCAAATACTTTTTCACAGCCCTACATATGACATGATCTTTGCTAACATCTATGATGATTATGGTAAGGTATGCTAATGGGGTGGATATGTCAGTTTCTGACTTTAGGTCATACTGTTTTGGCATTGTGTATATCTATGTAGCACCCCCTAGCTAGTATGCTAGATTTTTTTGTTGTTATTGTAGGTAAAATATTCTGGCTTGGCTGTTTTCTCTATCTGGGTCAGGGTGAATGACTCACAGGCAGCATCTCTGATATCTCTCCCTACTTCTAAAAACTTAGAGAAGATTCTAGAACAATGGGAGTGGAGGAGCTGCCTGGAGTATTCATGAGGGCCCTGACCAATCCCCAACAGATGAGTTGGTAGGGGGCAGACCCCCTCAAAAACTCAGGATCAGCCCAGCTGGGACAGTGAGATCTGGGTGGAAGATGGAGATGGAGTGTTAGAAGGCTGTCAGAGACCCTTGAGGGTAGCCCCCTAGTCGGGGGGGGTGACCTCAGGTCTGGGAGCTTGGGTTCGGGAGGGACCCTCTTTATGACACACAGAGGTGTCCTGACCAGTGGCATGGGAGCAGGTGTGAGGACAGCAGGAGGAGAACACTGCCAGGCAAATCACCAGGGAGGTAGACAGTCAGGTGGGCTGGTGAATGTTACAGTGGGGGGGAGGGGAATGATAGGCAGCCTGAGAGAACTGGGTGAGAGCAGTCTGAGATGGATATAGAGTCAGTCTGGGAGGACTGTGGAAGTTTAGCCAAAAGGGCTGGAGAAAGGGGCAGCTGCAGCCAGGTGGGCTGGCAGTGCCTGAAGAGATGGTGCTGAGATCAGTAGCCACAGAAGGACAGCTTGGCACTAAGACTATGCTACACTACCAAAGGGGCCTGCAGTCCCTGCCTGTAAAGGGCATTTGCTACTAAACTGACTGAGCCTTGTTGTCAGATAACGTTACAGTGTGCCAGCTGGTCCTGGGAGTTGTAGTGCTTTGAACAAGTGTTGTGCTGGAGGGAGCTGAGGAGTGTAAATAGCAGTGATGGCTGGTGTTTTTTTCAGGGGGGGCGGCAAACAATCATACCCCCCCACCCCCGGTGGCGGCGCCTCGAGCCCACCCTTTTTTGAAGCCTATTAGAGCCCCTTGGCTCTAATCACGTGATTCAAAAAACCACCCCCCCCCCATTGGAATCCATAGTCTGGCACTCTGTATGTAGATCAGGGGTCGGGACGCATGGATGGGGGTCGGCGCCCATACGTCCCTAATGGACGTGCTGCCACTGGTAAATAGTGTGTACAGGAGAAGTTTGTCCCTGAAAAGTTCTGCTAAAGTCAAGTGGGCATCCCATATTACGCTTTTCCCCATCAAAGTTAAACCCCCTAATAAAAATACAAAACAAAGCACTGGACAATTCCTTGATGTGAAAGTGAGGTGTGCCTGGCTGTGCAGGGTGGATGATCCCTTTGCACTTATGGCTCCTTAGGGGGCTGCACATCTATTATAATGATTCTAGTATGATCACGAAGGACAAAAGGCCAGATTTCATACCTTTCCTGACCTGCTGTATCCCAAAGCTGCAGTAATGTTGGCTCTCCATCTACTACGAGGGTCTTCATTTGAAAATCCACTCCTTTTTCCAACACAAAAATTGTGGTTAATCTCTATTTATACAACAATATTACAACTTAAAGTATGTTTCCTTAAATCATAACAGTTCTAAAATATTAACTTGAAATATTGTATAATAGTCAGTAAATTAATGGATGAGCCAGGCACGCTGCTGTATAACATGCAGTAAAAAAAAAAAAATCTAAAAAGATAAATAAAGGTAAAACGTGTAAATATTTATAAGCTCTGATGTTTAAAGTACAAATTATGTGAAGGCTGCAGATAAATATTTTAAGGTTTAAAAAGAAACTAAAAAATAATTACTGCAAATGAAAAGGATAGATGAAAAGCAGTATTCACAGTATAACATCCAACCACCAGCTTAACAACAATCCAGCTTGAGGCTCCGTGCACACTAGCGTTTTTTTAAGCTCCTAGAAGCTGTAATTAGCATTCTTTCTGTTCCTAGATGCTAAATAGTGTTATCCTCTGTGTCTATGCACACTACTTTAGGCTATTAGCGTTTTTTCGAGCTTCAGCATCTAGGAACAGAAAAAAAATTGTTTTTGTAGAGGTTATTTAAATGTTTTTCCAGCAGAAAAAAAAAAACGCTAAATGCTCCTACCCACTTCTAAACGCTACCAAAGCGCTCTTAACAGCTTTTTTTCAAGCGTTTTTTCTTTTTCTTCATGTACTATAAACATGTGCATAAAACGCTAATGCTCCTAAATGTTCCTAAAAGCTTTGAAAAGCTACTAAAACACTACTACAAGCTGGCACAAAAACGATATCAGCATTTTTCTTCAGCGTTTTTAGAGCTTATAAAAAATGCTAGTGTGCATAAAGCCTGAAAATAGTTAGTTTATAACTGCAGTAATGCATTATGCCACCATAACCTTACTACCCTTAAAACAGTCATCTAAACTTTAGTTCTTTAGTTTTAATATAACAATGGAAATACATCATGGTTTTGACATACCCAAAGTAGCACTTGTGTTGCCTCGAAATTCATTTTTACAAAGTCTCATGAGAAAACTAGACTTTCCAACAGCAGCGTCTCCAGCAAGGACTATCTTGTATGCTTTCTCTGCACTTGGAAACTTGCTCATTCGATCCTCTGCATCTACCTAAAAAAAAAAAATTTTTATTAGATGTCAGAATTATTTTTTATATAACCAAACATAAAAAAATTGAATAAATCAGGCAGAATTATGTGGGGTGGGGGTGCAACAGGCCCACATTTATTCATTTTCTATAGGTGGAATGGAAGAAGACACCTCTGCCTTGTATGTTTTTTGGTTTAGCAACAAGCGGGCCCCAATGGGTTCAAGCATAGGCAGAGGTCTCATTGCCCATTATTCTTGTTGAAATATGGGTAACATTAAAGTATATCAAAATATATTTTTTCTTGAGTAAACCTAGCAAGAAACATCACATATGAATATGAAAACTTGATATACTGTAGGTCTCTAAATCTTACTGAACCCTTATCAAATGTAGAGCAGAATGAAACTGAACAAAAATTGGGCAAAGCAAAACCTATCATATGTTTCATAAAATAACTTTTTTGGAAGAGAGATAGATAGATAGATAGATAGATAGATAGATAGATAGATAGATAGATAGATAGATAGATAGATAGATAGATAGATAGATAGATAGATAGATAGATAGAGAGACCTATCTGTACTGGATTGGAGACAAACGCTTGGCTTATTGGGTTGCAGAAACCATGGCTTGTGAGTTCAATTTCTTTCCAACAAGACCTAATATGGTAATGTTGTCAGACATAAATATCTCAGACCTGAGAGTGAGATCTATATGACTTAACACTATTTGATATGATGACAAGCTTTAACTTCAGGCCTGTATTTGTAGTGTTAAAAAAGGTAATTTTTCGTGTTTCCAAGTAAACATAAAAAGTTAAAAATATATTCTGCTTACTCGTGTTGCATGCGCAGGCAGTGCTGAGATGCACTTTCTCGATGATGCTCCTGAACTGCTCCTGCTGACAGGTTGTGAAGGTTTCCAGTCAAGAAATGATCCAGCAGATTCTGGGGCATATGACTCCTCATCTCGGATTTCTGGGACCTACAACCAAGGAATAAGCATCATATTAAAAAAAATGTTTTACGCAACTGCAACCTTTGTGTTGCTCCTGGTTACAGCTGGCATAACTAGGTTAGTTTTTGCTTGGATGTTGGCTGAAAACTGGGTAACCTCTCAAAAACTGATGCAGAAAATGTAAAATGTTATTGCAGTCATAACTATAGAGTATTACTCGAACATTTTAACATTTCATTGGCATCAGATATAGTCAATGAGCTTAAAGGTATTCAGAGTATTCACATTAACCCATAAAACTGGTTGGTGTTTCTCTCCCCAGTGCCCATTTTACTGATAACCTTTAAGGAAAATATTATTAACAGTACAGAAGTGCAAAAAGATAAATCAGATTTGCATGTTCCCAGGGCCAGGTGTCCTAGGCCATTTAAATGTAGAACATAGACGTTAAAGATTCATTACTTAAGGGCTGCTACAAAGAATCCCTAGTCTGTTACAGATCAGAACATGCACTAAGGCATTGCCTCAATAAGATAAATACTGGCTAACGAGTGATGCTTTGATTTTTTTTTTTGGGGGGGGAGTGTTAACTAGGTTAAAGATGTTAGGTTTGAGGTAGCAGGTTAGGGAATTACATTTAAAGTGGTTGTAAACCTCAGACATGAATTGTGAACAATCTATATCCAGAGCACCAAGTCATATCTGTCTGCTGCTTCATTCCTCTGCTATCTGCAAGAGTCACTTCTGACAAGTTTTCCTGACATCGAAAAAAGGGGAGGGAGCCCCAGCATACAGCCTGTGATTGACAGCCTCAGCTATTTTCCTGTGTGCTGTGTGAAGCCCTAAAATCAGGGCTCAGAACTCCCCTCACTGAGCTCTGCAGAGTGTAATTTCAGCTCCCTGCCACCTGCTTTTCAGAGCTAAGAAATCCTGTGTAAATTCTGCACTTTAAACAGATATAGAAAAAAGAGGGCTGCAGATACACAGGTAAAACTTATGTAGGGAGATTTGTTTCTACTCTGTGTATCACCTGAGGCTGTTCACTTCACTGGGTATATGTGAAGGTTTACAACCACTTGAAAGGATAGTTTAAATGTGAAGGTTAGGGGGAGGGTAAGATTAATTGCTAGTATTAGATTAATTGTTAATGGTTAATGTTCTCTCAAGAGATAACCTAGTCAGAAGCCTAGGGCCCAGTAGAAGGGTGTCTAATGACAGTTGCTGTCTAATGATGCTGTGCATGCAATTATAGAAAAAATGTTTGGGGTGAAGTTGGGCCACTGTTAGCCCAAAAGTTCCTGATACAATATTTTTAAATTAAGTCCAATTCAACTATTAAGATGCAAAATGGCCTTTTCATTTTTTGAGCACCCTTACCAAAGTTTATTGTATGTAATTTTTTAATTTGTAATTCTCAATCTTTGTGAAACTACAAGTGCAAGCATGCATTGCCAACGTATGGCAGGCCAAGCTGGAAACAAGATCGTGATACTCACATCTGTATCTGAAGCATCCCCACCATAACTCTCAGGTTGAAACCTTGACCTGTAGAAGTTCCTTGGTGTCCGGTACTCAACTTCAGAATCATACTCATTGGAGTCTCTCAGAGTGGATAGACCACTGTCTATACAGCTCTCAGGAAGGCTGTCAACCTCACAGTTCATTCTCTGCATAGGATCACACACTGCTAAAGAATCATAGTCCTCATCTAAGTAGGATGGAGACCTAGAGACCAAAAGTTGTACACTGTAATATAAGTGAAAATCACTTAAGAATATCATTAGACATAAAGCGTTTGTTACCCCAACACTTGACATTCCTGATATGTGCCTGCTGTACCATGTACTTGTATGACAACCTATCCTATTCTCTTTGTATTGCTTCCTTTATGTGAAATAACTGGTGTTCCTGCTAGTCCCCTTGCTTTCCTATTAAAAACTGACCACACTAAGCAGGAGAGCACATCGTGGTCAGTTCTCTAGCTATGCTGGGAATTCAGTGTACTCCACTCCAATGATCAGACTTTTACTGGGAAGCTCAGTGTGCTGCTGCTTCTCCTCCCCCCTCCAGCTCTTATGCAGCTGAGAACAGAGGAAATGTGATCACTTACAAAAAAGGAAAAAAAGGGTATTTATAATTTTTTTTATATATTTACAAAAATGTTTTGTCTTTCATTTCTATTTTAAACTGAATGGGTTGTTTTACAAGGTGAGCGTTTAAAATCACTTTAACCAGTTAAGGACCAGCCGCGGCAGTTATACTATGGCAGGTTGGCTCCCCTGGGTGAATCGCTGTAGCTGTACGTCGGCCTCTTTAAGACCACTAGGGGGCCCGCGGAAGGACGACTGAGCCGATGCGAGTGCCCGGCGGCCGCAATGTCCACTGGGCGCTCCTGAGAGAGACAGAACAGAGATCTGTCAATGTAAACAGACAAATCTCCATTCTGTCAGGAGAGATGAGACAGATCTGCTGTTCATACTAAGGTGTCCGTTTATGAAGCAGTGAAATCTATTCACTGCTTAGTTCTCCGGCATTCACAGTGAAGATCTTTCTCCTCTGTGTGCCAGTTTATGAAGCTTTGTAGATCGCTTCACCTTCGGAGGAGTGAAGAGATCTACAAATGCTTCAAACAGTGGAGAACGGCCCCTGATACTGGAATCTCGTGAGACTTTACGAGATTACAGCACCAGAAATACAGAGATGTCAGTTTATTAAGCGGTGATAAATTATCACCGCTCAATACACGGACGATTAATGTTAATAAAATAATGAGTCCCCCTACATTATATACATATGTATACACACACACACACACATTATATATACATGTATATACACACACATTATATATATATACATATACACATTATATGTATATATGTATATATATGTATACACATAAATATGACAGGGGGACATGCTTACAGTGTTGGGGGGTCTGAACGAGGCATAAGGAAGTTAAAAATCTTCCTCCTTCCCCCTCAGATCCCCCCAGATTTCCTCTTCACTCCCCGATTCACCACCTCTGAGCTGGTGAACCTAGGAGTGTGAATTCTGACTCAGATCGCCAGTGAAGCGGTGAGATCACCGCTTCATAAACTGGCCATTACTGTCATTCAATGAGGATTCTCTGTGTGTAGAGATAATCGGCAGGAGAACAAGTTCAAACATGTTCTCCCCCGATTATCACTGTTTCATAAACTGTATGGACTGTGATCAGCGGTGATCCTCGGGATCACCGCTGATCACTGCTTCATAAACGGACACCATAGTATGAACAGCGATCGGTCTCCTCCTCCAGGCAGTCCCATCCCCCCACAGTTAGAATCACTTCCTAGGACACACATTTAACCCCTTGATCGCCCCCTAGTGTTAACCCATTTCCTGCCAATGACATTTATACAGTAATCAGTGGCTATTTTAGCTCTGATCACTGTATAAATGTCAATGGTCCCAAAAAAGTGTCAAACGTGTCCGATCTGTCCACCACAATGTCGCAGTCCTGCTAAAAATCGCTGATCACCGCCATTACCAGTAAAAAAAACAGCAGCCCCACAGTGGGCTACAACTGCTACTTAAAACACACCAATCATTGATTTTAACAGCAAAATTAATGATTCGCTTGTGTATAGATTTGCAGAACACTTTATGAATCAAACCTCCGCAAATTCACTTATCCCTACTTCTGTTTATAGCAGCCCCCAAGTCACAGACTTTAACTTGTTAATCATTGTTTTGTATGATTAACTACATGACAGACTCTCTCCTCTACTTGTATTTCCAGAGATGCCCTTCTAGGACCAGCTAGGATCCTCACCTATTAGTGCACACACACATTTGTTTGGATGCTTCACTCTTCTTTATAGAGTAGTAAAATAAACCTGCACACAGGCAGAGTTGGAATATCTCTGTATGCAATATGGGACACCTCCAGTACATAAACTGTCCAAATTTGCCAACCATTATCTAAATTGAGGGGAACATCTGCTTTTTACAGTCTAAGGCCAATACCAGGAATTTTCGACTACAGTAATTATGTAGCAATAGACAAGAGTACATCTAAATATAGAGCACCATTTTACAGAGAAAACAAAGGACTTCATGTATGAATCAGTGTGAAGAAGCAGTGTGTACAGCCCACAGGAAGCAATCCGTTTTTCCCTTTAATGTTTTAATGGTAAAACTTCCTTGATTAATATTGACAACAACAGCAGTTCTTCTCCAAGACACTTCAATACATGCATCTCTGCTTGCATATACTTTAAGCATTTTGCTTTGAAATGTATATCTTACAAATTAAATTGACAGAAGATATCACTTTGGATTTTAATTATTTGCCCAAGAAAAGACCTAGCATGCACTCTCCTCACCATCATTAACACAGGGGTGTCCAACCTTGTGACCTTCCTGGGCCACATTGGAAGAAGAGGAATTGTCTTGGGCCACACACAAAATACACTAACAACAAGGATAGCTCATAAACAGAAAAAAGTCAAGCAGATCAAAAAGTTAACGATCCCTGATATAGATAACGTACCTATCTGAGCAATAGAACATCACTTTTATTGTAATATTTTTTATTATAAAATAAAAGAGGGTGACATACAGCCAGACACGCATGGCTGTATTAAGGGGGGTGCTGGGAGGGCTGTGTCCCCCCCAGATTTATGTTGCTCCCCCCTCCAAACCCCCCTACCCACAACCTCCCCACACAGCAAATAGTGTGCTGGGGGCCCTGGAGGGGGCAAGGGCACATCTGAAATCTGGCATGGAGCAGCCCACCAGCACTTTCCTAGACACAGCCATGCAGCATTTACTTGCCTGGTGCTGTCGGGAGTCCCTGTATTCACTGTTGCTGGTGCTATTACAAAAATAGCAGCCTGGTCATCCCTCCAGCTGTGCCTGAATTGTCATAGCAGCTGCTATGCTTGCACGGCATCCACGGCATCCCTCTTTACATGCCTAGCTTGTCCCTGCCGGCTGCCGTAGCTTCTATGCTTGCATGGCATCCCTCCAGACATGCCCCGGCTGCATGCTGAACTCTCTTGGGTTGCCTGCGGGTTGGACACCCCTGATTTACCATGATGTAAAGACATACACGCATACACTCTCTTTTCCATCACTGAACATGATGTAAGCAATTTACTATACCGATCATATGGAGAATTAGATCTGTTTAACTTGGGGCTGTTTCTGGAAATGGTACTTCCTGGTGAAGTGTTTGCGCGCTGAAAATAAAGAAAATGTTATCCAATTATTTTACTGTTTGTGGAAAGACTCCTGTTGCTCATAGCTGATTGTCCATTGTTGAATGTTGGCAGCCTAAGACCCATCTATACCTTTATATTGAAAAGCACTGGGCAAACTGTTGGCGCTATATAAATCCTGTATAATAATAATAATAATCTAGAACCTCTGCTTAGAAGCGACTGTAACCTCCCTTTCTAACCCTCCCATTCTACATTCTTCAGAATTACATGTATACTACAGTTCCTTTTACTTCTTATTTAGGGTAATGGTAGCATTTGCACCTCTGCGTCAGCTATGGGTGATTTTTTACATTCTGCTATAGCTAAAATATGTAGCAGTCTATCTCGTTCTGCCTTTTAGGAGTAAGGGATAAAGAGAAATTGATTTCTGACACTTTATTTTGGCAACACTATTTTTTTTTCAGATTATCTCAGTAAAAATGACACTAATCCCCACAAGGGAGTCAATAATTTTATACATTTTTAGGTAATTGGTGATGTTCTTAGATGTAAAAGTAGATACTATGCACACTTATTATTGTGTGCTTATGTATTACCATTAAAAAGAGGAGTTCTAACCATACAATAAATCAAGGTAATTAATTATTTTTTCTGAGGCTTTCACCTTTTTTCCAATCCCGTGAAAGACGGGGAACAGTGTTCTTCACTTTGTGGCTGTGCCCCAAAATTAAGAGTATATATCCAGTGACTAATGTGATCATCCTCAATGTGAAATCCTCATAATGTTCTTATAAATTAACCCATCCCTTGAATCCCACAAAAGCTTTGGAAATTAATTATCCCCGTCTTCTTTGCAGCCTAGGTTTCCATTATTAGAACATGGATGTCCTCAACAATGTAACAGTAACAACAATGTAACAGTCCTCAACAGTAAAAAAGGGAGGACAGACTATATTGGCCCATAAAGAATGAGGAAGGACATCTGGTTACAAAGGATGGGGATATGGCGAAGGTATTGAATTTATTCTTCTCCTAAGTCTTCACGAGGGAATCGGGGGGCTTCAGTAACCAAAACTGCAGTGTTTATCCTTGTGACACATCACAGGAAGCACCTCCATGGTTAACAGAGGAGATAATTAAAATTAGACTTGAGAAACTTAACAGTAACAAATCACCGAGACCAGATGGCTTGCACCGAGGGTACTTAGGGAACTCAGTCAAGTAATTGCCAGAACATTGTTCCTAATTTTTACTGACAGTCTACTGACTGGAATGGTACCAGCTGATTGGAGAAAAGCCAATGTACCACCAATATTTAAAAGGGCCCAAAATACATCCCTGGGAATTACAGAGCAGTTAGCCTAACATCAATAGTATGTAAACCCTTGCATGGGATGATAAGGGACTATATACAAGATTTTAGTAATAAGAACTGTATCATTAGCAGTAATCAGCATGGATTCATGAAGAATCGTTCTTGCCAAACCAATCTATTAACCCTCTATGAGGAGGTGAGTTGCCATCTAGATAAAGGAAGGCTCGTAGACGTGGTGTATCTGGATTTTGCAAAAGCATTTGACACAGTTCCCCATAAACGTTTACTGTACAAAATAAGGTCCGTTGGCATGGACCATAGGGTGACAAGGCTACAAGGGCGAGTTCAGAGGGTGGTGATAAATGGGAAGTACTCGGAAGGGTCAGGGGTGGGTAGTGGGGTCCCCCAGGGTTCTGTGCTGGGACCAATCCTATTTCATTTGTTCATAAACGACCTGGAGGATGGAGTAGACAGTTCAATCTCTGTATTTGCGGACGATACTAAGCTAAGCAGGGCAATAAAAAGATCTAAACAAATTTATGGGTGGGCAACTACATGGTAAATGAGGTTTAATGTAGAAAAATGTAAAATAATGCATTTGGGTGGCAAAAATATGAATGCAATCTATACACTGGGGGAAGAACCTCTGGGGGAATCTAGGATGGAAAAGGACCTGGGGGGCCTAGTAGATGATAGGCTCAGCAATGGCATGCAATGCCAAGCTGCTGCTAACAAAGCAAACAGAATATTGGCATGCATTAAAAAGGGAATCAACTCCAGAGATAAAACGATAATTCTCCAGCTCTACAAGACTCTGGTCCGGCTGCACCTACAGTATGCTGTCCAGTTCTGGGCACCAGTCCGCAGGAAGGATGTACTGGAAATGGAGCAAGTATAAAGAAGGGCAACAAAGCTAGTAAAGGGTCTGGAGGATATTAGTTATGAGGAAAGGTTGCGAGCATTGAACTTATCCTCTCTGGAGAAGAGACGCTTGAGAGGGGATATGATTTCAATATACAAATACTGTACTGGTGACCCCACAATAGGGATAAAACTTTTTCACAGAAGGGAGTTTAACAAGGCACCTGAACGACCGCAACATACAGAGATATACAATGTAATACTGACATATAATCACACACATGGCTTGGACCTGATGAACGTGTCTTTTTTCAACCTCACCTACTATGTAACTATATAACTATGTATTTAAAATAAGCTAAAGTGTATTGAACAAGGATCATTTTATTGTTCTTGGAAAATAGAAAACATTCTAAAGGATATACAGGCATATTTTGAGCAGACCTGGGACCCATGAACAAAAGCAAAATATCTAATATAAGGTCTGCGCTGTGATAAAGGAAGCTGCTAGCAAAAAGGTTGAAAAAAAAAACATAAAAAGTGGCTGTTATTGTATATCAATGGAACACTGAATGCAGATATTTATACTGTAAAGATTGTTCCATATACTGTAGTTGTGGTTTTCCTAGATCCTGGGAGAAAATGATGAGTCTGATGAAGATGTGGCTGCCCTGAGAAACTCATCACCGTTTTTGTCCTTGCAGGAAGCATATCATTACTGGCACTAGAAGAGCAGCACCTAGTGCCTGGAACATCTACGTACCAGTGATCTGTTGTACTTGATCAAACTGTTCTCCAGCACACTCCGCAGTCCATCATTACTGTCATGCAGCTTTCTATTAGCTGTTCTGTAATCGAAAAAATGTAATGTCAGCCAAAGAAGTCGTACGGGGATTCAACAGAAAGTTTCAAACTAAAGTTAGAGTAATAACAAGAATCAGACCAAAAGTGACTGTACAACCAGGTCATAACCTTCACTGAGATATTTTTGACAGTATTAATGAATTTGTGCTAAACTTTACTGAAAACTATACATTGAATAACAGCAATACATTTTTTTTTTTTTATAATTCATTTTTTTTTAGTTTCTGCAGTCTTACAGACAATTATAGCCCCCAATTTACAAGGGTGGGTTTCCAAACACAGTTTAATTACCGTAATACAATGACATGCAATAGATATACTGACGTATGACCAGTCAATTTCAGAGATATCTAAAATATTCAGAAAAAAACATATATGAACAGTCAGGTGCCGCCCCTTGCTGCTTATGAACCAGGTGAAGATTGGAAACATCTAAATGACTGTTACAAAAAAAAGAAACAGTAGCTGACTCATAGATCTGGCATATTGTTTACAAAAGGTGGGGAAGTTCTCCTTCCTATCACCGAAGCTGGGAGTAGCAATTAATTTTGTCAGGCTGAATAAGTAAAACTAAAACATTCTTGTTGTGACAAATGAATACAATACTGTCTTCCATACAGGACTCTGATAACGTCTTTGTGACGAAATGCGTAAGAAAGCTATTGCATCACATTCGGTTTGGTCCGTGGAACGCACCGCGACCCGAACTTTGTTTCTGATTAGATTCAAACACTTGTAACCTGCTGGATTCTCGTAAGTGTTTTACTTGTTGCACAAATAAATATATTAATACAGAGTCATATTGTGGGTTGAATTATTATCTTTCTATGACACTACAGTAACGGAGGAGAGTAAAGGAGGGGATTTCCATTGCAGTCACTTTACTGTGGAGGCTTGTAACCCCGTGAAAGGGGATTGCTATCTGGTGAGTGCAGCATAATGCCCCGTACACACGGTCGGACTTTGTTCGGACATTCCGACAACAAAATCCTAGGATTTATTCCGACGGATGTTGGCTCAAACTTGTCTTGCATACACATGGTCACACAAAGTTGTTGGAAAATCTGATCGTTCTGAACGCGGTGACGTAAAACACGTACGTCGGGACTATAAACGGGGCAGTGGCCAATAGCTTTCATCTCTTTATTTATTCTGAGCATGCGTGGCACTTTGTCCGTCGTATTTGTGTACACACGATCTGAATTTCCGACAACGGATTTTGTTGTCGGAAAATTTTATAGCCTGCTCTCAAACTTTGTGTGTCGGAAAATCCGATGGAAAATGTGTGATGAAGCCTACACACGGTCGGAATTTCCGACAACAAGATCCTATCACACATTTTCCGTCGGAAAATCCGACAGTGTGTACGGGGCATAAGAGGGGGGGGCACAAGTGTGACACCAAGCCACTGCCCGAATGTGTGCACTTTTTTTTAGCAGGACTTATGTCACTCAGCGCATATAATTTCTAACGTTTGATATGAACTGATGGACTTTTTCATTGAATTTGTGCACATGAAGCATCACATAAGCATATTTGTTATGCATACAGCATTTTGTTTTTATTGATTTTATGCACTTTAGCACTTATTTGGATAAGAATTCTGGATTTTTAAAATTTCAGTTCAATTTTACAGTATGCATATGATATATTAATTAATGCACAATTGTTACATTATAGCACTTTGATTGATTTCATGCACTTTAGCACTTTGTTATTATGGATTTTGTATGTACACATAGCACTTTACTGATTTCTTGTTGCTGATTATTTTCAAGTTTTTTGGATATACTGTGATACACCAGATTATACCTTACACTAGCAGCACCAATTCCACTTACCCCCAATAATTTAATTTTATTTAGTTTACCATCAACCTGCTGGTGGCTGGCTTTAGTGGAGGCAGCAGCTATTAATAGTTATTCTAGCATCTAGTCCATAGCGCAGAATTTTATTTATTTTATTTTCTCTTTTTTACCTCTGTCTTTTGAAATGTATACATACTGTATAATAAATAGTTAACTGTAAGTAAAAATTTGCATGGGCACTCTAATGAAGTGCATATTGTTTTGATGTAAAATTCAATACAATTTGTAAAAAAGTTTGTTATGCTTTTACTAAATGCGTTTTTTGGATAAATGTAATGGTAAAACATTTCCACATTTAACAAGCACTTTTCACCCTACTAATGAGGCATACATGCCAAACTGAACCAGAGCATATTACACAACTATAGATGGATATTCTGGGACGACTGCATTTCTGTACTGTAAAAAGGAAATAGAAATGAGATAGCTCTTAGGGGACCAAGACATTTAACATTCAAAATCAGTGCTTTAATTTTGCCCTTCCCAGGGAGGAAACAAGGTTGCGTAACAGAACTTGGGAGTAAAGCATAGTATAATATAATGTCTTTGGAGGAGAATCACTTATCTTTTATTGGCTGAATCTTTAAAGACAGTGCATATTAAAAATGAAAAGTCATCAGCTACAAATACTGTAGCTGCTAACTTTGAATAGTAGGACACTTACCTGTCCAGGGACCCCGCAATGTCGGCACCTCAGCTGATTTTTCAATCAGCTCTCGGGTGCTCCTGCCGCCATTCCTTCTAAAGGAAACCGGTAGTGAAGTCTTGATAGCCGGTTCCCTATTGCGCATGCGCGAAATGCATTGCGCTTTGTGAATGGCCCAGCGGTGGGAGAAGGAGGAGGGGGGCCGAACAAAAACAGGTACCCACTCCCCCCCCGAAAGTTGCCAAACATGGCAGTGGAGGAAGCAAACAAGCATAGCTTCCCCTTTTGGGTGGAGCTCCGCTTTAATAAGTGAATTCATTATATTGATGGTTTCAGATAATAAGGCTCAAGTAAATGATAAAGGATGGACTGCGGTACCTCTGTTTAATTTTTCTCTGACCACCATTGTTGTCACCTACCCCTTATATGGATTTTCTATAGTAATAACTACAATGAATAAAGTGTAACAAAACCCAGGAACTAAATGTAATGTATTATAACATACCAGTCTTGATATGCATTGGCTGCATTCATTTTCTTTTCTCAGGTTTTTTTTCCCCTTTATTTTTGTCTAGTGATCCTTCTAACAAGGGGCTCAGTCACATGGGCGCAGATCCCATGAAGTCTGAAGAGCCATTTATTTATCTTTTTAGACTAGCAGGGAGCTTCGTGTGAGCTGCCTATATAAGTGAATAGAAAAGTGTCGGCTGTGCGAACTCATCCACACAGCTCAGTTTGACAGGTACGGGGGGGATGGGTGCACACTGTACGATGCCCAGCACCCATGTGACTGAGCCCTACCATACTTCTGGTTCTAGAGAGACAACACTCACTCGCTGTACTGTACCTATCAAGAAGCAGCATTGTCACCCTAGAACTGTAAGTGTGTTGGAAATGTGTTAGGACCACAGAAAACCTTTCTCCTTAGACCCATAACATAAGGTGTTTTGTAATTCATAAAGAGGAAACTAGGAACAATGCTGATTTTAGTCAGCAGGGGCAAAGAGCACAGGAAGTTATAAGCTTACTTCATTTCTGGCAGGATCATAATTTTGTTTATTTTTTTGTACTTCTCAAACAGATATAAAAAAACACTTTCAACAGTATATTTACCAATACAAAATGGAGCAAATAGGAGAAGTCATTTTTTAGGATTTACATACACCTTAAGCAGCACTAAGGCTTCATACACACAAGACGCCGGTGCAAACTCTGCTGAACACATATTTTTAAAAGCTGAAACCGGCGTTTAGAAACGCCTGGTTTGCTGCATTTGCATGCCGCGTTTAGCCACGTATTACCGCGTTTGAGTCTAGAAGCGTCTGCTTAGCAGAGAATGACATTTTGCGACACAACTTTGGGGCCCCGTATCTTAGGGCCACTTGGTGCTAGGAACCCCAAATTTGGTTTGCTAATACAGTGGAACTAACACTACAACATATCCAAAGCATATCCTAGCACCAAGTGGCCGTGAGATACGGGGCCCCAAAGTCGGATTGCAAAATGTCATTCTCTGCTGCAGAAGTGCTTGACATTTAGTGACCCGACTTTGGGGCCCCGTATCTTGGCGTCACTTGATGCTAGGAACCCCAACTTTGGATATGTTGTAGTGCTAGTTAGACTGTCTAGGAATTTGGGGTTCCTAGCACAAAGTGGCCCAGAGATATGGGGCCCCAAAGTCGGGTCGCAAAATGTCATTCTCTGCTGCAGTTTACGAAAAAATAGGGTTCCTTTAAAAACACTTATAAACGCAAATGCGGCTAAACGCGGTACCAGTGTTTAGCCGCGTTTGGCATCTGAAACTTGGAAAACGTTTGCGTCTGAACCCATTTTTTTGCTTCTCGAAAAACAAGGTTAAACACAACTGCCTAAAAACGCCAAAAAACGAGACTGTGCACATGGACACATAGGATAACATTGAATGAGTGCAGGGGCAGTTGAAAAAAAGTGTCCAGCGTTTAACAGTGTCTCGTGTGCATGAGGCCTATCTTTTTAAAGTTTAGCAAGGTCCATAATAGTAATGGATAAAGGAAAGTCTCTGGGACTTGGAATGGAGACTGAAACTTCGAAGTCCAAACCAATGCCAATCAAAAGTCCAATCAATAATCAATAAGAGAAGAACTTGTTTTGCCTTGGTCCTTTTAATGTGCACAAGATAATATGAAATTGATAAAGCCTGAATATTCAGTTAAAATTTACATTAAAGACATACATACTGAAGAATCTCAATCTGCTGTGCCAAATTTTCACGTTCATCTGTATATTCCCTGATTATTTCCATATCTCTAGAAAAAACAAAACAAAAAAAGGTAAAGGTCCATCAAATGGATAATCAATAAATTATTTATCAAATGGATTTAGAACGTAACCATAGTTGTGATATACCTTTCAGAATTTAAACTCTGGTCAGCATAATCACTTTTCATAGCATCAAGTTCACTCTGAAGGAAAGAGATGCTGGTCTGGGCTTCCAGGAGCTCCTTCTTAAGTTTCTGGTTTTCCTGTTGGAATCATACAATGACATTTTATTTGCACTGATATTATGAGCTTTACATACTAATGTGTTACAGAAAGCCAACCAATCAGAAATTAGCAGTTTGGAATGTAATTCTAGGGATCAAGTTAGGGCCTTCTCTGTTTGGAGTTCTATCCTTACCAGCATAGGATTCTTCAGTGTACAGTTTCAACAGAACATTTTACAAACTTACTAGAAAGGTAATGATTCTACACCTGCTCACAATCAGACAACATCTGTTCAGGTATGGGCAAGCTATGACATTTGTACTTCTCACATCTATGGCTTCTGGCATTATTGACAACCAAAACATAGTACACCAATGACACATACAGCAGTGAGGACTGCTGAATTCATCTCTTGGGAGTATGCTCTGTTGACAAGTAGGGATGGGCCGAACACCCCCCGGTTCGGTTCGCACCAGAACATACCGAACAGGCAAAAAATTTGGCAGAACACACGAACACCGCTAAAGTCTATGAGACACGAACATGAATAATCAAAAGTGCTCATTTTAAAGGCTTATATGCAAGTTATTGTCATAAAAAGTGTTTGGGGACCCGTGTCTTGCCCCAGGGGACATGTATCAATGCAAAAGAAATTTTAAAAAAAAGGCATTTTTTTCGGGAGCAGTGATCTTTTTAATTCTTAAAGTGAAACAATAAAAATGAAATATTCCTTTAAATATCGTGCCATTTAAAATTTATTGCATCTGTAATGAATTTTCGGGTCTCGGCAATATAGATAAAAATCATTGAAAATAAGAGCATGGGATCCCCCCCCCCCCGCCCCAGTCCATTACCAGACCCTTTGGGTCTGGTATGAATACTAAGGGGGACCCCGAACCAAAATTAAAAAAAAAAAAATTGCCTGGGGGTCCCCCTAAAATCCATACCAGGCCCTTATCCGAGCACGCAACCTGGCAGGCCGCAGGAAAAGAGAGGGGGACGAGAGAGCACCCCCCCCTGAACCCTTGCCCGGTGGTTGTGGGGATATGCGGGCAGGGGGCTTATCGGAATCTGGACAAGGGGACCCCCAGATCCCGCCCCCCTGTGTGAATTGGTATTGGGGTACAAGGTATCCTTACCATTTACAAAAAAGTGTCAAAATGGTAAAAAAGACAATTCTTTTATTAATAATGTCTTCTTCTTTCCCACCCGGTGACCCCGCCCCCTCTGACACCACAGGGACTTCCCTATGGCCTTCCCATGGTGTCAGAGGGGGCGGGGTCATCCGTTTACGTAAACGGGTGACCCCGCCCCCCTCTGGCGCCACGTGAAATGGCAATGGAGTACTTGTACCCCATTACCATTTCACACGGGGCGGATAGGATCTGGGGGTCCCCTTGTTAAAGGGGGCATCCAGATTCCGATAAGCCCCCCACCCGCATACCCCCACAACCACCGGGCAGGGGCTGTGGGGATGAGGCCCTTGTCCCCATCAACATGGGGACAAAGTGCTTTGGGGGGCTTCCCCAAAGCATCCATCCCCTGTTGAGGGCATGTGGCCTGGTATGGTTCAGGAAGGGGGGGCTCTCTTGCCCCCCCTTCTTTTCCTGTGGCCTGCCAGGTTTCGTGCTCGGATAAGGGTCTGGTATGGATTTTGAAGGGGACGCCTACACCATTTTTTTTTTTTAAATTGGCTCAGGTTTCCCCTTATTTCCATATCAGACCCAAAGGGCCTGGTATGGACTTTAGAGGGACCCCCACGCAATTTTTTTTTTAAATTTTGGTTCGGGGTTCCCCTTAATATTCATACCAGACCCAAAGGACCTGGTAATGGACTGGGGGGGATGCCATGCTCCTTTTTTCAGTGATTTTTATCTATATTGCCGAGACCCGACAATCCATTACAGCCGCGATCAGTTTTAAATGACACTTTTTCTTTTAGAAATGTCATTTTGCTGTGGTACTGTTCTAAACACGGGAAAAATGTGCCACTTTACAGGTATACTATAGGCACCCCCAGGCACGATATTTAAAGGAAAATTTCATTTTTATTGTTTCACTTCAAGCATTAAAAAAATCACTGCTCCCCAAAAAACAGCCATTTAAAAAAAAAAAATGTCATTGATACATGTCCCCTGGGGCAGGACCCAGGTCCCCAAACACTTTTTATGACAATAAATTGCATATAAGCCTTTAAAATGAAGACTTGATTTTTCATGTTAGTGTCCCATAGACTTTAACAGTGTTCTGGTGTTCTTTGAATTTGCCCCGATCACCGTATATTGTTCAGTGTTCGCAGAACATCCGAACAACCAAAGTTCGCCCCTCCCTATTGACAAGTAACACCTCAGCATATCACATCAGATGAGAGCCTAAAGGTCTCCTTGCTGGCCAGAGATCCACTGGAAGTATTATTCGCAGGATGTAGACTGCATAGTATGTTGTAAGATACCCATATTATCTGAATAATTTCAAATTTGCCAGTTACTGAATGATACGGGGCCAGGTTTTCTGGCATACATTCATAGCTCCCAACTGTCCCTGATTACGTGGGACTGTCCCTAATTTGGAACAAAGTCCATCTGTCCCTCATTTTGGTCTGATCTATATATTTGTATATAAAATTCACTATTTATCTTTCAAAAAATATTTCCCAGTACTAAACCTTTCATTCAATTTCTAAACCGCTGCATTTGGAAATTTACAGAGCCAGTATAAAGAAATAATAATTGACAAAAAAAAAAACACTAGTTTTACTAATATATGTTTAAATACCGTATATACTCGAGTATAAGTCGACCCGAATATAAGCCGAGGCACCTAATTTTACCACAAAAAAACTGGGAAAACTTATTGACTCAAGTATAAGCCTAGGGTGGGAAATGTGCAGCTACTGTAAGTGGAAAAGAGGGTCAACAATGCCCATTTGCAGCCTCACTGTGCCCATTTGCAGCCATAGGTCCCCCGAACTTCAAACTCGGTAGTTATGGGTTCCTAGATGCCCCCTAGCTGCAGCCAAAATTTGGGGTCTCTGGACCCAAAGGGTCCCGAAATGACATTGCTGCAGATGGACACAGTTGACCGATTTTGCTGCCCGGTATCTCGGGGCCACTTGGTGCTAGGAACCCCAAATGTGGTGTGCAAACCCAGTGGAACTAGCACTATAACATATCCAAAGCTGGGGTTATTAGCACCAAGTGGCCCTGAGATACGAAGCCCCAAAGTTGGTTCGGAAAATGTCAAGCACTTTTCTGCAGCCGAGAATGACATTTTTTGAACCAATTTTGGGGCCCCATATCTCGGGACCACTTGATGCTAGGAACCCCACCCCCAGAAAATGTCATTCTTTGCACCAGAAAAGTGCTTGACTCGAGTATAAGCTAAGGGGGGCACTTTCAGCACAAAAAAAGTGCTGAAAAACTCGGCTTATACTCGAGTATATACGGTAATATTTTTTGTTGTTGTATAGTTCTCATTTAAAGGGGACGTGTCAGGGGGTGTGTCCTATGCCTACATACTTTTGTCAGTAGGTGTCCCTCGTTCCCATTTCAAAAAGTTGGGAGGTATTACATTATAACCAAGTTTTGCCTTATTATGTGTGCCTGTGTGGGTTTTTGAAGAAAACTTTGGGGTTGATTTACTAAAACTGGAAAGTGCAAAATCTGGTGCAGCTCTGCACAGAAACCAATCAGCTTATAGGTTTTTTTTTTTTTGTTTTGTTTCGTTGTCAAAGCCTAATTGAAATGAAGCTGAAGTTAGAAGCTGATTGGCTACCATGCACAACTGCACCAGATTTTGCACTCTCCATCCAATTTTAGTAAACCAACCCCATTTTCTTCTGTACACATTTTGGTGGTGACCATTTTTTTATAACATGCTTGTTTGGGGCAGCAGAATCAAAAACACAGGTGATGAGATCCTACCACAAACACCAGAGGTTATAGGAAACCAAAGGACAATTTAGTCCCCTGCATTCCATCACAGGGGTGTGATAGATTCTCAGCATGACTTTGATAGGGGCATTAGATAACAAGTCCTCTGTAAAATATTGTGGAATAGATGTGCCCTATGTAAAGTAGCTGAAAAAAATGAATGAATCAGTCAATGTCTCTTACCAGAGTCAACTCATGCAATCGCTTTTTTAAAGCAGCCACATCTTCTTTTAAGTTTATGCTCTTGGATTGTTCTTCCAGCTAGGAAAATAGAATGGCAAATTTAAAAAAAGGTATTAATCACTTATTAAATGTAATAAAAAATATCACATCCATGTTATTAAAAAGTAATAACATTAACCCTTTCACGCCTAAATGTAAAACAAATCCTAATACCTAAGCACAGTTTTGCAACTTTGACATGTGTAAGTAAACCCAAACATATCATCACAACTACTTTGTGTATCCAGGTGGATTATACCAGGTGGAATATTACCACATTTTTTTTTTTTTTTTTTTTAGCGGTATATTTCTTGCTACTACCATACCTTTCCACCAAAGAACAACTCAAATTAAACTCTTCTGCTCCTGATGTTAGCAGCAAAGCCATATATCTGTATGTTGTTTGTACCCATAGTACAGCCCAAAAACAATAGTGCGCACTTTGATTTTTTTATCCTACCTAAAACACACTGACACTGATACTAATTTAAAAAAATACTGTCCAACAAAAATACTGACCCTGACCCAAACACTAACCCTGGCACTGACCTAGACCAAACCTTGATCTAGGTATTTTTTTGTATTTTTTTTATTATTTATTTATTTTACATATCATAAGTATCTTTCTCCTCCAGTCACAGAGAAAGAAAACACGGGACGGGTTTCACAGTAACTGATCACTGTGACAGCCAATCAGAGGCTACCACGGTGAACTGGTGACCCGGAATCAGGTGTTCCGGGACCTGATCATAAGTACGGGGACCGGGGCGGCAGTGGAGACAGCGCAAAGGGAGATATGAGGCCCCATGGAAAAGAGGCCAGTCTAGTGGGGCCGCATATTTGCGTACAATCGGCATGAAGGGGTTAAATTTAGCAATATGTACTGGCACATAAAGAGAAATGGAAAAGTTCTGGACAGCTGCACACCAATAGAAGTTTCTATTTGTAAACCGGGATCATAAAATATACAGGACACCAAAGCAGAGTGGTACAGAACAACATCTGACGCATTTCACACTTATACCAAGTGCTTACCCAGCTATGAGTAAGCACTTGGTACAAGTGTGAAAAGCGTCAACTGTTCTGTACCACTCTGCTTTGGTGTCCTGTATATTTTGTGATCCCGGTTTACAAAGGCATAAGAAACTTCTATCGGTGTGCGGCTGTCCAGAACTTTTCCATTTGTCTTCATCTGCACTTGCATTAGCCAGCACCTGAGGCTCTTTCTTCTCTGGAGGAAAAGGACTTCTTGTTTGTGGATCTACCTGAGAGGTGGGGTTCTTCTCATGTACTGGCACATAACTTTGTAAAATTTCTTATAGCAGATTCACACATAGGCAGAACCGTTATGTCGGAGAAAAAATGCCAATAGATCAGTTATGAATTTTTATGAATTTTATACAATTTTATACATTTATGAATTATGAATTAGTCTTTTTTAGAAATACTGATGACAAATTATCAATTTTATGTAATCTTATCGGAGACGCTTTAAAAAGAAGGTTTATGGCAGTAAAAGATTTTTGATTACCTTTTTCAGTTTCTTGATTGTCACCTGGAGCTCAGCAACTTCTGATTCATGTTGTCGCTTCAAGTCGTTGAGGGCTTCCTCTGCTTTTCTCTTCTCCTGGAATAATAAACACATCAACGAAATATTGTCATTGTCATGTTCTGCTCAGTGTCAACACTGAGAAAACATGTATGGATGAAAGAAACACCAGGCTTCTGATGAAAAGGAAATGATTACTGCAGTAGAAAGACTGGTGTGTATGTGTTTTTACCATTGGTGACTTTCACCTGCAGAAAGGATGGAAAATGAATCAGTAAAGACTAATTCTTATCTTAAAGGGACACTAAAAATATCCTTATTCTCCCAAAATAATCCATACACATTCACTACTTAATGGCACTGTAATCAATTTTTTATGAGATCGTTTCTGTGTTTCTGTGGCTCCATATACAGTAACATCATCTACGAGTTCCAGATTTTCTCCTTTTCCCACTCACTACCATTTGTTTTGCGCACTAGTTGCAGTCATGTGCACTACTCTATGCACACCACAAATCCCACTGTCCACAGTCCATATCAGGAGAAATAAAGAGAGGGTGGCTACTTTCTTACATAGAGTGGGATCAAGGATAACGAACTTAGCCACCCTCTAACAAAAAGTCAGGTCACAGCAGCAAAAAAAAAAAAAAAAGGAGGAGTTTGGAGGAGACAGAGCAATACAGGATCATTTTCTGAGTCAATAATACATATATGAATAGAACTTTTTTAAAACAATGGTTTAGTGTTGCTTAATGATGTAAGTGTCATGTAAGTAAAAGGTACACGCAAATAGAGTATGGACATAATAAAAACAAATGATTAAAAATGATTTTTGTTTAAATGGAAAATATCAGGGGTCATAAGTACTTTTTAAAAACATAAATTCACCAAGGGCTCATGCACACTGCATCTTAAAAAAAAAAAAAAAAAAGCTTGTTTTTACAGGCATTTGAGCTTTTATTTCAGCATGAAGAAGCTTGTGCTTTTTTGGGCTCCTGTGCACGTTTTTATTGAGCTTCTCCAAGCTCCTTTGAGCTTCTTTGAGCTTCTTTGAGCATAAGTATTTTTTTCCCCACAAGCCTTCCTTGATAGTGTTTTCTTAACCACTGTGTAAACAAAACAAAATGCTGGAACAGACGTTTTTGCGCGTTTTCGAGATTCTTTGAGCTTTATTGAGCTCTGCCTGTAGGAGCATTTGCCTGAAAACACCTGAAAAAGCCATAGTGTGCATGGACACATTAGTAAACATGGATGGGGAGTGTCCAGGCAGAAAAATTCTCAAAAGCCTGTAGGAGCCGCTTCTTTGAGCTCCTTGGAGCTGCAGTGTGCATGAGCCCTAACATGGTATCTCTGATTCTGTGTTTAAACTCTTTTTATTGAATTTAGAAAAAACATAACAATGCAAAACAATCAAAAACATAGGTAGTATTCCTAAAATAAGCACGAGAAAAACATTACAAGTCCAGAGTGATTCTGTGTACCCCACAATACATATATAATTACCAGCTTTCATTATGAAAAAAAAAAGCGGTATGAAACAGATCCTACTCTCTAAAACAGATACTTTTATCGGTCTTCCAACTGTGGTCTGAAGTCCGCCCACCATCTCCATCTAGGCCCTATGATCCCCAGGTATTCCTGATTCTATTGCAGCATGTAGGGTCTATTGGGCAATTTTTGATGACATTTGAGGGTACTGCTAGATTATGTATGATAATGTAAACCCCGGAAGAGTTTCATCATCAGTCTAGAAAAAATAGCTTTCCCATTTCCCAAAAGTCTAAAAAAAGTTATATCGGATTCCCATTTCATCAATCCATGAGTGCTTGATATAGTTGGAAAGGGCTCGATTTTTGTTGTGTCATTTCTATTTGAAGTTTTCATATTTCTTATATCTCTTCTGTAATCTACAGGTATAAGCTCAATCTGGGTCTTTACTTAGCTCATGAACTTGGTTGTTTCTCCTCTGTCATTGTCTCTCATTCATACAACTCGGACTAGTCTCTAGCTGCCTACCCGGGTCCATTTTATGTTTTCAGAGAGATATAACCTTGTTACGCAATTTATTCTTTAACCACTTGAGAACCAGTCTGCAATACCCCTTCATTACTAGGCCATTTTTAGTTTTCAGTGTAGTGATAGCTTGACTGACAATTACTCATGTCATGAAACACTGTACCCAAATGACTTTTATATTATTGTTTTCTTGTTTTTGTTTTTTTGGGGTTTTTTTGTTTTTTTTTTTCTTAAGAGAAAGCTTTACTTTGAAATGTATTATCCTCTGGGTTTTTATTTTTTAATATATACAGAAAAAAATGAAAAAAAAACCTCTTACTTTCTGTTATTAAACATATCAAATAAAAATCCCTGACAGTAAGAAAACCCCAGTCATAACCCTCCAAGATGATATTTTTTGCCACGAATTTTGGAAAAATAAGGAACATGCTGGTGTTGAGGTAGTTACTACACAGAGCTTGATAATGGTGAACTAGATACAGCACATCTGTCATACACAGAGGGAGGAGGTAATGGCATGAATGTATAGGAGGATGGAGATGAGAGGGACGAAAGCGTAAAAATATTTAAAAAAATATAAAAACATAAAAAAACAGCACGGAGATGAGATGTATAGCAGGGAAGGGGGTGAAAAACGGATCCACAATCAATTACAACCCCTCACCATGAATCATCTGCTGCTACTAATCTCTTCATTTACAAATCTTCATTGATAAAAGTCAGATAACTACTCCTATCACAGTCATTAATAGGCATAATGGTCACCTGTGTCCTGTTTCTGCAGTGCCCTTTATAAACGACACTGCAGAAATACACTTCCCCCACTTTACAGTTCATAAACGTACAGTAGTAATTAAATGATTGTAGTAAATACAGAAGAGCATGTCACAAACACTGAGTACAATGCGTACAGAAGTGCGCATTGGTAATGCCAGCCAACAGAGGTGGCCACCAGTGAAATGGGGGCATGAGGAACATGTGGTGAGAGGATGAGGGGAGACGAATAGATATCAGATGCAGTGGTGAAAGTAGGGGTTGATTTGCAAATGTGGGGGGAGGACAAGAAGGGTCAACTGTGGTGATAAGAGTGGAATAGGGAGGAGGATTGCAGATGTGGTGGTAAGTAGGAGGAACTCTCAGCTTTAGCACTAGAAGATGGCAGCAGTCCTTCCATACATCAGTAGAGGTCTGGACCCAGCATTTAATGACAGTGCTGCTGATCTCCTCACTGCAGTGCTCTCTGTAGATACCGGCAATCGTATACCAGCACAAGAAGTCTCCTGTCACTAATAATTTGCAACTTATACATGCAAACAAATATATAAAGGTTGCGTTCAGCGGAGAACAATAGCAGCTAGCACTAACGTTAAATATGCCAAAACCCTCACTGTGAATAAATGTATAAAAGTACAGCTCTCAAACACCTTAAAAAATAAATAAGCATATATCATACAGTGAATATGTGATGAAAATATGTGTGATAAATATAAAGCTTGACTTTACATTGTTTGCAGCAGTTCATAAAAGTAAAATATTTGAATATTACGGTTTCTCCTTTAATGGCATTCAGATGTCCAAGTGTTCTCCAAAAGCTCCACTATGCTAACCACCACCAGCACACCGCACTTGCCAGAACACTGTGCGCAAATTATAGACAGCTAATAAGCTGTACGGGGTCATCTAAACTATGGCATCTCTCCCTTGGAAGTGGTCCTTTTAAGAAGATTTCCCTCTAATAATGGCACTGACCAGGTTATCACTCCCAGAGCCAGCAGGTAGCCAAGTGAAGCTTTTATAGTGTAGTATTTATTGTGAGAATGCAACATAACAAGTAAAAGCAAAATTAACAGTCACCAGGACTTACAAGTATGGCTGCCGCATGCAGCAGCATGATGTCAGCACTCTAACTCCACCCAACGCATTTCACGCTCTAGCGCATTATCAGGAGTCAAAAATGTATACATGACACACAGAGGTTGATTTCTAAGACTGGAAAGTGCACAATCAGGTGCAGCACTGAATAGAAACCAACCAGTTTCCATGTTGTTTTTCTTTGTCAAAGCCTTTTTGAACAAGCTGAAGTTAGAAGCAGATTGGGTACCATGCATAGCCCTGCACCAGACTTTGCAATCTCCAGTTTTAGTAAATCAACTCCATGGTCTACTGAGTAGAGATGCAAATAATTTATTAGTGACAAAAACTTTGTATCCTAGGATCTGATTACTGGTATGTGGGGGATCACTGCAGGTTAGAGGAGATCAACATCAATGTCACCAAGTGCAAAGTCAATGTTCTGCTGCCTGCAATCTCAAAGATTTGTTTGAGGACGGGAGACAGATCTGTCTCTCTCCTAAACTACTGAATGCTCTATTATTATTAGTAGTATTATTTTGAACATGCAATCTCTATATTAGGCTAGAACACGAAGGAAAGTAAAATCCAATTTTATCTTCCTGTCATTTTCTTTTTCAATACGCATAGGATGTGTCAGGAATCCTTTACCTGCAGTAGATCATTAATAAAAGAATATCTGCTTTTAGCAAATTTGCCAGTAAACAGAATAAAGTTACACGATTAAGAAAAATTCACTCTGGGAGTGACCATTTTAAATAATCATATAGCACTGATTTATCGGTTGTAGCAGGCAGGCACTCTATCAGTACAGTGTATGGTCCGGATGGAGTAGGGAGGGTCAAAAGCCATGTGAATGAGGCCTGACTCTCATGGCGATATCTGTGCTTTGCTTTGGTTCTTTACACCTGCTGTGGCCATTAAGAGAGGCTCTCACTCTCTATGTCAGATTTTTACAAATCTTTTACAGCCCCAATTTCAAAAAATTTGAGACATTGTGTAAAATCTACATAACAGAATGCAATGATTTCCAGATCTCATAAACCCATATTTTATTCACAATAGAAAATAGAAAACATATCAAATGTTTAAACTGAGAAAATTAACCATTTTAAGAAAATTAAAAAAAAAGGTAACTTTGAAATTCATGCCAGCAACATATTTCAAAAAGTTGGGAAAGAGCCATGTTTACCATGGTGTAGCAACCTTATTCTTTTAACAACACTCTGTACACACCTGGGAACTGAGGAGACCAGTTGCTGGAGTTTTGGGAAAGGAATGTTTTCCCATTCTTGTCTGATATAGGATTCTAACTGCTCAACAGTCCTGGGTCTTCTGTCGTATTTTTCATTTTAAAATGTGCCAAATATTTTCAATTGGTGAAAGGTCTGGACTGCAAGCAGGCCCGTTAAGCACTGATCTACTACAAAGTCATGCTGTTAACATAGATGTAGCATACGGTTTAGCATTGTCTTACTGAAATATGCAAGGCCTCCATCTGAATGGGAGCATATCCTGCTCTAAACCCTGGATATATATATATGTTTCAGCACTGATGGTGCCTTTCCAAATGAGCAAGCTGCCCATTCCATACACACTAATGCAATCCCATACCATCAGAGATGCAGGCTTTTGAATGGAACGTTAATAACAAGCCTATGCTCTTCAGTCCGGGGGACACAGCCCCATGGTTGTAAAAAAAAAGTCACTTTTTTGGAATTAAAGTTGTATTTTATGAAGAAAACAACAAAAGTTGTTAAAATATACAAGGGTGGACAAGAACATATCTTATGGAAACCTTGCTCTTGGGTGTACTGACTCTTCAATGTAAAAGCAATTACAAGACTTACTGCTTGACTTTGTTCCCACTTATGGCCAAGCAGTTAGGTGGGAGTCCTATTTTGTTTGAAATTCTTAGGTAAATGTGCTAGAAGTGATGCCATTTATCAGTATCCTTTTACATATGGATCACTCCTACTACTTAGATCATGTCCTATCTGTTATGAACAAGCCCTAGGCATGACTGCACAGTTGCAATTTTACAGCAATTTGTGGAGATCTACATTTTGTACCCAGGCAAAAAAAAAAAAAAAAAAAGAAAAAGCTACACAACATTTTTACCACTTTATGCATGATTTCCTTTTTTTATGCTTACATTATGTTTAGGTTTGTTCACATGTATTATACGCTTAACCTGCCAAGTGCTGGATATCTTTGTTGCTTCCAAAGTATTACAGTAGATGGCGCTCAAGGTACACAGTAAATATATTCTAATTCACACTTAATTCCAGAATAAAACTTCTTTATAAGCAGTAGAAGGAAGTCAGTACGTTATTTTAAGAGTGGGTAAGTGTAAAATAAAGAATTTTTTTTACAAATATATCTTAAATTAAAACTAAAAATTAACTCCACTTTCACATTAAACTTAAACTCACCTGAGCCCTGAAGATAAACCTCCTAAAATGTATTCTTAACACTAAAGCTCCCCTCAATTAAAGGGACACTAAATTATTTCCTTATTCTACAAAAATAATCCATACACATCCACTGCTTAATGACCCTGTAATCTATTTCCTAAAATTGTTTCTTACTGTGTTTTTCAAATAGTTGTTCAAATAAAAGGCCTAATGCAATATAAAGTTATTTAAGGCAAGACATATATAAGGCTTTTTTTCAAACTAATATTATCATGGCTAATAATAATTAATATTTTACTCTATTAGATGGCTGAAGGTGTTTTTCCAAAAGCATACCGAGGCTGGTAAAACAAATTTAAAAGCAAAGTATAAAGGAAAACACACTATGAAAATAGAGCATTAATGATATCACAAAGTCTCATGTTCATTAAAAAAAAAAATTACATTTTTTTTCAGTTTTTTTTTTTTTTGCAGTCATGTGACAGTTCATACCCCTCCTCCCCACAGTTTGGAGCATTTTTGAGCGTTTATCTGCATTTTTCGTCATTGTTTGAAGTTAGAGTGTTTTTACAGCTGAAAAACTCCTCTTAGAACCCACTAGTTTGGGCTGGGTTTTTACAGCCAAAAAACGTCCCAGCCAAAAACAGTTCATAACAGTCCATGTGTGCATGGACAATGCTTGAAAAACATCTGAAAAAAACCCAAAAACTTCAAAGTCACCAGGAATATGCTCTGCTCAGATGTGAACGCAGGCTACATATCTAGTGAACACAACCCTCCATCTTTGGACATATGAAGGGATAAAATGACTAGTGTGTCTATATTATGAACCAATGCTGTTAAACTCCAGCGCTAGTTTGACAAACTGAAACTGGAACAAAATCTACAACACGTCACGATAGGAAAATCCTACAGCAAGTGAAGTGGACATGACAAGTCAAGACAACGCCCAGTGATACAATCAGCTTCTGTGTAGCTGTGGTGCATGCATGTGGTCAGCTAGGGAAATCCTGCAGAAATAATGTCACTGAAGCTCAGGTGTGTATCAAATAAACTTGGGAGCAATGCAACTTGTAATGTTGAAACTGCTAGTAAGGGTTCATTTTAACACTCATCCTGCGTGCAGGCTCCCTTTGGTACTGCGCCTGCCTCTGCCCTATAGAGGTGGATGCAGATGCAGTGGCTGCACAGACACAGCCACATGTAACTGAATGTCAAAATTTGAAATGGGAGCAGAAGCGAGTGCATGGATACAAACAAAGATTACAGGCACTGAACTTTTTCGCTCTAGAGAAGGGACACTTGAGAGGGGATATGATTTCAATGTCCAAATGCCGTACTGGTAACCCCACAATAGGGATAAAACTTTTCCGCGAAAGGGAATTTAATAAGACACGCAGCCATTCACTAAAACTAGAAGAAAAGAGGTTTAACCTTAAACTGTGTAGAGGGTTCTTTACTGTATAAGCGGTAAGGATGTGGAATTCTCTTCCACAAGCAGTAGTTTCAGCGGGGAGCATAGATAATTTTAAAAAACTATTAGATAGGCACCTAAAAGACCACAGCATACAGTGATGTACAATATAATATTGACATAAAAGCGCACACACACACACACAGGTTGGACTTGATGGACTTGTGTCTTTTTTCAACCTCACCTACTATGTAACTATGTATGTCTGCATCCACCTCTATATGCACCCTGAAGCAGATGCAGGTGCAAGCATGGAGCAGATGGAAAACAGAGGGTCCCTTTTCTTTAGGTTTCCTTCTTCATTTGCAACCCCTTTCTAGAAAATAAAGGTGACGTACAGCACGTACTACGGGACTAGAAAAAGGAAGTGCAATAGCCAGTAGTCAATAGCTTCCGTCTCGTACTTGCTTCAGAGCATGCAACGTTTTTGGTCCAACGGAACAGCATACAGACAAACTTTTTTTCCCGATAGGAATTGGTTCCATCGGAAATATTTAGAACATGTTCCATTTCTAGGTCCGTCAGAATTTTCGAAACAAAAAAGTCCGATGAGGCATACACACGATCGGAATAGACAATGAAAAGCTTCCGTCTGACTTTTTTCTGTCGGACATTCCGCTCGTGTGTATGCGGCTTAAGACTACTTCTTACAGAGGTATGTATGCTTTAAACAGACGCATGCTCAGAATAAATTAAGAGACGAAAGCTATTGGCTACTGCCCCATTTATAGTCCCGACGTACGTGTTTTATGTCACCACGTTCAGGACGATCGGATTTTCCGACAACTTTGTGTGACCGTGTGTATGCAAGACAAGTTTGAGCCAACATCTGTCGGAAAAAATCCATGGATTTTGTTGTCGGAATGTCCGATCAATGTCCGACCGTGTGTACAGGGCATAAGGGCTTAAACAAGTATGCAGATTGGAAATGTAAGAGAAAAATCATAACTCCTGATCTTTCTCCATTTTCTGGGTCAGGAAGTAAGGAAATAAGAGGGCTTGTATCACGGAGCTCAAAAGTGGTGGCCACTGGCCTTCAAGTTTCTCCCATGACTGGTTTCCCTTTAAAGTAATTGTGAACATACAATGTTATAGACACTTTCTAATACAGGTATAACTATGACACCATAACTGCTTTTGCTTAGTTTCAGAAATGATCTTTCTTACCTTTTTTACAAAGTAAAAGTTCTTTCATGTGACCATGCATCTCTTCTTCCTGATAGTGAAGGTGCGGGGTTACAAGAAACATAGCGTGTCTGTATTCCATAGATTGGGAGGAAGTGTGTGCCAGAGACAGGTTGCGATTGGTCGGGGGGGGTGGCGGCTGAACAAACTATCCAATATAGGCATGCTGTGTATCGGCACAGTGTCCTGTACTGCTGAATGGCCAGCCAAAGAATGAAAACTGTCCACACTAACACAGATCAGCATCTGTGCTTTGCGGGGTCAGTTTAGAACAAGGAATAAATGTGACTGGCAGGATCAACCAGGTACTTCAGATGGAAGAAGTACATGAAAACAATAGAGACTGTGATTTATAAAATATACATATGTGAACACACAGATAGAATAAAATAAATACAGTATTTAGGATAACCTACACTACATTATTCCAATCTGGAACTACTGAATTAGCTGAAGGTCAGCCCTGATCCTCTTCTTCTTGGATCCCCCTCCAGTGCTCCTGACCCCTCCCTCCTGCTGAGTGCTCCCACAGCAAGCAGCTTGCTATGGGGTCACCTGAGCTAATCCGTTGCTCTGTATGTCCATTCAAACAAGGAGCCATGGCTTGGCCCAGCCCCCCCCCCTCTCTCTCCTCATTGGCTCACTGATTTTGATTGACAGCAGCTGGAGCCAATGGCGCCCACTGCTGTCTCAGCCAATGAGGAGGGAGAGTCCTGGACAGCCCAGGCTCTCGTGCAACATCGCTGCTGCACACAGAAGGTTTTTTTATCTTAATGCATAGAGTACATTAAGACAAAAAAACCTTCTGCCTTTAGAACCACTTAAATATGTTGAGCAAAGTGTATGGTGCAAGGAAAATAGAAAGAGAATCTAAAGGATAGTAGAAACGTTACATTGCAACTCTTTGCTTCCTTTTTTCCAAACTGTTGCTTAAACTGTAAACCCGATTTGTGCCAAACGTATTTTTTATTCACGTTCTATACATAAGGTTCCTCATGGGTTTACATTCTTCTACTGATTTTATTCTCCCACACTCAACAAACAGACCTGGCTATCATGGCTATATTTGGATTTATGCTGCCTTAGGTCTCTCATTAAATATACCTAACATTTAGATGTACGGTCGGAACCAAAAAGATGGCTTCCCTCTTTACTCTTTCTCTAATATTATTAGCAGTTTGTATGCCAGCTCTTGATTTCTACTGTCTTGGCTTATGCATATGTAGCGCTGACATTTTTGCTATGTAATGTTAATTAATAGACAGTGTTACAAATTGGTATTTGGCACCATCTAGTGGCTTAAACGGGAAATGGACTTCATTTATTTTTCTATTTTAAGAACATGGAGAAATGTTACAGGAAGTGACGGTTTGTTTACATTATACAAGAACTTACCTACCCCCAATGCCAAGTGACCTACCCATGAGCACCAAAAGACTGAACTGCATGCTGGGTAGGTTATAAAAAGGCCCGCGCGGCCATCTTGGCTCTCTTCTGGACGCGTGGCCTGCCTGTGAGGACCTGTGAGGAGGTCTCCAGAGAGTGCGGCCTACACCAACATGCGGAGCGGAACAACTTCACTTCATCCCAGTGTGCTGGAGAGACGGTGTGACCAGATCGGGAAGGATCCAGAGGCACCTGTTGGAGCCATCAGAAGGTCCCGGTTCATCTCGCAGAATGGAGCGGTGTGACGGCGCCGGCTGGCGTGAAGCAAGATTGAGACAACCGAAGCTGAGCTGTTCTATTCTCCAGGCCTGTTTGGGTGAGAGTGCTATAGTTATTAACGCATCTCTTTCACACTTATGCCCCATACACACGGTCGGATTTTCCGACGGAAAATGTGTGATAGGACCTTGTTGTCGGAAATTCCGACCGTGTGTAGGCTCCATCACACATTTTCCATCGGATTTTCCGACACACAAAGTTGGAGAGCAGGCTATAAAATTTTCCGACAACAAAATCCGTTGTCGGAAATTCCGATCGTGTGTACACACATCCGACGGACAAAGTGCCACGCATGCTCAGAATAAATAAAGAGATGAAAGCTATTGGCCACTGCCCCGTTTATAGTCCCGACGTACGTGTTTTACGTCACCGCGTTCAGAACGATTGGATTTTCCGACAACTTTGTGTGACCGTGTGTATGCAAGACAAGTTTGAGCCAACATCTGTCGGAAAAAATCCTAAGATTTTGTTGTCGGAATGTCCGAACAAAGTCCGACCGTGTGTACGGGGCATTAGACTATAAACACAGTGTTGCTGGGACCTGTAGTCCCACAGAGGAGATTCTATCTAAAGGACTGAGTTTAAACAGACCTCAAGGCTACACCTCATTGATTGCTGACACTGTGCAGTTCAGAATCAATTACATCAAAGGCAGTTGTAAGTGTGCTGCATGGCAATTACAGTTCTAACATTCACCCTACAATAATCCTTGTTGCGCAACTGTGTGGATTACAATTACTTCAACACAAATAGCTAGCAGAAGACAGAAGACTAAAGACTGCATTTCTTATTGCAAGGCCTTGCATTCTATGAATATTAAGAGGGACTGCATCATAAAGTAGGGGGAGCTCCCTAGTAATTGTATTGCACTGTACTGATAGCTTTGCATTACTGTGGTTACCTAGGCATGCTGGAAGTGGGAATATGCCCAGAGTTGAGGTGTTGTCACACTGAGAACTGGTCCCACTTGGAGATACGCATGAAAAGGTCACTCAGGGAAGTTATATATTGTTAACAAATTGTGGATACTTATCACACTGTCACATTATGTTGGTGTGGCAGTGGAGTTATTGTAATTATCTTTTCTACCAGTTTCAGTAAAGTCATATTCTGGTTAATTGCAATTGGTGTGAAGTGTTGTCCATTACCCTACAGGTGGAGCAACGGATACCCAGGTAAAGGTACAGCATTGGTACATTGTTATTATGGGATTGTCCTGTGTTGTTTAGCTTCACACCAACACTACACCACAGCTGTGTCAAGGGGGTTGAGCCAATTCATTGGGGGTAGATAAAGCAGAGTACAGGCCCAATAAAATATCAGCAGCTCCTTCGGGGGTAAGTGCTACACTTAGTACACACGATGAAAAAAATCTAATGAAAAATGCTGCTTTCGAGAGCCGATCACGAAGGTTCATGCAAAATTATCCAAAGGGACAAAAACTTTTCTCATACGATACTAGAACAAATGATTTTCGTTTAATCAGTACCGTATTTGTCCGAAAAAAAATCGGAAGACCAAGACCGCGCATGCTCGGAAACGAAAAAATACATTATAACACATTACATCCCTTTCAAAGTTGTATTCTGTCGTACGAGAATTTTCGTAACTTTAGTGACCTATTGGTTTTCGATATGAGACTAGCATGCAAAAAAAATGGACGATCATTTGTCCAATATTCTCAGTGTGCGTACAAGGCTTTAGTGTGCCAATACAGTAAAGACAGATTACAGTATTGAATACCATCTGAAAAAATGTAGCTCAAACACTGAAACAGGCCCCATGCCATCCAGCCACTTGTAAGGAAAATAAAGACAGATGATGATGATGGATTAGAAAGAACACAGAGCACTCCCAGCAAATGACTTTGTGATGATGAAACATAAGTACACAGAAAAAGCTCTCCACAGCACATAAGAGGTAAGAACACATTAATATACTGGCACACAGCAGCTGTGCTCCAGAGGTCTTCAACTGGAGAAATGGGTAGCTTCTGAAGAATCACTCCAGTCATCAAAGTTTAGCTATAAAGGGGATTTAATTATGTGGTTGTATTGCTTTTCAAAAGCGAAATATTATTTAAGCTACGCAGATGGGAAAAATACAAAACAAATTTACTTGCTGCAGGACATTTTGCACCTAATTTTGGAATACGCTTTGAATTGAACGCTTAAATTCGAAACCTTGCAATTAAAATTCTTGCAGTTAATTCTAACAGCAGTTTACTTAACATCAGTAAATATACAAAAGCCTCTGTTTATGTAGTAAAAAACAACCCCCTTGGAGATTCTTTTTTTCTCCCAGTACACAGACTTGTGATAATGGCTTGCAGCCTAAATTACAAAGTTGATTTGAATTTCAGCCAATAGGACCTGATACCAAGGTGTGGGAACATCCCGGGACTGTTCCAGGTGCTAATGACTGATTGCAGAGTGAATGTAGCAGGTAGAACATTCTCCACTGGTATTGGCAGCAGTAAACCACTTACAGGACAAGGACACCAGAAACAGTCCAAGCAGGTTTGTCTTGCACTTTCATTTATCTAGGGCAGGGGTCTTCAAACTTTGTAAACAGTGGCCAGTGGAAGTAGAAAATGTCCTGGCGTCAGAGGAAGTAAACAATTCCACATGATTGGTATTAGGGTGAGTAGCAGTGCCCCATTGTTGGAATCAGTGGGAGGATTAGTGTGCCATCATTGATGTCTATGGGAGAAATAGTGCCCCATCACTGATGTCAATGGGAGGAATAGTGCCCCATCATTGGTGTCACTGGGAGGAATAGTGCCCCATCATTGGTGTCACTGGGAGGAATAGTGCCCCATCATCTTTGTCACTGGGAGGAGTAGTGCCCCATCATCGGTGGCAGGAACTATGCTGCACTTTTGCTGAGAATGGGGGGAATAATGCAACAAGGGCCAGATAAAAGCAAGCAAAGAGCCGTATCCGGTCCCAAGGAAGCAGTTTGGAGACCATTGATCTAGGGAGTACATTTTTCACCACACAAAGGCTTTGTACAGCCAGTCCATAGCATAAAACAAACAAATCATCTGCTGGTCCAAGCTACTAACTAAACTCAAGTCAGTGAAAGTGAAGGAAAATCCAAATTTATGAGTTGTCCCTAGAACGGTAATAGAAGAGAAATCTTCCAATGGGGACCCTGGTAATAACCAGGGATTCCCTCACTTTTGAGGGATTTCCTCTCACTTCCCAGTTTTGCTATGGCACAGGAAGTTAAGGAAAATCTCCTCAGTGGAACAAAAATATTGACTGGGGTTATAACCCTCCTTTGTTCTATCCAAAATGAAAAAGAAAGATTTCCCTTTAGTTCTACTTAAATGAACTGGAAAGTATATCAAACTTTACCGTAAATATCAACTGCCAACAACCGACATTTTACAAAATCGAATGGACAGAACACCCTAGCTTTGAATAAGATATTACATAGATATGAAGGGACATACAGGTTGAGGGTTATAGACTAGACAAAGAAAAAGAGGGAGGCAGGTAAATCGAGGTCATCAGGCCCAGACTAGCAACCAGACCCTTTGCTCGTCTTTTTAAAAGTAATTGAGGGCCGGTGTGATCTCCTAGGAAATGCTTACTATCGGTCAGTTCTATTTAAAATAAAACCAGCAAAGTTCACTACTGGGGGATGGAAGCCTGGAAATTGAAGGGAGGTGGGGGCAAACTAGAGTTGGGCTTTAGTCTACAGAAAGTAATAAGAAAAAGAAGTCTTTATGTAAAAAATATGATTGTGATTGTTGCTTTCAAGCTACAAAAGTAAAAAACTTTGATTTATAATTCTGTTCACCCTCTCTTATGATCAGTGTTTCCAACCTACCAGATTGAAATTTACTGGCACGACACCCAAAATTTCCTGGCACAGCCAAGTTTTTACTGGCATTTGCAAAAATTACGGTTTTAAGTGCAAATTTTAGTATTTAGGCTACAAACAAGTACAATGTGATTCAAGGTAGATATTAGTGCAAAAAACATATTTCTTATTTAATTTTGATATAGTAAGTAAGTAGCTCAGGGACAGGACTCAGGAGGGCAAGAAATTAGAATATGAAGGCGCACACACACGTGAAGTTGATTCTCACAGTGACAATGACAGAAGTGTGCAGCAGCATAGATGATGTTGACTTGTCACCGGCACGCCACGTCCCCTCCTGAGTCACAGTGACAGTCTCTCTCCAAGCCAGGTGGTCCCTTCAGTCCACTCCAGTCTAAACAGCACTGACAGTCCCACTCCTGACCTGCCCTGCAGACCCACACACGAGGCTCTGGCCACTCTGCTTGGCTCCCTTGCACCAGGACATCACACGACACGCTCGGGCACCGCCTCCATCAGAGCTGCACAAACACACTGTAGCAGGCACTTGGATGGTCTTGGCCGGCTCTGGACCGGGCCAAACATCACAGCCATATTTTTTACTGGCAACTTTTTCCTTTTACTGGCATTTACTGGCAGGAGAAAATTACCTGTTTTTTACTGGCTGCCAGTAAAAATACTGACAGTTGGCAACACTGCTTATGATCCAAGCAGCCCTGCCAGTCAGAACATCTAGGCCCTAAATCTTTCTGCAGACTGCACTGCAGTTAAGCATAATAATCTGATCTAGGACCTGCGCTAGCCTGTAACTGAACAATAAAGGAGAAGCTGCATACTGACAATTCATCCCTGTTATTCCCATATGACAAGCCTGTTCACTAACAGCACTGTGAAAAGCAGTAGAGCCCTCATTAGCTCTGACCACTGGCCTTCCTTCCCCCAGCCTGCTTTAATGGAGAAGACAGGACAATATTATAAAAACACATTCAGGTACTAACACTAGATGTAAGATAAAATACATTATTTTTAATGGTTACATAACAGGAATAAATGGTGTTTTTAATATCGGTCTGAAGTTTAGCTTTAATTTGACCTCTATGAAGATTTTTCTTTCATGTAATCCAAATATAGAGAGAAGAAAAATTCTGCTTTTGTTGTGTAGTCTAGCAACTGTTCATGTATTGTCACGAAAGTGATGTATTTACTAGACCCACAGGTGTGCAGTGCAATACCTGCCCACAAAGTAAAGAGCAACCAGATTGCTGCATTTGTCTTTTAGGTGTACTTGTTTACTTTAATAAGAAATATATCTAGAAAGAGTGCAAACCCACCCAAGTTAAGAATCAAACTCTTACTCTACTGTTGAATCATTCTATGCATCATGATGACTGGCATATACTGAGTTAGCAGCGTTAATTTCGTCAACTAAATTGAAACTGGTACTGGAGATTTTAGTCAACTAAAATACGACTAAAACTAAAACAAATCAGATGACTAGAAAATATGATTAAAACTAAAATGGCATTTGAGCCAAAAGACTATGACTAAAACAAAATACAAATTTGACATTCAAAATTAACACTGCACTTTACCACAAACGAATAAGTACTAAGCTGCTGAAAGACAAACAAAATCAAGAAAAATGCTTTTTTTTTTTTTTCTTAATACTGTATTGGTAATATAAGCAATGGAACTACAGCCAATAGTGTTATATTATATTTTAAAGTTGCCCTTCTGTTTGTCAAAAAGCAATATTTTTGTTTATGAAATATCAAAACGGCTAAAACTGTGTCTGTAGAGTATGTTCAAATCGTAATACCATAAATAATAAAATGTTATTAGATTTTTACTCCAGGAGTATGTAATGAGTTTGGCAATTCAAGAGAAATGTTTACAAAATGCATTACAATTTAACTAAACCCATTGGATTGTAGTTGTATTTTAAACTACTAAAATGACTAAAATCTCCAGTACATTTTAGTAGACTAAAATATGACTAAAACAATTTAGATGACTAAAATACAACTAAAACTAAAATGGCATTCAAAAGACTTTGACTAAAAATAAATCAAAAATTTACATCAAAATTAACACTGCTGAGTAGAAATGTTAGAAAAAAGTTAGAAGACAAATGAAACAGGGCAATCTTAAGTCTAAGATAGCTCTGGTTCAAAATGACGCTTTTAAACAGAATAGTCAGACAACAGCCAAGACAGGATGGACAGCTCCTGGTAACTATGACAGGTGCAAGCAAGTGAAACAGAGACAGCCCATCACTTGTTATTATTGCCAGAGACCAGGTCATTTACGTCATCAATGTAAAAAAATCTTAAGGGATATGCAGATGAAAGATTCAAGAAATATAGGTAAAGAAAATGGACTTATACTTCTTGAACCATCTGCTCCTCCTCATCCTAACATAACTCAATCTTCTTCTCCTTATGCTCCTCTGATAAAACAAATCAGAGAATTATCAATCATCACTGGGATGAATGAAAAGAACTTGCAATCAGCCACTGGTCATTATTGCCTACCCCATGACTACAAAATAATAAAAAGGGAAATAAAGTCTCATTATCTAGAATATGTTACACCAATAAGTCTAGATAAATGTGGACGCCCTTATATTAAAGCAAAATTAAATGGTCAAACACTACGTTTTTTAATCGATACAGGTGCCGAAATATCGATTACAGGTGTAAAATTACCTCTTTTGACAAATGCAGCAATTTGCACAGTTGTTGGATTTAACGGATCAGGTCATTCAAAAGCTTCAAAGTGTAAAAATGTTTCATTTGAAATTCCTGATTATTTGGATACTGAGATCGATATTTGGTATTCTCCCGGTGCCAAGAATATAATTGGAACAGATATTATTCAACAAAGATGTTGGATAATTGATCTAGGTAATGGCATTATCTGGAAAGGTTCCATTAATCGTAAGCCCTTGGTAATTGACCCTGCAGATTATTGTGAAGTCGGCAGCATCTGTTTAGCAGAAGTGGTTGCTGAACACCATAGATGGCCAGATATTGGTGACAATCAAGATCTGGAACAATTGGTCAAATCTTACAAAAATCTATGGAGTCAAGGAAAAAATGAGGCGGGTTTATTCAAAGACATTGAGGTAGACGTGCAAGGGCGGGATCCACCAGCTCAGAAGCAATACAACTTGCCACCAGAGTCTATTGAACCAGTATCTAGAACTTTTGCAACAGGGTATTATCAGGAAAACAGATTCAGTGACAAACAAACAATCCGTTATGGGTAGTACCTAAACAAGATGACCCTAGTTCTTTCAGGCTTCTGGAAGATCTCAGAATGTTGAATAAACATACCTCAAATTGTGCCCCGATAGTTGCAGAAACACCTGACATAATGTCTCGAATTGACGCTAAAGCTTAAGTGTTCTCTGTGCTTGATGTGGCAAACGGATTTTTTTCGACTCCTTTGACGAAAAGCTGTCAATACAAGTTCGCATTTTCATTCATGAATCAACAATATACTTTCAATCGTCTTCCACAAGGCCTACATCTAAGTCCTAGCGTATTTCATCAAGCATTAGCAAAAGTCTTATCAAAATTTTCTAGGCCAGACAGTGTTTTGCAGTATGTGGATGATATCTTGTTGTTATCGGAAATTGATCTGCTGCAAGATGCAGGTGACAAGCTAAATTCTTGTAAAGTTAAGCTCATGAAACGCGAGGCCAAGTTTCTCGGTATTCAAATCAGTCCGGGCAAACGTCAAACTTTGCAAGAAAGGATTAATGCTATTGCTGCACTTCCTGTACCAACAACATTTAAAGCACTGAGACAATTCCTAGGATTAGTGAATTTTTCCAGAGCGTACATTGAGTCATTTGCGAGAAGGCAAAAAGTTTGTACGATCTTCTAAAGACCAATGAGGAAAATGGTTTTGGTCCTTGGACAGAAGTACATCAAAAGGCTTTTGAATCTTTGAAAAAAGATTTGCAAATAGCACCAGCCCTAGCTACAGTAGAAAGGCAAGCACCATTTGCTTTACAGGTGCATACATCTGAAAATGCTATTTCTTCTGTGTTGCTTCAATTGCAAGGAGGAAATTGGAGAATTTTGGGATACTTCTCTAGGATTTTAACTCCAGTTGAGAGAGGTTTTGACACATGCGTAAAACAATTGGTAGGAGTTCACTATGCAGTGAAGGCAACTGAGCACATTGTAGGATTTAACCAAATTACCTTACAAATACCACATTCTACCCTAAAATTTCTCTCTCCTTGAGAAAAATATTCAAGGTGTTTCAAATCAAAGATTTTCACAATGGTTGTTTACTTTATCACCTAAACAGATCCAGGTTGACCATAATTCCAGATATGTACTCCCTCAATTGATGGAATATAATGGATTAGAACATGAATGTTCATGTGAAGTCCAGGATGCCTATTCTCCTCTGTTTCGCAGAGAAGACTGATGAACCAGTGCTTGTGGATGGGTCACGTTCCTGTATTTCAGGGGAGTATTTTTTATTTGTGCGCAAGTAAATCCCAGACCAAAAGGACAAAAACATCCCTTACAAAGAATTGCTCCAGCTAATGGTCCATGGTCTACATTACAAATTGACTATATAGGACCATTGCCTACAGGAAAAAATGGATTCAGGTTTGCACTCATTGTCGTAGAAGTCTTTTCAAAGTGGATTGAAATCTTACCTACCCGCACAGATGATGCACTGACAACTGCAAGAAAGTTGGTTAATCATGTTTTTCCAACATGGGGGATCCCAATGGACCTCAGTTCAGATAGAGGAATGCATTTTACAGGTAAAGTAATGCAAGCAATGTGGAAAATTGTGGGTATCCAACAAAGATTTCATGTTCCATATCATTAACAATCTGCAGGTATTGTGGAGAGAATGAACAGGACCATCAAATCCAGGATTGCAAAAATGTTACTAGACAAAGGAAGTACATGGGTAGATGCTGTACCCTTTGTTCTAATGAACATACAAAGTACAACATCCTCATCTACTCAATATAGTCTATTTGAACTAATGACAGGTAGAAAAATGCCTCTTGTGTTCCCACATGAACCTTTTTTGTCTACTCCGCAAAAAGAAGCAATTGAGAAAACCAAATGGTTACAGATGTTGCAAGACAATCTGAACACCATTTTGCCACATGCAGCTTCTCACATGCAGAAAACGATTCCTCCACACACCTCCAAATTTGAGAAAGGTGGACAAGTCATGATTAAAACCTTTCGAAAAACCAGACCATGGCAAAGTAATTGGGAAGGTCCTTATGAGATTTTGGATACACTAGGTGTAATGATACAAGTCCAAAGGCCTCTCAATTCTGTGAAAAATGCACGGAGACAACAAAAATTATGGGTTCATACTGATCAATGCAAATTGTTTATGCCAAGATAATGATACTGCTTTTCTTTTGCAGATATGACATCTGATAATCAAACATGGAGGAACAACAAGCTCCAAGAAGAAATTAAGAAAACATCAGAAAATCAGAAAGAAAGAAAATAGAAAATTTGCCATCTCAGAACTCCTTTTTCCGCTAATGACATAAAAGAGACTTGCAGCTATCCAGAAATAAGAGACACTTTCCAAGATATAGTGACTTTGACACAAGCAAAGACATATATGGATACGCTTCTATAGGATAGAACATGAATGGTCTAAAATGTCAGCTAATTCATGGTGGTCAAATTTAAAAAAAACTGTTATCAGTTTGGGGAAATACATCAGTAACTACTGCTGCCGGAAATATATTATTGCATCCAATAATTATTATATTTATTATCATGATATTATGTATTTTATTTCAAATCTGTATTATGGTTAGAATGAAACAATTTTATAAATTGATCAAGGAAGAAATGAAAAAAGGTGAAAAAATTATGACAGGTATTTTTAGTCGGAAAATTATTTCTGGCTTATCTGATCCTATGATTAGCTGTGGTACATATGGAGCAACTGATTCAAAATGTGTATGAAAGGGCCATAAATGGAGTGTGCATGATTTAGGTAATATAATAAATTATATTCAGGGGGAATTGTAGATTAATTATATTAATTTGGCTTTATAACCAGGATCTGTATTTATGCTGTTTGAGTTCCCTTTTAACTTTTGCAGTTTTACTCAGCTCAGCCTAAAACAAGATCTTGAAATAGCTAGGTGTGTGAACATCATTTTTGTACCAGTTGTTCTCCATGTCCAGAGTTTATGAGTAAAGGTCAGTAGGTCAGTGGTTTCACAGATAAGAATATACTCAGAGTATCTGTCATAGACTTCAACAAAATACTTGTAGAGATCATTTAAAAGTAAAATCATATATTATCTAGAATATAGTTAGTTATTTGATATCGTTGTTTAATTAGTTAGCTAGATTGAGTTTGTGTGAAATAATATATATTTATACATATTCAATTATAGTTTATTATGCATTTGTAAGTTTTGGTACAGAATTGCATTTCTGTAACTTAACCACTTGCTTACTGGGCACTTAAACCCCCCTCCTGCCCAGACCAATTTTGAGCTTTCAGCGCTGTCGCACTTTGAATGACAATTGCGCGGTCATACAACGCTGTACCCAAATGACATTTTTATCATTTTTTTTCCCACAAATAGAGCTTTCTTTTGGTGGTATTTAATCACAGCTGGGGTTTTTATTTTTTGCTAAACAAACAAAAAAAGATGAAAATTTTTGAAAAAAAAAAAAAATCATGTTTAATAGTTTGTTATAAAATTTTGCAAACAGGTAATTTTTCTCCTTCATTGATATGCGCTGATGAGGCAGCACTGGTGGGCACTGATAGGCTGCACTGATGGGCACGGATAGGCACAGTTAAGGCGGCACTGATAGGCACAGATAAGGCGGTACTGATGAGCACAGATAAGGCGGCACTTATGGCCACGGATGGGCGGCACGGATGGGTGGCATGGATGGGTGGCACGGATGGGTGGCACGGATAGGTGGCACTGATGGGGGGCACTGATGGGGGGCACTGATGGGGGGCACTGATGGGCAGTGATGGGTGGCACTGAAAGGTGACACTGATGGGCACTGATAGGTTGCACTGATGTGGGTGCTGATGGGTGGCACTGATGTGGGTGCTGATGGGTGGCACTGATGGGTGGCACTGTGGGCACTGATGAGTGGCACTGTGGGCACTGATGGGTGGCGCTGATTGATGGCACTGTGGGCACTGATGGGTGACGCTGGTGGGCACTGGTAGGCAGCACTGCTGCCTATTGCTTTGTGTCAGAAGATCGCCGTGATCGGGATTGATGTCCCGATCACGGCCGCCGGTGATCGGGTTTTTTTTTTTCTCCTCACGTTGTCAGCGCGAGGAGGAAAAATAGCCGATTAATGGCTCTGTTTACATCACATGATCAGCTGTCATTGGCTGACAGCTGATCCTGTGGTAAGGGGTCGGGACCGACCCCTTACTCTGATCTGTGATCAGGCGAGTCTCATAGGGGGCGCGCAGGCTGCTCGTGCACGGGACGACGTCAATAGACGTAGTCCCGGCAATTTAGATCCGCGCTGTTGCCGTCATTTGGCAATGGCCCGGATCTGAATCGGTTAAAGTATATCCATTACAAGAATTGGCCATTTAGAAAGGTCATACACCTCGAGTTTTTTATAGGAAACTGTTGTGTGTTGCTGTCAATCAAAGAAGCTTAAGAGACGTGTCAGCTATTGGCAAAGAGAATATTTAGAATAATCACGAATATGATCATTTTAGCTTTAGTTTGAGCGATATATGGTTATGGTATGGTTATTGTTGTAGTTTGCTGACTGGTAGATTTGACATAGTATAAAGAACAGTGTGACACTAGGCTAGATACACTTCATTTGTCCTTCACTCACACACACAGAAGGACTTCACTTCTTTTTAACACACACACAAAGAAGGACACTTTCAGACACAGGCATCCTAATGCCTCGTACACACGTTCCGAATATCGTACAACCGATCGTCCTACCGTTCTCGCTTAATAGTCGAAGTAGAAATTGAATAGCTAAATAAAGTCACGAAAATTCTCGTAGGACAGACAAAAAAATCGGAAGTGATGTCATTTGTTGTAATGTATTTGTATTGTATTTTCGGACGACAACTGTACTGACTAAACGAAAATCGTACGATTTGGAATCGTACAAGGAAAATTTTCGTGTATGTCCGAGCGAATAATATCGGAGGAACAGTCATGATCAGCTGTCGAAAGTAGTGTACGTACGATCCGAATATCGTACGATCCTTCCTCGGACGACCATTTTCGGACAATATTCGGATCGTGTGTAGGGGCCATTACTGAAGAAGACATTTTGTTTACTTTAAGCCTATATACAGCCTACCTCACAAACAGCTGCTATAGCAGACACCTCTCTGACAATAGAGAAGCACGGAGCTGAATCTTCTCTTGAATCTTTTTGAAACAAGTTTTTGTTCCTATTATTTTTTGTTTTACTACGTCAAGCTGTAAGAAGATTTTACCTTTGTATGTATTTTCAAGTTGTTGCCAAGTGTGACCAAATAAACTCACACTTTGTTATAAGACAGCCTGGCTATTGAACTTTTGAACAAAACGCCTAAGACACTTGACATAACACGTGTCTAGGACAAGAGAAGTTTTCTCTACATTTTACAATACCAAAATAATATTGTCATGTTGTTATGTATAAGGCAGCCTTTGTTATCTTTTTTACTAAGGAGGAACCATTAAGATAATATTCTGGTTTTGGGGAACCCCTGCTAAAAATCATTTTATATATAAATTGTGGTAAATAGGCCATACCACATGATGATTAATGAGAGGTGGTCCCCTTACACTGGTGATCAGTGGAAATACTGTTCCTTACACTGGTGGTCATAATCAATGGTACTAGTTTTTACTTAACCACTTGACTCCTGGAAGATTTACCCCCCTTAATGACCAGGCCATTTTTTGCGATACAGCACTGCGTTATTTTAACTGACTATTGCATGCTGTACCCAAATAAAATGTATGTCCTTTTTTTCCCACAGATAGAGCTTTCTTTTTGTTGGTATTTGATTACCTATGCAATTTTAATTTTTTGCGATATCAACAAAAAAAATACAGATATTTTTGAAAAAAAAACAACATTTTTTATTTTCTGCTATAAAACATATCCAATAAATCAATTGAAAAAAATCAAATTTCTCCATTAATTTAGGCCAATAAATATTCTGCTACATATTTTTGGTAAAAAAATTCCGAATTAGCGTATATTGATTGGTTTGCGCAAAAGTTATAACGTCTACAAACTATGGGATATTTTTATTTATTTTATTTTTTATTTTTTACTAGTAATGGCGGTGATCAGTCACTTAAAGTGGGACTGCAATATTGCGGTGGACAGTCGGACACTGACTGACACTTTTTGGGGACCAATGACACTAACAGAGTGATCATTGCTAAACATGTCACTGTACTAATGACACTGGCTGGGAAGGGGTTAAACATCAGGGGTGATCAAAGGGTTAACTGTGTGGCTGACCAGTGTTTTAGTGTACTGTGGGCTGTGCTTTTACTAGGGGAAGGCATGGATCCATGTCCCTGCTTTGCATGAACACAGGATCCATGCCTTCGCTACTGACAGAACAATGATCTTCCTTGTTTACATAGGCAGACCGCTGTTCTGCCTTTGTGCTGGATGATTGGCGGGTGCCAGCTTGCCACTGTATACTTAAGTTATACAGGGGCTAGTAGTTAAAACAGAACTTCACACAAAAGGGGAAGTTCTGCTCTTCATCCTCCTCCCTCCTCTGCGTTGGTTAGAATATTTTTTGGGGGCAGGACTAGGTACCTATTTTTGGCAGGTACCCGCCACTCCCACTTCCACTCCACTTCCAATCTGAGCGGAAGTTCAGCCCCACCCATCCGCAACCTTCTGGGACACGTCACAGGTCAAAGGAGGCTGCAGGAACATTCATAAGGGTGCAGCACAGCTCGCTCATGTGCAGTGAGAAGCTGGCTTTGAAGCCGCAAGAAGTCACAGCCGCCTTCCCACAGTTAACATGCCGGCGCCAGGGACCCAAAGACCAGTGATGGTGCTGGATCCCTGGACAGGTGAGTATCTGTTTATTTTTGTAGCTGCTGACTTTTAGTTTTTGCATAACTGACTGAAGCTCCTCTAAATTTGTAAAGCTCCTCTAAATAACTAACAAAAGAGAGGGGCAGCTCTACTGGTCCCATGCTGTTGGTTCTACCAAGTAGCATTGCTGCCAGAACTATGCAGGCATCATCAGGTGGAGTTTAATATATCACAGCTCGAGGAACTCTGAGCAAACTCTGAAGGAACCTTGGTTGAGAAAGGCTACCTTAAAATGTATGTCACTAGAAATGTACCCTCTTACTTTGGAAGTCATTGTAGATGGGAGACAAATCTGCCACTGCTCAAGGAACCACTAGCAACCTCTAGACGAACCTTGCTTGGGAAAGCCTGGTATAAGGCAATAATGGCAAAGCAGTTCAGTAGAGACTACTGAAAACAATGTATCTCATTGTCTAGAGTCAGCAATCCTGATCAAATGGAAGATCTGACTGCAAATATAAAGAAATGAAGGAGCAATACTTACATTGGTATATTTGTGTGTTGATGATGTAAACCATTGTTTAAAAGGAGAAGTCTAGCCAAAGCTATTTTGGCCCTACTCCTCCTATAGATCAAAGGGTTAACTGTGACAGTGGTGTTCAGAAGGCCATTTCCGAATGTACATTGAGGCATGAAGAGGATGAGCTACACCAGCAGACGTATCCAAACACATACATACATTTTTCAAAGTAATGGGATTCAATAATGTTTGAATATGCTCATTAGCAGTATGTGTTATAACATTGTACTAAAATGGTCATGTTCACATAAACTCTTGCAATGGTAGTTAAGGAACAGTCTTTAAAAATCAGACTTGGTGCCAGATCAACAGATAAATATCTCTTCTTTCAGGATTTTCCTTTATGGTATGTGTACATGAAAGGTCAGACTTCAGAGACCAGTAAAAGTCCTAGAGATTCTGCTAAAATCAGGTTTGTTTGTATAAAACCAAGATTACTGTTTCAGTTGCCTCTTATTAATGGTCAAGAACAGCAAGCATACACATTAAATCAACTTTTAGTATACAGGACGTTGTCTATTGCATTCATTTACATAAACTAGCTAAAGAAAATGGAATATAAAATTAAAATGCCAAGACAATGCTAAGCTCTATTATCTCAGCGTCATTTCCACAAAGCTTAAAGTATAAACTAAAGGCAAAACTTTTTTTTTTAGTTTTGTATAGATTGCAGATGGATTAGAATGCTTGTCAGGCTTTTATTGCTGTCTGTACCCCTGTTAAGGAGATTCCCCTTCTCTATTTGTCCTGTTTACCATTATCATTGAAAGTGAAAGAAAATCCCAAATTTTGGGTTGTCTCAAGAAAAGTAATAGAAGGGAAATCTACCAATGGGGACACTAGTCCTGGTGACCTTGGAGTCACAAGGAATTCAATTAATTTCCTCTCACTTCCTGTTTGGCTGTGGGACAGGAAGTGACGGGAAATCTCCGCAATGGGACACAGATGGCAAAAAAATCTGACAGGGGTTATGACCTTCCCTTGCGCTATCCAAAATTAAATAAAAGTTTTGCCTATAGTTCAACTTTAGGATGAACATAAAGCCTAAATTTTAAAAGTTACATTTACTGCACATTTTTATTTTACTTGCACAAGTTGTCAACTGCAATTATCACCAAAGTTTTATACCAGTCTCGGGCCCTTTGAACACCCTTACAAATATGTCTGATCTTCCCTGGTAAACCACTTATCCAAGAAAAGTGCAAGGCATTTTAAACATAACCACTTAAGCCTATATCACAGATGTTTTTTCAAAGCATAGGTTCCAAAAAGCTCCATATAGCTCCTATATGAAAAACAGAGGCGATAAAACTCTACATCAACGTGACAACCAAGCTCAGCAACTAGATCCATATATCCAGAGGGCTCAGATACATACAAGCCTATGGTCAAAAACAGTAGCCTTACATTAAAGCATGCCTATCATACCTTAATAGTTTAGTACACACTTATGTGATATATCAGTGTATGATATACATGCATGTGATATCAGTGAGTTGTTCAATTTGTAGTGCAAATACTTTTGTGCGTTTCCAGATATTTTGTATACAAAGTCAAAATAACTATATGTACACTGTTTTTCCTGACAAAACAAGGACACGTGTGGACATACGTCTCAAATATATGTCACACAAAGGAAAGAAAAGGCCTGTCTACAGCCCTAATTTTGTGTGGCAGCTGTACAGACACACCATGCATAGCCAGCAATATGACATCATTACTTTCTATTTCAGTTTTGCAGTTACATGTGACTTCTACCGTACCTGCTTGCGAGACTATAGATAAGCATCACTATGCTGCTGAGGTCCTCCTGGTGGTTACCTCTTTGTATGAGCTGCTTAAGCCCTTCCCTCTCCCCATGTTTAAGAGATTACAAGCAAATTACATTTTTTAGTATCTTATGGATTTCTGGATAGGGTAGGGAATGTTTTTTGTTATCTGTGTGCCATTGAGATTTCCTTTCACTTCCTGTTCTGTTGGCAGTGTTAGAGAAAAACTCTCTAAAGTAAGGAAAATCCACTTTAGTTCTTGCTGAAACAAGGGTTCCCGTTTAAATATTTCTTCTCTATTCCCGTTCTGTAAAAATTTTGAAATCTCCATCACTTTCAATCCCAGTGACAACAGTCTCCAGGAAAAATAAAGAGAATAAAAAGCCTTCATAGGGACACAGTCACAAGAAAAACAGAAGTACTGACCTCATGGTCCAAAACAAAAAAAAAAGTTTTGGCTCTATAGATAGACTTCAATTATTCTTTAAAAGAATACATACATTGTAATAAGTATGTTTTTATATTTTCCTGGATTTCACCTTAAAAAAAAACATGTTTAACTAATACAAAATGAAGGCCTCTGTCTGCCTTTATACAAAGTGTCAAAGACATTTTTATATGGAACAGGAAGAAATATCTCCAACAAGCCAAGAAAACCTGCCTTACCACTATAGCTGCCAAATGCAGAACATGTGTGAATGGTGCATTCTCTACCATTTGAAAAGATTCAGTTCAGAATATGTTTTTTGCTTCACTGCACAGAACTTAATCCAGGAGCATTATGCAAGGTTTTTTCGATATCACTCAAAGGCAAACTCCTTTCAAAACTTTCAGGTTTGCATAATTATTGGAAAGCCCCAGCTTTGTTTATCTCTTGGAAACTTCAGCAATAAGATATTACCACCAGATTAAGCCATCGCAAAGCTGAATACTTGTGTCACGCTGTACTGATTTTCCAAGGCCAATAGACTGGAAGGGGTGGAGATATAAATTACTGTAAGAATATCATGTCACAGAAGTCTCCAAAAAAACGTAAACAACCCCAGCGGGTGATTTAACCCACCGATGTCAACCCAAAGCTCCTACATATTGACCAAGTAAACTTAATGTTACAGTCCACTTCCATGTTTGATCTCCCCACCTCCCATTGAACCCCTCTCTGCTGCCAATTTAAAAAAATATACAGAGTGTATACTTTAATTCTAGAAATAATCTAGGCAGTCATGTTATAGACCGCTATCACTCGTTATTTTCACTAGCATCAGCAGTCCTTACTGCTGTACAGAAGTGTGGATGCATTGTGAAGAGTAAATGAGTTTCTGTGCAGCAGGACACTGAGCCCAGGCTTTATGATGATGCTGTTCCCAGGAGTCGTGTCATTCAAAGCCTGAGCTCACTGGAAGTAGTTAAACAACAATGAGTGTCAATCAGACTAAAAGTTGCCAAACAATGACCATGCAATTAGGAAGCAGAAAGCAGTTCTGAAGTATAGAGAGGCTAAGTACTGCATCAAAACTTTTAAAATCTTTTTAAACAAGAGGCCAGAATAAATTAATTAATAAAAATGAAAGTGGTGTTCGGCCTTAAAGCCCAACTCCAGGCAATTTAAAAAAAGTATCCCTTGCAGTGGGTCTGCACCCACACTGCAAGGGTTAATTGCTTGTTTAGGTCTAGGGGAGCAAAAAAATGGACTTCTGATCCTCCACTTCTCCCCATAGGTAGACTGGTCCCCGCAGCCTCTTTTCCCCGCACTCTAGTCTAGGATAGTGGCGTCAAAGACCAAAGCAGACTCAATAGGCCTGCATTGGACATAAAGACTCTGAGGGACAGTCCAGCGGCAGAGCATGTAGGAGCGCCATCTGTCAAGGGAGTGGAGGATCAGGTAAGTAAAACTATTTCACTTCTCCTCTAGACAAAATGCACAATAAACACTTGCAGTGCATACCCAGCCCCAGTGCAAGGGACAATTAGTTAAATGGCTGCATTTCATGGCTGCAATCCAACAAAGGACTATACACAGCACCACACAGCATCCCAGCAGGAGGATCACACGGTCAACCAAGGAACGACCTGGGCATTTAGTAACTGACCACAAGCTGTAACACTTAAACCAGCCAGTAGGGAAAATGTCACCTATGACGAAACGCGTCTGGGAGGGCACGCACTGACGTCACCGCGCTGTATGTGAGGAGGACGGGCTCCTGTGTTGCCGGCCGGCACTTGTTTTTAACACGAAGCTATATTTATTCATATAAATGCAATATTTTTGTTCTTTAATAAACCCAGTAGACGGTAATACACTATGGTCAGTTTTTCATTCCATTGAGCCTATCTGGAGTACATCCCTGTATGGTCAAGACCCATTGAGACGCTCAAGTGGTTGCCAATACAATATCCGCTACCAGGCCTCCTGTGTGTGTTCAGCAGTCGTTCCTACAGTCAAGGCCGCGACTGGGTTACAGCCGAACGCTTTAAATTGCCTGCTATTCGGTAAGCAGGCAGTTTATATGGTGTCGGGCACTTCTTCATTTTGTGTGATCTCACTGCGGTGCATATCAAGAACTGAAGTTATGGACTATGTTAAATCATGTTAATTTGTGGGCGCAACCTCTTTAATTCTATCAGTTAAAAAATTCCTTCCTTGTTAGAATTTTTTTGCACTTTGCATTATCTCAATGTTGTTTGCACTACCTTGCTAACTAAAACAAATTTTGCCTTTCTGAAAAATACGTAGGCACTAATATTTATCAGAGCCCGAAACAACCATGAAGATAATATGCACAGTATAGTTCTATCAGTAATTTTATCCTGACCAACCAAGCCATACATTTCTCATTACAAAAATACCCAGTATATAACAAAGACAAAACTATGCAGTACAAATGTAGGTAAAGTAGTTCTAAGGTGATTGGCTATATAAGCAAGGGGTGAGGAGGCCAGACCCAAACTTTATTAAAGGTCTACACTGAGGTAAATCATCAGTGACATGAGGAACTGCAACATCAGAAGAGTTGCCTGTTCTGTAGGAGGTTGATTGTCACAAGTTTAGTTTTATCCTTGCCGTCATTAAATGTTGCTTTAATAGGCTATGCCTATGAGTAGAAGTTGAGTCAGTCTAATGTCTGTCCAACACTCATGGTAAGGACAGGTCTTTTTGGATGGATCAAGTTACTGCGTGCGCACAGTTTGGCTGTCCCTGGCACTGGTTAGAACCTTCAAATAAAGCTGTGTTGTCCTTTCCAACTAAATCTAAGTGTTTGGTTTTTGGACAAAGTTACGGGTTAAGGTAGTTGTGGTTCTAACAATTTGCTCCTCAACAGTCAAGATAGGAATCTGCCATTTGTAAAGCCCTACTGCTGTTGGCAAAACAGTAAGTGTCAGAAATAAAACTGTCTTTACTTTCCCAATTCTCCAATTCAAATTCATACCCCTAACATACCTCTAAATAAATTACCATTTTAATGTGGAAGTTGAAATCTAATACTGAGATGGGTGGTAAAATGTAATAGTTTTGAGCACCAATGCTTTGATAAAAAAGATCTCCTTTGCGGCAGGGGGCCCGCAATATGAAAAAATGCATTAACTTTCCAGTTGTACAAATGTACTACCCACCTCTTTTTTAATTTTGTTCTCAACAGCCTGTATCCGGTGATCCATTTCTTCTTCTAGCTCACTTAACTGCATTGCTGCTTTGTCCTGTGCTCTGTAATTATACAGATATGAAGTGTCAGCCAGGAAAACACTGTGTAATCATTAAGCTTTTCAGTAATTATGCATGTAGAAAGAGTCATTATTTTGGTGATTTTGTGGTATAATGTTCCTATACTGTATGTACTCAGCTGTCCATGTTCTAAATCTTACAAAGCAATGCTTATGTCATATATACGGTACATTGGCAAAAAACAGATTGCTTATTAAAAGAGATCATAGCCACAGAAAGCCTAAATGTATTAAGTAAATCACTACTCCTTTCTAATACGTTAAAGTGTTACTAAACCCACAACAGTAAAATCAGTCTGTATATGCAGTAAAGCATGCTTGTTATACTCACTGTGGAACCTAAAGGGTTAATCCTCTGCATTGCGTAAAAAGGCTGTTTGATTCTGTCTTCTCTGATCCTCCCCTTCACCAACAGTCTACAAGCCATCTCCTGATAGAACACAGCCTTGGGGGCAAGCTGCACATGCTCAGTTTGGTGTGTATTTGGTGTGTAGAGAGTTTTTTTTTTTTTTGCTTGGGTGAGTGCATGTGATCAGCACAGGGCCAATCAGCACTGTCTAAACAGAGGGTCATGGGTCCTGCAGCCTCATAGGACAGTCAGGGGAGAATTAAAACTCCTCCTAGAAGCTTTAACCAGACACTGATAGAAGTCACAAGACTGCTCTAACGGCTGAAGAGAAAAGGTATTTAACAGTTTATATTTACTAAAATAATTGCATTTCCCTGTTCTGTGTACTGTGGGAGACCAGATATACGGAATGCAGGGTCCTGGGTTTAGTAACACTTTAACTGAATTCCACTGAATATAAACTCAGTGTGGGTTTATTCTGTAGCTAAGACTCAGTGGGGTTGATTACTAAAAGGCAAATATGCTGCTTACTTTGAACGAGAATTTACATGTTACAAGGGAATTTTTCCTAGAGTTTAGTGAGGTTTTTGTGTAGTGACGTTCTGATGATTTCCATTATCCAATCATGCACAAGCAAAAATGCGTTTGGTTGTTTTTTTAACTTTACATTTGATTGGGTATTCTTTGCAAAATGAGATTGCACCGCATTCACTAATCTCTGGGGAAAATTGCCTTACAAACTGCAACTTCCCTTGCATTTTGAATGACAATTGTGCGTTCATGCTACACTGTACCCAAACAAAATTTTTTATCATTTTGTTCCCACAAATAGAGCTTTCTTTTGGTGGTATTTGATCACCTCTGTGATTTTTATTTTCTGCTAAACAAATAAAAAAAAAGGCAGAAAATTTTGGGAAAAAACTGTTTTTTTTTGTTTCTGTTAAAAACTTTGTTAATAAGTAATTTTTCTCCTTCACTGATGGGCACTGATGGGGCTGCACTGACGGGCACTGATAAGGCAGCACTGATGAGGCGGCACTGATGATGGGCACTGATATGTGGCACTGATGGGGCAATGATGGATGACACTGATGGACACTGATATGCAGCACTGATGGGCACTGAAAGGCGGCACGGATGGGCACTGAAAGGCGGCACGGGTGGGCACTGAAAGGCAGCACAGATGGGCACTGATAGGCGGCACAGATGGGCACTGATAGGCGGCACAGATGGGCACTGATAGGCGGCACGGGTGGGCACTGATAGGCGGCACAGATGGGCACTGATAGAAGGCACAGATGGGCACTAATAGGGGGCATGGATGGGCACTGATAGGTGCACTGTACACTAATAAATGTTACTGATGGATGCCAATCAGTGCCAAACAATAATGCCTGCCAATCAGTGATGCCCATTGTGGGCACTAATTGGCATCCATTGTGGGCACTGATTGGCATCCATTGTGGGCACTGAAAGTGCACAGTCTATTTGCCTTTAGTAAATCAACCCCTATTTTTAGGAAAGAAAGTCAGGATTTGCATGAAACTTTGCCTGCATGCATCCCTGGATTTTCTAATCATTTTGGCATGTTGCTATAACTCCGGTAAATACTGTCTTCACCTTTTAAAACTTATACTCACCTTGAAAAAAAATCAAATAAGCTGCTTTACAGTATCTTCTTTTAGCAATATCCCCTTTCAATGCAGGAAACTGAAATTGTAGCACACTGTGCTACATGAATCAAGACAAACAGACATTTTTGTAATGTGTTGTGATGCGTTGGTGTGCATTTGTATGGGGGAGTTAACCTTGTTTTCCTTGATTTACCTTACAGTGAATTGCGTTTCTGCACGTTTGTGGGCATTTGCATGCATTTGAACGTATTGTTTTGCCCTGAAAAAAGTAGTACATGCCATACTTTCTTTCAGCACTGGGCAAATGCAATGCAATGCACTGGCCGGTGTAAACTGCATTCACTGGAAACCCCTTTTTTTTATTGCCATGCCATCACAAACGCACCTGGTGTGAATGAACCTTAAAGGTCTCCATTACCAACTAAACCATAGGCATCCACATCTGCCAATAACACTGTATAACCAAATTAAAAGCAATATAAAGTCTATCACAGCAGTGTCAAGGTGGGTAAACTTCATCACCAAGGAAATGAAAAGGAAAAACATAAGGGGTGTTCAAGGATGACCAGTCGGTTTAATGACATACACCAAATCAATATTAAAAACATTTTATTTATCCAACATGATAAAACATATGTAATAGGCAGACATTTTTTGCATAATATATCATAAATATGGTTCAAATCCCAACCACGACACTACCTGCCTGCCTGGAGTTTGCATGTTCTCCCTGTGCCTGTCTGGGTACTCCGGTTTCCTCCCACACTACAAAGACATGCTGGTAGGTTAATTGGATCCTGTCTAAATTGTCCCTAGTATATGAATGTGAGTTAGGGACCTTAGATTGTAAGCTCCTTGAGAGTAGGGACTGATGTGAATGTACAATGTATATGTAAAGCGCTGCGTAAATTGACGGCGCTATATAAGTACTTGAAATAAAATAAATAAATAAATAAATAACTATTAAAATAAATATATAAGCTTATATAGTAGCTACTGTCACTAATTTGAGTCAATGCATTTTGCGGTAGTGCCACTTCTTCAGGACTTCATCAAACATGTGACATATAAATCTTGAATAAAATAACACACACAAAGGTAGCAATGTTCACATAATCCCAAACTGTGGGGAGGCAAATCAGAGAACAATCTCTGATGTGTACATACAATATTGTATGTACACATCAGCACAGGATTTTATCAATAAGTGTTTTTTAAGTATTTTTGGTAATATTTTTCTTACATTTATTTATTCACATTTTTTTGGGATGATTTCATTTTTATCACTCGATTTTTAGTGTTTGTATTATATGCGATAATACACACTGCACTTTATTGATTGTGGTCAATTTTTACACATGCACATATATTTTACCCACACGTTTGGAACTTTTTACCATTCCTATATACACAAAAAAATTTTTATTTTGTATTTTACACTTATATATGTTTGTGCACATCATAGTGGACCTAGTCGAACAGCGCCATTCACCCCAATTTAGTACTCTAAAGTTCCTTAACATATAACTGCAGAATGCCTCCAAAACTCATCCAGACATTTCACGCTACACTTGCCCAGCCAATATTCATACATATATTCGACAACCTATCTTGCATTTACCGGAACCATGGTCATGATAAGGGATGGGCCGAATGACCCCCTGTTCGGTTCGCACCAGAACTTTCGAACATCAGGAAAATTAGGACCCAAATAACGAACCCCATTGAAGTCTATGGGACCGAATAGGAAAAATCTAAAAAGTGCCCATTTTGAAGGCTTATATGCAAGTAATTGAGCATACAATGGTTATGGGGGTCTGGGTACTGCCCTGGAGGACATGTATCAATGAAAAAAAGCAGTGATTTATTGATACTTAAAGTGAAAGTGTAGACATTTTAAATTCCTTTCAATATAGTGCCTGGGGGGTCCCCTTAGTCCACCTGTAAAGTGGCATGTCTGTACTGTGTATAGAAGCTGCTGCAGCAATAATTGCATTTATAAAGCCCAAAAAACGACATTTTCCCTGCAAGCTATCTTTGTTTTGTAACGGCCTGGGGAGCCAGTCTGTATGATGAGGCCACAATGTAGTGCACAAGGAACAAGGTTAGAGTTTTTTTGGACAAATTCTGTTATCTCTACCACAGACTTTGGATTCCTACTTCTGTAACGAGTGCGGAAAAATTGTTCTTTGGGTGTCGGTGGCGCCTTCACACGTAACCCTATAGAGGTACTCTTGATGAAAGCAAGAATTGGCCTTGCTGTGGAAAATTGTAATAATATGCACCTGTCAAACAGGTGTGGAAAAATTGGTCTTTGGGTGTTAACTGTGCCCATGAAACCTACACCAAAAACATTCTTCAAGATAAAATCAACACCCACAGCACCAGACAGCCTAGAAGTCCTGCAGAGATTCCACATCCCAAAAACACTTAATCGGTGGCATTGGCATCAGGAGCTTCATAGCTGCTGGTAATCCAGGACTGATTCATTTTGATAAAAGTCAGATGGTCCACAGAGTCTGTGGACAGGTACGTTCTATGATCAGTAACAAAACCTCCAGGAGCACTGAATGCCCGTTCGGAAAGCACACTGGCTGCAGGGCAGCCCGGCAGCTCAATAGCATACTGGGCAAGTCCTGGCCAGTGGTCTACTCTCATGATCCAGTAAGACAGTGGATCGTCGACTGGAAAGCTCTCCATCTCTGTTTTTGCCCCTAGGTAATCGTCCACCATGTGATGCAGATTCTGCTGATGGGATGTGGAAGCTGACAGCCCTGGGCGGCGAGGACTTAAAAAATTGAGAAATGCATCACTTAGACAGCCACCTTCTCCACCGCTCCTCTCTTGACCAACAGAAGCCTCAAAGCTACATTTTCCACAACACTGTAACCAACCAGAGTTGGGAAAAGCGTTCAAACTTTCAAACTTCTCTTTAATGTGTCCTCAAGAGATTTCATCTTCTGCACTCTCTGTGGGGATGGGATGATTTCTGAGACTTTCCCCTTATAACGGTGGTCAAGGAGGGTTGCCAACCAATAGTGATCCTTTTCCCTTACGCCACGTATTCTTGTATCCTTTCGCAGGCTTTGAAGCATGAGGGAACCGATGCACCGCAAATTTGCAGAGGCACGAGAAGCAGACTCCTCGGGGTCACTGAGGATTATAGTATCTGGTACTGCCTCCTCCCAGCCATGTACTACTCCCAAGGGTTCTGGTGATGAAAAACCATCTCTTACTGTTTGAAGTATATCTTCTTCTGCTTCAATGTCTCCGAAACTGCCAGAATCCTCCTCCTCCATGAGGCATGAGAAGCAGACTCCTCGGGGTCACTGAGGATTATAGTATGTGGTACTGCCTCCTCCCAGCCATGTACTACTCCCAAGGATTCTGCTGATGGAAAACCATCTCTTACTGTTTGAAGTATGTCTTCTTCTGCTTCAATGTCTCCGAAACTGTCAGAATCCTCCTCTTCCCTCTCATCTTGTGTGTTCTGTGGCATAGGAAAAAATGTGTCTGCATAAAGTGGGTCTTGAGAGGAAAGGAAGTCCTCCTCTTCGTCCCGCTGCTCTGCCTCGAGTGCCCTGTCCATAATGCCACACAGAGCCTGCTCCAGCAGGAAAACAACAGGCATTGTGTCACTGATGCATGCATTGTCACGGCTCACCATCCTTGTTGCATTGCCAAAGTCGAGTTCCACCTGGTGGGCATCACAAATCAAGTGGTTAACGGGCAGGTGGAATTCCCGCTGAATTTCAGCCAACCAAGCACTGGCTGTGTATGACCGCCTAAAATGGGTACACACTCTTCTGGCCTGCTTTAGTAGATCTTCCAACCCTGGGTACCCATTTAGGAAACGCTGTACCACCAAATTGAGTACATGTGCCAGGCATGGCACATGTGTCAACTTTCCCTGTCTAAGGGCAGACAGGAGGTTTGTGCCATTATCACATACCACCATTCCTGGCTCCAGCTGGCGTGGCGTGAACCACCTCTGAGCCTGTCCCTGCAGAGCTGCAATATTCTCTGCTCTGGTGTGGTTCCTGTCCCCTAGACACACCAGCTGAAGCACTGCATGGCACCTTTTAACATGACTCATTGAATAGCCCTTTGAACACTTAGGTGGTACTTTAGGTTCATAGGACAATTCAGCAGAGGAGGGCATGGAGGAGGAGGAGGGGGTAGAGCTGACAAATTTGGCATCATCACAAGCTGTATGGAGACATGGGGCACAACAAGCTGCAGCACTGAGCCCTGTCCTGCATCCTTCTGAGTTGGAAGCAGAGTTACCCAGTGTGCTTTGAATGAAATATATTGTCCCTGCCCATGCTTGCTGGCAGGAGTAACGTGGACTTTGCGGCTGACTGCCTTGCCCAATGATGCCACAACATTGCCTTCCACGTGATGGTAGAGAGATGGAATGGCCTTACGTGAAAAGAAATAGTGACTGGGAACCTGCCATTGTGGTACAGCACATTCTGAAAATTCATGGAAGGGGGCAGAATCCACCAGGCGGAAAGGCAGAAGTTGTAGAGCCAGCGGCTTTGACAAGCTTGCATTTGTCACTGGGCATGTGGGTGGCAAGGATTATATTTTTTTCCTACAGCTACAGTCTACAGCTGGTGGTGCGCTCATGAGGTATGAGGTCATGCGGTATAGCAAAGACAGACTGAGGTGAGTAAAGAGGAGAGACAGATTTGTGCCCCTTTTGTGTGGCTTTTAGGTGCTCTTGCCAATGGGCTGAGTGGTGGGAGGTTAAATGCCTTGTCAAGCATATGGTACCCAAATGGTTGGTGTTTTTGCCACGCTTGATACAAAGTTTGTAAATAGCAACAGTGCGATCGGCTGCACATGTACTAAAAAAGGCCTAGACAGCTGAGCTGTGGGAAGTGGGCGGGGAAATAACAGCTCCACAATGTGATGGAATAGGGTGGCTGTTCTCGACTCTTCCATGATGGCTACATTGGGGTTGTGCCTCACCCCCACTTTCTGCTCTATCCAGCACCCAAGTCGAGTTAGTGACCTCATCATCATCATCTCCTCCATCCTAATTACTACTGGAGACTGTGACGAACGCGGGTGTCAGATCCCTGCCCTCCTCGCTAACTTGCAACGAAGGACCGGCCAACCTCACACCACGCTGTCACTTACGTAACAATGCCACTCTCAGCTGCGCCCAGCACAAAGATTTTCCAGCTTGCGGGACCACAATCTATGTGCGAGCAGCCTGAGAGTGATTGTCACTGGGCTAATTACACAATTAACCCTTTAACTGCCACCACCCCCGTTTAAAAGACCGAGCCGGGGGAGACTCGTCATTTTAGCAATACCAATTATAATTTTAGAATAAGCGTCTGCCACACACACTGCCACCACAGACAGGTCTGCTCAGAGTCTTACTCTACAACAGTAGCGCCCTTCAAGAGGCAGGTTCGTTTATAGCTTGCATTAAGAGCTTTAGAGACAAGGTTAACACTTTTCAACATAAGGGTTTATTATGAAAAGGTCAAAGTTGATGCAAATAAAATATTTACAGAAAAAAGATGTTTCAAAAGATAAAGACAATATACAGCCACAAAGCAATAAGGTAGAATTGGGAAGAAAGAATACTTGCAATTAATGTCCGAGGGTTGATCAGAGTTCAATCGATGAGCTAGGTAATCGGTTCTCGACTTGGCAGATGTTTCTTCTTGGATGGTAAAAGGAGAACTGCCCATTGTCTTGGCATCTCCTCTTTTCTGTCAAATCAAAGGGGGTGTTGACAGTGACCAGTAACCAATCGTCTGGTCATCTTGTTTAGGGGTTGGTTGCTGGGAGGTGTCTACACTCATGACCACGTCCCAGGTAGATTTTGTAATACATATTCCTATATCTGCATCTATAGTGTTTACAGACTCCAAATATCCATATTATTACTCAACTTGAGATTTCCTTCAAAACAAATCTAAACATGCCATATCTATAATGTATAGCCTGCTTTGGAGGAATAAGTGGTACCAGGGGTTTCCCATATGACCTGACATAGGGGTGTCTGGACTTGAAACGTTCCATATTATCTGAGGAAACTAAATATGTCCAGATTACGGCCGTGCTATTACTAAGTCAGAAGTTAGGACACATGCTGAAATTTCATACTTTTAAGTTGGAGGTGTATTCAGACAATTTACAACCGGGGCCTGTTAGGTCTCTGAATGGAGAGGGTGACAGTTTTACGACAGGCCTGAACACTGCCCTTACAACAAATGTTTTCTACTGACCTAACCTGGTTCTGTTTTCTCTGTTGAGATAACCTTTTCTGTTGAACTTAAAAAGCTTTGAATTCCTAATACAAGGGAGGAGGGAGGAGGGAGTTCAGAGTTTTCTGTAAGGTTACATGGTTAGCCAAACTGTCATGGCTACTTCCACACAAGATGGCAGCTAGCTACAGCTTTTCATGTCCCGTACGTGATATTGTTACAGAGACAACTTGTCAATACGCTGCGGCTGGGGGAACATGACTGCCAAGTTGTGTACCAGTGTTCTCCCCTCTCTGTAGGCTCGTGTTCCTGCCTTCCTCAACCTCAGAGTCAGAACCAACATCTGAATCGAGTAATGGCTGTGCATCGTCAAGGAGCAAGTGGCTGACGCGGTGTTCAAATAACTCCTCTGACTCCTCCATGCCTGATGCTGGGGCTATGGCAGCAATAGCTGTGGACAAGGAGTCAGGTTTTGCCACTCTGGCAGCTGCAGGGGACTGCGCACTAGTTTCTGCTTGGGTGACAGAGGATGAGGACGGTTTAGCAAGCCAGTCCACCACCTCCACTGCATGCTGTGGCTGGATATGACCGCATCCACCTTTGCCTGTGGACAAATATGCTGCTGGCCCCCTTACAGTGCCATGGGAACATTTGACTCTCCTTGCTGTCCTCCCATACATGATGGGGGAGTGGGGGGTGCTTATTAACAAAATGTAATAAAGATGTGTAATTGTGTACGCGGATGCACTTTAATCAATGGAAAGTGGTGTTAGGTACACTTTAATTTGAGTATTCACGACACAGACACACTCCATGGATACACTATAATATACTGCATCAAACGTGCAGTAACACACAGAACTATATGGCGTTAAACTTGCAGTAACATAATGAAATATATGGCGTTAAACTTGCAGTAACACAATGAAATATATGGCGTTAAACTTGCAGTAACACAATGAAATATACGCTGTTAAACTTGCAGTAATGCACAGAACTATATGGCGTTAAACTTGCAGTAACACACAGAAAAAATAATGTGTTAAACGGTCACTTCACTCACACTGACTGAACTATACCTACATTCACACTAATGTAAAGACAAATGGTGGTTGCACTACACTCACAATGACTGAACTATCCCTACATTCACACTAATGTAAAAATGAATGGTTGCACTACACTCACACTGAACTATCCCTAGATGCATACTAAACTGATATTCTACTGACAATAGAATCAGAATGGCACACTATAGTGTCACCAACTGTCTAATAGCACTAAACAGAGCCCTGTTCTAGCTCTCTCCATGCCACTATCACACTACTAATGGCTGCTATAGAAAGAATACTTTTATAGTGTGGGGCGGGATTAAGAGCAATGAGCCATGATTGGATACAGTCATCATGACAGCATCCAATCATGGCTCTCAAAGTGCTCTGTAAAGTGCTCTGTACCCTGATTGGGCAAAGCTTTCATTGCTTCAGCCAATCAGGGCTTTCAATGCACTGTGCAGTGGTGTAGTACATTGTGGTCATTCGGCAGGCCAAACAAAGGTCAAACAACCCTATAATTCAGTTGTTCGGAGAAGTTCCGAACAGCCAATGTTCGGCCCGAACTCACTCTTGGGCCGAACCGTTCGCCCATCCTTAGTAATGATACAATACAGTGAAAAAAATACCACAAGTATTGGTCCATTATACAGCAGATCATACAGAAAATACCAAAGATTAACAAATTTAAGATAAAATGTGGACAGATACCTTTTCACCGCAATAGCCAAGTTTTCCATTTCTGTGCTCTGGAGTCTGATCTCCCGGACAAAATTTCTGATGACATGTTCATACTGCTGGATTAATAATGGTTCCACAATGGTGATATTCTGGTACAGTATACTTGCTTGTTCTTTTCTAAAAAAATAAAAAGGAAAAACAAATAAAAAGGTTCTATGTTCCATATTTATATTTGGATGCACATGTTCATAAATATGCGGGGACATTTTAATAACCAAGTCTCCAAAATTCATATGTTTCACAAGAACTAGTACCATGGTTACAAGTTCTGCATGAATAGCTGTTCTGTTTAGCATTTTTACTAGAACAGGGTGCAGACAATTTAAAAGAGCAGGGACTCAGAAGAGTACAATTCACTTTTTCTTTTAATATTCAAATTCAAAGGTCATTTCTTTTTCGCTCCCTCTCTATATGGGTGCATGTGGACATGAGGTACACCCTGAACCATGTGTGTGGCTAGGGACGTGAACAAATAGCTAACATATTGATACACTGCACTGTCTTACTCTCCTTGTCCTCGTGACAAAGTTGTGATCTCTGGACCAATTTCAGTCAAAAGTAAAAAATGTAAGCCGCACTCCAAAGCTTAGTTCTTTTTTCTGTGTTTAATTTGTCAAAAAAAAATTGCATGCATTGATGTTTTCACTCAAAACCAGCCTTCCTTGACATGTTTCATCACTGTTGGCTTGCTCACAATGATAGGGAAGTCCCTATCCTTGTGGATGTCCCCTATCCTTGAAAGCAAGCAGTGGTGAAATGCATCAAGGAAGGTTGGTTTCGGGAGGCATCAATGTATGCAGTCTAGTCTTTGTTTGATAAATTAAACACAGAAAGAATAGCTAAGCTTTTGAGTGCAGCTTATATTTCTTACTTTTGAATGAGAGTGGAGACGGCTGTGGTAGCCAGTTCCCTGGTTGTTCATTTGGGATTAAAAGAGCAAGTCTGGAGGCATGGGTTTGGGTATGTTCTTGCTCTGGACCGATTGGTACAGATTATATATCGAGTAAGAGAGGCTAACATCCACGAAGAAGGATGACAAAGTTTTAATAGTTAATACCTTTATGGAAGGACAATAGATTTATTATGTGTTTTTGTTTTTTTATTGTACAACTAAATACGGTGATATTTTATATATACATTTTCTTAGGATTTTTTCTAAATGGATTTAAGCACCTTAAAAACCCCAGTAAACCAGTATCTGGCATCTGAATTTGTACATTGCTTCACAAACGGTTTATTTCCCTGCAACTCACCAATGGCCGTTTGTGGAGTTAATAGTTATTAGATAAAACAAAGTACATTATTCAAAACTGATGCTGTTTTGTCAGTTTATTTTTTTACAGGATCATGACTTATTTTTGAATAATCCCAGAGCTCGAACATTCAGGAAAACAACCAATTTTGCTGGGAAGAACAGCAAATCTCTATTAGCCACATCAACATACTGTAAACTCTAAAATCATCCCTCTATGACTACTTTGTTACTTCTCATAAATTGTTCCATATTCAGACCTCACTCATGAATCCTTAAATGTACTGCACTGTTCAGTTAGCAAAAGGGAATGTTCACCGTGCTTAGTAAGAAATACAAAGATGTGCTCACATTGCTGTGTTTCAACTACCAGTCAGGTGCAGGCAAAGAATTTTTTTTTAATTTTCCTTGCACATAATTGGGTGTTCAAAGTGAACACAGGTTGATCTTATTGACTATAATTTACTTTGCTAAGTGAACACTTAAACAGTACTTCTTTAATAAATCAACCACTGCCAATGCTGGGCCGCTGCCACGCAATTAGCAGCAGCATTGTTAGCCTGTTTTGTTGGCTGTTGGGTTGCCTATCCAATAGACCTGATAGACAGACCAATAGCCAATGAAGAAGCTTGTACACCAATAGACCTGATAGACAGACCAATAGCCAATGAAGAAGCTTGTACACCAATAGACCTGATATACAGACCAATAGACAGACCAATAGCCAATGAAGAAGCTTGTACACCAATAGACCTGATAGACAGACCAATAGCCAATGAAGAAGCTTGTACACCAATAGACCTGATAGACAGACCAATAGACAGACCAATAGCCAATGACGAAGCTTGTACACCAATAGACCTGATAGACAGACCAATAGCCAATGAAGAAGCTTGTACAGCAGACTGACAATGCTGCTGCTAATTGCGAAGCAGTGGCTTAGTTCTTTTAGAATGCAGCAGGAAGTGCTGTTACTGGCAGGATCTCAATGTAACAAACCTTGGAACAGATTAAAAAGTATAATTGCTCAAGAAAAGTGTATAGTGAGATATGATGCTAAAACATACTGCCAATTAGATTTTGGATTTGCATATATTCCAGGTATGGCCATTATTTACAGCTTGGACCATGATATCTATGCACATACCATACCTGTGGAATACCTCTAGAAGCTGAAAAATCATTGTAGTAGACCACTACAGTGATCTCCACTAGCTTCCGGGCCGTACTGCACTGTAAACACGGGAAGTGGAGAGGTGGGGCAGTGATGTCACATTCCCCATCTCATCCAATCAGAAAATGCTTTGCATTTTTGCAAAGCAATCTCTGAATGATGCCTGTGCCTCCTGTGTTCACAATGCAGCAGGGCAGCCATTTGGCACTGGACCCGGAAGCTAGTGGAGATCAATTGAGTAGCTGTGTCTACTTCAGTGATTTACAGCTTCCAGAGGGATCCCAGAGGTATGATATATGTATAGTTACATTATATTGTCAAATATATTGGGACGCCTGCCTATAAACGCACATGAACTTTAATGATATCCCAGTCTTAGTCCGTTGGGGTCAATATTGAGTTGGGCCACCCTTTGCAGCTATAATAGCTTCAACTCTTCTGGGAAGGCTGTCCACAAGGTTTAGGAGTGTGTCTATGGGAGGATTGTTTGACCATTCTTTGAGAAGCACATTTTTGAGGGCACTGATGTTGGACGAGAAGGTCCGGCTCACAGTCTCCGCTCTAATTCAACCCAAAGGTGTTCTACCGGGTTGAGGTCAGGACTGTGCAGACCAGTCAAGTTCCTCCACCCCAAACTCGCTCATCCATGTCTGCTTTGTGCACTGGTGCGCAGTCACGATGGAACAGGAACGGGCTGTAACGACACCCCGAGTATGAAAGGGGTTAAAGTCGTTTAGGACATTTCATACCTAAAACACAAAGGCAGCTACCGAACACTCCAATCAGCCGAACAAGTAACCCATACAAATAATCCACCCCAAAAACGAGGCACGGCTCCGTCTTCAGGTTTCAAACAGGAATGAATCTTTATTCAAAAAACACATGTTATACAGGTCCCACTTCAAAACATTTCCCACCCTTGGAAAACAGGGCGGGTTAAACTGTCCAATAACAATGGACACACAGGTCAGGTGTGCTTAACTTCTCATCAGTAAACAGTCTTAACAGGGGGGCTGCTGGAGCAATCCCCCCTCCCTCTTTCCTCACAGCAATACACATCCTGTGATCCAAGGAAGACAAACACAATAGAACATTGGAACACAGCCCCACCCCAAACCAGCACAGCAAACAGCACACACCACATAGACACACATACACAGCATCGAGTCTCTGACCAGCACAGATCACAGTGGGGTTCCCATTCACCCCGTGCCTATATTAGTGACTCCCGTCACACGGGCCATCCCCAAAACCATCCCCAAACTGTTCCCACAAAAGGTGGGGGCACGAATTGTCCAAAATGCCTTGGTATGCTGACGCCTTAAGAGTTCCCTTCACTGGAACTAAGGGGCCAGGCCAAACCCCTCAAGAACAACCCCACACCATAATCCCCCCTCCTCCAAATGTTGAGGGATGGCCCAATACTTTTGGCAATATAGTGTAGAGGAGTGAGTTTGGGGTGGAGGAAGTTGACTGGCCTGTAGAGAGTCCTGAACTCAACCCAATTTAACACCTTTGGGATGAATTAGAGCGGAGACTGCAAGCCAGGTCTTCTCCTCCAACATCAGTGCCTGACCTCACAAATGTTCTTCTGGAAGAATGGTCAAACATTCACATAGACACACTCCTAAACCTTGTGGACAGCCTTCCCAGAAGAGTTGAAGTTGTTATGGCTGCAAAGGGTGGGCCAACTCTATACTGAACCCTACGGACTAAGACTGGGATGCCATAAAAATTCATGTGCGTGTAAAGGCAGGTGTCCCAATACGTTTGGCAATATAGTGTACACTGGCCCAAGCTAGACCATTGTAAATATGTAAATAATATACCTCTATTGTTCTCAGCCTCCTCCAAATCTCTGAGTTCCTGTTAAAGAGTAGCTATGTTAGTTCTCCATGGTCCCAGTCTATATAGGAAGGTAGCCACCCTCTCTTGCTCACTCCCAAGATGGTCTATGGGATGTGTAGTGTGCATAGAGCAGTACACATGACTGCAACTAAGCTGCACTGCTCATTCCAAACAAATTGATATGTGAGGAGGAAAGGAGAGGTTCAGGAGCTCACGGAGGATGTTACAAGGAGGCAAAAAAGACAATTTCATGAAAAATAGATTACAGAGCCATTAAGTAATGGTTGTGTATGGATAATTTTTGCAGGATATTGTTTAGAGTCATTTTAAGGCACAAAAGATAGAACTTAAGGTCATCGATTACAGGTCTTCAACAAATTTCTTCATTTTTTTTTTTCTAAACAAAGAAACAATGGATACTAAATGTAGCTGCCCTATAATTTACAAGCTAGGTAAAGCAGACAAGTAAATTTGGACAAGTAATTATTGCGGCCATTCTCTCTTTAGTTACCTGTTGCCGTCCTCAAGCAGCTCTCTAGTTTCAATGTAATCTGTCTGCCTCTGTAATTAGAGTACGGTCTCCACTAGTATGCAGTTCAAAGTAATTTTCTATAATCCTGTGCAAAGCCTCTCATGCTGGCAGATATAAACAGCCATGTATGGATTGAAATTTGGCTGGTTCAGCAAGGGTCGATCAAATTTTGATCCATGTATGGGCAGGCTGGTTGTACACAAGTCGATCTTGTCTGTCCTGTTCGATTTTTCCCAATCAGTGTCTCTGGCTATAGCCAGCAGCACCGATCATTGTATTCTGATGGCAGGGAAGGCTCCCTGCCATCAGAACACAATAGCAATGCAGAAGTGATGCCCCCATCAACACCAAATGTGTGGAAGGGGAGATCTAATCTGTTTTTTTTTGTTCAATCAGCGAGTTGATATTTTTATGGTTCTCCTATGCAATATTGCATTTCTCTAAGTTCAGAGGCTTATGTGCTTATATTACAGGCAAAAGTTGAATATATTAAATATATCAAAGCTGTAGTTTATTAACAAAAACACTGCAAGAATTGCTTAACGGACAAATGTGACAAAAAATGTACTATTTGAAAAAACTGGCCATTTTGATAAATACATTTTGTTAATATATCATATAATATAACCGAGACAATTGTTGAAGGAGTGAAGATTTGCATGGTAGGAAGACTTCACTCCTTTACTATTGCTACAGATCATGCAGAAACATTACTCCCCAGTGTTTCCCCTTAAAGTTTTTTTTTGCTTGATCCAAGCTTAAAGTTACTTTCCCAGTTGTCTGCACTTAAAATCAAGTGCAGCCCGTGCATCGTGGGCGCAGGGAGCCCCCCCCCCCCCCCCCCCCCCCCAACACCTCTGCCTCCCTTCCTATGTGCGCCCCTTTCAGGACGCCAAGCGCATGAATACCTATGATGGGGGTGGGCAGGGGTGTGTTTTTTGAAGCACCTGATTAGAGCCAGAGGCTGTAATAGGCTATAAAATAGGGTGGGTCGGGGAGCAGAGAGTGCGCCCCAATCCCACCCAATTGTGTGACCATAGCGTTACTTGTTACCAAGTACTCCCTGCCAATCAGGAGGCAGGTCAGTGAGACCAGTTTCCCGATTGGCCAAAGCGCCAGGTGATCCTATTGGATGCCTAGCGCTGTGGAAGAGGAGCCGGACCTGACGCTGCCACTGCCTGGAGGACACAGGAGGAGAGGAGGACACAGACTGCCGCATAGTAAGTGCCAGACCTCCCGGGGGGTTGGGGCTGCTGGCTGACAGTGCCTTGAGCCCCGTGGCTGCCCCTGGTGCGGGGGGAGGGTGCATCAGTGCCACGCTGCCCGGAGGGATGGGGTAGTGCTGGTTGTTTGCCACCCCCGCAGAAGAAAAGCCCACCAGCCGCCACTGCTTAAAATGGAGCTTTAGCTAGATCACTTCAGACTGGCCTCTTTTGCAGGTATAGTTATGTAAAAGACAAAAAATAGGTGCTTATACTGTTTAAAATCTATTGACCCTGGGGTTGATTTACTAAAACTGGAGAGTGCAAAATCTGGTGCAACTCTGCATAGAAACCAATCAGCTTCCAGATTTTTTTTTTTTTTGTCAAAGCTTAATTGAACAAGCTGAAGTTAAAAGTTGATTTGCTACCATGCACAGCTGCACCAGATTTTTCACTCTCCAGTTTTAGAAAATCAACTCCACTGTCTCACCCTACTCTGCATAGCCTTAGTTGTCCTATATTCTCAGCACTGCGCCGATAATCAGTGAGTCACTAGATGCCGTCTGCTGACAGCCTCCAGGCATCACTGCTGCTGAGGGGGATAGTGACTGTGTTAAGGAAGGACAGATTAGGAAGAGAGAAAAAGGAAAGCAGGAGAGGTGCCAGGAAAACACAAAATAGTTAAACCTACAAGGATAGTGTCTTATCTTATCTCCATGATATTCTCTCCTTTCTCCCTTGGCAGCAGCAGCCTGTGAACTTTAGCATTGTAAAGCTTCTGCCAACCTTCTCCTCTAGCTGAGCCAAGACATACAATCAAGGCTGAAAATGCACACATTTTAATTACAGAAAGTGACATCTAGTTTTTAAAGCCTAGGGGAAGGGGAGGGTTTCCAATTAGGAATTGACTGCTCTGGGCTTCAACAAAATGGCGGCCTCCAGTAAGAAGAAACAGAAGCAATGCTGGGGGCAATTCACAACACGCTAATTTTGGTAGCATAATTATTAATGTAGAATGTATGTTTTTGTTAAAGAACATTAATTGTTATCAAAATGTTATGGTTTAAGTTGCACTTTGAACCAACTCTATTGCCAAACAGAACATTTCGACTAAAAGCTGTTTCTGACTAGAAGGCACTAATTACTTACTTTTCCCATTAACCACACTGTCAACTGCCGAGCTGCCCCAATTGAAAATTCCTTAGGAACCAACACTTTCAGCAAGGTTGATCTCCCGGTCACCCGCTGCACCCTGCGGTTCCTCCTGCTGTCCCCCACACCCACATCACTATAGGACAAAGTGTTGGTTTCTGAATATCCTTCAGCTTGGCATTTCTCTTTAATTGACTGGTGTTTGATAAGTAAATACCAAGTACGATATATAGTAATAGCAATCTATAAACAGATACTTATAGATAATTGCAGGTGCTTTATCCTCTGCAGATCCATCAGTCCCATTCTCAGTAGCCTCAGTTGCACAGAATAAATGAACAGGGATAGATCTGTACAGAGCTTCGCGTTCATTCATAAACACAGTTTACTATGCCCCAGCCATGAATGAAAAGAAAAAACAGTCAGTGATCGTTACAGACACATTCCCCGCAGCAGCCAGCGGGAGGTGGGAGGGGGAAACCTGGCAGCACTGAAGGGGGGCCAGGGAAGCACACAAGGGAATGATCCTTTTTCTTACTCCTGATTCTGTTTTTGATTTTTAATTTTTTTTTTTTCTGACATGTTGATGTTATATCTTTCACTTGGATGTTATAAGTTGCACAGAGTAAATACAGCTGGATAAAACAAAAACTGTGTCTGTCTTCATTTCAGGCTGCAAAGCAACATGTGATTATTTTAAAGGAGGGGGGGGTGATTTTTTTCTATACCTCACTGCTCTTTGACAAAATTGACTTTAATAAATCATCACCCTTGCAGCCCTTTGTTTCTAAGAAAATTACCAGGTAAGACAAGAGTAACATAATACCAACAATCACTGATTCTCAGGAGTTCCCTCCCTATTCTGAACCACAAGTGTTCTCTTTATTTTTTCTGAACACACAACCGCCTTTGCACTGGAGCTTATTGGGGACATGTCATGATCTCATAGGGGTATTGGCTCTCAAAATGCTCTAATGTGTTATTTGCGTTTACTGCTGCCCACATATCACTTACATGGCTTTATTTTATCTTCGAACCTTTGCTTCTCATATTTTATACACTGCTTCTTGTCATGAGCCTGGATCTTACTGCTTTATCTGCTGCCGTCCAGTATGTCAGACGTTCTTTTTCTCTTTGTAATCAGCCATCATTGTAGGGTGAGCCTGAGACCAAGTAATGACAAAATCTTCTTACACTTCTAAGGGCTGAAAAAAATGCCAGTTATTGTGCACACAAGCGTTTATGAGTGTTGAGCATTTTTTTTCTACCAGAAAACTGCTCTCAAAAAACACACTGGGGCAGTGCACTGGCAGGGCGTGGAAAAAACTCCTGCAAGCAGCATCTTTGGAGCGCTAAAAAAAAAGCGCCTCAAAAGCGCTCAGTGTTTTACTAGCACTTTAGAAGCGCCTCCGTGTGAAAGTGCCCTAAGACCCCTGCCCATATAATGTTGGACATTTTAGCAGCACTTCTGCGGCCCTTTTCGATCGCTTTTGCGGCGTTAGCAGTGCGCTTTAAGGTCACGTGACTCAAAAGAACCATTTTGCGGCACTTTTGAGGAGCTTTTTAAGTGCTTTCATTTCAATGGACAGGGGCATTTTTGAGGCACATTTTTAGACCACTTTCAGACATGGGCTGCAGCGCTAAAGCGCCGCTCGTTTTAGCGGTGCTTTAGTGCTGTTTAAGCTATGCTTTTCAGCAGGGCACTTTTAACCCCAAAGAAGGGGTTAAAAGCGTCCATGTTGTAGTGCTTCCAAATCGCTTTTCAGGCGCTTTGCCATGTCAGTATTACCATAAGAGATTATACATCCAGATTCAAAGCCGTCTGTCTATATTCTGTTTTTAATATATTGCATTAGTCTACATATACACAGACGAGTTGCCTACATCACCAGATCTAATCCAGTCTCGAGCCTGACCTGAATGTGTGTGCCTTTGGGGAGGGTGGTTCCTATTTGTTTGTTTGGTCCGGAGCTGCGATAGAGTTGCCACCTCATCCCTTTAAACCCGAACACATATTAATTACACGGGTTCTGAGGTAATTTAATGGAGATAAGACAAGCGAGTTTAATTACCACCTTAATCAGCCACAGAACCTGTGTAATTAATATGTGTTCGGGTTTAAAGGGATGAGGTGGCAACTCTAGATGCGCAGCAGTGCCTCACCTCCCAGCCCCTTCGGGTGGTGGCGGGGGTGCCCCCCTGCGCATTGGCGCCATGCATAGCGCCCTGCCAGTCGCGTCCTAGCGGTGCTGGGGGGGCATGGATGCTTTGTATCCATCTTACGCTTTAGGGCGGGTGGGTGCGGATCCGTGTCCAGCAATCCTGCTAGACCTGTGATCCATATCTTTGCCCAATCCAGCCCACAGGGTGTAGTATGACGCAGGTGGGGACCCGCCCTGGAGCTTGGGTATGTCAGCTGGGGTTTGGCCAGGAAATCGCTCTTTAATCCGTCACCATGAGAGAGACACCACATCACTGGTTTTACATTGTTTTTTATACATGCAAGGTAGGCAGGAGTCCTTTGTGACTCCACTCACACTTTTTTCTCATTTCCTGTTTAGGGTGATTTTATTTATTTTTATAATATAATCTCTTTTTTTTCACAATTAAACACAACATACATATTTACAATAACCTTTTTAAAGCGGTTGTATACCTTTATTTTTAACTTTTACCTACAGGTAAGCCTATAATAAGGCTTACCTGTAGGTAAAAAAAATATCTCCTAAACCTGTAAGGTTTAGGAGATATTCCCCTCGCAATGAGCCCCTCGCATGCGCACAGGGGATTCTCGACTGACAGCCCGGCAAACTCCGGAGCTTGCTGGGCAGAAGTCTCCCGCGCGCATGCACGGGAGTGACGACATCGTGGCTCCGGCCACTCACAGCGCCGGAGCCGCGATACCCGGAAGACACGCCGAGGGGAGATGTCAGCTCCCTCGGCGTGGACCAGGTGAGATGCCGGCGCCTCGTACTAAGGTAAGTATCTCATAATGAGCTAGTATGTGGTGCATACTAGCTCATTATGCCTTTTCCCTTGCAGGTGTAGAAAAAAAAAAAAAAGACAGCGGGTATACAACCGCTTTAACCACTTCAATACCAGGCACTTTTGTCCCTTCCTGCCCAAGCCAATTTTTAGCTTTCAGCGCTGTCACACTTTGAATGAAAGTTAAGTGGTCATGCTACACTGTACCCAAACAAATTTTTTATCATTTTATTCCCACACATAGATCTTTCTTTTGGTGGTATTTGATCACTGCTGGCATTTTTATTTTTTGCGCAACAAATAAAAAAAAAGACCGAAAATTTGGGGGAAAAAATGTTTTTTCTTTGTTTCTGTTATAAGATTTTGTAAATAAATACGTTTTCTCCTTCACTGACGGGCACTGATGAGGCTGCACTAATGGGCACTGATGAGGTGGCACCAATGAGTTGGCACTGATAATGGGCACTGATAGGTGGCACTGGTATGCAGCACTGATGGGTACTGATAGGTGGCACTGGGAACTTATGGGTAGCACTGATGGGTGGCACTTCTGGGCATCACTGATGAGGAGACATCTGGCAGACACTGACTGGCAAGATGTGTTGGCACTGGGATTATTTGGGCACTTATTGGCATCCCTGGTGGTCTAGGGTGGGATCCCTGATCATCCATCTGTTGTGGGCATCCCCGGTGGTCCTGGTGGTCCAGTATGAGCATTCATGGGGGGGGACCCCCCTGTCAGGAGAGCCGCCAATTGGCTCTCCTCTACTCGCGTCTGTCAGACACCAGTGAGAAACGGCTCTTCCTGTTTACATTGTGATCAGCCGTGAATGAACACGGCTGATCATGTGGTAAAGAGCCTCCGTCAGAGGCTTTTTACTGAGATCGGTGTGTCAGACTGACACACCACCGATCGCCACAATGCGCGCCCCCATAGGCGCGTGGCGGCTGTTATCCTGCTGGACGTCATATGACACCCAGTCAGTATAACAAAACCACCGTCATTCTGCTATAGGCTGGGCGGGAAGTGGTTAAATTTACACATTCACATACACTTTAAAAAAAAAAAATTCAATTTTTTCACTACTTATCTATTTCATACAACACTCACCATACAATCGTTATCTTCCAGATTGGTGCGGATTGTTATTAGATAATTTATCCTCTCTGGGATTGCATTGTGATGACCTGGCCTGCCTACGGGCTGACCCCCTGACTTAGTTTTAGGTTCCCTGCCTCAGCTCCAGGCCGGGAATGTGATGGGGACCCCCTCTCCCACTTCCTTCATCCTCACATGAGCCAGTTTAGTTCTTGGGCTGATCTGTAAGTATTAGTATATCTAAATACTCCCTAAGGGAACTTTTTTGTATTGTTCAGAACGTTTTCCCTCCCTCATTTTTATGAAGGGTTTATTATATTTTATATATCTGATTTTTCTGTAGTTACAGTGAATGAACTTTTGCATCCATACTCCTGATGAGTTAATGTGATTCACAAAATGCATAGAGTTTTTCTATTTATGTGATGCCAAGACAGTTCGGCTTTTATATAGCATGTACTCATCTATATAATAATTTTTCTTGAGTTTTTATTTTTATTTTTACCTTTAGTTTAACATTTTTGGTATATCTTAGTGGATCCACTTATCCATTTCAGATGTGCTCCCCATTATTTGGAAATCATTGGTCATTTTTTGGAGGAGTTGGTATGCACTGAGTGGATGACGCCTGTTTGCGCCTGTCATGTGTTGGATCCTTTGTCACCTCAGCTCCGGGGAAGGGCAATGTCTTTTGACCCAGTATCTGTATCTCACCATGGCTTGGCCACATATGTAAGTATCCAGAAACTGACTTGTTGTCTTTTCTGGCTGCTATTTAGCCTACTTCCTGTTGCCATTTTACCTTGTTATTTCAGATATCCTATAGCATCCGCCCCTGAAGAAGTGTATTTCACAGAAACGCGTCGGGCATTATGGATGCAGCCACTGTGCGTTCTATAGGATCCCACTTTTATGAATTATTCACGCATCAATTTTTAGACTAATTTTACATTATGTCATTTTGTGTTTTCCCAGCATCATATGTACAATATTTATAGGATATGTGTATCATCTATTTATTGTTGAGATTTTGTATTGTTTGTTTATATGCATGTATTTCATAGGACATGCTTGGTGCACATGCACAGGCTACTTTTTACGTGTAATACACATCAGTACGCTTCATATGCAATAAATTGAATTTTGTATCTTAACCCCAATCTGTCAACTGTCTCATTTAAAGTCCCACCGTCCCTCTTGTTTCTTTGAACCTGGGATGGAGGTACTACCCCGTGCCTCATTTAAAGTCCCAAACCTTCCATTGATACCATCTATGTATATGTATAATATGTATCATTGTATACAGTGTATGTGTTTATGGTATACTTTTACCAATATGTCAGCCTTTGTATATGGTGATGTTCATATTTTGAAAACATTATCATGCATTTCTAGACCACGGAATTGCTTTTGATACAATAAAGGTTTTATCATATATTTACGCCATACACTCATTTTTGCAGCAGTAAGCCTCATTTAAAGTCCCATTTTTAATTTTTTTATTTTGTTTCTATTCCATATAGCCAGGGATGAAGGCCTTTCACCGTGGACAGGTCACACTTTTGTCTTTATAACATGTTTGTTATTTTAATTAAAAAAAAAAAAAGAAAATTGCCTTTAGTAACACTTTAAGGGAGCCTAACCGATTACTGCTTGCCAATGATAATATCTACTTTCAGCCACTTAACTGAAGCTATTTTCACACTGAGGCAGTTTTCAGGTGTGTTAGCGCTAAAAATAGCACCTGTAAAGCGCCTGAAAACTGCCTCTCATGCCTCCCCAAGGTGAAAGCCCGAGTGCTTTCACACTGGGGCGGTGAGCTTGCGGGATGGGAAAAAAAGTCCTGCAAGCAGCATCTTTGGGGCATTGTGGGAGCGCTGTCTACAGTGCTCCCACACCGCCCCTGCCCATTGGAATAAATGGGCAGCACTGAAGCGCCTAAAAAGCGATTCGAAAGTGCCGCAACACAGGTGCTATTAACCCCTTCTTTGGCTGCTAGGGGACCCGCCGCCCCAGTACCCTGACTATCAACAAAAATATGGCGAGGGGAGGGCGAAATGCATTGACGCGACGCACTTCCGGTACTGTCGTCATTTCCGGTCTCGTGGGAACGCTAATAACGGTGCTGCATCCTCTGATCATTTCAATGCCTGTTTTTAACTTACTTTTGTAAGTATAACCTTTTATGCGCAATACATTTTCAATCTTAGCATACTTCACTATTGGTCCCCCCCTTTTTTCTTCCTTCTTGGGTACCTGTTTTTGTATGGCTGAGTATTAACGTTGAAGGATTGTTTATCATCTCATCAGTGAACCTGCCATCCTGCAACATTCCGTGGATATCGCTATAAGCCTTCATTGACTCCCAGACTGCAAAGCTGGGTGTCATTGTGATTTGGTGAGTGGGGACACATGTGGGGGTGTCTTGGTACACCTGAAAATTTTTCTGCAACATTTTCTTTGTACTTTCTGCACACCAGATGTGAAGCATTTCCTGCATTTTTACACATTATATGTGAAGTACCTTCTTAGTTTCATATGGACTTTATGTTTTTGTTATCACTCATTATGGCACTATATTTATATTTTATCACTATGTTCAGGTGTCTAGCACTTTTTTTTTTTTTTACACCATCAGCGCGAGTTTATATATTTAGATTATATTTTTTCCAACAAAAATATGGCGGCAAAGTTAAACATCACCTGCAATTTGCCCAATGTTTTTTCTTTATTTATTGCTCACAATTTTGTGCTGCCAATCTGACGTTTTTTAATCAACCAATTGGAATTTTACAGGCAAAGCACTAAAATGTACTGTATATCTAAAGCCAAGCCTTTTTTTCATTTTGGACACTGTGAGAGTGGGTTAAAACCACTGACAGTTTCTTTGTTTGTGCCATCTGTGCCCCATGGTGGAGATTTCTCTTCCATTTCTGTCCTGTAGATTTTGTGCACTGGTCCCAATAATTTGATGAAGGGGGGATTATGGTGTGGGGTTGTTTTTCAGGGGTTGGGCTTGGCCCCTTAGTTCCAGTGAAGAGAACTCTTAAGGCGTCAGCATACCAAGACAATTTAGACAATTTCATGATCCTAACTTTGTGGGAATAGTTTGGGAATGGCCCCTTCCTGTTCTAACATGACTGCGCACCAGTGTACAAAGCAAGGTCCATAAAGACGAGTTTGGAGTGGAGGAACTTGACTGGCCTGCACAGAGTCCTGACCTCAACCCGATTTAAAACCTTTGGGATGAATTAGAGCGCAGACTGCGAGCCAGGCCTCTTGTCCAACATCAGTGCCTGACCTCACAAATGCACTTTTGGAAGAATGGTCAAACATTTCCATAGACACACTCCTAGACCCTGTGGACAGCCTTCCCAGAAGAGTTGAAGCTGTTGTAGCTGCAAAGGGTGGGCCAACTCAATATTGAACCCTAAAGACTAAGACTGGGATGCCATTAAAGTTCTTGTGGGTGTAAAGGCAGGCGTCCCAATACTTTTGGTAATATAGTGTAGCTCATATGCCCCATCTGTACATGCAATACAAACAAGGCTGTTTAGTGATATGGCTGGATTCAAAATTTATGGTGTGCTATAATTCATCTCATAATGCAGAAAAAGATCTAGCATTTTACTTTTAGAACCAAATACGAATAGGAACTTTTGTTGTTGTTGTTTTCTTAATTTTTCTTTTTTTACGTGAAACCTGTCAATTAACTAAGGGCACTGAGCAGGCTCTAGCATAATAATAAATACATATACCTTTTGTACACCCTCTCCAGCATCCCAAAATTAAGGGATACAGTAGAATGAAAATCTTGACACTTTCTGAGAGTGCTGACGGTCACCCACCTCCTCCAGCACATTCCTATTGGCCCATCTCTGGCTAAAAGAATCACAGAAGAGATAAGGTCTGCGTTATAGTGCTATATCCTGTTTGGTACCATTACAGAGCTGACAGGTTTACCTTAAAACAAAAGATTGGGAATGACTTTTTACAGTCTTACAATACGAGTTTTGCACCTTTTTGGTTTCTATGTCAGAATCACATTCAGTGTACGTCATTTAGTATTATTCAGTAATAATCCTGATTGTATGTTATCAGATTACATAATTACTCTACAAATACAGGGTGGCTACCGGAGATATATTTTCTAGTTTTCTAGGTGTGACAATTCCATCCAAGAAATACAAACAGCTAATTTTAAAATCTAAGTTTCATACAGCTAAGGGCTCATTCACACAGACAGAAAAAAATGCGTTTAGATGCATATAGCAAATGTACACATCTAAAACGCAGCACTATAGTAATCAATGAGCCCATACACACAGCTACGTCTACATATGAAAATGTGTGTTGCATTTAGTTGTGCACAAAAAAGTAGGGCATAGCTGCAGATTTTATGTGCGTAGATCTGCAGATTTCGTGCATGTACGCTCATAAACACGTATAAATGCCTATAAACACGACCACTTTAGGTATTTTATGCAGGATCTTTCTTTCCTGCATAATATATGCATCAAACTAGTGTTTTTTTTTGCCCATGTGAAGGGGCAAGCCGTCTATATTTCAGTGTTCTTCAAAATACAAGCAGGTCCCATTACAAAACCATTCATTTTACAGGGAGGAAAAATTGCAGTATTTGTATTATTTACTGCTTGCATCACATGAAGAGCAGATTGACAAGTTTCACAAACTGCGAAAATCCCCCTGTGAGTAGGTCCTAATCTTTGAAAACTGAAAAGAGTAAAAAAAATTAAAAGTGGTGTGCATGCTCTTCTGTCAGTAATGGGGCTTTTTCAAACATGCGACCAGGGGGCAGTAAAAGCAAGTAGTTGAGGTAATTACTTACCTTAGATCAAATCCCCCGCAGCGGTCCTCACACACCGCTCCAGTGGCCGACATCGATCCCGGAGTTACCTTCGGGTATCGTGGGCTCCGGCTATGATTGGCTAGAGCCGTAATGACGTCACTCCCACAAATGCGCGTGGGAGCCGCAGGTAACGGGACACTCACTGAAGCAACGGCAAGTACGTGCTATTGCTTCAGTTTGCTTCAGTGCGCACATGCCGATGACATCGGCACATGCAAATACAGGGGATATCTCCTAAACCGTTCAGTTTTAGGAGATGTCCAGGGTAGCTACAGGTAAGCTTTATAGGCTTACATGTAGCAAAAAGTGTGTTGTAAGTGTTTACAACCACTTTAAATAAGAATCTGAATCTACCTAGCTGATTGTACACCGCTGTTCAATGTGGTCCTAGTTTGCTGTGCATGCTGAACATTCATATACAGCTGCTCTTGTGCTTTAGCATACTACAACATTTGCATATGAGCATTTTGTAAATAATTTCAACTAAATACATTAATTTAAAATATAAGGTGTCCAGTTTGCTATGAAATAACTTGCGTATGTGGCAAGCTTAATTACCTATGAAAAATTTCCTATACACCAAGGGTCTCCAAACTTTCTAAACAAAGGGCCAGTTTACTGCCCTTCTGACTTTAGGGGGGCAGTAGAAAATGCTCCAGTGGGTAAAAATAATTACATAGTGCCTGTAGTCAGTAGAACAGAGGTCTCAAACTGGTGGCCCTCCAGCTGTTGCGAAACTACAAGTCCCATGAGGCTTTGCAAGACTAACCGTTACAAGCATGACTCTCATAGGCAGAGGCATGATGGGACTTGTAGTTTTGCAACAGCTGGAGGGCCGCCAGTTTGAGACCCCTGCAGTAGAAGGAATAGTGCCCCATTGTTGGTATTAGTTGGAGGAAAAGTGCCTAATTGTTTATATCAGTGGAAGGAATAATGCCCCATTGACAGCCTCAGTGGAAGGAATAATGCCCCATTGACAGTGTCAGTGGGAGGAATCGTGCCTCCTTGTTGGTGTCACTGGGAGAAATAGTGCCCCAAGGGACGGATGATGGCAAGCAAAGGGCCACAGTTTATACCACTGCTATACACCATGCTGTTAGTGCTTGAACTTCTGTCCATGCAAAAAAGGATACAGACATTGAGTACAATACCCCTCTGTGTATGGTTCACTGAGATTTTTGACAATCTTAATTAGGGTCCATTCATATGGGTGATTACATGAGCTGTGATTTCCAGCAGCAAGAATCTGCAACTAGAATGAACAGGTGTGTGCAAATAGCTGCGGTGGCTAATATTCATGTTAGCACAGCCAAGGCTGGACACACAAAATACAGTCACAATCATTTAAGACAGACATTGATGATATTTTATTCCCACATCCATCTGTCCATGCACGGTAGATGCACCATGTCCTTCAGGATCAGGTTCAGTGTATTTGGCATAATGTTAGGAGCTTCCCTGTGCATATATAATGATACAGTTCTGAAACCTGCAACAGAAACAATACTGTGCAAAAGCTTTAGGCACCCGTGTAGAAATTTTGTAAAATAAAAATGCTTTCAAAGATATATTTTATTTGTTTATTTTTATCAATTTACAAAATGCAGAGTGAGGGAACAAAGGAAAAATCTAAATCAAATCAATATTTGATGTGACTATTTGGCTTCAAACCAGCATCAATTCTTACAGGCTGGGTTCACACTGGTGCGACACGACAGCCGTCCTACTTTGGATCCGACTTTGCCCTGCGACATGAAGCCGGCATGTGTCCGACTTTCAATGAACGGGGATCCGACTTGGATCCCCGCCAATGCCCGGCATTGGTTGGTATTAGGGGGAACTCCGCGCCAAATTTTAAATGAAAAGCCGGCATGGGTTCCCCCTCCAAGGGCATACCAGGCCCTTGGGTCTGGTATGGACCTTGAGGAGAACCCCCTACGCCGAAAAAACGGTGTGGGGGGTCACCCCCAATCCATACCAGACCCTTATCCGAGCACGCAGCCCGGCCGGACAGGAATGGGGGTGGGGACGAGCAAGCGCCCCCCCCCCTCCTGAACCGTACCAGGCCGCATGCCCTCAACATGGGGGGTTGGTGCCTTGGGGGAGGGGGCGCGCTGCGGCCCCCCACCCCAAAGCACCTTGTCCCCATGTTGATGAGGACAAGGGCCTCTTCCCGACAACCCTGGCCGTTGGTTGTCGGGGTCTGCGGGCGGAGGGCTTATCGGAATCCAGGAGCCCCCTTTAATAAGGGGGCCCCCAGATCCCGGCCCCCCACCCTATGTGAATGAGTATGGGGTACATGGTACCCCTACCCATTCACCTAGGGAAGTGTCAATAAAAAAAACCACAGTACACAGGTTTCAAAATTAATTTATTGGGCAGCTCCGGTATCTTCTTCCGACTTCTCCCGGTGTTCCGCCTCTTCTCCCGGGCCCCGCCGCTATCTTCTTCCAGCTCTATTGCCAGCGAGGGGCCCGGTCTGCTGCCGCTGTCTTGTCGCCGCTGTCTCGCCGCTTCTTCTCTTCATCTCTTCTTCCGATGTTGACACGACGCTCTCCCCGGCTGGAATGCTCTCTGTGCGCTCTGCTCTGACTTATATAGGCGGTGACCCCGCCCCCTTATGCCGTCACAGTCCCATGCTGGGACTGTGACGGCATAAGGGGGCGTGGTCATCGGGTGATGGGCCTGGTATGCTCTTGGAGGGGGAACCCATGCCGGTTTTTTATTTAAAATTTGGCGCTGAGTTCCCCCTCAAGAACATCTGAGCACAAGTCGCGTGCCGAAGTCGGATCATGCAAGACGGCAATCCGACTTTGATCCGACTTCAATGATAGTCAATAGGCTGAAGTAGGATCAAAGTCGGACCAAAGTAGTACAGGGAGCATTTCTAAAGTCGGAACGACTTGTGTCGGACCAGTTAGGACGGCTCCCATAGGGAAACATTAAATTTCACACGTCATGCGACATGAGCTCTCAATGTCGGAGCGTTTGTCGGACCAGTGTGAACCCAGCCACATAGTACAATTGTAGAAGTCAGAGATTTTGTAGGCTTAGAGTCAGGTGTATGATTAACCAAATTATACCAAGCAGGTGCTAATGATCATCCATTTCATATGTAGTTTTAAACGCAGCCATTAACTAAAACAGAAACAGCTGTGTAGGAGGCTTAAAACTGAGTGAGGAACAGCCAAACTCTGCTACTAAGGTGAGGTTGTGGAAGACAGTTTCATGTCACAGGTCATACACCATGACAGGACTGAGCACAGCAACAAGCCACAAGGTAGTTAAAATGCCTAAACAATTCTCTCTCCCAGGCAAAGTTTTTAAAGCAGACTGGGGTTTCCAGATGCGCTGTTCAAACTCTTTTGAAGAAGCACAAGGAAACTGGCAATGCTGATGACTATAGATGTAGTTATCAGCCAAGAAAACTTAATGCAGCAGATGAAAGACACATCCTGCTTACTTCCCTTCGACATCAGAAGATGTCCAGTAGTGCCATTAGCATAGAACTGGGGGAAACCAGTGGGGCCCAGGTACACACATCTACCGTCCAGAAAAGTCTGGCCAGAAGTGGTCTTCGTGGAAAAAAAAACTACCTCCAACGTGGAAGCAAGGCTAATCAACTCAACTACGCATGAAAACATAGGAACAGGGGTGCAGAAAAATGGCAGCACTGATGAGTCAAAATGTGAAATATTTGACTGTAGCAGGAGGCAGTTTTTTCGCCGAAGGGCTGGGGAGCCGTACAATAATGAGTGTCTGCAGGCAACAGTGAAGCATGGTGGAGATTCCTTGAAAGTTTGGGGCTGCATTTCTGCAAAAGGAGTTGGAGATTTGGTCAGGATTAATGGTGTCCTCCATGGTGAGAAATACAGGCAGATACTTATCCATCATGCAATACTATCAAGGAGGCGTGTAATTGGCCCCAAATTTATTCTGCAGCATACAGCCAATGTTGTAATAATAATAATAATAATAGCGCCAACAGTTAGTACACCACTTTACAACATGAGGGCAAACAGTACATTTTACAATACAATTCAATTCAATACAGGAGGAATTAGAGGGCCCTGCTCGTTAGAGCTTACAATCTCAATAATCTCTTCAGCGTAAAGAAGAATAAGGAGCCCTGAAAGATATGGTTTGCCCCTCACAGAGCCCTAATCTCAACATCATGCATAGCTCTCAACATTTTGAAATGGAAATGAGGGACACCTACTAGCAAACGTATGTCGGCATAGGACACGTCCCCCTGCCACACCCTCTTAAAGGAGAATTAACCAAAACAAAAGGTTAATTAAATCCACAAGAGATTTTTTTTTAACATTACTATTCCTTTATATTGGCTTTTAAAATTTACAAATGCACCAATTTAGAATTTGGATGAAAGGTTTAGCGCTGGGAAACACTTTTTGAAAGATAAAAAGTGCATTTCATATACAACTATATGGATCAGACCGAAATGAGGGGGAACGAGGGACAAAGGGACTTTGCTCTAAATCAGGGACAGTCCCTCGAAATCAGGGACAGTTGGGAGCTATGATCACGGAGTCTGTCTGAGATTACATGAAGAGACAGAAGGATCTGAGACATCCTACATCCTCAGAACATCTGTGGTTAGGTCTCCAAGATGTTTGGAACAACCTAGCTGCTGAATTCCTTCAAAAACTGTGTGCAAGTGTACATAGAAGAATTTATGCTGGTTTGAAGGCAAAAGGCAGACACATCAAATATTGATTTAATTTGGATTTCTCTTCTGTTCATTTACTTTACATTTTGTTAATTGATTAAAACAAACTATTAACATTTCTATTTCTGAAAGCATTCCAAATTCACAGTATTTTTTCACACCTGCCTAAAACTTTTGCACAGTAGTGTATGCACAGGCTTCCTTGGGCCTGCTATAGACGGATCAAAACTTAGCTAAAGCAGCCCACAGTGATCATTGTATTCTGATGGCGGGGAAACCTCCCGTCATCAGAATACAATAGCGTAACTTTAGGGATTCCCTCATCAACACTGACTATGTATGTATGAAAATTGCATAATTATGACTTGCTTAAGGCCTTATGCTAAGACGTTATAGTGATTCTTCGGTGACCTATGAAAAAATTCAAAGTCAACAGCTACAAAAACTGTAGCTGCTGACTTTATAGAAACAGACACTCGCCTGTCCCAGGAACCATCGCTGTCCTCACCCAGCCGTTTCCTTCGCCGGGCTTCGGTCCCCGGCGCCAGCATATTAACTGTGGACAGCCAGCTGTGACTGCTTGCGGCTTCACAGCTGGCTAATCACTGCGCATGTGCGAGCTGCTCTGAGTGGTCCCGCAGCTTTCTGGGACAGATCATCAAGTCTAAAACAAAGTTTTGCTTTTATTTATATTTTTACAACTATTTGGGTATACAATTTACAAACAATTTACAAACAATTTACACAAAGAAGAATATTTTTTACCCTGTAAAGTTTAGTATACATACCATAGTCATTTGTGCAGGGTAAAAAAGAGCTCAGAAAAGAGAGCAAGGAATTGATGATAACCATAAATAATAAAGCCATAATCCTGTAAGAAGCACGAAAATTATATTACAGGTATGCCAGCAAGACTTCAGACCAGCCACACCCCATGGATCACTGTGCTTCAGCATCTGATAAATCAAGGATCTATTACTAATGAACTCTGAAGAGGCTTGGGCATTTTAAGTTTATATTTTTATGCCCTATACATTATATTTTTAAAAGACTGCATACTTCTGAAGTAAATCCATGGAAGCATACACATTTGGACAGAAATAAGTAAAAATAGCTCCAGTTGGTGAAAAGAGGAATAAAATACTATAATCTTTATTACTGGCTATGATACAGTTTCTTCTGAAAAAAATAGATTTAGTTTGCTTGTAACAACAGTATGCTTTTTTTGTTCACATTATTTTAAAGGGAAATTTCATCCATTTCTTGGTCATACTTTATCTTGGATTAAACAAGGTTATTATTATTGTCTACATCAGGGAGTCTTAAAACTTGCTAAGGGGGCCAGAATACCAGTTTACACTCCTTCAGCTTCAGGGGGTCTGGACTGTGGTCAATAGGAGTAGAAAATGCCCCAGCATCAGTAGGAATAAACAATGCCTCTGGCTTGGTGGACTATGAAAAAATGACAGTGAAAAAGTGTAAAGAAAATTTTATGTTTTTCCCTTTTTAGCCTCTTGGCCTACAGTGCCCAAAATATGCATACCCTCCCCACACTCCAGCACTGTCCTCAGCCTTATCTACATTCCAGGGCCATTGGTCTTCTTCAGGAAGAATGACCATTGCGTCATTCTGCCTATCTCCTGTGAGCCCAGCCTATTCCTGACACACCCCCCTGGGTGCACATCATCATGCAGGCTGGTCTCACAGTAGTCCAAGACTGTGCGGATCTCACATGTCCACCAGTGCTGAGAATGAAGCTCTTGTGTCTTCACCAGGCCAGCTAGGAAACTGCATTGAAAAGGAATGTATAAGGTTTTTATAGACATGAGGGGGTTTCAGAGAGTGGAGTGGGCACTTTTAATCCTTAAAATGATTGCAAACCCTTACATATACCCAGTCAAGTGACTGGTTTCAGGTGATACAGAGATAAAACAAATCATCCTACATAAGTTTTACCTGATTATCTGCAGTCTTCTCTTCTCTATATCCACTCAAAGTGTTGAATTTTTAAGGTTGTTTGAGTTCAGAAAAAAAGGGGCAGAGAGCTGAAGTTAGACCTCTCCTATCTGAGCGCTGCAGATTGTGAGAGCTGATAGGAGGGTAGGGATCACGCACCCCCCCCCCCCCTCCACACAGGAACAGAGCTGAGGCTACCAATCTGCTGGAGGTCCCACCCCTGTCACCATTTTTCTCTTAATGTCAGGAAAACTTGTCAGAAGTGATTCATGCTGATAGAGGAACGAGGCACCAGAGAGAGATGACACTTTGTACTTGTTCTCAATTAAAAAGCACTCACTATAGAATGATAAGCTTTGTTCGTATTTCATGTCTGTGGTTTACAACCACTTTAAAGCTGGTAGCTATCACTATCAATTTTAGAAATGATTATTTGCCCTAGTCACATTCCTTTAAAATGAATGATACTAATGTCATCTAGAACTACTCCATAAATCTAGACCCCATCTTTACTTGTTTCCTTCTGATAAAAAAAAAAAAATTGCACAACATTAATCATACCTCCAGTTTGCTTTACTTTCTGATGGTAGTCTGAGTGTGATGAACAATGTTTGCTTTCTACCGCATACAGAATTTTGTGCTAAGGCCAAAAGCTTCAGTTTTGGTCTGCTTAGATCAGAAAACCTTATTTTAGGCTTCTCTTCCAAACAGGAATTGATGCAGAATAATTTTCACCATTAAGCCTCCAAAAAAGCCTAGCTCTGTGGAGCACCTGGGCCATACTATAGCTTTAGAAAATAGTAAAAACCTTCGCGCCAGTGGTGTCGATAGCAGATAATATATATAAATTACATATACTGGTGATACATCTAGTAAGAAAACATTCCCAACAATAAAGAAAATTTGTGGAAATATATAAACAATCAGTGTAAGCTGCTCCCCAATTTTTGAATAATCAAAAAAATAGATAATCAAAAAAAGGAATGTAAGGAAGATAGGGGGCGCTAGATACCATATTATTCAAGTGCTCTAAATAAAAAAATCTCCTGCATTACCAAAAAAATGGAAATGTAAGAAAGCTAGGGGGCGCTAGATACCATACTAATCAAGTGCTTAAAATAAATAAATCTCCTGCATTACCAAAAAAATGAAAAACATAATAATGACAAATCATAATTAGATTACACATTGAAGTTCCCACAATAGTGAAAAAAATATATAGTGATTGATTGTCCACATAAAAAAGTGATTTGAAGTGGTTGAAGTGATATCTTTCAATATTATCCCAATCTTGTTGCTGTAAACAAAAGGTTTTCCATCACCAAAGGAAAATAAGAAAAGGAAAACACCTCGAAGTAGTAGATATCTGCTTACCAGATACCAATGACTCCTTTAGTTAAAAAGAGAGTCACTAGCGGATGTTATTGGGTGATAGGACATGTGACCACGTACCGCGTCCTATCACCCAATAACATCCAGATCCTTTGGCTGCCCCCCTGTGTAAGCTGGAACGCACGCCAGCGTGGAGGAGACATGAAAGGCTTTTTCTGACTGCGTCACCCTGACATGCAAGCAGCCCCAGTGCCGGGTAGGCACCCACCAATGTAAGCGGCCATTTGGCTTTTTAATTTGTTTACTTTTTTAATAAATGGTTTTACGCTATGGAGACTGTTTTTGTTTCCTATGTATCCTTATCCTATCTTGAATGAGCTTGACGGGAACGATCCATGCCTATAATACCAACCACAGTCCGGCCATCCATGTGAGCAGGCACAACCCTGCACAAGCGCTAGTGACTCTCTTTTTAACTAAAGGAGTCATTGGTATCTGGTAAGCAGATATCTACTACTTCGAGGTGTTTTCCTTTTCTTATTTTCCTTTGGTGATGGAAAACCTTTTGTTTACAGCAACAAGATTGGGATAATATTGAAAGATATCACTTCAACCACTTCAAATCACTTTTTTATGTGGACAATCAATCACTATATATTTTTTTCACTATTGTGGGCACTTTAATGTGTAATCTAATTATGATTTGTCATTATTATGTTTTTCATTTTTTTGGTAATGCAGGAGATTTATTTATTTTAAGCACTTGATTAGTATGGTATCTAGCGCCCCCTAGCTTTCTTACATTTCCATTTTTTTGGTAATGCAGGAGATTTTTTTATTTAGAGCACTTGAATAATATGGTATCTAGCGCCCCCTATCTTCCTTCCATACTATAGCTTGTCGCTTAAATTGTTTCACGCATCTCAGCTTCTGCCATTTCATCAGAGTTAGCATTGACCACTACTTTTCTGATTTATAGCTTCCTTACCCAGTCACCCCAGTTTTTTGAGGATAGCCTTCTGTATTCACTAAGTTGTGCTTTATTATTTCTATTCATTAAATAATGATCTGGGGCCTTCCAGAAACAGGTTACGGTAGTTTATTTGGAGAACATGTAACACTTTCAAGGACAAGTGCACTTTTATTGCCATCGATATTAGATTGTTATAAAAAAAACTATATTATATTGATATATTAAGGCTGTCATAGATTTTTGTTGGATATCTGTCTAGCCATGACACCTTCACAAAGATGAAGGGCTACACACCGGAACAAAGATTTAAATCCCTAAATGTTTAAAATGTAATTACAGGTATGGAATATATATATATATATATATATATATATATATATATATATATATATATATATATATATATATAATGTATATGTATGTGTGTGTATGGACAGGGCTACCATGGCTACACTCCAAAAATCTATACTCACACACTATAAATATATAAAAAAAACACTTTTGTAAACAATATACTGTAAATCAAAGCGCAAAGTGCTAAATGTGCAGACATACAAATTATGTCAATCATTTCAATCAAAAATACAAAAAAAAGTGATACGTGCAAAATGGCATAGACAAAAAAAATCATTAATTCAGTATATACAACTATTTCAATTTACATGCAATATTCATGCAGAAAACATAAAGTTACTGTAAAAAAGTTCATGCAAAGAAATTCATACAGCAAAGTGTCCCATGTAATATCAAAACACTAAATCTTATGTGAATTCTTCATAAATTCTTCTGGTGTTCACCAAACTAAAGTGCTCTCCACTAACATAAGTACTAAATAAACTCATCAGAGCTCGATGCTGGAAAAATTATAAACCATGCATAATCAGAAAGCCAAAATGCCACTGGACAAAACTCCAAACCGCGAGTGTAAACCCAGCGTGTGTGGTGAAGTCAAGTCAAAGCCCCACCCAATGCGTTCCATCATCCAACGTCCTCCAGGAACGTAAGGACACGCGCCGCCAACCATGCCATGTTTATGTGTAAAATGCATCAAACAATTAAAAAACAAAACCTATTTGCACAAGACAGAGTTGTATTAATACAACAACAAAGCAGGCTGAAGAATATCAATATATATCTCAAATATATATTGGAAACAAGGAGAAGCAGGCCCTCCTCAGAACAGCTATACTAATGGCAGAACTTTTAAAGGAGCCACGTCCTCTTAAAGAGGTACTCTGGACTACCCATATAACTTGAGTATGCTAAATCAAGGAGAAACAAGTCCTCCAATAAACCTACATAACAGAAGACGCATCTCCCTAAAAATGCACTCCTGGCTACTAATGTTGTTAAACACAATAGAAAAATAAAAAATAATACAGAATTTAAAAATAGGTGGTCTTTAAAAATTGGTCAAAAACAACTTAAATCATTGTCTATATTCAACCCGCTGGATGCAATGTCTCTAATTTATAGATCCACTGGGTTTCTCTTTTTAGATACTTCCTTCAACAGATCTCCTCCTCTCCAATGGCTGCCAATTTGGTCTATCCCAAAAAAGGTTAACAAACTAGGGTCAATATTATGTTCAATTTAAAGTGTCTAGAGACACTATCCTTATCGAACCCTTTTTTTATGTTATTAATGTGCTCCCCTATCCTTGTTTTCAATTTTAATTGTAGCTCTACCTATATATTGTGCACGGCAAAGACATTCCAGCCTGTAAACAACATTGGAAAAATCACAAGTAATAAGTGATTTTATTTTATATTTTTTTTGTTGATGTGGAAGTAAACTTATTCCTCTCTTATCTTTTTTAGTCATTTTACATGCATTGCATCTGTTACATCTATAGAAACCTATTTCAAAGAACATTTTAGAATTCCTTGGGGGGGGGGGGGGGGTCAATAACATTCTTATTTTTTCTGTATATAAAACTTGGGATTTTTTGGAAGTAATTTCCTCAAAATATCATCTTTCAGTAAAACGGGCCAATGCTTTTTCATTACTCTTTCAATATGTCTAGACTGCATATTAAAATCAGTAATAAAATCACAGCCTGCATTCTTATTTAAATCCTTTCTTATTTATGATTCTGCAAACAGTGCCTATCTTTTAAAAAAAATATTTTTCTTTCTCTTTCTAAAAATTGTCTCCTATATCCTTTTTCTAGAAATCTTTCAATCAATCTATTGGTCTGATCTATATAATCTGAATCTAAATCACAATTCCTTTGAATTCTAGTAAATTAGCTATTGGGAGAATTATATATCCATTTTGGATGATGGCAACTGGTAGTAGGAATGTAACTGCATCTTTGAAAAAGGTCCTTTTGCATAATTTCCCATAGTGAGATCTAAAAAGTTTATATAGTCCTGACTATTATCCTCAGTAAAACTAAGGCCATATATATCGTTATTAATGCTATTCAGAAATTCTTCCAAACTAGCCTTTGGCCACTCCTATACTATCAAGATGTCATCTATGTACCGCTTATATAGCACCATTTCTGGTAAATATTCTCCTCTTTCCACTTCGCCATGACCAGATTTGCCACACTGGGAGCATACTTTGCTCCCATAGCTACGCCTTTTGAGCTGTTGAAAATAATTGTTATACCAAAAAAAAGCTATTTGTCATGGTAAATTCCAACAGTTCAAGAATGAACTCTGTTTCTTTTTAAGGTTGGATTTCTTTTCTAAAGCCCATTTTACAGCCTTCCTAGCATCTTTCTGATTTATGCTAGTTTACAATGAATTAACATCCATTGTAAATAGGAAGCAATCCTCAATAAATGTATTAGATCCCAAATGGGTATGGATATACTGAATTTACTCTAATGATGATTTCAAAGACTGCTGTGTGTCTGTAACCTTTAACACACTATATGGATACAATATGCTGCATTCAACATCCAAGAGTATGGAAACATGGTACATTCAGATAATATGCTCTATACTTTATTGTGGCTATATAAAAAAAGTCAACAAAAAGTCATAAAAAAGAGGTGGTGCTTGATTAAACAAAGATAACATGCATATTCAAACACAGTCAACAGTCGGTATGCAGGAGGCTGGTAATCATTTCAGGTGCAGATACGTTTTGGCTATACTAAAAATGAAACCTGGCCACACGCACATATATTTTTCTTCATTCAGCCTGCAGGCTGAAAAAAAAAATGTAGATTCCTCCATCCACGCTAAACAGCATGGATGGACAAATCTCACACTGCAGCTACTGTATTCTGATAGACAGCACCGTCAGCTGTCAAAATCCAGCTTAGACCAATGCAAGTATGCATGTGGAATCCCTCTAGAACAGGTGTCTCCAAACCCTCTAAACAAAGGCCAGTTTACTGTCCTTCAGACTTTGGTCAGTAGGAGTAGAAAATGTCCCAGCATCAGAGGGAGTAAACAATATGCCCCATCATTTGGTTTAAGTGGGAGAAATAGTGCCCCATTGTTGGTGTCAGTGGGAGGAACACAGCCCCATCACCGTTGTCAATTGCAGTCGGAATAGTGCGACAAGAGCCGGATAGAGGCAAGCAAAGAGCCCCATCCAGCCCTGGGGCATCATTTTGGAGACCACTGCTCTAGAAGATGGAAATCACAATAATAAGCACCACCAGTGATCTCCACTTGCTTTCGGGCCTTGTGATGAGCAGCTTCCCTGCTGCATTGTGAGAACAGGAGGTCACCTATATGGTACAGGCACCATTCATGAATTGCTTTGCATTATCTCAATTTATGCAAAGCGTTCTCTGAATGAATGAACATTGCGTGATGTGCTCTCCACCTTGTCCAGTCACCTTGTTCTCTAAATGATGCCCATGCCAGGTGGGCAACACTAATCACAATGCAGCAAAGCAGTCGCTCAGGACCCAGAAGCCAGTGGAGATCACTGCAGGGCAGTGTCAACTACAGTGATGGATCCCACCGGTATATGGTGTATGCATAGTTGCATTGGTCCAAGCTGGATCAATGCAACTATGTAAAAATATCCATACCTGGAATTCTTCTACACAAACTGCCCATAATTGGTGCCAGGTTAAAAATATTCTTTTGAAGTTACCGTTTACTCTTTTTAACTCTGTTAATGGCTGTTTTTACTTTGTACACCAGGACCGCTTCTCTATTTAAATAGTAACTTTAGGTAATACTTTTTTTTAGGGTTGTCCCGATACCACTTTTTTAGGACCGAGTACAAGTACCGATACTTTTTTTCAAGTACTCGCCGATACCGATTACCGATACTTTTTTTTTAATGTCACGTGACAGTGTTTTTTTTTTTCATTTTTTTTTTTTTTTTTAACAGTGCTTGCTTTTTTTTTTGGGGGGGGGGGGGGGTGAACGTTGTATGTGTGTGTTATTTTTTTTTTTTTACAATTTTTATTTTTTACAATAATATTTCTTTTATTCTTTATTGTTTTTTTTTTTTTTTTTAATCAGCCCTTTTGGGGGGCTTTGGTGAGATATCAGGGGTCTTAACAGACCTCTGATATCTCCCCCTTGAGACAGAGAAAGAGACAGAGGATAGAGATTCCCCAGTCTCTTTCTCTGCAGCGTCAGCTGCACTGACAATGAATGGAGAGAAGACCGCAGCTTCTCTCCATTCATAAACTGACACATCGTAATCACAGGAGATTACAATGTTTCAGTTATGTGAATGGACAGAGTCAGCTGACTCTGTCTATTCACAAAGGAAGGAGGAGGAGGACGGAGGAACTGAGGGGGAGAACGAAGGGGACAGATAAGAGCAGAACGGAGGGGACAGCTGAGAGGGACAGATAAGAGCAGAACGGGGGACAGCTGAGAGGGACAGAGGAAAGGAGGGGGCACGGAGGAGGATGCAGTGACAGTCAGCTGTGAGCGATCACCGCTGTCTGTCACTAAAGCTGGTGAAAGCCGCTGGGGGAGAATCTTGTAACTCCCCCACGCGCCGATCACAGCTGACAGTTTAGGTATCGGGGGAAGCATCGGGAGCATTTGCCCAAGTACAAGTACTTGGGCAAATGCTCGGTATCGGTGCCGATACCGATACTAGTATCGGTATCGGGACAACCCTACTTTTTTTTGTTTTGGATAAAGTGGGAATTTTTTTTTTTTCAGATAACTTATTGACATTTTTATACACAGTACAAAAACTACAAAAGACAAAAAGAAATGGCATACAAGACCATTCCAATCACGTTACAAGACAATAGTTCAGTTATGCAAAACTTCTTTAGATTACACAAATTGTATTGGGGAGAATGACTAGATACTTTCTAGAAGGCAAAAGTAGAGAACCAAAGGAGCATGCAAGTCAAAAAAAGTTAAAAAAAAAAACACGTACATGAAAAAGTAACAAGCAGCTTCAACCTTTATTTGCATTGTTTTTGCATCCACCATCAATTACATCTATCAGTTCACTTTAATGTGAGAGAGGTATCAGCCTTACAGCGTATCTCAAGTGTGCCACAGGGCTACTGTCATTGTATTCACTATGGATGACCACATTTTCTCCAACTTCTTAGACAGCCACAATGTTAGTAGGTCCATTTTTCAAAGAGAAGTGAGACATTAACCTCATCAATCCAATTTGCGACTGTAGGAGGCAAAGTCGATAACGATCTCCTAGTCCAGTGATGGTGAACCTTGGCACCCCAGATGTTTTGGAACTTCATTTCCCATGATGATCATGCACGCTGCAGTGTAGTTAAGCATCATGGGAAATGTAGTTCCAAAACATTCGGGGTGCCAAGGTTCGCCATCACTGTCCTAGTCAGTAGTTTCCTGGCAATGAAGAGCCGTCCAGTTACCACCATCTACAAAGTGTCCTCCTCTGAAAACCTCAAGTCTCCCAAAATACAGGACAAACAAGTATGTAAAGGTTGGGTATTAAGTTTTAGATTGATAAGTTCAACTATGTCATGCCAGTAATTAAATGGTGTAGGACAACTCCATAACATATGAAGCACATCACCAACCTCTCTACGACATCTAGGATATAGGGAGAATCTCTGTGTCCAAATTTTCTCAACCATTGTGGAGGCCTGTATGCTCTGTGCAGGATATATAAGGATTTAAGTCTCTTAGTGTTAGACAATGAAACAGTGGGAACAGATTGAATGACAAAGCCCCACTGGTCATCAAAGATTATGCCTAAATCACTTTAAAGTTACACCCTCTGTCAAGTTGTTAGCATTTAGGAGAAATAAAAGGGTAGCACTGAGACCCTAGGATTATCCTATTGATATAAGGGTTATAATAATGATTGGATGGGGAATCTGGATTTTGAGCTGGTTTTCTTGGTTTGTAACTGAGTAAATATGGGATTTGAGCACCACACCCAACATGAATCGTTGAGATACATGAACCAGCTATTCAGAGTTTGTGCTTCATTTATTGCCCGTTTTAGAAACATATATTTAGTAATCAGTCCAGCATATGATAACTTCTCACTTTGAGCCCTGATGAAGGGGCTTTTCTGTGAACCCTGAAACACGTTGGTCCTGTGATAAAGTTTTTGTTGCTGTGTGTATCCCTGCTGGGGAGATTCACCTCTCTCTTTGACCTGCTGACCACTGTGACCAATACAGTGGTATTTAATTCCTGCATGGTGTTTTTTTTAAACAAAATGTCATGCCTTTGTAAATAATAATGTCCATTTTAAGATATATAATCTTGTTTAGGCTGTCAAGAACTAAAGTGGCGTTCCAGAACAACGTTTGCAAGCAGTAATTAGCATTGCAATACAACAACAAAATGTTACCGGCAATGTTTACAAAAATTTTGTAAGAACTGTTCAGATGTCCTCAGCCAAGAACCAGATTTAGATTTTCTCCAACACTGACACCATATCTGAATAATAAATGTCTCTATTTTTTCATATTTCTTCTAGGTTTGAAAGTCAAACTGACAAGCTGTACTTTGCAGGATAAAGATCTCTCACTCAGCAAAAAACTAGCCCTGTAGACATCAAGTCGATCAAATCAAGTCGATTTAAATCATGATTTAAATCACTAGTAAAAAGGCATGATTTAAATCAACTCAATTTAACCCTTTTGCTGCAAAGCCCCTGTGCTCCATTTTTACCCTCAGGTGGCCAGACCATTTTTGCAATTTTTCCATTGCTTTATTTTTTACTTATAGCTTTCAAAGTTTGTAAAAGACCCCCCAAACCATATATTTTCTGAAAGCACATAACCAGTAGAATAAAAAGAAGGTGCTACTGATTTCTAAGGTGCCATGATATTTGCGCAAATGTTTATCAAAAAAAAAATATTTTTACTAAAAATTCACTAAAATCATGATTAGCAGATAAATACACAGCAAATTTTACAAAATTCCTACTAAATATAAAAGCTTAACCTGTATTTGAGTTAATAAATAACAAATATTTATAATTTTTACATTGCACCTTTTTGCAAAATGGTGAAAATTGAACGTACGCAAAAATGTAAATATCCAAATTTCTCTAAAAATCTGAAGGTTTTCATTTTTCCCCTACAGCTTTCAGAATTAGTGAGAGACCCACAAAACCATATATTTTCCAAAAGCATATGACCTCTAGACGAAAAAGAAGGTACTACTGATTTTTTAGACCCCACGGTATTTGCGCAAATGTTTATCAAACCAAAAATACACTAAAACCATTATTCGCAGATAAAAACACAGCTAATTTTACAAAATTCCTGCTAAATCCCTACTAAATATAAAAGCTTAACCTGTCACCCCAAGAAAACATGACATGTCAGGCATGTCAGGTCGGGCGAGTTGTCCTCCTTCTATGACACAGCGTGTCCCCAAATGGGGTGTCTGCGGGAGCTAAATAACCCCACCTTCTGCATAACTCTTGGAATAGAATACATTGTTCCCACATGTTTACTACTACAGTTTTGCCAATTATACACATTCATGTGAGCTAGAGCTGCACGATTTGGCTACAATGAGAATCATTATTTTTGTTGCGTAGAATAAAGATCATGATTCTCACGGTGTAACATCTTTCACATTATACAAAAAAATTGGGCTAACTTTTACTGTTTTTTTTTTTTAAATTAATCAAAGTGTATTTAAAAATTGCGTTTGAAATACCGCTGCGCAAATATGGTGTGACATAAAATATTGCAACAACCACCATTTTATTCTATAGGGTCTCTGCTAAAAAAAAAATATCATGTTTGGGTGTTCCAAGTAATTTTCTAGCAGAAAATAATAATTTTTACTTGTAATCAACAAATGTCAGAAAAGGTTTGGTCTTTAAATGGTTAAACTTCCTTTATTTACATGCTGGAGTTCTTTCCTTTGATAAAAGAACAAAAAGATACTTTGTATCTACCTGTATCTACCTATTCGGGCGTTGTAATTAACCACCTCAATACAGTGGTGTAGTGGTTAGCACTCTCACCTAGCAGCAATAGGGTCGCTGGTTTAAATCCCGACCACGACACCTAGAGTTTGCATGTTCTCCCTGTGCTTGCGTGGGTTTCCTCCGGGTACTCCGGTTTCCTCCCACACTCAAAAGACATGCTGGTAGGTTAATTAGATCCTGTCTATAAATTGGCCCTAGTATGTGTGTATGTGTTTGTAAGCGTGTCGAGACCCTGCGGGGTAAGGACCACGCTATATCAAGATGCAACTCAGTGCACTTACACCCCCTTCCTGCCCAGACCAATTTTCAGCTTTCAGCTCTCTCACAGAATGACAATTACTCAGTCATGCAACACTGTACCCATATGAAATTTGCGTCCTTTTTTTCACACAAACAGAGCTTTCTTTTGGTGGTATTTAATCACTAGTGGGTTTTTTATTTTTTGTCTGTAAATAAAAAAAGACCATACATTTTGGCCAAAACTTATACTGCTACATATCTTTGGTAAAAATAACCCAAATTAGTGCATATTATTTGGTCTTTGTGAAAGCTAGAGTCTACAAAACTATGGTGCCAATCACTGAAAATTGATCACATCTGATCGATCAGGCCTTCAGTACATTAGGTGAATCTCATTTCTTGAGACCCTAACAAGTCAGGAAAGTACAAATACCCCCCAAATGACCCCTTTTTAGAAAGTAGACATTTCAAGGTATTAAGCAGCATGGTGAGTTTTTTTAAGTTGTAATTTTTTCCCACAATTCTTTAAAAAATTAAGATTTTTTTTTTTTACAAAATTGTCATATCAAGTTATTTCTCACACACAGCATATGCAAACAACAAATTACACCCCAAAATACATTCTGCTACTCTTCCTGAGTATGGCAATACCACATGTGTGAGACTTTTACACAGCCTGGCCACATACAGAGGACCAACATTGAAGTAGCACCTTCAGGCGTTCTACGAGCATAAATGGCACGTCTCATTTCTCAACCACCTATTACACTTTTGAAAGCCCTGGAGCACCAGGACAATGGAATTGCCCACAAAATAACCCCATTTTGGAAAGCAAACACCCCAACATATATTCTATGAGGCATAATGAGTCTTTTGAACGGTTCATCTCTTTCCAGAAGTTTTTGGAAAATGTGGGAAAAAAATGAAAACGCATTTTTTTTTTTTTTTTTACACAAAGTTGTCAATTTATAAGATATTTCTAACACATAGCATGTATATAGCAAAAATTATACGCAAAAATACATTCTAGTACTCTTCCTGAGTATGGCGATACCATATGTGTGAGACTTTTACACAGCTTGGCCACATACAGAGGCCCAACATACAGAGGCCCAACATTGCAGTAGTACCTTCAGGCGTTCTAGGAGCATAAATTGCACATCTAATTTCATTCCTACCTATCACACTTTTGAAGGTCCTTGAGCACCAGCCCAGTGGAATTACCCACAAAATGACCCCATTTTGGAAAGCAAACACCCCAACGTATATTCTATGAGGCATGGGCTGCAAATAGGTACTTGGGTACTCTGATGGGCTGCAGATAGGTATTTGGGTACTCTGATGGGCTGGAGACAGGTACTCGGGTAACTTGATGAGCTGCAGACAGGTCCTCGGGTAACTTGATGAGCTGCAGACAGGTCCTCGGGTAATTTGATGAGCTGCAGACAGGTCCTCGGGTAATTTGATGAGCTGCAGACAGGTCTCGGGTAACTTGATGAGCTGCAGACAGGTACTCGGGTACCCTGATGGCCTGGTGACAGGTACTCGGGTACTCTGATGGCCTGGAGACAGGTACTCGGGTACTCTGATAGCCTGGTGACAGTTACTTGGCTACTCTGATGGCCTGGTGACAGGTACTCGGGTATTCTGATGGCCTGGTGACAGGTACTCGGGTATTCTGATGGCCTGGTGACAGGTACTCGGGTATTCTGATGGCCTGGTGACAGGTACTCGGGTATTCTGATGGCCTGGTGACAGGTACTCGGGTATTCTGATGGCCTGGTGACAGGTACTCGGGTATTCTGATGGCCTGGTGACAGGTACTCGGGTATTCTGATGGCCTGGTGACAGGTACTCGGCTACTCTGATGGCCTGGTGACAGGTACTCGGCTACTCTGATGGCCTGGTGACAGGTACTCGGCTACTCTGATGGCCTGGTGACAGGTACTCGGCTACTCTGATGGTCTGGTGACAGGTACTCGGCTACTCTGATGGCCTGGTGACAGGTACTCGGCTACTCTGATGGCCTGGTGACAGGTACTCGGCTACTCTGATGGCCTGGTGACAGGTACTCGGCTACTCTGATGGCCTGGTGACAGGTACTCGGCTACTCTGATGGCCTGGTGACAGGTACTCGGCTACTCTGATGGCCTGGTGACAGGTACTCGGGTACTCTGATGGGCTGGTGACTGGTATTCGGGTACTCTGAAGGGCGGTGACAGGTACTCAGGTACTCATATGAACTGTGACAGGTACTCGTATGGACTGTGACAGGTACTCGTATGGACTGTGACAGGTACTCGTATGGACTGTGACAGGTACTCGTATGGACTGTGACAGGTACTCGGGTACTCAGATGAACTGTGACATGTACTCGGGTACGCAGATGGACTGTGACAGGTACTCATATGGACTGTGACAGGTACTTTGATGGGTGGTGACAGGTCCTCTTTATTGGGGGGGGTGTGATTGGTTTACACTGTAAGTGGTAACAAGATGTTACCACAATCTCCTTCTCACACACGATCGGTGTGTGAGAAGGAGAACCTGGCAACATCTCGTTACCGCGGTTTGTTGACATTTAGTGATGGGCTGTGAAAGGATCACAGCCGATCACGTGGTAAACAGCCGCCGTGCACGTGCAAAGTGGGGCGGTACCATCTGTGATCCAGCCATGCCCAATGGCTGTTCACCCCTCTCGGTGGCGAGCGATGTCTCCGTGACACGCCGCTACCGAAGGTACTGGGATGCACGCACACGTTTGCATGAATTCTCTGTTTAAATGGACAGACGTCATATGACGCCCGCCCAGAACGAGAGCCGTGCCATCTGCAAGCGGTTAAACTTGGCAGGCTGCCTGGATTTTATTTTTTTTTTCCCAGCTGTGAGAACACTCTGCACTTGTTAGAAAGAATCGTGACATGCTGTTTTGAAGATCGGGAAGAGAAAAAGATCGCAATTTCAATTCTTAACGATTAATCGTGCAGCTCTAATGTGAGCCTGTTTCCAATGATCTAATGCAGCCCTCAAAATTTTCACTCGCCTGCTCGAATTTTGCGAGTGAAAATTTGCTGAGGGCGAGTGAAGAGGGGGCGCTGAGAGCAGATCAGTGACAATGAGTGCCCAGCTCTCCAGCTACCTGAACAATAGGAATGACGCTGCCGTCACTCCTATCATTCCAAGCACCACACATTGCAGGCTCCGATGGCTACTGTAGGGAGGATTTTGCTCCCCCTCCCTCCAGCTTTGAGACTGGCACTTTCAGGCTCTGGCTGCTTGTTGTGTGGGGATGCAGCAATCTTCTGAGATCCCGCCCACCTGCCTGAATCGTCCGCCTGGTGACCCGCCCACTAGCCTGTCCATCTGTCTGAACAGCCCGCTGGCTTGCCCACCCACCTGCCTGCACTCCTGAGAGAGGGAAATGTGAACTTATCAGGAGCGAGTGAGTGTGTGCTGAGGTAAACTCAGCTAACTACTTGTTTCATTGTTGCGGCTCCTTGTCCAGCACCATAGCGTTAGGGCAATGGGACTGGAACAGACTGAAATTGAGGAAGGGGTTAGCATGGCCATGTCCACCAATGCAGATGGGGGGAGGTCAGTGGTAGTGAAAGTTAACCCCCCCTACATGCATTGGTCTTTATGGAAGTGAATGTTAATCTCCTCATCCCCCACCCCACCTTGCATTGGTCCTCATGGCAGTGAAATTTCAACCCACCACCCCCTTCTGCATTTCTGGTAATGTCAGTGAAAGTTAACCCCCTCCCCCCACATTGGGGGTCATGGGAGGGGTTACATTTCAATGCCACTAACCACCAATGTAGGAGAGGGGGATATTAATACTGACACCTGTGTTAGTGGTTATTAACCACTTGAGCCCCGGACCATTATGCTGCCTAAGGACCAGAGGTCTTTTTCCAATTTGGCACTGCGTCGCTTTAACTGCTAATTGCGCGGTTATGCAATGCTGTACCCAAACGAAATTTGCGTCCTTTTCTTCCCACAAATAGAGCTTTCTTTTGATGGTATTTGATCACTTCTGCAGTTTTTATTTTTTGCGCTATAAACGGAAAAAGACCGAAAATTTTGAAAAAAAATGATATTTTCTACTTTTTGTTATAAAAAAAATCCAATAAACTCAATTTTAGTCATACATTTAGGCCAAAATGTATTCGGCCACATGTCTTTGGTAAAAAAAATGTCAATAAGCGTATATTTATTGGTTTGCGCAAAAGTTATAGCGTCTACAAACTAGGGTACATTTTCTGGAATTTACACAGCTTTTAGTTTATGACTGCCTATGTCATTTCTTGAGGTGCTAAAATGGCAGGGCAGTACAAAACCCCCCCAAATGACCCCATTTTGGAAAGTAGACACCCCAAGGAAATTGCTGATAGGCATGTTGAACCCATTGAATATTTATTTTTTTTGTCCCAAGTGATTGAATAATGACAAAAAAAAAAAAAAAAAAAAATATTTACAAAAAGTTGTCACTAAATGATATATTGCTCACACAGGCCATGGGCCTATGTGGAATTGCACCCCAAAATATATTCAGCTACTTCTCCTGAGTACGGGGATACCACATGTGTGGGACTTTTTGGGAGCCTAGCCGCGTATGGGACCCCGAAAACCAATCACCGCCTTCAGGATTTCTAAGGGTGTAACTTTTTGATTTCACTCTTCACTGCCTATCACAGTTTCGGAGGCCATGGAATGCCCAGGTGGCACAACCCCCCCCCAAATGACCCCATTTTGGAAAGTAGACACCCCAAGCTATTTGCTGAGAGGCATATTGAGTCCATGGAATATTTTATATTTTGACACAAGTTGCGGGAAAGTGACACTTTTTTTTTTTTTTTTTTTTTTTTTGCACAAAGTTGTCACTAAATGATATATTGCTCACACAGGCCATGGGCCTATGTGGAATTGCACCCCAAAATACATTTAGCTGCTTCTCCTGAGTATGGGGATACCACATGTGTGGGACTTTTTGGGAGCCTAGCCGCGTACGGGGCCCCGAAAACCAATCACCGCCTTCAGCGTTTTTAAGGGCGTGAATTTTTGATTTTACTCTTCACTGCCTAACACCGTTTCGGAGGCCATGGAATGCCCAGGTGGCACAAACCCCCCCCAAATGACCCCATTTTGGAAAGTAGACACCCCAAGCTATTTGCTGAGAGGCATGGTGAGTATTTTGCAGCTCTCATTTGTTTTTGAAAATGAAGAAAGACAAGAAAAAACTTTTTTTTTTTTTCTTTTTTCAAATTTCAAAACTTTGTGACAAAAAGTGAGGTCTGCAAAATACTCACTATACCTCTCAGCAAATAGCTTGGGGTGTCTACTTTCCAAAATGGGGTCATTTGGGGGGGTTTTGTGCCACCTGGGCATTCCATGGCCTCCGAAACTGTGATAGGCAGTGAGGAGTGAAATCAAAAATTCACGCCCCTTAGAAAGCCTGAAGGCGGTGCTTGGTTTTCGGGGTCCCGTACACGGCTAGGCTCCCAAAAAGTCTCACACATGTGGTATCCCTGTACTCAGGAGAAGCAGCAGAATGTATTTTGGGGTGTAATTTCACAAATCCCGATGGCATGTTTGAGCAATATATCATTTAGTGACAACTTTGTGCAAAAAAAAAAAAAAAAAAAAAAAAATTTGTCTCTTTCCCGCAACTTGTGTCGCAATATAAAATATTCCATGGACTCGACATGCCTCTCAGCAAATAGCTTGGGGTGTCTACTTTCCAAAATGGGGTCATTTGGGGGGGTTTTGAACTGTCCTGGCATTTTATGCACAACATTTAGAAGCTTATGTCACACATCACCCACTCTTCTAACCACTTGAAGACAAAGCCCTTTCTGACACTTATTTTTTACATGAAAAAGTTTTTTTTTTTTTGCAAGAAAATTACTTTGAACCCCCAAACATTATATATTTTTTTAAAGCAAATGCCCTACAGATTAAAATGGTGGGTGTTTCATTTTTTTTTTTCACACAGTATTTGCGCAGCGATTTTTCAAACGCATTTTTTGGGGAAAAAACACACTTTTTTAAATTTTAATGCACTAAAACACACTATATTGCCCAAATGTTTGATGAAATAAAAAAGATGATCTTAGACCGAGTACATGGATACCAAACATGACATGCTTTACAATTGCGCACAAACGTGCAGTGGCAACAAAATAAATACATTTTTAAAAGCCTTTAAAAGCCTTTACAGGTTACCACTTTAGATCTACAGAGGAGGTCTACTGCAAAAATTACTGCCCTCGATCTGACCTTCGCGGCGATACCTCACATGCATGGTGCAATTGCTGTTTACGTTTGACGACAGACCGCCGCTTGCGTTCGCCTTAGCGCAAGAGCAGGGGGCGACAGGGGTGCTTTTTTTTTTTTTTTTTTTTTTCTTTATTATTTTTTTGCTTTTTTATCTTATTTTTAAACTGTTCCTTTCATTTTTTTTTTTTTTAAATCATTTTTATTGTTATCTCGGGGAATGTAAATATCCCCTATGATAGCAATAGGTAGTGACAGGTACTCTTTTTTGAAAAAATTGGGGTCTATTAGACCCTAGATCTCTCCTCTGCCCTCAAAGCATCTGACCACACCAAGATCGGTGTGATAAAATGCTTCCCCAATTTCCCAATGGCGCTATTTACATCCGGCGAAATCTAAGTCATAAAATGCTCGTAGCTTCCGGTTTCTTAGGCCATAGAGATGTTTGGAGCCACTCTTGTCTCTGATCAGCTCTATGGTCAGCTGGCTGAATCACCGGCTGCATTCTCAGGTTCCCTGTTGAGACAGGAGAGCCAGAGAAAAACACGGAAGACGGTGGGGGGGGGGGGGCATTCCCTCCCACGGCTTGTAAAGGCAGTCTAGAGGCTAATTAGCCGCTAGGATTGCTTTTACATGAAAGCCGACCGCTGGCTGAAAAGAATGATACCAAGATGATACCTAAACCTGCAGGCATCATTCTGGTATAACCACTCAAAGTTGTGAATGGCGTACCTGAAGACAAAAAAATGGTTAACAATAAAGCACAGTAAACAATAAAGTATAAATAATTACATACCTGAAAAACAAACATGATAAAACATAATAACAATAACAATAACAATAACAATAACAATAAAACACTGCAGAATAGAATACAGTAAAAAAAGAGCAGAACAATAGAGAGAGAGAATAGAGAGAGAGAACAATAAAACGACAACTATTTTTTTTTATTTTATATATATTTTTTTTTTTTTTTACACTTTTTTTGTAACTAACTTTTATAACTGTAACCGGTTCCAGGTTCGGGTCTCTCAAAATGCGATGGCATCTTGGGAGACCCTGTGAAAGTGTGCCTAGTCTGTGCAATGCTGTACCCTACGCTAATACTCAACTAGTGTATGGTAGCGTTCAAAACATTCACCAATGCAAAGACCAGGATTGTCAGGACAGAAGGGACAATAATAGCGGGTGTCACGCCTATATCCGCGTTTGCTGCAGACACAACATCTTTTTGGGGGGGGTTCGTTGGGTAGGGGTACTCGGGAGCACATAAAAATGCCTCTCATGCAGCCGACTGCATTTCGTTGGGGGATGTGAATGGGGGAAGTACGGGCGCTGCAGAAGTGGTGGGTTCCCAATTAGGATTGGCGAATGCAGCAGGAAGGGCACTATGGGCACGACGGGCCTGTGTTTGTCTTTTTGGTGGCAGCGGGACACTACTTGTGCTTGTCACCTCACCAGCTTGAACTGCACTTATGGGACTCGCCACGTCACCAAGTGTTACTGCAGTGCTGGTTTGACTATGACCGGGGTGTACTAGGCCGCTGGTGCTTGCCAGTTCAATAAAAAGCTTCCAAAAAAACTGTTAGCGATCGCAGGGATCAGGCCTGACTCTGCGAACGCTGCAGTTATGCGTTTAGTGTTTTGTAAGTGACAGTGATCGATCGATACTGCACTTGGGTGGGCTGGACTGGGCCGGGCGGAGGGGCAAAACGCAGGTGCTAGCAGGTATCTGGGTTGATCCCGCTAACACTGCGTTTTTGGGAACCCTAAACTGCTGGGGACGCTAGTATAGATCTGATCTGATCGGATCAGATATTGATCCGTTCAGATACTATACCACTAAAGGAGGCGTATGCTGCGTGCGTGGGTGTTAGCGGTACTGGCGCTAACCTGACGCTGCCTGGGGCCGGTGCTTGCTAGTTCACCAAAATGCTACCAAAAAAACTGTTAGCGATCGCAGGGATCAGGCCTGACTCTGCGAACGCTGCAGTTATGCGTTTAGTGCCTTGTAAGTGTCAGTGATCGATCGATACTGCACTTGGGTGGGCTGGGCGGAGGGGCAAAACGCAGGTGCTAGCAGGTATCTGGGCTGATCCCGCTAACACTGCGTTTTTGGGAACCCTAAACTGCTGGGGACGCTAGTATAGATCTGATCGGATCAGATATTGATCCGATCAGATACTATACCACTAAGGGAGGTGTACGGTGCGTGCGTGGGTGTTAGCGGTACTGGCGCTAACCTGACGCTGCCTGGTGCTTGCTTGCCAGTTCACCAAAATGCTACCAAAAAAACTGTTAGCGATCGCAGGGATCAGGCCTGACTCTGCGAACGCTGCAGTTATGCGTTTAGTGTTTTGTAAGTGACAGTGATCGATCGATACTGCACTTGGGTGGGCTGGGCGGAGGGGCAAAACGCAGGTGCTAGCGGGTATCTGGGCTGATCCCGCTAACACTGTGTTTTTGGGAACCCTAAACTGCTGGGGACGCTAGTATAGATCTGATCAGATCAGATATTGATCCGATCAGATACTATACCACTAAGGGAGGCGCATGCTGCGTGCGTGGGTGTTAGCGGTACTGGCGCTAATCTGACGCTGCCTGGGGCGACGCATATCACCGCCGGGCGATCAGGGGGCTAAACCTTTATTAGGTAATAAACGGCGGGTGCCCTGACACTATAAAAAATAAACAAACTAACCAGCGTCACCCGTAACGGTTATACGGTGATCAGTGGTGAAAGGGTTAACTAGGGGGCAATCAAGGGGTTAAAACATTTATTAGGTAGTATATGGGGGTCCCTGTCACTATAAAACGCTGACGGCGAACCTAAATATTTACCTCACTAACTAGCGTCACCAGCGACACTAATACAGCGATCAGAAAAATGATCGCTTAGCAACACTGGTGACGGGGGGTGATCAAGGGGTTAAAACTTTATTAGGGGGGGTTAGGGGGGTACCCTAGACCTAAAGGGGGGTAATACTAACTGTCCCAACACTGTAACTGTCACAAACTGACACTATGCAGTAATCAGAAAAAAAAAAAAAAAAAAAAAAAAAAAACCTGCTGGTGTCAGTTTGTGACAGGGGGGGGGGGTGATTGGGGGGGGATCGGGGGGCGATCGGGGGGGGGATCGGGGTGTTTTGTATGCCTGGCATGTTCTACTGTGTGTGTGTAGTGTGTTGTGCACTCACATTGATGTCTTCTCCCCTCGGCGCTGGAACGGAAAATACCGAGCCGAGGGGAGATGACATCATTTCCTTTGCTGCTGTTTAGCATACAGCAGCAAAGGAGTGTTCCCATTGGCCGGCGGCGATCGCGAGGGGGGGGCCACGAACGGATGGCCTCCCCCTCATCTCGGATCGCCGGGGAACAGAACGGGACCGCTTCGGGCACCGGGGGGGGGTCCGATCGGACCCCCCACCCGCGAGAGGCAAATCACGTACATGTACGTGATTTTGCCTGCCCGTGCCGCCTTGCCGACGTAAATCGGCGTTAGGCGGTCCTTAAGTGGTTAATGCGTCCACTGACTTCAATGCTAGGGGTTATTTATGCGTCCTCTGTTACCTGCCTATCAGAGGGGGTTATTATGGCATCTGGCACCAGTGCTGGGGGTTTTTAATGCATCCGCTGACATCAATGCTAAGGGTTATTACCACAGCCTCGGCTACCTGTTTTGGAGGTTATTATAGCGTGCACTGACACCAATTCTGGGGGTTATAATTACTTTGTAATTTAATTCTAGTTTAGGGGCGGGGCAGGGTAGAGGTTGGGTGGGGTAACTGTTGGCAAGTAACTCTTAAGGCCTGGCTAGTAGCTCAGGACTTAAAATTTTGAGCCTTGGTCTAATGTATGGATAACACTGTTTATCTTCTGTAATGTCTCTACTGAAATTTTAATAAAAGCATTGAACAAGAAAAAAAGCTTAACCTGTAGGGAGTTAATAAATAACTAACATTTGTAAATTTTAAATTGCGTCTTTTTGCAAAATGGTGAAAATCCAAGGTATCCAAAAATTTCTCATAAAATCTAGGAGGTTTTCATTTTTCACATACAGCTTTCAGGATTTGTAAAAGACCCCCCCAAACCATACATTTTCTAAAGCACATGGCCAATGGAATAAAAAGAAGGTGCTACTGATTTTTAAGGCAGCACGATATTTGCACAAATGTTTATCAAAACAATATTTTCGAAAAAAATACACTAAAATCATTAATGGTGTACATAAACAAAACAACAAAATTCCTGCTAAATTGCTACTAAAGCATTGTTCACATGTGGCATACTAAATGTAATCTAATGTTTACCCGCACAGGGATGCACAGGTGTTCCATGCATCCCCGTAAGGCAGTCCCATTTATGTCAACTGGGATGCAACGGCTGCACAGGCATAGCCGCTGTTGCCATGCTGGTTATGAATCGCTCATTTGTCAGTGTTTTTGTATATACTTTTACTCATTAAAATGTAAGAATTACTGCAACTTAGAAGGCGCTGCTTCTTGTTCTTTTCGCTGTTCCCAATCTGACATCTGTGTGGGTACATGACCCCAAACGCAGACAGTGTGAGCTCAGGGACATGCATGCGGAAATACATGGATGTAAAATTGGGAGCAACGGCTCTGTTTGTGCAGGTGCTACATCCCAAATGACATCAATGGGACTGCCTTCACAGAGATGCACTGAACACCTTGTAAAGGTACGCTGTGTATGTCCTGTGTGAACAAGGCCTTAGGCCCTTTTCACACAAGAACACCGATCGGGTCTGCCTATCCGTTTTTCAGGCGGGCCCAATCAGACCACCCATTGTTCTCTTTGGAAAGGCTGATATCTGCATCAGCGGAGTGGACACGAACCTGTCATCTGTCTGCTCAACGGGGATCAGCAGACAGACCCCCCGGGGTCATATTAGGAGCGACTGGTCCATTAGGGGCGCAGGGACGTTTGTAAGATTTTTTTTTTTTTTTTAAGCCGCATGATTAGAGCCTGAGGCTCTAATTGGCTTGAAAAAGGTAGGGCTCAGGGGTCAGAGCATTGCACCCTGAACCCACCCACTTGTGACAAAAGCGAATGAATATTCACTATTGTCTTCTGGCTTCTCCTCCTGGCCAATCAGGACAGATCAGGTTGGCTGGGAGGAGAAGCTGAGGAAGCCATGGAGAGGTGAGACCGTCACAGTGGAGGGGTGAGTGCGGGGGGGGGGGGGCGTCACCGTGGAGGGGTGAGTGCGGGCGGACCTGGGGTGTTTTACTGTGTTTGTGCTTTTTTTTTTTTTTTTTTTGGGGGGGGGGGGTCTTTGGTGAGATATCAGAGGTCTAAACAGACCCCATATCTCTTTTTTTTGAGACAGAGAAGGGGACTGAAAGTAGTCCCTTTCTCTTTAGCACTGAATGAATGGAATCTGTATAGAGATTTCATTCATTCCTAAAATGACAATCTGATACATTGTAACACCCGTGGTTACAATGATCAGCTGTCAGTGGATATAGGAGTCTGCTGAACAATTGATATAAGCTTATGGTCATTGGAGTGACCATAAGCTTATGGGAGAGGGAGATATGAAGTTCGTACGGTGTACGGACTTGGCCACCTGCGGGCACTTTTTTAGGTATGTACGGCGTACGGACTTGGCAATGAAAGGGTTAAACTGTCATTTCTATCCTGCAGCGGCTCCTCCCGTGACCCGCTGTTGACTCACCGTCAGTCCCATTCACTTTAATAGGACGGCTGGTGATGTGGCAGTGACAACAAGGTGAGGGACGTGGCGGAAGCAGGGGACTGGATGCCCGCTAACAGGCGCTGCCATGATGGATCTGAAATGACAGGTGCTCTTTAAGGACTTATTCTTGCTGGTAAGAAGCTTTAATATTTGCAAACAAAATAAAGGTTTCCTATTTAGAATAATAAGCTGTCAGGTTACTAAAACAGTGATATCAGAACCAATTCAATCATACAGTTTGTAGTGTACATAGATTTGCAAAACAATGGGATAAAGGAATATTCCTGGGCAATGTTTTATCTCATGGTTACTGTGAAATTGTGTGAATGCATCCAATGCAGTGCATTACCAAAAACGTAAATATTGCAGAATATACACTGACAAAAATTAAGAAATAATCAAACAACTATAGATATCTCTCCCTCAGCGGTCACGTTGAAGATACAATATCAACCAAGCTGCTACTATAATAAAAAACTATAATAAAAAACAATGTAACAAAATTGTGTCCACAATAAATATTTAAACACTAATCGCGCTTATATATTCTGAAAGTCTTTCAAACTTGATACACAGTCCACTTTTGACAAAATAGGCAGCCAAAATGTGAGAAAGATGAAGGAAAATCCGCTCCAAAAGAGAAATATTCAGGGAAAATTAAAATTAATTACTCCAGACGTTTAGTGTCGGTTCACACAGGGGCGGCACGACTTGCAGGTCGACTCACCGAGGCGACCTGCACACGACTTCAGCAGCGACTTGCAAAACGACTTCTGTATAGAAGTCAATGCAAGTCGCCTGAAGTCGCCCCAAAAATACTACAGGAACCTTTTTCTAAGTCGGAGCGACTTGCGTCGCTCCTATTAGAACGGTTCCGTAGTACAGAACGGGACGCGACTTGTCAGGCGGCTAAGTCGCCTGACAAGTCGCCCCTGTGTGAACCGGGGCTTAACCATCACCGCGATGCTTGAATGACAATCACCCAAAAGAAATTTACTTACCAGATATTAATGGATTTATTGCCTATCTCTGGGTATGTTGTTATCAGCAAGCCTCTGTGAATCTTCATCCAATATTAGTGGGAAGGTGTGTGGATGTCAGGTGGCTAAAATCAGCAATTAATGCATCTTTCCATCTGTATGTTGCTCGTGACAAGCACGAAAATAAGGGTGCACATAGCGTAATACAATTTTCCAAAAGGTATGTTTATTTAATAAACCCTCATAGATGTACACTTACAATAAAAACATAAGTTAAAGGCATAAGTTATACTTGTGAAGTCGCTTCCTTCTGATGTACCTCTTCATCGATACAGTGGTGATCCTGGGTAAGGTAAACTGGAGAGCCGACAGCTTGATTCAATGGCATGGGTTGCTGCGTGATCAGGCCCTGACTAGTTTCCTCATTGCTTTAGTCAGAGGGCATCTCTGAGGAAAGCAATGTGTATCAAGTTTGAAAGACTTTCAGAATATGTAAGCGCTATTAGTGTTTAAATATTTATTGCAGAATATACAGCCTCATGCTACATAACTAGGCTCCATTTCATGTTGAATAAACTAAATTATTAATGTATCTTAACCACTTGCCGACCGCCGCACGACGATGTACGTTGGCAGAATGGCACGGGCAGGCATAAGGACTTACCTGTACATCCTTGCCTGCCCGGAGGCGGGGGGTCCGATCGGACTCCCCCCCGGTGCCTGCGGCGCTCGGATTCTCGTCAGGGGCGATCAAAGGTGAGGGGGAGGCCACTCATTCATGGCTCCCCCCTCGCAATCGCTCCTGGCGAATGAAATGCTTCCTCGGCTTCTGTAATGTAAACAGAAGCGGAGGAAGTGATGTCATCTCTCCTCGGCTCGGTATTTTCCGTTCCGGCGCTGAGGAGAGAAGACATCGATGTGAGTGCACAAACACCACACACACAGTAGAACATGCCAGGCACACAATACAACCCCCATCACCCCCCGATCAGCCCCCCCCCCCCCGTCACACTGACACTAAGCAGTTTTTTGGGGTTTTTTTCTGATTACTGCATTGGTGTCAGTTTGTGACAGTTAGTGTGGTAGGGCAGTTAGTGTTAGGCCCCCTTTAGGTCTAGGGTACCCCCCTAACCCCCCCTAATAAAGTTTTAACCCCTTGATCACCCCCCGTCACCAGTGTCGCTAAGCGATCGTTTTTCTGATTGCTGTATTAGTGTCACTGGTGACGCTAGTTAGGGAGGTAAATATATAGGTTCGCCGTCAGCGTTTTATAGCGCCAGGGACCCCTATATACTACCTAATAAAGGTTTTAACCCCTTGATTGCCCCCTAGTTAACCCTTTCACCAGCGATCACCGTATAACTGTTACGGGTGACGCTGGTTAGTTCGTTTATTTTTTATAGTGTCAGGACACCCGCCGTTTATTACCGAATAAAGGTTTAGCCCCCTGATCGCCCGGCGGTGATATAAGTTAGGTGTTAGGGTCAGATAGGGTCTGCGTTACCCCAGGCAGCGTCAGGTTAGTGGCAGTAGCGCTAACACCCACGCACGCACCGTACACCTCCCTTAGTGGTATAGTATCTGAACGGATCAATATCTGATCCGATCAGATCTATACTAGCGTCCCCAGCAGTTTAGGGTTCCCAAAAACGCAGTGTTAGCGGGATCAGCCCAGATACCTGCTAGCACCTGCATTTTGCCCCTCCGCCCGGCCCAGCCCAGCCCACCCAAGTGCAGTATCGATCGATCACTGTCACTTACAAAACACTAAACGCATAACTGCAGTGTTCGCAGAGTCAGGCCTGATCCCTGCGATCGCTAACAGTTTTTTTGGTAGCGTTTTGGTGAACTGGCAAGCACCATCCCCAGGCAGCATCAGGTTAATGCCAGTACCGCTAACACCAACGCACGCACCGTACACCTCCCTTAGTGGTATAGTATCTGAACTGATCAATATCTGATCCGATCAGATCTATACTAGCGTCCCCAGCAGTTTAGGGTTCCCAAAAACGCAGTGTTAGCGGGATCAGCCCAGATACCTGCTAGCACCTGCGTTTTGCCCCTCCGCCCAGCCCAGCCCACCCAAGTGCAGTATCGATCGATCACTGTCACTTTCAAAACACTAAACACATAACTGCAGCGTTCGCAGTCAGGCCTGATCCCTGCAATCGCTAACAGTTCTTTTGGTAGCATTTTGGTGAACTGGCAAGCACCAGCGGCCTAGTACACCCCGGTCGTAGTCAAACCAGCACTGCACAAACACTTGGTGACGTGGCGAGTCCCATAAGTGCAGTTCAAGCTGGTGAGGTGGCAAGCACAAGTAGTGTCCCGCTGCCACCAAGAAGAAGACAAACACAAGCCCGTCGTGCCCATAATGCCCTTCCTGCTGCATTCGCCAATCCTAATTGGGAACCCACCGCTTCTGCAGCGCCCGTACTTCCCCCATTCACATTCCCAACCAAATGCAGTCGGCTGCATGAGAGGCATTTTCTTTATGTCCTCCCTACCCAACGAACCCCCCCAAAAAAGATGTTGTGTCTGCAGCAAGCGCGGATATAGGCGTGACACCCACTGTTATTGTCCCTCCTGTCCTGACAATCCTGGTCTTTGCATTGGTGAATGTTTTGAACGCTAGTTGAGTATTAGCGTAGGATACAGCATTGCACAGACTAGGCACACTTTCACAGGGTCTCCCAAGATGCGAAAGTGTAAAAAAAAAAAAAAAATAGTTGTCATTTTATTGTTCTCTCTGTCTCTATTCTCTCTATTGTTCTGCTCTTTTTTACTGTATTCTATTCTGCAATGTTTTATTGTTATGTTTTATCATGTTTGCTTTTCAGGTATGCAATTTTTTATACTTTACTGTGTACTGTGTTTTATTGTTAACCATGTTTTGTCTTCAGGTACGCCATTCAGCTGCAGTGTGGATTTATTTATCTTGACAGCAACAGCGTTTGCTCCCACGATATATAAAGCTGTGACTCCAGCCGAGGTGATATATGCCGAAGCATGGGGGCAGCAGGGGCGGAGGAGCGATTTGCGGGAGGATGCCCCCATGCTTCGGCATATATAAATGGTGCATGCATGTATGCCCATCATTATAAGTGGGTGGATGAAGGGAGGTATTCTAATGGTGAGCATACCCACTGGTCAATCTCTTTTTTTCGTTCAGCCCACAGGCTGCATGAAAAAAAAAAAGATTACAATATATGCCCAACAAGGACCAGCAACGTACTGGTATGTTGCTGGACTTTGAGTGGGTTATACCAGAATGATGCCTGCAGGTTTAGGTATCATGTTGGTATCATTCTTTTCAGCCAGCGGTCGGCTTTCATGTAAAAGCAATCCTAGCAGCTAATTAGCCTCTAGACTGCTTTTACAAGCAGTGGGAGGGAATGCCCCCCCCCCCCACCGTCTTTTATGTTTTTCTCTGGCTCTCCTGTCCCAACAGGGAACCTGAGAATGCAGCCAGTGATTCAGCCAGCTGACCATAGAGCTGATCAGAGACCAGAGTGGCTCCAAACATCTCTATGGCCTAAGAAACCGGAAGCTATGAGCATTTCATGACTTAGATTTCGCCGGATGTAAACAGCGCCATTGGGAAATTGGGAAAGCATTTTATCACACCGATCTTGGTGTGGTCAGATGCTTTGAGGGCAGATGAGAGATCTAGGGTCTAATAGACCCAATTTTTTCAAAAAAAGAGTACCTGTCACTACCTATTGCTATCATAGGGGATATTTACATTCCCTGAGATAACAATAAAAATGATTAAAAAAAAAATGAAAGGAACAGTTTAAAAATAAGATAAAAAAGCAAAAATAAATAAATAAATAAAAAGCACCCCTGTCCCCCCCTGCTCTCGCGCAAAGGCGAACGCAAGCGCCGGTTTGGCGTCAAATGTAAACAGCAATTGCACCATGCATGTGAGGTATGTGAGGTATCACCGTGAAGGTCAGATTGAGGGCAGTAATTTTAGCAGTAGACCTCCTCTGTAAATCTAAAGTGGTAACCTGTAAAGGCTTTTAAAAATGTATTTAGTTTGTCGCCACTGCACGTTTGTGCGCAATTTTAAAGCATGTCATGTTTGGTATACATGTTCTTGGCCTAAGATCATCTTTTTTATTTCATCAAACATTTGGGCAATATAGTGTGTTTCAGTCCATGGAATATTCTATACTGTGACACAAGTTGCGGGAAAAAGACAATTTTTTTTTTTTTTTGCACAAAGTTGTCACTAAATGATATATTGCTCAAACATGCCATGGGAATATGTGAAATTACACCCCAAAATACATTCTGCTGCTTCTCCTGAGTATGGGGATACCACATGTGTGAGCACCGCCTTCAGGCTTTCTAAGGGCGTAAATTTTTGATTTCACTCTTCACTGCCTATCACAGTTTCGGAGGCCATGGAATGCCCAGGTGGCACAAACCCCCCCCCCCCAAATGACCCTATTTTGGAAAGTAGACACCCCAAGCTATTTGCTGAGAGGTATAGTGAGTATTTTGCAGACCTCACTTTTTGTCACAAAGTTTTGAAAAAAGAAAAAAATGTTTTTTTTTCTTGTCTTTCTTCATTTTCAAAAACAAATGAGAGCTGCAAAATACTCACCATGCCTCTCGGCAAATAGCTTGGGGTGTCTACTTTCAAAAATGGGGTCATTTGGGGGGGGGGGGTCTGTGCCATCTGGGCATTCCATGGCCTCCGAAACTGTGAAATCAAAAATTTACGCCCTTAGAAATCCTGAAGGCGGTGATTGGTTTTCGGAGCCCCGTACGCGGCTGGGCTCCCAAAAAGTCCCACACATGTGGTATTCCCGTACTCAGGAGAAGCAGCTAAATGTATTTTGGGGTGCAATTCCACATATGCCCATGGCCTGTGTGAGCAATATATCATTTAGTGACAACTTTGTGCAAAAAAAAAATTTGTCACTTTCCTGCAACTTGTGTCAAAATATAAAATATTCCATGGACTCAACATGCCTCTCAGCAAATAGCTTGGGGTGTCTACTTTCCAAAATGGGGTCATTTGGGGGGGGGTTTGTGCCATCTGGGCATTTTATGGCCTTCAAAACTGTGATAGGTAGTGAGGAGTGAAATCAAAAATTTACGCCCTTACAAATCCTGAAGGCGGTGATTGGTTTTCGGGGCCCCGTACGCGGCTAGGCTCCCAAAAAGTCCCACACATGTGGAATCCCCATACTCAGGAGAAGCAGCTGAATGTATTTTGGGGTGCAATTCCACATATGCCCATGGCCTATCATTTAGTGACAACTTTTTGTAAATTTTTTTTTTGTCATTATTCAATCACTTGGGACAAAAAAATAATATTCAATGGGCTCAACATGCCTCTCAGCAATTTCCTTGGGGTGTCTACTTTCCAAAATGGGGTCATTTGGGGGGGTTTTGTACTGCCCTGCCATTTTAGCACCTCAAGAAATGGCAGTCATAAATTAAAGGCTGTGTAAATTCCAGAAAATGTACCCTAGTTTGTAGGCGCTGTAACTTTTGCGCAAACCAATAAATATACACTTATTGACATTTTTTTACCAAAGACATGTGGCCAAATACATTTTGGCATAAATGTATGACTAAAATTGAGTTTATTGGATTTTTTTTTATAACAAAAAGTAGAAAATATCATTTTTTTTTTCAAAATTTTTGGTCTTTTTCCGTTTATAGCGCAAAAAAAAAAACCGGCAGAGGTGATCAAATACCATCAAAAGAAAGCTCTATTTGTGTGAAGAAAAGGACACAAATTTCGTTTGGATACAGTATTGCATGACCGCGCAATTAGCAGTTAAAGCTACGCAGTGCCAAATTGTAAAAAGTGCTCTGATCAGGAAGGGGGTAAATCTTTCCGGGGCTGAAGTGGTTAAATAGAAAAACATCTTTAAATAGATTTTTACTCCAAAAGCATTTTATTAAAATTACTTTTTAATAAAAATCAAAAAAATCTGATTTAAATTAAAAAAAAAAAACCTGATTTAAATTAAAAAAATCTGATTTTTTTTTTTTTAAATCCATGATTTTTATCCACCCTGCCTGTAGATAACTGGAATTTAAATATTACAGGTATCCATTATTAAACCTTGTTATACACAGGGTTTGGAAGACAGTTGATATGGTAGTTGGTATGTCAACAACTGTCAGACCCCTTAACCCTGACACAGAGTTTGGTTTTAAACTACTATCGCTAATACAAGCATTCTCCTTCAAGCCTGTATAATTATAATAACTTAAAGAGGAACTTTACTCCCCACCTATCTCACCCCCCTTACCTTTTATGCTGGGGAGACCACAAATCACATACTCGCATGCCTCACAGTCTGGCAGTGTTCTGTAAGGATTTGCCACCCCACTGCTGCAAACAAGATCTCACATTGTGTTTTTGTAGACAGCTCCCTGAGGACGCATCCCAGCAAATGCGCATGAGCCTACCCTGTAGCTTCTTGGGATGCATAACATGGATATCCCAGGAGGCTGCAGGCAAGCAAGACATCATTCTTGTCCAGGCTAAAACCTAAGAAGTGCTGGAAAACTTTCCCAAAAGTTGTAAAAAAAAAAAAAAATTAAAAAGTAGTTAGCAATTTTGAGAAAACAGGAGGCTATAACTGAAAGTGGTTGGAGAGGGTTTGGGTCTACTTTAAGACCAAATATTAAGATTTTTACATAAGGTAAATAATGTGTACTGGTTATGTTTGTTGTATTCATTTAGCAATAGTAGCGTTTTGTACCATGTTAACCACAGATTGATGCAGAAAGTTTGGAGTTTAAGTGATACCATTTATTGGCTAAGTTAAAGTAGAATTCCAACTAAAGCTTAACTAGTCTTAAAAATGCTCCCTCCCACTTCCTAACACCTATGTTAACTAACTTGTGTAAAAAAAATGTATATACTTACCTAATTTCAGCCTGCTTCGGTCACATGATCCGACTCCCCTCTGTCAGCCAGTGGTGTGGCCACAGGGGAGAAGAGGGACTGTTAGATTAGTTAGGCTTTAGCTGGAATTTTACTATAAATTGTAGTTTGTAGAAATGTAATCAGAAAATTAAGTCCTGGTAGATCACTTCAGACCGGCCCCTTTTGCAGGTGTAACTATGTAAAACATTAAAAATAAGTTATTTAAAATCCAGTAATACAAAGAAGTTGATTTACTAAAGGCAAACAGATTGTGCACTTTGCAAAGTGCAACTGCACTCTGCATGAGCAGTTGCTCCAGTTCCTTGCATGTGATGAGGTAAAGCTTCACTTTACAAAGAATACCCAATTTACTAAGCTGTAGAGCAACTGCACTCTGCAAAGTGCACAGTCTATTTGCCTTTAGTAAATCAACCCCAAAGTCTCACCCTGCTCTGCACATGGATATCCCCCTGATGAAACCACATGAGCCTGTGGTGTAACGCATAGGGGAGGGGCTTGATGACATCACAACGTTTGTAAGGTTTACAGGAAACCAGTAAATATACAGCGGAACGCAGATACCTGTACATATTGTATATATTGTATTACTGCATTCTGGCAATACCTGGTGCGATACAGAAGTGAGTGCATTTCTGTAGTTTGTATGTGGGAAATAAAGGCGCTTTAGGGATAAAGCACTATTTTATTTTTTCCTTTTGCTGAGCGGTGTCTTTGAGAGTGCAGTGGAACGCTGAGAAGAACTGCTTCTCAGGATAAAAGGCTAAAACCATATAGTCCACATATGAGGGACACAAGCGCTTTTTAACTTTACATATATCGTAAGGTCTTGGGCTCCAGGTAATAGCACATCTGGTGATGGTGGTGGGATTCACAATATTTAAGCACTGGTGTAGATGAATAGAAGCACTAGATAAAAAGTAAAGAGAGAGAAGGATTGAAGAATTATGTGTCACAGAATGGACGCTTCTATTTTTTGATTGTGTAATCTGATTATATGTATGTATTTTATTATTATTATTATTTATTATTATTATATGTAGCAAGCTCCCGGGTCCCCATTGGTCTAATGAGAACCTCCAGAGTTAGAGACAGCTGACATCCTTCTGTGTAGAGTGGGTTACAAGGCATGGTGGGGTAATGTAAGGTAGACTCATTGGTGCCAGACACTTCTTGAATGCCGAAGGGATTTATTTTCTCTTGAACAGAACTGTGGGAGAGAGGGTTTAGGGCCAGGACACCCTTAAGTAGTTGCAATAGTAATTAGCAGACTCAGACTTCTATAGGTATAGCCATGCAGGCAAAGGCACCCAGCCAGACACGACATCTGCATGTGTAGGAGCGCTGTCTCCTATGACAACAGTCTTATAACAGTTTCTAACACACATTGTAAGAACTCCTTTACTTCCTCTACAATCACTTCTTGTAGATCTTCACTCCCAGTCTCTCTCACTAGACTTGCTGATCCACTGCCACTGGATCTCCTGAGCTCTTCCAACCTGGCTTGACACCTGCTGAGGTTTCCAATTCTTCACCGTCCCCGGGTGGTGAGAATACTGCTCCGGTACTTGCTTCAGCTACTCACTGCAGTCCCTGGTAATAAGGTGGTAGGTCCCTTAGTGGCGACAGCTTCCCTTCTACCTTCGACCACAACAGGTTCTCAGGTCAGCAGAACCTTTTACTTATGGTTGGACTGCAAGCTCTGCCCCACAAAGCACCTTGTCCCAATCCTACGCTGCTCACTTTTGCTTCTGGATAGGCCTTGAGACAGCTTAGCAGCCAGATGTCCTCAGGATAGGCCTCAGGCTCTGGCCTAGCAGCCAGGGGCAGCACAACACATGTCCACCCAGACAGTCGTCCAGGTGGCACAGAACCCCGATCACCTGACCTCACCCAAATAAATAGGCTCTCCCAGCAGGCCAATGGACCCAAGAAGATCACTGCATATTGGCTGAGATACCCTATCTATTCCTAATCTGTCTTTGCAATGCCCTTGTCTTATCTAATGTCACCAGATACCCGGCCATCTAGTGACAGAAGGGAAAAGTGCAGCAATTCCAGAATTAGGGTGGAAGCAATTGATTCCCTATCAATTGGCCAATGCAACTATACCTGGCAGGTAAATGTACTAGCAACCCTGCCTAAACATCAGGGCGCTACACATAGAAAGCGCTGCACCGTTATTATTTATTTTAGTTTAGTGTAACTCATATATGAGAGAGTGTGGAAAGAAAGTGATAGCAGCTTTCATTCATTGTTTTTGGTAATAGCACATTGGAGGTTAATTTAGATAAACATAGCAGCTCTCAAGGTAAAATTTTACACTGATGTACTGACCATTATCTATAACAGTAAAGTATAAGGGACAAAAGTATATATGCTGAAATATAAAAATGGAAACTGCTGTGTATTTTTGACAGCCGAAGTGTTCAATGATCTTCTATAGATCTACCAACAACTATTTAGTGCAAGGACCTCCCTTATTGGATACAAATTGATTGGATAGATTGAGTAGGTCTTATTACATAGCCTTGGTAAATCTACAACTGATTGTCCACATATAAACATGTAACATATCAAGAGGAGAGTCATTCAAGATAAACTATCACATAAGTTTAGGACTTTATTATCTTCTGGTTATGGAAAAGCACCCATCGCTCTCTGCCTATGGCTCGACCACCTGTCCTTCCTCCTTGCCTGGAGAAGTCATAAAACGCATCAAACACACTGCTGCAAAAATCACTTTTACTTAGTTACATAGTAGGTGAGGTTGAAAAAAGACACAAGTCCATCAAGTCCAACCTATGTGTGTTAAAAATAGAAATAAAGATACCAAAGCGCTGAAATGAATATTTGAAATAAGTGACTGAAAATAACTAAATAATTAAGCTGCAATCATTTTAAAGGTGATCAGGCACCTTGGAGTGAATATATAGTGTGATAAAATTAATGATGCGCTCTAATTAACTTTCAATCAGTGCACAGAGAATACTAAATCCAAATCCCATCCTTTTTCAAGGATTAATTATATTCACCAGTATCATCACTTATATATTGAGATTATTTTACACGAGATATTTACATGGTACTAATTCCATTTTTATTTATTTTTGCTTATTTTGTTTGATTTATGGGATTTGGATTTGGTATTCTCTGTGCACTGATTGAAAGTTAATTAGAGCGCATCATTAATTTTATCAACCTATGTATGTGATTATTATTACATTATATATCCCTGTATGTTGTGGTTGTTCAGGTGCTATCTAATAGTTTTTTTAAACTAAACTATCGATGCTCCCCGCTGATACGACCGCCTGTGGAAGGGAATTCCACATCCTTGCCGCTCTTACAGTAAAGAACCCTCTATGTAGTTTAACCACTTCAGCCCCGGAAGATTTGGCTGCTCAATGACCACTTTTTGGGATACGGCGCTTTAACTGACAATTGCGTGGTCGTGGGACGCTGTACCCAAAACAAAATTGACGTCCTTTTTTCCCACAAATAGAGCTTTCTTTTGATGGTATTTGATCACCTCTGTGGTTTTTTATTTTTTGCGCTATAAACAAAAAAAGAGCGACAATTTTGGAGAAAAAACACAATATTTTGTATTTTTTGCTATAATAAATATCCCCAATATTTTTTTTTGAAAAGCGATTTTTTTTTTTCTCAGTTTAGGCCGATATGTATTATTCTACATATTTTTGGTAATAAAAATCGCAATAGGCGTATATTGATTGGTTTGCGCAAAAGTTATAGCGTCTACAAAATAAGTGATAGATTTATGGCATTTTTATTATATTTTTTTTTTTTTACTAGTAATGGCGGCGATCTGCGATTTTTATCGTGACTGCGACATTATGGCGGACTCATCAGACACTTTTTACACATTTTTGGGATGATTGACAATTATACAGCAAAAATGCACTGATTACTGTATAAATGTCATTGGCAAGAAAGGGGTTAACACTAGGGGGCGATCAAGGGGTTAACTGTGTTCTCTGACTGTGTGTTCTAACTGTAGGGGGAGGGGACTGACTATAGTAGATGAAAGATTGTGGTTCCTAGCTATTAGGAACTCACGATCTGCATCTCCTCTCAGAACAGAACAGGGATTTGTGTGTTTACACACACACACACACACACACACACTTCCCTGTTCTGCCTCTCGTGCCTGCAATCGCTCGTGGCCGGCGGTCATCGCGACGGCCGGTCACTAGCATCGGCACCCCCACAGTGCAGCGTGCGTGTGCGTGCGCCTGCTATCCCACTTAAAGGAGCTGACGTATAGCTACGATGGTTCACGGGGTCATGCCGACCTGCCGCAGTATAATGACGGCGGCTGGTCGGCAAGTGGTTAAGGTTAAACCTCTTTTCTTCTAATTTTAATGAGTGGCCACAAGTCTTGTTAAACTCCCTTCCGCAAAAAAGTTTTATCCCTATTGTGGGGTCACCAGTACGGTATTTGTAAATTGAAATCGTATCCCCTCTCAAGCATCTCTTCTCCAGAGAGAATAAGTTCAGTGCTCGCAACCTTTCCTCACAACTAAGATCCTCCAGACCCTTTATTAGCTTTGTTGCCCTTCTTTGTACTCGCTCCATTTCCAGTACATCCTTCCTGAGGACTGGTGCCCAGAACTGGACAGCATACTCCAGGTGCGGCCGGACTAGAGTCTTGTAGAGTGGGAGAATTATCGCTTTATCCCTGGAGTTAATCACCTTTTTAATGCATGCCAATATTCTGTTTGCTTTGTTAGCAGCAGCTGGGTATTGCATGCCATTACTGAGCCTATCATCTACTAGGACCACCAGGTCCTTTTTCATCCTAGATTCCCCCAGAGGTTCTCCCCCCAGTGTATAGATTGCATTCATATTTTTGCCACCCAATTGCATTATTTTACATTTTTCTAACTTGAACCTCATTTGCCATGTAGTTGCCCACCCCATTAATTTGTTCAGATCTTGCAAGGTTTCCACATCCTGCGGAGAAGTTATTTCCCTACTTAGCTTAGTATCGTCCACAAATACAGAGATTGAACTGTTTACCCCATCCTCCAGTTTGTTTATGAACAAATGAAATAGGATTGGTCCCAACCCTGGGGGACCCCACTACCCATTTATCACCACCCTCTGAACTCGCCTTTGTAGCCAGCTTTCAGTCCATGTACTTACCCTATGGTCCATGCCAACGGACCTTACTTTGTACAGTAAACGTTTATGGGTACTGTGTCAAATGCTTTTGTAAAATCCAGATACACCACTTCTACGGGCCTTCCTTTATCTAGGTGGCAACTCACCTCCTCATAGAAGGTTAATAGATTGGTTTGTCAAGAACAATTCTTCATGAATCCATGCTGATTGTTGCTATTGATACCGTTCTCATTACTAAAATCATGTATATAGTCCCTTATCCCCTCCAAGAACTTGCATTCTATTGATGTTAGGCTAACTGGTCTGTAATTCCCAGGGATGTATTTTGGGCCCTTTTTAAATATTGGTGCTACATTGGCTTTTCTCCAATCAGTTGGTACCATTCCAGTCAGTAGACTGTCAATAAAAATTAGTTACAATGGTCTGGCAATTACTTGACTGAGTTCCCTAAGTACCTTCTGTTGCAACCCATCTGGTCCCGGTGATTTATTATTGGATCCAGCGCTCATGCAGGCGCTCACCAGGCAGTAAGATCTGTCCTCATAGCCTTTTCTACTCTATGCTCCCGCAGTCACAAGTGCTCTGACATGATCAAGACCAATGCCAACCCCAAAGCCCTGTAGTGGATGTGAGGGTCTTGAGGGACAGACCACTGCTGGAGGGTAGGAGAATAGAGGAGAGTGCCAACTGCCGGGGTAGTGGGCAAGTAAAAGTGATGTTCCTGGTCCCCCAGACCTAAATAAGCATTTAACTCTTGCAGGTAAGGTCTAGCCCTGCTGCAATGGGGGATTTTTATTTTCCCCAAGAATGGGATCTTAACCATCAAAGTATAATTACTTGCAAATATGTTTTAGATAGAGTAGAGAAGTTTAAGAACACTTTTTTTTTTTTTTATTGTTGTCTGTGCCACCATTAGACAGATTCACCTTCTTTACAGTGGTTGTAAACCCTGTACTACAACTTTTACCTACAGGTAAGCATATAACAAGGCTTACCTGTAGGCACCATGAATATCTCCTAAACTTGCACCGTTTAGGAGATATTCACTGTATCCTTATGTGCTGTCGTCATCGGCACATTTTATGAAGTCATGCGGTATTTTAGCAGTGAAAACATGCAGTAATTTAATGCCTGTCAGTAGCTGACATATTTATTACCATTAATAAATAGGCGTTGTAAAGAAGAGGCCACCCGCGTCCTTAAAGCGGAGTTCCACCCAAAAGTGGAACTTCCGCTTTAAGCAATCCTTACCCCCTGACATGCCACGTTTGTAATTTTTTTTTTTTTGGGGGGGGGGGGGGAGTGGGTACCTAGTTTTGACAGGTACCCAGCTCCCAATTCCTCGCGGGCAGCCCCTCACTCACTGCACACTTCTGGGACACGTCACAGAAGATTGCATGGCCATTCAAGATGCGCAGCGCTACTCGCACATGCACAGTGCGCACCCGGCTGTGAAGCCGCAAGCTGTCACAGTCAGGTGCCCACAATAGTGATGCCGACACTGCGGAGGGAAAGGGAGAGAAGTGAGACTTCGGGCGGCCGCATCGCTGGACCGCGGGACAGGTGAGTGTGTGTTTATTAAAAGTCAGCAGCTACACTTTTTGTAGCTGCTGACTTTTAATAAACAAAGAAACGGGTGGAATTCTGCTTTGACAACCACTAAACAACATGGTTGTTAAGGACGGGATTCTTCACTGACAGCTGAAAGCAAAAAAAAACAATTGCCAGCTATTTAAAAAATGTGGGAAAAACGGTGTGGGTTCCCCCCCAAAGCACCTTGTCCCCATGTTGATGGGGACGAGGGCCTCTTCCCCACAACCCTGGCTGGTGACTGTGGGGGTCTGCGGGCAGAGAGCTTATAAAAAATTTTCCCCCCCATGTGAATGGGTATGGGGTACATAGCATCCCTACTCATTCACCCCAAAAAAACAACATAGGTACAAGGTGCTTTGGGACAAGGGGGGTTCTGTTGAGGGCATGTGGCCTGGTATGGTTCAGGAGGACAGGGGGCGCTCGCTCGTCCCCTCCATTTCCTGACATGCCAGATTGCATGCTCAGATAAAGGTCTGGTATGTATTTTGGATGGGATCCCATGCCAATTTTGGTGTGGGGGTTCCCTTTAAAATCCATACTAGACCGAAAGGGCAATTCACATTTTTTTTTTGCCTGAAATTGTGTTTTTTTAACTTTCAGCTGTCAGTGAGGAACCCTGCTGACAGCTGATGACTCATCGGTTGTTAAGGACGCGGTGGCCGTCCACTCCTTAACAACAAGTACACATTCCACACATACTGCATGCCTGGACCACTCCTTAATAACCGCATGCATTTAAAGAGGAAGTAAATCCTCAGCAAAAAAACGTAAAAACAAAAAAACCCTGCAAGACAAAGGCATAATTAGCTAGTATGCATAGCATACTAGCTAATTATGTATTACTTACCTCAGATCGAAGCCACAGCATCGGTCCACGTCTCCCCCTCCGACCGCCGACATGATGTCCCGGAGTGACTTCCGGGTATCGCGGCTCCGGTGCTGTGATTAGCCAGAGTGGCGATGACGTCACTCCGGGCATGCGCGCGGGAACGGCACAGTACAACTGAAGCAACGGCATATAGCGCCCTTGCTTCAGTTGTCTTAAGTGTGCATGTGCCGCATCACGTCGGCACATGCAAATACAGGGTTATCTCCTAAACCGTGCAGGTTTAGGAGATATCCTTGTTAGCTACATGTAAGCCTTAATATAGGCTTACCTGTAACATAAAGTTGTAAACAAGGGTTTAGAACCACTTTAAAGTGATTGTAAAGTCTCATTTTTTTTTTCTATAAAAATAACAAACCTGTTACTTACCTGCTCTGTTGCAGTGGATTTGCACAGGGCAGCCCGGATCCTCCTCTTGGGTCCCTCTCCTGTGCTTCTGATCCCTCCCTCCTGTCGAGTGCCCCCACAACAAGCAGCTTGCTATGGGGGCACCCGAGCTGAGTCACAGCTCCCTGTGTCCACTCACAAGCAATACTTAGGCAAAATGTGTCCAGACATCTAAATATTGTATGCAAGTTCCTTTTGTGAATGGAGCCCATTGGCTCTAAGTTTGGCCCCAGGGAGGTGTGTGATTTGCCCCAAATTTATTCTGCAGCAGGACAACAACCCCAAACATACAGCCAATGTCATTAAAGTGGGGTTCCACCCAAAAAAAAAAAAACTACATGAAAAATCCTAAAAAAAAAAATACAAAAAAACATTTGGATATTTTTTTTTTTTTTTTACTTACCTCTAAATGCCTGTTGCTAGGGGGTCCCTCGTAGCCTGCCTCTTCCAGTGCCTGGGCTGGTGACATCACTTCCCCCTCGGCACAGGAAGGGCTCAGCACTGCTCCCTCCCTCCTGTCAATCATCTGGGACCCATTACAGGTCCCAGGTGACTGAGCGGCCAATCATGGTGCACGGCGCCGCTCGCGCGTGCGCAGTGGGTGCCAGGCTGTGAAGCCACAGCCCGGCGCCCACAGTTGCAATGCCGGCGCCGCTGAACGGAGGGGGAGACGAGCGGGGCTTCGATCCCCCGCATCACTGGACCCTGGGACAGGTAAGTGTCCAAATAAAAGTCAGCAGCTGCAGTAAGTTTTTTTTTTTTTACTGGACCTCGGGTGGAACTCCTCTTTAAGAACTTTCTTCAGCGCAAAGAATATCAAGGAGTAGTGGAAGGAATGGTTTGGTCCCCATAGAGCCCTGATCCCAACATCAAGTCTGTCTGAGATTACATGAAGAGACAGAAGGAGAGACAGAGGATTTCCTTTGTCTGGTATTCCTCCTGACAATGTTTGCCTGAAGTCAATGTGAGATCTAAGGCACCTCTGCAACTGACTGCTAGTAAATCAGTAATGGTAGAAGGATCAGCTGAAGGAAGACTACGTGCAATAATGGTGGCTTGTGCTTTGCCCTCAACCTTTTTTAAGCTCAGCTTCCAGAGTTCATTTCCTCTTTAAAGCCCAACTCCAGGATAAGCTTGTAATCTCACAGTATACTTCTTTTATGAACATAAAATCCAATTGCCAACAAATTAAATACATAAGTTATAGCATTCAAAAGTCCAGTGAGGTCACTTTTGCTCTTAGTCTTTGAAGCCAAGTCCAGATTATTAAAGGAGGTATAGCCAGGCAAAGCACAGATTCAGCTGGCGCCAGAGATTGACGAGAGGTCAGGGTGGGTAGAACTTGCAACCAGTATGAAGAAATGAAAGAAATATATCTAATTGTATTAATCACTCCCATACTTCAAGCCATATTGATGTGGTTACATCAGCCTAGATCAGTGATGTCGAACCTTGGCACCCCAGATGTTTTGAAACTACATCTCCCATGATCCTCATGCACTCTGCAGTGTAGATGAGCATCATGGGAAATGTAGTTCCAAAACATCTGGGGTGCCAAGGTTCGCCATCACTGGCCTAGATGATACAGATACTACACAGCAGCATTGAGGAGACCGGTGCAATACATGCAACACAGGTGTCTGGTCCCCTGCACAGGAGCTGCACACATAAAAGCCTCTGGAGAGGAACTTAAAGTGATTGTAAACTTTGATTTAAAAAAACAAAAAAAACAGACATGTCATACTTACCTTCTCTGTGCAAGGGTTTTGCACAGAGTTGCCCCGATTCTCCTCTTCTGGGGTCCCCCCATGGAGCTCCTGTCTCCTCCTATTCTCGAGTGCCCAGTCGAAAAGCCGCTTTCCCAGGGGGCTGTCGCCCCCCCCCCCCCCATCTCCCATGTCACTGGATTTAATTGACAGCAGCGGGAGCCAATGGCCCCTGCTGCTATCAATCTATCCAATGAGGACCCGAGACAGCGGCTGGAGCTGCTGTGCTCATCCCCGTCGCTGGAACGATCGGGCTCAGGTAAGAAAAAGGGGAGGGTCGGGGGGGGGGGGGGTGCTGCAACACAAAAGGTTTTTTACCTTAATGCATAGAATGCATTAAGATGAAAAACCCTGAGGGTTTACAACCCCTTTAATTACATGATATCTCAGTAATGCTATAATTACCTGGATAAACTGGTAATATATGTAATCCATCCATGCTAAAATTTATTTTGCATGACATTAGGCTTTAAGTGTATTTATTTTTTACATTTTGGAGAGTGTGAATAAATGTTAACACCCCACCTGATTTTATTGTCAGTGTCCCCTCTAAAGAAAGTCATCCACTCTATTTGTATTAGTGACCATTGTTATGGCACAAAAAAATAATGGGATATTCAGTATCTAACAGTTGTAACTGTAAGGCCCCTTTCACACATGCGGACAGTATGTCCGTATTTCATCCATCCGTTTTCGGATGAAATACGGACATACATGCATCCCTATGGGATAGCGGGTGTCAGCGGATGTACATCCGCTGACACCCGATGTTGTCCGGCTCCGCTCTCGTCCGATTCTGCGGACGGAAGAAAATCCTATTTTTCTATCCGTCTGCAGAGCGGATCGGATGAACACGGACAGACGGTCCGTGTTCCTCCGATCCCCCATAGGGGAGAGCGGAGATCTGACAGGGCGGTCCCTGCACAGTGTGCGGGTCCCGCCCTGTCATCTGCCTGCTCAGCTGGGGAAAACGGAGCGATCCCCGCTGAGCAGCGGATAAACACGGGGCGGATCAACACGGATCCGTCCCGTGTGAAAGGGGCCTTAGATACTGTCAATAACGAGGCAGCGATGGGAAATCTTTCAATGGGACAGAATTTTAGAGGTTTAACCACTTAAGGACTGGAAGGATTTACCCCCTTAATGACCAGGCCATTTTTTGCGATACGGCACTGCGTTGCTTTAACTGACAATTGCACAGTCGTGCGATGCCGTACCTAAACAAAATTGAGGTCCTTTTTTTCCCACAAATAGAGCTTTCTTTTGGTGGTATTTGATCACCTCTGCGGGTTGTATTTTTTGTGCTATAAACAAAAAAAGTGACAATTTTTGAATAAAAAACTATATTTTTTACCTTTTGCCATAATAAATATTTCAACAAAATATATATAAAAAAACGAATTTCTTCCTCAGTTTAGGTCAATATGTATTCTTTTACATATTTTTAGTAAAAAAAAATAATAAAAACAAAAATCGCAATAAGCGTATATTGATTAGTTTGCACAAAAGTTATAGTGTCTACAAAATAGGGGGTAGATTTATGGCATTTTTATTTATTTATTTTTACTAGTAATGGCTGCGATCTGCGATTTTTAGCATGACTGCGACATTGCGGCGCACAGATCGGACAATTTTGACACACTTTTTTTTGGGACCAGTGACATTTATACAGTGATCAGTGCTATAAAAATGCACTGATTACTGTATAAATGTCACTGGCAGGGAAGGGGTTAACACTGGGGGCGATCAAAGGGCTAAATGTGTTCCCTGGGAGGTGTTTCTAACTGTATGGCGGCTAGGCTGACTGGAGGAGGAGAGAGATCGCTGTTCCTAATCACTAGGTACAGACGATCACTCTCAGCTCCCCTGTCAGAACAGAGATCTGCAGTGTTTACACTGGCAGATCCCCGTTCTGCCTCTGTGTGGAGCGATCGCAGGAGGCCGCCGGAAATCGTGCCTGCCGGCCACGAACACGGCTCCGGCACCTGCTAGATCAAGAAGCGATGTACAATGATGGCGATTTGCGTAATAGAGCCGACCTGCCCCAGTACAACTCCAGCGGCTGGTTTTTAAGTGCTCTTTAAGTTTAACTTTATTCAAAAACTAAAAGAAAAAAGCTTTGGCAAGAAACATCCTTTAACACTTGTATCGCTATAAAGCAGTCTTGTTCGAGTTGGGTTCCTTAGAACCTTAGGGTTCCTCAGAGGTTGTTAGGAGTTCCTTGAGCAATGAGCATTTTCTGCATCCCAGATAAGTAACCACTGACACCAACAATGTCTTTAGATATTGGTAAGGAGGGCATTCATCCCACTGACCACCAAAGTAAGGAACATTTTTTCCCACTGCCTGTAAAGTAATATGCTTCCCGCTCACCAATAGTGTAAGAAGCATTCTTCCCATCGACCACAAAGTTAGGAGCATTCTTCCTACTGAACAGCAAAGTAAACATTCTTTCTGCTGACTACCTAGGTAAGGTGCACTGAAGACAATGTAAGGAGCATGTTTCTCACTTCCCAGGAAAGTGAAGTGCATTCTTCCCACTGGCCACCAATGTAAGAAGCCTTCTTCCCACTGGCCACCAATGTAAGAAGCATTCTTCCCACTGGCCACCAATGTAAGAAGCCTTCTTCCCACTGGCCACCAATGTAAGAAGCATTCTTCCCACTGGCCACCAATGTAAGAAGCATTCTTCCCACTGGCCACAAAAGGAACATTCTTCCCACTGACCACTAAAGAGCATTCTTCCCACTGACTACCCAAGTAAAGAGCATTTGTCCTACTGACTGCAAATTAGGAAACATTCTTCCCACTGACCACCAAATTAAAGAGCATTCTTCCCACTGGCTACCCAAGTAAGGAGCATTCTTCTCCATGACTGCAAAGTAAGAAGCATTCTTCCCACTGACCACAAAGTTAGGAGAATTCTTCATACTGAAAAGCAAGGTAAACATTTTTCCTGGTGACTTCCAAGGTAAGGAGCACTGAAGACAAAATAAGGAGTAAGTAAAGTGCATTCTTTTCACTAACTGCCAATGTAATGAGTATTCTTCCTGCTGAACACCAATGTAATGAGCATTCTTCCCACTGACCACCAATGTAATGAACATTCTTCCCGCTGACCACCAATGTAATGAGCATTCTTCCCGCTGACCACCAATGTAATGAGCATTCTTCCCGCTGACCACCAATGTAATGAGCATTCTTCCCGCTGACCACCAATGTAATGAGCATTCTTCCCGCTGACCACCAATGTAATGAGCATTCTTCCCGCTGACCACCAATGTAATGAGCATTCTTCCCGCTGACCACCAATGTAATGAGCATTCTTCCCGCTGACCACCAATGTAATGAGCATTCTTCCCGCTGACCACCAATGTAATGAGCATTCTTCCCGCTGACCACCAATGTAATGAGCATTCTTCCTGCTGACCACCAATGTAATGAGCATTCTTCCCGCTGACCACCAATGTAATGCGCATTCTGACCACCAATGTAATGCGCATTCTTCCCACTGACCACCAATGTAATGAGCATTCTTTCCAGTGACCACCATGCTGTGCCCAGAGCTGTGGATATAGTAATTATTGTCAGAGGTTCCTGGAGACCTAAACTTATTGAAAAAGTTCTTCCATATTAAAAAGGTTTAGAAAGGCTGCTGTAGAGGGAAAGGGAGAGTTAGAAAAGAAAGGTGTATAGAAAAAAAACATATGCATCCAATACATATACTTTCAATACAGGATCTATCAGCTGATCCTGACATTGCCCATAATTCACAAACCCTAAACTCAAAGAAGTAATCCTGGGGGGGGGTTCCTACACCCCAACCTGCTGTTATTCCTGCCATTCTGTGCCAGCCCCCATTATGGAGAGTGTCAATGAGAAAACAGCTGTTACTGACCTGGGAATGTAGTTGGACTCCTCACCCAAGCGCAGCTGGAAGTCTTTCCATGCTGGACTAAAGTTCTCCTCCTCATGGTGCTCCTCACTTGCAGTAATTGGGGTAACCTTTTGAGAAGTAGCAGGGTCCCGGCTTCCATCATCCACATGAAGCCCCTTAGCGCCTCTGAAGCCCATGACAAAATCCTCAAAGGTGATAGCTCCGTCTCTGTCGGTGTCCAGGCGCCTGAAAATGTTCTCCACCTCCGCGGGGCTCACCTTCAGCTCCGCACACAGGTCGGAGAAGTCCCCCCTTCCCAGACGGCCAGAGCGCTTGGCATCAAAGGAGAGGAAGAGGGCGCGGAGCCTGGACAACTTTCCCTCTTCTTCCATCCGAGAGCTAACAAGACAAGTCCAGCTTTTCTAGTATTGAAACGGTGAGGCTGGATAGGTCCAGTGCCAAGTAGACCCTGGGATGGTCAGTGATCGCTCAGCAGAAAGAGAAGCAGACAGGTGCGTTCCAGGAACAGAACGGTGATGTGAAGACGTGGCCAGCTGCAGACGACTTACACAAAGCTAACACAAAGCCAACTCGTCTGCAGTCCAGCAGCTGAGCGTACATGGGCTGCGCTGTGTCTTCTCCTCCCTGGGGAGGTCTGCTCACATGTCCCAGCGCTCAGGTGTGGAGGAGACCAGGTGAGCTTCTCATTATGGGCTCTCCTCTCCCCAGCAATGCCGGGCGGACTGTGCTGGCTCCTACACCAGTAGGAGGGAGAAGGTGGACGGGGTGGGTCTACACTGCTCACCTGTCATAAACAATCCTAACAGGCTACTGGAGGAATTATGCACGCTACACTATCATTACTTACCTCTTTCTGGAAAATGCTGCTTGTCTGGCTCTGTCCTGCTAATCCAGTGGCTTCAATACATTGAGTCACATAGGGGTCAATCAACATAGATAGGCAAATGGAGAAAAAGAACTGGTTTGTACATGAACACCTATTTCAGGATTTATGCACCAAAAAAAAAGTTGTGCGACAATTTGTTACAGCAGTATTAACCAGTTCCCACCCAGGCCAACTCTGACATTTCTCTGTAAAAAAATCTGTATCGCTTTGCTAGGAAATTACTCAGAAATTCCAAACATTTTTTATATATATATATATATATATATATATATATATATATATATATATATATATATATTTTTAGTAGAGACCCTAGAGAATAAAAAAGTGGTTGTTGCAATTTTTTATGTCACAGCGATTTTTCAAACACAATTTTTCTGGAAAAAATACATTGCTCTGAATTTTATTGCCAAAAAACACAATATGAAACCCATTTTTTGATAAAATATAAAGGATGATATTTCGCTGAGTAAACAGATACCTAACATGCCACGTTCAAAATTGCGCATGCTTGTGGAATGGCGCCAAACTGCGGTACGTAAAAATCTCCATAGGCGACACTTTAAAATATTTTACAGGTTACCAGTTTAGAGTTAGAGGAGGTCTAGCTTTAACATTCACAGCGATACCTCACATGTGTGGTGCGCACACCGTTCACATATGCGGGCACGACCTACATATGCGTTTACTTCTGCGTGCGACCAGAAGCGGAGTTCCACCCAAAAAGGGAAGCTCCACTTGTCTGCCTGCTCCCCCCTCCACTGACACTTTTGGCACCTTTTTTTTTGGGGGGGGGGGGGGTGGGCTGGTACCCGGTTTTGACAGGTACCTACTCCCATTTCTCTTTCTAGTTGAGTTTGCCACGGCAAACTCAGCCGAAAGTTCGGCCTCCCTCCTCCTTCCCCTGCAGCTGGCCCAATTAGAGAGCACAGCACGTTTCGTGCATGTGTAGTAGGGAACTGATTGTAAAGCTTCACTGCCAATTTCCCTTAGAGGCAATGGCGGCGACAGCACCCAGTAACCAATTGAAAAATCGGCTTGAGTGAAGACACCGCTGGATTCCTGGACAGGTAAGTGTCCTAATATTAAGTCATCAGTTACAGTATTTGTAGCTGCTGTCTCTTTTATTTTTTTCTGCAGGAGCCTGGAGCTCCTCTTTTTAACTTAAAAAAAAATATTTTTGCACTGTCCCTTTAATTTTCTTTATCACTTTTATTTCTATCACAAGAAATGTATTTCCTCTACCCTGGAAAGCATGAGATTAAAAAAGGAAAAAAAAACATCAATCTCTGCTGTCCAGGAAAAAAAAATGGCAGTGTTTAGATCTGCCAGAGCCTGACGTCGCTTCCAGTCTACCAGGGTCATAGAGATGGCTGGGGACTATCCGGTCCATGGACAGCTCTGTGGTAACCCGCCGCCGCCTCGAGTCCCAGGCTCTCAGATCGCATGGGAGAGCCAGGAGAGGCGTTCTGATCACATGGGAGAGCCCGGAGAGGCGTTCTGATCACATGGGAGAGCCTGGAGTGGGGTTCTGATCACATGGGAGAGCCCAGAGAGGCATTCTGATCACATGGGAGAGCCCGGAGAGGCGTTCTGATCACATGGGAGAGCCCGGAGAGGCGTTCTGATCACATGGGAGAGCCCGGAGAGGCGTTCTGATCACATGGGAGAGCCCGGAGAGGCGTTCTGATCACATGGGAGAGCCCGGAGAGGCGTTCTGATCACATGGGAGAGCCCGGAGAGGCGTTCTAATCACATGGGAGAGACCGGAGAGGCACTCTGATCACATGGGAGAGGCGTTCTGATCACGGAGAGGCGTACTGATCACATGGGAGAGCCCGGAGAGGCGTTCTGATCACATGGGAGAGCCCGGAGAGGCGTTCTGATCACATGGGAGAGACCGGAGAGGCGTTTTGATCACATGGGAGAGCCCGGAGAGGCGTTCTGATCACATGGGAGAGCCCGGAGAGGCGTTCTGATCACCTGGGAGAGACCGGAGAGGCGTTCTGATCACATGGGAGAGCCCAGAGAGGCGTTCTGATCACATGGGAGAGCCCGGAGAGGCGTTCTGATCACATGGGAGAGCCCAGAGAGGCGTTCTGATCACATGGGAGAGCCCGGAGAGGCGTTCTGATCACATTGGAGAGATCAGAGCGGAGAGGCGCTCTGATCACATGGGAGAGCCCAGAGAGGCATTCTGATCACATGGGAGAGACCGGAGAGGCGTTCTGATCACATGGGAGAGACCGGAGAGGCACTCTGATCACATGGGAGAGTCCAGAGAGGCGTTCTGATCACGGAGAGGCATACTGATCACATGGGAGAGCCCGGAGAGGCGTTCTGATCACATGGGAGAGCCCGGAGAGGCGTTCTGATCACATGGGAGAGCCCGGAGAGGCGTTCTGATCACATGGGAGAGCCCGGAGAGGCGTTCTGATCACATGGGAGAGCCCGGAGAGGCGCTCTGATCACATGGGAGAGCCCGGAGAGGCGTTCTGATCACATGGGAGAGACCAGAGAGGCGCTCTGATCACATGGGAGAGCCCGGAGATGCGTTCTGATCACATTGGAGAGATCAGAGCGGAGAGGCGCTCTGATCACATGGGAGAGCCCGGAGAGGTGTTCTGATCACATGGGAGAGCCCAGAGAGGCGTTCTGATCACATGGGAGAGCCCGGAGAGGCGTTCTGATCACATGGGAGAGACCAGAGAGGCGTTCTGATCACATGGGAGAGACTGGAGAGGCGTTCTGATCACATGGGAGAGGCCAGAGAGGCGTTCTGATCACATGGGAGAGACCAGAGAGGCGCTCTGATCACATGGGAGAGACCGGAGAGGCGTTCTGATCACATTGGAGAGATCAGAGCGGAGAGGTGCTCTGATCACATGGGAGAGCCCAGAGAGGCGCTCTGATCACATGGGAGAGCCCAGAGAGGCATTCTGATCACATGGGAGAGACTGGAGAGGCGCCGGTGTGCGATGGGAGGGAGGGGGAATGTCCTTTCCCGCTGCCTATAAAAGTCATCCAGTGGCTAATCAACCGCTAGGATGGCTTTTACACTGTAGGGAATCGGCGGCTGAAAAGAAAGATATCTGGATGATGCCTGTAGCTCCACTTCAAGTCCAGGACTTTATATGACATCCTACGGGCGGGAAGTGGTTAAACCCAAAAGCAAACATTTTATTTTATTTTTATTTAGTTATTGCAGTGAGGAGATACATACTAGCAATATCTATAGGCACCAAGCCAAATAAGAATCTCAGTTGTACATTGCAGTGTCAATAAGAAAGATAATTATTACAGAGAGAGTAGCTCCCAACAAGACCGTTAATACGTATCTGACATAAGAGATTGCGAAAAGTATAAACGCCATATAAACCGCATAAAATGAGAACCCAATCGTTCCAATCAATGTGTACAGAATTCAGAGAGCGTTGGGGCCCCAATTCAAATGGTGCACCTCTGGGCTATGAGGTATGATTAACTGCTCAACGCAGTGTCTTTCAAAAGTAATGTTATTCTTGATATATAGAAACAATACAGGGGTGAACATACCCTCCAAGCGGAAGGTCCAGGGGTAGTGAAAATGCAGGGGAAGAAAAAAAAATTATATTGCAGCTTGCCATTTATTACATGAGGTGGCTGCATTAGTTTTCTTTTTTAGGCTTTTTCTTTTTTCCTTTTTTCACCTGGTGATCAGGGCGGTAAGAGCTTATTTACATTTCACTGGCAATTGACAGGTGCTGAGAAAACTTTGTCGTCTCCTCACTGCATGTTTTAACTCTCTACTAGCCTGCACCACTGCGCTGCCTGCAACTACTATTCAATTTAATGGTGCGCATTCAGCAGGTGATATTGCTCATTGAACACAACATTAGAAATCCTTTGTGCCATAATTCAAAGCATCACAGAAGCGGCACTTCCTGTACAGCTGCCTTTGCATCTTTAGGCAGAGTGGTTGGGGTGGCAAAAACTCTACCGTATTCTTTTACTTACCCCCCATACAATTTTCATCCAGTTTCACACTGACAACGGGAATGAAATGGTGCGAGTTCAGCTGAAGTCGCGCAATTTCATTCCTGCATGTCAGTCCCGACTTCGGGGGCCATTTCAGAGACATCTGTGTGGGTTGCTGCACAGATGTCTATGGAAATCGCACCCAAGGTCCCCAAAAGTAGTACAGAAACTACTTTTGGGACTTCGGCATTTGCGGCGCAGCACCGATTCAGACGGTGCAATTGCCGCCGATTTGGCATGCGATTTGACATATCAAATCGCATGCCAAATCACTCCAATGTGAACCTAGGCTTCCTGTTCAATTTTCTTTAGATTTACCTTTAACTATGTAGTGCAAGGGTCTGCCTGATCAGATACAACTGAAAGTTTTTAGGTGTGACCTCATACTATATGGTTTTGGTAAATCTGAAGGAAAATTGAAAATTGTACAAGAAAATTGTATAATGTTATATTTTTAGCCTAGGTTAGACATATGTGGTGCGGGAAACGCAACGCATTTCAATCGCTCTGGGTTTGCAATCCACTGTGGGTGTCAAAACAAAGTTATCGACAGCCCAAACGGATCATAAACGCAGTGCGGTTTGTCTGCACCGGATCACATGGGACAAAACAACCATGTGATCCAGTTGCAGTGCGGCTCCAAAAAAGGTGCATGCACTTCTTTGGTGTGATGCGGTGCCTTTTCAGCTCATTCATAATGGGCTCAAATGGCACCACACTGAATGGTGCTGTTCCTGTGCTATTCACATGTGGGTTATGGTGTGATGCGGACCAAGCTGTCCGGTAAAAGTGACAGTTAGAGGGATGAGACAAACCATTTAACACTCATAGGAATGGTTACAATGATCAGCTTGTATTTATTTATGTTAATCCTTTGTCCCAAAAGGCAAAAAAAAACTGCTTATAGTTATCATGCACTCGTGAGCTCAAAAACATTGCTTTTACAGGCGTTTGAGCTTCTTTTTATTTCTCTGCCTCTAAAAGCCCTTCCATGTTAGCCTGTGTGTCCATGGACACTGTAGGAGTTTACAGGAGTTTAGAGGCAGAAAAAGAGAAAGAAAAAAAAAAAAACACCAAAGCTGCGTTAAGGAGAGGGATTTTATGATCATAAAAAATGCTCAAAAGCGCCTAAATGCACATAAACACACGTTAGCGGTAGGTACATTAAAGTGCGTTCACATGTTAATACATTCTAATGGCCAGAATAAATGAACATTCTGGCCAATAGAGCGCATTAACACCAAGTGCATACAGATGCAAAAACACAGCCTTTTCCCACTTTTTTCTGCTGCTAAACTCCTGTAGGAGAAAAGGAGTCATAGAAAATATTGTGTGCATGTGGCTATGAAGTGTTATCTGGTCTTCAATTTGTTAGACAAGTCCATCTAAATGTTCTAGTCTAACACTAACCTCTCTCCAAGGGTGTCTCCATTGCGCCTCCATCCAAAATGCTGACACCCTAAGGATCGGTTCACACTGCCGTGACCTAAAAGTCGTGTGACTTCCTGGCGATCTGCTGGCGACTTGAGTACTACTTAGATGCAAATTTAGAAGTGACTTTTGGGAATGCCTTGGTGATCTTCCTGTAATGTCGGATCCAAATCACATCAATATAGATGAGGATCCAACCTGGAGGCAACTTCCATTAAAGTCTATGGGCAGAAGTCGTATAGAAGTGGCCTTGAAGTAGTACAGGAAACTTTTCTAAAGTCAGTAGTGCTAATTAAGACAGCTCCCATTGCCTAACATGGGATTTCACATGTCATGAGATTTGGGGTCTCACAAGTCAGATCCCAAGTCGCAGAAGTGTGAACTGAGCCTAGTACAGGTGTTGTGTTACTGGATGGATCTCCAGGCGAAATAAAGGATAAAAAAAGTTAAAAACATGTACTCACTAGATGAGGAGTACAAAGACAAGTGTGTGTTGCCTACAGTCAAGCATGGTGGTGGGAGAGTCATGGTCTGGGGCTGCATGAGTGCTGCTGGCACTGGGAAGCTACAGTTCATTGAGGGAACCATGAATACTGTGACATACTGAAGCAGAGCATGATCCCCCTCCCTTTGGAGACTGGGCTGCGGAACAGTATTCCAACATGATAACGACCCCAAACACACCTCCAAGACGACCACTGCCTTGCTAAACAAGCTGAGGGTAAAGATGATGGACTGGCCAAGCATGTCTCCAGACCTAAACCCTATTGAGAATCTGTGGGGCATCCTCAAATGGATGGTGGAGGAGTGCTAGATCTCTAACATCCACCAGCTCTATGATGTCGTCATGGAGGAGTGGAAGAGAACTCCAGTGACAACCTGTGAAGCTCTGGTGAACTCCATGCCCAAGAGGGTTAAGACAGTGCTGGAAAATAATGGTGGCCACACAAAATATTGACACTTTGGGCCCAATTTGGACATTTTTACTCAGGGGTGTACTCACTTTTGTTGCCAGTGGTTTAGACATTAATGGCTGTGTTGAGTAATTTTGAGGGGACAGCAAATTTACACTGTTATACAAGCTGTACACTCACCACTTTACATTGTAGAGTGTAATTTCTTCAGTATATGTATATGTTGGATAATAGCTCCCATTGGTCGATTCCATCCTCAGCAGAGGTCATTTGACCTGACGCCTAGGTTTTTAGAGACTTGGCCAGTACAAGAATGGAGCAGCATTTTCTGAATAACTGGCCAGGAACAAGCATGCAGCAAGTTGTGGAAGAATAAAGTGTGCATTCTGGGTCAGATGCTAAGTTTTGAAGCTTTTGGATCAACATGACAGCCAAGTAACCATTCTTAAAAGAAGAGATCGTCCAAGGCAGCCTCCATGTTTTCTCAGTACAGGTTTCCTTCAGTCTCAGTTTCAACCTCCTTTTAGTGAAAACTCACATAAAGCCACCACTGCCCACTCATCATCTTATAGTGAATAGTAAATATAGTGGGGCTTTTTGCTAACATGGTCATTGTTCCATTGCCCATGAAAACCTGTGGTTACTTTTAATACCCATTCAGTTTTAGAGGACTTTGTGTGCGTTCAGCAGTGACACTGCAGGCAATCGCTGGTTGTGTGGAGAGCAGCGACTAACTGTGGCCGCCTGCGACTTGTCACTATAGTGAACGAACCTGGCAGCTGAACCTGGCCACTCCTATCCGCAGAAGATTCCTGACCCTACAGTTTGCACCGGCCCTTATTGCTGGTGTGAATGTAGCCTTGTACATAGGAGTATTGGAGTCAAGATTTTTCACCAGTTAATTAGAGGGAGTGTATGGCATCTGGTAGTTTAAAGGTGAACCTTTTTGTTTATTATCCAGAGGAGAGCAAATACATACAAGGAATAGTTTTAAACTGAAATTAACTGTCTTCTATTTCTTTATTGACCAAGACTTGCGGTGTCCAAGCCACACCCACAGAAACACAGTGATTTCACAGAAATACAACTAAGACACACTCCATAAGTTACCTGACAGTGGAATACCTGGGATATCTGACACCCAGGGACAATCATCTCCCCCCCCCCACCACCATATTCTTACACAATGATTACTGTGACAAATTGTGACCAAATAGCACTTATGAGGGGGGGGGGGCTTAAAAATGCATAGTTGATTCCTCTATTTCTCCTACACATAGCACACATATGCCACAGTCCTTTTATCCACAAATATGCTTTAACCACTTGAGCTCTGGAAAGTTTTACCCCTTCATGACCAGGTAATTTTTTTGCTATTCAGCACTGCGCTACTTTAACTGGCAATTGCACGGTCATGCAACACTGTACCCAAATGACATTTATATCATTTTTTTATCACACAAATAGAGCTTTCTTTTGGTGGTATTTGACAACCACTGGGTTTTTTATTTTGTAATATATAAATGAAAAAAGACTGAAAATTTTGGAGAAAAACACCCAATATTTTCTACTTTCTGTTATAAAACATATCCAATAAAATCTAATTTCTTCAAAAATTTAGGCTAAAATGAATTTTGCTACTTGCCTTTGGTAACGCCAGTGCAGTACAGCATTCATATGACATGTGTGGAGGTGATCAGGGATACTGACTGGTGACAGTATGTAAAAAAAAAAACAAAAAAAATAGGATTTTTTTTCTTAACACTTTTTTCCTTTTTTTTTCCCTTTTTTGTTGTACTTTCTGTTATCAGAGTAGTTCCGTGTCACCATAGTGACACTTTACTACCCTGGGGGGTGATCTGGGATTTTCTTCTTTAGTGTTATTGCTTATACTGTGATGATCACCTAAGAAGCAGTAGTTTTAGCTTTCATGAATGGGATAACATTCATTAACAGCTTGCTTATGGTTGTGATCTGTGATTGGCTACAGCTAATCACATGGTACAAGTAGCCAGATACCATGTGATTGCAGTGGGCCAATTGCAGATCACAACTGTAAGCAAGATATTCATGAATGGAAATCCATTAATGACAGTTTGTTTACATTGGTATCATGTGATCATTATGACCAATCATAGTTATCACATGATGCCTGGTACCTGGTTACAGATAATTGTGATCCAGCAGACACATCACTTCTAACCCGTAACAGATTAAATCATATGCATGTACATGATCCAGCCTGCTCACACCACACGCTCACAGTAAATGTCCTGCGCTCAGTCCAGGAGTGGTTAAAGCCTAAGTGCAGCCCAAAAAAAATAAAATAAAACTGAAGGATCAGCACAAGGGACATAACTGAAAGTCAGTAGGATGTGCCTGTTGTGTTGATGCCTCTTCTTTTAGTTGAAGTCCTCCTTCCATTACATATGTTTCTCTGCACACAGCCTACCTTAAAAATGAACTTCAGGAGTAAAGTACTTAGACTGCAGTGGGCAAGAGCTCATTATGTACAGCTCAGAGTACAGTGTGAAGGGGTCAGGAGTATGAAATAAAAAGCATGTTGTCTATAGTGAAGGGGTCAGGCATGCCTATCACATAGAGTGCAGGGGTCATTAGTGTACAACATTTCACATAGTACAAACAAAATATGAGCCTTCTTCCCCCTACAAAGCCCATATCCCCCACAGTACAGATCTTCCCTAACATCCCTAGATCCTCTTCTACCCCATCTCCGTAGTAAAGAGCCCCCGCCTGCCCAACACAAACCCCTCAGTACAGACCGACCCCCCCACACACACACACACAGAGTGTTAAAATAAAAGTGTATGCACTAAAGGACTCAGTGGTATGGCCAGTGGGCGGATTCAGTGGGACAGCCAGTGGGAAGATTCAGTGGGACAGCCAGTGGGAAGATTCAGTGGGACAGCCAGTGGGAAGATTCAGTGGGACAGCCAGTGGGAAGATTCAGTGGGACAGCCAGTGGGAAGATTCAGTGGGACAGCCAGTGGGAAGATTCAGTGGGACAGCCAGTGGAAAGATTCAGTGGGACAGCCAGTGGGCAGATTTAGTGTGTGAGAAGCGCCACCATTTCTGATGGCTGCCCTGGTGGAAGGTGTGTGTGTTTAAAGCTCTGGCAAGTTTCTAGTAATTTTTTTCTAAGCTGTTAACTACGATCCTAAAAGCGCAAATCACTAACCCAAGCCTGATTCTAAAATCTCGGTCAGTTACTCTGCTGCATAAAACAAGAATCTCATTAGAATCAGTGAACTTGTAAAGCATTTCAGGATCCTGTATATCAGCCCTCCAAATTTCCACTTGCCTGCTCGCATTTGGCGAGAGGAAATAAGTTGAGGGCGAGCATGGAACAAGGTTGCCAAATGTCCGTTACGGACGGCTGCTGCCTGTGAAAAAATATCTCCTGCAGGGGCAGTTCCGAGGCCAGCCTGGGCTCAGACAGGGGGCGTGCAGCTGGGTGTATGGCTGGTGATGTCACGCCGGCGGCGTCTGTTATGAACTACAGGCTACAGCAGGGGCAGCCGGTGTCTTATCGAATTCAGTCCCCTATCATATAGTGTCCTCCCTGTACTGCGCAGGCGCAGTACGGAGGACAAAAGAGACGCCGAAAGTCTCCGAAGTTCAACAGCTGATCGTCAGCTGTACACGGCGCCTGCGCATTTATTCTTACCCTATGTCCAGGATCATTCCCTACTATCCAAGTGGACATAGAGTTAGAATAAATATTTGCCGAGCGCAGCGAGGCCGTGCCCGAAGCGTGGCGAGCGAAGCGAGCCCGCGAGGGGCCCTCTTACACTGCCATCGCTAACAAGTGCCCGAGCGCCGTGTACAGCTGATGGTCAGCTGATCAACTTCGGGCATTTTCGGCATCTCCTGCTCCTCCGTACTGCGCAGGCGCTGCGCCTGCGCAGTACGAGGCGGACACTATTTGATACGAGGACACTATATGGCAGAACAGCCGGCCCGGGAACACGGGGACCAGAGTGCAGAGGTTTCATATGAGTGCCGGCTGCCGCCTTAGAGCTCTGGGCAGTGTGCCCGGAGGAGGCAGAGTACAACGGAGGCAGGGAGCAGAGACAAGACGGAGGTGATACAGCTGTCATCCCCACCAGAGGGTAAGACTGGCTAGTGAGAGGGAGGACTACAAGTCCCAGAGGGCCCTGCGTGCGGAGCAGTGCCAGGGCATACTGGGAATTTGTAGTTCACCAATAATGTCCAATCAGAGTGTCTGCAGGAGCTGTGCTTCGACCCCTTACCTGCCTGTAGAGTGCTGGAACTTGCAGTTCCACATCTGCAGAACAATACCAGGCGGACAGGAGGAGAGAGAGCAGATGGCCGTACGCTGTCCAATCTGATTGCAGATGGCCGTACCCTGTCCAATTTGATTGCAGATGGCCGTACGCTGTCCAATCAGGTTGTACAATCTCCTGAAAGATGGCCATACACTATACAATCAGATTGTACACTCTCCTGTAAGATGGCCCTACACTGTACAATCTCCATTAAAGTGGATCTTCAGTCTCTGGACAGCCTCCTGCACCTCCGGTGCTGGGTAGATGTGCCCATGGCAGAATGAGTTGGCACATCTAGCCACACACAAAGACGGAAAAGTATTAGGGCATAAGGGGGAACTCTGACGAAAAAGAGAAACGCTGTAGACCATAATGTTGGGGGGAATAATGCAGACTCGGATGTAAGGGACAACTTTGTGGACTGTGATGTAAAGGGGAACTTTGGAGTCTGAGGCTTTATGTTAATATTGTTAAAGTTGTTGTTAATAATTATTTTTGTAACTTAATTCTGCATAAAACATTTAACAATGTAATTTCATGAGAGAATTTATGAGGGCGTGGTTAGCGGCAGAATTGGGGACGGGGCAGGGTAGGGGTTGGGTGGGGCAACTGGTGGCAGGTAACTTTTAAAGCCTGGCTAGTAGCTCAGGACTTGAAATTTTGAGGCCTGCTGTATATGCACCATTTAACTATCCCTATTTGAAGAACAGCAGGATTTTACCATTCCCAAGCGTGACACAGCCTTCCTAAGGCTCGCTCATCAATGCCACAACCACAATACGTGATTGCATTTTGATATCACCTGCAGAGATTTCCCAGCATGTTTAAAAATGTATACAAATGATTGAGGATCATTGCCTTTTTACCAGGGGAGCATCCTTTACTGCACAAGTGCCAAAATACACATCTGTCAGGCTAAAGTACAGCAGGATTAGTAATCATGTTATCTGTCAACGTATACCTGGCCTCACATCTTTGAAAATAGTAATTGTCCCATAATATATATATATATATATATATATATATATATATATATATATATATATACACAGTATCTCACAAAAGTGAGTTCACCCCTCACATTTTTGTAAATATTTTATTATATCTTTTCATGTGACAACACTGAAGAAATGACACTTTGCTACAATGTAGTGAGTGTACAGCTTGTATAATGCCCCGTACACACGGTCGGATTTTCCGACGGAAAATGTGTGATAGGACCTTGTTGTCGGAAATTCTGACCGTGTGTAGGCTCCATCACACATTTTCCATCGGATTTTCCGACACACAAAGTTTGAGAGCAGGATATAAAATTTTCCGACAACAAAATCCGTTGTCGGAAATTCCGATCGTGTATACACAAATCCGACGGACAAAGTGCCACGCATGCTCAGAATTTAAATAGATGAAAGCTATTGGCCACTGCTCCGTTTATAGTCCCGACGTATGTGTTTTACGTCACTGCGTTTAGAACGATCGGATTTTCCGACAACTTTGTGTGACCGTGTGTATGCAAGACAAGTTTGAGCCAACATCCGTCGGAAAAAATCCTAGGATTTTGTTGTCGGAATGCCCGAACATGTCCGATCGTGTGTACGGGGCATAACAGTGTAAATTTGCTGTCCCCTTAAAATAATTCAACACACAACCATTAATGTATAAACTGCTGGCAACAAAAGTGAGTACACCCCTAAGTGAAAATGTCCAAATTGGGCCAAAAGTGTAAATATTTTGTGTGGCCACCATTATTTTCCAGCACTGCCTTAACCCTCTTGGGCATGGAGTTCACCAGAGCTTCACAGGTTGCCACTGGAGTCCACTTCCACTCCTCCATGACGACATCACAGAGCTGGTGGATGTTAGAGACCTTGCGCTCCTCCACCTTCTGTTTGAAGATGCCCCACAGATGCTCAATAGGGTTTAGGTCTGGAGACATGCTTGGCCAGTCCATCATCTTTACCCTCAGCTTCTTTAGCAAGGCAGTGGTTGTCTTGGAGGTGTGTTTGTGGTCGTTTTCATGTTGGAATACTGCCCTGCGGTTCAGTCTCCAAAGGGAGGAGATCATGCTTTGCTTCAGTATGTCACAGTACATGTTGGCATTCATGGTTCCCTCAATGAACTGTAGCTCCCCAGTGCCGGCAGCACTCATGCAGCCCCAGACCATGACACTCCCACCACCATGCTTGACTGTAGGCAAGACACACTTGTCTTCGTACTCTTCACCTGGTTGCCACCACACATGCTTGACACCATCTAAACCAAATAAGTTTATCTTGGTGTTATCAGACCACAGGACATGGTTCCACTAATCCATATCCTTAGTCTTCTTGTCTTCAGCAAACTGTTTGCGGGCTTTCTTGTGCATCATCATCATTCATCATCATTAGAAGAGGCTTCCTTCTGGGACAACAGCCATGCAGACCAATTTAATGCAGTGTGCGGTGTATGGTCTGAGCACTGACAGGCTGACCCCCCCCCCCCACCCTTTCAACCTCTGCAGCAATGCTGGCGGCACTCATATGTCTATTTCCCAAAGACAACCTCTGGCTATGACGCTGAGCACGTGCACTCAACTTCTTTGGTCGACCATGGCGAGGTACCTGTTCTGAGTCGAACCTGTCCTGGTAAACCGCTGTATGGTCTTGGCCACCGTGCTGTAGCTCAGTTTCAGGGTCTTGGCAATCTTCTTATAGCCTAGGCCATCTTTATGTAGAGCAACAATTCTTTTTTTCAGATCCTCAGAGAGTTCTTTGCCATGAGGTGCCATGTTGAACTTCCAGTGACCAGTATGGGAGAGCGAGAGCTATAACACCAAATTTAACACACCTGCTCCCCATTCACACCTGAGACCTTGTAACACTAATAAGTCACATGACACCGGGGAGGGAAAATGGCTAATTGGGCCTAATTTGGACATTTTCACTTAGGGGTGTAATCACTTTTGTTGCCAGTTGTTTAGACATTAATAGCTTTGTGTTATTTTGAGGGGACAGCAAATTTACACTGTTATACAAGCTGTACACTCACTACTTTACATTGTAGCAAAGTGTCATATCTTCAGTGTTATCACATGAAAAGATAGAATAAAATATTTACAAAAATGTGAGGGGTGTACTCACTTCTGTGAGATACTGTATATACACACTATATTGTCAAAAGTATTGAGACGCCTGCCTTTACACGCACATGAACTTTAATGGCGTCTTAGTCCATAAAGTTCAATATTGAGTTGGCCTACCCTTTGCAGCTATAACAGTTTCAACTCTTCTGGGAAGGTTGTCCACAAGGTTTAGAAGTGTGTCTATGGGAATGTTTGACCATTCTTCCAGCAGCGCATTTGTGAGGTCAGGCACTGATGTGGACGAGAAGGCCTGGCTCGCAGTCTGCGCTCTAATTCATCCCAAAGGTGTTCTATCGGGTTGAGGTCAGATATCTACTCAAAATAACTCAACACACAGCCGTTAATGTCTAAACTGCTGGCAACAAAAGTGAGTAAAAATGTCCAAATTGGGCCCAAAATGTCAATATTTTATGTGGCTACCATTACTTTCCAGAACTGCCTTAACCCTCATGGGCATGGAGTTCACCAGAGCTTCACAGGTTGCCACTGGAGTCCTCTTCCACTCCTCCATGACGACATTGTGGAGCTGGTGGATGTTAGAGACCTTGCACTCCTCCACCTTCCATTTGAGGATGCCCCACAGATGCTCAATAGGGTTTAGGTCTGGAGACATGCTTGGCCAGTCCATCACCTTTACCCTCAGCTTCTTTAGCAAGGCAGTGGTCATCTTGGAGGTGTGTTTGGGGTCGTTATCCTGTTGGAATACTGCCCTGCGGCCCAGTCTCCAAAGGAAGGGTGGTTCCCTCAATGAACTGTAGCTCCCCAGTGACGGTAGCACTCATGCAGCCCCTGACCATGACACTCCCACCACCATGCTTGACTGTAGGCAAGACACACTTGTCTTTGTACTCCTTACCTGGTTGCCGCCACACCACCTTGACACCATCTGAACCAAATAAGTTTATCTTGGTTTCATCAGACCACAGGACATGGTTCCACTAATCCATGTCCTTAGTCTGCTTGTCTTCAGAAAACTGTTTGCTGGGTTTTTTGTGCATCATCTTTAGAAGAGGCTTCTGTCTGGGACGACAGCCATGCAGACCAATTTGATGCAGCATGCGGAGTATGGTCTGAGCACTGACAGGATGACCCCCCACCCCTTCAACCTCTGCAATACTGCTTGCAGTACTTATACGTCTACTTCCCAAAGACAACCTCTGGCTATGATGCTGAGCATGCGCACTCAACTTCTTTGGTCGACCATGGCGAGGCCTGTTCTGAGTGGAACCTGTCCTGTTAAACTGCTGTATGGTCTTGGCCACTGTGAGTTATTTTGAGGGGACAGCAAATTTACACTGTTATACAAGCTGTACACTCACTACTTTGTCACATGAAAAGATATAATAAAATATTTACACAAATGTGAGGGGTGTACTCACTTTTGTGTGATACTGTATATATACAGTATATACATGATTAGGTTGTCTATAAACTATAAAACCTTTCTGTCTTCTCTTTGTACTGATCCCATTGTAGTCAAAGGGATTTCTAAAAGAATTAAGGACTCATTTAGCACATGTTGTCAGTGCTTTTTTGGATTAAAAATTTGAAGCAGTCAGGGTTAACAGCTATTGTCTGAGGCATATTAATACCTGTTGCCAACGAATCAAAATGCATGTTATATGCATTTTGGTGTACTGCTGTTGACTTTCTATGGGTCTCCCAAGCAGAGCCAGGACAAGGGGTGGGCAGCAAGGGTGGTTGCCCTGGGCGCTGTGGTATCATGTAAAGTGGGGGACACTGCATTGAGAGTTCCTACCTACAAGCTAGTAGGGGTACTGGAGGAGGGGGAATTTTTGTTTGGAGAGAATTTTGGCTTGCAAAGAGAATTTATGCTCTATGCTCTATGCAGATTAGTGCTCTATTTTTTTGGGAATTGAGGGAAGTTTTTTTGCAGACCCATAATGCTCATACATTTTGGGGAGAGGGGGGCACTGTTTGGCCTTTTTGCCCTGGGCACTAGATGATCTTGTCCTGTGTAAATGAGCCCTATATTGTGGGAAACAAAGAATTAAAATACATTCATTTTATTATGCTTGTCAAAAATCATTTTATTAAGAGAAAAATAAATACTAAAGATATAGAGTATAACAAATACAAATTTCCACTTTCCAGTTTTGGCAGCATTTTTCAGGTAACCCAAACAGTTCAGAAGAAAGAATTTGTACAATTGATACAGCATACAAAACACATGCGTATCTGATGCAATACACATAAAAACGGCATACCTTTTTTAGAAAACACAAAAGTGAAAATGAGTCTTAATACAAACAGTAAAAGACTATACTGTAGTAAAAGACTATACTGTAGATAGATCTTCATTCTCCAGAAATGTTTGCAGTTGCTATAGAAAGATCATGAAAAATCTGAAAGGATTTACTGAACTGTTTAATATGTTCAAAATCAGGAGATATGCGACAGCCATAGAGATGGAGTATCTTCAACCTGAAACAACAGTGCACATTGTATTATTTAATGCGCATGTCAATTTATTTGCAACACTGTAGAGAGAAAAACACTACTATATGGAATGGAAAAATTCTCCTAACTGAACTATTAACAATTGGAGCTCACAACAAACTCTATTACAATACCATGGGCCATCAAACTCCATGTTAAAGGTAGACTCACATCATAAGATAATTAGGCAGGGTGAACACTTTTCAGGGCCATTCTTCTTCCTGGGAGGGAAGGGGGGGGGGGTTCAGCCTCGGGCACCTGGAGGAAAATATTTAGTAGTCTCCTCAAGTATAGATTCCACCCCAATACAGTTCCCCTTAGGACAGATCTTTCCCCTAACCATTACAGCCCCCCCAGTATAGCTCATCTCAGGACAGATCTCTCTCCTCAACCAGTACAGTTCCCCCCAGTATAGATCCCCCCTAAACACTCAGGACAGATTTCTCACCTCAACCAGTACAGCTCCCCCAGTACAGATCCCCATCCCAATACAGCTCCCCCAGGACAAATCCCTCTCCCCAACCAGTACAGCTCCCCTTTAGGACAGATCTCTCTCCTCAACCAGTACAGTCCCCCCCCCCCCCCCCAGTACAGATCCCCCAATATAGTTCCACTCAGGACAGATCTCTCACCTCAACCAATACAGCTCCCCCCAGTACAGATCCCCATCCCAATACAGCTCCCCCAGGACAAATCCCTCTCCCCAGCCAGTACAGCTCCTCTTTAGGACAGATCTCTCTCCTCAACCAGTACAGCGCCTCTCAGGACAGATCTCTCTCCTCAACCAGTACAGTTTCCCCCCCCCCCCGTACAGAATCCCCCCCCCCCTCAATTTAGTTCCACTCAGGGCAGATCTCTCACCTCAACTAGTACAGCTCCTTCAGTACAGATCTCCCCAAAACAGCTCAGAACAGAACAGAACCCTCTCCTCAACCAGTACAGCTTCCACAGAACAGATTACACCCCCACCCCAAATACAGTTCCCCCTCGGGACTTCTCTTTCTCATCAACCAGTACGGCTCTCCCCAGTACAGCTCCCCCTCCTAATATAGTTTTGCTCAGGAAAGATCTCTCTCCCCAACCAGTACAGCTCCCCTCAGCACATATCTCTCACCTCAACCAGTATGGCTCTCCCCAGTACAGCTCCCCAATACAGTTCCACCCAGGACAGACCTCTCTCCTCAACTAGTACAGCTCCCCCCAAATACAGCTCCCCCAATACAGTCCCACCCAGAACAGATCTCTCTCCTCAACTAGTACAACTCCCCCAGTAAGGATCCCCCTCCCCAATACAGCTCCCCTTAGGCCATATCTCTTACCTCAACCAGGACAGCGCCTCCCAGTACAGCTCCTCTTTAATACAGTTCCACCCAAGACAGATCTATCTCCTAAACCAGTACAGCTCCCCAATACAGATCCCCATCCCAATACAGCTCCCCTAGAACAAATCTCTCTCCCCCACCAGTACAGCCCCCCAGTACAGTTCCCCTTTAATACAGATCTCTTTCCTCAACCAGTACAGCTCCTCTCAGAACAGATAACACTCCTCAACCAGTACAGTTCCCCCCCAGTACAGATCCTCTCAGGACAGATCTCTCTCCTCAACCAACACAGTCCCCCCCCCCCCCAGTACAGATCCACCCCAATATAGTTCCACTCAGGACAGATCTCTCACCTCAACCAGTACAGCTCCCTCAGTACAGATCTCCCCAATACAGCTCCTCTTAAAACAGAACACTCTCCTCAACCAGTACAGCCCCCCCCAGTACAGATTACCCCCCAATACAGTTCCCCTCAGGACTTTTCTTTCTCATCAACTAGTACAGCTCTCCGCAGTACAGCTCCCCCTCCTAATATAGTTCCACCCAGGACAGATCTCTCTCCTCAACCAGTACAGCTCCCCTCAGGGCAGATCTCTCTCCTCAACTAGTACAGCTCCCCCATTACAGATCCCCCCTCCCCAATACAGCTCCCCTTAGAACATATCTCTCACTCCAACCAGTACAGCTCCCCCCAGTACAGATCCCTCAATACAGTTCCACCCAAGAGATATCTATCTCCTAAACCAGTACAACTCCCCCAGTACAGACCCCCCTTCCCAATACAGCTCCCCTTTAGGACATATCTCTCACTTCAACAAGTACAGCTCCCCTATTACAGTTCCACCCAGGACAGATCTATCTTCTAAACCAGTACAGCTCCCCCAGTACAGCCCCCCCTTATAATACAGCTCCCCTCAGGACAGATCTTTCTCCTTAACCGGTAAAGCTCCCCCCAATACAGTTCCACTCAGGACAGATCTCTCTCCTCAACCAGTACAGCTTCCCCAGTACTAACCCCCCCCCATACAGCTCCCCTCAAAACAGATCTCTTTCCTCAACCAGTACAACTCACCCCAGTACAGATCCCCCCAATACAGCTCCCCTCAGGACAGCCCTCTCTCCCCAACCAGTACAGCTTCCCCACCCACCAGTATAGTATAGCTTTCCTCTAATACATATCCCCTATTAGTTTAGCTCTCCCCCTTCAATAAATCCACTTACCAGACCAGGCATTTTAGAGTGAGGTCCTCGCTTGGCTGTGTCATATAACTGGAGTCAAGGGGCACATAATGAGAGCCTCCTTCCTCTAAACTACCTGCCTGTCTCTGAGTTCTAACAGGTGACCGGAGCAGGAGCTGCAGTGCTTCTGCCGTGCAGTAGCTGAGGAGTTTGAGCCCTATTTATATATGCCATTGACACTTTTTGCCTTCCATGCTGCCTGGCTCCATATAATTTGTAAAGTATAGCCATAGGATTAGGGTTGCCACCTCATCCCTTTAAACTCAAACACATATTAATTACACAGGTTCTGTGGCTGATTAAGGTGGTAATTAAACTAACTTGGTGCCTTATCTATGTAGCACGTCCCCCTAGAGGACTGCTTAGAATTACCTGCTCATCTGTACAGTCATGACCTGGTGAACTTTCCAAGCCACCTGACACTCTGGGTTCAGACATTCTTGTATCACTGTGTGCCAATAATCAAACAACTCAATGTATTTAGGTTCAATTAATATTTTACTTGAACCAATAAATGGGAAGTTGCCACAAGAGGAGGTAATAAATCTGTTTAAGTTCTAGGCAACAGCGCCAACTCAGCAAAAGAATTCCTCCGAAAGACACAAGACAATATTTGAACAATGAGAGTACTATATACATATATGTATATATTTAGATGTAATGTTAGCCCCTAGACAAGTGGTTCTCAACCTTTGTAGTGCCGTGACCCCTTGATAAAATTTCCCAAGTTGTGGGGACCCCTAACAGTAAAATTATTTTTGTTGGTCACGTTTGCTGGCACAGTGGCGGCGTTTGCTGGCACAGTGGCGACAATTGATGGGCACAGTGGCGACGTTTGCTGGCACAGTGGTGACAATTGATGGGCACAGTGGCTGCATTTGGCACAGTGGCAACAATTAAAGGGCACAGTGGCTGCGTTTGATGGCACAGGTGGCGAAGTTTGCTGGCACAGTGGCGACAATTGATGGGCACAGTGGCTGCGTTTGGCACAGTGGCAACAATTAAAGGGCACAGTGGCTGCGTTTGATGGCACAGTGGCTGCGTTTGATGGCACAGTGGCGACGTTTGCTGGCACAGTGGCGACAATTGATGGGCACAGTGGCTGCGTTTGGTACAGTGGCAACAATTAAAGGGCACAGTGACTGCGTTTGCTGGCACAGTGGCGACAATTGTTGGGCACAGTGGCTGTGTTTGATGGCACAGTGGAGACAATTGATGGGCACAGTGGCTGCACAGTGGCGACAATTGATGGGCACAGTGGCTGCGTTTGATGGCACAGTGGCTGCGTTTGCTGGCACAGTGGCGACAATTGATGGGCACAGTGGCTGCATTTGATGGCACGTTTTAATGGGGGTTTTTTTTTTTTTCTGATTTTTTCAGTTTGTTTGCGCCCCCACCACTGATTTATATATAAACGTCCCGGTTGGTTCCTCAAAAGTGGTTATTCCGTGCCAGTGCTAGATATACAAAGTGTATAGCACGCAAACATGTATCTAGCACTGGCACGGAATAACCACTTTTGAGGAACCAACTGGGACGTTTATATATATATATATATATATATATATATATATATATATATATATATATATATATATATATATATATATATATATATATATAAATGTTAAGTACCATAATAAAAAAAATGTTGTCTTTTCAGCTTTTCCTGTGTGTCTGACTTACCAGAAGTCACAGGTGTTCTTCTTCTTCAGCAAGTGATGTTTCGTTGCCTCCCTCTTGATACACTCATCCGCAGCAAGCGGACTTCGGTGGGTGTAAAAAGATGTCCGCTTGCAGACTTCTAAGTCTAAGCCTTACTGCGGACGAGAGTACCAAGATGGCGGGGACGGAGCTTCACTTCTGTGCAGTCCCTCCTCTCCAGGAAGTGACATCTCGCTGGCCGAGACGGACAGACTCCGGCAGTAACTTCGGGTCTGTCTCGGCCAGCATTTGCGACCCCCTGGAGAATCGGCAATCGACCCCCCAGGGGGTCGCGACCCCCAGGTTGAGAACCGCTGCTGTAGACGGATGTTTCAGTTAATTGCTTATACTGCCAAACTAATAAAGTTGGAACCTGGCCAGCCTACACGCTATTCTAGGAAGGGAGAGTGGGTCTAGAGAAGAGTAATATAGGGGCCATAAGTAATGGCAATAAAGTTCACGTTGCAGATCTGATGATCTTCACTGGTTAGTCAGAGCTCATTAACTGTAATCCATTTAGGTGTGGTGGGAACAGTAGATTCCTTGTAGTGAAGAAAGCTAAAGGTGTCTGAGCACAGTGTTCAAATAATGCAATACAAATGTCTGTGCAAAGTGTCTCAATGCAATGGTGGCAAAGAATGGATAAAAGCCAAGCAATTTGCCCTCTCACCAACGGCTAGATCGCTCGGATGTCCTCCGAACAAGAACTCGTGTAGCGACACTCATGCAGCGGATCCGCTGTCTCGATCTCCTGACGTAAAGCTTGCCACACACACTGAAAGGCAGGCGACTGGAGTACTGGAAAGGATGTCCGACCGCAAATAACAAAGTAACAAAGTTAGGCCCCTCAGGCCACGGGTAGGAAGTAAGACTCCATGTGGTAGGCCGTGACCTCTCTCTCCCCGTTGCACAGAGAGGTCCTTCTTGCGTCAGGCCCGGGAGAAAGAGAGCCTCCGCGTAGGCTTCTGTTGCTTTTATAGCTACTCCCAGCAATCTTGAGATGGCAGCAAGGACCCTGGGATATATAGTCCTGGCACACAATCGTGCAAAGCAATTATCTGACGGGGGAACTATTTGTCCCACAATCCTTTTATTTGGCACACAGATATGATGTCACTGGATACACTTATCACTAGAGGGACAGGCAATACCTCGAAATGTTAAAAGGTATGGTGCTTTATGTTTGTAGTCCATATTGCTACATCTACATTAAAACAGACACACAACCTGTGTAATTCATATGTGTTCAGATTTAAAGGGATGAGGTGGCAACCCTACATGGGATGCATGTGTACATTCACAATGACATAAGCACGCTCATTTTCCAAAACATCAGCTACATGCTATTTAGCTTCCATACCTTTTGCAGTTTTTGCAAAGTTTTTCAATAGCATCAGATGTAACTTCCTTGCAGAAACTGAGCTTCAAGCACTCCAGTGAATTATTGCAATAGCTGGCTAGCAAACATACCCTGCAAGAGATAATAATAATCAGTAAACAGGGCATTTAGACTTCACATAAATAGCACAGATGCAGTATAAAGATGAAAATATAATCGATTAAATATATTCATTTTAATGTACTGTACACCTTGAGGACCTTTTCCTGATTAATGCTTTGCCCCATAGAAAGATTAATACCATTAACAATCATTATTTGGATTACGTTTAGAAATGTCCTATAAACACAGGCCAGTCAATACCAGTGCGGATGAGGCCTAAGTACAAAGTATAAACTATGCAGGAGTGGCAACCATAAGAACCCAGCTGGATTGCCTTGGCAGGCAAGGGGGCAGTCTACAAACTTTCATTATACACAGTAATGTGTTAGGCTCATGGGCGTAGCATATGGGGTTGCAGGGGTCACAATCGCAACCCCGCCCTTAGCTCCAGGGGGCCCCAGCAGCCTCCCTGTCGTATTATCATGTCCAGCTCTGATCTGCCCTAGGGCTCCACAGCCAGGCTCCACTTTGCCTTCCACAGTCCACACCCCTCTGTTCTCATTGGCTGGGAAGAAGCTGTGAGCCTTTTCCTGAATGGAGAGGAGCATGGGGTAAGAACAGCCCAGGAAGTGTCTGTGCTGTGTGCTGGCAATATGGAATGGTAACCAAGCTCAGCGATTTAAGAGGCGGAGAGTGCTGTCATGTAGCCACAATGGGACCGATGTCACTGGTGAGGTAAGATACCGCTCAGTGTCTTCTAGTCACTAGCTGGGAATCTCTGTACCCCCACCCCCACCCTGGGATGTCTGCTTACCCCACTTCCCTGACAACTGGGGAAAAGACACACACCTCTGGAAGGTGACCTTCCCCCAACACCTGCCAACACTGACAGAGAAACCTTCAGAAATTGCTAAAACAAATCCCTTAACACCTCCTGAGGGGATGCAGACACCAGATTTCATGTCACATGGCTTTGCCCCCGCAGATCTAAGTTGCACCCCCCCAAAGCCCCCTGACCACCCCCTCCGCCCTGGATGCTATGCCTGCTGCTGAGCTTCTTTCCCAGTACAGCATTCTATACTGCTCCTTCTCCACAGGGCTGAAATCACATTCCTTTACAACACAGCTGTCACGAATTCACACCCCAACGGCGACTAACTAACCGCGACGTGCGTTCCGTGACCGGGGTATATGAGAAACTAAGGGAATAAGGGGGAACTTATACTGCGCATGTAAGACTGGCTGTAGTATTTTCACAGCCTGCACTACCTTTGGCCACCACTAGAGGGAGACTCCACTCCAATCCAGCTAGCTGACCACACACAGGCAGATACAAATCTTACATACAATCTGGTGCACTCTAAGGGTTGGGGAGCAGTCTAGCAATTACTATACACTTCTAGGGTTCCTCCAGCTATCCTGCAAGCTTGAACCCCGGTGTTAATCACTCTTCCCACTGTCCCCACACCCACACACCAGACACACAATAAACGATAGCCTGCCACCACCCAACAGTTTGTCCGCAGACTGGTCTGCTGAGCCACCACACACACAGATCTCCACCTGGAAGATCTGTTAGCTTACAATCTGCATGCAATCTGCCAACACACAGTGCAATTGCATACCGATTGGTACGTAACTTAAACCGAGTACTTAGGCACTAAAATACAACAACCTCTCCAGAGATATGAGTCCTAGCTTAGTACACAGAAGTCACTTATTAATTTTATCATTTAATATCCCGAAAGTGGGCAGTGCATATAAGATATACAAAGAAAAAGGATTTACCAAAAAAGATACAAAGAATGCAGAAAGACACACAAATTGGCAATTTGCTATGAAAATAAAAAGGGATAAAAACAGAAATAAACTTTACCAAGAAAATCTTTCCGTTAGTAGAAGCATACTGGAACATGTGGGAACTCCCCAGTTTCGAACTGGCTTCGTGGAAGAACAATGTCCATATCTCAGGCTACCCAATTTATTGAAATATGGATGCGGGCTGGACTTTAGCCCTTGGCCAATCAACCCTGGGGGGGTGTTCCTGTCTCAGCCCACAAATGTTTTGTGTTCTGAAATGACCAGAGTCAAATTGGCCCAGAATGGCACTGATTGCTGGGTCATGGATAGGATTTCCGATACCAGCGCATCATGCCGATCGCAACAGTACCAATCACTGCCTGCCTGCCGCAATCAGGCGCCATATAACGGTTTTGTGTGGTTCTCCAGGATTCCACACCTGCTAAACATACAGAGTCACATGTACACGTAACCCATCAGGTGTACGATCAAAAGGAATTATTTTCATCTCTCTGCCGTTAATATTTTAGCTTTTATGAGAGATAAAAATGGTTCCTTAGATCTCTTGATATTATTCAAAGCTTACAGACTGTCCGGAGCCTTGTGAATGCCCCCTGCAGATCTGTGTAGCCAAGATGACTAGCAGATTCCTTTGAGCCTCAGGAAGGTGGCAATCTATGTTTACTCAAATGGGAACTTTTATTGGCATCTAGGTGTCACTTAGATCCTAGAAAAAACTATCTCTGTACTTTTCAAATGCTAATGAAAGAACATATGTGCATGACTGACATAGAATACTATATTTCTAATAACCCAGAATTAAACTACATCTACAGATCACACCACATCTAGTTAAGGCAAAACTATCCTACGCTTATATTTTCGTCACATCTCCCCCTTCCAGATGACGCACAGCTGAGCCTAAACGGGTCAGCTAACGCGTCTGCATGGAAGATTCCCTAAGATGGGGGTGAAGGTTCCCCCAACTGAAGCTTGGCACCACCGACATTTCAGCCTGTCCCTTTGCAGATAGGAGAGGGCGACCACACCCCTCTCTGACTGATCCTAACGGGTCTGGATCAGGATTGGCCAGTAGATTGCCCTGCGGATCCACTTCATCCACTGGCCACTGACTACCTACTGAAAGGGTACAGACAAATTTGTCATTGTGTGCTGTCAGCATTCTCAGCCATTGGCCCTGGCCATCTGGTGGTACTCTATGAGCTACCACAACCAGATGTTTGAGCCTGGCATAAGGCCGTCCCTGGGTGATCTGGGCCTGGTTCCATGACCTGGGTACCAGGGCCTCCACCCTTTGGCCTGTCTCCCACACTTTTTCTTTTTCTGCCTCAACAGAAGGCCTGCCAGCACAACCCCTGAATTCCTCTACGCTGACACCAAACATATCAGCCTGTAGGAACGCAGTGCCATCAGCTGCAGCCTCTGTAGGAGCAGATTCAGATGGGGTCAGTTTTCCCCCATAATCCTGTGGTTCTTCCCCTGTTATGCACAGCAACAAATCCTCAATCATTGTACTCATAGCTGTGGGGACAGAGGATGAAGCCACAAAACACTTTATTCTGCCAGGGGTCATCCTTTGACCCGTGTCACACTCTCCTACTCTGTCCTCCTCAGCAGAAGGCCTGCCAGCACAACACCTCAGTTCCTCTGGGCTAACATCAGACTTATCAGCCAGAAAGTACCCGGTGTTGTCAGCTGCAGCCGCTGAGATGGTAGGCCCTGATGGGGCCAAATTTGCCCTGTCACCCTGTAATATTCCCTCAGTGACACACAGCAATGAATCCGCAATAGCAGTACTCGCAACTGTGGTGACAGAGGAGAAGATCACAGAAGACTGAATTCCACCGGGGGTTGTCCTTTGACCCACATCCCATACTCCTACTCCATCCTCAGCAGAGCATCTGTTGGCACAACACCTGAGTTCTTCTGGGCTGGCAACAAATGTATCATCCCCTAAGAACTCAGTGCTGTCAACCGCAACTGCCAAGGGAGTAGAGTCAAATAGGATCAGATTTGCCCCCTCACCCTGTGGTCTTTCCTCTGTGATGCACAGCCCAGAATCCACAATGGAAGTACTGGTAGCTATGATGGCAGAGGAGCAAGCCACAGAAGACTTTGCCTCACATAAGGTTACAAGCACACCTTGCTTGTCCTTACCAGGATCTATTGAAACACAGTTTTCCTTTTCAGCAGGTACTTCAAAACATTCCTTTTCTTTACAAGTGGTTACAGAGTCACAGTCCCGTTCCCCATACACCCTCATCCCGCCATCCCCAACTGGCAGTCCATCAGCCAGACCTCTGTACTCCTCCAGGCTGATGTCAATTTTAACAGCCTCAGGGGACTCAGAGCGATCTGCCACAGACGCCAGGGAGACAACAGGTTGAGGGGACCTCAGGCCTGCTTGACCAAGTTCACAAGGGTCCGACCCAGTTGGATTGGGCCCTTTCACAGACAGTCCCTCTGTAGCAGTGGGCAATGACCAGTTTGGGGCAGACCGGTTAGCCCCAGGAGTCACCACTGCAGCAGAGGGAACGTCTGCAAGGCACAGATCATGACTTTTTACATCACACAAAACATTATCAATTTCAGAGTTCATTGTGACTTTAGTTTCCTCTCTGGGCCTTGGCTCCAGAAACCCATTAGGGCCTGGACCTGGCACACAGTCACTAGTCCCCTGACCCTCCCCAGAGTTCCCAACGTGCACTGAGTCACCCAACAGTACTTTACGTGAATCCGGGGCTTCAGGTGGAGATGCAGGTTCCAGGGGGGCTGAATTTGGCTCATAGCGGGCTACCAACTGCACCCGGTCAGTACTCGATAGTACATTACTGGCATCTGCTATGCCTACTTCTCTCACTTTGCTTTTTGATCCTCTGAGCAAAGCAACACAAGCGGTTGGTAACACAGGGATGACTCCTCCAACCCCTGTGATAACTGTGGCTTTCTTTGGGACCACATCCTCATGGCTCCTCAATCCTGAAAGAGCTAGGACATCCGTGGATCCCGTATCTCGGAGTCCGACTGAAACATTATTACCTGCGGTGACCAGCTGCAGGGTATCCGCACGGCCTCCTACATTTGTGGGATCTGCTCTGCCCACTTCTTTCACCTGGCTTTCAGATTCCTGGTTCAACGAAACACAAGCCATAGGCATGGCAGGGATGGCTCCTCCGCCTCCTGTGACAACCATGGCTTCCCCTGGGATCACATCCTCACAGCTCCTCAATCCTGGAAGAGCTAGGACATCCATGGATCCCATAGCTTGGAGTCCAACTGTAACACTGTTACCTGCGGTAACCAGCTGCAGGCTATCCGCATGGCCTCCTACATACGTGGGATCTGCTCTGCCCACTTCTTTCACTTGGCTTTCAGATTCCTGGTTCAACGAAACACAAGCCATAGGCACGGCAGGGATGGCTCCTCCACCTCCTGTGACAACCATGGCTTCCTCTGGGATCACATCCTCACAGCTCCTCAATCCTGGAAGAGCTAGGACATCCTCTGATCCCATACCTCGGAGTCCGACTGTAACGCTGTTACTTGCGGTAACTGGCTGCAGGTTATCCGCTCGGTCTCCTACATTTTCCCCAACAAGCAACACAGTAGGGGGTGCACTTTTCACACTTGCTAGTGGGCTAGGCCTCCTCCTCTTTGGACAAAGGCTCGAGTAATGTCCACCTTGGTTACAGACAAAACACTTCAAGGTTTCCACAGATGTAGGTCTGGCTCTTGTAGTTCTTGATGCCGATGGAGGTGATGTTGCATTTCCATGCTGGATTTGGGTACTGTTCAGTTTGTACTCTCTCTCTCTTTGCTTCATCTGCTGTAGTGATTTCTTCCACTGAGAGGGTTTGAGAACAGAATCATGCTGTCTCACACAGTCATCTGGAATGGCACAGTCTCTGGGTTTAGATGCCATAGTGAACTGTTCATGGTCATCCTCTATCAACGCACATAAAAGCTGGGTCCTCGTCTTGCCGACTGTACTGATGCCTCTTAGCTCACAGAGGTCAATCGCGGTCTCTTCGGATTGCCTCTTGTACCAGCATATCATCTCGTGGGTTACCATCTCCAAGTTTTTTGCCCAAATAAAAGATAGAAAAGAAAAAACAAGAGGGGGTGGGGAGCAAATAGCCAAGTATGTCTTCTACAAAACAAAAATTATGCACTGAGTGAGCTTCTGTAGGTCAGTTGCTTCTAACAAGCTTCCAACCTTTAGTACACAGGTTAAATGAATAAACCATGTACTAATGTACTAAGCAAATCCCGCTCGCTGCCGCCAATCTGTCACAAATTCACACCCCAACGGCGACTAACTAACCGCGACGTGCGTTCCGTGACCGGGGTATATGAGAAACTAAGGGAATAAGGGGGAACTTATACTGCGCATGTAAGACTGGCTGTAGTATTTTCACAGCCTGCACTACCTTTGGCCACCACTAGAGGGAGACTCCACTCCAATCCAGCTAGCTGACCACACACAGGCAGATACAAATCTTACATACAATCTGGTGCACTCTAGGGGTTGGGGAGCAGTCTAGCAATTACTATACACTTCTAGGGTTCCTCCAGCTATCCTGCAAGCTTGAACCCCGGTGTTAATCACTCTTCCCACTGTCCCCACACCCACACACCAGACACACAATAAACGATAGCCTGCCACCACCCAACAGTTTGTCCGCAGACTGGTCTGCTGAGCCACCACACACACAGATCTCCACCTGGAAGATCTGTTAGCTTACAATCTGCATGCAATCTGCCAACACACAGTGCAATTGCATACCGATTGGTACGTAACTTAAACCGAGTACTTAGGCACTAAAATACAACAACCTCTCCAGAGATATGAGTCCTAGCTTAGTACACAGAAGTCACTTATTAATTTTATCATTTAATATCCCGAAAGTGGGCAGTGCATATAAGATATACAAAGAAAAAGGATTTACCAAAAAAGATACAAAGAATGCAGAAAGACACACAAATTGGCAATTTGCTATGAAAATAAAAAGGGATAAAAACAGAAATAAACTTTACCAAGAAAATCTTTCCGTTAGTAGAAGCATACTGGAACATGTGGGAACTCCCCAGTTTCGAACTGGCTTCGTGGAAGAACAATGTCCATATCTCAGGCTACCCAATTTATTGAAATATGGATGCGGGCTGGACTTTAGCCCTTGGCCAATCAACCCTGGGGGGGTGTTCCTGTCTCAGCCCACAAATGTTTTGTGTTCTGAAATGACCAGAGTCAAATTGGCCCAGAATGGCACTGATTGCTGGGTCATGGATAGGATTTCCGATACCAGCGCATCATGCCGATCGCAACAGTACCAATCACTGCCTGCCTGCCGCAATCAGGCGCCATATAACGGTTTTGTGTGGTTCTCCAGGATTCCACACCTGCTAAACATACAGAGTCACATGTACACGTAACCCATCAGGTGTACGATCAAAAGGAATTATTTTCATCTCTCTGCCGTTAATATTTTAGCTTTTATGAGAGATAAAAATGGTTCCTTAGATCTCTTGATATTATTCAAAGCTTACAGACTGTCCGGAGCCTTGTGAATGCCCCCTGCAGATCTGTGTAGCCAAGATGACTAGCAGATTCCTTTGAGCCTCAGGAAGGTGGCAATCTATGTTTACTCAAATGGGAACTTTTATTGGCATCTAGGTGTCACTTAGATCCTAGAAAAAACTATCTCTGTACTTTTCAAATGCTAATGAAAGAACATATGTGCATGACTGACATAGAATACTATATTTCTAATAACCCAGAATTAAACTACATCTACAGATCACACCACATCTAGTTAAGGCAAAACTATCCTACGCTTATATTTTCGTCACAACAGCCAGTCAGCCATGATCTGCATAGGGTGTATCTGCCTACAGCAAATACACTGCCGACCAGGGGATTTCAGAGGTCAGAAGGGCAACATAAAAGCCAGATACACCTTGTGAAGGCTGATGGACTGTGTGTAAAGGAATGTGATTTCAGCCCTGTGTATTGTGGGGGGGGGGGCCTATTTATAGTGCTGGAATGGGACAGGAGCTCTGCCAAATGATCTGCCATGGGTCCCTGTCCTTTGATTCTCCAGCAGTGATCCCTGTCCTCTGAGTCTCCAGGGGTGATCCCTGTCCTCTAATGTAAGGAGGAACTCTGGGAACTCTAAACTCTTAAGCCACTTTGAGCATCTTGGTGTGCGGTGGGTGTATCTGCACACACGGTAGAAGTGGTGGGTCTCCTCTGTCTGCAGCCTGTCAAAGTGTATGACAGGATGAAACAGGCTGCTGTTGGAAGCTGTGCTAAGTGGTAGTCACGTTTAGGACCCTGAACGTTCAGAGGCGTATGCCTTATACAGAGACAACCTGCATTCTGGGCATAAGTCCCTTAATGCATAGGGCCCTAATTGACGGTACCACTGTATAGCATCCAGTCACAGTGGATTTCAACCTAAATACCCCGAGTGCATGTGCATTTAAACACACTTTAACTCACATGCTTGGGTAAGTGAGCCTGAAAACACCATCAGGTTTATTGCATAAGGCAGCACTTCAAGCATACATAGCACCCTCTTAGGTTGCTATAGTTTAGGCACACCTTTTTGGCTTCCCTGTAGGAGGGGAGCGGTGTTCAATTGCTTTTGGCTGTTCTAGGTTCTGCTGGTGCAGGCTCAGCTACTTCCCCCTATTTTCCAGCACCTTCCAACAAGTGCTGGGACATACTGGGTAGGAGAGCTTGACTCTGGTCAAAATATTTATACAACCTCAGCCAATTCCTGGTCAAAAGAGTGACCAGCAGGGGGCTGAGAGATGTATAAATGGTATGGGGCCTAGAGCAGCAGGGCCTTGTTCCTGCGTAAGAGTAACCAGCCTGAGGGCTGAGGCCCTTTGTGCTGCTAGCTACAGAACAGGATAAATTTTTTGAGGCGCTTGCCGGAGGATCTATTTCAGAGGCACTCAGTATAGAGACTGACTGGTTATACAGGAAGCATTACAGTACCCAGGACACAGTGTGTATGAGCCACAACAATCCTAGAGACTGTCCTTTAACTCTCTCAGGAGAACTCGCTACAGTATGACTCATGTTATATCTCTGCCAAGGGCTCCCCGGCATACAGTTCTTTAAATTCTCAATTCAAAAGGGTTCCAGCACCCTGAAAAAGCAAAGTAGTTACAAGTGTCCTCCTTTAAACTTTGCTAGTTCTGGAGTGTCCCAAGGCTCACCCCACCTAAATTAAATCAGCAAATAAACTACAAAAAGACATGCCTGGCCTGTTTACTGACTTGAGTGACTGTGAACTACCATGTGCATGGCTGCCATGTGCTGCACAGGGAATAAAACCTGGGATCAAACAGCCAGCCCGGCATAGTTTCTGTGCTACATGTAATGTTGTGCAATTTGCAGTAACTACAACAGCCAATAAGACTTTTGTTTAATGTTATTGGCTAAGTGAAAGTTGATTTCTGGTTGGTCACCAGGGGTTGCTCCATTTTACACATCATTTTTGTGGGTACTACTTGTGGGGCGGGGCCTACGGGACCTTTTAGCTTCCCAAGCGGGCCTGCTGGTTGCCCCTGAGCCCGGCCTTCCCCCTATTTATGTACAGAACAGGGTGGAGGGCAGAACCCAAAAAGCCCGGGAAAACACATATCCTGCACTAACCCCCTCCATACCTGGGCAGTCTAACTAAACAATAGCTCACCATTTGTAGGCACCTTCCTACATACTGAATAGGCTAGAAAGACGTGGCTACTTTAATATTTGACACTCTGTTAGGCCACAAAGATTACATATGAAAATTATGCTAACAAGAACAGGTTTTGTTTGCTCATAGCAAGCCATGTTTCATTTTTAAATCTACATCACAGAAATGATAGTTGGATGTGGGTTGGTTGCTTTACATAACAGGAATTTATTAATACATAAGCGTTCAAGAGTATAATATCTGATATTTCTAAACCATCCATTGCTTAGATTTGTGTTGTGTAATGCAGGTCCCCGGTTTGACAGTACAAGGCTCTGTCATCATGGAAAGAACACAGGGTTTGCGCATTTGCAGAGTGCAGGACTACAAAGCATTCATTTTGAGTGGAGAAAACTCTTTTTGCAGATTTCTCTGAATTTTGACATTTCTGGATGGGGCTCCATAGTTTGGAGATTTCAAAGCGCTTTGGTAGTAAAGAAATCTCCAACCCAGTCTCCGGGTTTTGTAGTCAACCGACAAGGTGTGGGCCCAGGTGCACACAGCCTTTTATAATGTTGGTCTGCTGAGAGTCGCAGGAGCAATGGAGAGGAGTGCAGTTGGAGCAGTGGCTAGGGCTCGAGGCTGCCTGCATTAAGGTGCTCAAGGCTGTGTGCTTCCAAGGAGCCCAAGAAGCTCCAAGCTGTGTGCGTTAAAGGGCTTGAGACTGTTTGCATTAAGGAGCCCAAGGCTGTGTGTGTCCAAGAAGCTCCAAGCTGTGTGCCTGAAAGTGGTCTGAGAGACCACTATCTTTAGCAGCAGCACTGTGAAGAGTAGCCAGGTGGGCTAACATTTTCATTTGGCTTTTGTGCATTTTGCTGAAGAAGAATACCTGTGTGGGAAAGCTTATGTTGGACTTTTGTTTTTGCCTTTCTTAATAAACATGGGCTGCCAGGCCCTTAAATATAGTTCCTGGCTAAGGTGAACTCACTTGAAAATACATCTACCACTAGAGCTAATGATTCACCATGCCAAAATTGGTGGAAGATGTGGGCAAACTGATGGTGAAATTCAGGTCTTCGTCCCTATGGTGAATTTACTGTGTTTGGAAGTGCAGTGAGGCAAAAGGCATTGTGTGTTGCAGGTGGTGTACCTGCGAAAGAAGAGTCAAAGATTTCTGTTGTTAACTTTTACAACCATCACCATTACACTGACTTTTATTTGAACTTGGTCACTTTATGTTACTGGATTGGAAGATTCTTTCACGGATGTGATTTGAACACTTTTATTAGGGCGATTATAGTTTCAATTCGCCCATGCATGTGATTGATTTACTCTGTTTGTGTTTTACGAATATATATATTGTTTTATTTAATTTTTTTTCTTTTTCATTTTAATCACAGTGGATCTACATATGTGTAACATTTTTTAGCATATACACCTTATTAGGAATGATTATATTTTAATCACTGTGGATTGTATATTTATCTTATTACGTTTTTCTATGCACATTGCACTTTGTGTTTTATTGCACTAGTTATTTTTTAGTGTGTTTTGGTCATAGGATTCACACAGCAGGTGATCTTAGTAAGTGATCAGAGCTTTAGGACTCACACAGCAGGTGATCTTAGTAAGTGATCAGAGCTTTAGGCTCTATTTGATTTGCACGCTTTATTATCTATGATTTGTACTTAGATTTACAGTTATTCAGTTACACCCCTAGGCGCGGCGCATTTTTTTCATATATAACTTTTACAAGTTGCTGTGTGCGTGACTGGAAGGATAGGGCGGTCAAAGCAGAAAAGGGATGCAATCCTTGCTGAGGCAAGGGAAAGAATACTGAGGTTAGAGGGTATTTCTCCACATACCCCAGCCAGGCCAGAAAATTCAACTGTGTGCGAATCAGCAGTCGACTGTAGCAAATTGGTTGTATCACCCACAGTTAAAGGAAAAGTGAAGGATGTTGTCCCTGGCAACATAAATTCAGGTATGCAACAGTATGTGACAAGGAGGAGTACAGTCTGGAATTCAAGGAGTTTGCCTGCCCAAGGATGTGAACAGTGGTGTCCTCGAGAGCGGTATTCCACGCCAACTGGAGAGAGACAGTCATTGCCAAGAAGTTAAAGCTCAGAGTCCGGTACTGTGTTTGAAGTGTGGTCAAGGGGGCCATGGGACCTTTACTTGCGTAAAGTTCTGGAACACCGCCGGAGAGTCCAGAAAGACTGCAGTGTCGCTCTGTGGCCACAAAGGGACAGTAGCCTGTGAGGATGCAGCTGAGAGATAGCGCACTCAAATGAAACCAAAGTAACCTGCTACAGGATCTGGTAAGACTACTGCAGTTTATGGGACTGGTCCCAGTGAAGCAGCAGTGTGTCCAGCGGGGAAATCCACTAAGTGTATCGACATGGACTTGCTGCAGTGTGGTACCCTGAGTAGTGGGGAGACACAGGTTGAAGTTCAACCTGCAGCAAGGTTAAGGACTCAAAAGGATTTGAGGACTCTGTATGTGCCTGGTGTAATCCAGAAGAGTGCTGGGAATGTTAACATAGGGGTGACCAAAACAATCTGTGTGCCAGGTTCCCTAGTAACAGGTGCTGCATTGTTGCTCAGGGAAACATCCCAGGACCCAGGAGCCTGCAGCAATGGAGCAGAGGTTTTCCCAGGTCAGCTATGAAGCTGCCCAAGCGGTGGGTAAAAGGCAGAGACAGCCCGCAAGAGCTGCTATGTCTAATGATGCAGCTGAAATATGATGATATGGTGATGTGTTCACTAATAATGATGAAGGCGGAATATCTCACTTGGCAACCAGAGACAGAGCCACGGGGTTGTCCATGGAAGCCTCCGGGGGTCTCCATGTGGTGTTGCCAGAGTTTGTCCAGGAGAGCACTGATTCTACTCTGGTGGAACAGAGGGGGCCTGCACCATGCTGTGAGAGTGTGTGGGAGCAGTCCACTCAAACTATGTGTAACCTGGTTGGTAAGGGGTTAAGTCAGCCTGTCAAAGCTGAAAGTATAAAACTGTGTGTACCAGTATCGCCATCAGAGCTGGCAGGTAGAAGTAAGGTATCACAGCCCGCTGTGGTTGAAAAGGTGTTGTCGCAAAGTAATGAGTATAATGATAAATTAACTGTATTTGCTCAAAAAAAGTTTGTGTAAAAGTAAGTATACCAAAGTAGCCAAACCAACCCACTCCCAGCGCTTATGGTAAAATTCCAAGATATGGAATAGTCTAGCAGCTACTATAATACAATTAGTAAAATAAAACAAAATATGCTGATTAAAACCAACATTAGCAGTGCTTCAAAATTCAAATTAACATATAGTCTATAAATCCAGTATATCTGTATAATCATATAAACGGTCAAAACAGTTCATCCATATGTGTCCCATGCGGCATAAATCCTTATTATTCCCACCGTCACCACACCTCGTGCGTTATCCCCCTATGGTATTAGACTCACCAGATAAAAGATAGATAAATGCCCGTCTTAATTAACTGTTCATGGAACTTCAAGATCCGTCATTCCATCTCCATGTCACTCATGAAAAAAGATGCATATACATAGTGTTATTCCGTAAAGTAAATTAAATCCCCATCCCCCTTACAAGTTGCACTTACATGTAAACTGGTTTAAAAAGCATTTGAACATTAAACAGTCCTCCTGGGACTAGGAGACACCTGGGACTGTGCACTCACCAATGGCTTGGGCTCCTCAGACAGGTCCAGTCTTCTTCCTCCCTGGAGATACCAACTGAGCCCTGGAGATCGGGCCCCTACACTTGGATTTCCCATTTGTTGATTCAACATCCATTTCAGGAGTGATCCTTCTACAGGCTGTGACCTTCCTCGATCCAGTTCCACCAAAGAGTCCTTGGCTTTGGCCAATATAAGCTCGATTGACCCACTGTCGTATGGCAGGTGGGTCCACCTTATCCGGTAAGAAGTATCCAACCGTAACCGTCCACTAGATGAATGTCTTTCCAGTTAAGCACATGCCAAGTAGTTGAAAAACGTTTCGTCGTTTATATTTGTTTCAATACTTATCACTGAAAATTTTACCACAGCTACGTGATTGGACACTGTTATATGAAGTTCATGCTCATATTTATTGTTTAGAGTGCTGGGACTTTATTGCATTCTAGACATCACTTACTTTACTGTGTTGTGCACCTCATATAGGTTTTTGTCTATTATATCACTTTGTGTTTAAAGGTTTTTCACATATACCTTTTTCTTGTTCACATTAACTAGTGGTGATCCACTGGTTTATTTAGTGCTACACTTTTTATAATTTATTAAACAGTTCTATCGCGATCAGTCAGAACTCTCACCGCCAGATGAATCTCTCACAGAGCGGTGTGCCTGAGTCGAGTTGACCGATGATCGTCAGACTGGATGGCTCAGTGGTCACGCACTGACGCGTTTCATTCTGTATATGCATCTTTTGACATAAGTGACATGAAGATGGAAGGACGGGTCTTGAAGTTCCATGAACGGTTAATTTAAGACGGGCATTTATCTATCTTTTATCCGGTGAATCTAATACCATTGAGAGATAACGCACAAGGTGTGGTGACGGTCGAATAATAAGGATTTATGCCGCATGGGACACATATGGATGAACTGTTTTGACCGTTTATGTGATTATACAGATATACTGGATTCGTGGACTATATGTTACCTGTATTTGCTGTTAAGTCCCAGGCTCCTGCAGTGCCTCCCAGAGCAGGTGATGTGGGGCAGTTGGAGCAGTGACTAGAGTTCGAGGCTGTGTGTGTCCAAGAAGCTCCAAGCTGTGTGCCTGAAAGAGCTAGTGGTCTGAGGGACTAGTATCTATAGCAGCAGTGCTGTAAAGAGTAGACTGGTGGGCTAGCATTTTTATGTGGATATTGTATATTATGCTGGAGAAGAACCCCTGTGTCAGAAAGTTTATGTTGGACTTTTGTTTTTGCCTTTTTTAATAAACATGGGCTGCCAGGCACTTAAATTTAGTTCCCAACTGATGTGAACTCACTTGAAAATGCATTACCACTACAGCTAATGATCCCCCATGCCACACCAAGTAAAGCAGATAAGTTTAGGTTTCCCTAAAGGGATGTACACTTAATTATTTGTCGTGGTGAAAACTGATATTATTATCTGTACAAGTCTTCTTCTAATGATATGTTATTAGACCACAGCAAATTTCTATTGCCAGACTTATGAAAATAACGCACTGGTTGCGTGGATTTGGGCACTTTGCTCATTGCACCTTACATTATTACATTTACCATATTACGTCACAGAGTAAAATTTGCTTGTGAGATATCTGGAACCAGAATCTCAGCTATGCAGCTCATTTCTTTTGTAAATATATGTAATTGCTTAATTAACCTTACTGATTATGCACTACACTGGAAGTAGTTGTGGTGGATGTAGTTGATTTGTTTATTTATTTATTTTGCAATGGAAGACAAAATCAGAGCCTTATAAAGCAGGCTGAGGCAAAATAGAAAGAAGGTTGAATATGTTTTACATGTATGATGCCATTCCTGAGTAATTAGTTGTGGAAAATCCGGTTGCCTTTCAGCATTCACATTTGTGCACATGCATTGTAGTGTGCATTCATCTGTATCTTTATTCTCATTTATGCTTTATGCTTATTTATTTTCATTGGCACCTAACACACATTCATGTAAAAAACAAACACGTGACTTTCAGAAAAAGATGTGTTAACAGCCTTGTGGTGCACTGGAAAAATAATAAGGCAGGTGCATGGACCTGCATTGAGCACCCATTGAAAATGTGTGGGCGACAAAACCCACATTAGTGTGCCAAAAAGCACAATTTAATGCTCACACAAAAACCTGCACACAAGTGTGAGAAGGCCTTTAGGTCCCATTAACACCAGGGTGATGCCTTGTTTTAACCTCCCTGGCGGTATGATTATGTCAGATTTTTGTGTCTCAAAGCGGCACAATTATTTTGCATAGAAATTTGGCGTTTTATATTGTAGGCCTGTAATTCTTAGCAATAACACACTTTAATCTGTCCAAACAAGAGTCTAGTAGACATCCCGGGTATGATAAAGTTTGAAACACAAAATCATAAATTATAATATAATAAATATGAATAATTATAAAAAATAATAATATAATAATAATAAAATAAATTTCACCACGATTCACTATCGCTAAATTCTGCAAGTGTTCTAATTTACTATCGCTGTTTTCTAGCTGGTCTAAAACCACTTTTGGCGTAAAGGGACACTTTTTGGTTGCTATGGACAATCTCCAGTTTCCAGGCAGAAAGAACAGTATATATAATATAAAACTGCATGCAGGGCATTGGACAAAGCACTGGGGACAAAAGGGATGTGAAATAATTTCATACAGTAATGTAATCTGTAAGATTACAGTGTACTGTATGTATTATGATTTTTCAATTTTTTTAATTTGCTGCCGGGCTCCGCCCCCATGTGACGCTCGCAGGGAACGGAGCCCAGCACGCAGAGGCTCGGGCTGAGGACAGAGCCTGCAGAAACAGCGGGGGGACATCGCAGGATCCTGGGGACAAGGTAAGTATACCGCACCGGATCCTGCAATGTAATCCCGAGTGTGGCTCGGAGTTACCGCTAATGGTGCTGAAATTTAACCCCGAGCCACACTCGGGAAAACCGCCAGGGAGGTTAAGGAATTATGGGGGTTATTTATTAAAACTGAAGAGTGCAAAATCTGGTGCAGCTTTGTATAGAAACCAATCAGGTTTTATTGTCAAAGCCTGATTGAACAAGCTGAAGTTAGAAGCTGATTGGCTACCATACACAGCTGCACTAGATTCTGAGCGCTCCAGCTTAAGTAAATCAACCCCTATATGTTAGCACTGCACAATGCACAGCAGTATATTGCCCTGCATTGCAGGAATGTTGTGAAGGTGTTCTGGAGTGCTATTCAAAATGAATGGTATTGCATCATGCCAACACACATAATTGGGGGAATTCATAATGAGTGTCTTTTAGAATGTCCATGTGCCTCTACAAAACAAATGTTGCAACAAACTCATGTACCTGTTGTATAGTGTGGAGGTTCACTGAAGTAACCTGTAAGACAGCGCAGAAGCAGAGAGTTGAGTTGAGTTGGGGTGTGGAGCCTGATAGGGATTCCCAGACACTAGTTCCGCATCAGGTCTGCTCTACTTGTGATTGACAGCAGGTAGTGGGCAGATTCTTAAACAATAGACAGCTGGCTATTGATATAGAATCCACCTACTGCCTGCTGTCAATCACAAGGCGAGATGGACCTGATAGGGAACTAGTATCTCCGATTCTACATCAGGCTTTACTCACTGCAGCATCACCAGCTGTTAGGAGGAGAAGCCAACAGCCATGTCCTTAACAACCAGTGGCAGGGAAAGGGTGGCGGCAGCAAACATGCCTCTCTGCTACACTGCCTGTCTCTTTATGCCAAGTTAGAGTAGGTCTCCAGTTTTGTTTCTGGAGGTAATTATTTTTTAATTTGGTGCATTCATTTTGCCACTTTGTCTATATGGTGCAATTTAGAACTTCCTGAATTGGTTGCACCTGTTGGTAAAGTTATTGAAACAGGCAGTAGGGATTTCTGGATCTGGCACAGGCCATTTTAAAGAGCCATAGAGGCCAAAAATTGTTGGTAGTGCTTTACGTGAATTCCTCCAAATGTTCGCTATCGCCCGCAGCAGTAAGGTAAACATTACAGCAGCACAGTGGTGTGTATATAGGCCTCCCACACCTTTTTTGTGGCCTATTAGCTCCATAGTGACTACATGGAGTCAGATCTCTGAACATTGCTATGTGCCTGAACACTGCAGAGAGTTGTTCAATACAGCAGCACCAATTTTTGCGAAGTAGTGAGGTATACAGTTGGAGGCGTAATTCTCTAAGAGTGCATTATGCAGACCATAGCTCCCAACTGTCCCTGATTTTGAGTGACTGTCCATGATTTGGAACAAAGTCCCCCTGTTTCTCTTTCCTCCTCATTTGTCCCTCATTTTGATCTGGTTTGTATAGTTGTATATAAAATGCACTATTTATCTTACGAAAAGTGTTTCCCGTTGCTAAACCTTTCATCCAATTTCTAAATTGCTGCATTGGTGAATTTCAAAAGTCAGTATAAAGGAAAAGAAGTGGTTAAAATAAGTACTTTTGGGTTTAACTAATAGTTTATTTGTATAATTCTCCTTTAAGGGGCGTGGCAGGGTGTGTGTCCTATGCCTACATACTTTAATAGGTGTCCCTCATTCCCATCTCAAAAAGTTGGGAGGTATGTACGTCTAAAAAATCCATAGCACTAAAAGCCCTTCTAGTCAACAGAGATCTAATTAAATATAATTTACTGTTGCAATGGAGGTCACAGTTACATACACTTGCAAATATATTTGGATGTCGCACAACTCCAAGGAGGTCCTATTTCATTCCAGATCCAAATTTTTTATGTGTGTGCCAAACAATGCAAAAATAGACGGCAACCTGCTCAATCAGTTTTTAGCCAGCAAGGAAAGAGTAGGTCACTTGGCTGCCAATACAAAACACAAAATTCTCCAGCCCGCACCACTGTTAGCCAGAAAAAGGCTCTCTGGGTATTTTGTATTATACATTAGAAAAGGAAAAAATCAAAAGGCACTTGTTACCATAGCAGCCATTCTTTCAAAACACAGAATCTTAATGCATGCTACCATAGGAATGGGGATTGAAAATGTTTTGAAAAGCTCTTAGGATTTTTTTCATATTTCCGTATTTTAATTAGTGAGCCATTATTGAATAAATGATGAATAGTAAGGGCCCTCATTATACCTGGCTGCATTCTATTATCATGGGATTCTATGACCCACAGCCTTCTCAGTAGCAGTCAGCCCTTCTCACTAATTAGATACTAGCGATATTTTTGCTGTCAAATGAAAACAAACACAAGCAATATATAATCAGAAGTGGTTATCAGACCATGGTGGGAGTTCATCCATGAGTTTGTTCCTGCTTTCTTGCAGCTGTACTAAGGCCTTGTGCTCATAGGTGGTATAGTCCATCAAGCGTTAAATCCTGATGTTTTTTTTTTTATTTTACAATTAACATTAAATGTAAAATTTAAAAAAATAAATAAATTGTAGCTAAAGGCAAACTTTTTTTAGATTACATTTCTTTTTTTTTTTTTTTTTCCTCTCTGTTAGGCCCCTTTTCACACTGACGGACCGATCTGGCCCCCCTGTCAGTTTTTCAGGCGGACCCACTGACACCCACCGTCATCTGATCAGTTAAAAACAGACAAATGGGGATCCGTTCCCCATCCGCCTGGCGGATTGGATCGGATGACAGTCAGATGGAGACGGACAAGCCCCAAAGAGAACAGCATGCTGTATCAGTGTCTGCTCTGCATAGCGGAGCTGACACGGACCTGTCATCCGCCTGCTCAGTGGGGATCAGTGGAGAGATCGCCCGCTGAGCAGGCAGATCCGCTTGATGGAGTCCACCCCGTCTGATAGGGGCCTTACTATTCTGATATCTGCCCAAAATTTGGGGTTTTCTTTTACTTTAACTTTTTATGATAATGGTAAGCAGGACAAATAGAGAGGGTGAATCTCCCTTACAGGGGCACAAACAAGCTCAAGCACAAACTTTAATAAGTATTGTCTGGCGCTGCTGCATAGATTTTTGTTCTGAGCCTATAGTTCTACTTTAACTCTCCTAGGAAAGGTTGTGCATGTGCAATAGTCTATCCTGACCATGAATGGATTAAACTCAGTGGCAGGTGTTTCATAATACCTATGTGATACAGTTAGGGTAAAAACTGATTTTGCCCATATTTATATATTAAAAAAAAAAAAGATTTATAAACGTACCCCCTTTTTCCTGTTCCCGTTGAACTAAGATCCAGATATCGAATCTGTTGACAGCTTCTTGCTAGTGCTTGAATTCCTATATCTGATATCTTTTTACATCCACTTACGTCAAGATACCTGGGGGCAGATTGAACACTGCACAATGTAATTGTTTATATGGAAACCAACATCAAAATATTTCTGCTGTATTCAGGAGCTTAGACAAAATTTTATTTTAATAACATCACACAGCAGTATGGCATCTATTAGTTTCTCCAAATTTAATCTAGAAGTAATAACAAAGGTATATTTTACCTTTATAAATCAGATATTGCTATATCCAAAATATGTATTGATAATAACTACATAGAAGAGGGGAGGAAAAAAACAGACTTTACTGGTACCAGGGAACAGGGACGTGCAGTGAAGGTCAGTGGCTGGTGAGGCACTGGCTAGTATCAGAGCCAGATACACACAGGTTACATACGCCGCGATCGTTAGAGCAAGAGCAATAATTCTAGCACTAGACCTCCTCTGTAACTCTAAACATGTAATCTGTAAAAATGTTGGCGCCATTTCACAAGTTGCGCAATTTTAAAGCATGACATGTTAGGTATCTTTTACTCTGCGTAACCTCATACTTCATAGTATACAAAAAAATCGGCTAAATTTCGTGTTTTATTTTTTTTAATTCCTGAAACTTCCAAAAAAAAAAAAAAATGCGCTTGAAAAATTTCTGCACAAATACCGTGTAACATAAAAAGTTGCAATGGCTACCTAGGGTGTCCTAGGGTGTCTGCTAAAACAATATATAGAATGTTTGGGGGTTCTGCGTAATTTTCTAGCAAAAAAAAAAAGAAGATTTTTACATGTAGGAGAGAAGTGTCAGAATTGATCTGGGTGGCAAGGGGTTAATTACCATAAGTAAGTAATATACAGATAATTATTATATATTGTTTTTAAGGTTATTTACTATATTTTCAAAAACTGTACTCAAGCAGGTGGCTTAATGGACAAATTACTGAGTTATAACTTCAAACCAGTAATTTCACAGTAAATAGATAAATATCAATATATGATTTAGCTTGTACCTTTTCAGAAGCAGCAGATTCTCATTCTCCCTCCTAACCGTGTGAGAAAAACATGATATTGTGGGTAAATCTTAAACCCATAGACCCATGTTTTTTCCTTGTAGTTAAGAGGGCTGGGCTGGAAGGGAGCATTTGTCTTTTAGACACATTCCCCCTTCTATGACACTGCAGTGAGAGGCGTGCCTCCACTGCAGCATTTTTATTGGACAGCTTGGGCTAATGGTATTTTACCATTGGTCTAAGACTCCAAGCTGTCCATTGAGCTCAATTGCCGATCTATGACCCTCAAAGTCAATAGTTTTTTTTTTGTTAGTTTTTTTTTTGTTCATGGCAGGTGAGGCTCTGCCAGGGAAACTACAACAGGTAAAATTACAAAGGCTTTAATAAATGATAAAAATCACAAGATAAAAATACCATGGGATAACATATCCCTAGTATGACGTCACATGTCTCATGATAACAGTATGTAATGTGAATAATTTAACACATAACAGAGCAGTCTAGAAAAGGTTGACGTGTTTCGCACAGGGCTTCCTCAGGACTTTTTTACATGTTCATGAGGGAGTAACCTCTCTAAGAAAATACATGTTAAATATCCATCTTGTAACTTACATTTATATGTAAACAATGATCATGTATTTTTATTTTGTGATGTTTATCATTTAATCAAGCGTTTGTAATTTTACCTGTTGTAGTTTCCCTGGTACAAGTAAAGTCTACTTTTTGAATGCTTTAGGGTGTGGTACTATACTGGTAGCTTCTCTTTTGTATTGATAATAACATTAAAAGGAAAATTCAAAATTTTACATTGGGATTGATTTACTAAGGCAGTAGAGGCTATTCACTTAGCAAAGTGAGTGTTCAGTTTGAAAAGTGTATGTTTAGTAAATAAGATGAACCTTCGTTCACTTTAATACCCAATCAAATATGCAAGGGAAATTTGAAAAACATGATTTTTACCAGCAACTACATTGGATGATTAAAGTGAGCATAGCTATATCTCATCTAATAAGCTCAGTGAACATTAACTTTCCAAAGTGAACATTCATTTTCTTAATGTTAAATGGTGTTAAATTGACTAGAAACAGATGCAGGATAAATGACAAGTTCCCCCGACAGGCAACTCCTTATTTAACTGAAACAGGACTTAACCTGTGCTGTTTTAAGTCTTTCTAAAGGAGTTATGACAATCTGAGCAATTTCTAGTCCAAAGCAACAGACCAACTGATGTATCATAAGTCTTCAATTTTTTGGATTGATTTTCTTTAATAATAGCAAATTAGACAACACACTATTGTGTATATACACGTTTTTAAGATTTTCACAGATAGAGATGGTTTTGGCATTACCTGTGCAACACACATTCTTCCTCTAATAGCAAGAACAGTTACATCATATTAAGTGGTTTACCAGTCTGGTACAAAGCATAAATGCAGTACTGGGCTTTCTAATTCAAAAGCTTAGCTTGTTCTGGAAACAGTGTTAAGCTGGCCATAGATGGTTTGAATCTCTGGCGGTTCAGCGGGGAATGGCCGAGATTCAAGCCCTCTATGGACAGGCTGATTGTACACAACACAAGTGGATCCATCGATCAACTTGGGTACAACCAGCATGTTGGATTTTTACATGCGGTTATTGCCAGCAGCTATAGCCACTAGCAATAATCACTGTGTTCTCCTGGCAGGGATGGATTCCCGCACCTCCCCCCTGGGAGAACACAATAACTCTGCAGGAGGGATTCCCCCATTAATACTCACTGTGTTGATGGGGGAATCAAGGGATTCTTATTCCTGCAACCCATGGTTGCAGGAAAGAAAATCACATCGTCTATGGCCTGCCTTAGGGATGCACAAGCAATAATTGTTAATTTGTAAAATATACATTTCAAACTAACTATTTAACATTATATAAATCATCAGTGTATCAATGTGTAGACTTTTTTAAGATATAAAATCCTGATCATACAGCATTATCATTTAATTTCATCCAGAGAGGGCTATATGTACATCAAAGAGTTGTAATTTGGACAAACAATTATTTTTTAACTTAAAGTAGAAGTGCACCCTAACACTAAAATCCCTACATCTATAGACACCCACGATCTAACACTAACCTATCTAGCCCTGTAAAGAAGAAATCAGTAAACATACCTTCTTTGAAGCCCTTCCAACCCGATCCCACACTGGGCTGTCAGTTGCGGCTTCGCTGTGGAGGCGGGTGCAGAGGACACAGGCGACAACAGAAGCCCCATAGTAACTCAGTGGTGACGTCACTCCCCATTCATTTCACAGCAATTGTCAGCTGTGTCCTCTGCAGAGCTTCCGGACCGGAGCAGCTTCAAAAAAGGTACATATACTGATTACTTCTTTAGAGGGCTAGAAAGGTTAGTGTTAGATTGTGGGTGGCTGTAGATGCAGGGATTTTAGTGTTAGGGTGGACTTACACTTTACGTATTTATAGGTGTAAGCTTCACAGAAAAGTATAGTTGTACTTACGTTATTGAAATTTTAATGAATTTTGAATAAATTAATGAATTTTGAATACATTTTGTACTTACGTTATTGTTCTTAGATATGTGCTAATTTCCACTAGACTTATGTCTGTTACTTGAGAGCATGAACTGAGAGTGATATTCTCTAGCTTTGGGCATTGTTTCACAATATAATGAACAGCGCGATCTCTTACCTGCAATACACAAAAATTCAGTGATAATTAACTAAATATATAAGATAATGTATTCAATTATAGCTATGGACTGTAGTATAGTTGTTAGAAACATGGGGGGTAACATGCACTAGTTTCAGCGCTTATTATAGATTTATTCTATTCTAGTCAAATACAATTAAAATGTAGAGCATGCTATTTTTGCATTTTTTTCTAATTTAAACCCTTATAGCTCTTATAGATATTTGGACTTATATATATTGTAGTATCATTGCTGACCTTGGGTGATCAGAAGCATTAACAGATCACCATTGAAAAAAAGCCTAAAATGTTCCAAAACTTTATCTAGGATTTGATATTTTCAACACAGTCTTGAAACTGTAGCAGCAGTAAGGTAATTCAACTAAGGATATCGAAATATTACATAGGAAGTGATTTATGATTTTTGTCAAACAAATTATACTTATTAAAAGGGTTATAATGTGGGCCAATCCCAGTAAGTAGTGTGATAAAACTACCTCTGGGGCTCATAGGAAGCTGAAGCCATTTGCTTGGAACCAGGGGCCACCAGCAGCTAGTTAGAGAGTACTAAACATCTTTTATGTCACCGTTGTTTTATATGAAGCCTTTCTGAGCTATGTAAGCTAACAGGGCTTCAGCGAGCCCCTAAGACTCCATTCACACCTGAGCAATTTGTAGCTTGAAGCTTGAAGCTACAAAACGCTGGAGGGGAAAAAAATCAATTATTCTCTATGGAGATGGTTCATATCTCCACTCCAAAACGCCTGAAGCCAGAAGCTCCAAAACACTTGAAGCTCAAACAAGTTCTGTAACTTTTTTTTAGGCAGATTTGGGCGTTTTTCTGCTTTTTACATCGGTGACCCTTTGACCTGTACAAAATTGCGGCAAAAACACGGTTAAAAACAACACAGCAAAAATCGTGGTAAAATTGCACGACTTTCTGCCTAAAAATGCAAAGCTCAGATGTGAATGGGGCCTTATCCTCTACCACCCCTCACTACTTTATTACTTGGGACCTTTACCTGTTCTTCGCTGACAGTGATAGGTGGTCCATTACAAGAGAAATGTAGCTACTCATTCAGATCTCTTTAGCATACTCCAAGCCCTGAACATCCCATTTCTGTAAACAGTGCATTATATCTGCTTCTCTCCACCTGCACACACCTACTTTAAATAACTGTCAAAGTTCACACAATAAGCCTTCACACATATAGGAATGGGTGGAGATTGCTTACAAACACTTCAGAAAGAGCATACAACCCTTATTTTTACCATAGACAGGGAAGCTGAGCTTGAAGTGTAAATCTAAAGCCAGTTGTCAATAGGGATAAACTCCTTCTAGAGGCTGACTTTTTCCAAGGCATGACAGTCCCATACACAAGGCAAAAATTTGCTTGACCATATTCCTACACCATTACTATATTTGCAACTGCTACCCACTGCTCTGCTTCACTCTAAACCACACAAAGAGAGAGAGAAGTAACTATTCCATACAGATGTATTGCTTGAAGCTTGTGGGCCCCGATGCAAAAGTTGACCTGCCCCCCCCCCCCCCCCCCACTACTTCCAACGTGCGTGCAGATACAGCCACCGCATGCCAAGTGGCTTAAGAGTTTTAGAGTTCCCAGAGTTCCTCTTTACATCAGAGGACCGCTGGAGATTCAGAGGACAGGGATCACCGCTGGAGAATCAGAGGACAGGGATCACCGCTGGAGAATCAGAGGACAGGGACCCCTGGCAGGTCACTTGGCAGAGCTCCTTTCCCATCCCAGCACTGTATACAGCCCCCCCACACACACACACTACACAGGGCTGAAATCACATTCCTTTACACAAAGTCTGTCAGTCTTCACAGGGGGTATATCAGGGGTCTCAAACTGGCGGCCCTCCAGCTGTTGCAAAACTACAAGTCCCATCATGCCTCTGCCTGTGGGAGTCATGCTAGTAACTGTCAGCTTTGCAATGCCTCATGGGACTTGCAGTTTTGCATCAGCTGGAGGGCCACCAGTTTGAGACCCCTGGTGTATATGGCATTTATGTTGCCCTTCTGACCTGTGAAATTCTCTGGTCGGAACGGCAGTGCAGTTGCAGTAGGCAGATACACCCTGTGCAGATCATTGCTAACTGGCTGTGTTGTAAAGGAATGTGATTTCAGCCCTGTGGAGGAGGAACAGTATACAGTGCTGTAATGGGAATGGATCTCAGCAGCCGGGCATAGCATGCAGGGGGGGAGGGGTGGTCAGGGGGCTTTGGGGGGGGCAACTTAGATCTGGGAGGGCAAAGCCATGTGACACAAAATCTGGAGCCTGCAGCCCTTCAGGGGCCCCCCGAGGGATTTTTTTTAGCAATTTCTGAAGGTTTCTCTGTCAGAGTTGGCAGGAGGTCACCTCCTGGAGGTGTGGTGTGTCTTTTCCCCAGTTGTCAGAGAAGTTGGGTAAGTAGATATCCCCGAGTGGGGGGGTACAGAGAATCCCAGCTGGTGACTAGGAGACACTGAGCAGTGTCATACCACACCAGTGACATTGGTCCCATCGCGGCTACAGGACGGAACTCTCCTCCTCTTGCCGCGCTGAGCTCAGTTACCATTCCATGTTGCCAGCACACAGCACAGACACTTCCCCATCCTGGGCTGTTCCCACCTCGTGCTCCTCTCCATTTAGGAAATGGCTCACCGCTTCTCCCCAGCCAATAGGAACAGAGGGGTGTGGACTGTGGAAGGCAAAGTAGAAGCCCAGTACCGGAGCGTGGCTGTGGGGCCCTAGGGCAGATCAGAGCTGGATTTTGTGGAAGATATGATAATATGACAGGGAGGCTGCAGGGGCCCCCTGGAGCTAGGGACAGGGTTGCGATTGTGACCCCTGCAACCCCTTATGCTACGCCCATGATTCCATATCTCTCTATCAGATCTCTGGATGTTACAGAAACACTAGGCATTATTGGTCAAAAAAGAAAAAGTTCTGTTTTCTTTCTTTTTTTTCCCCGTTAATACATAGAAGACAATCAGACTCTGGGAAGAACCCTTTTTTTTCAAAAAACTTAAAAAATGTATACGCAAACAGTTGGTTCATTTTTTAAATCCTGTATAATAATAATACATGTAGCACTAAGGATCATAAGTAATAAAGGACAGGGTAAGGCTGCATTCACACCTGAGTATTTTCAGCTCGTAAAACGCCAGAAAAAAACGCCCAAAAAAAAGCTCAACAAGCAAAATCCCATTCATTTCAATGGCACCTGTTCACATCTGAGCATTTTGTCACCTGAAGCAAAACGCCTGAAGCCTGATCTCCAGAACTAGTGTCTCCATTGGAAAATTTCCCCTCTATTTGTAATAGTGACAACCCAAAATTTGTAACATAGTTGGTAAGGTTGAATAAACACTAGTGGTGTGTGTGTGTGTGTGAGAGTTTATGTCAATAGCAATTCACATGTCCCTGTATGTTGTGATTGTTAAGGTGTTTCTTTTAACGATTGGCACTCCCTGTTGATACCACCGATTGTGGAAAAGAATTCCACATCCTTACCACTCTGATAGTAAAGCACCCTCTACGCACTTTAAGGTTAAACCCCTTCTCTTCCAGTTTCAAAGAATGGCCGTGTGTCTTTTTAAACTCTCTTCCAGTTTCAAAGAATGGCCGTGTGTCTTTTTAAACTCCCTCCAACTGAAAAGTTTTTTTTTTTATGCTAGGGTCACCAGGGAGGTATTGTATATCACTATCATATCCCCTCTCAACCGTCTCCTCTCCAAAAAGAGATAGGTTTAATGCTTGTAGTATTTCCTTATAGCTGAGGTCCTGAGCCCCTTATTAGCTTTGTTGCCCTTCTCGGACTCTCTCCAGTTCCAGCACATCCTTCTTGAGGACTAGTTCCTAGAACTGGATGGTATACTCAAGATGTGGCCGAACCTGAGTCTTGTAGAATTGCAGAATTATCATTTTATCCCCTTTTTAATACATGCTAATATTTAGTTGGCTTTGCTTGCAGCAGCTTGGCACTGCATGCAATTGTTGAGCCTGTCATCTACTAGGACCCCCAGGTCCTTTTTTATCCTGGATTCCCCCCCCGTGATTCTCCCCCTATTGAGTAACTTGCCTTCATATTTTTAACACTCAAAAGCATTACTATACATTTTTCAACATTAGTCCTAATTTTCAATGTAGTTGCCCAACCCATTATTTTATTTAGGCCTTCTTTCCACATCTTGCTGTGAGCTTTGTGTCATCAGCAAACACTGAGATTGAGCTATTTATCCCATCCTCTATATCATTTATGAATGAATTAAACGGAATTGGTCCCAGGACAGATCCTTGGGGGACCCCACTTACCATACCAGACCATTCTGAATGCACGTTATTTATCACCACCCTTTGGACGCGGTCCTGTAACCAGTTTTCTATGCAGGTACATACCTTATGGTCCATGCCTACAGACCTCAGTTTGTAAAGTAAACATTTATGAGGGACTATATCAAATGCAAAATCCAGATACACCACATCCACAGGCCTACCTATATCTAGATGGTAGCTCGCTTTCTCATAGAATGTTAGCAGATTGGTGTGGCAAGAACTACCCTTCATGAATCCATGCTGATTACAACTAATGATACTGTTTTCATCAGCAAATTCTTGGATATAGTCCCTTATCATCCCCTCCAATAGTTTACAAACTATTGATGTTAGACTGACTGGCTTGTAGTTTCCAAGGATATATCTCGACTCTTTTTTAAATTGGTACCACGCTGGCTTTTCTCAAATCAGCTGGTACCATTACATTCAGTAAACTGTCCATAAAAATAAGGAACAACAGTCTAGCTATCACCTGACTGAGTTCCTTAAGGATTCTCAGGTGTAAGCCATCTAATCCTGGTGATTTATTTATGTTAAGTTTTTCAAGTCTATTTCTAACACTGGCTTCACAAGGGTACATTCTGTGATGTGTTAACAACATTACAGTTTCAGATTTCTTTCACTTTTGCTAATAATGGTAAACAGGACAAATAGAGAGTGTGAATCTACAGGCAGTAATAAAAACCTGACAGGTGTTCTAATCCTTCTCCACTATCTAAAATTAAAAAGTTTTGCCTTCAGTAATACTTTTAATACTAAAGATTCAGGTGCTTACATTTGAACTTTTTTTGCACAAGTAAATAAATGTGTAGCATTTTTGTACATATTGCTAACAACTGGAAACTTACCACATTAAGACCTGTCAAATTTAGCGTGTTGATCTTGTGCAGGTTGGATGCTATTTTTGTTAGACAGACATCGGTGACTTTTGGTATTCTGCCAATATTTAAATTTTCCAGGTGGGAACATTCAGTAGTTATAGAAATCAAACTCTTAGCGGTGAGGGCATGGCAGCCAAATACTTCTACTTTGACAAGACTGAAAAAAACATTTATTAGCATAAAATACATCTTAAAAAATCCAGAAAAGCTCAAACATTCCTTTTTTCTACTTGTCAATATTTTAAATTTTGAGATGTACATCTCATATACACCATATTTTATTTCACCATATTTGTGAATCAAATGTCAACATGTCAAGTATGAAAATATTTGAGTTATTATTGTCCTTCAATTTAAATGCACTTAAAACAAAAATACACAATAATATTATTAATAATACTAATGCCATATAAGAATCTGGCAAATTGAAATGATTAAGTGAACTAAAACCTCCAAATCGTCAACATATTCATGTGGAGTGAGTAGAACAAAAGTTCCACCAGCATAATTTACAATGATACACAATACAGAATCCATTGTCACACAGGCACCCGAAAACTCAGCTTATAACTAAGCAGGGGTTGACATAACAGGACCAGGAATTATACAGATCTTACTGTCGATGTCACACAGAACAAATACAAATGACTAATTACATAAATTAAATATCTATATTGAACCAGTTTTACCTAGCAAAAAATAGTGTTTCTGTCCATCCAGTTCTTAGATTTCTATCAAACATACAGCCCTGTCCCTTGGGACAGAAGACCTGACTTGTCTCTGTTGAAGGCCTTGTCCATTCCTTAGCCTGCGGCTGGAGAGTGAAAGCAGAAATGGCAGAGTGATGAGCTAATTTCTCTTTCATTCTGCTCTCTCCTCCTATCAGCATGTCCTGTATTAGCACATGAGCACTTTTTTCTCCCTCGCTCAATCTGAGCTTCATTATACAGAGAATTGCAAGTGATTGACACCAGGTCTGATTCAGGTGCTTACACTGCTTGCATAAAAAATACATTTGATGATGAATTAATGAACACAAAGCTGCATTAAATTATCCCTGTTATATCTGCCTGGAGTTCAACTTTAAATACGCATTGAGTGATTAAACCCTGCTCCCTCCACAAACAAAAAATTAAAGGAACATTATAAGTGGCAATTTATTTTAAAACTGGGGGCCTAGTTCCTGAATTTTATAACTACCTTATCCCTGGATTACTCTTTGTTGCCTACAAATTGATTCTACAAAATTAGACCTCCCCATTCACCCAACCTTCTTCCTGTTTGTTGAAAAAACACTGTCAACTCCTAGATGGAAAAATGAATATGCCAATATTGTGGATGCCCTGATAAGTTTTATATGAGACCTATGGCTGAACACGCATCTTTGGCTCCACCTACCTACACTCTCAGTGGTGTTTCTTCGTGGTCTCTTTTTTAGTGGTGTTTTTTTTCATACATGTTTCTCCTCTTTCCAATTAGAAATGATGTGGTGGGACAATTATTATCCTATGTATGCTGTGCATTTTAACTCCAGCAACAACATGCCTTTTGTAGTAATAGAAATACACTTGTACCAAAATCATTACCATGATCAAGGCTGTTTTTAGTAGGACTGATTTTTTTTTTTTTATCCTGTGGATTATTTTTTGTTTTGTTGTTGCTTTTATATACGCTGTACACAACTAAATCCTTTGTACATATAACGCATATGATTATGTTTTGTGTATTGGTCTGTCTGTTACTCTGTATTAAAGAAAAAGAAAAAAACTGAAATCTCCTTTTTCAAAAAAAAAAAAAAAAAAAGATTAAAAATTAAGGGGCCAACAGCAGTACATTATTTTGAGTTGAGCTGCAATGCATCTATTTTTACAATATATTACAGACTTTGTGCTTGTAGAACATGCGGCATGGAAGAAACTCATAAGTGAGTCCACAGCAATGAATCACAATTTCCTTGAAAATGAATTAGGACTGATTCAAGTGTTTTCAATCAGAAATGGGAAAGCATATAAATTCATCAATATACTGAATTCTTCAGAGGACAAGGTCATCCGAATCATTCCAGCAAACATCCATATAACACAACATTCAGTGTTAAACCTGCCTTTGGAAGTAAAGTTGACAGGAAAATATCAGTCATGTAATACAAATTTTTATGTACACACATGAGAATTTACAAAATGTTAAAAAATACTCTTATATATGCCACTTGAATGTAAATGAAACAAAAATGAATCCAACACGGGTAGATACTGCCAGAGTGAGTGGTACCATAATACTGGGATAATATATCTAATTTTCTAAAAGAATTAAAGGAAAATGTCAGTTTTGTAACTCAGTGCCTTGCATGATACCAGTACAAAAGGATCATTTTGTTGAGCAAACATTTTTTTACAGGTATAATACATTTTTTTTTAGACTATGCAACACATACATTTGCAGAACTTTACTTCATATACAAGTAATCTTTTGATGGGATTTACTCCATGAGCCTGAATTCCTAAAGCTTATGCACACACCAATCATCAATCATAGGTGGACAACCAAATCATATATATGTCAGTATTAAGAAAAGTTGTAAATTTGCCCTTTTACTAACCACTTTCAGGTCTCTATTAGAAAAAAGGCATCTGGAAACTTCTTGTATACAGGGAGTTTCAATTTCCTGGCTTTGCCCAGGAAACCACATGGGCCACGTATAGCCTTCCATAAAAGGGAATGGCTGTACACGTTCATACTCTTGTAGATGCCAATGCTTCTTTGCATCAGCATTTACCCATGCATGTTTTTTTCATGTGCGAATCCCTGGGCCTGGCAAAGCACCAGGAATTTACGCCAGGCATGGAAAATGCCTGTAAATGCACTGTGTGTATGAACCCTTAGTGTGAATTTGTTTTGTGGCTGCTGGAAAGGCATGAAACCTTTGATTTGTTAAATAGTAACTTTCAAATTACTTAGTTACCTCAATTTTTTCAATTCCTTTACAATGGAGATGAAGATGATGTACAGTGGGTGAACAAAAAGGTCTGAATGAAGTTACAACCAAATGCAGTCTTAGCTTATTATTCATGTCTTAATTATTTTACTTAATTATTTTTATATCAGCATAGTTTCTAGATGTTCTGTGACTAAAATGTAAAGAACAGGGAAGAAGGGAAAACTCTGAGTGGTGTTTACTATGAATAGAGAAGGTGGTAGGAGGCTCTGAGGAAAATTCCCTTGAAAAGTGTGACTTACCTTGGAAAGCGAACGGTCTATTTTGCCTTTAGAAAGTCAACTATATTTAATGTGATATATCTAGATAGCGTTTATGTATTTCATACCTTTTACTATGCTTTTGCAAAAGGGCAGTGATGGCATGATCTGTAATTTTGCAGCCATTCATCGAAAGATTTTTCAATCTACAGAGAAAAAAAAACATTTTGTGCATATTTGTTTACAACATGTGAATTGTGCCTTTTTTATTATTTGTAATATACAATATATTGCCCAACTAAAATAAAAATCTTTTCTGTGTAAAGATGAATGCAATGTTTAACTAGAAAACATATGTGAAGGATCATTACATAGCTAAGCTAAGTCATAATAAGTGCTGCAAAGAAAAAGTGGAGGTGTTGCCAATAGAAACCAGTGAGAAATATGCACAACAAAACTGGCATCTTGAAGATTTTTCCTGACGCGCTTATGCATCAGCCCATGTCCAAAGAATGACCAATTATTCAGTCACCTTGTGCCATGGTTACCTTCTTCCAGCTGTCCAGATCAGAATTCTCAGTTTACTTCCTGCCTGTTAGTTTCCCCATTGTTTCATTACAATCTTATGACATCCTATACTACATGCACTGAAATGTAATCTGTACACTTTGACAAAAAAGACGTTAGTAAGGTAGTTTTAAATATTTTCAAATGTGTAACATGCATGCCCTTTTCAAGTCCACTGTGATGTCAGATAGACAGGTTGTCTGCCAACTTTATAAACCATTATTTAATATTTGTCAATTTTGCTGATTTGTAATTGCAGAAGATGGTTTCAAATGCAAAGAGCGGACAGAATCTGGTCATATTGGGCATTTATTACTGAACAATTGGATCTTTTTTAAAGTTCTCTTTTAAAGGGTATATACTGATGACTATCAAAGTGGTTAGTTAAAAATATTGCACAAATTTTAGCAAACTTTATTCCTGAAGTGTACCTGTGTGTGCTCTATGGATTCTTATTCCTTGATACTCATTGCCGTAATTAAGGATGACTAAATCAGGATAGTTGCTGTTTCGGCACTACTGGTTTATTTTGTGACTAAGGTTCACACATTTGCATCTCCATTTTTCATGCTGTTTTTAGTGCATTTTGTGATGCACGTTGAAGCGCAGCTTGCACATTTCTATGGGCCTCAAAACCCACGAAAATAGGTAAAACAAGCAGACCTGAGCTATTTTACAAGCGTGTTCTAATGTGCATGCTACAACGTGAATGTGTGAATGGGTCTTGGGGGTTGAGTACTCTGACTAAAGGGCTAAACCTCACTCACCGACTATCCCTCATCCTATGAGAGTGCATTTATTGGTCATTGAGGCATGATCATTGGATGGAAATGGAAAGTTGGCAGGGCTTAGACCCAAAGCCAAAGAGGTCAAGCCCTTAGCAACAGTCAAAGTTAAAGCATATGGTCACACAAAAAAAAGCTTTCCTGTCTAAAAAAGGTAATAGTAGACATTTATTGATACCTACCTTAGGCAAGACTTTTCATTTTAAATGTTTAAAATTGGTAACAGATTCACTTTATGCACAGGATTATTAGATCTAAATGTGGAGTGACAAGCCAGACAACCAAAATGATACACCAAATGCAATTCAAAAATGGATCATTGTCAATACCAGGATGGCAAACAAAGGTATGAAATGTAATGCAAAATGTGTATTTTATAAACTATGTAAAGCCATATGGCTGAGTTGGGTTGATGACATACATTTGCTTTGGCAGGAAATGTGTTTATGTGTTTATGAACAAGTGCGATCAGTGTCATAGTGCACATGTGCATTAGCAGTCTCAAGAGCAGGAAATACATTGGAAAATAGCACACGTACACCCAAAAACAAGTGGATGGCTAATGTGAGTTTCAGAATAAAATACAAATCTGTTTTTGTTATGGCATTCCAGATCAGTGATGGCAAACCTTGGCACCCCAGATGCTTTGGAATTACATTTCCCATGATGCTCATGCACTCTGCAGTGTAGTTGCGCATCATGGAAAATGCAGTTCCAAAACATCTGAGGTGCCAAGGTTCACCATCACTGTTCTAGAGTGCCTCCAGAAAGAAGCAACTGAACTGTTAAATACCATATACAATATTTACCGAGCACATCCTTCTACAAGAGCAACGATGCCTTTATCGGTGGCCCCTGTCCAGCTTATGTCTACTGATGTCAGTTGGATACAATAAGCACTGGCATGGGATAAGACTGCGTCTCCTTCAAATCTCAAACCACTGCAATTGGTTATATTCAGTTCCTGTACAGATAAGAATTACAGTAATGTGAAGCACATGTATGACATTTCTGAAAAGGAAAACCAGCATTTTGTAGAATCAAAAGAACTAAAATTTGGTAAATAGAAAATTAAAGCAAATCTAAACCCCAAAAATGTAAGTTGCAGTTTAACCCCTTTACGCTGCTTAATATGTATGCGCAGTGGCAAAAGGGTGGGCTTTAACATACATATGTGTCGCTGGACGGCCGTTGTTTACGTGCTGAAAGTACAATCTCTGATCGCTCCCAGCACAAAGACCGAGCTGTGGCAGACTGCTCTCTTTCCAGGCTACAGATCAGTAGCTGGCAGGACGGTCACCAATCCTTCCTGCCCCTCCGGGCATTCCAAACTATTTAAAAGGATACCATGGTAGGCAGGAAAGGGTTAAAGTGATTGTTTCACCTTGTAAAACAACCCCATTCAGTTTAAAATATAAATGAAAGGCAAAACATTTTTGTATAGATATATATAAAAAAAAATTATAAATACCTTTTTTCCCTTTTTTATAAGTGATCACATACCCTCTGTTCTCAGCTGCATAAGAGCTGGGGAAAGAGAAGAAGCAGCACACTGAGCTTCCCAGTGAATGGCTGTGCAGCGAGGGCGTGTCAGGAAAAGTCTGATCATTGGAGGAGAGTACACTAAGTTCCCAGCATAGCTAGAGGACTGACCACGCTGTGATTTCCTGCTTAGTGTGGTTCGTTTTTAATAGGAAAGCAGAGGTACTGGCAGGAACACCAGTGATTTCATGCAAAGGAAGCAATACAAAGAGAACAGGATACCTTTTCCTACAAGTACTTTGTACAGCAGACACAGATCAGGAATAAGAAGTGTTGGGGTAACAAACTCTTTAAGGCTTCATGCCCCTGGGTGCATTTGCCTGTGCAGCATAAAGACGCTGTGCATTTCTGGTGCCCAGGATGTCCAAGAGCGGCCACCTATAGATATGAATAGATGAAAATGGTTTTACACAGCTATTCGCTGATATAGGAGTAAAGTAGCGCATATGCATAGATTTTTAGAAGGGGGAAAAAGTAGACCCCCCCTGAGAAAGGAAGTCACGGACGGACCAAGCTGCTTATCAAGGGAACTTTATTATTGCACAATTAATGAAAACAAGAATACAAAAACTAGGTACCCACCACCAACACCTAGACTAATATTAAAATAAGACAACTGTGACAGACCTAGCCGGGAGAGAGACTTTTGGAGGGGACTGAATGCTAACCTCTTGCCAATCGATCGTGGGCCCTGGCATTTGGGGGAACGGTGCTCTTTGTGAGCTGTATGCCTGGGGACCCTTGAGGTGGTACTACTGTGGATTCGGGTCCTGGTCCCCCAGGACACACAGACTCTGGGGACCCTGGATTTGCCATATTAGAAATAGTGGCTGATTCATAATGCTGGGACAGATACTGTCTAAATGTCATGTCTCAGTCATCTAGGCTGTCTAAAGGGATTAGTTAATTAGCCATGTTAATTAGGTTAATTCGGTTACAGGTGTATTGTTAGAGTAATATGAGCCGGAGGTATGCACCTCCACTTTTAGTGTATAAAAGAGCCTGTATTTTCCAATAAAGGAAATTCCTGGTTGAACTTACATACAGCCTGCCTGGTGTTTGTTCTGAGCTATCACAACTGGGTTAGAACGGCACATAGCTGTAGTTCTAATCCCGGAGCATTGGATGACCGAACCATCAGATGTGGTGCGATCTGCAATCTGATTCTATAGCTGCAAAGGAGTGTCGGGAGAGTGGAACCGAGCGAGCAAGGGGCTCGTTACATTGGGATTTGCTCTCCAGTTACAGGCACACTTCAAACCAGCCTGCAGGAGAGCCATGCTGAAAGACTTACTTGAGAGCCGTGGAGGGAATGGTGGGATCATGCTTCCTTGCCGTGAACACATCCAAACCATCACCTGGATCCAAGGTCCAGATAGCAGGAGAGGAGAGATACCAGCCACCATGGATGAGGAATTCAGAAGGAGGTTGCGAGAGAAGCAGATACAGCACAGAGGACCAGTATCAGAGCAGGTCCTGCTAGGATGGTTTGATTCTATCCGCTGCAAACTCTGGAAGGAAGCACTAGCCCGTGAGCAGCGAAACCAGGGAAAAGTTCTCCCCTCCATCCATGTAAGGTACTGGTCGCAGTATGAAGTGCGAATGCTGTTATTGGGGGAACAGCCGAACCAGGAGTGGACAGCCGAGTTAAGCAGGCTGATCCGGGCAGAAGTGCGGTTGGACGAGAGCTACAGAGCCCTCCAGTGGTATGTAGCCCAAGTGTGCCCGTGGACAGCGGATGACAGCCCCATGGAAGGCTTTGACTACGATGGCCTGGGATTGTTATACTGGAGGCTGTCCAGGGACCCTGACTTTGGGAGTGATCGGGAGTGGCGTTTGGAGGAAATAATGGAGCACAGAGAGCGAAGACTGAATGTCTCAGAAGTGCACTGGGCACAGGAAGGTTTGGAGTTTCTGGCCGTTCAGGAATGGGAGCTGGAGATCGCCTACAGACAGCTGTTAGACTCTGCTCAGCAGCAGGGTGGTGCTCCCTTTGCCTAGGACTATCAGGAAATACCAGTCGACAACTATGAAATCCTGGCTGAAGAGTTGACAATGTGGCAGAGTAACAGTGTGCTTTGCCAACCTGCCCCCGCAGCTATGGAGGCGGAGGTCTTATGGCGGATGCAGCAAGTGCTGACTGACCTTGATTAACCTGTTTCTGCATGGGATGATCTTGGATGGAGGAATGTGCCTGTCCAGCAGCATGCCAGAGAATCGGCAGTGGAAAATCTGAAGATTGCCGTCCCCAAACCTGAAGTGCTGACAACAGGGCAGAGCTCTGCTAACCTCTGCCCAGCACTGATAGCATCTTCTGGGTTCCACGGAGAGGAGATGGTGAACCTTTATCCCCAGACACCAGTAGCAGAGACAGGGGATTTGATAGACTTTTCTGCTGAGGAAGAACAACCTGGTGAGCCTCCAGCAGAAGAAGAGCTGTTATTAGGGCCATACTTCACTGTGCTCTGCCCAGCACTGATAGCATCTTCTGGGTTCCACGGAGAGGAGATGGTGAACCTTTATCCCCAGACACCAGTTGCAGAGACAGGGGATTTGATAGACTTTTCTGCTGAGGAAGAACGACCTGGTGAGCCTCCAGCAGAAGAAGAGCTGTTATTAGGGCCAAACTTCACTGTGCTCTGCCCAGCACCAACAGAAGTATCTGTGAAGTTACAAGGAACTTCCCCAGCTGAAGCGCTGGCAACCGGACAGAGGGTCCAAGATCTCTGCCTTGCACCTGTGGCGGTTCCGGAGACTCAGGGTGAGAAGGAGGTGGTCACTTCCCAGCAGCAGATCAGGATACAGGGGAAGAAGGGAGAGGAGGTGTTCATCGTCCCTCCTCAACAGTTGGCCAGGGTGGAGGAAGTGGTCTTTCCTCCCCAGCACAGATCTGTGCACCTGGGAGACAGTACCACAGACATATCGTCCCAACATCCAGATGAGGAAATGGAAGCAGCCGGCTCACCTCCCCAATGGCAGCTACACAGTTTGGGGGTGGAGGAAGCCAGCCTCCTGCCCCAACGCTTAGCTGGAGCGGAGGATGCGGAGTCCCCAGCAGAAGTGCTGGCAACAGGGCAGAATGCTACCAACCTCTGCCCAGCACCGGCAACAACTACCGAGTTCCAGGGAGGCGGGGCAGTCGGCCTCCCTCCCCAACAGTTAGCCGGAGCAGATGGTGTGGGGTTTCCAGCAGAAGGGCTGGCAACAGGGCCGAGTACTGCTGGACTCTGCCCTCAACTAACAGAGGATGGATTTCCTGTGAAGGTGGATGGGACTTCAGTCTCCATCTGTATACCCCAGGGATGCGGGGCAGTCGGCCCAGATCCCCAACAGCATGATAGAGTGAGCCCAGACACCCTGTCTTCTCTCCAGCGGCAGAAAGGACTCCAGGGAGAAGGGCCAGTCCAGGCCTCTCCCCAGCAGCAGATATGTTCTCTGAGAGAGGCAGAGGTTGGCTGGGTGAGTAATGCTTTGTTTGGAAAAATTTGTTTGGGGTACTGTGTGGGTACAGGCAATAGAGGACTGGAACTACTGACTAACTTCGGAGTCAACCCATCTGGGGTCTCCTCCTGTGTTAGTCTCCTGCCGAAAGGGGAGAAATGTGACAGACCTAGCCGGGAGAGAGACTTTTGGAGGGGACTGAATGCTAGCCTCTTGCCGATCAATCGTGGGCCCTGGCATTTGGGGGAACGGTGCTCTTTGTGAGCTGTATGCCTGGGGACCCTTGAGGTGGTACTACTGTGGATTTGGGTCCTGGTCCCCCAGGACACACAGACTCTGGGGACCCTGGATTTGCCATGTTAGAAATAGTGGCTGATTCATAATGCTGGGACAGATACTGTTAGGAGATGCTGATGTAAATTCCAGCATCTGTCTGTCTGTTGCCTGCTAGAATGTGTATTGTAAATAAGTCTCTAGTATGGGATCTAAGAGTCATTATCCCCTTTGTTGTTTGTGTTAATTAACTCTGCCATTGTGATAATGTTGATTGGGTTTTCTGAGCTACAAGACGACCAGTCTGGTCTAAAGGTCATGTCTCAGTCATCTAGGTTGTCTAAAGGGATTAGTTAATTAGCCATGTTAATTAGGTTAATTATGTTACAGGTGTATTGTTAGAGTAATATGAGCCGGAGGTATGCACCTCCACTTTTAGTGTATAAAAGAGCCTGTATTTTGCAATAAAGGAAATTCCTGGTTGAACTTACATACAGCCTGCCTGGTGTTTGTTCTGAGCTATCACAACTGGGTTAGAACGGCACATAGCTGTAGTTCTAATCCCGGAGCATTGGATGACCGAACCATCAGATGGTGCGATCTGCAATCTGATTCTATAGCTGCAGAGGAGTGTCGGGAGAGTGGAATCGAGCAAGCAAGGGGCTCGTTACAACAATGTTGTCTATATAAAAGCAGCTGCGTCACATATACATCAGGCACACACATGTCGCGGATGACGCACCGCATCACGTCACGTCAGCGCAAGCGCACCACACACTATGTGGATAGTGGGAGCGATCTCCAGCTGAGATATCAGGATGGTGTGCCTAGACGGCTTCACAATGCTACATCGCTACAGCGGTATCAGAAGTACCCTGTGGAACTCCCTGGACTTCCGTGAGGCAATCGAGCACCCTGCATTACAGGATCTGTGCGGTGCGAGATCCCCTTATAGACGGCATCCTATGGATATACCTGGGACACCTGCCAGCTATAAGAGACTCTTGCCCACAACGGTTGGGTGAGTGGAGCAGTGGTCCTGTGATTGTCTATATCATTGCACAATACTTCTGTCCTGATCTGCAGAGGAACTTTACCCACTATCCTAGTTAAATAAACTTTACACTCGGTTACCCTTGCTTATACGGCTTGGCCTGAAGCTGAAAACATGAACAAATTACTGACTACTTGTGGCTATATGCCACCCTCTATACAGTGTTTATAACCTGTGGAATAAGAGTCAACTAAGTTAACCCAGTGGCATCCCTCTTTATAGGGTCTATTTTTCAAGTGTGTGAATTCCCAATAAATTACCCACTTATCCCCCACCTGGGGGCTTGATGGTTAATAATGACGGGATTTGCACGTTTAGTGATGGTGCTAGTAACCAGGACTTACCTGCCTATCTAACCGCCTATTCACTTGGGTGTATATGGGGTGTGTGTGCCTGATGTATACGTGGGGCAACTGCTTTTATATAGACAACGTTGTCTTATTTTAATATTAGTCTAGGTGTTGGTGGTGGGTACCTAGTTTTTGTATTCTTGTTTTCATTAATTGTGCAATAATAAATTTCCCTTGATAAGCAGCTTGGTCTGCCCGTGACTTCCTTTCTCAGGGGGGTCTTCTTTTTCCTCCTGCTCTATTTTAGTTAGAATTTTAAGCCCCGGACACCGCACCATAGCTGGTGAGCCTACATCTTAAGGGACGTTGCACCTGTTACGCACATCAACTTGATGGTGCAGTGCATATACAATAGTGAGCTGATGGTTCCCTATCATTTTGCATAGATGTAATGTCCTGAAGGCACAGTACCTGCATTCCGGCCCTTACATTTGTGCTCATGTGCTGCTTTACGCATAGCTGTGTATAGGTGCCCTCAACCCATTCGTGTCTATGGGCAGCTCTACCCAGCTCCAAGACATCCGAGACACTAAAAATACACAGCGTGTTTATGCTGCAGGGGCAAATGCACCTTTGTGCATGGAGCCTAACAGCGCTTAGATGTTCTTTTTCCTATTTTAAAGCTTTCTTCCGTTTAGGGGTGTTCGTATGTAATCACACATGGAGTGATTACATATGGTTAGGGATGTGTGGATACTCAGTTTTTGTGTATGTATTAAGCATATACAGTGGGTAAAAAATGTATTTGATCCCCCGCATATTTTGTAAGTTTTCTCAATTACAAAGAAATAAAGGGTCTATAATTTTTATCATAGGTGTATTTTAAATGATAGAGACAGAATAGCAACCAAAAATCCCGAAAAAACTCATGATACAAATGTTATAAATTGAGTTGCAGTTCAGTGAGTTAATTTAAGTATTTGATCCACAAGCAAAACATGACTTAGTACTTGGAGAACCCCTTGTTGGCAAGCACAGAGGTAAGACGTTTCTTGTAGTTGGTTACCAGGTTTGCACACATCTTGGGAGGAACTCTTCTTTACAGATCTTCTATAAATCCTTAAGGTTTCTTGGCTGTCCCTTGGCAACTCGAAGTTTCAGCTCCCTACATACATTTTCTATAGGATTAAGGGCTGGAGACTGGCTAGGTCACTCCATGACATTAATGTGCTTCTTCTTGAGCCACTCTTTTTTTTGCCTTGGCGGTATGTTTTGGGTCATTGTCATGCTGGAAGACCCATCCATGACCAATTTTTTTAGTGTTCTGGCTGAGAGAAGATGGTTCTCATCCAAGATTTTACAATACATGACCCTGTCCATTGGCCCCCCAATGCAGCAAAGTCAGCCAGAGAAACAGTCCCAAAGCAAAATGTTTCCACCTCCGTGCTTGACTGTAGGGATGGTGTTCTTAGTGTCATAGTCAGCATTTTTCTTCCTACAAACACAGCGAGTCTAGTTAATGCCAAAGAGCTCAATTTTGGTCTCATCTGACCAAAGCACTTTCTCCCAATCCTTTTCTGAATCATTTAGATGTTCATTGGCAAACTTCAGATGGACCTATACATGTGCCTTCTTGAGGAGAGGCACCTTGCGGGCCTTGCAGGATTTCAATCCATGGTGGCGTATTGTGTTAACAATGGTTTGTTTGGTGACTGTGGTCCCAACTGCCTTGAGATCATTCACAAGCTCCTCCTATGTAGTTCTGGGCTGATCCCTCACTTTTCTTATGATCATCCTTACCCCATGAGGCGAAATCTTGCATGGAGCTCCAGACCGAGGGCACTTGATGGTTATTTTGTATTTCTTCCATTTGCGTATAATCGCTCCAACAGTTGTCTCCTCACCAAGCTTCTTGCTGAAGGTCTTGTAGTCCATTCCAGCCTTGAGCAGGTGTACAATCTTGTCCCTTGTCCTTTGACAGCTTTCTGACCTTGCCCATGATTGTGAGGTTTGAATTTAAGAAAGAGATTCTGTGGACAGGTGTCTTTTATACACATAACGAGTTGTCGTTAGGAGCACCTTCTTAAATTAACAGGACAAATCTCTGTACTACATTAACACATACTGTAGCCAGTCTGGGGGAGCCAAAATATTTGTTGGTTGGTAGGGGATCAAATACTTATTTTACTCACTAAACTGCAACTGTAATTTATAACATTGTATCGTGTTTTTTTTCTGGATTTTTGGTTGATATTTTGTCTCTATCATTTAAAATAAAATCTATGATAAAAAATATAGAATTTTCATTCATTTGTAAGTGGGCAAACTTACAAAATCTGCGGGAAATCAAATAATTATTTTCCCGCTGTATATGACTTTGTATAGTTTTTATACTTTTTTTATAACAAGTTGTGATATCATATATGTACAAATAGTGGTATAATAGACAACTTGTGAAAGTTTTTTTAGCTTTACCATTAAAACCTGACAGGTTTTACCACTCTGTCCAAAACTAAAAAAATAATTTTAGTTTGAGTTACACTTTGGGCATTTCATTGTCTTATCAATTTGTTGTTAAAAATGTGCAGAGTAAGTAGTATTTTATTTTGTAACTTAACTGAAAGTATAGTTTCATGAGAGGATGCATTCCTGGACAAAGAAACTCCCAGTTACCAGATGACAATCACTCAGTAAACTGGTATGTGAAATAAATCTCCTGCATTTCATCTAAGGGAACAGTGACGTCATCCATTTCTCAGTACCAGCTACATAATCTCACACACTTGCCTGCCAGGTATGGTTCCAGGATGTGGTTTTCTTTTGTAAATAAACACGTGAAAGCTCTTCAGACTTCAATAGATATGGGTATGGCCACAACTGCACTGTGCCTCAGATATTCCCTAACAGTCCTAGTCAAGTTCTGCACACTAGTGACGTCTGTCCTGCATCCAACCTACTAACTGCAAAGCCAAAACAGTAAATGGAAACAGCGGCTGTGCCAAAACCCTTTAAGGCTTGGAAGGAACAGGTGCATTATTCATTTGCACACTTCAGACTTTAGTAACACACATACAAGACGTTGTGGATTTTTAAGACACGTATGTGGGAACAATACAAATTTTTATTCAGGGTTTCTCAAACATTTTTTCCATGCCACCAGACAGGCTCACAATTGCATTCATTGGAAACATTTGGAAAGATCCACACAATTATTTTTTGGAGTATAAATTACTCCACAATGCCTGTTTAATACAAAAAAAAGTGTGTAAAAAAAAATAGTAACAAGCAGTATTTGAGAAAAGGCGAGGGAAACAATGCTTTATTTCATAATTCAGTCTAATTTAAACTAAGAAGCATAGTTACCTATAGTAACCTTTTAAATGTAAGGAAATGTCAAAATGCTAGCCTGTGCTCTGTAATAAACCTACAGACAGATGTCATATTCATTTTGTCCCTATTGAATCGCTCTCTCTGTATCTGAGGCAGCGGGAAGTTGTTCCCATCACTAGCCATCAAGATTGGGAGTGACCTCTCGCTGCATCTGCCTACAAAGCGAGCAATTCCAAAGGGACAGACAGGCAGCCTCTTTATTGATCCTGCCGCTGGTGATTTTGTCTCTAGCAGAGGAATCGCCCCCATCTGACATTGTCCTAAACCTGTTTTAATCTTATCTTAATGTTATATTACCAATATATGCAAACAGATCTTTTTTTTGTGTGTGCATCCATTGTGTAACGGCAAAAGGGGAAAATAGTTCAAATAAACTCTGAGTTAATAAGCAGTAAACATGTCCTTGCTGCTGCTGGTAGTATGGAGCAATTCAGATTCAAAACTCCCCAACTCCCATTCCCCAAGACTGGGAAGCTGTCAACTTACTGCTGAAAGTGAAAGCTAAATCATCTACTGAGTGAAAGTGAAAGTGTTGTTGCTGTAAATTTGAGGATGAATTACTCCCCAATGACTGCTGATACAGATGTCAGGGAAGGCCACTTTTAAAGCTTTTTTTATTGCTTGGATTGTATATGCAAATATTTAAATGTTCTTATGCTGGTCATGGCTCTATAGTTTTTTTATTCCACTATGTTGCATAAAAGATGGTTAAAAAACTGTACAGAAAAGCAATTTTGTTCAATTTTTCAATATTTCTTCTTTATTGAAAAAAATGCACCCACGTCTACTAACACAAAGTCTATTGAGGAACACAGGACTTTAGGAATTCTGAAACAGTTCAGATATACTGCCGCCTGTGGGAAGTTGGAACACTGGAAAAACAAAATTGTTGAAGCCAGCCCCCATATAACCCCAACTCTACTTATCATGTCCCAATTTTGTGAGCAAGCAATACACAGGAGATCCAATTGATGAAGGAACCTCCCATAACAGAGTATCTGAAAGAATCAACATCTGAATCAAGGCTAGATGAAGAAAAGGCCATACAAAAACAGGGGAACTGCCACAACCAAGGGGAAGGCACTGAAGGTCATCCTTGTTCTCAAGACAGAGAATTACCGCTAAGTGGAAACTGCCAACTATCTAGAAAAAAAGAGATGGAAAAACACACTATCCTAACAGGAAGAAAACTAGACCAACATTACAATTCAGTCAACCAGAAAAAAATTTACTGGGCAAAAAAGATCCCTAAAGAGAAGATTGAACAGACAACTACATCCAAAAGGAAGAACCCCCACAGGGTAAACATTTAAGTGATTAGAAGAAATTAGAAGGATGGTAGAAACTGAAGGGAGCTAAACCTGAAAAGGTAGGTTTATAAACAACACCTGCACAAATGGGTGGCAGGGATGAGCATATAATGGATTTAAAAAGCACATAAGGGATCCTTCCAATGAAAGCCCCGTGGGTGTTCCTGGGGTGTGATGAACCACATAGTTAACTTCCTAACCTGTTGCCAACTTTATGATTTTAAGAATTATTTAATTTGTAATGTCCCTGGAATCACTGATAGAAAATTATTGGTTTAGCTATTCCAGGTGTATTTTGTTCCTTGTAATATCCCTTGATTCATAGATTAAAATGAAAAGATTGTTGAACATACTAAAGAGATTGTGCGTACATTTGTTGATTTTTATACAGATGTACTGTATGTTGAAAGCACACTACCACTATTGAGTTAGATCATTATTTGACTCAAACTGATATGCCTAACCTATCCTCGCAACAGGTATTGTTATTGGAGGCCCCTATTACAATTGAGGAAATGCTGCTGTCTTCTCCTTTGTGTTTAATAAAATGACAGGGCCAGATGGTTCCCCAATTAGTGGTATATTCACTATAAAGAAATTCTACAAAGTTCTAGAAATCCTTCTTGCCTCTAAGGAAAGCATAAAAAAACCTGTATACTGTGAATCTTTTTGCCTCATTTGTTTAATTGATGCAATAAACTCAAGCAGCACTGTTTGTCAAACTCAGCCATTGAGTTCAATAAGGCTGTGCTTCTGCGTGCAATGCACAGCATTGCAGCGTGGAAGTTCAGCAATATAGGGTTAAATCAGGTGGTGAAGACGCACTATAACATCGCCTCACTGCCTGTCAAACGCCCTCTGAAAAGCACTGACTGGAAGGAGGGAGCCTGAGGTAAAGCAGGGATTTCTGCAGATCCCGACCTGGAGTGAAGAGCGGGTGCAAGGTTCTTGGGGCTTGCAGTGTGCAGGTGCTATCAAAGGAAGAACTTGGCCAGGTAGAAGAGCGGAGGGAGTGTGGTGGGCTGCAACACTCTCCCATAGGCTACCCTCTGTACCAATCAGCTTTTCAGGCTCTCTCCTTCCAGCTCTTGCAGCTTTCCACACAGACATCTGTCAGCATGCCTCTCTGAGCCTGTCAGCGTCCTTAGTGAAGAAGCTGACAGGTTAAGAAAGGAATACTGACAGTGGAGATTTTAAGGGCCAGATAGGGACAGCCAAATGGCTAGATTTGGCCCTGGGGCCGCAAGTTGCTTAGTCTGACTTATATGTAGTCATTAAATACTTTAAACTGCAATGCAGTATTTTTGTATGATCTTATGCTAAAACATATTTAGTGACCTAATATTAAAAGCATGGTGAAATAAATAAAATATGTGCTTAGTGACCTAGAATATTTGCACAGGGTTTTTACCATAAGAGAAGTCTTGCAATGCTGGAAAAGTTTCCCAAGGCCTTCTTCTGTTATGTTTTGGCTCTCATCATGGCAGCGATATAAAGACAACGTTTCAGGGTGATGAAGTCCTATAGACACTAGACAGTTGTCACTGAGGGAATGGCAGTTTGTAATCTTAATCACCTTCCCTAAATCAGAAGAAGAAAAATGTTAGTCAAAAGTATTTCATAAAAGAGCACTGCATCAAATACAGTATGTTATCCAGCTTCCTTGTAACTTCCTGTGCACTGGACTGATACCAAATGATTTGAAATATATCTAATGAGCTTTCACTTGCTATCTTCTGTGGACTATAAAACCTCATCTCACTATGTAAGGAAGATAAGGAGAGGAGGAGGTATTTGTAGTCCATATCAGGGGAGCAGTGTAGGCTGACAACATTGCTCCTCCATAGATACAGTACAGAGAGCGAGTATTGGCACCCTAGGTAGTGTATTACTGGCAGGATCACAAAGTGAAAATACAGGGGGTCCCCTAGTTACAAACATCCGACTTACAAACGACTCCTACTTACAAACGGAGGGAGACAACAGGAAGTGAGAGGAAATCTACCCCTAGGAAGAGAAATAAACTTCTGTAAGAGCTATTATGGGGAAAATTTTCAAAATCCAATTGTCATTGGGACAGAAAGTGAGGTGAAATCTTCTGAAGAGGTGCACACACAGCAAAACAAATGTTACAGGGGTGTTAACCCTTCCCTATGTTTTCCAAAAAGCTTAAAAATTGTTTTTTTGGCTGGAGCTACACTTAAAAAATGTACCTGTTCCGACTTACAAACAGATTCAACTTAAGAACAAACCTACAGTCCCTAACTTGTTTGTAACCCGGGGACCCCCTGTAAAGGAAAACTGCCTGAAAGAAGAAAATGGATACAGCCACTACATCCAAGGACTGGTAATCTACAATATAATTTATTTTTGTTATTGGGTTTACAAGGTTTTCAACTTATTTTGTGGGATTTGTCTCATGTTAAAGAGTAACTCTACTTTTGTTGAGGAAAAAAAAAAACATTCCCCTCTGGGTTATCTATGTACATTGCAAGGATTTTAACAAACTTGCAGATTCCTACCTTTTGTTAATCTGAAGAAATCCCTGTGTGTTTGTCTGTGTCCATGTGGAAAAGTAAGTCTAATGGGAGTGGTTTCATAATTTATCTGTCAGCTGTGCAGCTGCAGAGCACTAATGAGGAAATCTGCTGGGCCTGCATCCCTTTAGATGTGTTCTTATTGGGAGTATCTCACCAAAAATGACATTTTTGTTGCAGGGGATGCCACAAATCTGACTTGTATCATAGTGCAGACTTCTGGGAAAATCAGTGAGCCAATCACACAAGCAGGAAATTATGTTTCTGGGGGGTGGTCTGTACACATGCTGTGTACAGAACACCTCCATGTAGCCACACTGCATTGCATTTTACAGAAAATTACAGAGCTGCAGATTGAAAAGGAAAGGTCATTTTTAAAGACATTCAATCACAATATGACTTAAGTCGCAATTGTATACGTTATATTATTTTTTCTTTATTAACTATTTTTTTTTCCCCACGAAAGTGGAGTTGCCCTTTAAGCAATTTTTCTGCTTGATAGTGTAAGTGTTGATTTGGACTAATTTTGTATGTTCTATTTGCTTTATTTTAAATCTGCTTTCTAAAGGAATTTCTATATGAATGCGGATATGTCAGCACTGCAGACTAATGACACGCTATCTGTACTATAATACAGTTGTTCTTTTGTTTGCCATTCAATCACCAGGGAAATATTTCTTGTTTGCTACTGGTGACCGCTCAGTCACTATGCAACCTGGATAAACATCGAGATCTTATCCACCTTCAGTTATCCTGTACAAGCAGCGCCAATTTCAGCACTCAGACTTCTACACAAAATAAACATTTTGTTCAGAAAACAGATGAACAGCGACTCTGACGTTGTGCTTTGATACTGTGAAGTACTGCGCACTGCATGTTTGTCCAAGGTGTTAATATTTGTATTGGAATTTACAAGATAAATGACGCAGTACCCAGGCAACATCTAATAGTACAACCAGCCAGTGTCCCTGTGCCCCAGGCCAGAACGTTTTACATGAACTCGGTTTACGTCTGATTATATACTGTATCATACAGACATACCAGCTGCATGAAACAAACGCATTCATTTGAAATAAGGGTCATTTGTAAGCAAGGTTGCAAGGCAGACCCCCATTCTGTACAAAGACAAATGACAACTGGGAACTACAGTTAGCCATCATTACAGAAGCATTTGTTAATGATCAGTTGAGATAAACCTTGAATTTCTCAACTGGATACAGCAGCCTTTCTCAATCTTTTTAAAAATTGGTGTATATGTAGCCCTGTGCTACACAGATGTTCACATAAGTTGGCCTGAATCTTGAAATCTTGATCTTATATACAGTTTCTGGGTAAATGCAGGTACTGTGCATATGGTATGCTACCGTAACATACCATATGCTCAGTACCTGTGATTACGTGGAGGATGAACTCCACCTGGGGTCATGCCCACATCATAAGATACATGTTCTGAAGCTCCATAAGTGCTCTGAACAAGAGGTTTTGCTATATATGTACATGGACACCGTTTCAAGATGTTAGGGGAGCATTTCTTTTAACTACTTCCCTAATGGGCACTTTTGCCCCCTTCCTGCTCAGGCCAATTTTCAGCTTTTAGCGCTGTCACACTTTGAATGGCAAGTGCGTGGTCATGCAACACTGTACCCATATGAACATTGTATTATTGTTTTTACACAAATACAGCTTTCTTTTGGTGGTATTTTTAATGATGACTGGGTTTTTTTTTAATTTTTGCTATGTTTTTCAGGGTTTGTTTTAAAATTTTGCAAACAGATCATTTTTCTCCTTCACTGATGGGCGCTGATAGGCACTCATAGGCTGCACTGATAAGGCAGCACTGATGGGCATGGACAGGCTGCACTGATAGGCACTGATGCGGTGGCACCAGTGAGAACTGATGATGAGGTACTGATGAGGAGGCATTTATGAGGCTGCACTGATAGGTGACACTGATGGGCACTAATAGGTGGCACTGAAGGGCACTGATAGGCACTGATAGGCGGCACTGGGCACTGATAGTTGGCACTGTTGGGCACTGGTAGGTGGCACTGATGGGTGATACTGATGAGGAGGCACTAATGGGCACTGACTGGTGGGCACTGTTTGGTAGCACTGGTGGGCACTGTTGGGACTGCACTGATAATCATGACACTGATAATCAGGGCCATGAATATCAGTGTAGATGTCCCTTTCACACAAGCCGGTTATCTGCTCTCCTCTCCTCACGCTGTCAGAGTGGTAAAAGGCCCCTGTGATTGTCCCTTTACTCTGATCTGTGATAAGCTGTGTCCTAAGGACACAGCAATCAAAGAGTGCACCGCCCTCATGCCGCTACGGTCATATTACGCCCATGCAGAACTGGCCAGTTGCACTGTAGCCGTCATTCAGCTATAGCGCGAACGGCAAATGGTTAAATATGTGCACAAATATGTGTAGAAGTAAACTTTACATTGGTGGTCAATGTAGAAGTGAACTTTTGCTTTGGTGGTCAAAGTAGTAGTGACCACTTACATTGGTAGTCAGTGTAGAAGCGATGTCTTATATTGGTGGTCAGTGTAGTAGTGGACATTTACATTGGTGGTCAGTGTAATGCCCCGTACACACGGTCGGATTTTCCGATGGAAAATGTCCGATCGGAGTGTGTTGTCGGAAATTCCGACCGTGTGGGGGCTCCATCGGACATTTTCCATCGGATTTTCTGACACACAAAGTTGGAGAGCAGGAGATAAAATTTTCAGACAACAAAATCCGTTGTCGGAAATTCCGATCGTGTGTACACAAATCCGACGGACAAAGTGCCGCATGCTCAGAATAAATAAAGAGATGAAAGCTATTGGCCACTGCCCCGTTTATAGTCCCGACGTACGTGTTTTACGTCACCGCGTTTAGAACGATCGGATTTTCCGACAACTTTATGCGACCGTGTGTAGACAAAACAAGTTTGAGCCAACATCCGTCGGAAAAAATTCTAGGATTTTGTTGTCGGAATGTCCGAACAAAGTTCGACCGTGTGTATGCCCTATAAAAGTGATGCCTTGCATTAGTGGTCAGTGTAGTAATGATCGCTTACATTGATTGTTAGTGTAGATATAAACATTTATCCTGGGTGTATGACCCCATACATTTGTGTATATCAATGTAGGCAGGAGATCAATCTGCCACTACTCTTGTCTCAAGAAATCAATAGCAACCTATGGACGAACCCCAGGTTTCCATAGCATCCCGGATGAGAAAGGCTTTTGTTTTAACTTGTCTAGATTGATTGGCTATGATAGCCTTCCTTACATATTGTTATAGGTTTGAATGGTCACAATTATGATGTATTCTTTTATGTCTGTCAACACAAACATTATCATTACACCCAAAACTCGGTTCCTGTTGCTGAAGAGCTAGACCTTCTTTCTCAGATGTTAAATAGCAGGAAATCTGCTTTTTCTACCTAAATCTATCATACTTGAGGTGATTGTAGCCGTATTAGTACAATTGTGACAGAGAAAATTGAGTACTGTCCAAGATACTTTTTCTATTTGCACTAACATACAATTTTTCAGGACAAGCTTTTGGGGTATGTCCCCTTCTTCAAGGTCCAATCAGTACTGATTCACAACAGTTTTAGCAGAATGTTAAAATGTTAAAACAAAAAAACAAAAAACAAAAAAAAAATATCTCTGAGGGAAAGGGAAAGAAAAAAAAACACATACAAATCAATGTATATGGCAATGGTAATAAAGCTAGCAGTAGAGTTAGTGAGATAAGACAGAGGGATAGCTATAGACTGGGGGGCAGGGGGGGAGTTGACAGTCACAGAGGGGTCGTAAAACTGTAGTATAATGGGTAAGGAAACCAATATATAAATTTAGGCTGTTATTTTTTGTGTCAAAAAGAAGTATCATTCTTAGTTCAAATGTTTTCCATTCCTGCATAGTTCTGAAATTCCATTTAAGAACTAAAACATTGAGGTCTTCTAAAGGGCTCTTTCACACGGGGCGGATCAGTGATGATCCGCCCCGTAAGCACCCGCTTGCTCAGCGGGGATCGCTCCGCCGATCCCCGCTGAGCAGAAAGATGACAGGTCCATCGCTGCACACTGTGCAGCGACGGACCTGTCAGAGCGCCGCTCTCCCCTATGGGGGACACTACGGTCCGTCATCACCCGATCTGATCCGAAAATGGATGGAAAAGTAGGATTTTCCTCCGTTACACTTTTCGGATCGGAGCGGGTCGGATGTCGGCGGACATGTCACCGCTGACATCCGATGCTCCATAGGGATACATGTATGTCCGTTTTTCATCCGAAAACGGAAGGATGAAAAACGGACATACGGATCCCTCGTGTGAAAGAGGCCATAGTGCGGTCCGGTTGTGAGAAGTGATATCCCGCAGGTGTGCAGAAACTGTCTTCTTTATGTTCCTTGATAGTGTGTCTGTGCTAATTCATCGCTCGCTTCTGTCCTGTTTCACCAACATAAGGTCCTTTGCTACACCTTTGGCATTGGATGAGGTACACAACATTACTGGAGGTGCACTTGTATGATCCCATGATATTAAAGGTTCCATTTGTGTGTGTGTGACACTTTTGGATAGATTGATCTGGTGTCACAGTTTGCAGCATTTTTTATTGCAGGGTTTGCTTCCATTGTTTGTGATTTCAAAATCAGAGTGAAGTTTCCTGCTGATTAGTTTATGTCTGAGGTTGGGTGATTGTCTGAAAGCCAATATTGGGGGTTGTTGGAATATTTCTTTCACAGTTTCATCCTCTGTTATAATGGGTTGTAAATCTTTGATTGTCTTTTTGATCCCTTCTAGTGCTGGGTTGTATGTGGTGACTAGAGGTACTCGGTTATTTGTTTTTTTTCTCTGTGTATTGGAGGAGATTTTCTCTTTGAGATTTCAAGGCTGTGTTGATGCTGTTGCTGATGTTTTTTTTCTTTGTAACCTTTCTTATGGAAAGTGTCTACCAGTGTTCTGAGATGTTTATCTCTGTCTTCTGGGTCTGAACAAATTTGGTGGTATCTGATGGCCTGGCTGTGTATGATGGCCCGTTTAGTGTGTTGGGGGTGAAAACTGGAACTATGGAGATAGCTGCATCGGTCAGTCGGTTTTCTGTATATCAAGTGTGAGGCTTGTCATCCCTGATGTATACTGCGGTGTCTAGGAAGTTGATATTTGAGTTTGAATAACCCATTTTTAGTCTGATAGATGGGTGAAAAGTGTTGATCAATGAGAAAAATTGTACTGTCATCCACTTGCCCTCCCCCCCCCCCCCCCAGTCTATAGCTATCCCTCTGTCTTATCACACTAACTCTGTTGCTAGCTTTATTACCATTGCCATATACATTGATTTGTATGTGTTTGTATTTCTTTTGTTTTTTCCTTTCCCTCAGAGATTGTGTGTTTTTTTTTTTTTGTTTTAACTGCTAAAACTGTTGTGAATCAATACTGCTTGGACCTTGAAGAAGGGGACATACCCCAAAGCTTGTCCTGAAAAATTGTATGTTAGTGCAAATAAAAAAAGTATCACGGGCAGTACTCAATTTTCTCTACCTAGATCTGCACACTTGCTATTGTCATTACAAGAGAGTTTCCCGCTCTCTGTTGATTTTTTTATTTCTACTATGGAGGATGCAGAAGAAGTGAGAACACCTAAGCCAGTACTAGAATATCCATTGCTCTAGAGCAGGGGTCTTCAAACTACGGCCCTCCAGTTGTTCAGGAACTACAATTCCCATCATGCCTAGTCATGTCTGTGAATGTCAGAGTTTTACAATGCCTCATGGGATGTGTAGTTCCGGAACAGCTGGAGGGCCGTAGTTTGAAGATCCCTGCTCTAGAGTCTAAGGTGAGCAACAACAGATCCAGGCACTATGGTCAGAAGACTGGTGCCCAAAATAGGGCATCTGCTATCACACTTGCCTGAACTGATTCTTTAAAGTTGAACCCCAACCAAAAGCCTAAATACATATAAGCCTAAATTGTTATATGATAGCTGTTCTACTTGCCAAATGATTTAAACTACTGCCTGTGAAGTACTGAGATTTACACAGCCCTAGTAGACAGGTTGGTGACTTTCATTTTTTTCTTCTGCAGTAATGCACTAGAACCTGGTCACCTCCTTGCCCTCAGCCTGTGAGTGGGCAGACATGATTTATCGCTCTTCTCTTGTCAGCAGAAGTATATATAGTATTGGCTTCTAGTGATGCTCCTTGCTCTCCCAGTATAAGTTGTACTGCTGGATAAAGTACTTTTAAATGCTAAAATTAAATTAAATTCAGTTACTTACACTAGTTGTATTTAAAAAATAAATGCCCAGAATCTGTTCTCACCTTCGAAAGAAAGACTAAATAAAAGTACAATAACTGGCAAACACAAAAACAGGCAAATAGTTTTCTTTGTATTTATTCCTACTTTTATAATGGAACAAATCAGTCCAGCATCGTTTTACCTATAAGCATAGCACAATAGGCTACGTATTACAGAAGATCACTATTGATAATTGTCTACTTTTCATTTTGGATATGCTAGCATGACTTCCCAGGTGTTTTTTTAAACTACTGTATTTGATTATTTTTATATGACCTGATGACTTCATGTATTCTTTGTTTTCGACCTTCTCTCTCTTAATATGTTTTTAGCTTACTGTTGACTTATGCTAATTTTAATCAATTTGTTAGATTACAGCTTGTTTTCCAACAAACCACTAAATATAGCTACAAAAGTAACTTATGGGAATAAGGCAGCTGCTCATGTAGCTGTGTACTTTTTCTCCAATCAAACAAGAATAGAAAGAAACAAACTCATTCATCAAATATTTGTCATCATCATTATTAATCAATCAGAATTGCTGTTTACTGTTCATATGAATGTTAACAAAATAATTCTATTGAAATGTGAAGTGGAGTCAACAGGTTATCAAGTTGTTTACAATCATAACAGAATTACAGAAAACGGAAACAAATCCCTTTTACAGATGAGTGAAGCTTTATTTCTGTTCTCACGAATTCACCTCTCTATTGGTGGGACATCCACAAGCTCTCTCACTGATGCTGACATCTTTGTCGTCTTCTGGGTTTGACATCTTTGGCTATTTTGACTGAACAGCCCTGGATGACATAACTCCCACCCATGCGCACAGAAGTTGAAGTGGAACTTTGGTGAACAGGCAGGATTTTTGCAGGCAGGACATGCTTTGTCTCTTCTACATTAAAATGACCCACCTGCTTGCCTGCCCCTGTTCAGTGAGCTGTGCACTCACAGCTAACTGCAAATACTTGGCAATGCCCAATCTGACTGCACTCCCGTGTATTCATGGGAGTGATGTCATAGCAGCCCAGCCAAAAGAGGTGCCCAGAAGCCGGCCGCTAGAAGATGTCAGCGGTCGGTGAAGAGCTCCAGGATGCAGAATTGCTGGAACTGAGGTGAGTAAAGTTCTGCTTTAATTGATCCCAGCACCCAGCAGATGCCACATAAATCTGCATGTACAGCTCAGTGTACAGTCTATAGAAGTTGGGTAACAGGCAGGAAATAAGGTTGTGTATTTCTATGCTGCAATAAAATGCCTGCCTGCTTACAAACATTGCAGTAACCAAAGAAGTATGGCCAAAGCTTGTTTGGCCATACTTCTCCTGTGGGTCACAGCCATGTACTTACTTTTGCACCGATGGCCCAGAATCAGCCAACAGAGGGCTGAAGTCCACTGTTGGTTGACGTCACAGACCTGCTCCGATCGCTGAGAGGATCTCCACAATAATGTCTAGATCCATTAAGACTCCTGACCAGACGCTGGCTCAGCCTCTCAGTGTGTCGCTGAAAGCCTGAGCCAGCCGTTCCCACTACCGCTCTACAGCACGGTGCTCCAGTAAGCTCTGGAGGGGCAGAGCAGAGAGCAGTGATTGAGTCAATACTTTCTGCTCAGAGCGGACCTGATAATTGAACTCAGTGGTCACGTTGATCGGGCTTAGAGGCAATGGGTGACAGTTTGCGGCATCGGACTGATGCTGCATCAGGTAGGTAAGTATGTATGTTTATTTTTTTACAGTCCTGCACTTCTCCTTTAATTTGACACTTAACCTAGATCACGCAAATCCTTTTGCTAAGCAAATCCTAAAACTTCTGTCAGTTTTCCCTAAAGGGTTCATACAAGTTTTGGTTCCTGCTGCAGTTCTACAAATGCTCTTCCTTGTGTATTCCCACCCTTTACCTTCAGCCACTTAGGAGAGGCATTTTATTAGGCACACCTTCAGCCTTGTTCTTTGATAAATGAGGCATATCCTTAAAGTGTGTGCCTAGACATTATCCAATTTTACCCCCACTCTCTTTCTCCTCCTACAGAGCATGTTCTAATATATACAGTGAAAAAAAAATATATAGATATATATATAGATATAGATATAGAGATAGATAGATAGATAGATAGATAGATAGATAGATAGATAGATAGATAGATAGATAGATAGATAGATAGATAGATAGATAGATAGATAGATAAATATATATAGATATATAGAGAGAGAGAGAGATTAGCATAACAAAGAGGAAGATAAAGGAAGATGAGGAGGATTAACATTTAATAGATTTTAAAGAGGATTACCGAACTGAAAAGACAGTCACATCAATGGAGATGTCATTTGATGAACCCAATATTCTTGTTTTTTAAGTACACCTTGCTTTTCAGTCAGTTATGATAAAGACTGTGGGTTTGCAGTGCCCTTATAAGAAAAATATACCAAAGAGGTACTTACATAAGCTATCATCATTTGCAATGTATCTGAACCTTCTGCATACTTGAGCAACATTAGCCAGGTCTTTATGCAACAAATTAGCAAAAATGTTAATCAACAGTTCATCTGGTAGAAGTAGCCACATGGAATCATGGTCTCCATCTGGAGCCTGCACCAGAAATAAACATAATTTAGGCAAATTTTGCATTCAGTCTATTATTAACAGAGTTGTACAAGATGGTACATAATGAAGGTTGTATTTATGTTACGATCACATGTAAAATAATGGTCAAAAACAGAATCATAACTAAGGCAGCCCATACATGAGTCCGTTTTTATTTCGTTCAAGCAACGAGTTAAACTGACCATATTCCCCCTTCCACACGTTTGAGGTGGATGAGGGAATTCTCGCTGTGGTGCTGGCTAAAGCCTGCAGCACTTGTCGAGTGGGGAAAATCCAACTTCTGCACAACCACAGTGCCCATACATGGATTGAAATTTGGACAGTCCCTGCTTATCCGGCTGAATTTCAATCCATGTATGACAGGCTTAAGCTTCCAGGGTAGATGGAAGGCAAGGAATATGTGCTAAATATTAAGAGACATTTGGATAAATCATTTTTTGGCTATACTTCTCTTTTGGGTCAAAGGAGTACATTTCCTCCTCCTTTTCGCCTACTCCTGTGACCCAGGGTCAGTTGATAGTAGGCTATCGCCCGTTGTCAGCTGACAGGCTAGAGTTGTGCCATCTTCGAGAAGGTTCCTGACAATATTATTGAGATCCACCTGTCTACCTGATTGGCAGCTAGCTCTGATTTTTAGCATGTGGCTGAGAGCCAGAGCCAGCAGCCCCCCCCCCCCCCCATTTTGGAGGAGCAGATCAGGGGGCAGTGATGGATAGTCAGGGTTTTCCGCTATGAGTAGCTCTCTAAGAGCCAGCATGGGACAGCTCACATGGATGCTGCAGCATGGAGGAGAGTATGTATGTATGTTCTTCTTACAAACCCCATAGTTCTACTTTAAAATGGTTGTAAATTTAGTAGCATATCCCTCTATAGTGTGTACTTGTCTCAGTCCAGAGCACTAAGTGTAATTTCTCTCCACTGCCTTGTTCCTCTACCTGCATGAATCAGTTTTGACAAGTTTTCTTGACATCATAGATACAAGGTGGGGGAGCTCCAGTACACAGCCTCTGACTGACAGCCCCAGCTCTGTTCCTGTATGCTGTGTAAAGGGTGTGTGTGTCACTTCTCTTCAACCAGCTCTCAGACCTTTCCTTACTGAGCTTTACAGAGTATAATTTAAACTCTCCACCCACTTTTTTTTTCTGACAGCTCAGACAAGATTTTTAAATTCTGGACTTTGAATGAATGCAGAGAAGAGAAAACTGCAGATAAACATAAACAAATTATGTAGGAGAGTTTGCGTTATCTGTGTTTCATCTGAGGCTAGTCACTTGGGGTATAAGTAAGAGTTTACAATCACTTTAAGTCCAAACAAAGCCTAAGGACACCAGTTGGACTGTTTATAATTAGGGTATATGTCCAGCCAAAACTTGTTTTCTGTTGAACGGCATGGGCCTTAGTTAGAACCACTGATGATTTTCGAGGGAACTCCTTAATAACAAAGACAGAAATAAAAATGCTTTTTTTTAGGCGAGCAGGGGAAGACTTTAACCATGTCAAATTTTTATAGCTGTCCTAGTCCTTGGTCTAGATTTTCCTTCACTGCCTGTCTGGTAAAACCATTGTCAGCAGGACAGAAGTAAGGCTAAATCTCTCTAACAGAGCCCTGAAAAGCAATATAAACCAGACAGAGGTTCCAATCCTCTACTCTATGCAGAACTAAAAAAAGTTATTGGCCAGGCATACGTTTTAACTTTGAATATTTACTTTGCTTTGTAAAAAATGTAAACAGCTAGGCATAAAGCAGTTCAGACAGTGGCGGCCCGTCCATGAAATGCGAACGGGCGCGGCCTCCCATCCATGCATCCGCCCCCCTGATCTACATATCAGGGTGCCAGACTATGGCTTCCAATGGGGGGGAGTGTTTTTGAATCACGTGATTAGAGCCAGAGGCTCCAATAGGCTTCAAAAAAGGGTGGGCTCGGGGGCACTGCGCTCCGAGCCCACCCAGTTGTGTATTTTCACACGAAAGTTCCTCCCACCAATCAATGTTTCCAATGTTGGCCAAGGCATCAGGTGATCCTATTGGATGCCTAGCGCTTAGGTGGAAGAGAGAGGAGACACATGGCAGAGGAAGCTGCTGGAGAAGCGGACACCGGAGCCACTGCCTGCACCCCGCCGCACGTAGGGCAGGCAGACCGTGCTGGAGGACACCACAGCCTGCCACCTAGATTAAGTAAGTGCCGGACCACTGGCCGCCCGGGGTAGTAGTGCCACGCCGCTCACCACCCAACACTTTGTGACAATATATAACTAATATCATTTCAAACAAACATGCAATAAAGTCACAAATCCAGCCTTATGAGGTCTGATTTCATCCTGTGGCTTAACCATTTCTGTGCATATTTTTTAACTGCATAATGCTCTATCAATCTCCATTTCTCTGTAATCTTTACTATTAGCTTGGTACTTATACATGGTGTCACCTGCATTTTCTCTTCACCTGTGGATTGTCCCCTCATTGCCCAAGACTATTTAGAAACCTCATTGCCCATGACTATTTAGAAACTCCACCTCCATCAGCCAAACCTGGTGTACGGTCTGAGCTAAGTACAAGTATTACTGACTGTAATGACTTGGCTTCCAGCCCAAGTGTATTCCAGTATCCAATCGTGTTTTATGTGGTGTTGGTTTTCTAACTTCTGCTCTTGATTGTACGATATATCTAGACACGTGTTACTTATCTGAACCTTCTCCATGTAGGATTGTCCAAAGTAATGGTCACCCCTGGCCCTACCTATCATTAGAATACACATATGACTGCTGATAAAATATTACACTACTTCTTCTATCTAGTTGTTGTCTGTTTTGATCTTTAACTTCCATTCCAGGTCCTGCCTTGCTTGGCAAATCTTTGACTTCAGCTTCTTGTTTCTATCAATTTCTGGATATCTGCTATCCTTCTTTCAGCATGTGTCTGAAGTACGGGGGTCTCTAAAACACACCAATGCAATCAGCAATCCCATGATATTTTTTGGAGGGTTATTCTGTACTGTGTGTTGTGCATTTTTGTGGTTTATTTACCCATTGAAGCCTGCAGGAAGAACCATCCGAATTGTCTTTACAAAGATGCTCAGTAACCACCCCTGAAAACAGAAAGAAACAGAAGCATGGTAAGGGCATATCAGTATATAATGTAGTTTTATTAAAGTACTGACCACTACAGTTCCCGATCTCTGTTTAACTTGACCATTTCTAACAGTGGCCATAAGCTTTTACTCTACTTTGGTCACAGAGAAGAAGTAAATAACATATACAGAACCATCATAGAAATAGTTGGCTGCATTTCATCTTCTGAACCAGATGCCTCGCATTGGATGGCATCTTCAATAGGACAATGAAAATGTATGTGGTGAGAAATACCTTTGAGCTTTTTTGTATTATGTGCTACTTTAAAGGATAAGTTCACCTTTGTACACCTCTTCTTTTTTTTTCTAAATTCCATGTTTCCTATGTACCAATATAGCATTATTGTACTTTTTTTTTTTTTTGCAAAAATATCAAAGCTTTCAATTAAATCTACAGACACTTACTTCACTTGTCCTCATCAATGTTTCCAAACATATCCATTAGTTTTTCCTTACTTCCTGGTCAGACTATAGGTCATTACAGAGGAAGGAGTTGACACTATGCGTGTCAAAGGTAAAACGAGCTACAAAATGTGCGCTCCCACTATGCTAGATGTGAATGGGGCATGAACGTGCAATTGGTGCGTTGTCACAGGAACAATGAGGCTCCATTCACATCTGTGCATTTCCTTGCATTTCAGAAATGCGCTGCACCATTAATCACAAAACGCACCAAGCTCCTCGCTAAAAAAAAGCCCTGAAGCTTCTTTGGGGCAATTGTTACGTGTAGGGCAGCCCATTCAGGTGCCCTATGTGTGATGTGTGAAAGTTCTGCAAAACGCCCCCCCCCCCCCGAAAAAAATAAAAAACGTGGGAATGCGAGTTCCCGCTATGCAGAGATGTGAACGGTGTTTGACAGTTGAGTGTTTCTGTCCACTCCCTCCTGTGTACTTGTATAAAGATGCCCATACACTGATTGTATATTGTGTATTTAGTGAGAAGGGTGATCACTGATTGCATTTCATTTAAAAAACATGCAGCTGGAAATGGGTGATTAGGTAGGAGGGTGGATGATGCAGGGTGTGTGCTAATGAGGTCAGCTGGTCAACGCCTTCTTGTGTCATGACCTAAAGCCTGACCAGGAATTAAGGCAAAACTAATGGATATGTTTGGAAACATTGACGAGGACAAGTGAAGTGTCTGTAAATTTAATAGAAAGCTTTGATATTTTTGCAAAAAAGTATATTAATGCTATATTAGTACATAGGGGAGCTGGAATTTAGGGGGGAAAAAGTGAACTTATCCTTTAAGAGCATGTGTTGGTGGGTAAATGCAGCATGCTTTCAGGTATATTCAACTTGTGTTTGACATCAGTTTGGGATACTTTTAAGATCATTTAGTCCTCATGCACATGGACGTTTTAAAAAACGAGCTGTAAAGCTAGGTTCGACGCCTGGAAAAACCGGCGATTTTTACCGCGTTTTGCATTAGCGTTTTTGTGCGTTTTTGCGCGTTTTTCCGCGTTAGCGCTAAGTAGCGTTTTTTAATGAAAAACACATCTCTCAGCTATATACACTCCCAAATTTCCCACAATGCCACAGAAACCAAAGAAAATATGTTAATGAGCATGTGTCGGTGCCATTTTGGTAGGAGAGAGAGAGAGGAGAGAGTGTTTCAGAGTGTTTCAGAGTTTTCAGTATATTTCAGTATTTTTCAGTATTTTTCTGAGAAATATGGATCCTGTCATGCAAAAGATCGATGAGGCAATCCTTCTGATTGTGTTGCGGAGGCAGCGGAGAATGAGACAGGAGGAGGAGAGAAGCAGCAGACGTCGATTTTGGGTGCATCCAATGGTATCCAATCGGTTTTCTACGGGGTACTTTGGCAATATTTATTCCCAACTGCGCTCATATCCAACAAAGTTCTTCAACTTTACAAGGATGTCAGTGCCGCTCTTTGATGACCTGTTGGAGAGGCTCAGGCCAAGGCTCACAAGGATGGACACTGTGATGTGTAGCTCTGTGTCACCGGAGGAACGGATGCTAGTGACACTCAGGTAAGTGAATACACATATGGGAGGAGGGGTTAGGGTTACGGTTAGGGTTAGGGGTTAGGGGGTTAGGGTTAGGGGTTAGGGGTTAGGAGTTAGGGTTAGGGGTTAGGAGTTAGGGTTAGGGGTTAGGGTTAGGGTTAGGAGTTAGGGTTAGGGTTAGGAGTTAGGGTTAGGAGTTAGGGTTAGGGGTTAGGGGTTAGGGTTAGGGTTAGGGGTTAGGGTTAGGAGTTAGGGTTATGGTTAGGTGTAAGGGGTTAGGGTTAGGGGTTAGGGGTTAGGGTTAGGGGTTAGGGTTAGGGGTTAGGGTTAGGAGTTAGGGTTAGGGGTTAGGGTTAGGGTTAGGAGTTAGGGTTATGGTTAGGTGTAAGGGGTTAGGGTTAGGGGTTAGGGTTAGGGGTTAGGGGTTAGGGTTAGGAGTTAGGGTTATGGTTAGGTGTAAGGAGTTAGGGTTAGGGGTTAGGGGTTAGGGTTAGGGGTTAGGGTTAGGAGTTAGGGTTATGGTTAGGTGTAAGGGGTTAGGGTTAGGGGTTAGGGTTAGGAGTTAGGGTTAGGATTAGGGGTTAGGATTAGGGGTTAGGGGTTAGGGTTAGGAGTTAGGGTTAGGGGTTAGGGTTAGGAGTTAGGGTTAGGGGTTAGGGTTAGGGGTTAGGGTTAGGAGTTAGGGTTAGGGGTTAGGGTTAGGAGTTAGGGTTATGGTTAGGTGTAAGGGGTTGGGGTTAGGGTTAGGGGTTAGGGTTAGGGTTAGGTGTAAGGGTTTAGGGTTAGGGGTTAGGGTTAGGGGTTAGGGTTAGGGTTAGGGGTTAGGGTTAGGAGTTGGGGTTAGGGGTTAGGATTAGGGGTTAGGGTTAGGGGTTAGGATTAGGGGTTAGGGGTTAGGGTTAGGAGTTAGGGTTAGGTGTAAGGGGTTAGGGGTTAGGGTTAGGGGTTATGGTTAGGAGTTAGGGTTATGGTTAGGTGTAAGGGGTTAGGGTTAGGGGTTAGGGGTTAGGGTTAGGAGTTAGGGTTAGGAGTTAGGGTTAGGGGTTAGGGGTTAGGGTTAGGAGATAGGGTTAGGTTTAAGGGTAGGGTTAGGACTTATGTTTATGCTTTACTCTTTCAATAACTAAATTTATTATGTTATCTTAGGTTCCTTGCCACGGGACAAAGTTATGCTTCCTTGCATCACTACTTCCTCCTTGGCCTCTCAACGGTCTCAAAAATAATAAAGGAAACATGTGCGGCAATATGGGAGGAATTGCATAACGTTGTAATGCCAGAGCCAACCGAAGACATCTGGGAATCAGTTGTGGACACTTTTTGGGAAAAAACTCAGTTCCCAAATTGTATAGGAGCCCTTGATGGGAAACACATCAGGGTGAAGAAGCCTCCCCACTCTGGATCTTCATATTTTAATTACAAAAAATATTTTTCGGTGGTCCTCCTGGCATTGTCCGATGCACACCTCAAATTTCTGTTTGTAGATGTGGGAGCATATGGAAGCCAAGGTGATGCCCGCATATTCCGCGAGTTGGCCTTCGGACGTCGTCTACATGAGGGACGACTCAATATTCCTGAAAGCAGGCTGCTACCCTGCACTGAAGAACCCAGCTTGCCATTAGTCATGGTGGCAGATGAGGCCTTTGGACTGGCTGAAAATCTAATGAGGCCATACAGTGGCACTGGTCTCAGCCGACAACAAAAAATTTTCAATTATCGGCTCAGCCGTGCACGCCGTGTTGTTGAATGTGCATTCGGGGTGTGCACGGCCAAATGGCGAGTTTTGCTTACAAGTATGCAATTGGATGTTGACAACGCCATTCAAGTCATCCTGGCATGCTGCGTTCTGCACAATTTTCTGCGGGACAGTGACAGAAATAATGTTGAACAGGAGCCCATTAGACAACTTCAGAGGGTTCAATTTATGGACTTGCGTTCAACTGCACGTGTCATGAGCATTCGAAACCAATTTGCAGAATTTTTTGAATCCCCTGATGGAGAGGTATCATGGCAGAATGATTATATCTAAAAAATATTTGCAATACATCTACCTTTGCTGTCTTGTGTTTTTTGAAATAAAGCATTTCAAAATTGAAGTTTGTTATTTTTTGGTCCATTTGTCAACGATTGTTCTACAAGTCAATTTGACTCTGCCTTCGGGGTAAGCCTAGGCTAAGCCCAAAAAAGAGCAAGCTTACGCTTGTCCGAAGGCAGAGTACGATAGAGTCCTTTGCACTCTGCCTTCAGGGCAAGCAGAGTGCAAAGGAGTGCTGTTGTGCATCATATAAAAGACTTTTCAAACAAAAAAAAAAATTAAATAAAGGATTGGGATCACAACTGGTATTTCAAGAAAAAAAAGATTTTATTTTGGGATCACAACTGGTGATAGGTGGTGGATGGTTGATTGCATTGGGGATGTGGGGATTGGGGACAGGGTAATGGTTGGGCCTGGCGATCACTCCCAAAATCCTGCTGGTAGCGGGGTAGAGGGTATGAGGGCTGAAAATGGGAGGTGGAAGGTGGAAAATCAGCATACGCTTGCAGGCTATGGTATGAGGTCTGGGACGGCATAGGTGGTGGTTGGCGTTGAGGAGGGGGCTGATAGTGAGAGGGGGGTGCTAGCACTGCTGAGGTCCCAGGGGCCATTGGGGGATCATGAGAAACATTATATGGATCGCATGGAGGTGGCCCGCCACTCAATTTTGCATGTCTGTATTGCATTGCAATAGCGTACATGCAATCCATACAAAGTTTCTCTTGGTCTCCCCCAATGTCCTCCAGGATGTGGTAAAGGCTGCGGCAGAAGCAGGCGCGTGGGTTATTGGTGTCTAAAAAGGCATCCATACTGCGCCTCTCCTGCCGCACTTCCTGCAGCAGTGCTAGCACCCTGTCATCAGCCTCGGGATTATAGCCGCCCCTCGCCTGACGTCCACGCCCACGGCCACGAACACCGCGACGACCGCGCTGCTCTCCACTTTGATAACTGGCAGGAGACGGTGTTTCCACAGCCCTCGATTCCTGCAAAAGAACAAAAATGTTTACATTGACATGTACATGGACAGACAGACAATGAGATAGACAGGCAGACCGAAGCAGTTACCTCATCTGTGCCCTCAACAACTCCCTCGCTGATCGGTCGTGGAGATCCAGAGGTGGTCATTGGACTGTTTGGTCTCTGAACCTCTGCATCTTCCTCATCGACCTCTCCGAGTCTAAAATTTGAAGTTGTCCTGCAAACAATACAAATTGTATAAACGTAACTACTTTAGCCCGGACCATTTTTTTTTATTATTAATGGGGGAGATCAGCGATTTTTAGCATGACTGCGACAATACGGCCGACACATTGGACAATTTGGACACATTTTTGGAAAAATTGTCATTTTTACAGCGATCAGTGCGATTAAAATTGCAATGATTGCAAATTTTTTTTTATTAGTAATGGGGGAGATCAGCGATTTTTAGCATGACTGCGACAATACGGCCGACACATTGGACAATTTGGACACATTTTTGGAAAAATTGTCATTTTTACAGCGATCAGTGCGATTAAAATTGCAATGATTGCAAATTTTTTTTTATTAGTAATGGGGGAGATCAGCGATTTTTAGCATGACTGCGACAATACGGCCGACACATTGGACAATTTGGACACATTTTTGGAAAAATTGTCATTTTTACAGCGATCAGTGCGATTAAAATTGCAATGATTGCAAATTTTTTTTTATTAGTAATGGGGGAGATCAGCGATTTTTAGCATGACTGCGACAATACGGCCGACACATTGGACAATTTGGACACATTTTTTCGAAAAATTTTCATTTTTACAGCGATCAGTGCGATTAAAATTGTAATGACATACTGTAAAAATTACACTGGCATTGACCTCTTCCTCTCCCTGAGACGATCGCCGGTGTGCCCGCGGACATTGAGTCCGCAGGACCCGCTGTCGGACTCATGGACCTCAAAATGGGAAAGCGCGCCGCCAAGGCGGCAACTTAAAAGGGACGTACAGGTACGCCCATTTGTGCTGCCGTACCATTCTGCCGACGAATATGTACATGTGGCGTTCGGAAAGTGGTTACAATAGCCATGGAACATACTGCCTGAAAAGCAATGTACATAGGCAAATATATGAAAAAAACTTACGGTCTGGTATGGTTCTGCATATTTTGCCTTAGGAATTGGAGATTGCTGTGGTAAACATGTTTTTTTTTGGTTGGCGCTGGTGCTCCGCTACGTGCCGCCTTGTCTTCGTCCGTGAGGTCCCTCCTGACACGGTCACGTAGGGACTTCCAGCGGCGCTGCATAATTTTGCCTAAAATAACATGGAAAACAAAGGGTTAAATATGCAATCTTCATTTACATTACACACAAACAGATCATGCATTCAAGGAAAATAGACTTACTTATCTCCTTTCTTTCCGCATTTCTGATTTGTTCCCAGCCAGGGGTAATCGCAGCACTTATGTCCTCCCAGGCTTTCACCTTCCGGATGTGGTCTCCATGCAGTGGATGTGCCACATCCCACAGTTCTGGATGGGCCTGTACCGCATTTATTAGCTCCACTTGAGAGACTGCACTAGCCATCTTGAAGCCAATATCACCACAGTCACACGGCTGTGCAAAGGACTCTTGGGTAATCTAATGTCCAGACAGGAAATTCCTGTTTTTACAGAGATTACAGTGTCCAATCATCTCTTTTTAACCAAAAAACGCCGGAGCTAAAAAACGCGAAAAAACGCCGCGGTCGCGTTTTTGCGCGTTTTTCCGCGTTTTGCGTTTTTACAGCTCTAGCGCCGCGCCTCGGAACGCACTGGTCCTGGGTTTTTTTTACAGCTTAAAAACGCCTAGGCTATTTGCAGCTCAAAAACGTCTAGGTGGGCATGAATCCATAGACTAACATAGACAGGCGTTTTTAAGCTGTAAAAAACGCTAAAAAACGCGGCTGTAAAAACGTCCATGTGCATGAGGACTTACAATTAATTGACAGGTGTGTTTGACCTGCAGTTGACTTCCTTCAGGCCTGCATTTGACTACTAGGCTACTTTCAAGCACTACCATGGACCTGTATGGAGAGAAAACCAGTTCTGAGAGATGCCTGTATACACAGGCCTTTAATATTTTTTTCGACCTTTGACATATATTGTTTGACTACATCTTCAAGAATTGTACAGCTCAGCACAACTTTACAGTCTCGCAAAGAGCCAAAACTGAAAGAAGTTTCCAACCTTGCTTTGACACAGCGGAGATGAGTAGAGAGCAGAACCATAACAACAAATGCCGTAATAGTGTTTCCTCTTCCATGTGTACATTTACTGGCATTGCTGAAAAAGCTAACATTCCCAACTCTTCCATTGCTGTTGAAAGGAGCTTTTAATAAGGGCAATGTAAAATAGTGATAGAAACTAAACATCACATAAACTGTAGTATTTATATTAATTCTTTATTTGTTTCTTTAAAACAAGCCTAAATTTGGCAAATTAGGCTTTATATATATCATTTATATAGGGGTCAGTTAACTTCTTTTAGATGTAAAATACATTCTTTAGGCCTTATTCAGTGAAATTCTAAAATGCAGCAACCCACAGCACCCAATTATCTTTTAATGATCTGACTTTAGAAAAGTCAATTCTAATTGGACTTGCATGAAAAAGATCTCTTTTCTGAATAAGGCCAGGTGGCATGCAGTTATATTATCAGAATTTTCCCTAAAAGTACTTTTACCACAGAAGTTCTGTGACAGTTTGAAATTTTAATCCAGCTTTTGAAATACATTGGCAAATCTAAATAAGCAAACTACTTACATGCATTAACTGTCCTCATATAAGCAGCAGCTACACTCTTGTACTCATCAGCCTTGGTAAGAGAGGTAGTATTTTTTCTTTCAACGTGTTCTGTCATCTTGCTGGACATCCCATAGTCTAAAAGATACATGACTTCCATTGTATAAAAAAATAATTATACCATAAAAAAGCAACCAGGCTAGGCAGAAAACAACTTATCCATGTATCTCTGCAAGTAGTGCATGTATGAGTGGTTGACATTTTAGACAAATAGTGACAGTGACAGTGCAGGGATTTATGTTCCTTCAGTATGTTCATTTTTTTTTTTATAGGAGACTATTTGGCTTCTTCAGTAAAGGAAAGAACACTGGTAAAAAAAAATACATGCAGAGACCTACATCAGAATTCACCTTCTGCTGACATGGCTTCAGTAAACTGTAAACGGATAGATTTAGCACTTTACACATCATCATTACTCTTTGCACTGACCTATGAAATTAGACTATATTAAAGTAAATAACAGTTTTTACCACTTACTATACTCAGACTGCATAAACATCTCAGTGCCCTAAGTTTTTTTATATAAGTGGCTGTGGTTATCCAGTCATTGGCATGCCCGGGTTTACTGTTATACTCCTAACAACACAACAAAACAATGTATTTGAGTTTACTTAGAAAAGCATGTATATAGCCCTACCCAGACCTGATGCTTTGCCGTTCTGCCACTGATTATTTTTCCTTTTGGTTTCTGCTGAAGAAGGTCTTTGGTTACTATGCTGTGACCTGTAAACATTAATTTCTAAATCAATAGGATATAAGAAAAATGTTTAATATATCTTGGTTAAAAACAAACTATACATACCAACAACAATATGCTTTTAATAAGTGTCATATATAAATACATAAAATGATGTCACATAATGGTTAAAGAGATCTGTTATGGAAATAATACTAGTGTGAGACGCTTGAAATGGAAGTTGCATATGAGTCTTAGTGCAGTGAAGCTGAACCTATACTGTTTTACTGATGGTACAAGTGACATTACTGTCCCAGAACTAGTATTGTAACCCAGGAGTCAAAAGATGGCAGATTACAACAGAGACAAAGTATATTGTAATGTTCAACTCATGGTATCTCATCTACAGTGTCAACCATGTTGCAGGCATATGCTTAAACCAGACATAAACGGTTCAAATCTCAGCTGGTTCAGCAGGGACTGGCCATGATTGGAACCATGTATGAGAAGGCTGATTGTAGCCAAGTCCATCTATTGATCGACTTGGGCACAACCAGCATTTCAGATTTTTAGGATGTGATTGTTGCCAGCAGGTATAACTGCTAGCAGTAATTACTGTGCTCTCCAGCCCCCCCAACCACCCCCCACCAGGAGAGCACAATAGCTCAGCGGGAGGGATTCCCCCATCAACACTGACTGCCTCATCCATCCATCTAAGAGGGGGGGACCTTAGATGGAGTATGGGCCAAATAAAGTTTTATAGCAGAATTGTATTCCAGTGTGTAGCTTATATTTGTTTGTTTTGCAAGATAGTATTTGCTCGGTGAAAGATTCTCCTTAAACTTCATGGGTGTCAGGAAAATTCATAGAAGCATGACTTTCAGACCAGATTTATACAGTAAGAAATCAGCTGAAACTTGAGGTCTTCAATCCAGTCCAAATTCAATGAAGTCTTTTAAGGCCAAATGGCCAGTAACTAAAGCTACCTATCTAGCCCACATCTACTCTGACCTATAAGAAACCTGTAGAGCTCAATACAATCTACAGTTGTAATAATAATAACAGCACAACTCAACAAAAAATATAATATAATAATATTTATACCACTTACAAAAAATGTAAATGTGTTTACCAATAAAACAACATCTAAGTATGATTTATTTTCAATCCCATTGCACTCTATACCATAGACTTTACGATTGTGACCAAATGGATTTTTTTTTTAAAAACACTAACACTGCTATAGATAGATCACCAAGAATTGATAGTACACACCACCCTCTAAAATGTTTTCTTGGCATTTCACAGGGTTTTTGTTTTGTTGTTTTGATATATGAACACTGCTTGTTCCAACATATTCATGAATGTGGGTAATCGTATATTCTTGTAACATGTTGTGCTCATTATCTCTTCCTATACAGATGGATGTATTGTTTCATTTCCTCCTGACAGACATTTAGGCTCGGTTCACACTGGGGTGACTTGGGATCCGACTTGTACGCCCTCAAGTCGCCCCAAGTCGCCCCAAGTCGCTTTGGATTTAGAATACAATTGTAGTGAATTGAACCGTCTTAACTGACACTACTGAAGTCGCTCCGACTTCAAAAAAGGTTCCTGTACTACTTCTATCCGACTTGTAGGCGACTTGTACCCATTCAACTCAATGTAAGTCGCCTGCAAGTCGGATCTCTCAAGCGACTTTGCAGAGAAAACCCCTCCCTCCCCCCTCCCTCCCAGAGAGGTGATTGGCCACAGGCGAAGTCGCCTGTCATGGAGGCGACTTCAAGTCGCCTCGTAATTTGCCGAAGTCGCGCTGAAGTCGCGCTAAAGTCGCGCTGAAGCCGCGTTGAAGTCGCGGTACAAAGTCGCGCTAAAGTCGTGTTGCCCATGTGTGAACCGACCCTTAGTAAAATAATAATTGTGATACTTTTACAATACATATTGAAAGGCCTTTTTTTCCTTCATCAGTAAAGCATAATTAATGAGTGAAAAGGCTGAGGTTTGCTGAATGCCTGTAACAGAAATACAGCCAGGAGCAGACCATAATAGTGGTTCCCCCATCACAAATGTGGCCACAATATGTTTAATTTCATCAAGCCAATTATCTGACGCCTTCACAGCATTTTATCTTGGTTTAGAGAGTTACGTTATGCAATATCACTTTTATTTGTTATAATATGTAACTTATCTTATATTTGTATTCTTTCAAATAGTAAAATAGTTTTTATTGATCTTTCTCAATTGAAATTAGGTGTATATATGATACAAGACATAAGTCCGCGGAGATGAAAAAAATAGAAAAAATCAATAAATAATTACACTTAAAACCTCCAAATACAGGACCCTATACGCCCAATTGATCACAAGGAAAGCAAAAACACTACAAAGCATGGTCCAATTTGCTCCAAAAGAGAACAAAAGTTCCTTCCTGATCCACTAAGGCCATCAAATATTCCCTGGATCAACAATCTTTTGTGTAATTACTTCTAAGTATTAATAGCCCGTTATAGTCTCTGCAAAAAAAATTACTGAGCAGGCTAGAATTAGTTCCTGAGGTAGTTTATTCTGCTTTTTCATACCTCTTACTATGAATGAGCTCCATTCACTTTGAACATTTGGTCTATAAGTTCTCTACCGACCACTCCAAAATATCTAAATATGATTTTGTTACTCTCTGGTAAAGCCTTGGCATAGGCCTCTCCCCTGTGGGAATGTCATGACTCGATGACCTCACTGAAGCCTAGAAGAACTTTTCCTGCATTATCAGGAGGGTATGACTGTAGTCCACTATGTAGTCCAATTTTGTATGCTGGCCTCCCTCAGAAGTCACATGGAACAATGAAGCCCCTAGCACTACATTCTGTCAGGGATTCTCGGAATGCATAAAGAAGAATTGGCTGGTAGATCCATCCCTACCACTCTAGATGAACTGGTCACTCTTGGCAATCAGATAGATGTTTGTTGCCAGGAATGAGCCATCAAAAGATCTAGAATATGCTGTTCTTTTTCTGGCCATCTCGCCCCCATTTTTCAAACGACGTGTGAGTCTACTCTATCTCCCTCTATTTAATTTTCAGTTATGCATCTAGGGGAAACACGCATCACTCCCAAAGAGCACATTGATGTTGCAGTTTGGGGCTACGCTGCTACTGTGTTGCCAAAGGCCATCTGCTGAAGACCTGCCCTAATCGTCCAGTCAACTCTTGGGTCTAGTTGATTTGAAGGGAGGTGCTCTAGACCTGTTATCCATTGCAGCTGGCTTCCCTCAGCTGTCTCCATCTGGTGGGACCTGGACACTTATCAGCTTTCTGCATACATTTATTACAGAGCAGCCAGAAACTTCATCAAACAGTCATTGCCTTCTGATTTGAGCATTCCCCTGATTTCCCTGGCATCCCTTCTCTCTGTGTCCACAGTTGACAGCTCTATTTTGTCTGTCGACAACATCCAGTTTCAGACTTCCTCCATAGTTTTGCCCATTGCAGCATTACATCAAAAGGAGATTTCCTTTCTGAATTGTCCTATATCTACTAATTCCCTTAAAGGGATTGTAAAGTCAGAAGGTTTTTTTTTATCTTAATGCATTCTATGCATTAAAATAAAAAAAAAAACATTCTGTGTGCAGCACAGTACTTACCTGTGCCCAATCTTCCTTCAGCGATGTCCATCATTGAGTTCCTCGTCCATCCGAGACTCTCCTCCTGATTGGCTGAGACACAGCAGTGGCACCATTGGCTCCCGCTGCAATCAATCAAAGTCAGTTAGCCAATCAGAAGAAAGAGGGGGTAGGGCAAAAACGGGGCTCCATGTCTGAATGGACACACCTCGGGTGCCCACATAGGAAGCTATTTGCTGTGGAAGCATTTGACAGGAGGGAGGGGCCAAGAGAGCCGAAAGGGGACCCGAGAAGAGGAGGATCTGGGCTGCTCTGTGCAATTCCACTGCAACAGAGCAGGTAAATATAACATGTATGTTATTTTAGGAGAAAAAAAAACGAGACTTTACAATCACTTTAATCTAGGTCTCTTTTGGTTGCAAAAACACTCTCCTCATCTGGACTGGAACTCTGGATGTATTTAATCCTGGGGAAGACAATGTCACAGTACCTGTTTGCTCAAGGTCCTGTCACCTTTCTACATCATGCTGGCCAGTGCTATCGTCCATTCCACCACAATACCAATCTTTTTGAGATGTCTTCTGCATAGAAAATATGGATGGATCCCTTCAGCCTTTGATTACAGAGGACTTAAAACCATCACAGTCAAAAATAAATATCCTCTTCCTCTTATTTCAAAATTATGGGGTGCCCAATTTTTTTTCAGTGGGGCATATATTCTAATTAGGATTCATAAGGGGGATGAGTGGAAGACAGCCTTCAACTCCTGGGACAGGCATAACAAATAACTTGACAATGACTATAAATGACATAATGTGATTTAGGTTATGCAACACCCTGAAAGTATTCCAAAATGTAATCAACAAAATCTTCTGTGACCTCTTGTCTATTTGTGTTATTGCATACATAGATAACATTCTTGTCTTCTCCCCCAGACCTATGCACCTTTCATCTTCATGTAAAAACAGTTTTACAGAGATTTCGGCAAAACACACTCAGGTACATTTGTTGTCATAAAACAGGGTTCTCACGGATTCATCCAAACTATGGTCTCTATCCAACTGGCCCCAGCCTTCTTTACTAAAGGTGACACAATGCTTTTTGGGGTTTACCAATTATTATCGCCAGTTTATTCATGATTATTCTACCTTGGTGGCACCTATTACATCTTTCCCCAAAATAGCAGTAATGCAAAAGTCTGAATACTCCAAGCTATTGATGCCTTTAACAGACTGAAGACTGCTTTTCACTCTGCCGCCATTATCCAATGTACAGATATCATCAAAATTTTTTCTGTGGAAGTGGATGCTTTGTCCATTGGGGTACAAGCTGTTATATTTCAAACCCTCAGAGACGAGTCCTGACCCTGTAATTTTTCGGATGCTGAGAGAAACTACATCATGATGGACTGAGAGTTTCTGGCAATTAAATTTGCCCTGCAAGATCTGTTTGAGGGCTCCCTAAATCGCTTCATTATACAGGCAGTCCCCGAGTTACGAACACAATAAGGACTATAGGTTTGTTCGTAAGTCGAAGTTGTGTGTAAGTCACAACACTGCATTTGTAAGTGTAACTTCCGGTCGGAACACTGCATTCGTAAGTGTAACGTCCGCCTGTGCATCGATGTGGAATGTTCTGGGCGTTTGTTATGTTATCTGGAGCGTAGTACGGCAGTGTGGGATTTGTTCGGAAGTGCTCGAAAGGTATCCAGGACCCGCGTGGAGCACAAGTGGCCGGCATTTGAGGCCGTTCGTAAGTGGGAGTCGTTCGTAACTCGGGTGTTCGTAACTTGGGGGCTGCCTGTATATACAGGTCATAGAAATCTTCCAGATAGAAATCTGCAATCAGCTCAGTGACTAAACCCCTGACAGGCTTCAATATTATCTTTCAGCCAGGTTCCAAAAATACACATGTAGATGCTTTGTCCAGGGCCTTTGAAGATGTCAAATCCAAAGTCATCACTACACAACCATGGCACCCTAAACTTCTCATATGGATACAAAATTTTAAACTTGTCAGACATCCTGTTGTACAATGTATTTATGATTTGCTTCAATGCTATTCCTTCCTGGCCGTCATCTCTTTGTAATGATGTCAAAGATTATTATAGCGCTACCCACTGTAATATACGGGTCTTCTGTCCCACTCCAGTGATGATTCACCCTCACCTGGATCCAAGTAACACCAATACACCGTTTAAACTTTTAGCTGGGCTTTATTAGAACCAGCAATAAGCCCTGGAAAGAGATAAACTGATTAACAGGGTACCAATATTAAATGCAATGACCACTCAGAAAATTAAAACAGGATTGGCGTTCGTTCACTTTAACTGCCAGTGAGAGGCCTTGCCTGGAATGCACTGAGCGAATGCCTGGAATGCACAATACAAAAATAATGTTCAACAATTACCCAAAAGTGATATTACTGACTATAAGAGCCTATCTAGGTCTTGTAGGTTCTAGCTAACCACTGGCCAGTGGGAATTCTATACATACACACACACACACACACACACACACACAAACACACACACACACACACAGAGTCTGCCAGCGTTGGTGCCCGTTAAATCCTGTGAGTACTCAGCCTTTCACACAAGGGTGACAGAAGATCTCTCACCATTAAATGCACTTGATAAATCTTCCTTCCAGCATTTGGTAGGTTGATCACTGTCTCAGCCGACTGGATGGCGATGAGAGCAACACAGGTCATAGAATCCTCTAAACAGTATGATGATGGATTACTACAGTACGAAAGTTTGTCTCTAGATGTCCCTGCACTGTTAGCACATCTTCGGAAAACAGGCAAAAAAGGCAGAATAACACACTGCAAACTCCCCTCTCAAGTTTGCTCCTCTCTTTAGGAGAGTCACGACCAGAATCACAAGTTCGAGCAATGCACAGGAGACAAGCACAAGGGACACTTTCCCCTGTCTGGCTGCCACAATGCCAGTCTGTGTCTCTCTTCCTGTATCTTCCTCTCTCCCCTCTGTCTGTCCTCCTCCTGATGTCTCCTCCCCAAGCTCTCCAATCACAGCTCTCCTGGGCTGCTATCCAACCATGTCCTTCCTTGACTTTGCTGTTAGGGGTAGGCTTCCTTTTTAGCTACAGCAGTAACAGATCCGCCTTCAGTCTTGTAGCTGTACCCAATAGAGTCTCTCCTCTGTGAGCTATCAGTTTTTTTTTTCAAATATAAAGTTTATTACACTCCAAACATAGGCGGGGGACCCACCAATACAAATTGTTACATTTGAGGAACAAACCATGGTACATCTATTATTCGTAGAGGAGCGGTATACAGATTGGTATAATGTAGATATGCAAGTATAACGGTTATATACATATGCAATAGCTACCATTAGGTTATATTCTATGGCAGTCCTCCATTCAAAGTGGGAGTTCCTGTTAGTGGTTAGACCCCACCTAACTTTTCACTTTCCATTAAAAAAAAAGGGGGGGGGAGGAGAAAAAAATAAAAATAAAAAAAAATAAAAATAAAAATAAAATACTTATAGAGTATAGACAAGATATGGAAGGAGGCAGGTGGAGAATGAGCGAAGTAAGGGGGGGGGGAGAAGAGATTTAGGGGGGGGGAGGAGGACACGGCGGCGGATGGTAGCTTCCATTAATTCCAGTCAGGGGGGGGTCGCCGCCAAAGGGGTCAGGTCAGAAGTTGTTGACCCTCATCCGAAAATATGAACATGTTCCAAATGTCCCATGTCTGCTTAAATAGCTCTTGCTTATGTTGTGCTGTCAGTATCAAGTCCTCCATCTGTTTAATTTCCTCTACTCTCCGGAGCCAGGATTTTATAAGGGGGGGGTAGGTCTGCTTCCATAAAATGGGAATGCAACCCTTCGCTGCATTAAGGAGATGTCGGACAAGTGATTTTTTATAAGTCTTAATGGGGACCAGAGAGAGGTGGAAAAGGAAGAATGCGGGGTCGTCTGGTACTACGTAGTCGGTGAATTTTTGTGTAATTCGCCTAACCTCACTCCAGAAGGTCTGTATTTTGGGGCAGGTCCAGAAGATATGGATCAGGGTTCCCTCTCCCTCCTCGCAACGCCAGCACAAACCAGAGGAATTCGGGTAGCATTTTCTAAGTCTAGATGGCGTCATGTACCACCTAGTGAGCAGTTTAAAGTTGGATTCCTGTACTTTAGAGCAGAGCGAGGATTTGAGGGAGAGGGAGATGATCCGGGTCCTCTGTGAGGGGGAGAAGGTGCGTTTTAGATCCTCCTCCCACCTGGTTAGGCAAGTCAAGTGAGGTTGCGTCTTTGGTGTGTTTAGTAATATGTACATTTGTGATAAGATGTGGGCCAATGGAGAGTCCTCAGCACAGAGTACCTCAAATGGCGTTAATTCTCGAGCGAAATTGTGTGGTTCTGGGAGTGAGTGGAGGAAGTGGTGTAATTGTAGGGCTTTCCAGAAAGTTAGGCGGTACGGGCCTGCCGGGTTACCTAGATCCTCTAAGGTTGGCCACCTCCCTTCGCAAAGAAACTTAATTGCACAGTCTTTGCCGTTTACTCTGAGAGGCATAAATTCCGCCGCTTGCATACCCGGCTCGAATTTGGGGTTGCCCAAGATGGGGAGGAGGGGCGAAGTCGTGGAAGTGAGAGTCGCATGTACAACTGCCTGGTGGCTATTTCTCAGAGTGGTACCTATAAGGGGGTGGGTCTTTAGAGAACTTGGAAGGTCGTCAACACACCACAGTGCTCCTCCCAGAGGCACCGCCGACTGTGACTGCTCCAGTTGCACCCACAGTTTGGAGGCACCATTTCTCCTCCAATCGAGGATGCGTCCTAGGTGCGAGGCCATATAGTATAGACGAATATCAGGCATTGCCAGTCCTCCACAGTGTTTGGGTAGAATCAGTTGTGAGCGGCGTAAACGCGGTCTTTTGTGTGCCCAAATGAATCTGGTGAAGAGTGTGTGGGTCTGCCTGAAGAAGGAGGGTGGGATGTGGATCGGTAAGGCTTGGATCAGGTATAAGAATTTTGGTAGGATACTCATTTTGAGTAGGTTGCATCTCCCGAACCAGGAGTGAAAGCCTGTGTGCCATCTGTCTAGTAAAGTCCGGGTCTTTGTCAGTAATGGGGGGAAGTTTAGGTCAAACGTCTGTGTCACGTCGGGGGGGATAAGCGTGCCCAAGTATTTAAGAGCTGATGAGGTCCACTTAAATTTAAAGTTTGATTGAAGCTCCATTAGGATGTTATGGGGGACCGACACTCCCATTGCCTCAGACTTAGAAAAGTTTATTTTTAGGTTCGAGATCTCTCCATATATTTTGAATTCGCGCATTAGATTGGGGAGTGAGATTCTAGGGTTCTTTAGGGAGAACAGAAGATCATCAGCGTACGCTGAGATCGTGCAGTTCGTATTGCCCAATTGGAGACCTGCTATGTCTGGGTGTGACCTAATTTTACAGAGGAAGGGTTCGAGGGAAAGGGCAAAGAGTAGGGGGGACAAAGGGCACCCCTGTCTTGTGCCATTTCTGATGGGGAAAGGGTTAGACAGTATACCATTGGCCTTTACTTGTGCTGATGGGGTCGAGTAAATGCTGCCAATCCATTTCAGCATTCTGTCTCCCAGACCGACATGACGGAGGACCGAAAACATGTAGTTCCAGTGCACCCTGTCGAAGGCCTTCTCCGCATCTGTACTAACAAAGATGCTGGGGATTTTCTTAGATTTTGCTGTATGGACAAGGTTGAGGACTTTAATGGTATTATCCCTAGCTTCTCTGGATGGGATAAACCCCACTTGATCCAGATGGATCAGGGAGTTGAGATGAGCTGCTAACCTATTCGCTATGATTTTGGAAAATATTTTAAGGTCGACGTTCAAAAGGGAGATGGGACGGTAGCTACCACATGAGCATGGGTCTTTCCCCTCCTTGTGGATTAAGGAGATATGAGCTTTGAGAGTTTCAGTTGGGAATGCGGATTTTACCCTTAGTGTGTTAAAGAATGTCACAAGTCTTGGGCCTAAAGTCGTGAGGAAAGTCTTATAGTACTGGATTGTGTAACCGTCCGGCCCTGGTGCTTTACCTATTTTCATGGATTTTACTGCGGTTTGTAACTCTTCCAGTGTGATTGGTTCATCTAGCAGGGTCTTAGTTTCTACCGGCAGTTTGGGGATTTGGGCTGACGATACATATTTATCAATGTCCACTAAGCTAGTGGGGGGGTGGGTAGATTGTATAAGTCAGAGTAGAAGGTTTCGAAACCCTTTGCAATTTGTTTCGGGATGGTGGCCTTCGTGCCGTCAGGCAATGTTATCTGTGGGATATATGAGGCTGCTTTAGTTTCCTTTACCGATCTAGCTAACAGCTTACCACATTTCTCTCCCGACTCATAAGACAACTTGCGGCAGAACTGCAAGGCAGCCTTTGCTTTATAAAGGAGTAAATCATTAATTTGAGCTCGTATATTCCCCAGCTTCGTCTCCAGGTTCTGGGAGGGCTGCTGTTTATGTTGGGATTCTATAATAGCCAGATCAGAGAGCAACCCGGTAAGCTGTAGATTTCTCTTCTTTTTAATGGCGGCTCCGTGTTTAATAAGTATGCCTCTCAATACACATTTGTGAGCCTCCCATAAAATGCCAGGGTCACAACCCTGGGTATCATTGTCCTGAAAGTATGCATCTATGGCATTGGACACGTCTCCCAGCACCTCCGGAATCTGCAACAGGCTCTCATTTAGTCGCCAGAAGAGAGACCTAGGTGAGGGTCTCTCAGTAAGGTTGTACGTGAGGTGGATTGGCGCGTGGTCCGACCATGTGATCTGACCAATTGTGGAAGCAACCACCAGATGTAACTGGTCGTGTGGCACCAGGAAGAGGTCTATTCTGGAGTATACCTTATGAGGGGGGGAAAAGAAGGTATAGTCCCTCTCTCCAGAGTGCTGGAGCCTCCAGATATCAAGTAGATGGGCGTTATGCATGGCTTGTCTAATGCATTTTCGATGTGACTGTGACAGGGAGGAGGTGCCCGAAGACGTGTCCACCGAGGGGTCTAGTGGTGCATTGAAATCACCTCCCAGAATTAGTTGACCTTCTCTGTACTCCATAAGCCTCCTAATTGTGCGTCTGATAAAGGTCGCCTGTTGCTCATTGGGGGCATACAGGGTGGCCAACGTAAATTGGGCTTCCCCTATCTGTCCCTTTAAGAACAAGAAGCGACCCTCTGGATCTGCCAGCATTTCCTGGAAACGCCAAGGCAACCTATTGGAGACCAGGATCGAAGCACCTCTCGATTTGGCGCCGCAGTGCGTGGAGTGGTAGGCATATGGGAAGGTTCTATTCTGGAGTGCAGGAGATTTATTCGTTTTAAAATGGGTCTCTTGCACAAATGCAATGTCTGTACGTGATTTTTTAAGATCATGCAGTAGCATGCGCCTTTTTTCCGGGGTGTTGAGCCCCTTAGCGTTGAGGGATGTCACCTTAATGGTATCCCCCGCCATGTCCTCCTGGGGAGTGGGGGGAAAAGATTAGCAAAAGTTATAGGGAAAAATAATAAAGGGAAGGGGGAGAAGGTGGGGGAATAGAAGGAAAGGGGGAAGAAGTAGAAGGTGTAAGAGCAGCAACTACTCACACTGTTGCCGTCTCACCTAGGAAGTCTAAGTCAGTAAGACAATGCTTACTTATAATGCGTAACACCCTAAAGAACTAGGTGTTTGCAAAGGCCTACGTGGGGTGTGGATGGATATTGCCCGTGGGTGAGGTCCCGGGACTCCCTCCCATCCTGGTCCATTGCAGAAGCACTATTAAACAGTTATAAAATATAATCAAACAAGGAAAACAAATGAAGAAAAGATAAATACCCCGGCTAACTCTGGGGCTCAACTCTAAAAACGATAGAGACGGGTCTCCTCCCCTCCACTGCGGCCACTCTCCGTGGTTTGTCGGTGATCCGCCGGAGGCAGACTCCCCTCAACCAGTCTCCAATCCACGCGCCCAGTGGCAGGTCTGGACGGTCTCACCGGAGATTGTGAACACCAGCGGGGAGAGGAGAGGCATCCCCTCTAGAGTACCTTAGTATAACGTAGCCCAAGTGATCCCCCCACCCCCCCACAGTCAAGCATCTACCCCAGTAGTTCAAACATTCCCTCGAGTGTGCCCCCCACTTAGTGTATGCTAGACATACGTGTAGACTGATGAGCCCCCACAAGACCTCCTCTCCCCCTAAACACAGCTATAACCAACAGGAAAAAAGGGGTTTTAAAACTCATAACATAGGGAGAGAAAGGCTAGTGAGTGTGGGGCAGAGGTTAACTCACGACTGGCTCACAAGCCACTGCTCAGGGTAGGCCCAAAGGAAGGAAGTTCTGAGCTAGTCCGGTTGAGTCATTCTCTAGTGCAACCCTATTTCGGGCAAGTTCTTCCAGGGAGAGTTGTGTTCATCAGCTGCAGACAGTTCCGTATCTGTGGTACTGGAGGGTATCATGCACCCCTTCGAGAATGAGGAGATGCAGGGGGACCACTGTGGCTGATGAATGGGTAAAAGTACCTCCAAGGCTGAGGGTCAAGACAAGCACAATCAGCCCGTTCCGGCCCCTGAGATGGATCTTGAGTTCGTGCCAGAGCCTGAGGGATCTGTGGTGCGGGGGGTTAAGGGGAGAAAGCTTAATCAGGGCCTGGTTCCTGATGGGATGGGGGCTAAGCGCAAGGTGTCTGTGAGGGTCTCTCAAGGGGGGATGACAACAGGGGCCATGGCAGGAAGGGGTCACCTAAGAACATCCGTGAAGCCAAGAAGTAACCGTTCCTGCGGTGTAAAGGAGAGGTGACAAGCAAGAGTGTACTCACGCTTCCCGCTGGCTCCCCTGGGAGAGAGATCGAGGGCGACGTCCACTTCTCTGTGTTCTCTGCGGTCTTGGTGCCTGGTGCCTCATTGTAGTAGGCCGACCGGGTGCTCTAGGTAGGTAGTCCAGCCAGTTGGGGATCTCGATCGGATCTGTGCCTAAGAAGTCAAACACAGCAGGCAGGGATTCAGGGGAGCGTAGGAGAAAGGATCTCTGTTCCTTGATGACGGTAAGTGGCGTTGCAGCGTCGGGCCAGATCCAGCAGAGGCTTTAGAATGGGTCGACGGATGAGTGTTGATCTAGAGATGTCAGGAAGTAGTTTCACGTGCGCGCCATCGAATTCCAAATCTCCCGCTTCCCAGGCTCCACGTGAGCTATCAGTTTAGCCAGAAAATGCAATGCAATGTTTCATAGAGCAATAATCTGCCCATATTACAGAGGCAATACTAGGTTGGTGCTACATTATGTTCAAGTATGTGCTATCCAAGTCATCTGCTTTGGATTACTCCTTACTCTACCTATTTTAGATGTATTTTAATGCTGTATTTCCATGTATTTTATCATTGATCTCCTTTCCTCTGCTGGTTTCACCATTATCTGGGTAGTAGTGTACTAATTTTCCAAAAGGTGTCATCTTACTCCCGTCCCTGGACTGCCTTCTGTTCCCCGCCCTGTCCCCAGTGTTCATCAGGGAAGTCTTCTGCCTCCATGGAATGTCATCTCACATTGTCTTTGACAGAGGAATGCAATTTACAGGACCATTTTGGAAAGCTCTTGCCAGTTTTTTGGAATCACGTTGGACTTTACATCTGCCTTCCATCTGCAGTACAATGGATACCTCAGTTCTTTCATCTCCTCCCACCAGGTTGACTGAGTTGATTTCTTACCCTGGCAAAGTTTGCCCTAAAAAACACACTAATGCCAGTACCAGGAAATGTCTTTTTCTTCGGCAGACATTCTTCTATACCATATCCTAGTACTGTATCTCCTCAAGTGCCAGCTGCAGTTGAAACTAAAAAGTAGTTTAACTCTATCTGGGCGAGGTTTTCCAAAAATCTACATCTGGGTGCTTTGAGGTACAAAAGAGCTGTGGATCATCATTGCTGTTTGGGACCCAAACTCCTGTCTGGTGACAAGGTCTTGCTTTCTAACAGACACATTCGCCTTTGAGTACCCATAATGAAGTTTACCCCTCAGTTCATTGGCCTATCATAAAATGGCGCGGGCCTGGGCTACAAGAAAATGGCCATCGATATACTATTTTATACAGTCACACTAACCATCCAATCACAATTCCCCTGAGGAGAACATGTCATTCCCTGTGTCGACACGAGTTGGGAAGGGGACAGGATGGTGTAAGAAGCAGCTCCAACGCTAACCCTAGTAGCTGCGAAGGAGTATACAGACACACAATCCCATTGATTTTACTCTGCCTGTTATAGAGTGGTGCACTACAAGCACCCAAACTATGTGAGCACCCTGGGAGAATATTTTTAATAAAAGTTGTTTTAAACAATAAAACACCATCCAGCCTTATCTTTTATATATGTACGGAGGATTACGTCATTGAACAGCTCAGGATCCCACAGAGTCCATTAAAACCCCTTCCCGCCGACCGTACGCAGACGTACTTTTCGGGGGTTATACCGGGATGATGCCCGCAGCCCGTTGTTTACAGCGGGCAATCGGCTATCCGTATATAACAACCGATGCGGCTAAAAGCCACTCGGATGTTATACCGGAGGAGCGGGAGGGGACGTCCCCCCCTCCCGCCGCTCTTACCGGGCCTCCCGTGCGATCGGCAGGCCCGGTGTCCAATCGGCTGCCTCCGGTGGCTGGGGGCAGGCTGGAACAAAGCCATGAATGGGTTCGTTCCAGCCCTCTAATTGTAAACGCGGAAGCGACGTCATGACGTCACTTCCCGTTTACTCGGCTGCCAATGGCGCAGAATTTAAAAAAATACACAGTATTCAGAATCGCCGTTTTCGGCAATCTGAATACTTTGAAGTGCAGAGGAGGGATCGGGGGTCTTTTAGACCCCTGATCCCTCCATAAAGAGTACCTGTCACCACCTATTACTGTCACAAGGGATGTTTACATTCCTTGTGACAGCAATAAAAGTAAAAAAAAAAACATTTTGTTTAAACACAATTTAGAAGTATAAAAATAAATAAAATAAATAAAAAAATGTTTTTTTTTAAAGAGCCCCCATCCCCGCGAGCTCGCGCAGCGAAGAAAACGCATACAGAAGTCGCGCCCGCATATGTAAACGGTGTTCAAATCACACATGTGAGGTATCACTGTGATCGTCAGAGCGAGAGCAATAATTCTACCCCTAGACCTCCTCTGTAACTCTAACCTGGTAACCGTAAAAAAATTTAAAGCGTCGCCTATGGAAATTCATAGCTACCATAGTTTGTTGCCATTCCACGAGTGCGTGAAATTATAAAGCGTGACATGTTTGGTATCTATTTACTCGGCGTAACATCATCTTTCACATTATACAAAAAAATTGGGGTAACTTTACTGTTTGGATTTTTTTAAATTCATGAAAGTGTCCCTTTTCCAAAAATTTGTGTTTAAAACACCGCTGGACAAATACCGTGTGATATAAAATATTGCAACAATCTCCATTTTATTCTCTAGATTCTCTGATAAAATATATATATAATGTTTGGGGGTTCTAAGTAATTTTCTAGCAAAAAATATGGATTTTAACTTGTAAACACCAAATTTCAAAAATAGGCTTAGTCATGAAAGGGTTAATATAGAGCCCAAACTTAATTGTGCGGTCACACGCCCTGAGGTGAGCAGATTCACAGAGGGAAGGAGCACAAGTTTGCTGTGTCAGTGGAAAGTTTGGAGCACCATCACAATCTGATTATATTGCAAATTTTGAAAGGACTTTTATTGATGAATTATATAAGATGCTTTTATACACCTGAATGATTAAGCATTATTGTTTCATACTACAAGCACATCAGCACTTTATTATTAAGCATGCACTATTCGGTTATTTATTAATATTTGCATTTACTTATTGCACAGTAAGAATATTTGTTGTTTTTATTATATATTTTGTATTGATATATAATTTATTGCACAGTAAGAAATATTGGTTAACAGTATATATTGTGGCAGCAATATTTGATTTAATTATTACTAAGCACAAATATATGGGAGTTCCATCAGTGCCAGCAGCTGAAATCACTGCACAGATAATAAGATTATCTTTGGTAGCTCGCAAGGCTTTTTTAAATTCATAGGGTCTGGCTTTCTACCAGACACTTTTGCCTTTGAGTACCCTCAATGAAGTTTACCCCTCAGTTCATTGGCCCTTTCTCAATCATCTGTCAAAATAATCTAGTTACCTCAAACTCCACCTGACTACTCATGTGAAGATCACTCATTCCATGTCTCCCTTCTAAGACCTCTCATCTACAGGTTCTCCCATTATCTTTTTATGCTAACAGTATTTAGACAAATCTTGGATTCCAAGAAGTTCATAGAGAGGTTCCATTATTTGATTGAATGGAATTGTTATGGTTCAGAGGAAAGTTGTTGGATACCTTCCATGGATGTTTCCACTCTCCATCTGATAAAACTGTTTCCATACCTGCCTCTGAACTGATGAGGAGATCTTGTAAGTGGGGAATACTGCCAACTACTTTCCTCGCTCCTGTGCAGTCATACTCCCTCCCTCGGACTGCAACGCTCCCACAATCCTCCGTGAGTATTGGTGCCAGTGAGTGCAATAATAATCCCGAGCATTGGTATCAATGGATGCAATAATAACCCCACTCATAGATGTCAATAAGTGCAATAATAACTCTCAACATTGGTGTCAGTGGATGTAATAATAATCCCCATCATTGGTATCAATGGACACAATAATAACCCCCAACACTGATTGCAGTGTACACAATAATAACCAAAAAACATTGGTGTCAATGTACACAATAATAACCCCCAACATTAATGTCAGTGGACACAATAATAACACCCAGAACTAATGTTAGTGAGTGCTATAATAATCCCCAACATTGATGTCAGTGGACGCAGTAATAACTCCCAACACTGTTGTCAGTGAACTCAATGATAACCCCAACATTGGTGTCGGTGAATGTAATAATAACGCCCAACATGGTGTCAGGGGACACACTAATAACGCCAACCATTGATGTGAGTGGGTGCAATAATAATCCCAGCATTGATGTTAGTGGATGCAATAATAACCCCTAATATTGATGTCAGTGGACACAATAATAACCCCTGAAAACCCCAAATGACCCCTAATATTGGTGTCAGTAGAAACAATAATAACCCCTAACATTGGTGTCAGTGGACGCAAGAATAACCCCCAAAATTGGTGCCAGTGAGTGCAATAATAAGCCTCAAAATTGATGCCAGTGGCCGCAATAATAACCCACAATACCCCCAACATTGGTGTCAGTGAGTGCAATAATGACCCCCAACATCAATGTCAGTGGCCACAATAATAGTAATATAACCCCCCCACGTCACATTGGTGGTCACTGGCAGTGAAATTTAATCCATCCACCCCCCTGCATTGGTAGTCAGTGGCAGTGAAATTTAATCTCCCCCAAACCCTCTACATTGGTGATTAATATGAAAGTTGTGTACAATAATAAAGATTCCTGTGTAGGTAACTTTGTTAATAGCTGAACACAAGCAAATGTACTTATCTTTACCAAACTAAACAACCTTATGGTTTGTACATATTATCACATCTATAGGTGACTGGCCTGCTAATTTCAGTCCCCACTCTCATGTCATCCTGGACTCTGTGCAGTTATAGCATTCTGTCTTGGACTACTTGTCCCCTCACTGCTGCGATATTTGTAGCTTTCCTTTGCTTTGCTCTTGTCTTAGCAGAAATAATGTTGCATGTGCACATCATATCTAGCCTCCAAACAGGAGTTGCTATCCAAAAACCAGAATCATAGAGCATTCCATGAAGTCATGCAATGGATTAAAGGGTCAGTTCACTAAAATGGAACAGTTATATTAACTCTTATTTTATTCGATGATAATTTTAGGCTAATGCCCTGTATACAGAATCGGACATTGATCGGACATTCCGACAACAAAATCCACCGTTTTTTTCCGACGGATATTGGCTCAAACTTGTCTTGCATACACACGGTCACACAAAATTGTCGGAATTTCCAAACGTCAAGAACACGGTGGCGTACACCACGTACAACAAGACTATAAAAGGGCAGTTCAATACCAAGCGCAGCACCCTTTGGGCTCCTTTTGCTAATCTCGTGTTAGTAAAAGTTTGGTGAGAGACGATTCGTGCTTTTTCAGACTCGTGGTTTTCAGTTCGTTTTTCTGCTGTTCAGTTTGTGCTTGTGGGTTTGTATCTGGTCTTCAGTGCGTGCAGTGAGTTCCCATTGATTTATCAGTGTGTTCTTGTCCGTCCGTTACTGATTTTCAGGTCACTCTTCACAGGCCTTGCTGTTCTTCAGTGCGTTCTATTACTTCGTTCTGAAGTGCAGACCTTTTTCCAGCCATGTTGCGTGTACGGACTCATCGTAGAGTTCGTGCTGTGCGGGGGCTTGGTGTTGGGGTTCTTACTTTGACACAAGCCCAGTCCATGAACAGAGCGAGGAGGAGTTCATGGACCAAGAATTTGTTGCTCCAGCGTGAGACGGAGTTCTACAGGCGTCTCCAGAATGGCAGCTTGGGCTTGCCACCTCCAGAAGGCAATGCAGAAGGACTCCCATTTGTCTTCATTGCGGATGAAGCGTTTGCGCTGGGGGACTATCTTATGCGGCCATTCCCTATGACAACCCTCACCCCGTACCAGAAGGTTTTTAATTACCAGCTGGCCAGAGCCAGAAGAGTGGTGGAGAACACGTCTGGAATAATGGCCAGCCTGTTCCACCTATTTCTTACACCGATACACATGGCAGAATATAAACTCAATCACATCATCCTGTCTTGCTGTGTTCTCCACAACTTTTTAAGGAGAAATTATTTGAACTAAGCTGGCTCAGTTGGGCCTGAGGCCGGAATTACTATTAATGAACCAACCCTGACGGTGCTTGAAGCTGGCAGTCCTGGCTTGCCCCCCCCCCGAGTGCCCGCGAGGTCCATATAAGATACATGGAATACTTTGCGGGTTTGCGGGTAGGGGGGCCATCGATATGCCAGACAACGTCTGAGACATTTTTTAAATAAAAATATATTTGAAACTGAACAAATATTTGCTTTGATTTATTGCTTGGCTTTCTTTTCGCTGTCTCCTCGGTTATCTTTTATTAATGTTCTAATTTTTTAGCCTTTTTATTCAACAGTGCAAACTAAATTTCGTTGACACATGAGGTGACAATCTCTTCTTCGGCTAACTATTATTTTTATGTTGTGGGTCTGCTACACACACACATCTTGTTTTTTTTGTTAATGTATGTAATGCATTACTGACAAAAATATTAATAATTTTCAACACCATCACCAAAATTTGGGGAGTCCTGAAAATGGCGTGATTGTGGAAAATTAGAAAGCACTGTTGTTTACTAAAGAAAAATACACTTTGCACTACAAGTGCACTTGAGACTGCATTGAAACTGCACTTGTAGTGCAAAGTGGAGTTGCCTTTTGTAAATAACCCCCATTGTCACTGAAAACAACAACTTTACTCCAAAAACTGCTTTTGAGCATTGAAAGAAGAAGCCACACATTGTTGATTATCAATCTTTTTAATCAAAGCACAATCACATGTGCGTTTCTAAAAGGGGTTTTGAACAAACCAACATGTTTGTTGTATAACATTTTTTTTAGGTCACATTAATAAGTAGAAATTGCCTTTTAAGGTAAAACAGGCATGTTTAAGATAAAAAATACACAACTCTGGAACTTACAAAGTTCAACTTTTATAGAAAGTGAAGGCAATATCAGACATGAGTATTTATAAACTGTGTTTGATATTGCGTTCAGCAGATAGGGTAATGTCACACCTGAAAAAAGCCAAATTTTGAAGATGCACACAAATTGCCTAATGTCAACATGTGCTAGCTGCCATCATGGGGAATCAAGGCACATGTTTTGGGGGTGCAACCCCTTCCTCTCAGCTACTTTATTATTGAGGAAGGGGTTGCACCCACAAAACGCATACACTGATCTCCCGTGATGGCAGATAGCACATGTTGACACACTGTGTGCATCTTCAAAATTTGGCTTTTCTATAATATGTCAAAAATTAGTCATAAAAACAAAAATAAACCTGCAATAAGTTTGGGATTTCTGGGTGTTTTATATTCTCCCTAAAACATCAATGATGTTCTTCATTTTGTTTTGAACATCATTGATGTTTTTCTTTAGGGTTTCTAAATCCCTATTACACCCCATTATCTCTCCGATGAGGATCTGGGCTATTTCACTTGTGAAATGACATTCCACAACATCACGATCACGTAAAACAAAAAAAAACAAAAAACACACAATATATTATAAATATGCAGGCATCCATCTCTTACCTGAGGCTGTGGTCGCAGACACTCACCTGTTGTGACAATTTCTATAACGTCTCCCTCCTCCTTCTCTGGTTGAGTTTGGGGGATTTCCCCTTCTTCCTGAGGTGGGGGTCCCTGGTCTCCTCTGATGAGTGGTGTCCTCCGAGTCTTTTCTCTCCTATGATTAAAAAAATAGGTATACTTAGCACAGATATTTGATGGAAGAAATAGGAATATGAAACATTGCTTGGAAGTGGGGTACAATTGTCTGTTTTGGCAGAGTTCCAAGATAAAGAAATATTTTTGTCCTTTGTCAAGCTTGAATACTTACCTGTATTGTGCAAGCTTCACAGATGGAGACACCCCTATAGCATCCACTTGAGCACCTGTGTGGGCCCTCTGATAAAAAGGGTGTTCTTGTGTCCCACACTAGTGCTCCAGCGTGCAGATGTGTAAACAGCTGCTGAGTGTCCTCTCCTTACACAGAATCTAGTTTGCATTTCATTCTAGTTACAAACCCATCTAGCCAACAAACTTATTTTAAGAGAAGTAGGCCAGAAAAAATGTATTGAACTGCATCTGACCAAAACATGGTGTTTTAGTGGCCGAACGAACAATGTTTCCTACGAACGAATAATGTGTCCATGAACATGAAAGTTGCCATTTTAAACTGTACAACAGTAAAGAAAAGCACATGGAGCAGCACGAGCGTAATAAAAATAAAGAATAGGAACACAGGACAACTACTTACTTTTTTGCAGCACTCTCCTGATCCTTCTATACTGATCGTGCTCCCTTAATTTGAGGTCCGACCACCGTTTCCTCAGTTGGTCCTTGGATCGTCGTACCCCAAAATTCCGGTGCAGACTCTTCACAACTTTCGCCATGATCTTGGCCTTTCTGACATTTGGGTTTGGGTAAGGTCCATACTTCCTGTCATAGTCGGCCCTCTTCAGTATGTCGGCCATCTCCACCATCTCAACAAAGGCCATATTTGATGCCTTAAATCTTCTCTGGGATTGTGACATTCTGGCTCCGGGCTTTCCTCCTCCTCCTTGTTGATTGTATTATCATGCACCTGCGCTGTCTCCGCCATGTGCTCTTCCCCACTGCGCCGAACGAGAAGGGGCGGGGAATAGACTAGAAAGAACGTCAGGGGTGGGTGGAGTTTCAGGCATGCGCAGTGTATCCTGCGTCGTACGTACGATCTGTGTGCGGAGGAAGGAGTATCGGAAGCACCGATCGTGATAACGAAGGTATCATTTTAACTTGGGCCTATACTGCTTATAGATTGAGGCCTATATTGAGCCAAGATTAGGAGACTTTAGCCTGACATTAGGGTTTGTCTTGTGTTGTGTCTTGCAGAGAAAATGGATCTAGTCAATGATCATGACTTTATGCCAATATTCATTAATATGTTCAGGGAGCTGCCCTGTCTGTGGCAGGTAAACCACCCACATTATAACAATAAAACAAAGAGGAAGGCAGTGCTGGATCAATTGCTGTAATTTGTGAAGCCTGTGATCCCCATGGCAGACATCCCCTATTTGAAGGCCCTAATTGGTGGCATGAGGAGCACTTATCTAAGGGAGCGCAAGAAGGTCCAGGATTTTCAGAGATCAGCAGCTGCAGATGACATTTATGTACCCAGGCTGTGGTACTATGAGAGACTGCATTTTCTGGCAGGCCAGACTGAACCCAGGCCAGCACTCTCCAGTCTTCCATCAAGGCTTCCTTCCCCCCAGCTGAGGCTTATGACGCCCAACCTGGGCCTTCCAGGCAGCAACATGTGGAGGAGCCCAGCTTGAGCCAGGTATAGCATTCTTCAAAATATTTCTGTTTGTCAAATTAATGATGTTAAATCTATGTTAGTTTGGATTACTAATTTCTGATTTCACAAAGTGTTTTACATATCAATAAACAGTAGTGGCCACAAATGATTGTGACAAGAATGAAAAATGCTGGGGTCAGAATGATAGTCTTTTCTATTTATTAACATTCAATTTGCAACAGTCATGAGCTGAAAATTGTGTGTGATTGATGAACCAAAAACTAAAACGATGTCCCTTTTTCATACACAGGAAAGGTTCAGCCAGGAGGTGGCGGGGGTAAGTGGCAGCCAGGAGGTGGCCGGGCGCAGTAGCCTGCCCGATATCCAGGTCCCTCCCCTCCGCCTTCCACAAAAAAATGGCCGGAAGAGGAGTAACATGAAGGAGGCAGCAATTGGCCTATTTATGAAGGCTACTGTGGCCCTCAGAACCCCCCACAGTGTTCAAGAGGACTTTGCATACATTACAGCCTGCAAAATGCTGGAAATGGAGGAGGGCCAACGCCTAATATGTGAGTATCTCATCTTACAAGCCCTAAATAAGGGGTTGAGGGGCCATCTCACAAACCAAAGCCACGTTTGTGAGTTCAACCATGGTCCTCCTCCAGGTCCTCCTCCTCCTCCTACTCCTGCCACACCTCCAACACCAGAGCCACAGCCTGAAAGGAAGCAACTAAGGAAAATAAGAGAGTGATGGCCTGGGTTCAGTCTGGTCTGACAAAAGATGAAATTGACGAAGCCTTTGGCCCCCAGGACACACATCAACTATTTTAATGCAAAATTGGTGGCCTGAGGAGTCCATATATAAGGGAGTACAATCTGGTCCAGGAGTCCAAGAGATCATGAACAGCAGCAGATGACATACATGTCCCCAGGCTGTTGGGACATGTATGTCATCTGCTGCTGTTCATAAGGTGCATTAAAATAGTTGATGTGTGTCCTGGGGGCCAAAGGCTTTGCCAATCTCAGCAGTTTCTCCAGCGTTGCCTTCCCTCTTTCTTTGGTTATGACCCCTTAATAAAGGTTTTTTTTTTTTTTCAATTATACTCGCCTATGTGTTTTCCTTCAAAAAGGACAGTTTGTTTGTGAGGGAGCAGGTACATTTCAATAATACAATGTTAAATTAACAAGAGACACCAAACAATCTCCTTGAGATTAAATAATACAAGATAATAATGGTGTTGTGGTAACTTGACACACAAAACACACCCAAAACTATTCTGGAGTTAAAAAAAATAATTAAAAAAATAACAGGAGATCAGGATTTAAAAAACTAAAAAAAAAATACAAAATCTAAAAACTCAAATTTTTTTTTTTTTTTTCGGGAGATGTGACCAATAAAAATAATATATTCATGAAATCACAATAAATAATGAAGAAAAAATTTTGTGAGAAGTCTGTGTGAATATGAGCAGCAAAACAACTTCATTCTTCTAGCATTATAAAGAAGAAGAGATTGCGCTGCATTGAACAATTTAAAACATTGCAGCGTGACGAAAGTGCTACATCCATTACGAACACTAATTTTACCAGACCAAGCAGTTCTGTCCCGGAATTTCTTCTGAGCATGCGTGGCACTTTGTGCATCGGAATTGGCCACACACAGTCGGAATTGACGCGAACGGATTTTGTTGTCAGAAAATTTTATAGCCTGCTCTCAAACTTTGTGTTTCTGAAATTCCGATGGAAAAAGTCAGATGGACCCCACACACGGTCGGAATTATCAAAAACAAGCTCCGATCGCACATTTTCCGTCGGAAAATCCAACCGTGTGTACAGGGCATAACAGTTTTCACTTGACAAACATAAATATTGCTTACTTGTGTAACCATTATTCTCCCACTTTTTATAGCTTGATTATCTCATACCTTGTTATTTTATCTCATAAAGTGTTATTTTATTACTACTTCCTTGGCTCCATTTCTAGTGCTCCTCAAGTAGGCACCTCACAATTTGGTGAATTGACTTTGACGTTGATTTTATCATAATGGACTCACTGAAGAGTTTTATGCAATTTTGTGACCTGAGTATTATAAAAGAATTCGTTTTGTTTTATTATCAGAGAAGAATCTAAGGACTGCATTGTTCAGTAAACTTAGGAAACAACTAAGGCTCTGTATCACTTTGCATAGCACCATGCGTAGCTCAGTTTGTGCGTAGTTAGTATCTGATTCACTGTATTTCTCAAGCCACAATTGTCAATACATAGAAGTGTCCATTTATGTAGATATCTGCTTCCTTTTCGATTAATAAAATAAACCTGAGACGTGGTTTCTTTTGTTTCACTGAAAATCAATACGTTTTAGCAAGTTTTATGCTACAGCTTGTGGAGCCATCTAGTGGTTTTTACATGAAGGATAAGTGAAGTGAATAATTTTTTTAACTGACACACAACTATTTAGGAAATCTTACATCTTTCTTTTCATGATGATAAAATGAACAACATAAAAAGTGTTCCCACAGCTTTTTTATATTCAGTTTCACCTCACGTGCTATGAACATTATGAGTATGAACATTTTGGGGTTGATTTACTAAAACCGAAGTGCAGAATCTGGTGCAGATGTGCATGGTAGCCAATCAGCTTTTCTAACTTCAGCTTGTTTATTTAAGTTTTGACAAAACAAAAAACCTGGAGGATGATTGGTTTCTATGCAGAGCTGCACCACATTTTGCATCCTCCCGTTTTAGCAAATCTCTCTCTATGAGTCTCATGAACATCACCATTTTTATGAATTCTGAATGGCTGCTTTCTACCAACGGAGCAAAAAAGTACCTACTAAAACAAATTAATTCCTTATATCCAGGGAAAGAAAGTTGCTGTCATTAATCTGGTCAGCCTAAGGGCTCAGGTCTACACGTATTCTTCTTGCAGTTGGAACACCTCTAACACAAGTCAGCTAAATTCCATTGACTTCATAGCCTAGTTTTTTTGTTTTGTTTTTTTTTAGATCAGAACCAGGGACAGTACTTACAATGAATGAGAGGTGTCCCTTGTACTACTGAGCCAGTTTGTACATCAGGACTTGTTTGCTGTTATCTCTAGCTATAATTCCTCTTGGACCTCTGGGTTTTGTCTGCCACCTGTCCTGACTACTGGCCTGAACCTGACAAAAGTTGTGCATCTTTTTTGGTAGCATCAGAAGTGCCATCAAGGCAACCACAAATTTTGCAACCTGGGAATTGTCCTGTAGCCAAACCCATTTTCATCAATAGGGGCTCTAGTACAGACCAGATACTTTCAGTGGCTGCTCCCCCAGTGACGTCTCTCTTCTACTTGCTGGCAAAGTAGAGTATCTGTACTTATTCTGCACTGATCTTCAACTTGAACTTCAGTGCCTATAATATTTGCCCCAGTCCCTGATTTCAATACTAGCACCTATGTTGTTTCTCTGGATCTTAGACTCCAGAAACATGCTTATTCTCTGGCTTGGATATCCACTTTGCTTCTGTAGGTTCCTCCTCTTCAGAACCCTCTCCATATCCCCAAAAGGTGTCCATTGTTCCCTGCTGTTCATGATACTAAAACTTGACATATTTAAAAGGGCAACTGTTCTATTTTCCTGTACTTTACTTTTCAAAAATGACTCCAATATCTAAAGCCTACATATGAGTAATTGATTTGCTGCCACATATCTATGTGTCAATGACATAGATAGACATAGAATGTTTAGGAAATACAAGTCAGCAGGGAGCTTCCATCATGGCAACGATAACTGCAGAGGTATAGCAGGAAAGACCACAGGCAGACAGCCATAAAATGGAACACAGAAACACAGAGAGAGTTTTGACACGTCAATGCTGTGTTGAAATAGTGCCATAAGACTATTATGGGAAAGCTGCAGTGCCTTGTCATCATATCACAAAGTACCATACATGCAAATTGTTATGCCATGCAAAGTAGCTCAGCATACAGTCAGTGATGATTATTTTGAGTCTGTCTAGCCAGCAGCAAGGTTCAGGCTGCCAGCCAAATTAACTTTTACTGATGGAATGACAGACCCAATCAAATTACCACAATAATGGCATCCTGTTAATAACAGTTATGTGGCAATGGAACAGCTCAATGCAATGATCAGAGAAGGTTTTCGAGGGCAGGTATTAAATAACGCTTGTTGGAAGTATTGGTCCTCGCATAATGGGGCGAGCGTTGTTTTTTTAGCAAAGGATATACATTTCATTTATATTTATTATTAGAGGAATTATAAATGGGCTCTTATTGTAATTACTAGTTGTTGAATGGGGAATATATTATATGTATTGTATTTATTTATTTCTCCCCAGGTGGCTTCCTTCTTATGTGTCCTCCCCGTCCTGTATTTAGTGGAGTTCTCCATATTATTTATCGTTAGCTTTGTTACTGGCGTTTTTTATTTATATGGCTGCGGATGTGTTTAATCTTTCGGGTAGAACCACAATAAAATGGTGCCTTTGGGGGCGACTTGCTTCATTAATATGGCCGTGGTTGTGGTTATCATTGGAAAACGCCTACAACAAAATGGCGCACATCGCGGCTACACTTTAATGGCCGCCGGCATAGTATATATTCTAGTAATCTCCACCATCCAATCAGATCCCCCTGAGGAAGACACGTGATTAGCCCTGTGTCGTCACATGAAGGGGAGGGGCCAGGACAGTGGAGGAGCTCGGATACATGCTTGTTTGTACAAGCTGCTGACACATACAAGTTTGGAAGTCGTTTGGAGAGGAATCCTATGCTTAATGCTTTTATAGTTTGGTGTGCTGGAAGCACCTAAAATGTGTAAGTACCCTGATGTCATGTTTTCTAAATACATTTTTAAACTACCTGAGCCAGTTTCAATTGGGAGAAAAAAATCCTTTTTTTTTGGACACTTGATATTAAGGAATAATACTAAATTTATTTCACTGTGAGCTTGCTTGTTACACAAAAAAACATTTTTTATGTTCATAGTTACATTTTGTAGCAATATTGATTTTCATTGTTTATGTCTATGGGAATTTTTGACCATTCTTCCAGAACCGCATTTGTGAGGTCAGGCACTGATGTTGGACGAGAAGGCCTGGCTCGCAGTCTCTGTTCTAATTCATCCCAAATGTGTTCTATCGGATTTGAGGTCAGTTAAGTTCCCCCATAGACACACTCCTAAACCCTGTGGACAGCCTTCCCAGAAGAGCTGAAGCTGTTATAGCTGCAAAGGGTGGGCCAACTCAATATTGAACCCTACAGACTAATGCCCTGTACACACGATCGGACATTGATCGGACATTCCGACAACAAAATCCATGGATTTTTTCTGACGGATGTTGGCTCAAACTTGTCTTGCATACACACGGTCAAATTTGTCGGAAAATCCAATCGTTCTGAACGATATATATGCAATATATGGTCTATTTTAGTTTTTAATAAAGGTGTGTATGTATGTGTGTGTATATATATATATATATATATATATATATATATATATATATATAGTGTATATGCAATAAATTTTGGTCTATTTTAGTTGGATAAAGAAAAAAATGTATGATGTATCTTATTCCATTGCAACCAGTCAGACTGAATCTTTCAGTGATATATCTTTAAGTACTGAAACTGACTGGTTGTCAGGACTAAGGATTTTGCTAGCACTAGAACAAAAAAAAAATAGGCAAACCTTGGTCTCAGCTCTCCATGTGTGTATGAGGACCATGCAATACTGGACTTCTCCCAATACCTCTTAGGACCAGTGCCTTTTGATGACTTTTGTGGGGTGTTTTGCTGCTTTCTATCTAAAATGCGTAATAATAATAATTAGAAGTTAAAATATATATTCATTGTGCTCACTGTCTACCTATAGTTTATTATGCTAAACTATTTTAGCTACAGATGGCATTTAATCACCAGTTCACTTAAATATTAATACTGGAACACCAAATGGCATAAACCGAAGAACACAATCATTCAACAACGAAATGTTTGATTTAATTTATTAAACATAAAATGTACTGTACAATCAAAACACTCAGTGCCTAGAAATATAGCCATTTTAAATAATGCTGTAATAAGTTTTATTACTGCTTTCATATATAGATTGAATTCAAAGTATGATATTGGAAACGTATTGTAAAACACAATAGGATAAAAATGTAAAAATTAAGATTACAAGCCTGGTCTTAGATTTCTCAATTATATAAAGAATAACCATTAAAAAAAAACATTCAGGCTGAATTATTATAGGAATAGAGGCTTTTCTCCTAGCAAAATGTATGTTCTCAACATTAGTGAATAAGGTGAAGCTGTGTTCATTTTAAATACCCAGTCGTGCTGTAGAAAAAAAAATCCTGCTTTAATAATTTCCCTCACACATGATTGGGTATTCAAAATGAACACAGCCTCACTGTATATACTAACATTTCCTTTGCAAAATGAAATACACTTTTTGAGGTGAAAAGCCTCTACTTCTTCATAAAATCAAGCCTAGTAGCTTCAACTTATGGTTTACCTATTGAATTCTTTAGTTTGGAAACAGTCTCATAATTGTTCTCATTGGATCCTCTAAATTGTCTGTTAGACCTTTGTGGTTGATCAAAGTGAGATGTATAAGGTTTCACTGAATGGCTGTTTGCTTGTAAAAACTCTATTCCACCTTCATCACCATCGCTTGTGGAATCTGTCTTGGTTGGGTAATAATTATAAATTCCACTACTTATTTGAGGCTTGGGTACCTCTTCACAAGACTCATCTTCACTAGATATTTCACAAGAGTGGTCAGCTTGGAAAGATTTACTTTGTTTCTCCATATTTTGAACTTTAATCATATCCAGTTGTTTCACATAATGGAAATATTTCTCAAGTACACTGCCATCACTGTCAGAAACTACATCTGAGTTGTCTTCCCAACAAACCTCGGTTTTCCCTGCTGTATCCATTTGGTTCACTGTGGGCATTTTATCAAGACCTTCAAATGTCCCATCATTAAAACGTAAAACGTCGTCCAAGAGTTGTTCATGTGCAGTTAGTGGCCTTGGTAAATCATTTGTAGTGTCTGATTTGGGACCCCTGTCATTCCCTAAAACTGAACCACACTCTTCACACCAACTTGTTTTTGTGGTATTGCAAAAATTGCACACAGTGCACACTCTGTATGTTCTTGGTGTCAAATCCTCAAACAGATTCATTTCCTTGTAGGTTCTGTTTGATGAAGAATGTATCCTACCAAGGGCATTATTTGATACATATATCACTGTGTCATCTCCAGTACCTGAATCCTTTTTTACTAAGAATGTTCTATCCGTACTTGATCCATCTTTTTTTAACACATGTGTTTTCTGCTCTGTTACTTTCTGATGCGTTTCAAGATTTTCCAAAAGAGTATTAAGTCTTTCTGTATCAAGGCTGGACTCTGATGAGCTAGTATCATCTTCTTTGATAACAAAGGTATGTTTTGCTTTATCATTTGATTCTACAATTCCCCTGCTTCCCATGCTGTAATTCCACTGGTTTCCAAATGAATCTTCATCATCACTACAATCTTTTCCCCTAAATTCAAACTCATTTAGCAAATTATCATAGCTTTTGCTGTTCAAATGTTTGATATATTTATAATCTTTGTGGTCACTTTCAGATGGAGGTGACACAGCTCTGTCACTGTAGTTAGAGGTCCGCAATTTAGGAGAAAAGACATGTGTCATTTCTTTTGTTCTGGAAACATTTGTAAAATCAGATTTAATTTTTAACAGGTTTCTTGGACTTTTTGACATACGTGATTGCTTTGATTCTTTCATGCTATGATTAGTAAGAGCTTGCTTTTTCATGTTACAGTTTTCAGACTCCAGTTCTAGATCATTCTTTAATGTACTGTCTCTAGGAATATCATTTACTTCTATGGACCTATCCACTGTTCTATCCACTGATTGAAAAGCGTTTTTTTTATCCAAATTACACTGTAGACCATCTCCCGCATCAGAGAAAAGCAATTCATCTCCTGCATTGCACTTGTTCAGGAATTTTTTTGCCCACGTCATTACATGTTGAAGCTTTTCTGATTCTGGAACAGAAATATCATCCAAAAGACCCTTGTCTAAATCAAAAGCAAAGCTGCTTCTAAGAAGACTCCGGTAGGTAGAAAGTCTGGTAGTTTCTACCTCTGGTTCTAACGTAAAGTGATTGTGAACAGTAAAGTGAGTAGCGTGTGCATTCATTTCCACCTCTGGTTCTGACTTAAGGTGACTATGAGGACTACGGTGAGTAGAGTGTCCATGATTTTTCACCTCTGGTTCTAACTTAAGGTGACTATGAGGTTTAGGGTAAGTAGAGTGTCCATGATTTTTCACCTCTGGTTCTAACTTAAGCTGACTTTGAAGACTATGGTGAGTAGCATGTCTATTAGTTTCCACCTCTGGTTCTGGTTTAAGGTGACTATGGTGAGTAGACTGTGCATCAGTTTCCACCTCTGGTTCTGATTTAAGCTGACTTTGAAGACTATGGTAAGTAGAGTGTCCATCAGTTTCCATCTCTGGTTCTGATTTAAGGTGACTATGAATTAAAGGAACCTTAGTCTTTGCTTTTTCAAGTATAGGATAATAAGAGGGAGAGATCATAATTGACATTTCTTTGCACTTTTGCTGAAAATCTTGAGTGCCAATTACTTTGCCTCTTTCATTTTCTTGGTCTGGTTGCACATTATGCTGACTCAGTGGTGTATTATTAGTTTCTTTTGATGTTGTTTGTAAAGCAGTATATTGATTATCAGGACGTTTCTCAAGCATTAATTCATCTAGGCCTTGCTGTGCCCCATGTGAAATAAATGATTCAGAAACAGACTTTTTTGAAGTTGTCTGCAAGTTATAGCTATTAGGCTCCACTTCTCTTGGAACTGGGGGCAGGTGTTGTTGAACTGTAAGCTCTGCAGTGCTTTTATTTGCTGATTCTGTCTCTTGAAGTTCATACGTAGTAGATACTGCAGTCTTTGCTTCTACTGGTTGCAGAATTGCTTCCTCATGAGGGGTCTGGGTCAGAGCATTGTCACTTTTTTGGATATCACATTTTGTGGAAGTCTGTTTTTGTTTTAAAACAGGTGCAGAAAGACACCTGCGTGGTGTTTGACTTCTCGTAGGTTGATGGTCTTTGTGGGAACGTGGCGTTTTTTCTGCACTGTATACCAAACTTTGGGAACTTTTTCCACTGAAGTAACTCAATCTTTTGGCTCGGAGAAATTTCAGATTACTAGTTCTTGGTGTGTCTACTGTGCCAGTTACTTTATCAGGCATTGTAGGTTGTTGCTCCATCTGAAAAAATAAATATAGTAATTTGAACACCCATACAAACGTAAAATACAACAGAGATGGTTTTATTTACATACAAATTGGTGAAGGGCAAGAAACCACAAAGAAACACAATGCCTTAATGTGAACAGCATACTTTTGAGGGGCCTTCGAATGTCTAATCATCACTAATCACCTTAAAGGAGAAGTCCAGCCTGAGCTGATTCGGCTGGGCTTCTCCTATGGATCACAGGAGTGCAATTCGTTTTGCACTCCTGTGACTCGTTTTCAGCAGAGAGCAGTCTATAGTCTGCTCTCTGCTGACCTCAGTCAAGGCACCACGTCATCCTGACTCTGGAAGTCTGGATCCGCCAGGTGCCTAGACTGATGGCCGTCTCAGCCTCTCAGCGAGCCTCTGAGATGGCCGCCCCCCACTACTCCACAGCTCAGCGCTCCAGTGAGTGTGGAGAGCAGAGTGGAGAGCTGCTGATTGGCAGTCAGCAGCTCTCTCCGCTCTGGGATCTGTGAGAACCAAGCCATTACCAGTGTTCGGTGGCTCGGTTCTCAGTGAAGAGGCGGCGGGGGACAGATGCAGCCTCCACCTAGGTAAGTATTAATCTGCAAAAAACAGGATTCCCATACTTTTCCTTTAATGTGTCTAATATGTTTCTTTTCTGTGATTCTCAGCTCTATCTAGTGGCCATAATGGAGTATTTTTCCTTGAATGCCTCAATCAGTAAAACGCAAAAAAAAACGCTGTGCCTAGGACAAAACATGTCAGAATAGAACCTGTTCCGGCTAGCTAACTGAATTCATAAAAATAATTCACAGCACTGTACAGTAATTTACACACATTTCCAAGGCTGCATAGACAGGTATGTGACACCCTCACTTTGTCAACTCTTTGCCTGCTCTCTGAATGAAGAATGGTCATTACCACCATCAGTGATGTGACCGAGAAAGCAGCAAAGCTGAACTAGAAAACAGGAAAATTATCTTTCTGGTTCTGTGATGTAGTAGAAATGTCTGGAATCACACAGTACAGATAAAGTCTAGCTGAATCACATTTAGTTTGCTAAAACACAATGTATCGGTTCATGCATTTCAATGGCAATGAACCCCCCCCATGTCTGGAACTATAAGAGGCATAGGATACACCCTTCGGTACTAATGGAAGCACGCACAGATGGGGGCCTAGCATTTCCTAACCTTATTAAATACTATCAAATGACTCAGCTGCATGCGATAGCATCTTGGTTCACCCAACGATCTTACAGTAAATGGACGGAAATCAAAAAATTATGGCTTGCTCCTGTACACCCGAATAACCTACTTTGGAGTGCGAATGCGGAGTTAGAACCTAGTCGTTTGCTGGGATCTATGTCCCAACTTCGACAGCTCTGGTGCAAATTGTCACGTCAACATGAGTTGTCCTCAGAAAAATCTTTGACCTCCTTTATCTGCAACTCCAAGGTCCCAGACAGCCTCACACACTGGATGTCTTCGTCATGGACGTCGCGGAATTTATTCCATTTTGGAAATCAAGTAGATCCTAGATCTCGCAAACTGATGCCATTTGCTGAACTTCAGGATAAATTTGATCTTCCCCGCCAGGTGTTTTACGATATCTGCAAATTCGCCACTATGCCCTAACTATAACTCCAAATTTGCAATTCTCTCCCCCGTCCCCCTTTGAAAACTTAATTTTAGCAGGCTCTGCCTGGAAGGGATTCATTTCTGATATATTTCAGATACTATATGTCACGGAACGTCCCACACTCCGCTTGAGTGCTTCCGTCATATACCACTTCCTCCCAGTCTGTATACAGATATCCCAACCTCTCTGAGCACAAACAAGGCGACACTTGCTTGTTGCTACCAAGAACTCACTTTATTCAGAACCAGAATAAAGTCTTATATACACAGAAGATTACTCTAACAATACAAATGTAACCTAATTAACATAAGCTAATTATCTAATCCTTTATACAGCCTAGGTGACTGAGACATGACCTTTCGCCCAGACTTGTGGGCACCGAGTTTCACACAGTTATATCAACACAATAGCAGTCGTCCCGTCTCCTACATTGTATAGAGGACAATGTCATTAGCTCATTAAATTAACATAAACACAGGTTGATGACACCAGCATCTCCTCACAGGATGTGTCCCAACAGAATGAATCCATTGAAAATCCAGGGCCCATAATCAAAAGGCAACAGGCTTGCATACAGTCCTCACCAACAGCCTCTGTCCCGGCTAGGTCTGTGACACTATATGCCTACGCTATAACTGCACAGGGCAAACATGCTTACATGCTTTGCTGGGAGAAAGCACTCAGTGAGGTACTCCCTACAGAGACATGGTAAGTGATTTGGTCCCAAGCAGCCAAGAGTTCCCTTTGTACACTTTATAATGAAAACGCCTATAAAAATCTCTATTTTTGGTACCTGACCTCAGATGTGCTTCATGCCATCTACCCCACTAGTTCCAACCGATGCTGGCGTTGCAATGGGGATAAGGGTACCCTCCTCCATATTTAATAGAGCTGTCCACTAATTTCTCCTTTTTGGCACTTGGTACAACAGTTGCTGAATCGCCTTTTTGAAGTGCCAGTCCCTATGACACCAAAGTTCTTTTTTTAGGTCTTTCACCTCTGAAAATTGTCAAGCCTTTTATTGTATTGCATATAAACTGTTCCAAAATTTTAAGATTTTACAAATAATAATATCCTCACAGCCATGCGTTGCCTTGTTGCCCTTAACTGAAAGCGGCGTTCCCCACCTTCCCCTGATGCCCTATATGCTAGGGCAGTGTTTCTCAACTCCAGTCCTCAACGCGCCCCAACAGATCATGTTTTCAGGCTCTCCATTATTTTGCATAGGTGATTTAATCAGTTTCACTGCCTTAGTAATTACCACAGCCGTTTCTTCTGAGGGAAATCCTGAAAACATGACCTGTTGGGGTGCCTTGAGGACTGGAGTTGAGAAATACTGTGCTAGGGTTAAGGATGTGGAATTGATGGAAATATTTGACTGCCAGGAGTCAGGACAGAATGGAAGCCCACGATAAAGTAAGGGAGCCGTGGCACCTCTGGGAGGATCCACCTTGAGCCATTGGGTGATTTGCTATGATGACCTATTACTTCTTTCTCCTCTTCCTTCTCTTTCTTTTCTCTTCTCCTTTCACTCTATATGATGTTTATTATATCATATTAGTTTATATGTATTGCTCCTTAGCAATATAATGTTTGAGCAGTAATATTGTTTCACCCAAAACCATACTGGTTCTATCTCTATGCACATCACACAGTACTATTGTTGGTTATAAAACGGTTATGGTGCATAATGCGCATGTTTTTTCCTTTCTCTGAATGTATGTACTTTCTGTTTTTTTTTTTTTGTTCTGATAAAAACCAATAAAAATTGTTATTTGATAAAACATAGTGTATCATTAAAACAATTGGCATTTTTTTTTTCTAATAAATATTTTATTCTTTGTTGCGCCAGGGTGTTACCAATATATTAAAATGCTGTGCTCCATTCCTTAAACAAATGGCCATCTCTTCAGCTGCTCACACCATGGTCCTCCCCAACCCCTCTGCTCTAATTTACTCTCACAAAATGTGCTGAGCTGTGAGAAAGATCGAACTGCGCATGAATGGATGGGAAGGGAGACGGGGACTGCTCATTCTAGACTTTTAAGTTCGCGTGTCCCACCATCTGTGGGAAATATTAAGGAGGACAATGCTGTTAGCACTTGAAGAGATGGACCTATGTTTGGAGACTGGAGCATGACATTTTGATATATTAGGGACACTGTAGTGCGATGAAAGCCATAATCCCCCCTCCAACAAAATCATTTGGAGCAGTGCACAAAGCAAAGTCCGTAAAGACATAGACGAGCGAGTTTGAGGTGGAGGAACTTGACTGGCCTGCACAGAGTCCTGACCTCAAACTGATAGAACACCTTTGGGATGAATTAGAGTGCCGACTGCGAGTCAGGCCTTCTTGTCCAACATCAGTGTCTGACCTCACAAATGCTCTTCTAGAAGAATGGTCGAACATTCCCATAGACACACTCCTAAACCTTGTGGACAGCCTTTCCAGAAGAGTTGAAGCAGTTATAGCTGCAAAGGGTGGGCAACTCAATATTGAACCCTACAGACTTATGCCCTGTACACACGGTCGGACATTGATCAGACATTCCGACAACAAAATCCATGGATTTTTTCTGACGGATGTTGGCTCAAACTTGTCTTGCATACACACGGTCAAATTTGTCGGAAAATCCGATCGTTCTGAACGCGGTGACGTAAATCACGTACGTCGGGACTATAAACGGGGCAGTAGCCAATAGCTTTTGTCTCTTAATTTATTCTGAGCATGCGTGGCACTTTGTGCATCGGATTTGTGTACACCCGATCGGAAATTCCGACAACGGATTTTGTTGTCAGAAAATTTTATAGCAAGCTGTCAAACTTTGTGTGTCGGAAATTCCGATGGAAAAAGTCCGATGGAGCCCACACACGGTCGGAATTTCCGACAACACGCTCCGATCGTACATTTTCCGTCCAAAAGTCCGACTGTGTGTACAGGGTATTAGACTGGGTTGCCTTTAAAGTTTATGTGGGTGTAAGGCAGGTGTCCCAATACTTTTTGATAATATAGTCAATATAGTGTTTGTCTAGATGCCTAAGTGCATTGAGTTGCTGCCATGTGATTGGCTGATTATCAATTTGTGTTACCGAGCAATTGAACAGGTGTACCTTATAAAGTGGCAGCAGAGTGTATATATATATATATATATATTATATACAGTGTATCTATCTATATACAGTGGATAAATAGATACACTGTATGTACAGTATATATATATTAGATTACACTCCATTACCAAAAGAGTGAAAAACAACCCTTTTCTTTATAAAGGTACATAGGCACCATGACACAGAAGGACAACTACAGGCAGGGAGACAAGACATGATCTTGCAAAGCCCCATCCCTGACCATTGGTGATGAATAGTGATTGGTGATGAATATTGATTGGTGATGAATATCGATTGGTGATGAATAGTGATTGGACAGGTTACTATGTATAAAATACAGTAGAGATGAGTGAGACATAAAGAAAACACAAGGAGCACTGTGATCACCACACACATTGCCCACCCTTCTCCTGATAGATGAGGAGCCCCCTGTGGACAGACCACCCCCCGCACTCTCACCTCTCTCCCTCCAGAAAACAGCTCGCACGCAGAACACTGGAACCCGGGGTCACCATAGCAACCCAGACGCTAAACACGGGCTGCGTGTAGGCAGAGCGCAGGCGCGTTGTTTAGGAAGACGCCTGGAGAAGAGAGACGTCGGCACAGCCTCCCTGGTCACATGACGAGCAGCTCTTGTTGCTTGGTGGTTTTGTTCTTTGATTCTCCTCTACTTGCTCATTATAACACGGGTTAGTGTAGGCTTGGCTTCTTATGGAATACCTAAGGGACCTTGTATGCTAAAAACCCAAATAACCATCCACAGTGTATGACAAGCAGGTGCTTTCTTATTAACCACTTGTTACCCAGGCCAATTCTGGCACTTCACTCCTACATGTAAAAATCATTGTTTTTTTTTTGCTAGAAAATGACTCAGAACCCCTAAATATTATATATGGGGGTTTTTTAAGCAGAGATCCTAGGGAATAGAATGGCGGTTGTTGCAACTTTTTATCTCGCACAGTATTTGCGCAGCAATTTTTCAAAAGCATTTTCTTTTGGAAAAAAAAAAAAGTTTCATGCATTAAAAAAAAAAATAAAAACAGTAAAGTTAGCCCAATTTTTTTGCATAATATGAAAAATGATGTTACTTCAAGGTAAATAGATACCTAACATGTAATGCTTAGAAATTGCGCACACTTGTGGAATGGCGCCAAACTTCGGTACTTAAAAATCCCCATAGGCGACGCTTTAAATTTTTTTTACAGGTTACATATTTAGAGTTACAGAGGAGGTCTTGCACTAAAATTGTTGCTCTCCCTCTAACGTTCGTGGCGATACTTCACATGCATGGTTTGAATGTCGCTTACATATGTGAGAACGACCTACGTCTGCATTCGCTTCTGCACCCGAGCACACAGGGACAGGGGCACATTTTTTTTTTTTATTGTTTATTTTACTTTTATTTTTCTATTTTGACACTTTCTTTTTACTTTTTTTTTTTTTTATCATTTTTATTCCTATTACAAGGAATGTAAACATTTGCATTTTTTCAAATGCAGAGGCCGGGCGTGATGTCATAACATTGCGCCTGGCCACCAAAAGATCATAGGAACGTCCGAGGGTCACCTGGCCTGCCCGGTTCTCTATGGTAAACTTCCGACATGGACCGATTCCTTCTCCCTCTCGCCGATCGTACGGGGGAGTCGGGAGAAGCACCAGAAGGCGGCGGGGGGGGGCACACTACACATCCCATAGTTCAGTGATGGCAAACCTTGGCACCCCAGATGTTTTGGAACTACATTTCCCATAATGCTCTTGCACTCTGCAGTGTACTTGAGCATCATGGGAAATATAGTTCCAAAACAACTGGGGTGCCAAGGTTCGCCATCACTGCGCATAGTTCATACTCTATCGTCCCTAGTGCATCTCGAGAGCAAAAAAAATGGCTACGTTCTTACATAGAGTGAGACTGTGGAGAATGAATGTAGTCACCCTGAACAGGAAGTCCGATCACAGCAGCAAACAAAGCATTTGGAGGCAGCTGAGAGCAATAGAAGGGACTTACTGAGTTAAACGGAGCTAATTTCCAACTGCCTCTGGTTCAGTGGTCCACCACACCCTGCAAGGTCCTCCTCCAGCACCGGTATTTTCTCCCTTGCTTCTTCCAGGTGTTGGTCTTTGGTCATCTTGATTGGCTGGTGCAGAATGATGTCACTTCCATGAATGCGCTGGAATGCAGTCATCTCAGCACAGAGGCACCGAGTACATTCTACAGAAGACTGCAAACAGGTAGGTAGGTTGCATTGCTATTGCAGAAGAGATATTGCATGACTCTTCTGCAATAATGAGCCTGCCTGCTTACGGTTAACATTTGTTTTAGTTCTACCGTAAGAATACATACTTGAATAGATTTTCTTTAAACCAGAATTTAGTGTCACTTTAAAGTGGTTGTAAACCACGCCAGGGTACTAGGTGTAATCCTAGACTCTGACTTGTCATTTCAGCCTCAAATCCAATCGCTGTCAAAAGTTTGTAGAATTCACCTCCGTAACATCTCTAAAATTCGCCCTTTTTTAACAAATGAAACCACCAAGCTCCTCACTCACTCCCTTGTTATCTCTCGCCTTGACTATTGCAACTCCCTTCTCATTGGCCTACCGCTCCATAGACTTCAGTCTATCATGAATGCTGCTGCCAGACTTATCCACCTTACCAACCGCTCAGTGTCTGCCAACCCTCTACTTCAATCCCTACACTGGCTCCCAATCACCCAGCGAATTAAATTCAAAATACTAATCACAACATACAAAGCCATTCACAACTCTGCCCCAAGCTACATCACTAATCTTGTCTCCAAATATCACCCAAATCGACCTCTCCGCTCTTCTCAAGACCTCCTGCTTTCAAGCTCTCTCATCTCTTCCTCCCATGCTCGTCTCCAGGATTTCTCCAGAGCCTCTCCCATCCTCTGGAACTCGCTACCTCCATCTATCCGGCTATCCCCTACTCTTGCTACCTTCAGGCAATCCCTGAAAACTCATCTCTTCAGGAAAGCCTATCATGTCTCCAACTAATCTCCTACCACTTCCACCAGCTTATTCCCCACAGTTACAACCTTTTGTACCACTTGCCCCACCCTATTAGATTGTAAGCTCTTCTGAGCAGGGCCCTCTTAATCCTATTGTATTGTATTATAACTGTATTGTCTCCCTTTTATATTGTAAAGTGCTGCGTAAACTGTTGGCGCTATATAAATCCTGAATAATAATAATAATAATAATAATAAACCTCAAAAATTGAAATAGGAATAAAGCATATCCCTCTATAGTGTGTACTTGTCTCACTCCAGAGCACTAAAGCCTCGTACACACGATCAGATTTTCCACAGACAAAGCGCCAGACTTTTGTCCGAAGGGCATGTGCCAGGAATTTGTCTTGCATACAAACGGTACACAATTGTCGGCCAACAAACACGAACGTAGTAATGTACTACGTGGAATTTCAGCTCTTGGGCTCCACCCTTTGGGCATCTTCTGCTAATGTCGTGTTTGGTGAGCATTGATTCCGAGCATGCGTGTTTGTACTTTGGACTTTTGTTGTGACGGACTTGTGTACACACGATAGGAAATCTGACAACAGACCGTTGTCCGTCGAAAATTTACTAGCCTGCCATCCAACATTTGTTGGCAGAAAGTTGGACAACAATTGTCTGATGGAGCGTACTAACGGTCAGATTTTAGGCAGTCTGTCATCACACAATTCCCTGCCAAAAAATCTGATCGTGTGTACAAGGCTTTAGTCATAGCTCCCAACTGTCCCTGATTTCGGGGGACTGTCCTTGATTTGGAGTAATGTCCTTCTGTCCCTCTTTCCTTCTCATTTGTCCCTCATTTTGGTCTGATCTATATCGATGTATATAAAATGCACTTTTTATCTCTCAAAAAGTGTTTCCCAGTGCTAAACCTTCCATTCAATTTCTAAATTGCTGCATTTGTAAATTTCAAAAGCCAATGTAAAGGAATAGTAGTGGTAAAGAAGCACTTGTGGGTTTAATTTATTATTTTTTTTTGTATAATTTTCCTTTAAGAGGACAGGGCAAGGGGTGTGTCCTATGCCTACATACCTTTGCTAAAAGGTGTCCCTCATTCCCATCTCAAAAAGTTGGGAGGTATGTGAAGTGTCATTTCTCCCTGCTGCTTTGTTCCTCTACTATAAGCATGAGCCACTTCTGACAAGTTTTCCTGACACCAAGAGAAAACTGGTAACAGGGGAGGGCACACTGTGATTGACAGCCTCAACTCTGTTCCTATATGCTGTATGACGGGGAGGGTGTCCCTTCCCTCCAATCAGCTCTCCTCACTGATGTAACTTCATAAAAACTGGATGTAAAGTCATGTCTGTGCAAGTGAAATCTGTTTTCATGCATGTATGGTGTGAACAAGCTCTAAGGCTATTATTCACATGAAACTGCTTCTCAACCAGTACAAGTCAATGGGAATGCAAAAGCTTCTTGAAACCGGTTAGAAGCTAAATGTGGGCCAACTACACCTGTTCATGATCACGGAAACATCTCAAACTGATGCATCATACAGTATAATGCCCCGTACACACGGTCGGACTTTGTTCGGACATTCCGACAACAAAATCCTAGGATTTTTTCCAACGGATGTTGGCTCAAACTTGTCTTGCATACACACGGTCACACAAAGTTGTCGGAAAGTCCGATCGTTCTAAATGCGGTGACGTAAAACACGTACATCGGGACTATAAACGGGCAGTGGCCAATAGCTTTCATCTCTTTATTTATTCTGAGCATGCGTGGCACTTTGTCCGTCGGATTTGTGTACACACGATCGGAATTTCCGACAACGGATTTTGTCGGAAAATTTTATCTCCTGCTCTCCAACTTTGTGTGTCGGAAAATCCGATGGAAAATGTCCGATGGAGCCCACACACGGTCGGAATTTCCGACAACACGCTCCGATCGGACATTTTCCATTGGAAAATCCGACCGTGTGTACGGGGCATAAGAAGAATACATCTGAAAACACACTACATTTTCCTATCAACCCAATAGGTTCACTTCACAAAGCCTACACATCAGGATAAGAATTCTTCTTTTCCATAAAGTAGCAGTTATTTTCAGCTGAGTCCAATAAGATCTGAACTGTCAGTTACAGTTTTTCTCCATTGTTTTGGCTCATTTCTTGAAACAGAAATGACATTCTCAAAACTCTAAGTTCATTTGGCAAAACAGTCTTACAGTTCAGCACAACTCTATAATTCACGTGCAAAAGCTCATATCTCTCCCAAAACTGTTCACTCATTCTTCAAAACCATATTCCTTTCCCATATAAAGAGTCAGTGCTACCAAAATGGCAAAGATTCTTCTCAATTGCTTTGGCTCATTTCTTGAAACAGACCAGACGTTCTCCACTCTCTTGGTGCTTTTGCCAAAATAACCTGGATGGTTCAGCACAACACCATGGTTCACCTTCAAAAGCTCATATCTTTCCCAAAACAGTTAACTCATGTGTCAAAAATAAATTTCTTTCTCATTCATATAGTCAGTGCCCCCAAAATGCTTCATCCCTTTGGCATTGTGTAAGCACTGCAAGTCAAAATGTTTAGATGTTTTGTCTCTAAGGCAGAGGACCATTGAAATATCCCTCATGTCCACCTTTCAGTCTTAGCCCAGTCCTTCATTGACAATGGTTACTGTACAGTTTTTGTCTAGCTAACTGAATACAATTGTGTATAAAACTGAAAAAAAAGAAAAGATTTTAGGGTAAGAGTAGCCTCCAAGGTTTTACATCACACATTGCACTCATACTGCCAAGGAAAAATTACTTTACAGTATTGTAACCATTATCATTCACACACAAAGTAACTTCCATACATCAGAGTAAAAAGAAAATGTATACAGCATAATACACGGAAATATAAACACACAAACAAAAAACAAGGAAAATTACATTTAGCCTACAATGCTGTAAATAAAGCTGGAGTTTCACAACTACTGTAACATCTCTTCACTGGCCACCGTCCTCACCCCCCTGCCCATCCACACGCTGCTGTCTGTCTGGCCACAGATTCTCATCAACATTACAGCGTATATCCTCCCTTGCGATGCAACGATGGAAGAAGCTGCGTGCATGTCGCAACCATCCCCTACAAAAAACAAAGGGAAAGGTAATTCATCAAGGAGGAACATGCAATGGTCAAAACGTATATGAAATGCTTTTTATTGAAAGTACACTATAAACACCAATCCAATAATATACTGTAAAAACAGGTACCATCACCAATATAAAAATGACAACGTTGTCATTGACAGACACAGATGGCCACCACTCACATATACCACACACACAGGGGCGGACTGATAACTCATGGGGCCCCCGGGCAATAGGAGATTATGGGGCCCCCAGGCAATCAGAGATTATGGGGCCACACAGTATACACATACATGTACACACAGTATACACAGACAAATGTAAAAAAAACACAGATTTATACATACTGTCCCTGGTTTTACTGAGGCTGGCAACCCTGATGGGGCCCCCTAGTGGCCCAGGGCCCTCGGGCAGTGCCCGAGTGGCTCAATGGTCTGTCCGCCCCTGCACACACACCTCATGTGAATTCATTCAAGATAGATATACAAGAATGAATTCAGATTAGATACTAAATTTTCATCTGCTGGATAACTGAAAGTCCTGGTAAATCAAATGATAACAGCAGATGGTAATTGAAAGGAGAGATATGTGGGGTTGTGGATGGTAATGCAGTAGCCCTAGATATCAGGTCCTCATAGATGTAGGAACAAAAAGAACCGGGGGGATAGGAGGGGAAGAAGGGGGGAATGGAAATGGGAAGACCCTGTACTGACTCAACAGTAGCGTGGTCACTGGATACTGCAGTCCTGGTCAGTTACTGTAAGATCACCCTGGGCCATCAATATTTCGCAGCGCTGATGACAGGGAATGGGAGTTCCTGTTTGCAGGATATGGTGAGCCGTAGCAGATTGAATCAGGCTGAGCAGTGTAACTCATTTAGTGAATCATACATACTGGGTGGATGCACTGATTGAGACAACTGTCCCCTGTCCAGGACACAAACAGATTAGATCTCACCCAGTGTTGACTCTGTGGTGCATCAGGACACATCACCGGACCGAGTTCAGGCTCATGCCGCCTCCAGCTGGCTAGTTGAGTTGTCTCCCATCCTCCGCCGGGTCCTCAGCTGTGCATATCCTTTGAGGGCGTACTGAGGGTAAGTAGAAGGTGTACGCCCAGGGAGATGCGGTGAATAAAGCAGGGTTTTCTAAAGCGTTCAGTCCTCCGTTCGATCCGTTTCCCGGGAAGTTTCAAACGGCCATGTTACTGTAATTACAGGCCAGTGATGCCTGGGCTGGTGGGTGGATCTGGAGGTCTGTGGGAACGCTATGGGTAGCGCGATGGCATCATGCTGACGCGTTTCATCCGCCAATCGGATTTCATCAGAGCATCCCCTACACTGATCTCCTGTAATATCCTCACAGGCAGCATCCATTGCATGGAGCAGGGACCTCTGATCTTGAGCTCGATGCTCATACACTCTCCACCTCCAACCGGATAAAAACTCCTCAAAAGGGTTGAGGAAAGGAGAGTAAGGTGGTAGGAACACCATATCCATCCTTGGATGAGCAGTGAACCAGGCCCTCATAAGCAGGCCACGGTGGAAATTCACATAGTCCCATACAATTATATATTGTGGTAGGTGAGGCCCTATGAGACCTCTCTTATTTTCAGGGATCAAATCCAAATGAAGGCGGTCCAAGAAGATAAGGAGCTTCTGTGTATTCTATGGGCCAAGACTGGGGATTGAGTGGCCACACCATTCTCAGAAATGGCAGCACACATAGTTATATTACCCCCTCGCTGGCCTGCGACATCCACCGTGGCCTGGTGGCCACTAAAATTTCGGCCACGTCTTCGGCCCTTGGCCAGGTTGAAGCCAGCCTCATCCACATACACAAGTATGTGAGAGGTCTCATTTCCTTCCAATGCCAACATTCTCTACAATAGAGTAAAAAAAGAAAACATCAAATCAGTCATACAGAAGAGTCATACACTACAGTTACAGACAGTTACATAGGAATGTTCTACACAAGTTCAATATATTACTGGCCAGTATTCCAGTGGTTCCAAACCTGGGGTACATGTACCCTATGCAGAGGTACTACAGGGGGTATTTGACAGAAAGGGGAGGGGAAAAATTATTAATGAGTAGACTTACTGAAATGTTACAGTAAAACCCACAGTATTAGATAGATTTACATGGGAGGCACTACTGTAATTGCAGCTCTTTGACCCTTTTTCTTACTGTATTGTATGTTATATTCTTCAAAATAAGGATTATAATGATAATTGCATCATACAGTAAGCTGCAGTTTTTAGACAAAATGTTTATAAATCAGATACGTAAATCAAATACTTTCATACCTGGATTACCTAGATTCAGAAATCAGGTAAAGTGGGTACTGAAACCAATACATTTCGGGAAACACTGCTTATGGTAATTGTAAAAAGGTTATCTTGATGGACAACCAGTGACTGACTTACATGTACATACTGGTACCGCAGCTCTTTCACTCTGTCAGATTTCCTCTCAAATGGTACCCTGTAAATTTGCTTCATTGTCATCTGATGCTTCTTCAATATGCGGGCTATTGTGGAGATGCTTATAGAGTGACATTTTGGAATATGGCTTTGTCTTGTAGGATTGCAGTGCGGATCTGTCTCAATGTGATGGCATTATTTGCCAACACCATGTTACAGATCTCTTGTTCTTGTTGTTCATTGAGAAGTTTTCCTCAGCCACCCGTGCCAGGTTGTCATCCAATCCTAGACATAGAATTCAAAGGACAACACTCCATTCGTAATTTATACCTTATGGATTCCGTACAGAATGAGTTACCAATGTAATCGTATTGTTGTTTTACTTACAGTAACTTTACCACAATTCCAATGCATCACTGCACAGTGACTGGAATACTACTATAAACTGTATCATCAATATTGTAGAAAATAAACTATTCCATACTATTCCATAGTTTATTTTCTACAATATTTTTCTTGTCATTGTTAGTATCATACGTAACATCCCACTGAGGTAAGATACTGTAATACTGTAGGCCTATCACACACACACACACACTAAATGAATACGTAAATGAATAAATAAATATATTTGTTGCTCTATGCACAGTGTCCTGTCCTATACATTATATAATTCCATCATTGACTGACTACATACCTGTTTTCCCTGCGAAAGGTTTGGATGATAGCGAAGACTGTAGAGCGAGGCACATTAGGTTGCATTCGGCGACCTTCCTCCGCCATTGTGAGGCCATGGTTGATGACATGATCTATAAATGTGGCCCGAATTTCATCAGGTACAGCATGGTGTCTTCGTGCTCCTCTGCCTCTTCCCCCTATTTCACCACCACTCACCCTTACTCCTCTTCCTCTTCTTCTTCCTCTTCCTCGAGCAGGCAGTTTCCCTTGTTCATTTACTTGGCCAGGTGCCTCCATGTTCAGAAATTGTACTGGTCCTGCATGGTCAAGCTCTATATATACATGTTTGGCAGCATTTACAATCATGGACAACACCTGTCAGGTAACTAAACATACTGTTTGATTGGTCATCTGAGACCAACTCCGACTCCTCCTTTGTTAGGCTCCTTTCACACTGGGGCGGGGGCGTTGTCGGCGGTAAAGCGCCGCTATTGTAAGCGGCGATTTACCATCGGTATGCGGCCGCTAGCGGGGTGGTTTTACCCCCCTGCTAGTGGCCGAGAAAGGGTTAAAACCACCGCAAAGCGCCTCTGCAGAGGCGCTTTGCCGGCGGTATAGCCGCGCCGTCCCATTGATTTCAATGAGCAGGAGCGGTAAAGGAGCGGTATACACACCGCTCCTTCACCGCTCCGAAGATGCTGCTGGCAGGACTTTTTTTACCGTCCTGCCAGCGCATCGCTCCAGTGTGAAAGCCCTCGGGGCTTTCACACTGGAATGAAAGCAGCAGCACTTTCGGGTCAGTTTGTAGGCGCTATTATTAGCGCAATAGCGCCTGCAAACCGCCCCAGTGTGAAAGGACCCTTAGTCAAGTTCTAGTTGCACCTGACTGTCAATTGCTGCAATCATTTTATCAAATGTTCCAAGAGATTCATATATGGTATTCATGGTATTATGTTCCTGAATAATTTTGACAATTGAACAGACTATTGTGCATGTGATGACTTAAACAATGAAATGATGCTGACACGTTTTGGAGAGAACAACCATTAGACTGAGAATTGACAATCAGTTTAGATCAACAAGATCTATTCACTTGGAAATTGTGCTAAATGTAGGCTACTTGTACTTAATCATTTGAAAGATGTACTGAGACATTGAGACATGTACTGAGACATTTGTAATTTTGATGAAATGAGTGAGAAATTCTATTCAGTTGTGAACAATTGCCAAGTGGTTTGGAGATTTGTCCATGTTGTTTTGAGAATGTCATTTCTGTTTCAAGAAATGAGCCAAAACAATGGAGAAAAACTGTAAATGGCTAAATATAAAGATCCTTTTGTTAAAGAGGAACTACACCCATTGATATAACTGTTTCAAAAAAAAGTTAAGGCCCGTACACACTATCCGAAAATCGTACAAAAAATATCTCTTTCGAAGCAATCTAAGGGGAAAGTACAGAGCTTTCGAGAGCCAATCACAACAGTTTATCGGGCCGGACAAGCATGAAAATTATTCTCGTACGATACCAGATGGTGCGATTTTCATTTAATCAGTACAGTTGTCATCCGAAAATAAAATACAAATACACTACAACATATGACATCAATTCCGATTTTTTTATTCTGTCATTATGTTCGATATACGACTAGCATGCAAAAAAACAGACAATCTCTCGTCCTATTTTTGGATCGTGTGTACGGGGCATTACATTTCTGACATACCGAGAATGCTAACTGTCACATTTGCTTGTGCTTTCAGCCAAACTGTCAAATCATCAAATGGCTTGCACAGATCACATTTGCAGAACCATGGCAGTTGCAGATCAGAGGATAAGATGGCAGCTTTCTTTCCTGAAAACTATAGGAGGGTTTAGTTCTACTTTACTTAATTAGAATTAAGAATTCATTAGAACAATTGTCATGTTTTTATTGCTGTTTGTCCTTATTGGGGAGATTCAACCTTTCTATTTGTCATGTTTACTGTTTTCACCAACATCTCTTGTATCCTGGTTGGCCAGAAATGATTTATGCTGCATTATGTCTTTTGACCACAAGATGGCGAGATTGACCAAGATAAAAAGTTGCAAAGCCCCAGGCTGTAGTGAAACAAGTGGTACTGATTATAGGATCGATAGATAGATAGATAGATAGATAGATAGATAGATAGATAGATAGATAGATAGATAGATAGATAGATAGATAGATAGATAGATAGATAGATAGATAGATAGATAGATAGATAGATAGATAGTGTGACTGGGCTTATTAAATAATACAGTGTAACTTTATGAAACTAAAATAAACCAAAAAATACAGTGTAGAGAGAAAATCTAAACATCAAAGTGCAGTAACACATACAGTCATGTGAAAACAGTAAAATATTGAGTATTTAAATAGATTAACATTGGACCTTTATTCTAACAATGCCTTCAGCTACATATGATATACTTGAAAAAAAAAAACAAAAACAAAAAAAAAATGAAAATGAAGCTTTTTATTTATGCAACAAATATATTAATATATGGTATTGGAATGCTGTGGAAAAAGTAATTACATCATTAATCTCAGAGGCTGGCATTGCCCCCCTTAGCAGAAATATTTTTTGAAGGCATGTTGCATAACTGCCCACCACACTCTGACATCAACTTGGTGAACATTTCACTTCCATACAAAATTTCTTAGTTGTAAAACATTTATGAACTGCCCATTTCAAATCCCCCCTACAGAATTTCAGTGGGTTTTAAATCAGGGTTTTGTCTTGGCTGGTGATTCTCAACCTTTATGACACCAGCTTTTCAAAGATTGGGATAATACCTGTCAAGCTGTGACTTATCAGGAGGAAGACCACGACCCAGCGATGGAGAAATACTGGACAAGCTCAGTCTATAATCCTCCATTTGTCCTTTATGAGCTAACCTGCGATTAATTCTTCGGTTTTTGTGTTGAAAGATCCGTTTCCAGTTCAACTATAACTTTCAGACAAATGGCCTCACATCATAGCAAGCAGCTGAACCCACAAAACCTGGAAGGAAGACCGGGCGATAAAAGACCGGGCGATAATGGGAGGTCCTGGGACCTGCAGAATTGGTGACAGGGTAGCGCTAGAGGCACATTATGACAGGTTTATACTAGCACATTATAACATAAAGCACCAGGGGGCACATGTCATTTAAAAAAAAAGTTTGATACAGATTTAATCAATAAGAAAAAATTCTGCAAAACTAACCTCACTATACTAAAGTCTAATTGGTTGTTACCTACCTACTATGAAAAAGTAGGTATACCCCATGGAAACTGACTTAACCACCTCAATACCGGACACTTTGACCCCCTTCCTGCCCAGGCCAATCAGCCTATCAACAGATAGTGCTGTCTTTTGGGTGGTATTTAATCACCACTGGGTTTTTATTTTTTGCTATATAAACAAAAAAAGACAAACAATTTTTTTTACGTTTTTCCAATGCCCTGTACAAACGATAATATTTTCCGACAACAAAATCCATGGATTTTTTCCAACAGATGTTGGCTCAAACTTGTCTTGCATACACACGGTCTCACAAATCTTGTCGGAAATTATGAACGTCAAGAACGCGGTGATGTACAACACATACGATGGCACTAGAAAAGGGGAGTTCAATAGCCAATTCAGCTCTTCTGCTTGATTTCGAGCATGCGTGTCACTTTGTGCGTCGGAATTGTGTCGGAATTTCTAACAACGGATTTTGTTGTCTGAAAATTTGAGAACCAGCTCTCAAATTTTGTGTGATGGGAATTCCGATGGAAAATGTCCGATGGAGCCTACACACCGTCAGAATTTCCGACAAAAAGCTCCATCGAACATTTTCCGCCGGAAAATCCGACCGTGTGTACGGGGCATAAGTTTCTGTTGAAAAATTTTGCAAATAAGTAATTTTTCTTCTTCACTGATGTGCACTGATGAGGCTGCACTGATTGGCACTGATGAGGCTGCACTGATCGGCACTGATGAGGCTGCATTGGTGGGCACTGATGAGGCTGCACTGACGTGCACTGATGGGACTGCATTGATGGGGGCTGATGAGGCGGCACTGATGGGATTGATGAGGTGGCACTGATGAGGCTGCACTGATGGGCACTGATGATACTGCACTGATGTTCACTGATGAGGCTGCACTGATGGGCACTGATGAGGCTGCACTGGTGGGCACTGATGATACTGCACTGATGTTCACTGATGAGGCTGCACTGATGGGCACTGATGAGGCTGCACTGGTGGGCACTGAGGAGGCTGCACTGATGGGGGCTGATGAGGTGGAACTGATGGGCACTGATGAGGCTGCACTGATGAGGCTGCACTGATAAGCTGGACTGATGGGGCTGTACTAATAATCAGTGCCTTGATTATCAGTTTAAATACTGTACTCACTTTGCCCTGATAGATTGGCTCTCCTTTCCTCACATGCTGTCTCTGTGTGAGAAAAGGAGAGCCCGATAACCGGCAAGTTTGTTTACAGGAGACCAGCTGTGATTGGACACAGCGGATCACATGGTAAAGGGCCGCTGTGATTGGCCCTTTGCCTCAATCTGTGATTCGCTGTGTCCAAGGGACACTTATTATTATTCACAATTTATATAGTGCCAACAGTTTACGCAGCGCTTTACAATGTAGAGGGGGGACAGCACAATTACAGTACAATACAGAAGGGACAGGAGGGTCCTGCTCCTGATCGATCTAAGATTACAGGCTTGTTGCTTGCCTTCTGGTAAGCATGCATTTTGTACAGTGGAGGTTCATTATCGCTGGTGTTTTCCATTTTGCACAGAAAGGATCGTTTTATCACTATTCACTTCACTGGACTGTATATACCCATATATATTCTTTACTGGACTGATTTTTATGTTGTCCTTTTGCATTTAGTGATTTATCACCATATTTCTGATTTGCCAAGATTGTTATATCATATTTATTTGGGTATTTATATCAACTTTATAGCGCAGCTTCCTATTCCTTTATCTATGGTGTTTGTATAAATCTTGCAAAATTGAGCTGCAGCTTGGTGTTTTTATTTGTTTATCTTTAGTTTTAGCGCGGTATTTATTTTTTGTTTTGTTTTTTCACTAGTTAAATCCCAAAACCAAGAGAAGGAATAACTATAAAGTGAATATATATTTCTTTTTATACAAATAAAGGTGATACACTTCATAAAATCAAGTATGGCTGGGTTGCGATGACATCACTCTCGTGCATAAACATGGGAGTCACATCATCAGGGCACAGATCGGGTGCTGTAAATGTACACTGAGCTGTGCATACGTGGCTCAGTATACATGACAGCTGACAGGCTGGAAGAAGCATTTATTACTGAAAAGACCGATAGGGACTTTTCTGTCATAAAAACCCTACGTGCCAGCAATTAAAAAAAAAAAAAAAAACTTTAATGCCTCTTTAAAATTCAGTATATTGCTCTTTGCATTATTAAGTATGCCACAATATGTCTGTTTTGTTAAACTCTATTCAAAATATATCTATATCCAAACGTTTTTTTTTTTCTTAGTTTTTTTTTTTTTTCAAACATTATTATTTGTGACTTTTGCACTAATGCTGAGACATCTGCAAATCAATTTATTTTTATAAATAAACCCCTTAGTGGTTTGTTAGCCACAGAAGCCACAGGTCAAAAACCACGTCCCAGCCTCTGGTGTGTACCAGTTACTGAAGACTCACTCTCTGAGTAACTTATGGACAGAAGATGCACTGGAATGTGACCTTCGGGCAATGGGCTCTGCATTATGGTGCTTTCCATACCTGTGAGTACTGTGTCTGTTAGCTGCAGAGGGCTCCCCAGTTTTAGAGCAGAGGTACAGCAATTAAGGTGTAGTTTCTAGTGTTTCCCTCTGAAACAGATATTTTGGTATGCTCTTTCTGCGCAATAAGCTCTGCATTTTGTGGCTATCCAGAACTACAGTATGTGTACCGTGTCAAAGTGTGTTTTTTTATTTTAAGAGCAGCAAAAAAGATGCATCTAAATTAGTCTTACATGATGATGATGATGATGATTTTTGTGTGGTATAGCATTTTAGCTGTGTGCTTGGAAGGTTAAAGATAAATTCAAACAGAACATCTTCTGCCCTTGACATATGAAGGCATGTGTCTTTTTGGTCAATTTCTTGACATTGGTATGCCCATGCTCGCTTCTACGCAGGAGGTCTTTTGATGAGACAGAACAATCTCAGTCCTTCTCATCAATTTCCCCATTCATAGAAGACATTCTGAGTCTGCCTCCTTCTCTAGCTGCAGAGCTCTTTGGTTGTGTGATTTTGCTGTTATGTTTCTTCTAGTTCAGAATGATTTCAGTTCCCCATCAGAAATGCCTCTTATTTTTCCCTCTACGGTTTATTGTTTCCATTTCTATTCTGAATGTTTGCAATACTGAAGATCCTGTCTTATTCTGTAATCCTTGGGGAAAAAAACTATCCTCCTGATTTTTCCCTATTTTATTGTATACCAAACCCTTTTTATTTACCCCTTTGGGTTTTTGGATTTGCTTGCCTATTTTTCTTTTATAAAAATGTATCCTTTTGCTTTGGATCTTTTGCCCCTGGAACATGGATATGATGGACTGCTATTTCTATGTGATTTTAATCTAGATGCCTTTACATCACAAGCAAATTAGGAAATATAGATATATTTATACTCACCCTAAAATCCTTTTCTCTAAATTGATTGACAGACACAACTCTCTTCATCTTGACAATTGAATCAGGACCTGAAATATGTGTGTGATGCTGCATTGAATGTGAGCCTCTCAGTCTCAGCCATATTCCTCCATAGACTTCCTTGGCTTAAGGTTGGTTCATAAACAAGACCATTAAGATGGGGCTATCAGTAATTCCAGTAATGGTCACATTCAGTAATTGGAATAACTTGTAATTAGCAATATCCTGTTTTCAAATGAAGTTGGGGGTTCCACAATGAATGGACCGGAATAAATGTAAAAGCTATGATTCTATATAAGGCCTTCTCATAGTAACATACCCTTCCCTCAGGCCTATATGTCAGTGATAAATTCAATTTAAAGTATTAGTGCTGGATTTAAGAAGGCTAGCACATAGTGATTCAATTGGGGTGATTTGTTAAAGCAAACAGACTGCTCACTTTGCAAGGAAAGTTTCACTTAGTGAATAAGGTGAAGCTCTGCTGGATTCTATCAACTAGTTACGTGCAAGCAAACATTTGTTGTTTTTTTTTCTTGCATAGGATTGGATTAGGTTCTTTGCAAAAATGAACTTTTGCAACATTTACTAAGTCAAATTACCTTACAAAATGCAACTTCCCTTGCAAAGTGGACAGCTAATTTGCCCTTAGTAAACCCCAATGAATCTAATAAATAGGATTGAATGATAACCTTTGTTTTTTTTTTGGTCTCCCGGGGAAAGTGTAATTTTCAAACTATTTCAAATCAATAAGGTTGTGATTATAAACCAGAGAGATCATTACATTCTGTAAAAAAGAATTAAGATAGCTGCCAAATAAGTGTATTCTTTTGTAGATTTTATTAGGGATTGTCAGAATAATAACATACAAAACAATCTGGATGTTGATATAGAAATGTGAATTTTACTTCATACAAATATCATAAGGCTCCAATGACAGGTAGAATCTCTTCTCATTTACAACAGAAAATTATACATTGATTTATAATGAAGTTCCCAGAGCTGTATTTTTAAATAAGACATATCACAAAAATACAGACATAAATATAAATCACTGTTCCAACATTTGTCTTTATAAACCCACTAAACAGAAATCTCAACTATACATACAGAATAGACTGAACAAGGCTGATCACAAGAAAACCATGTACTCGGTGTGATCCCAGTTCCCTTTCTCTGTGCTGTCATCAAACGGGTCATAATAGATACAAGTCTGTCTAAGTCTCTCCCAGCTGTCAAATGTCAGTTTTCAAAAGAGCAACGAAATACCTTCCTCATTAGTCATTTGTTTTTTCTTTTAAATATTTTGATCCTTACATGCAGCATCATATGCTATTTTAAAGCCTGAAAAGAGCAGGTTTTAAATAAATCAAAGAATCTAAACTAATTCTTGATGTCAGCAAAACTGTATCAATGACTGCTGGATAAAAGTCCTGCTTAGTACACCTGTCTGCTAAATACTATTACCGTTACCAATCTGAAAATCCTGCCCACCTGTCATTCCCCTGTCCAATCAACAATACAAATGTAACTTTCTTTGGACAGGGGAATGGTTGAATGGATGAGTAGGGTTTAGCTCCCTAGTCAGTGAAGTCAAGCACTTTTCGGTATAATAATAAGCAATTTGAGAAATGGTCGCACCAATTCAGACGGTGCCCTTGCTGGCAATAGCTGGGGATTTGACATGCGATTTGACTTGTCAAATCGCATGTCAAAACGGCCCTAACTGAACGTGGGCTAAGGAACTGATGCCAAACTGTGAAATGCATCTTTAAAAATTGCTAAATGTTTCTGCAGCTAAATTTTTTTTCTAATATCTGGTAACTGAAAGTCACTAGATTGAGCTCATCAACCAGACACTTGGGAAGTTGGTGCACACAGAATCTGGTGCAGCTGTGCATAGTAACCAATCCGCTTCCATGTTTTATTGTCAAAGCTTATTTGAACAAGCTGAAATTAGAAGCTGATTGGATACTATGCACAGCTGCACCAGGTCCGGTGTGTGCCCATTTTAGTAAATCTCTCCCTGTGGGAGAGATTTACTAAAATGGGCGCACACCGAATCTGGTGCAGCTGTGCATAGTCATTTCTTTCAGTGCTTTGTCTTGATAGCTGGGAGAAACTTGATAACGTGCCCACATATCTATAAAGTCACACTTCCCAAACTATTCTAACCTTTACCTATTTACTTTTGTGTCACATACATAGAAATTGTCCACCTTCTTTAATGATGATTTTTACACTTGCTTTAACCCGCTGTGATTTTTATTCTTCATGTGTCCTATTTAATTAACATGTTAATAGATATAAAGTACATTGCATGTACACAGCAAGAATGCTTTAAAGGAAATTATGTATTTAAATATCCTGCTCAGCAATATAGGTTATTAGAACCCTATCAATTGAGGTTTGTAAATATTTAGATATAAGCATAATATATAACCTAAGAAGTACATTCATTTTTTTTAAAGGGGTGATTTCATAATGTGGGTACATTTTATGCTAAGCCCTTAGCCTGTATATAATTTTGAAAAATTCTATCAGTTAAGGTAACATGTAAACATGCTAAATCATAATAGGGATTGGTAAAGCTGGAGGAGGTAAGTATAGTTTGCTAATTGCACTCGTGTTAATGCCCAAAATTCTGTGCTCTGTTTCTTCAAAGTCCAAATCCTTGAAATTTCCAAGACCACGTAGCCTGTCTTTTGATATTCTACTCCTCTGCCCTCTAGATACCTGTGCAGAAACCTATAACTCAGAAGAGGTTGGAAGCACATACTACAGACATCACACATAATAAGCAGATTAGACATAGGAGAGTACCATTTACACTACATTTACCACCCCAACCAATTCCACCTAATAGGTTATGGTGGAATTTCTATTTAGAGGACTGGCTTGCATAAATTTTTATATCCTCTCTAATGTGCAAAACCAAACCAAATAAAACGAAACAACTGATTTATTTTTTTCATATTTTCCCAATTTACCATATAAAATACTGTATATTAGCATCTGTGATAAGGTCATAGTCAGTAGATTGCATAATAATAAAATCAGACTGGCAGGTTATTTAAATACCCGATTTTTATGTCACTGAATGTATGTTACAAAAAAAAAACAAAAAAAAAAACAGAAAAAAGCTATTCTAGAGCTCTGATTTATACTAATGAAATCAAACGTACACTTAAACAATATGAGATTTTACAAAACGATGACGTAGATCTCTCTTGATGAAAGGAAAATCTACATCAGCAAGGGGATTCCAGATCATGCTGGCAGACTGAGCTCACCAGCAGTGGATACCCACAATAACTGTTCCAGAATTTACAATATTGAACTACATACAAGTCACCAAAAATGCAGTTGTAACGGTATAGTCACAATAAAATCTAAGGCTGATCTATAAGCTAAGCCCTTCAAAGCAAATTAATAGGGCCTTATTTATTAATGCATCTCCTCAACCTAACATTGTCTTTATTGCCACATGGCCAGAAACCATGTAACCTGGAAAACAACAGATGTAGAGTGAACATAAGAATCTGATTGGTGGCTATGTGACAAAGCAAACAGTTCTTATTTGAGACATGTTGATAAATAAGGCCAGATATATGCTGGAGAAAGAAGTCATTGAGTAGATGATTTGATAAAGATGTGACTTTTCTTCAGCTTGTTGGACGTGTTTGACTCTATCTTGTTCAGCTACATACAGGAAATTGTATGTTCTCTCAATCAAACCAACTGACTAACATTTACACTTTTATGAAATCACTCTACTATACTAGAATATCAAGTGCTTGTGTAAAAAAATGCAACGTGTGCAATTTTGTTTTTCTCTCATAATAATGCATATTCTTACATGTGTGAGGAACAAAAAATACCATATACATAAACATGAATGTGCCCAACGAAGAATGAATAAATAAGAGTTTATAATCAGTTAGAAAAAGCACCTTCTATGCTTAATGAAAGTTTTCATTCCTAGAAAATGTTGCATGTTAGATGGGTGGGTTATACAAAATCAATCATGACAACAACACTATCTTATTCTTCCCCTTCAATTGCAAATGGCCTTTTCTTGTTGTATGAATTGGAACATAAAGTAAATTGTAAGTAAATTAAAACTGTATTACCCAACATCATGTATTGGTAGAAATGACCAAATTCAACCATGGTCATACTTTGGATGCAGAGCTTCTTAACATATCATGGCAATTAGTGTGATTTAAACATTAGAAATGTCACAAATGTGCGTTGTTTGGTCATTAATTACTTTCTGTTTGTCATAGTACCCCTGCCCCCCCCCCCAAAGAAAACTTCACAATGTCACAGCTAAGGCAGGTCAGAACTGTGGCTGCATGTCACCGGAGTGCTACAGTGTTTGTCTGTCATGTTGGTTGACTATAAAGATTTACTAGTAAAAATACTGAAAAGAGCAATGTCATGTAAACATTAAACATGCCTATTACTAACCCACACATTCTCTTAGAATAATCTCCTAGGATAATAATTTACATAATATACCTTTAAAGGCCAATGTTAATATTTGACGATTACTCCAGCTTCTTACATATCTTGCTGAAAGCTAAAGTGATTTACAACACCACTTAAGGTCTGCCCACTCAGTACATTAGCCCCTGATCCATTCCATAAGGTGCAGGTCCAGTTCGCAGCCGTAGGTACTTGAATATGTGTTAGGAGATTGACCACACTCCAATAGATGAAAAGTCCAATAAAGTTTATTGTAAATAATACAAAACACCAAAGCTCAAAACAGGTAGGAAACAGACGTTAACGCGTTTCATGCGATATGCGCTTAGTTATAACTATGCCTTAACTCATAATTATGCCATAACTTATGAGTAAGTGCACATTGCGTGAAATGCGTTAACATCTATGCCCTCTGCCTGTTTTGAGCTGTGAGGTATTGAACTATGGATTATTTGCAATAAACTTTATTGGACTTTAAATCTATTGGAGTGCGGTCAACCTCCTCACTTGCTGAAAGCTCTTGCTATCCAGGTTCCCAGCTGTGTCCACCATCATGCAACTGTTCTGGAGTTGATTTACTAAGGAAGCAGAGGATGTCTTCTTAAATTTGAATGCCCAATCATGTGCAGGGGAATAAAAAAAAGACAGTAGGAATTTTTCTTGCACATGATTGGGCCATTGAAGTTAAATTTGCTTTGTGAACATTCCCTGCCCAATTCGTAAACCAACCCCTTTAAAGGGTTTTGCAAAAATAAATTCACAATGATTGTTGTGAATTTTTTTTCCAAAGACAATTAATAAGTCATTTGATAAATGGTAGGCAAGTCAATCTACCTAAAGCTAAAATATCTGTTTTGTTTGGCAATGGCATTTGATAATATAGGAAGTTATGATGTTGACCTGTGGGTAACCATGAATAAATTACGGGCCAATGGTACCCACTGCAGTTAAGGCAACACTCTACAACAGTCTATCAATGTTAATCAGGGCATATTGATATGTCTTGCATATCATAAACCAAAATATAAAAGATAAAAAAATATGTTTTGTTTCCTTTCCTTAGCACACTGGCTAATAAATTGTTCAACTTCACCATGATTGTCGAGAGGTATTTCAAATGCAATCCACAATTTGAAAAATATTTCATATAAAATCCTATAGAGTCCTAGCTCTGAGATACCTTCCTAAATAAGCAAGACGTGGCCTAATTGATGTCATGGTCCTCTTCGTGCGTTTTCTGTTGTAGACAAATAGGGATTGATTTACTAAAACTGGAAAGTGCAAAATCTGGTGCAGCTGTGCATAGTAACCAATCGGCTTCTAACTTTAGCTTGTTAATTAAGCTTTGACAAAAAACTGGAAGCTGATTGGTTTCTTTGTGGATTGGAAGCTCATGCATAATGAACAGGTTGCCATAAGCCTCGTACACACTGCTAGTTACTTTTCGTTCGACCCAGCGAGTCAGGTTGTAGCCGTTGTACTAAAAAGCCAATGTTAGTACAGCGATCTCCCTTGCTGTGCTATTGTGTTATGACAGGGGGGCGACCCCCCTACCAGAATACTCCGGTCAGCGCTCTCAGCCTTTGGCTGGATTCTATTAAACCAGCTAATGCTGCCCGACGGCTTAATACAATTAGAAATTGATTTTCTTACTTTGCAAAGGAGATTCATGTATGGACTTTCACCATAAAGCCATTAAAAAAATGCCAATATGAGGAGTTAACCTTAATAGATTTTCACTTTGCAAGAGAATTTTCCCTTAGCTTAGAGAAGGTGGTGAAAATTCACTTTGCAAAGAATACCCAATCATGTGCAGAAAATATAAAAATATATTTTTCCTTGCAGATGATTGGATGATGGAAGTCAGCAGAGCCTCATCCCCATTAATTAAACAATGGGAAAATGCCCTTGTGAAGTGAACAGCCTTAATAAATCAACCCCCTTGTCCCCACAGTCCCTAGGAGCTGCAGTGTATACCCTGCTATCTCCTGTTGCTTTTCTGATATCTATTGCCATCTTTTTTGTGCTCCAGTGTCAAAAGAATAATACCTAACATATATAGACAGTCTTGAATTGGGCTCCCAGGGCAATGGACCCAATAAGGGTTGATCCATTTGTTACTGAGCTTCTATGCCACTGCTCATCATGCAATGATGTTCACTTGCAGAAAGAGAACTTACCTGGACAGTAAAGTCAATCAGAGAGCAAGAAAACTTGCACAGTGCACTAACCCATAGCAAAAATTTGTTTTCGGTTTGTTTGCCTTACTATCTACCTTTGATAGTTATATGGTACTGTACTTTGCACATTACTCTTTGTCCAACAGAATAAGTCCACATGTCTTAGTTTTCTAACATCTCATGCTGTCTCTTTTTCAACTTCTGCCTTCTAAAAACAGATGATTGGGAAAAGACACCCATAATACAAAGCATAACTTTTCCAGGCAAACCCAACAATTTGCAATAAAAAAAGGTTTAGCCACATTTTAATTGGTTGTCATGTAGAAAAACTGATCTCTTACGCTTCTGCCACAATTTTAACTTAATTTAATCTGGGTATATAATATGCTCAGTGTAACCTATAAATATATCAATAAATAATCTACAAATCTTTTGTGTTTCGATTGCAATCATCTCAAGTATATTAATGTAAACCTTCTGAATGTATTGTGTAACTTATGTGTTTTGGAAAAATGAGACATTGAAACAAATCCATTTTAGGAAAAAAATATACCGACAAACAATAAAAAATATTTTTCCTTAACATGCTTTTGTGCATTAATCTTTTCGCTCTGTACAATTACATAAGTTAAGAAGACATATTTCTTTACTACAAATTTACCAAAATATTGAAACATAAAAAGTTAAGAAAATAAAACCAGCAAAAATGTTGCTTGTATAGGCATCGGTTATTTCTTCCACTGCCAGAGACACCTAGACCACACTTGTGTGATATGTTCCGCTTCTCTATGACATGGAAGGACTTGGGGGGACAATAATCTGAGGTTTATATCCAAAATGAACCAACCAGAACTGCCAAAAATCAAGGACAAAACACACCATGTCAGCATCTAAGAATATATACATAATAACCCCACTATACAGTAAAAAAGCAAAAAAAATCAATCATTTTTACAATGTACTTTCTTCATTTTGGTAGCAGTTTACATAACCCCTTGAAGAGGAAAAATACCTCTTTGATATGGCGGGGAGAATAAAGAATTGAATATAACCCTCAGATGTTAATATTGCAATCATTTATGGGCTGTTGGCGACGTTAAGTGCCGAGCTGATCTTGCATGCCAGCCACTTCCTAAGTGGACAGTAGTACTCGTTATGGAACTGCTCAAATTCTGGTGTTTGACGGATTTCGTGAAGAAAGGAAATGTCAATGTCCGATTCCAGCAAGACGAGAATAAGAGGAAGAAGCACCAAAAGCAACCCCAATGCCACCAAAACAAGTCGGGAGAAGCTCTTCAGGAAGGCATTCAGCTGCATGTTTCCCATTAGGAAATTGTAGCTTACACTTAGGGCTTTCCTGGCTTCCTTCAGCTCTTCCTCCTCTGCAATCAAAAATGCATGTTCATCTGCATCAAACTCCTCAAATGAATCAACATCGTCTCTGTCGCTCTCTGGTCTGAGAGGACTATTAAAAAGCATCTCAATGCCCTCGTCTACTGGTGTAGGCAGCAAACTAGCACTTGGGTTATACATCTGCTCTGAGATTGTTAAAGGCTCCTCATTCAAACTTTCTTCCTCATCGTGCCTAATATCTGGTATCACTTCCCTATCTCTGGCAGGTGAAACGCCAGCCACAGGAGGGGGACTGACATCATTGTGATGTGAAAGCAGGACACCTAAAAAAGAAAAGAAAAGGCATATTTATTACTATTCAAGAGTTTAAATCATGATGGCTTATTCAATAAGAGAAACAGCAAAATGCAGTAACCCATATCAACCAACCAGCAATAATATTTTCTGATCTGGCATTAGTGTACCAAAATCTGTTTGGCAGCAAGGGCTTACAGCACTTTATGCTCTTTGCACAGTCTTATTGAACAATGTTTTCATACAGTGAAAGGATACAATTGATTTAAAACAATATTGTTAGCATTGCAGGGCTTATTGTGAGAGGACATCTTTGAGTAGAATCTTGGCAAATATGTTATTATGTTAGGTTTCTAGTGCTTGCTGTATCATTAAAATACCTTTCATGCATTCATTCTCACCAGAATAACAAGTCTGCCTTTTGTGTGTTCTTGTTTATTTGGGGTATTCCCAATACTCCTATTGTATTCTTTTTAATAAAAAAAAAAAAAAACTACAAAATTATTTACTGTAGCTGTGCAAGTCTTAAGAAAAGTCTTAACCACCAGTCCTCCAGGGATGTATTGTTAGAAATTTCAATTTTTTCACAACTACCAAAAAACTGCAACATCCAAAGTGAGTGTTCTGACACTTAAATACAGTATATAAAACTTAGATAATCCTCCCGATTACATACAAACACTGATTTATAGCACTATTCTTCGAATGCACTAAATACTTCACACGCACTTGTAGCAGGAAATAATACAGTTGTAATATTCTTTGTTGACAACATAATAATATTTTGGCTGGTACCGACACCTGAGTTGAATTATTCCTGCAGCCTAATGATGTCTTTTCATATGTATATATTGAATGGAAATCCAGTCATTTAGCACTAGGGGTAGCCATATAACATTTCTGCATCTTCCACAAGAATGTCTAGCCAAATATCTTTAATATCGGCCACTTTAAGCTGCAACAAGATCCCGTTTGTCAGTTATGAGTTATAACCAAAAGTTTTAGTTTTTTTACATGGAGGAGCATTGAATCATCTTATAAGTGGTGAGAAATATTAGCATTGAGTTTCAGGATTGTGTACCTTCTGCAACCAATGCTAAGGAAGTCTTTAAGAACTAAAAAAAAATGTTTATTTAAAATGTGTAGATTACAAATAGCTAAATGTATTGAGGTGTACACCACCTGCCGGATTGCCATGTTTTTTCTTTACTGTTCACACTTTTATTCATCACCGATAGCATAGCTCCAGCTATACTTCCAGTACTCCAACAGGAGACCTTTCGGCCTCCTACACAGCAGCTAACCTTTTGTTCGCCTGCCCCTCCTCTCCTGATGTTCAGTCATAGAACACTTTGTACATTGTGAACCCATTTACAGAATACAAGTCAATTAGTGAATGGACAGAAAAAAGAAGGGATGAGCAGTGCAGCTTGTGGAGAGCCACAAGTCCGCTGTCAGGGAGCCTGAAGTATAGCAAGAGCTATACAGTTAGTGCTCAATAAAAGTATAAAGGGTAAAGAAAACACAGTGATTCAGCCCGAGATCCACCTCAATACACTGAACTATTTGTAATTTAGCACATTTAAATATTTTCCTAGAGTTCTTCTTTAATCTTCCTTTTCATTTATTTTAAATAATGGAGAATGTAAGAGCATTTAGGTGCAAAGCAAGAAACGAATGGATGAAGACTGTATATTTGGAACACCCAAGAGATAAAGAAAACGGTATCAACATGCCAGCAAAACAGTTTTTCATTGCCTTATTCAATACATTGTCTCCTTCATAAATTATTTTGGTTGAGTGAGGTGTATTCTGCAACACAGCATTTATTTAATAAAGTATGAGCAGAACAAAAATGAGAAAATATCAACAAATATTTGGTGCTAATCCTGGCCTTGGTCACCATCTTTATCATTCATCCAAGAGGCTTGTTTTTGCTTACTGCTTAATGAAGTTTGGTGCAGGCAGTAATGGATGGTGTAAGAACTATAGACATAGAGAAAGCACAATTCTACTTCCCAGATTTTTGTTTTCTCCATTGTCAGGCCCAGATGTTATTTCTGGCCAGAAAGCTCCTAGTCTAACATGACAGGACAGGTAGGGTTGTCATTACTGTAGGATTGTTTTAAGTAGCAGTAAGGGCTCTTTCACACAAGCGTTGAAAATAGGCGGTTGGGTCGCTTTCCGAGCGCCTATCAATGCCACATGGAATTGTTACAATAGGTAGCAGATGAAGGTGTTCACACTGCAGTGTAATGCCGTGTACACACGGGCGGACTTTCCGGCCGAATTGGTCTGACGGACCGAGTCCGGCGGACAATCCGACCGTGTGTGGTCTGCATTGGACTTCCGACGGACCGCTTTGGTCGGAAATCCAACAGACTTTAGATTTGAATATATAATTAAAGGGGGCCTTAGTCCCTTATTAAAGGGGGCTCCCAGATTCCGATAAGCCCCCCGCCCGCAGACCCCGACAACCAACGGCCAGGGTTGTCAGGAAGAGGCCCTTGTCCTCATCAACATGGGGACAGGGTGCTTTGGGGTGGGGGGGCCCCGCAGGACACCCCCTCTCCCAAAGCACCCATCCCCCCATGTTGAGGGCATGCAGCCTGGTACGGTTCAGGAGGGGGGGGGGCTCGCTCGGCGTAGAGGGTTCCCCTTAAAATCCATACCAGACCTAAGGGCCTGGTATGCCCCATGACGGGGCTTGCAAGGTGTCAATCTCGCCGATAAAAGTGTCGAGATTGACTTCATTTTCTAGTCCCTTCGCACCCGAGTCACGTTCAAAATGAACGGACTTGTTCGTGTGTGGGCAAGTACGTTCATTTGGAAAGTCTGCCGTAACTCCGTCGGGAAATAGGTCCTCCGGAAAGTCCGGTCGTGTGTAGGCAAGTCCGTACGTAAAAAAAGTCAGTCGGAAGTCTGTCAAAACTCCGTTGGAAAGTCCGTCGGACCAGTCCGGTCGAAAAGTCCGACCGTGTGTACGTTGCATTAGCGTTGCTTCACGTTGAGGCGAGGCAAAAATAACACTGCTTACAGAGTTTGGCAGGTGTTGCCCCTTTGCAACTGCCTCTGTTCACTTCTATTAAAACATGCCACAACTGCACCTTAAACGCATTGTAAACGTGCCTAAGACATTTACAGTGCGTTTACAGTGCGGTTGCAAAGCGTCAAAAGTGATAATTTCCCATTTTAGCCTAATATAAAAAAATAAAAAAAACATCACACAGGGCGTTTGAGAAGTGTTGCCTGACACAACTTGAATGCATGTACAACACATCCTAAATGCTCATAAACACTATAGGTGCGTTACTGTGCTTTTAGGCTGCCTTAAAATTTAACGCATACATTTTATTTAATTTAAGTGTGAAAAAAGTCCTAAGAGGGCCCATTCTCTCCTTATACCACAGCACTGGAAATAGAAGCCTTGACACTGTCATTTGACAAGCTGTCAAACAGCATTCAGTTTGGGAGATGATCTATTATTCTAGAGGCAATCAGTGCAGCTATCTCACCCTGTCTCCTGTGATAGCTGGGCAGGGAAAAGGGGACTGTCACTGTGAATATAGGCTTTAATTAATGAAAATATTTAGAATCCTACAGAACTTTTTATAATAATACCTGTCGAAGGTCCTTGTTTAGGCACCTCCTTTTATAGGGTGCTAACACACTGCCCCTGTTTCCCAATTGTTCTCCAGCTTTGCCCCCTTGTTACATGCTCTCCCAATGGAAAAGCACATTGTGCAGGCATGGTCAGCTGTTCTATCAGGAAACCTGCTCTGATATAACATACAGCAAAAGCTGGAACACATGCATGTAGACAGAAAGTGTCTGAAAAGAGACCGCAGGTGATCAGCAATGTTGATATGCAAAAAAAAAAAAAAAAAGAAGCAAAAAACATTGTTTATTATACACACTGCTATTTAAGTTCAAATGTTCTATCTTGTCACACAGCAATCAGAATCAAACCTGCCCTGCAAAATTTGAAGCAAACAGCAGAAAAAGTCAACATTACCCTTCAGCTCTAGTTAACAATGTACCAGACCAAACTGAATAGGATCATTTCTGCAAGGCCAACGTAAATTGTCCTATTAATATTTTTTCTGCAAGGGATGGTGAGGGGGCACAATATATAGAGTTTTCAAATTAAATTGTAGTTCTACGTTATGTAGGAGGGTTAAATACTTACAGAGTTGGATGGCAAAATAAAAAAAAAAGACTGATGTACAAAATTTGATTGAATAACCTTATTTATAAATACGCAGCTTCAGTGTAATGTTAATTTTTCAATCACAAATCTATTAGCGAAAGAAGAATCAGGATGCCTAGCCCACGGTACATAGGTTAATTTGTGTACAAGAAAAAATGATTGGCTCATTTAAAGACTACGGATGCTAATGGCCCTCTGACCCACCACTATTATGAGATGTTTTCCTTCACACAGTTTTAACACAGGAGTGCGTTGTTATTACTTCTGTAATCAACAGATTGGATGGATCGCCTCCCCAGGAAATAATTACTTGCTTATTGCATCCTGTTCTTGTTACATAATACAGTCCAGAACATCAAGTAGTACTATATATAATTAGTCATCCGTTTTATACTATGCAGTACCATTACAGTATATCTAAAGAGATTTTATTTTTCCATTTTGGATAGCGAATGGTTAAAACCACTGTGAGTTTTATCTTATGTTTCAATATTTCTTTATTGGTTCTTTATTGGACATGTCAATAACAGTATTAAAGGAAATTAGACAAACATATTTTACAATTTGCGACCATTGAGATAATAATTGTAGCATTGGTTAGCGTACATTAAGCATACATGGTAAAATAATATATTTTAGAGAATAGGTGTAGGGTAAAGTCCCATTGATTGTATAAAATCCTCTGTTATGACATATAACATGGAACAGTGGTAAATAGGGGAAAAGAAAGTGGCTGCAGCTACAAGTTGAAGGAAGAACAGGGGAAAAGAGTAGTAGTAACCAAGCATATAACAGTGATTTTTTCTTGGTGATGAAGGTACATTTAAAACGATGTATTGCATTTAGGATCAATTAAGTGCTGGGACCATTTTGGTCAAGAAAAATACAAAATAATTAGCATGGATAATTTGTTCCATAACAGACAGTTTCCAAGAAGCTGGGAACAGTAGATTTCCAGAGTCTCATAATATTATTTTTGCAGCAAATAATAAATGCACAATGATGTCCCAGAAAATTGATTGCTATATGCAACAGGGCTAATACTGGGGCGTTCAGTTTTTCTTTAACCATCTGCATCTCATTATAACTTTCCTATCTATTTACTAATGCTGGTAGCATAAGGATTAAAAATAATGTTGATTAGGAGATTGACGTTCCATTTTAAAATCCAAATTGGGGGGGATGCCACGCTGTTTTTTTCCCTGCATTTTTCAATGCCAGCATTCATGGTTTACAGTACATTTCAGCTGTCAGTGGGGAAGCCCGCAGACAGCTTATTAGTCATTGGTTGTTAAGGACGCCGCGGACGGCTTCCTGGCACGTTCAATAAAACAACCAGCTATTCTTCACACAGAATTCGTATCGGTTGATAGTTTTTCGACCGATCTGAATTTGAATCATTCTGAAAATGTGGAATTCGTTAGAAAATTAATAAGTTAAATTAAATCAAACGAAACAAAATAAAACTAAATAAATTCCAAAACGAAACAACAAAACAAAATTAGTAACATAACAAATCTATCCAAAAGTAAACAAATTTTTCACTTCAGCACATGTCTAATCACAAGCACTACGCTGCTACATGAATCTTTGCTGCAGCTCTAGTGCTTGTTATGTAGAGGAGTATGTGCGCCAGGGGAGTGGCAGGGGGAGAGGATCGGATGAAACATCCCTTCCTCTCCAGATGACAGCTGTTAAATAACCAGCTGGCGCTTCAGCAGCCCCTGCTGGTTACATAGCATAGATGCAGCTGGCAGCTGTTGGGTTTGGCTCCCACTGGGCTCCTTCTCCAGCAGGCGTGGGGTTAACTGTGATGTGCGGCCACTCAGCTCCTTCCTGAAACAAGAAAGATGGAGAACCAGCGTCTTCCCATGTTGTACATTGGGCCCCCTCTCCATTTGGGTCTGTGTGCACTGCACAGATTGCACCCATGGATGATATGCCACTCTCTTAGACAGTTGTCATGGGAACATACGTCCCCATTGGAAGATTTTTGGATTTACCCTTACTTTCACTGCCTAGGCTATCAGCTGACCCCAGGGAGGAAGAGTAGATTGAGGATAAGAGAGGTCCAATGACAGAACCCTGGGGGACCCCAAAAGAAAAAGGAATAGAAGAGGAGGAGGTAGAGTTTTAAGTAACAATGAAGGTGTGGTGAGAGAGGTAAGATTAGAACCAATGAAGAGTACAGTCAGGGAGACCAAAGGTGTGGAGTTTTTGGATGAGGAGGGGGTGGTCAACATTATCAAAGCCAGCAGAGAGGTCCAAGAGCAAGAGTACAGGAAAGTCACCATTGGTTATAGCTATTAGTAAGTCCTTTGCAAGTTTTAGGTGAATAGTTTCTTTGGAGTGTTGTGAGTGACACCCAGACTGAAGGAGATCAAGAAGGTTATTCTCAATGAGGTGGCAGCTCTGGTGGTTGTAGACTAGGCATTCGAGGAGTTAGCAATATTAACAATAATATAAAAAGGTATAAGCAACTGTGAGACAAAGTTCACTTTCCTACATATTACTGGATATCTTCAACTTTTTGCACTTGGAAGTCGGTCATTTACTGGAAGACGATTTCAGTCTTATTGGTATTTGTCTGGGTGGTAACACAGGGGGGTACTGAACTTTCACAACTAATGTAGAGCCCCATCTCCCTGCTTCCAATGTACTTAGGAGGTCTAAAACATTACATACATTACTTCCCACACTGTATCACAGAACCTTATGGTTACCAACCAATGCCAATTTGTCTTCATAGGCTCAACACAATTCCAGTTCTGCCACAATATTAGGATTTTACTTCTATCTATATCCCCATTCCTGCCTCAGAGACAAGAAGTTAGAGGAGATTTTCCTTACAGGGGCACAGATAGCATGAAAAAAACTATTTCCAGCAGACAAGGCAAATGTTACAAAAATATATATATAAAGGGTGCAAAGGAAACAATACAAAAATCATATATAGAATTAATGATATACAATGTGTATCTAATTAATAAAGTGCACAGTAAAATAAACCATCAAAAATGTCCATAATACTCATATGTGAACAAATCTTGTGTCTACTCCAACACCATGAAAATAAAGTGCACACGTGCTTCAGTAAACTTGCTAAAAGTGCTTCACCCGAAGTGATAACAAAATGTGCTCACCAGATGGCCTCGACCACACAGTGACCTTAAAGCATGATTAATGGGAAGGACTCCTTAATTCAATGCTGTAGCTCCTTTATGCATCCCATTCCAATCAAGCAATCTTAGATGGAAGAAGCTGGATCCCAATCCACTTTTCAGGTATACAAATGTATGTGTCTTCACCTTATAAAATCTCTCCACTGCATACATCAATTTGCATCAAGTAGGTCTCTATGCATTTCACGCTAGAGCATGCGTCATCAGGAAGTACTTTATACCCCATTTTTTCAATTTCACTTTATTGTCTCTCCTTTGATTGTTGCACCTCCTTTGGTGTTGCCCTTACCTAATCCCTCCACTCTTTTCTTAAGCATTGCACTCTCCTCAGTGTAGCCCCTTTTCCCCTGTTTTTTTTGTACTTGCTGCCTGATCTCCTACCTCTCTACTCAATGTTCTCACACTCTTGCTTCATTCCTATCCTCCAATCTATCTCCTATCATGCCTTCTCTCTTCATTTCACAGCCACTGCTTTCATGTCCTGTGCCTACTCTGTTACTTTCTATCAATAATTTCCCAAGCATTCCTCTTCTGAAACCTCTGTCCCTATTTGGCCAAAGCTTTTAGCGCCTCTTAAATGTCTCTTAGTGCCCCTGCTTTAGAACCTCATCACTGCACTCCTCAACCTTAAGGTGAAACTTTACCCATAACAACTTGATAAAAGCCAATGGTTACTTACTGATAATGGTGTTTCTAGGAAACCTTCCAGGACGGCAACACATGAGAGATGAGAGGCTCCTCCCTACAGGAAACACAATCAATTCACAGCTGTTTAAAGGGCCCCACCTTACCCCTAGTCCCTCAGTTGTTGTAAAGTAATTCTCCCAACTGATTCACAAGAGGTCCTTAGACACTTACCACCTATTGTATACATTCTCCTCCACCCTTAACAGGGCGAGAAGTAGGCCTGCCGTCCTGGAAGGTTTCGTAGAAACACCATTATCGGTAAGTAACCGTCGGTTTTCTCACCTCACCTTCCAGGACGGCAACACATGAGAGGATAATCAAGTAATCCGGAGGCCTACCTTAGGGTGAGACCACTGGCTGCAAGATCTTCCTGCCAAATGCCAGGTTCTGCAGCACGTTTTACCTCCACTTCATTATGACTGATGAAGGTATCTTAGTTGGATCAGGAGGCTGATCAGCAGGTTTGCTCCACCGATGCCCCTGCCTTCTCCGTTTCGGATGCAGGATCTATGTGGAGTGCTCTTTAAAGCTGGAATCAGAAAACCTGTGAAAATAGTAGATTAGCACAGTTTGACTGTCTCAAACATCTAGCAACTGTGGCCTAACATATCTGTAATACTTCTTAGGACCACTAAAAGGACCAAAGACTTACTCTGTGAAACGAGGCTATAACTTTGATCAACAAAGAGGATCTGGCTTAAACATAACTCTGTTCAGGAGAATGATCTAAAAAGGACTCCTTGACAGACCGACCTTGCAGGTCCCCTTAAATGTATCATTTGTTCATTTTTCATAGTTATGGGTAATGGAAAGCCCACTTAAGTGTAGTAGAATAAAGAAAGGTTATTCCCTGGACTTAGAAAGCTGGACAGGTATGTGCCCAAGCACACCAACCTTATGACTTCCTTCACATCTAAATGCTGGCATGTCAGCTGTGAAAGCGCTCTATATACACAGACTCCCTATACCCCTGATCGCAAATGCATTAAAATTAAGCAAGATTATACCTATTCCGTAAATATCAAGTGTCCAATCTGGTGTCTGAAATCATAATCCACTCCAACACCATTGGGTGCCTTTTGGTATTAATGAGGGATACATTAAGCAGAACCCTACTACAAGAAGTTCAGTCTATAGCAGGAGCAGTACACTCACGTTGGTCTGCTACGACCAGTTCTGCTTTGAAGAATATATATAGAACTGTACGCCTATTGAGTTAGGTATATGGATCAGATAATTTCCGATACTGCATCTTCAGGTAATACTCCTATGAACCAAAGTTCTTACTAATAAAGGTGATTTTATAACCTTCTTCCAGTGTCATACAACCCTACCGGGTTACAAGCACAGGGAATGCCTCAGGCATGCCTGAATGTATTGGACTGAATTTTCTGACATCTAACGTTTCTGCAGCCAACATTCCTGGCCCCTTCCGTGTTCATAGGAAAATAAGGTTTGAAATAAAAGTGGTACATGTATAAATAATATCACAAATATAAAGACCATAGACAACAATGTTTTGTATTTCTGAAGTGCAGCTAGATGGATCATCACAGAAATGACACGACATGAACTTCAGAGTCGTGAATTTCAAAAGTGCAACAAGGTATGGCTATATAATAAATATAAATAGGAAAGACGCGAACAATCTTCACTGTTGCGTATTCTGATGTTCAGCCAAATGTATAAAACAGAGAAGACACAGAAACTTCTAGTGTTGTGTATTTCTGAAGTTTGGCAAGAAAAGCAATATAAAAACAGAAGGACACAAACTTCAGTGCTGCGTATTGCTGATGCTCAACAAGGTACAGTTGTATAACCAATATGAAAACAGAAAAAGCACCTTCTCATGTTTTGCCTTTCTGATTAGTAACACGGTGTGGTCATAACAGAAAAAACACCGACAAATTCAATGCTGTGCATTTCTGATTAGCAACAGGGTACAGTCCTAAGACCGACAGAAAAATCGCTAACAACTTTAAATGCTGTGCATTTTTGATTAGCAACAGCGTATAGTCATATGACCAACAGAAATGTCAAAAGCAAACTTTAAATGTTGTGTATTTCTGATTAGCAACAGGGTCCAGTCCTAAGACCAACAGAAATGTCGCTAACGACTTTAAATGCTGTGCATTTTTTTGTTAGCAACAGCATACAGTCCTATAACAAAAAAGTCACTAGCAACTTTTAATGCTGTGCATTTCTGATTAGCAACAGGTTATCTTATGATCGACAGGAATGTTGCCAACAACTTTAAATGCTGTGCATTTGTGATTAGCAACAGCGTATGGCCATAACCAAGAGAGATGTCACTAGCTACTGCAATGCTGTGCATATCTGGTTAGCAACAGGGTACAGTCTTATGATCAACAGAAATGTCACTAACAACCTGAATGCTATGCATTTTCTGATTAACAACAAAGTACAGTATCACTTACTATTTTGTATTTCTGATGATGACAAATAACTTCCACATTTTGTGTTTCTGATGTACAACCAGACAAAGCATGAAGTCAGAGTCATGGTATATTCAACTGCCCAGCAAAGGGCAAAATCTACCACAGGCATAGCCTGGACCCTATATACTAAACCTTCAACCACCAGAGGGGAAGCAGGGTAGTTCCAAATAATGGAAGTCTAAAGGCTCGTACACACGGTCAGATTGTTGGATGACCAAGCGTCTGATTTTTGTCAAAAGGGCGTGTGCAGGATTTTGTCTAGCATACTAACTATACGCAAATTGTCGTTTGACAAACACGAACGTAGTGACGTACTATGAGAGTATAAAGAGGATATTAATTTCTCAAGCGCCACCTTTTGGGCCCCTTCTGCTAATTTCATGTTAGTAGAAGTTTGGTGAGTGTTGATTCGCGATTTTCAGATCGTACAAAACAAATGCCTTTTAAAATACATTTGGCATAACTACATGCAAAGCAGCTTCATTATTATCCCTTTAAAGAAGATGAGAATTTTGACATTTCATCAATTGCCGCGTCACAAATATTAATTCTAGATTCTGAACAGTAGTTTACAAGACGAACTCAGACAAATCGTCTGTCGAATGCACCGTACTAACGATCCGAAAATCCGCAGACAGCTCGTCTTCAGAATTTTCCCTTCTGATTTTCATACCGTGTATACGAGGCCTAAGGTGTGTGAATACCCCACAGTAGTAATAGCTGTTGGTCTACCACTGTCAAAGTATTAACAGGTGTAGTTTGCCACACACACATTTATTACACAGGTGAAAGAGTCCAAGCCTCCCAAGCATCTAAGGTCTTAACAGGCACAGACCTAGAGATCAATTAAGCCAGCCTCAAGAAGAGGTGGTTACAATCTTAGCCTGGAGGCAGACACCTGTAAGGCTTAAAGAACAATCATTAGATACAGGTTAGTATATGTAGCTCTTGCATAGAGGTTTGCACCAGAACCCATCAATTAAGGGTTGCAGGATAATAATTTATGCTTCTAATTCATCCAAAGGGTGGGCTGTAGCCCAAACCACAAGTGGTCCCGATTAACTCTTACACACCTACAGATATAACTGCAGTGTAAGGAGGAATTAATAGGTTGGAGCTTGATAAGATGTTACACGTACCAAGCAACCCCCACAAAGAGAAGAATATGTTCACAAGGGTATCCGTTACTGTGTCCCCCCCACCCACCCCCATATGGGGAAAAACTAGGCGGCAGGCTTTTAAAAGCCAACAACCTCTAAAACAGGGGTCTCAAACTGGCGGCCCTCCAGCTGTTGCAAAACTACAAGTCCCATGAGGCATTGCAAGGCTGACAGTTACAAGCATGACTCCCTCAGGCAGAGGCATGATGGGACTTGTAGTTTTGCAACAGCTGGAGGGCCACCACTTTGAGACCCCTGCTCTAAATGAACCCTCTTGTAGCTACATGCCAGATTCATAGTAGCTGGCCTACTATATTCAGATTACTTGGTGTGCATTGCTGACCAGGGGAAATTTGTGCTATTACTCCTGGAATCACCAGGTACAGAGGTTCCAGGTACAGAGGTGTGGAAAGTTTGAATAGTGACCAACATTCCCTTGAACAGATTTAAGAAAATCTTTCATTAATCCTGAGGCCTCTTTTCCAGACAGTTTGTTTTAATACCCATAACAAAATGGCTTTGTGTGAGATTTAGACAATCTTTCTCCGCAGTTACCGCACTTTTTACTGGTACTAGTGCTAGCAGATGTAGAAGGTGGTTTGTCAGAGACCTCCTGCGCTCTGCTTGGGAAATCTGCAAGAGAAGAGGGAACAACCAACAGTCACTCTTCCTGCCCCCTGTATGATGGCTGCAGGCCCCCATCCCCAGGAGGTGAGAGCATGGCGGTTTACCAGGGATTACTTCTTAATCTGGCATCACCCCCCCATAGTAGGTAAATGGCACTTACCCAGCCCCACTCGCTCTTGCCTGCAGCCACCTGTGCTGTCTTTCCATCCTCCATCCATGAGGTGGGCTCAGACAGACTTTCAGCTCCTTGCAGCTCACTGAGCTTTGGTGAGAAAGGAAAGCTTCAGCCTCCACAGCCACACGGATCCGGTGTCTCCTCCACGCTTTGGGCCCACTTCCTCGGTCGTGAGAATGAAGCTTGAAGCGTGCCAAGTCTTCCCCTTGGTGTCATGCATTGTTTGGACCTCAGCAAAATGGCGCCCGCTGCACACAGGGGAAGACAGGAGGAGACCTAAGCTGCTGAGCAGCGTGCAATGGCGGGGGGGATTGAATATGCCCAGATTGCCTGCACAAATGCCATTGGGACGACCTGTGAGAAGCTCTGAGGTGGCAGGTTAGTGCAGCCCTCACTGGCATTCCTAAACCTGGCTCACAGGGGTACCATCCGACTCTCTTTTTAGTCTTCTGGTCAGAGAAAGAAAAAAAAATGTTTCGCTGTGGGAGAAACACAATCAATATTGAGGGACAAGGGGTAAGGTGGGGCCTTTTAAACAGCTGTGAACTGATTGTGTTTCCTGTAGGGAGGAGCCTCTCATCTCTCATGTGTTGCCGTCCTGGAAGGTGAGGTGAGAAAATATTGTTATTTAGCAAGAAACATGCATTCCACATTAATAATTATGCTACCAAAATTAGTGTGTGCTGTAAATTGCTTCCAGCATTGCTGTTTCTTTTTGCCGGAGGCTGCGATTTTGCTGAAGCCCAAAGCAAAGCCTGAGCAACAGCAAGTCTTTAGGCTGTCAGCAGATCGGCCTCTACATTTTTGGCACAGTGCCGAAAATAGAGCGCAACTGAGCATGTGCAGAGCAGGGTGAGACAGTGTATTACTGGATTTTAAATAGTATAGGCACTTATTTTTAACCACTTCACGCAAATCGCTGTACCTGTACGTCAGTACTGACACTAAATACCGTTGTTATGGCATCAGCTAGCTGCCATAACCTCGGTACTTTCAGGAACGGCGTGCGTTTCTCATTCAGATAAAAGTGGTCTCTGTGGCAGGTTCACTACGAGATCACTTATATCTGTGGCGGGAGAGGGGGCCCCCCTCCGGCCGCACTCTGGTCATCTCCACCGCTTACCAGAGCCGTCGGTAGCGCCAGAGACATTTGTGTCCGCTCCCCTCACTGCCTGAATGCCAAGTGAGGGAAAGATGGCCCCTGCTCGGCTCTATAGCATTGGGGGGTGGAAGCGACGTCACTTCCGCCCAATGCTCCTAAAGAGAATTTTTTTTTTTTTAAATGACATTTTTTTTAATTGCATTATAGTGTAAATGTAAGATCTGAGGTCTTTTTGACCCCAGATCTCACATTTAAGAGGTCCTGTCATGCTTACATTCCTTGTAATAGGAATAAAAGTGACCCACATTTTTTTTTTTTTTAAGGGACAGTGTAAAAATAAAAAATAAAAGGTAAAATAAATAAGAAAAAATAAATAAATACATTATAAAGTGCCCCATCCCACCGAGCTCGCGCACAGAAGTGAACGCATACGTAAGTCGCACCCGCATATGAAAACTGTGTTCAAACCACACATGTGAGGTATCACCGCGATTGTTAGAGCGAGAGCAATAATATTATCTCTAGACCCGCTCTGTAACTCAAAACTGGTAACCTGTAGACATTTTTAGACGTCTCCAATGGAGATTTTTAAGTGTCAAAGTTTGTTGCCATTCCACGAGCGGGTGCAATTTTGAAGCGTGACATATTGGGTATCAATTTACTCAGCGTAACATTATCTTTCACAATATAGAAAAAAATTGGGCTAACTTTACTGTTGTCTTATTTTTTTAACTCAAAGTGTATTTTTTCCAAAAAAAATGCGCTTGTAAGACCACTGCGCAAATACGGTGTGACAGAGTATTGCAATGACCTCTGTTTGGAGGTTCTAAGTAATTTTCTAGCAAAAAAAAATGATTTTAACTTGTAAACAACAAGTGTCAAAGGGAGACTTAAAGGGTTTGTTAACCCATCTATATAAAGCCACTCTATTAGAGGCTGGCATAGCACACTATGTCAGTAGTTTTAAAAAACGAGTGTTCTAAATACCTAATTTGGGCTGTCTTCAGGCCGGTCACATCACTCGCGGACTCTTTACAGCTCCGATGGATTGCTTCTGTGGGAGGGGCCGTGATCTCCCTCTGACGTCAGCTGGGAAGATCACGTGGCCGCTCGTCTCCTCTGCAGAAGCCGTGTATCGGAGCTGTAAAGCAGCTGCAAGTCACGTGACCGGCCTGAAGACAGCTCAAATTAGGTATTTAGAACACTTGTTTTTGAAAACTATTGACATAGTGTGCTGGCAATGAAAATTTTTGGATTTTATTTTACAAGAATGGCGGGGGGGGGGGGGCAGGGCCGGGCCGGAGACAGACACAGAGGGGTATGACAGGCAGGAAGGAGGGAGTGAAGGGGGAGAGAGGAGAGCAGAGGGGACAGAAACGTATGATGCAGGGATGCAATCAGACCAGGGTGATCAGGGCGGAGTAGACCTGATTTTTGTGGTCTGTTTAGGGAGGGCATACAGGAAGTGGCAAGTTCAGGGTTTTTTTTTTTTTTACAGTTTAGAAGGGGGCAGATTACACGGCACAACCGCTGTGCTGTGTAATCTGCTTTAAGGGACCAGGCTCTGCATTTTTAACCACTTAAAAATGGTCAGGCTGGCCCCTTTTGCTATATATGCAAAAGGGGCCAGCCTGAAGTGATCTAGCAGGATTGAATTTTCTGACTAAAGTTCCACTTTAAGTATGAAAGTACTGAGTCAAACCTTGATTTAGTAGTGCATCAGGCTGTTGTAGACAAAAGTAAATTTTATCAATGACACTTTACTCATGTTAGCATCACTCCTGCTTCAAAGGCACCAATTCCATGGAGACAGCTGAAATGCTCAATACATTTTTTTTCAATGTGCTAGTCCCCCAGTAGTGCTAAGCCCTATCCACTATATTTCAGTGTGTGATGCCTGGTGTAGAAAACTGCACCTCCACTCCATACAAGCACAGAAAGTACTTGATGTACAAGAAGTTCCTGGCCACTGGAAGAATGAACAGCAGATCCTTCATGTCTTTGTATGCTTTATTTCTTCTGTTTAGGGTTCTGCTTCATCCTTCTCCTGCCCATCAGCTGTCTGAGTTCTGCTCCTGCTACTTTAAAACTCCCCATTCCGGTCTATGATCTGGTCTCACATGCTGCACTTGTGTCCACGCTCTCCTTAGTATTCATGTACCAACAAGTACCCCTAATGCTTTGTTATTTTGCTATGTGCTCTTCATCACAAGGACCCTTTCACTTGGTATGTTCTCATACGTTTCGTTCTCCTCCTCTGAACTTTTTTCACTTACAGTCATCTGCTGTTATTAAGCCAAGCCTACTGCCCTCCTTTGATCTTTCAGAACCATCCTTCACCTCTCCCTCCTCATTAAAATATCTGCTTTGTTCAATCTTTCATTCCCCCCACTCCTGCTACTTTCATCACACATGCCCCCACTATGCTGTATTCTCCGAGATCTTATCCTGATACCCATTCTTTTAAATTTGTAAAGACATTTTGTAAAGACCAATTCTGGGCAAAAAGTGAATGCAGTGTGCTACTCTTGAGCTACACTACATACATTATAGTACAATCTACCTAATATGAGATCGGAGATCAAAGCACATAATAAAATCCCATGTTATATATACAGTATCTAAGAATACTGTATTGAACAATATTTCAAAGCTGTCTTCCTGCTTTAAATACATAAATCAATTTGATTAACTTGGATTTTAATGCGCTCTAAATATAGATAGAATTTTCAATGGAATGTAGCATCTGCTGCATTCAATTCCTACTGAGGTAGCATGACTTTGTCTTGCTGATGAGCTTTGAGAATTTATTAGTAGTTTCTGTTTTGCCACCAAACAGGTGTGTGTAAAATCATCTATAATATTGTGAAACAGTCTGTAACACCACCTGTACATAGCATAAATGTTGCCATAAACATAAGATGGCAAGCGGATGTGTGATTGATTTGTAAAATGGTCAGGATGCAGGAATGGATACTATCAACCAAGATGACACGGTCATGCCCTAAACAGAGAGTAGAAACTGTGCAGAAGGAAACATCAGTGGCTACAAAAAAAAATATAGCTTATCACAATTATATCACTACTTGATGGTGTAACCCGCCTATTTATGGGTAGTGTGTCATGGCAGAGTACAATTCTTTGAGTCTCACTAAGTGGCTTGACCACCATTATTGTACCTGTGCCCCTGCTGGTTGCCTTTCATTGACTGCATTCTCCCCCTTACCACTGTGGGCCACACCTCGTTTGTTGTATACCTTTGCCTTGTTTTTTTCCTGTTTGCAATGACTGTTGGGTTCATTCTTCAGGTGTGGAGGTCTCAAACATACTCATATTCAATCTACTGCCAGTGCTCAACTGGGTAGATATCCTGTTAGGCTGGAAAAGGTTTTAAATGTCCCCAGTTTATGGACCTCCTCTCATTGCCTCCTGTGAGGAGCTGTTTTTTTTTTCATGGCTTGGAGTGGTTGTTCTGTGTTCCATTCCTTTTAGGCATAAGTTTTTGTTTTGCCTCTCTTCTGTTCCAGTGCAGACATTCCACGTTGCTCAGCGGGGATCCTGGAAACTACTGGACACTTATTTATGGAAACATCCCTGGATTTTGGAGGACTTCTTTCTTAGGGCCGGTTCACACCGGTCCCACATACACTCCGACTTCAAGAGCACAAGTCGCATGACATGTCAAAATGAATAGTTCCCTATGAGAGCCATCTTAACTGGTCCAACTTGTGTCGGTCTGACTTTGAAAAAGGTTCCTGCACTATTTTGGTCTGACTTGGGCACAATTTCAACCCATTGATTTGAATGTAAGTAGCATCCAAGTCGGAGCATCATCTTAACTGATCCGACTTGAGGCATGCAACTTGTCCTTTGAGGATCTTGAAGGGGAACCTCCCCTTCGGTCTGGTATGGATTTTGAGGAGAAACCCCACGCCAAAAAATGTAAAAAAAAAAAAATAGTGTGGGGTCCCCCCCAGGATCCATACCAGACCCTTATCCGAGCATGTAGCCTGGCAGGTCAGGATGAACGAGTGCCCCCGCCTTCCTGGATCATACCAGGCCACATGCCATCAACAGTTTGGGGGGGGGCCCATGCCGGTTTTTTTTTTCGGCATGAGGTTTCCCCTCAAAATCCATACCAGACTCAAAGGGCCTGGTATGGTCAGATCAAAGTCGGATCTCGTTCATTGAAGTCACATGGAAGTCGGACATGTAGTCGCAGTGTAAAGTTGGATTGGAAGTCGTCCGACTTCCATGTTGGAGTAGTGTGAACCTGGCCTTACTCACAAGGACTATTGCATTCTTCTGCATGGGCTATGATGCGTCGGATGATTAAACTAATCTTGTGGAATGTAAGGGGAATGAATGACTCCCTTAATAGGCAATTCGTATTTTATTATGTCAACATTTTTAAACCTTCCTGACCTGCCTATAGGAGACGCATGCCACCAAAGTCACTCTGTACCTCCTTAAATGTAGATTTGTTCAACCTGCCTTTCACTCAGTGTACACCTCCTATTCTGGGGGAGGGGTGTCTCTATTGTAGTCCAATGAGGTATTGCGTTCACCTGCGAGCAGATTTCAGTGGACAAACTTGGCAGATATATTGTTTTGCATTTCAGAATCTGTGACCTTGAATTGGTTCTTGCGAATATTTACGTCAACCCCCCCCCCCCCCCAAAACACACACCACACACACACACATACACACACACACATGCACCTTTGAGGTGCTGCGATTACTGGCATCCTTTATTGCTGCTACCTGTTCCTTTTCTTGGACGATTTAAACAATGTTATTAATCTTATTAAGGATAAATTCCTTCCCCCACAATCTCCTCCTGTGAATACTTTAACTTCGCTAGGGAAATTATGGAGATGGGAATGTGGGATTTATGGAGGCTGTTACACCCTAATGAGTCCTGTTACATTCGCTATGGCACAAATCTTTGCCTAGGATACGCCTGGCTTAGGTACCCCTGAACTTCTTCCATACTACAAAATATATCCATTGAACCACGGAGATCTCTGACCAATGACCTTTAGGTATTACAACAGCCCCTGTATACTCTGGCATTTAAACCTCTTTTGGTTGGAGCTCTTTCCAACCCAAGTTTCAGTGGGAACCATTTTTATTATTTAATAATGCTTCAGTTATGCAATGCACAATATGAAATATCTCTGAGGCATCCTTTTTAAACAAATTAGCCATATTAGGTCCACCACCAGAAGAGTGTATGAAATGGGGAAATGTTATATATTTAACATACAGTAGCGTATGAAGTGTGGAGCTGCAAGAAAAATAGAATGTACAGCATAGTGTACATTTTAGAGTTCTGTGCAATATAGAATGTACAGCACAGTGTACAGACTGAAGTGGTGTGTGGTAAGGCATATACAGCACAGTATGCGGAAGGGAGCAGTTTGCAGTAAGAAAGGCACATTGTAGAGGGGTGCACAGTATAATATACAGCACAATATGCAGAGTGGAATTATGTGAAATGATACGTGCATAGTACAGTGTACAACACAGTAAGCAACCTACACCAGAGTGGAACAGTGGGTAGTATAATGTAAATTACAGTGTGCAGAATATAGCAAAAAAATGTGCACCATGCTGTGCAATTTGAAGCAGTGTGCGATATAATGTACAGCGTAGTTTTCAGAGTGGAGCAGTGTTTTTTCTATGTAACAATGTGCAGTAAGGATTATACACCAAAGTGTATAGAGTGGAATGGTGTTAAGTATTACATACAGTAGTGTGTAGAGTGAAGTGGTGTGCAGTATAAAGTGCAGAATACAGAAATTTTCAGTAAGCTATATGTACACCACAATGCATATGGTGTAGCAGTGTAGTGTGTAGTATAAAGTACAGCACAATGTGCAAAGTGGAGGTGTATACAGTAGGCTATGTATACTGCAGTGCGCAGAGTGGAGCAGTGTGCAGTGTAATGTACAGAGCAGTGTGCAGATAGGAGTGGTGTACAGCAATGTTTCTCAACAGGTCATGTTTTCAGGCTTTCATTTATTTTGCGCAGGTGATTTGATCAGTTTCACTGCCTTAGTAATTACAGTACCACAGCTGTTTCATCTGAGGGAGATCCTGAAAACATGACCTGTTGGAGGTACTTGAGGACTGGAGTTGAGAAACATTGATGTACAGTAAGGGATGTATATGTGCACAGGGTAGAGCAGTGTAATGTACAGCACAGTGTGCAGATTGGTGTGTTATACAGTAAGTGACGTATACGGCAGTGCACAGAGTGGAGCAGTGTAAAGTAAAGTGTAAAGTACAGCAGTGTGCAGATTGGAGTGTTATACAGTAAGTGATGCATACAACAGTGCACAGAGTGGAGCAGTGTGCAGTGTAATGTACAGCACAGTGTGCAGATTGGAGTGTTATACAGTAAGTGGTATATATTACAGTGCACAGAGTGGTGCAGTGTAATGTACAACAGTGTGCACATTGGAGTGTTATACAGTAAGTGATGTATATGACAGTGCACAGAGTGGAGCAGTGTGCAGTGTAATGTACAGCACAGTGTGCTGATTGAAGGGGTGTACAGTAAGGGATACACACTACTATGCACAAAATGGTGTAGTTTGCCATATAATGTACAGCAAGTTTGCAGACTGGAGGGGTTTGCAGTAAGGATATACAAAAAGGTGTACAGAGTGGAACAGTGTGCAGCATAATATACAGCACAGTGTGCAGTTTGTAGTTGTGTATAGTAAGGGATGTACACAACATATACAGAATGGAGTAGCGTGCAGTTTAATGTACAGCGCAGTGTGCAATAATGAATCTATACCACATTCTTCAGTGAAGCAGTGTGGAGTGCTTTGACATACACAATGTACATTGTACATTGTGCAAACAGGAGAAAGAAACGTGCAACACAGTGTGCAGAAGCAATTTGTGTGGGGATGTTTGTTACTAAGTGTGAATAATATGGTATGACATAACAAGAACAGAACACATTTCTACATTTTGAAAATGCAGAGGGCAATTCTGAAAACTTTGAGGACCCATTTACATAAACATGCGTGTTCCTACAATGCACATATGTGAAAGGGCCCTCAGTGCCTAAGTTTAATGATGCTCATTTGAGTTTGTTCGTTTTTGACAGTCATATCAGTTTACCATTTTAGAGGTAAACATATGAACAATATGCTAATTATACCAAACTCATAGAGGGGGCTATCTAGTAAAGTAAGGATTTGGCCCTAAGTGACCACTCACCCTAGTAGTAAAGGTTTGAGAAAATTCTTCTAAGTGGTTGCCATGAACAACCTTTCTCTCTTATAATATATTTTTTTTAAGAACTACTTGCACGACTACACGAAAATAAAGCAAAAAGTATTATTTCAGAGCCAAACATCTATATTTCACACAAAGGCTAGCAGTGATTCCACTGTATCCCAAACTTACAATACCTCTAAAGCTGCCTGGACACCCTATACAGAAAAAAAAAAGAATGAAAGCGTTCTTTTTACCCGCACTCTTTGCTCTGATCCCAGATCCGAACTTCATTAAGCGTATGAAAATCTCTTTGCTGGAGTGATTCACCATGCGCAAATAAATGCTTTTGGTGGTCTTGATTTTAACCAAGCACTTCACCATAGTGCCTGCCGTTTTGCTAGCTGGACCACGCAGTAGACTCTCCGAGCATTGGCAGAGAATGGCTGTAATGTGCCAGTACTAGAAATGTTTAAAGTTAGGGGGACAGAATGGGAAGGTCACACAAACAAAGCCTGGGATTTAAATGTGAGGATAAAGTGATCTGCGACTCTAATAATAAACACTTGGCAGTAGAAGCCAGCTATGCATCTTTTTTCACTTTCAACAACACACATAAATGTGGTAACAGATAATCTAATCAATAGAGCGTAATTGCAGCACTACCACATTCTTGACAAGCTCTATTTATATTGAGACCTTTTCACACGTTTTAGCTTTCTCTTTGCCTCCACTTTTGTTAAGCATTGTTAGAACCTACTATTACATCTCAGGCTGTTTTGTAGGTGATTAAACATGACTTTAAACTTCAATCTGCAGTCATTCGCCGTTTTCTATAAATGTCAAAAATATTCAGAATTTTGCAACTCTGTAGACCTTGAGGCTTAAGTGCATGAAATATGGAATCCTTAGCAGCATCTCTAGTTTACCAGCACCAAGGTTGGATTCACATGGGCACATAGACCATACGTATGTGCAGAGGACCATGTCTGGGAAGTGCATCTGATGCATTTCTCAGCCCGTCATTAATTTTTACAAGTTAGCCGCATGGAACACTCATCACATCCTGGGCACATAAACGCAACCCTCTGCATGGGTGTGGAAGTCTATGTGCGCCGGTGAATGAAGCCTTAAAGGCTGCAAAGCCACAGGCATAGGTGTATGCACAGGGTGTGCCAGATGTGCCCAGGCACGCCCTAATCAGCACAGATTCCTCCTCTCCTCCCCCGCCTTCCCCACACAGCGCTGCCAGCTTCCCTCCTCTCCTCTCCCACAAGCTGTGGTGCTGGGATGTTTGAGGATGAGTTAGGGAGGGGGGGACCAGTAAATACATAATTTAATAGCCCCTTCCCTTTCTGAATTAACATCATGAGTGACCGGTAGTGTGTGTTTAAGCATTGGGGTGGACACCTTAATGCAATAGGCTGCACACACCTATGGCCACAGGGATGCAAGTGGTCATCTATATTAGTAGGGATTTGGAAGTGGGAAGGGGTCTAAACTACAAATGCTAGTAAATATTTGCATAATAGATCAATGCAAGTTTCAGGGCTCCTGAGGCACACTATAATACTAGTCAGTCTGCATGCAAGCACCTTGGGGTGCATACTTGTAAGATATCCTGCCTGTTTAGTAAAAGTGTGTGGCAAGAGACATACATAGGCTATCACTACTAACCTCTTCTTTTGAAAATGCTAGCTGCAATACTGATGTATTAGCTTTAAACCATTGGTTCCTGCTGCTGTCAATCGCAGCCAGTGAGGCGGGAGCAGGGCTGAGCTGTGCTCTCTGTGTCTTATGGAGAGAGTACGTACGAGTGCCCCCACAGCAAGCGGCTTGCTATTGGGGCACTCGGCAAGGGGGAGGGGCCCAGAGTGCCGGCGGGGGACCCGAGAATAGGAGGATCAGGGCTGCTCTGTGCAATACCACTGCACAGAGCCGGTAAGTCTAACATGTTTATTATTATTTTTTAATTAAAAATATGTTTCCTTTACAATCACTTTATGTTTTCTGTGTCTGAGCCAAAACAAGAAAAGAAACAGGGAACGCAGCTCAGAAGTATTGAAAGCAGACTCACCCAGTTATCTAGCATTACCAGCAATGGTAGTCCATGGTCACTATTAGGTACCCATTGGGGTTGATTTACTAAAACTGGAGTGCCCAAATTCTGGTGCAGCTCTGCATAGAAACCAATCAGCTTCCAGGTTTTATTGTCAAAGCTTAATTGAACAAGCTGAATTTAGAAGATGATTGGCTACCATTCACAGCTGCACCAGATTCTGAATGCTCTAGTCTTAGTAAATATCCCCCACAGTGTTGATTATTAATGAATGATCTGAAGTAATGAATGCACAGCTCCACTATCAGTAAAAGCTTGGAGAATTCAACCACACTTGTACTGGATGCAAACCTTAAGGACTAACAGATCCACAATGCATTAGGTTTAGAGCAGCACACACACAAGCTATAGGCAAGATAAAGTAAGGAGTAAGATTTGACAAGCAGGATGCAGATAGGTCAAGTAACTAAACATATAAAAAGGAAAAAATAAGATTGGAGTTCACAATAAAACACAAAGTTTTTATCAGCGGGTCACAGCAGTTGTAATTTGGAAGCACAGCTAAAGTAGATAGTAATACACATAAAAAGCACCTAGACTCACACAAATGTTTTCTAGGCTGGTATGGATGTCCTTTGCTCAGCTGCAGGCTTGCTGTGGGGGTCTCAGAGAAAAAGTGAAAAAGTCAGGTGCAGCGTTCCTTGGGTTCACATCTCTTTATAGTCTTATGGGAAGCATTTCTAGTTTGAACCTTAACTGGCAAGTACCTAATATGTCTAGAAAGGCAGTTAGAGAAAATGTTCTTGGAGACCTTTAATAATGACCCCAAAACTAAAAATGTATCAACGTACAGTGTGTGAAAGAGTTAACATTACTCTGTTATGATGCAAAATGCCTTTGTCAAATGGTTCTGATAAAGCTGACTCCAAATCTCACATAATAGGGCTAGGGCATTGTTGCCCCGCATTTAGTAAATAAGCTGAGATACAGTGGGGACGGAAAGTATTTAGATCGCCTTAAATTTTTCACTCTTTGTTATATTGCAGCCATTTGCTAAAATCATTTAAGTTCATTTTTTTCCTCATTAATGTACACAAAGCACCCCATATTGACAGAAAAACACAGAATTGTTGACATTTTTGCGGATTTATTAAAAAAGAAAAACTGAAATATCACATGGTCCTAAGTATTCAGACCCTTTGCTCAGTATTTAGTAGAAGCCCCTTTTGATCTAATACAGCCATGAGTCTTTTTGGGAAAGATGGAACAAGTTTTTCACACCTGGATTTGGGGATCCTCTGCCATTCCTTCTTGCAGATCCTCTCCAGTTCTGTCAGGTTGGATGGTAAACGGTGGACAGCCATTTTTAGGTCTCTCCAGAGATGCTCAATTGGGTTTAAGTCAGGGCTCTGGCTGGGCTATTCAAGAACAGTCACGGAGTTGTTTTGAAGCCACTCCTTTGTTATTTTAGCTGTGTGCTTAGGGTCATTGTCTTGTTGGAAGGTAAACCTTCGGTCCAGTCTGAGGTCCTGAGCACTCTGGAGAAGGTTTTCGTCCAGGATATTCCTGTACTTGGCCACATTCATCTTTCCCTCGATTGCAACCAGTCGTCCTACCCCTGCAGCTGAAATACACCCCCACAGCATGATGCTGCCACCACCATGCTTCACTGTTGGGACTGTATTGGACAGGTGATGACCAATGCCTGTTTTTCTCCACACATACCACTTAGAATTAAGGCCAAAAAGTTCTATCTTGGTCTCATCCGACCAGAGAATCTTATTTCTCACTATCTTGAAGTCCTTCAGGTGTTTTTTTAGCAAACTCCATGCAGGCTTTTATTGCACCGAGGAGAGGCTTCCGTCAGGCCACTCTGCCATAAAGCCCCGACTGGTGGAGGGCTACAGTGATGGTTGACTTTCTACAACTTTCTCCCATCTCCCGACTGCATCTCTGGAGCTCAGTCACAGTGATCTTTGGGTTCTTCTTTACCTCTCTCACCAAGGCTCTTCTCCCCCGATAGCTCAGTTTGGCCGGACGGCCAGCCCTAGGAAGGGTTCTGGTTATCCCAAATGTCTTCCATTTAAGGATTATGGAGGCCTCTGTGCTCTTAGGAACCTTAAGTGCAGCAGAATTTTTTTTTGTAACCTTGGCCAGATCTGTGCCTTGCCACAATTCTGTCTCTGAGCTCTTCAGGCAGTTCCTTTGACCTCATGATTCTCATTTGCTCTGACATGCACTATGAGCTGTAAGGTCTTATATAGACAGGTGTGTGGCTTTCCTAATCAAGTCCAATCAGTATAATCAAACACAGCTGGACTCAAATGAAGGTGTAGAACCATCTCAAGGATGATCAGAAGAAATGGACAGCACCTGAGTTAAATATATGAGTGTCACAGCAAAGGGTCTGAATACTTAGGACCATGTGATATTTCAGTTTTTCTTTTTAATAAATCTGCAAAAATGTCAACAATTCTGTGTTTTTCTGTCAATATGGGGTGTTGTGTGTACATTAATGAGGAAAAAAATGAACTTAAATAATTTTAGCAAATGGCTGCAATATAACAAAGAGTGAAAAATGTAAGGGGGTCTGAATACTTTCTGTCCCTACTGTATGTCTACTTTCATCAGTGCCTTCTCAGAGCTTTACATTTGCAAATTATACCTCAATCTGTAACCCTATTATCCAACTTCATTGCTTGAAAGGTTCCAATCTGAACTCAACCAAAATTTGAGTTTTTGTCGACTACAACTGAAGTACAAATTACTTCCCACTGCAAGTTATAGGAAATCCCTATGGCAGAGACTGGAGTGGGACTAATCAAGCTCTAATGGCTTTCCCTGGGATACCAATTACAAATATCACTTCCCTTAATACATTTTTAGTTACTTGGTGTAATTATGTTCCTGACTTTAAAAAACTGTATTAAACCCAAAAGCAAACATTTATTTTATTGCAGCTTACTAATTCTTGGATGGGATGGCTGCATTAGTTTTCTTTTTTAGGCTTTCCTCTATTTACATCTGGTGATCTGGCCAGTAAAGCCCTGTACACGCAGCCAGAACATCATCCGAAATCAGCCAGTATAGTAGAAACCAGCTGACATTCAACCCGTGTGTACAGGTCCTTGTCCAACAGAAGCTGATCTCACAACCGCCTTCTGTCAAACTAACATGCAGGAAAGCCAGCAGCCAATCAACATCTGATCAGCGCTGGCAGCCAATGACTGTGAGCACTAAACCGATGTGTTCTGGCAGGGCGGGACGGGGAGCAGACCCCCTGTCAGAATACAATAGCACTGCGGGGAGATTGCTGTACCAATATTGCATAGTTAGTACAGTGAGCTCCTTTTTCTGTTTAGCCAGCTGGGCTGAACGAAAAAAAAAAACTTGTGTGCACCTGGCATTAGTCTGTTGTTTTTGAAAAGAACAAGATCTCTTGCAGATGTATCAGTTACAGGGATGAGACAAACCATTCAAAAGTGACAGGGACAATGATCATTTTTATGTAGTCATGTAAAACCTTTCTCCCAAAAAGAAAAGAAAAAAAAACTGTTTGCTGTAACTGTAAATAAAGTATTGGCTGGTGTTCAGCTTAATTTTTTTTATGTATCTAAATTTGACATTCCCCTCCCTCCAGAATAATAATGCTGCTGTCCAAAGGTGCTCCCTGTGTTCCTTCATCCAGAGTAGGGACACTCTAATGCAGGAGGTGTGTTACTGGCCAGATCACCATGGGAAAACAAAGGGGGAAAAAACCTAAAAAAAGTAAATGAATGCAGCCATTACATCGAATGATTGGTAAGCTGCAATAAATTACATTACATTTTGGTTCTGGCCTTAATACCGCTACTGCAAACTCCAAACTTATCTGTAACCTGAACTCCGAACTCACACTTTTTTTCTACTCCAATGAGCTGCAGGGCGGGTCATTCTCCAACCTCACGTGAGTTGCGGGGCAAGGAATGACCTGGCCTGCAGCTTAATGAGGTACAAAAAAGCAGGTGTTTGGGGTTTTGGTTAGAGATGATTTGGGACGACACCCAAGCGCATCTCTATTAATAATAAAGATGTATCTATATTGCTTATAGAAAACTGGTTTCTGTAATAACTACAGTGGCAAACTGGAAAACTAAACTTGGCAATGCACAAGGGAGATCACTATGCTATGTACTTACAATGCATAGAATCCATTTGCTGAGCACTATGATAGGTTTGTGGATTATGTAATTTTCTTAGGAGATTAGAATTCAACCACATACAGTAATATCACCATGAGTCCGCAACAATAAAGTGCCCTGCATGCACTTTACACACCATAATATTATTTTAATTTTATTTTTTTTACAGAAAGTGAAGACCAAACATAGAAATGTGTTTTTTTTTTTTAATTTTAAAGAATGCTTGTTCTGTAATGTATGCCTAGTTAAATAAACTTATAAAACCAGCTGATTTGATTTCCTGGCTTGCAGACTTGGTCAGAATATGCCTGACTTCAAATATAGACTAGTGCCTGATATTCTGAAAACTGGCATAATCTTTGCACATGGGACTGTAAAATAGGTACAGGTATCAATACAAAAAGCGCTCTTGTATACACATATAAAATATGGGTCTTACATAGCTTCATAGGTTTAAGGCTGGGTTCACACTGGTCCGACAAACGCTCCGACATTGGGAGCTCATGTCGCATGACGTGTGAAATTTAATGTTTCCCTATGGGAGCCGTCCTAACTGGTCCGACACAAGTCGTTCCGACTTTAGAAATGCTCCCTGTACTACTTTGGTCCGACTTTGATCCTACTTCAGCCTATTGACTATCATTGAAGTCGGATCAAAGTCGGATTGCCGTCTTGCATGATCCGACTTCGGCACGCGACTTGTGCTCAGATGTTCTTGAGGGGGAACTCCGCGCCAAATTTTAAATAAAAAACCGGCATGGGTTCCCCCTCCAGGAGCATACCAGGCCCTTGGGTCTGGTATGGACCTTGAGGGGAACCCCTTACGCCAAAAAAACGGCGTGGGGGGTCGCCCCCAATCCATACCAGACCCTTATCCGAGCACGCAGCCCGGCCGGACAGGAATGGGGGTGGGGACGAGCGAGCGCCCCCCCCCCTCCTGAACCGTACCAGGCCGCATGCCCTCAACATGGGGGGTGGTGCCTTGGGGGAGGAGGCGCGCTGCGGCCCCCCCACCCTAAAGCACCTTGTCCCCATGTTGATGAGGACAAGGGCCTCTTCCCGACAACCCTGGCCGTTGGTTGTCGGGGTCTGCGGGCGGGGGCTTATCGGAATCCGGGAGCCCCCTTTAATAAGGGGGCCCCCAGATCCCGGCCCCCCACCCTATGTGAATGAGTATGGGGTACATCGTACCCCTACCCATTCACCTAGGGAAAAAGTGTCAATTAAAAAAAAACACTACACAGATTTTTAAAGTAATTTATTAGACAGCTCCGGGGGTCTTCTTCCGACTTCGGGGGTCTCTCCGGTTCTTCTCCGCGCTCTCCGGGTCTTCTGCCGGGCTCCTCCGCTATTTTCTGCTCTTTTGCTATAGCGGAGGAGCCCGGTCTGCTGCCTTCTTCTCTTCGGGGGTCTCTCCGGTTCTTCTCCGCGCTCTCCGGACCTTCTGCCGGGCTCCTCCGCTCTCTTCTGCTCTTTTGCCGCTCTTTTGCTATAGCGAAGGAGCCCGGTCTTCAATCTTCTGCCTTCTGCTCTCTTCTCCTGATGTTGACACGACGCTCTCTGGGGCTGGAATGCACTCTGAGCGCTCCGCTCTGACTTATATAGGTGGTGACCACGCCCCCTTATGCCGTCACAGTCCCTGGGCATGCTGGGACTGTGACGTTTTAGGGGGCGTGGTCATCACCCGATGACCACGCCCCCTTATGCCGTCACAGTCCCAGCATGCCCAGAGACTGTGACGGCATAAGGGGGCGGGGTCACCGCCTATATAAGTCAGAGCAGAGCGCACAGAGATCATTCCAGCCGGGGAGAGCGTCGTGTCAACATCGGAAGAAGCGATGAAGAGAAGAAGCGGCGAGACAGCGGCGACAAGACAGCGGCAGCAGACCGGGCCCCTCGCTGGCAATAGAGCTGGAAGAAGATAGCGGCGGGGCCCGGGAGAAGAGGCGGAACACCGGGAGAAGTCGGAAGAAGATACCGGAGCTGCCCAATAAATTAATTTTGAAACCTGTGTACTGTGTTTTTTTTTATTGACACTTCCCTAGGTGAATGGGTAGGGGTACCATGTACCCCATACTCATTCACATAGGGTGGGGGGGCCGGGATCTGGGGGCCCCCTTATTAAAGGGGGCTCCTGGATTCCGATAAGCCCTCCGCCCGCAGACCCCGACAACCAACGGCCAGGGTTGTCGGGAAGAGGCCCTTGTCCTCATCAACATGGGGACAAGGTGCTTTGGGGTGGGGGGCCGCAGCGTGCCCCCTCCCCCAAGGCACCAACCCCCCATGTTGAGGGCATGCGGCCTGGTACGGTTCAGGAGGGGGGGGGGGGGGCGCTCGCTCGTCCCCACCCCCATTTCTGTCCGGCCGGGCTGCGTGCTCGGATAAGGGTCTGGTATGGATTGGGGGGGACCCCCACGCCGTTTTTATCGGCGTAGGGGGTTCCCCTTAAGGTCCATACCAGACCCAAGGGCCTGGTATGCTCTTGGAGGGGGAACCCATGCCAGTTTTTTATTTAAAATTTGGCGCGGAGTTCCCCCTAAAGATTCATACCAAACACAGTGCCGGGCATTGGCGGGGATCCAAGTCGGATCCCCGTTCATTGAAAGTCGGACACATGCCGGCTTCATGTCGCAGGGCAAAGTCGGATCCAAAGTAGGACGGCTGTCGTGTCGCACCAGTGTGAACCCAGCCTCAATGAGAATTTGACTTAACAATATTACCTACAGCTGATGTGCAAAATACTTACCTAATCTAGTGCTGGCAGAAGATAGAAGGCACCTGTATATCAGTGTCAGTGTGAATATCCTCAGTGGTGTCACAAGGGGGGGGGGGCTTGGCCCCACCAACATTATACTGTGCCCCCCAATTAAAACACCTTTTTTTGTGTAGCGGGAGCTAATGCTGGGTGCTGACCCCTCCCCCCTTGCATATTCCATCAGCCGCTGCTGCCACAGGACACAGGGCAGCGGCACCAAAACTGACAGGCTCTGTGAAGGGACACAGACAGAGCCGCAGCTGCGGGGGATTTTCACCCCTTCTTCTCCTCCTTGAGCTGAGCAGCTCTCATTCACCCGGACCAGCAATGCCCGCTCCTATTGGCTACATTTAGGGCCAATGGCTGGGACAGCTAGAGGATTGTGGGACATGAAGTCCCGGATACCAGCGGGCCCAGGACGATTCCCTGAGAGTTCACTGCAGCCCCCAACATGCCGAGCGGAAGGGGACAGGGGACTGTGTGAGGAGAAGAGGGACCACAAGGCTGTTGGGTGAAGGGAACGAGAGAGAAAATGCCATGGGGATGGGAATGAAGGCTTCCATAGAAGGAAAGGACCGTATTACTGGCTGCATACATCCTGTCCTCCCCTCCACCTGGCTGCATCCACCCTGTCCTCCGCTCCACCTGGCTGCATCCACCCTGTCCTGCCCTCCACCTGGCTGCTCCACCCTGACCTCCCCTCCACCTGGCTGCTCCACCATGTCCTCCCCTCCACCTGGCTGCACCCTGACCTCCCCTCCACCTGGCTGCATCCACTCTGTCCTCCCCTCCACGTGGCTGCATCCACCCTGTCCTCCACCTGGCTGCATCCACTCTGTCCTTCACCTGGCTGCATCCACCCTGTCCTCCCCTCCACCTGGCTGCATCCACCCTGTCCTCCCCTCTACCTGGCTGCTCCACCCTGTCCTGCCCTCCACCTGGCTGCTCCACCCTGACCTCCCCTCCACCTGACTGCTCCACCATGTCCTCCCCTCCACCTGGCTGCACCCTGACCTCCCCTCCACCTGGCTGCATCCACTCTGTCCTCCCCTCCACGTGGCTGCATCCACCCTGTCCTCCACCTGGCTGCATCCACTCTGTCCTTCACCTGGCTGCATCCACCCTGTCCTCCCCTCCACCTGGCTGCATCCACCCTGTCCTCCCCTCCACCTGGCTGCTCCACCCTGTCCTCCCCTCCACCTGGCCGCTCCACCCTGTCCTCCCCTCCACCTGGCTGCATCCACTCTATCCTGCTCTCCACCTGGCTGCATCCACCCTGTCCTCGACCTGGCTGCATCCACTCTGTCCTCCACCTGGCTTAATCTACTCTGTCCTCCCCTCCACCTGGTTGCATCCACCCTGTCCTCCCCTCCACCTGGCTACATCCACCCTGTCCTCCCCTCTACCTGGCTGCATCCACCCTGTCCTCCCCTCCACCTGGCTACTCCACCCTGTCCTCCCCTCCACCTGGCTGCATCCACTCTGTCCTACCCTCCACCTGGCTGCATCCACTCTGTCCGACCCTCCACCTGGCTGCATCCACTCTGTCCTACCCTTCACCTGGCTGCTCCACCCTGCCCTCCCCTCCACCTGGCTGCATCCAATCTGTCCTACCCTCCACCTGGCTGCATCCACCCTGTCCTGCCCTCCACCTGGCTGCTCCACCCTGTCCTCCCCTCCACCTGGCTGCTCCACCCTGTCCTCCCCTCCACCTGGCCGCTCCACCCTGTCCTCCCCTCCACCTGGCTGCACCCTGTCCTCCCCTCCACCTGGCTGCATCCACTCTATCCTGCTCTCCACCTGGCTGCATCCACCCTGTCCTCGACCTGGCTGCATCCACTCTGTCCTCCACCTGGCTTAATCCACTCTGTCCTCCCCTCCACCTGGCTGCATCCACCCTGTCCTCCCCTTCACCTGGCTACATCCCCCCTGTCCTCCCCTCTACCTGGCTGCATCCACCTTGTCCTCCCCTCCACCTGGCTGCATCCACTCTGTCCTACCCTCCACCTGGCTGCATCCACTCTGTCCGACCCTCCACCTGGCTGCATCCACTCTGTCCTACCCTCCACCTGGCTGCATCCACTCTGCCCTACCCTTCACCTGGCCGCTCCACCCTGTCCTCCCCTCCACCCGGCTACACCCTGTCCTCCCCTCCACCTGGCTGCACCCTGTCCTCCCCTCCACCTGGCTGCATCCACTCTATCCTGCTCTCCACCTGGCTGCATCCACCCTGTCCTCGACCTGGCTGCATCCACTCTGTCCTCCGCCTGGCTTAATCCACTCTGTCCTCCCCTCCACCTGGCTGCATCCACCCTGTCCTCCCCTTCACCTGGCAAAATCCCCCCTGTCCTCCCCTCTACCTGGCTGCATCCACCCTGTCCTCCCCTCCACCTGGCTGCATCCACTCTGTCCTACCCTCCACCTGGCTGCATCCACTCTGTCCTACCCTCCACCTGGCTGCATCCACTCTGTCCTACCCTTCACCTGGCTGCTCCACCCTGTCCTCCCCTCCACCTGGCTGCATCCACTCTGTCCTACCCTCCACCTGGCTGCATCCACCCTGTCCTGCCCTCCACCTGGCTGCTCCACCCTGTCCTCCCCTCCACCTGGCTGCTCCACCATGTCCTCCCCTCCACCTGGCTGCACCCTGTCCTCCCTTCCACCTGGCTGCTCCACCCTGTCCTACCCTCCACCTGGCTGCATCCACTCTGTCCTACCCTCCACCTGGCTGCATCCACCCTGTCCTACCCTCTACCTGGCTGCATCCACCAAGGTGGGGGAGCAATGGGGATCAAGGCTTCCATAGAAGGACAGGACCGTATCACTGGCTGCATATATCCTGTCCTTACCTCCACCTGGCTGCATCCACCCTGTCCTCCCCTCCACCTGGCTGCATCCATCCTGTCCTGCCCTCCACCTGGCTGCATCCACCCTGTCCTGCCCTCCACCTGGCTGCATCCACCCTGTCCTCCCCTCCACCTGGCTGCTCCACCCTGTCCTCCCCTCCACCTGGCTGCTCCACCATGTCCTCCCCTCCACCTGGCTGCACCCTGTCCTTCCCTTCTTCTGGCTGCATCCACCCTGTCCTCCCCTCCATCTGGCTGCATCCACCCTGTCCTCCCCTCCACCTGGCTGCATCCACTCTGTCCTACCCTCCACCTGGCTGCATCCACTCTGTCCTACCCTCCACCTGGCTGCATCCACTCTGTCCTACCCTCCACCTAGCTGCAACCACCAAGGTGGGGGGAGCGATGGGGATGAAGGCTTCCATAGAAGGACAGGACCGTATCACTGGCTGCATACACCCTGCCCTCCCCTCCATCTGGCTGCATCCCCCCTGTTCTCCCCTCCAACTGGCTGCATCCAACCTGTCCTGCCTTCCACCTGGCTGCATCCACCCTGTCCGCCCTCCACCTGGCTGCATCCACCCTGTCCTGCCCTCCACCTGGCTGCATCGACCCTGTCCTGCCCTCCATCTGGCTGCAACCACCAAGGTGGGGGGAGCGATGGGGATGGGGATGAAGGCTTCCATAGAAGGACAGAACCGTATCACTGGCTGCATACATCCTGTCCTCCCCTCCACCTGGCTGCATCCACCCTGTCCTCCCCTCCACCTGGCTGCATCCACCCTGTCCTAACCTCCACCTGGCTGCATCCACCCTGTCCTAACCTCCACCTGGCTGCATCCACCCTGTCCTGCCCTCCACCTGGCTGCTCCACCATGTCCTACCCTCCACCTGGCTGCACCCTGTCCTCCCAGCCACCTGGCTGCTCCACCCTGTCCTCCCCTTCACCTGGCTGCATCAACCCTGTCCTCCCCTCCACCTGGCTGCATCCACTCTGTCCTCCCCTCTACCTGGGTGCATCCACCCTGTCCTCCACCTGGCTGCATCCACCCTGTCCTCCCCTCCACCTGGCTGCTCCACCCTGTCCTCCCCTCCACCTGGCTGCTCCACCCTGTCCTGCCCTCCTCGTGGCTGCATCCACTCTGTCCTCCCCTCCACCTGGCTGCATCCACCCTGTCCTCCACCTGGCTGCATCCACTCTGTCCTCCCCTCCACCTGGCTGCATCCACTCTGTCCAACCCTCCACCTGGCTGCAACCACCAACACTTTTTCAAGACACTGTATTTATATACGTGCGTGTGTGTGTGTGTGTGTGTATATATATATATATATATATATATATAAAATTGTGTTTTATAGTTGGACCCCCTAATTTGTCTCTGTCTCCCCATGTACCCCCCCTAAATATGAAAGCTGGAGAAGCCACTGAATACCCTGACTACCCAGAGTTCTTAATTGTTCTTTTTAAAAGAAACTTCTTAAGTCAGATGGCTTAGGTGCCTGGACCTACCCTTTCTCACATGCTAAGCCTCACTATTTGCTATTCAGACTGCCCATCAAAGTAATGGACAAACAGTACGGCTTAGGTGGGAGGGGCTTTAACAGATTTAAATATGACACCAGAAAAATATGGAAGTAATTCTGCAGCTTCCTTTGCCCAAAGGAACAGAGTAGGCTGTGCAATGGAAGGTGGGTTGAACATTTTAGGCTTGTTGGTACAGCTCATACAAGAGGAACTACCTCAAGTTATAGCACTCTGAACTGAACTATTCCTACAGTCAATTAATTTGAGATTAGGAGCATCTCCTTATTTAAATAACGTTATTAATCCTTCCCAGATCAGAAATAATTGATGCCTAGATGTCCAGGCTGAATGTAGCAACAACTCTATGAAGTAATTCCCACCATTCTTCCCCATGCTTAGTCTCCATTCATCAAATGTACTGTATTCTGCGAGAGCTAGGCACACTGCCATTTTTTGACCTATCTGATTTTCATGTTATGATCTGCACAAGTTTTCGATTAAAGCTTTCTACGACTTGCATGACGTCATTTGGATTAAATCACTGGGGTTGATTTACTAAAACTGGAGAGTGCAAAATCTGCTGCAGCTCTGCATATAAACCAATCAGCTTCCAGCATTTTTTTTGTCAAAGCTTGACTGAACAAGCTGAAGTTAAGAGCTTATTGGGTTCTATGCAGAGCTGCACCAGATTTTACACTTTCCACTTTTAGTAAATTAACCCCACTGTCTGCCAAGCTACTGAAACTACTGAAACTGTGATAGTGATCACGCTTTCAGTGCTTAGATTGCTTAAGCAGAACATATACAGAATATATTGTGTATATATATATATATATATATATATATATATATATATATATATATATATATATATATATATATATATATTTTTTTTTTTTTTTTTTAATATCATTTTTATTAGTGCAGTTGTATCTGACAGCTGAACTATTAAACACAAGGCACTATTCATCTATTCAGTGTTCATCTATTCAGGTGTTCGGCTTTCAATCTGTCAAGCTTGTGATTGCTATGTCACAGCTGATAGACACAGTGATCACATGATCAGCAACCACTCCGATTTGTTCCTGATTATCGGGATTTACTAGAAAATGATTGGTGTATTAAAATGAATGGAACAGCAACATGTTCAGTGAATATTCACAAAGCAAAGAGCCTCTATTTCTTCAGTATATCAACCCCAATATGTACACGGGGGCATCCATATTACATGTTACATATGCAGCCTCTACTTTATCCTGCTGTCCTGCAGCACAATGACTGTGCTATAGTGTTTCTCCCTCTCTGCTACTTAGTCAGACTGACTAAAAGAAGTAGGCTGTCTGGGTGGCTAATAAATATTATTTTGATGGTCTGAAGGACCACTATAGGGATAACCTACAAATCTGTATATTAAATAAAAATGTCAAACTATAACAAGCATGAAATATATTAAAGTTGCACCAAGAACTATTTTTAGGTAAATATTACAGTAATAACTCCAGATTAAAAATACTATCTATTTTTCCTTAGTGTGTATAGCCACAAGAATCATGCAGATTGTCCTAGTTTGTGCATTTTTATTAAAGAAAGTATAAGATTTAAGAATTTCTCTCTTGAAGATTATGTGAAATATGGTGTTATAATTGTTTTACTAAAGAAAACACTCGAGAGGGCAGCTGTATCAAACACACAGCAGATGCAGCTGCTAAATTCTCTTCTCTGTGGCATAAACAGACATTTTTCACACAATCAATACATAATCGCGTGCATCTCGAGAAATATTAAGAGCCCTCCACTGACCAATGTCTAGTGATTGAACTACAAAAGGGTCTGCACTTTTTTAAATTATTTTAATTGCTCAGAGTATTTAGCATGTCTACGTGCAATTTGCATAAAGTGGCTCTACAAATGAGTGGCACTTTACATAACATAACATCCAGTTCACATCATCTGCATCAGGATTCTCCTAACCACAATAAAAAAGAAAAAGAAAAAAATGAAACACTATGCCCTTATAAGAAGGGCTGTGCTATGCATACGATGAGAATATGGAGTATCTGCCTCTGGGTTTATGGGCATATGAACCAATGAATCTGAAGCTCCATCATATTATGTAAAGCCACACATTATATTATTTTTTTTCAATAGAAGGAAAGTACCGGTACAATTAACACAGAGAGATCATGAATATTTAAATATCGATTTACCTTCTTCAGTTGGTGCTGCTTCCTCTTCATCCTCCTCACTTGGAGATGGTATGAGAGGCTGCAATGGTTCCATGTTGATGATTAGCTGCTTGTTTAAGGAGTAAGAGCTGCGACTGTGGGGTATTAATGACCTAAATGGCAAAAAATGGAAAATAACAGGTTAGTAAAGCTGGCCAATTTTGTATTCAATTTCCTTTAGATTTACCTTTAACTATGTAGTGCAAAGGCCTTCCTGACTGCATATAAATTGAAAGTGTTTAGGTTTGGTTTATAGTTTTGGTAAATTGAAAGTAAAATTGTACAAGAAAATTGTATAATGTATAGCCAGCCTAATGCCCCGTACACACGGTCGGATTTTCCGACGGAAAATGTGTGATAGGACCTTGTTGTCGGAAATTCCAACTGTGTGTAGGCTCCATCACACATTTGCCATCGGATTTTCCGACACAAAAGTTTGGATATAAAATTTTCCGGCAACAAAATCCGTTGTCGGAAATTCCGATCGTGTGTACACAAATCCGACGGACAAAGTGTCACGCATGCTCAGAATAAATAAAGAAATTAAAGCTATTGGCCACTGCCCTGTTTATAGTCCCGATGTATGTGTTTTACGTCACCGCGTTTAGAACGATTGGATTTTCCGACAACTTTGTGTGACCGTGTGTATGCAAGACAAATTTGAGCCAACATCCGTCTGAAAAAATCCATGGATTTTGTTGTCGGAATGTCCGAACAAAGTCCGACCGTGTGTATGGGGCATAAGTGTGTAAGGAAGTAGGAATGTGTATATGCATGACAAAAGCCATATTTCCAATATAATATGTAAAATAACAGCAATGTTCCACTTATCCTTTAATACAGAAATAAAAAATGGTTTATAAAACCCACTTTCCTTTATAAGGTCTACCAACCCATATCACCATGACAAATAGTTGTGTTACCAATATTGTGTCTATTCAGTGACAAAAGCTCTCAGCCCAACCTGAAAATATTACAAAAAAGGCTTGTTGTTACTTATTTTTTCACCGTGAAAACTGTACCTCCTGTTTGTAACAAGATATTAACCCTTAAGGCTCTTTTTGTGTACCAATTAGCAGACACAGCTGTGCCAAGACCGCACGCCCTGCGCGCTCCCAGCACAGTTACTGACGGCTAACAGAAAGCTCCCAATCGCAAGAAGCGATCAGGAACTTTACGATCATGTGACTGCCACAACAGCAGATCACGGCGGTCATGTGATCATAAACCCCCTATTGCTTCCCGGCATCTGAGTTCCCTTTAAAAAGCCAGGAGGCACCAGTGTAAAACATATTCCCATCTGACACCATACCAGAATAGACCCTGCAGTCAGGGTACTGGAATGTCTGCTGAATGGTATCAGTAACAGAACATAGATGCAATGGGGTTGAATTACTAAAACTGGAGAGTGCAAAATCTGACGCAACTCTGCAGAGAAACCAGTCAGCTTCCAGGTTTTATTGTCAAAGCTTAAAGTGCTTGTTACCCCAGCATTACATATTCCTGATATGTGCCTGCTGTACCATGTACTTGTATGAAAAAGTATCCCGTTCTCTTTGTATTGCTTCCTTTTTGTGAAATGCCTGATGTTCCCGCCAGTCTCTCTGCTTTCCTATTAAAAACTGACCACACTAAGCAAGAGAATACACCATTGTCAGTTTTCTAGCTATGCTGGGAATTCAGTGTGCTCTCCTCCAATGACCAGACTTGTTCTGACACGCCCCCGCTGCACAGATATTTACTGGAAAGCTCAGTGTATTGCTGCTTCTCCTCCTCCAGCTCTTAAGTAGCAAAGCATACCTCACAACTTTTTGAGATGGGAATGAGGGACACCTATTAGCAAAAGTATGTAGGCATAGAACACACCCCTTGCCACGCCCCCTTAAAGGAGAATTGTACAAAAAACAAGATTGGTTAAACTCACAAGTGCTTTTTTTTACCACCACTATTCCTTTATATTGGCTTTTGGAATTTACAAATGCAGCAATTTAGAAATCTGATGAAAGGTTTAGTGCTGGAAAAATCTTTTTGATAGATAAAAAGTGCATTTTATATATAACTATACAGATCAGATCAAAATGAGGGATAAATGAGGAGGAATGAGAGACAAAGGGGCATTGCTTCAAATCAGGGACAGTCCCTCTAAATCAGGGAAAGTTGGAAGCTATGGCAAAGAACAGAGGGAATGTGATCACTTATAAAAAGGGGAAAAAAGGTATTAATATGGTTTTTTTTGTATATTCATTCACAAATGTTTTGCCTTTCATTTCTATTTTAAACGGAATGGGTTGTTTTACAAGGTGATGGCTTGCAATCACTTTAACTGAACAAGCTGAAGTTAGAAGCTGATTGGCTACCATGCACGGCTGTACCAGATTTTTTACTCTCCAGTTTTAGTAAATCAAACCCAATATCTCTTCAGTACACCCACAAGTGGGCCACGCAGTGCCCATTCTTCAGACATTCAATGAATGATCACATGTGTAATGATAGGACCCTGCGTGACCTGATACACTGCATTTCTATGTGATCTTCAAAAAAAACCCTTTTGTGCAACAAGCTTGTGGTTGTGCTGATGATATATTGTATCTTATTTGCAACAGACTCTGATGTGCATTAGAGGTAGGTATTTAAATATGTTTGAATTTACCTGTGGACTTCTGGAGGATCCCTTTGAATTTTTGAACTGGCTTCAACAACTTCTTTTGCAACTTTTCCACTGATTTGGAAGAAAATAAAATAAAACATTGAATTAATTTTCAATCTACATACAGTATATCTTTGATAATAACTTACTTATTGTCAGGAAACGTTTCCCCTGCTGGGGGCACTGTCAGATCTATGGGTCGCAATACTGGTGTCCACCAGCAGGTGTCTCCCAGCAGTCTGGAGCCGACATCATCTCCTGCAATCAGGCGTCACCTGAGACTAATTGCCGGAGGTGTGTATATACCTGGCAGATGCTCACACATTTGCCTTGGAATTGTTCCTTGAGCCCTGACCTGTGTTTGCTAGCCTGTGATCCTGTATCCTGATCCCGACCCCATATCCTGTTATCCTGTGACCCTGTATCCTTTCCTGGACCCCTGCCCTGCAGCCTGATTCCTTCCACCTGGTCCCCCTGTCTCCTGTTACCCTATCCTTGTCTGGTCTTGTTCCCAAACCAATCTGCTTGATCTCCTGTGTATGACCCTGGCTTGTTTATGATTCCAATTACATCTTACTTCTGTATATACTTTTGGTTTAGGCAGTTATTTATTGTGTGTCACTGGGGTTGGTTGCTGGTTAATCACTGTTTGTCATATTGGAGGTACGTTTACTTTTATAGATTTACTTTCCTTATAATAAATTATATTATTTTGACTTTACACGTGTTTGGTTCACTCTGTTGCAGTCCACACAATTCTGGTTGCACCAGTCCATGACATTTATATACAGTATACAAGGTATATATATATACTTCTATGGTTTCAAATAAGTGATCCATACTAACACCTGCCTTCAGGGCTGCTGTTAGAAATCATGGGCCCCTTACAGCCTACCTTTTAAGGGCCCCCCGTAAATATCAAAACAATATTGTTACTAAAAAGAAATCATTATTAGCAGACAGAAACATAAAATAACTTAAAACTATTTCTGCTAAATCTAAAAGATACAACTGCATTGAATTAATAAATAAAGTCCTGTGTGTATATGAAGTCTTGGGGCTCAGACACATGGGTGATGTGGCCTGTACAGTGTGATTCAGTGTTTTTGTTTTTATATGGCTGGAGCTGTGTGCAGGTAGCCTGTGTAGTGTGTTCACTGTTCTGTGTGCAGTTTAAATTAAAAAAAAGATAAGAAGTGTGAGAAGAGCGAGGGGAAGTCATGCCTCGATCAGTGTGTTCAGTGCCTAATCTGCACACAGGATGGGAGAACACACTGATGATGATGACTTCTGCAGCCGGCATTACATGTGACATGTTAGTGACAATGATCAGCTGTTTCTATAGCGCTAGTTGTGCAGAGTCCACTGTGGGCACTGAGTGACCTGTTGGATGTAAATGCGATCATACCTTCCCCATACTCAGGTATGGCAGATCCTCTCCATCCAGCCCTGCTTTAGCCATTAGATTCTTCTGATCAAATGTGGCGGGCTACATAAGGGGAGGGTTACAGAGGAAAGCTGATTGGCTAAAGAGGTGGTGGGAGGCGGAGCAATTTATCAGCAGCTACTCCCTCCCACTCAGATAAGCAGCATTATTAATTTGTTACACTGGTGTGTGCCTCCCCCTCCACCATCTGAAAGCCATGCAGGGCACTGCTTTGCATTTGCAACCGCCCGCCTGCTGCACCCCTCACTGTCCGGGCCCCCCTGTTTCCCTGGGCCCCTACAGGAGGATCAGTGGTCCCCCCCTATCAGCGGCCCTGCCTGCCTTGTTAACGCTTAGTATAAATTAGAATAAGCAGTGAATATATTTAGACAATGACCGCTGTCCATGTAAGAATTGTCCTAAACACAACACCATTCTCACACTCAGATGCTGGTCACTGTAAGTAGCCAATGATTATGAAATACTCTTTAGCTGCAAAACAGGAAACAGCAATACTTACTGGGTTGTCTACAATAGTGTAAAAACCTCTTTAAACAGCAACTCTGGGATACTTACAAATCATCTGTTGCAGTGGGGCTGTGCCCGCACTGCAAGGTTACCTTTTTGTTTAGTCTAGGGGAGATTTTCTGCACTGTAACTTACCTGATCCTCTGCTCCTCCAGCAGACGCGCTCCCCTATACTCTGGCAGTGAACTGTCCCTTGGCATCATCATGTCCAGTGCAGGGCTATGCACCCTGCATTGGTCTTGATTACATCAGAGCCTTAGACTGTTGGGGCATTGGGGGAAAACGTTGCCGGGACTGATCCAGCAGCACAGAGGAGAATTGGAAAAGTACATAGTCTTTTCTTGTCCCCTAGACCTAAATGAGCAAATAACACCTGCACTGTGGTGCAGCCCCATTGCAAAGTATAATTTTTATGTTTCCCGGAGTTAGGCTTTAACTATGTAAGTGTCAATATATATTAAGTGAGTTATCCTTATTAAAGTCTTAGATGTTCTGTTAAGCTGGCCATAGCTGGTCGAAATCCGTCTGGTTCAGCAGAAACAAATTTTAATCTACTGTACTTATGGCCATTCCTAATTGATACAGCCACTTCTGTTGAATGAGAATGTTGGAAAATTTTCATTCAATCAGCAGCTGCAGTCAATCGACTGCAGCGCTGATCAGTGTATTCTGACAGAAGAAGAGTCCCCGCTGTCTCCCTTGTGTGGTTGGAAAAATCTGTTTATTTTTTTCAACCCATCTATGGGCCTTAGTGTTGCTTGAATTCGATAACCTTACCTCAAGAACACCAAGAACACCAACCCTAAAAGTCCCAATACAGACTAGAGATGAAGGATCTATCTGTCTTCAATGTCCATATGCCACAACACAGCAACCGCATTAAATGGATGCCTACTTTCCAGCGCACACCTTTTTCTTTGGAGAAAAAGGAGTGATCCTTCAAAAACTTCAGGGATATTCATCATCTACAAGCAATAATAATTTACTTTCACATGTTAACACAATCAATACTCAGAAAAAGGGACATATATGGGTAGATCGCCAAAATACTGTAAATACATATGAACAAGTTTACCTTTCAAAAATATGTCAATATTTTCACCTTTCCCACACTGCATAACCATTTCCTGTTTCATCTCCATCACACTGCTGATTTATTGTCCAGTGAGCAGGCAGATGACACAGAAAGCTGCAAAGCTGAAACAGGAAATAATGGTTCCCCCTGACTGGTTGTGTGACTCAGAGGAGTAGCAAAAAACAATCTGCTGCCATCTAGTGACCAGATTGTAATTTGCACTCTTGCCAAGCAACCATTCTCTGATGTGTATTGATCAAGGTTATGGATACCGTGGTAAAGCTGTGATAGTAAAAATGTGTCATAAATGATGTTTGATCATTTATTAAAGTAACAAAGTCAGATTACACTAGAATTCATTGGCTTTAATAGAACAAAATATGACTGAAGAAATCAGATGGAGGTAAGCATGACAATAAAAAGCCAGAGAGATCCAGTGTAGACTTTTATAGAAATGTAGCTTAAGAATAATTATAAGGAAATTAAAAATGGAAGGGCGGGTTATTTATGGAATCACACAAAACACTTACCAGTATCGATATCGACTCCCTTTAAAAAATATATTGCTGCTTGTCATTGTCTTTACTTGGCTGGATTTTGCATACCTAAAGATTGAAGACAAAGAAAAACAATGAAGAATACCTACTGAATATGAGTTGTATTAACACATGCGACCCCCTAAGCTAGCTCAACCCAAATTATTTGGATGTCATTCTTTTTCTTTTAACATTATTTAAAGCTGAACTTGAGGGAAAATAAAAATCTTCCCCTGCAGTGGGGCTGCCTCCACACTGATAGCGTTAAGTGCTAGCAAAAAAGCAATTTTGTTTAACTAATCCTCCAGTTCCACACTGCTCTGCTAGATCCGTCTAAGCAGCCTCTTCTCCCCTATGCTCCGGCGGTCGCAGGACCTCTGGCATCATCAAGTACAGTGGTTTAAGAAGAGTTAGTACTTTGCCGCTGAAAACTGAACAAGCTATTTAGCAATAAACTTTCTACTTACAGTACATCTCAACATTATTATTAAAATTTCGGTCTTAACGTTTTGGTAGCAAAGGCAGGGAGTGGTTTTAAATTCCCACACAGATGGGAAGATGCAAAGCATAGCAACCAATTAGAGAAGAACCAATTCTTTCTTCTTCATTTTTCTACAGCAAGTTCTAAATTCAGAAGTTAAAGGTAAACATGTGCTATGGGCAACATCCTTTCTTCTTCTTCTCTCCAGTCATCCACAGGAGTTGTTAATTCAGTAATGATTGGTATTAATATTACATAAAACATATTAGCATGAGCAGACATATACTGTGTTACAAAGGAAAATGATCAATGTCTCTCTTCCTATGATACATACAGTGGATATTGAAAAGAATCACTCCCTTTAAAATAATCCCATTTTGTTGCTTTGCAACCAGAAATGAAGACAGCCAAAGTTTTTGTTTTATCCAGCTGTATTTACTCAGTTCCACTTCTAACATCCAAGTGAAAAATATAACACCAACATGTCATAAAAAATAAAATAAATAAAAAAACAGAATCACTGAGTTGGAAAAAAGGATCACCCCCCTTGCGAGCCACCATTTGCTTTAATAACAGCCTTTAGTCTGTTGGGATATGTCTCTGCTAACCTTGCACATCTAGATTTAGCATTATTTGCCCACTCTTTTTTTTCTAAATTACTCAAGTTCAGTTAAATTTAAAGGTGGCCGTTTGTGGACTGCAGTCTTCAAGTCATTCCACAGACTTTCAATGGGGTTTGAGTCTGGGCTCTGACTAGGCCATGCAAGGACATTCAACTTTTTCTCCTTCAACCACTTTGTGGTCATTTTTGCTGTATGCTTTGGCTCATTGACATGTTGGAAGGTAAACCTTCTTTCCATTGACAGTTTTCTGGCAGAGGGCAACAAATTTTCCTCAAGAATGTAATGGTATTTTCCCCCATTCATTTTCCTTCTATCCTGACAAATGCTCCAGTCCCTGCTGCGGAGAAACACCCCCATAACAGGATATTACTACCTCCATACTTTACTGTAGGAATGGCGTTATTTATATAGTGAGCTCTACTGGATTTCCGTCATACATATGGTTTGGTGTTGAGGTCAAATATTTCAATTTTAGTCTCATCTGACCATAATACATTTTTTCCATGTGGCCTCAGAATCTTCAAGGTGCGTTTTAGCAGAGCCTAGTCGTTACTGTATGTGGCTTTTCTTGAGGAGTGACTTTTTTTTTTCCAATCCTCCCATACAAACCAGATTTGTGGAGAATTTGTGATATTGTTGTAAATTCCTGCAACTGCTTTAGAGTTACTGTAGGACTCTTGGCAGCTTCTCTGACCAGTTTCCTCCTGGCTCTTTCATCCATTTTGGAGTGACGTCCTGATCCAAAGAAGGTCTGTGTTGTACCAAATACTTTCCACTTTTTACTAATAGACTTCACTGCGCTTTAATAATAGACTTCACTGTGCTTCTAGGCATTGATAAAGGCTTTGAAATGTGTTTGTATCCATCTCCTGACTTGTACCCTGTCCACAGCTTTATCCTGGAGATCTTTTGACAGTGCCTTGCTACACATAGTTGATTGTTTGCTTCAGTTGCACTACCAGGGACTGAAATGCTCCAGGAAAGCTATTTTCATGCCGAGCTAATCGAAATGACCACAGCTCACAATTGAAAGTCAAATGGCTTTGCGTGCAATTGAGAAGGTGATTAGCTATACCTGATTGAGTTTATAAGTCATTTTTAGGAGGGGGTTGATCCTTTTACCAACTCAGTGATTCTGGTTTTTTTTCTGTTGATGTTATATCTTTCACATGGATGTTATAAGTTGCACAGAGTAATTACAGCTGGATAAAACAAAAACCGTGTCTGTCTTCATTTCAGGCTGCAAAGAAACAAAATGTGATTATTTTAATAGGTTTTGATTCTTTTCTATACCCACTGTATGTTTCTGGATACCCAATTACAGTTATATAATTTTCCAGAATATGCTGTACTCACTTGTAAAAGGCCTGATTTTCGACACCACATTTCCAGAGATGTTTGCAGGCGGCTGGTGTTGAGGTATGGTAGGTTAAAACAGTTTTCTTCTGGAGATCATAGAAAGACAGATCAATTTGAAGTTAGGATATGAGACACAGATTTTACACAATTCTAAAATCGAATAAATTATTCTGTTTAGTACACAAGTGTAAATTCTAATGTGCATACTAAGAAAATACTGGATTCTTTAATAAAATGGATTAAGTACACCTTAAAGGAAAAGTTAATTCAGCAAATCACTACCTCGACCTCCACGACTACAGACAATTTTGATCTAATGATATTAAAATTCAGGTCTTTGTATTTGCCCGTCAGTTCACACACTGACATGAGTCCTGCTATATTCATTCGCCAGGAGGTAATATACAGGCAGCCTGTTTGTACAGGTGTATGGTTACAAGAGCTGAACAAACAGACCTGCTGCCACAGCAAGGCCCTATGCTTGCACAGTTGTAATGAATTCCTCTGTGATGTCCTAATCAATTAGAACAATATTTTATTTCTTTGTAGCCTGGTTTACACAAAATGATCAGTGAAGATGTCTGTAGCAACCAATCAGATTCCAGCTGTCCCTTTTCATGTGCAGCCAGAGAATGAATGCCAACACTGCTTACATCGGGCAACACTTGCCCCTTTAATCTCAACACATAATAAGTCTCGGTTCACACTAATGAGATGCGGGAACCAGCGCAATTCTTGTGTAGGTTCCCACATCGCATTGCATCTAACTCGCATGCACTTCACACTGCTCTCTAGGAACCGCTGCAGTTGCCAATAGAAAGGTAATGACACCCCCAAGTCGGTTTGCAGAACGCAGCAGAATGCAGTGAGAACTGTGGAATTGGATTGCAAGGGTGTGAACGCCCATGCGATCTGTTTTCAGAGAGGACCAAAAAAGGATCCTGCGCCATTCTGGTGCGAATGCAATGCGATTACAGCCATACAAACTGTATGGCTGAATACGCATTGCACAGACATCGCATGTGATGTGCACAGCAATGCGGTGCGAATAACATGCAATGTCTGGCATCGCATATGTGTGAACTCAGTCTTAATCAGCCTCAGTGTGCACTTGTGTAGTCTTAATTATCAGCTTTGTCAAACTATTAATATACTTGTATAATTATTTCCTTAGTAAAATATCTTTCTACTCTATAATCTTATGCATATTGTCATTATATGTCATGATATAAATATAATAATAATAATGACATGCATGTTCTCTGCATGTTCTCTGTCATGCATGTTCTCTGCATGACAGAGAACATGCATGTAGCTAGTGAAATCAGAAAGAGTATATTTGTTTGGTACCAAAGCCAGAGAGGCAGGATGAGTAATATTTATATTTGTGTATTAAACATTTGTAGGAGCAACTTATCATTAAATAATAAGACGTGAAATTAAATGACCTCATTCTTATTAGTTAACTCAGCCTATTGTCTCTTATTAGCCCTACCAAGCATTTCAGGATGGGTGACATCACAGCCGCCTGTAACACAGACCTGCAGGGTCTGATAGCACTGTATCACAATATTGATAGTCTTGTAGCTTGGTCAGTGTTGTAACCCTGTTTTGGGGTCCTATTTAGGAAGCAGAGAATACTAAATTGCAGAGTCTGAATATAACATAGATGGTTTTCTCTCTTTTATAGATCTAGCAATGAGGTACAAATCTCTTGGTGAAAATATAAACCATTATTTTTAGCAAAGACAAATGCTAACTTGCACTGGTGCAAGGTAAGTATTTTCCAATATTGTAAATATCAGCCCAGTATTTTAGGTTAGAGGGACAGTTTACTGTCCTTCAGTATGATGACTGGACTGTGGCTAGTAGGGGTAAAAAAAATGTCCCTGCATCAGTAAACAATACCACAGGCTTGGTGGTGGGAGTAGAAGAAAATAAATAGCACCTGTAGACACTGGGAGGAATAGTGCCCCATCATTGAAAGATATAGTGACCCACCATTTGTATCAGTGGGAGGAACAGTTTCCCATTATTGGTATCAGTGGGAAGAATAGTGTCCCATCATTGGTGTCAGTGGGGGGAAGAATGTCCCATCATTGGTATAAGTGGGAGGAAAAGTTTCCTATCATTGGTATCAGTGGGAGGAATAGTGTCCTATCATTGGTATCAGTGGGAGGAAGAGTTTCCCATCATTGGTATCAGTGGAACGAAAAGTGTCCTATTATTGGTATCAATGGGAGGAATAGTATACCATCCTTGTTATCAGTGGGAGGAATAGTGTCCCATCATTGGTATCAGTGGGAGGAAGAGTTTCCCATCATTGGTATCAGTGGAAGGAATAGTGTCCCATCATTGTTATCAGTGGGAGGAATAGTGTCCCATCATTGGTATCAGTGGGAGGAAGAGTTTCCCATCATTGGTATCAGTGGGAGGAAAAGTGCACTGATATCAGTGGGAGGAATAGCATCCCATCATTGCTGACAGTGGAATGAATAGTGTCCCATCATTGGTATCAGTGGGAGGAATAGTGTCCCATCATTGGTATCAGTGGGAGGAAGAGTTTCCCATCATTGGTATCAGTGGGAGGAAAAGTGCACTGATATCAGTGGGAGGAATAGCGTCCCATCATTGCTGACAGTGGAATGAATAGTGTCCCATCATTGGTATCAGTGGGAGGAATAGTGTCCCATCATTGGTATCAGTGGGAGGAAGAGTTTCCCATCACTGGTTTCAGTGGGGGGAATATTGTCCCATCATTGATATCAGTGGGACGAAGAGTATCCCGTCATTGGTGTCAGTGAGAGGAATCAGGTCCCATCATTAGTATTAGTGGGAGGAAGAGTTTCCCATCATTGGTATCAGTGGGAGGAAGAGTGTCCCATCATTGGCATCAGTGGGAAGAATAGTGTCCCATTTTTGGTATCAGTGGGAGATATAGTGCCCTATTGCTGGTGTTAGAGGGAGAAATTATGCCCCACTGTTGGTGGAAGGAATAGTGGTCCACATAAGTGTGCCCCAAGGGCCGGATAAAGGCAAGCAAAGGGCTGCAGTTTGGAGACCACTGTGTTTGATAATACTGGCCCAATAATGTAGACAATGACCTTTCTGATGTTAAAGCAGACCTTCACTCTGATTTACAACATTCATTCAACAATCTTCATTGCTACACCACCTTAATGATAACTGGATATAAAATATATGCTTTGTTATTAATAACTTTTCAACTTATCTTGTTGCCACCCCCCCCCCCCCCCCCAGGTGAGAATGACATAGCATGTACTACTCACAGACTCTTGAGATATCAGCAGCACATATTTCAGTAGGTACAGGCTCTCCCTGTGTGTCATGGGGGAAGGGGCCGCAAAGAGTTCCAGGATGGAAAGGGAGAGGAAATCCCCTGCCGTTACTGCAAACGGCCACCAAGAGTACAGCAGTGAGGAAAAATACACTGAGGTATGCAGAGAAACAAAAGCTTGCTGTTGGTGATAAATAGTTGTTTATTCATTGCCATGTAACAATAGCAAATGTGCCTTTATTGTGTAATTGATGACCTGGGTAAATTTCCTCTTTAAAGTGAACCTGTGGTCAAGCTATGGATAGTCAAATATTTAGATATTATAAACAAGCATTGAATGAGCTTTAAAATATGCCATCAATGACCTCTGTAGCTTTATGCACTGTAGGACAATTCATTCTAAAAGTTCAAAGTAGAAACACTTAAAGCGGGGGTCCACCTCTCTATCGTTTTTTTTTTTTAAGTTCATTCACAAACTTTTCTTCTCAGCATTACATACTCACATATTGTGTGTAATATGTCCGCCTGTGTCAGATTTTGTTGGAAAGAATAACTTATATTATTCACTGCAGGCGGTTACCATCTTCATTGTGGGCATTTGAAGCCCACAAGCATTTATTTCCTGGATGCGGTGAATGCTGTGCTCCCAGCATTCACCGCTCGTTCCCGCACATGCTCAGTGGCATCCTGGGAAGCCTGAGACTAGCTCCCAGGAGGCTGTGCGGAGTCTGGGAGAGGCTAGAAACACGCCTACTCCCACGGGAGGAGAACCAGGAAGTGCAAAGAAGAATAGAAAAATAAAAGGTAATTACGGCGATTTAAATTTTTTTAAACGGCATGTCAGCATCTAGGCAAGGAAGAGAATACATACAGATATTGTTCAAAATTTGGGTGGAACCTCGCTTTAAGTTATTCAAAACATTCTTTTAGCAGCTCAGCTACCCTTGCTCTCCTTGTCAGAGCTCATGCTCTGTATTTACATGAGAGATTTAGAATGCTGCCAAGTCACTGCTAGGAGGGGAAGCCGGATGAGCTGAGTTGCTTCGAGAAAGACTTGGACAGCTTTACTGTTTCTCTTGTGAATTTTGAAGATGATTTGCTCAACAGTGCCTCAAGCTGTGTAGGTCAGTTAAAGCTTGTTTTAAAGCCCATTTACTACTTGCTAAGAATATGTAAATATCTGAATGTTCATAGCCTGGCCACAGATTAACTTTAAGGGCAGGTAGTGAAGAAAAACAAATAGAGAGCGCCATTCTAAGTGCAGCATATACCAAACAAAACAGGTTTATTAGACAATTGGCAAATTACAAAATAGAGCAGAAAGTAGCATTTGTCAGACCCACCACGGGTCGGGAGGTACACAGCACAAGAAAGGATCTGGACAATCCAGAGCATCGAATGGGGGAAGAAGTCCACCAGATGGTACACTGTGTTCCAGGACACTCAGAACTCCCGTGGTCATGGGCCAGGAGTGACGTCAGCATTAAAAGCAGGAAAGAGGGGCGGGTCTGACAAGCACTACTTTGTTCTCTATTTTGTAATTTGCCAATTGTCTAATAAACCTGTTTGATTTTGTATATGCTGCACTTATGGTGGCACTCTGTTTTCATTTGTACAGAGATTCCTTCACATTTCCAGGAAGCTGCCTTCTGAATGTTGCTTTTTGCTTAGCCTGTCCCTCATGGTCATCACCACTGAGAACATTCTATTGTTTTGGCTCATGAACTCAGCCATTTCCCATCCTTTGTGCCATCTACTATTGACTGTAACTTAAGGGGAGTTAGGCCTAGGGTCAGGGTTTTTTCTCAGGTTTCCTTAAAGTGTAATGCCCTGTACACACGGTCGGATTTTCCGATGGAAAATGTGTGATAGGACCTGGTTGTCGGAAATTCTGACCGTGTGTAGGCTCCATCACACATTTTCCATCGGATTTTCCAACACACAAAGTTTGAGAGCAGGATATAACATTTTCCGACAACAAAATCCGTTGTCGGAAATTCCGATCGTGTGTACACAAATCCGACGGACAAAGTGCCACGCATGCTCAGAATAAATAAAGAGATGAAAGCTATTGGCCACTGCCCCGTTTATAGTCCCGACGTACGTGTTTTACGTCACCGCGTTTAGAACGATCAGATTTTCCAACAACTTTGTGTGACCGTGTGTATGCAAGACAAGTTTGGGCCAACATCCGTCGGAAAAAATCCTAGGATTTCGTTGTCGGAATGTCTGAACAAAGTCCGACCGTGTGTACAGGGCATAAGGGTTAGGTTAAAGCTTAAGTTTAGTGAAAGAATACAGTTAGGTGCTAGGGTTCGATTAAGTGTGAAAGCTAATTTTCAGAGATAGATTAGGTGCTAGAAGTGAGTTTCAGAGATTTACCGGTAATTAAAGGCTAAGTTCACCTTTAATTGAAAAATAATAAATGCACATATTTTTGCAGGTAAAAAAATGTGCATTTATTATTTTCTTTAAAACAGGAACCTTCAAAGTATTGCACCCACAATCAGCAGATCTCGTGTCAGGCTCCTGCACACACTGTCTACAGCTCTGTTGCCTGTACTTCTGTAAGGACTGTCATTTTCTAAGCTGTTGGCAGTGTGAATGAACTACAAGTGAGCTTGTCAGCATGCCCGCAGTCTATTCAAAGTTCATCTGTTGCGGTGGCAGACGGGAATTTTTCATTCACAGATTCCTGTGAATTGATAATGCGGCTGTGCGGGCCATTTTCAAAATCTGACAGCAGATGTGGGGATCCCCACCTAATGTCACACAGAGGGAGGGCAGTAAGGAGGTGGAGAGTGAAATAAGAACATGTTACACCCTATATATGGGTTTAAAAGTTCAAATGTTTGAAAAGATGAACTTATTCTTGAAGGGTGAAAAGTTAGGTTAAGTTGGATTAAATGTAAAAGGTTTATTTTTAGAGTTAATTTGGGAGTTCATTATTACCACTAAGAGGCAGGTAAAAACAAACTAAAAGGCACCTTTATATTAAAAAAAAAAAAAAAAAAACACTTACCATAGTCCCTAACCTAAGCAAAGCAGAAACCCTCTACTCAGGTGAAAAAACCCACTTACCGTAGTCCCAAAGCAGGAACCCTCTAACCAGGTTAAAAAACCCATTTACCATAGTCCCTAACCTAAACAGAGCTGTAACTCTCTACCCAGGTAAGAAAAAAACACTTATCATAGTCCCTAACCTAAGCAAAGCAGGAACCCTCTACCCAGGTGAAAAACCATAGTCCCTAACCTAAACAAAGCAAGAAATCTCTACCCAGGTGAAAAACCCCACTTATCATCTTCCCTAACCTAAACAAAGCAGGAACCCTCTACCCAGGTGAAAAAATGTACTTACCATAGTCCCTAACCTAAGCAAAGCAAGAACCCTCTACCCAGGTGAAAAACCCACTTACCATAGCCACTAACCTAAGCAAAGCAGGAACCCTCTACCCAGGTGAAAAAACCCACTTACCATAGTCCCTAACCTAAGCAAAGCAGGAACCCTCTGCCCAGGTGAAAAATCCACTTACCATAGCCACTAACCTAAGCAAAGCAGGAACCCTCTACCCTGGTGAAAAAATGTACTTACCATAGTCCATAACCTAAGCAAAGCAAGAACCCTCTACCCAGGTGAAAAACCCACTTACCATAGCCACTAACCTAAGCAAAGCAGGAACCCTCTACCCAGGTGAAAAAACCCACTTACCATAGTCCCTAACCTAAGCAAAGCAGGAACCCTCTGCCCAGGTGAAAAATCCACTTACCATAGCCACTAACCTAAGCAAAGCAGGAACCCTCTACCCTGGTGAAAAAATGTACTTACCATAGCCACTAACCTAAGCAAAGCAAGAACCCTCTACCCAGGTGAAAAACCCACTTACCATAGCCACTAACCTAAGCAAAGCAGGAACCCTCTACCCAGGTGAAAAAACCAACTTATCGTAGTCCCTAAACTAAACAAAGCAGGAACCCTCTACCCAGGTAAAAAAAAACACTTACCATAGCCACTAACCTAAGCAAAGCAGGAACCCTCTACCTAGGTGAAAAAACCCACTTACCATAGTCCCTAAACTAAACAAAGCAGGAACCCTCTACCCAAGTGAAAAAACCCACTTACCATAGTAACTAACCTAAGCAAAGTAGGAACCCTGTACCCAGGTGAAAAAACCCACTTACCATAGTCCCTAACCTAAACAAAGCAGGAACCCTCTACCCAGGTGTTTACTTTCCTTTTGCTGACAGCAGCAGCCTCATCTAATGTTTACAGTCTTGGACCTAGAAGTACAGCCCTATTCAAGCTTTTAAGGAGTTACTGAACAGGCAGAGTGAGCTGGGTTTCTTTAAGGTGAAGGGTTTATTCTAGTGGGTAAATTATTTGTCTGTTTGTACAGTTACACTGCTAAAAAGCTGCAACTTGCCTTTATCCATGTTGTTTTGACAGGTGTGTTTTAAAGACAGGTGCAAAAAAAAAAAAAATTCAATTCACATCAGTATAAGAAGAGAGATTGTTGGTGTGCACGATGAACCACATTTTCCTACCTCCTTCTGCAGTACAACAACATAAAATGTCTTCCCATCAAATCTCATTTTGCAGACGTCTGGCCTAGAAAAGGAAAGGCATTATTGTAAGGCACAGAGAAAAATAATTTAAGAAAATTACCTTCAAGCCTATCTGCAAAAAAAACAGTTATATTTAGTGTGTGTGTGTGTGTGTGTGTGTGTGTGTGTGTGTGTGTGTGTGTGTGTGTGTGTGTGTATTTTTTTGTTATTAATGTAGTTGTGTATTCAAAGTAATTAAATACACGTCAATAATAGTAACCCAATCTGTGTTTGTACTAGCTTTCTCTACATCAGTATTCAGTCTGGAATAGGGAGAGCTAAAACTGTAAGCCAATTAGGTTTTACTGCATTGCTTAGTACTGTGATTCTAACAAATGGAGCTTGAAGCTGGCCATACACTGATCGAATGTCAGCTGCTCCAGCCAACTTCCGATCAGTGTGTGGGTTTCCCCATTGGACAAAAGTCGACTGTTTAATCAACTTCTGCAAAAGTGAAATGTTGAAAATGTTTCCATTAATTGGATCACAACTTCTTCTTTGAACTCCAACCTATACACACACACACACATAAAAAAAGGTATATACAGACCTTTTCTCCTAGGCTCTTCTGGTTGGTCTGCTGATGTCATGGGTCCTTCCTCTCTGGGATTGGCTTTTCATGCTGTACTTAACAGTTTTCATGTAGCTACACGTGAGCGATGTGCACAGTGCTATAATTTTCTAAACTCAATCCAGGGGGCAAGCCCATGACAAATGATGCTCAAAGGAAGTGGCGCTGAGCATCATTCAACCCAGACATCTGAAGACATCTAGTGATGTAAAAGAAGGACTGTGGTGTATAACTTCGAGCTGAAGGTGAGTATTGTGGCAAAAGCTGCTTTTTCATTTTTATCCTTGAATGTTTTTTATTTGGGCTGGAATTCCAATTTATTCTGTTTGCCTACTCTCACACTTTAACTATTTGTCTCCATCTAGAGCTCAATGTAATTATATAATCACTGAGACCCAACAGGCATCCTAAAAAAATACCCCTTACTCCATTTTGCTAGGCTGACACCAGTGGCACCTTTCATATTAGCATGTCTCTCACATGATAGGCATGTTTATTTATTTCAGACATTTATAGATCACTGACATATTAAGCAGCCTTATGTAAGTTATGTGGAACTGATAAACTTATTTCTACCACAGTCATACACTTTGCTCGGCGGACTTTACGCCGGACTTTATGACGGACTTTCCGAATGAACGGACTTGCCTACACACAATCCACCAAAGTCCGTCGAATTCGTACGTGATGAGGTACGACCGGACTAAAACAAGGAAGTTCATAGCCAGCAGCCAATAGCTGCCCCGGCGTGGCTTTTTGTCCATCGAACTAGCATACAGACGAGCTGACTTTTCGACCGGACTCGAGTTCGACGGATAGATTTAAAACATGTTTTAAATCTAAGTCCGTCCAACTTTTGAGCAAACAAAGTCCGCTGGAGCCCACACACGATCGAACTGTCCGACGAAATCCCATCCGCCGGGCAAAGTCTGCCGTAAAGTCCGCTCGTGTGTATGCGGCATAAGGCTAACTGTGTTCAGAAACCAGTTCACTTAAAGTGGTTGTAAACCTCAACCATGCAATATGAACAAAGCACATCCCTCTATAATGTGTCTCAATTAGGAGCACTAAGTGTCATTTCTGTCTGCTGCCTGGTTTCTCTGCTATCAGCATGAATCACTTCTGACAAGTTTTCCTAGCACCAAGAGAAAATAGTGACGGGGAACCTCCAGCTTATTGACGGCCTTAGCTCTGTTCCTATGTGCTGTGTGAAGGGGGGTGTGTCCATTCCCTCCAATCAGCTCTCAAGAGCTCTCCTCATTGAGCTCTGCAGAGTGTAACTTCACCCCTCCGCCCCCTATTTTTCTGACAGCTCAGACAAGCTTATATATTCTGGACTTTGGATGTAGAGAAGACTACAGATAAACAGGTACAACTTCTGTAGGGGGATTTGTTTCGTCTCTGTGTATAGCTGAGGCCAGTCACTTCAGTGGGTATATGTAAGGGTTTACAGACACTTTAACAAAATAGTGCTGGAATGTGGGAAGAAGCCCAATAAAGCACAGGGGGAACTTAACCATTCTATGGAAGTGTAGTCCCCGAATGACACTGAGGACCTCAAAACTGCAAAACAAGACCATTACCATAATCACCACCCATCCGTGCATTTACACCACCCATTCATTTACTGTATGTAGCAGTCTGTGTACAAAAGGTAAATGGACCCTAAGTGAAAGAGGAGGAGGGAGTATTCTCTGGTTTCATATGCCCCATATGATTTTTTTTAGATTAAATATTTAATCCATGTGAGGAATTTATAAACCACAGTGTAAAGAACTAGCATTTCTTCTCTAAAATCATCCCTGTACAGTTCTCTTGTGGCTTACTTTTCACAAATGCACGTCATTAGTTAATAAGCAGCAACATGAAATGTGATTACCATCTTATTAGATGTATCCTTTTATTTCCCTGGAAAACGACAAACCCCGCGGCAGTGAATCCTAGAAATGTTGTGGTCCCTGTTGAGTCCTTAAAACAACAAAGGTGATACGGGGTTTAACAAGAGCCAGTTTCATAATCAGCAGACCTAGTATACATCAGTACGCTTGCAAACCAAACTTAGGAATTGTATCAATGGGCAAATGCAGTGCAATGTGCCTGCACCACAATATTCTTCTCAAAGCGTTGTGCATGTAAGCTCATTTATTTAAACCATAGATCTTTGTGACATAAAACACATGTGCTACCTATATCTATGAAAGCTGCATCTGTACATACAGTGGCAAAAATAATTATTCGATGTTTGCCCACTTACCAAGAAATAAAGGTCTATAATACTTATCATAAGTGTATTTTAAATGATAGAGAAAGAATATAAAAAAACACATGATACAAATGTTATGAATTGAGTTGCAGTTCAGTGAGTAAAATAAATATTTGATCCCCTACCAACCAACAATAATTCTGGCTCCCACAGACTTGCTACAGCAGGGGTCTTCAAACTACGGCCCTCCAGTTGTTCAGGAGCTACAATTCCCATCATGCCTAGTCATGTCTGTGAATGTCAGAGTTTTACAATGCCTAATGGGATGTGTAGTTCTGCAACAGCTGGAGGGCCGTTTGAGGATCCCTGGGCTACAGTATGTGCTCATGTGGTACAAAGATTAGTCCTGTCAATTTAAGAAGGTGCTCCTAAGGACAAGTCATTATGTGTATAAAAGACACCTGTCCACAGAATCTCTTTCTTCCATTCAAACCTCACCATCATGGGCAAGAGCTGTCAAAGGATGTCAGGGACAAGATAAGATTGTAGATCTGCACAAGGCTGGAATGGGCTACAAGACCATCAGCAAGAAGCCTGGTTAGAAGGACACAACTGTTATGCCCCGTACACACGGTTGGACTTTGTTCGGACATTCCGACAACAAAATCCTAGGATTTTTTCCGACGGATGTTGGCTCAAACTTGTCTTGCATACACACGGTCACACAAAGTTGGCGGAAAATCCAATCGGTCTAAACGCGGTGACGTAAAACACGTATGTCGGGACTATAAACGGGGCAGTGGCCAAAAGCTTTCATCTCTTTATTTATTCTGAGCATGCGTGGCACTTTGTCCGTCGGATTTGTGTACACACGATCGGAATTTCCGACAACGGATTTTGTTGTCGGAAAATTTTAAATCCTGCTCTCAAACTTTGTGTGTTGGAAAATCCGATGGAAAATGTGTGATGGAGCCTACACACGATCGGAATTTCCAACAAGGTCCTATAACACATTTTCCGTTGGAAAATCTGACCGTGTGTACTGGGCATTAGAGTGAATATTCGCAAATGTAAGAAATACAAAATAACCATCATTCGCCCTCAGTCTGGAGCTCCATGCAAGATTTCAACTCATGGGGTAAAGATGATCATGAGAAAAGTGAGGGATCAGCACAGAACTACAAGGGAAGAGCTTGTGATTGATCTCAAGGCACTTGGGACCACAGTTACCAAACAAACCGTTGGTAATCAATACGCCGCTATGGATTGAAATCCTGCAGCGCCCAGAAGGTCCCCCTCCTCAGGAAGGCACATGTACAATCCTGTCTGAAGTTTGCCAATGAACATCTAAGTGATTCAGAGAAAGATTGGGAGAAAGTTATGTTGTCAGATGAGACCAAAAATGAGCTCTATGGTAATAACTCGACTGGCCGTGTTTGGAGGAAGAAAAATGCTGATTATGACCCTAAGAACACCATCCCTACACTCAAGCACAGAGGTGAAAACATAATGCTTTGGGGCTGTTTCTCTGCTAAAGGTACAGGCTGACTTGTAAAATCTTGGCTGAGAACCTTCTTCCCTCAGGCAGAACACTGAAGCTGGGTCGTATATGGGTTTTCCAGTATAACAATGACCCAAAACATACCGCCAAGGCAACAAAGGAGTGGCTCAAGAAGAAGCACATTAAGGTCATGGAGTGGCCTAGCCAGTCTCCAGACCTTAATCCTTTAAAAAATCTATGGAGGGACCTGAAACTTCGAGTTGCCAAGCGACAGCGAAGAAGATATGTAAAGAAGAGTGGACCAAAAGCCTTCCTGAGATGTGTGCAAACCTGGTAACCAACTACCAGAAACTTCTTACCTCTGTGTTTGCCAACAAGGGTTTTTCCACCAAGTACTAAGACATGCTTTGCTTGGGGATCAAATACATATTTTACACACTGAATTGTAACTCAATTTTTAAATTTTGTATTATGTGTTTTTTTTCTGGATTTTTGGTTGATATTCTGTCTCTATCATTTAAAATACACCTATGATAAAAATTTTAGACCCTTCATTTCTTTGTAAGTGGACAAACTTACAAAATCTGCAGGAGATCAAATAATTATTTTGCCCACTGTAAAATAGTGAAAGGGACAATAGTTCTCATTCATCAGTGTCATCGGCAAGAACTGTTTGTACTGCCCAGTAGCAACCAATCACACTTAAACATGATGATGGAGTAAGATCATTTTAGACAAGGTTGGTGGCTGTAGGGCAATACTGACAGTTCTTAACCACATGACCTCCGGAAGGTTTTACCCCCTTCATGGCCAGGCCATTTTTTGCTATTAAGCACTGCGCTACTTTAACTGCCAATTAAGCGGTCAGGCAACACTGTACGCATTTTTTCACACAAAAATAGAGCTTTCTTTTGGTGGTATTTGATCACCACTGGGTTTTTTATTATTTGCGATATAAACGAAAAATGATAGAAAATGTTGAAAAAAAATAATATTTTTTACTCTCTGCTAGAGAACATATCCAATAACATTTAAAAAAAGAAAAATCTAATTTCTCCATGAATTTAGGTCAAAACCTATTTTGCTACATGTCTTTGGTGAAAAAAAATCCCAATAAGTGCATATTATTTGGTTTGCATGAAAGTTATAGCGTCTGGTATAGATACTGGAATTTTTTTTTTTTAATACTAGTAATGGCAGTGATGAGCAACTTATAGTGGAACTGTGATAGTATGGCAGGCAATCTGACACTAGCTGACACTGGCTGGGGGGTACACTAACTGACACTAATACAGTGATCAGTGCTATACACTGTCACTGTACTAATGACACTGGCTGGGAAGAGGTTAACATCTTGGACGCTCAGTGGGGTTAAATATGCACCTGACAATGTGTAATGTGTGTGTTATGTGGTGCTTTTACTACTGGATCTTATCTTGCTGTTTTTTTCCCTGCTTTGCAGAACCCCTGTCACTATTTGGAGCCCTGTGTTGTCTGTATGTTGCATTACCGCCAATGCCGCCCCCGCCACAATGTGAAAGGGGCCTAACAAGAAATAAAATCCAAAAACTCAACACACACATTGAAAACAAACTTGATATTAAATTTTGATGTGTCAACCAACAAACCACTTAACTTCCTTGTAGCACAGAGTGTAGTAAATGGCATAGAACACATCTTATTAGCTACACAGAGATAGCTCTAACACTTCAAGTGCACATATTTATCTATTCAAAATCTATTACTCCATCAGTCACACAGTTTAAGTGTGAAATTGCTGATCATATAGTAAAAGTATAAGGACAGTGGACTAGAAACAGCTGTGGTACCTTGCATGGATGAGGGTCAACGCCATACGTTTCCAGGGAATGTGCTTTCAACAGCAAATTAAATTCTGCAACAGCTGGGTTTTGACCTCTGAAATGGCAAAAGAGGAGGAAGAAGAGGTCATTAATGTTTTACATGGTAAGCAAAACATGCCCTGAGATAGCGCACTTCATCTTCCCACTCCAAAGGAAACAGCAATAACATTCAAAAAATGTGCTGACGTATATTAGGTCATATGTTATCATTATAAAAGGGACATGTCATACATTTTTTACAAGAGTAAGTTGTTTTTAAAACTCTGCTAATGTTAATAAGCATATTTTTCCCCAACATATTGCTGAGAAACCTGCATGCATTCAGTTGATTGAAGTGCTACAAAGAAACTGCCCTTAGGAGATGTACCTCCTACTACTAGCTATATGTGGCACTACCCCCATAGGGGTAGCAGATGACAGGGTTCCCCACTGTTGCACAGCTTCAGCTTTCATCCAAACACAGTGAACAGTCCTTGAGCTTTGTTTTTATGTTTTATTTTGGGGTAATAACTTGGATGGGGATAGGAACAACTTCCTCCCTATAGACACAGCCTTCTGTATGGTTAAATTATTATTATTATTTTTTTAACTATTCATTTATTTTATTTTTACACTGTCACTTGAACTTTTTGTTCTTTTATCACTTTTATTGCTGTCACAGGGAATGTAAACATCCCTTGTGAAAGAAATAGGCATGTGACAGGTACTCTTTATGGAGAGACCCCAGATTCCTCCTCTGCCCTTAAAAGCATTTGATCACATTAAGATTGGTGTGATCAAATGCTTTTCATTTTTAAAAATGGCACAGTTTACATCCAGGTAAACCGGGAAGTGATACAAGTTTATCACTTCCAGTTCCCTATATCATAGAGATGAACAAAGTGGTTCCAGTCTTTGTTCGTCCTCTATGATCGGTTGGTAGATGTGCCGGCTGGTGGAATGGGACTCCCGGTGAGATAGGACAGCCCTATGAAGCCATGGATTGTGGGCATCCCATCCTCCTGTTTGAAAAAGCAGTCCAACCGTTGGCTCTAAAAAACGGACACTTGAAGTCCAGTAACGTACCAGAATGTTGCTGGTCGTCAAGTGGTTAAATGTCATATAAAGTACAACTAAGGCCTCCAGTATTACAGGCTAATGTAGTACCAAATCGACTTACTATGTGATGCAAAAATATCATAAAGTAAACTAAAAATGTTTTCACCTCCCCTAGGGCCTCTTTTACATATGAGGTTAGGGGTCTGTAAAGTCTGCAATACAGCTGGAGGGAGCTGTTCACATGCTTTGCATCACTGCTGCAGTTAATTTAATGTGGCTATTTAAGTCAATGGGGCCAGGTGAAATGTTTTGGTCACAGTTGTATAGTATTGGTCCCATTCTAAATTGCCATTTGCTCCTTGTGACCTGCCATCGACACAAGCCATTAAGCCCCTTGCAAAGCCATTATTCCTTAATAGTACCCATACCTGCAGCAGTAGAGGGGAGTCTACTCAGAGTTAGATTTGCTTTGTATGTCATGTATTGGAAAAATAGAAAACCAACACATATGGCATTTTTCCAAGTCACAGAAGCTTCAAAAACACATAAAAAAATGCATGTTAAAGCAGTAGGCTCTTTAATGTGTGTTACTAATCAACAAGTGTAAACAAGCCCTTAGGGCTTGCCCCCGATTTCCTTTTTCGGAGATGGTGATCATTGAGACAAGCAGTAAAAATTTGCTGTGGGTGTCAATATATTCTTAACGACACCCCAAACGCAGAGCATAAATGCACTGCAGTATATTGCGTTTTGGTGCAGTGCGTCTACTGCATGCACTACTTTTGGTGCAATTCAGTGTGTTTTTAGCCCATTCAAAAAAATGCAGTGAGTTGCACAGGAATCACACAGGGATGTGAACCATTTTCATGTGCAATTCAGGTGTGAATTGGCTCTAATTTAAAATGTAAGTGATTTCATACTCTTTTGTACTACACAACACAGAAAACAACTGTGGAAAGTCTCTATGTCCCGTGTATATGAATGAATGCAGTCATTACTGGGAGGCACAGATATAAAGCCATAAAGTCTTTACATGGAAAATGAAACTGCATTACAGCTCTGGCATGTCTGGCATGTCCAGTAGATCAATTCGGCCAATTACATTGTTATTATATATCCTTTTCCTGTTTATCTTTATATTCATACACTATTTATATAAAGATACGATAATATATTTGAGTTTTAGAAAGTCCGCCACGCTAAACATTTCTTTAAGGGTGACCTCTATTTAATATAATTCCACAAAGAGGTTTCTGTTTTTACATCAAGAAGCTAATTCACTGTTCCAATAACCTCCACACTTTACACTTCATGCCCACAGGAACAATCATTACTTCCCTCTTTCAACCCCACCACTATAGACGAGGTTGCTAAACTACTTGATAATGTCCACCTTACCACCTGCCCCCTGGATCCTGTTCCCTCACAAATGCTACGCTCACCCTCTGGCTCTATGCTACACTCTCTAACCCACATCTTCAATCTCTCCCTTTCTTCTGGCATCTTCCCCAACTCTCTAAAATATGCACTTGTCAGACCCATACTTAAAAAGGCCCTCACTGGACCTATCCAATCTTAACAACCTACTCCCCAACACGTTGCCCCCCTTCTTATCCAAACTTCTCGAACGTCTGGTCTACAACCGACTGAGCGTCCACCTCGCTGATAATAGCCTTTATGATCCCCTTCAGTCTGGATTTCGTCCTCAACACTCCACAGAAACTTCTCTCCTAAAACTAACAAACGATCTACTAACGGCCAAAACCAATCGACACTATTCTGTACTCCTACTCCTGGACCTCTCTGCTGCCTTTGATATGGTTGACAACCCCCTCCTCCTCAAAAAACTCCATGCCTTTGGTCTCCGTGACTGTACTCTTCGCTGGTTTTCTTCCTACTTATCCAATCGCACCTTTAGCGTTTCTTACAACTCTACTTCCTCCTCTACACTTCCTTTCTCAGTTGGGGTCCCCAAAGGTTCTGTTCTAGGACCTCTCCCATTTTCAATCTACACCACCTCCCTGCGTCAGCTGATAGCCTCCCATGGCTTCCAATACCACCTCTACTCTGATGACACCCAAATATATTTCTCTACCCCTCAGCTCACTCCCTCTGTCTCCTCACGTATCACTAATTTACTATCAGATATATCAGTCTGGATGTCACACCACTTCCTCAAACTCGATCTACTCAAAACCAAACTTATAATTTTTCCTCCCCTATATGCCCCTTCCCCTGATCTCTCTGTCAAAATCGATGGCACAACTATAAGCCCATCCCCACATGCCAAGATTCTAGGTGTACTCCTGGACTCTGAACTCTCCTTTAAGCAACACGTCCAATCACTGTCCAAATCCTGCCGCCTCAACCTCCGCAACATCTCCAAAATACGCCCCTTTCTAACCAATGACACAACAAAGCTCTTAATTCACTCGCTGGTCATCTCTTGCCTCGACTACTGCAACTCCCTTCTCATTGGCTTACCTCTACATAGTCTATCACCTCTTCAATCCATCATGAATGCTGCTGCCAGACTCATCCACCTTACCAATCGATCTGTGTCTGCTACTCCTCTCTGTCAATCCCTCCACTGGCTTCTGCTTGGCCAAATAATTAAATTCAAAATACTAACAACTACGTACAAAGCCATCCACAATTTAGCCCCCAGATACATCACTAGCTTAGTCTCTAAATACCAACCTACTCGTTCTCCTCATTCCTCTCAAGACCTCCTGCTCTCTAGCTCCCTCGTCACCTCCTCTCATGCTCGCCTCCAGGACTTTTCCAGAGCCTCTCCAATCCTATGGAATGCCCTACCCCAATCTGTCCGCTTATCTCCTACTCTGTTAGCTTTTAGACGATCCCTGAAAACCCTTCTCTTCATAGAAGCCCACTCTACCCACACCTAACAACTGTTTTTTCATTTTCTCCATCAGCTCACCCCCCACAGTTATTACCTTTTGTTTCCACTTGACCCTCCCTTCTAGATTATAAGCTCTAATGAGCAGGGCCCTCTGATCCCTCCTGTATTGATTTGTATTGTAAGTGTACTATCTGCCCTCATGTTGTAAAGCGCTGCGCAGACTGTTGGCGCTATATCCTATAATAATAATAATTTACAAAAACAAATAGTATTCTCATTTCCTGGCCCCTCAGAGATATAGGAAGCCAAGTCCTCCCAAACCTGAAATTTTTTTGATTGAACTGACCCTTGAAAAGCCATTGTATTACTAAAGCTAGCCATATATTAGTAGATTTTTGAAGGAATGTTCGTACAAGTATTCATACAAACATTCGTAAGAAAATACTCATGAGCACATTCCATGACATGACTAATGTCATTCGAAAGTACTTCAGAAAATGTTGCTTTTAACAATGCAACTTTGAAGTGAATGGAAACATTTTCCATCCTGCTTCTTTGAAATTTCTTGTCATTACTGTCGATTTGACCCCACTAATAATTAGAAAATCAGACAAATGTTCTTAAAGTGGAGGGCCACCCTAAAATAAAAAATAGCATCAAAAATCTTAAAAAAAAAAAAAAACATTTGAAAAAAAAAACACTTTTAACTTACCTGAAACCCTTGTTGCTAGGCAGTCTTCCTAATCTGCCTCTTCCTACTCCGCGGCGCTTCCTCCTCTTCAGGGAGCGGCCCCGTTGCCTTCTGGGAACTGTGTGTGTCCCAGGAAGCAACGGGGCCATTCACAAAGCGCCGCGCGACTCGGGCATGCGCAATAGGAAACGGGCACTGAAGCCCCAAGGCTCCACTGCCTGTTTCCCTTCTTTAAGATGGAGGCGCCGGCGTCCGATCCGTTGGACGGATCGGCCTCGGGGGGCCGACATCGCGGGCTCGCTGGACAGGTAAGTGTCCTTATTAAAAGTCAGCAGCTACAGTGTTAGTAGCTGCTGACTTTAAAAAAAAATATATAGCGGCCGGAACCCCCCCTTTAGATTGAACATTTTCTAACAAAATTCTACTACTGTATGACCAGCTCAGTTTGTGGGTAAATGCAGTAACTAGGAATGCACCGATACCGATATCGGTACCAATACCAAGCATTTGCTTGAGCATTGGTACTTGCAAAAATGCTCCCAATACTGTAACTGATACTTTGCGGTATGATTAGCGTCAATAAAAAATGAATGGGCGCAAATCGCAGTGCAAAGAATTGCATTCAATTTGAACAGTAATGCGGTGCGATTACTGTCCGAATCTCATGTGATTTCCCCCACCGCTCCTGTATGTGTGTGTATAGAAAGGAAAAAGAGCCATCTAGTGGGCAGTTCATTAAAATTTTTAGAACTCACAGTACATATCTGGCCAAATGCAAAATCTGCATAGGTGTTCTGGTTCCACTGTGATAGCAAATCACGCCCGCTGGAGATGCTCACAGGGCTGGAGGAGATGTCCAGCGGTCCGCCCCCAAGCTAAAATCACTTCCGCCCTATACCCACGGTACTCACTTCTCCTCCAGCCCTGTGAGCACCTCCAGCCATGGGCGTAGCATAAGGGGTTGCAGGGGTCACGATCGCAACCCCGCCCCTAGGTCCAGGGGGCCCCTGCAGCCTCGCTGTCATATTATCATATCCTCCACAAAGGCCAGCTCAGATCTGCCCTAGGGCCACACGGCCACGCTCCAATACTGGGCTTCCACTTTGCCTTCCACAGTCCACACGCCTGTGTTCTCATTGCTAGGGAGAAGCTGTGAGCCATTTCCTGAATGGAGAGCAGCATGGGGTGAGAACAGCCCAGGATGGGGAAGTGTCTGTGCTGTGTGCTGGCAACATGGAATCGTAACCGAACTCAGCGAGTTAAGAGGATAAGAGTGCCGTCCTGTAGCCACCATGGGATGGATGTTACTGGTGAGGTAAGACACTGTTCAGTGTCTCCTAGTCACCAGCTGGGATTCTTTGTACCCCCCACCCAGAGATGTCTGCTTACCCCACTTCCCTCACAACTGGGGAAAGACACTTGACCTTCCCCAACACCTGGCAACAATGACAAAGAAACCTTCAGAAATTGCTAAAACAAATCCCTTAACATCTCCTGAGGGGCCCCAGGCTCCAGATTTTGTGTCACATGGCTCCCCCCCCCCAGATCTAAGTTGCGCCCCCCCCCAAATCCCCCTGACCACCCCCTCCCCCCTGGATGCTATGCCCGGTTGCTGAGCTCCTTTCCCATTACGGCACTTTATACTGTTCCTCTGCTGGGAGGTCAGAACGGCAACATAAAAACCAGATACACTCTGTGAAGACTGACAGACTGTGAGTAAAGGAATGTGATTCCAGCCCTGTGTAGTGTGGGGGGGGGAGCTGTATACAGTGCTGGGATGGGAAAGGAACTCTGTCAAGTGACCTGCTAGGTCCCTGTTCTCTGATTCTCCAGCGGTGATCCCGTCCTCTGATTCTTCAGCTGTGACCCCTGTCCTCTGATGTAAGGAGGAACTCTGGGAACTCAAAATTCTTAAGCCACTTGGTGGGTGTTTCTATGCAGATTTTGCATTTGGCCAGATATGAACTGTGAGTTCTAACATTTTTTTTTAATTGACATAAATTGCACTGCAAAGTATTGGAACTTGGTATTGGTGAGTACTTGACCAAAAGTATCGGTACTTGTACTCGCCAATAAAAAAAAAAAAAAAAAAGGTATTGGTGCATCCCTATTAGTAACTAGACAGGTTATAGTGAGATGCACTTAAAGGAACTAAATAGCTATCCAATAAACCAGTGCAAAATACAGCGTTGCCTTCTTAAAAAAGTAGATAACTACATATCTCACTACCATTGAAAATCCAGAAGATAAAGTTCAATTCCCTCATCTTAGAATAGTGGGTAGATGCACTGTTCCAAGTTCAGGGACATTCTCTGCTTGGAATTTAAGAGTAATGATCTGGTTTTCTCCAACAACCCCACAATATCTGGTAGTTCTGTTGGCATCTAACACAAGGTCCTGTGGAAAACACAATTTTTGTATTTAAATATACACCCCAGTTCAACTTCAAATACAAATCCTGGAGATGGATACAGTGGACACAACCTACCTGCTCAATACTTCAATTTTTCATCTAGGCATTGTAGCACACTAGTCCACCCTAGTAGTACACCAGTTTACCCAATACCTTTTGTCAATAAAATGGTGATCTAAAAAACCTTGCCTGTGATATGGGAGAGGAATTACTAAACACACCCATCGCTGACTCTTAGTTCCCTATAACATACAGAAAGTCTCATTAAAAAAAATCCAATAGTAAGACTTATCTCACAATTACCAACCGGACACATCTGCCATGGCACTTTGAAGGTGATTGGTGGTACAGGAAGTACAGAAAAGGGGGTCATACAGCACAGTCTTGAGTGAGTAAACTACCAGTGAACCTACCGTATGGTGTGCTCGCTGGAGTTTGGCTGCACTGGGTTGCAGAAAATTCAGATTAGGGTAAACTGAGTGGACTTTGGCCAGTTGGATTGCTTGATGGCTGCCAATGATAGCTCACCCATTGTTCTTTGAACCCATTACGGTTTAACTCCAGGCAAATAGCTAAATACATATATGAGAGCAGTTTACCTGTGAAGGGATTTGTCTTTATGTCCATGCAGTCCTGAGATTTACACAGCTTTGCCACATAGGACAGCCCTGTCTAACAGAGGAGGGTACCTAAAATTTCTCTATTGTAGTTTAACTTGTACTTACAGGTTAATTTCTCAACCCCCACCCTGTGACTACAAGATGAAAGAAGAAGAGCTAATCTCTCTGTCACTTTGCTCTCCTCCTATCAACATGGCTTCTCACAGTGCAGAACGCTTTAATGGCTCCTTGTGCAGTTTCTCCTTCCCCCTCTCTAAGTTCAGCTGTCTGAGGAGATACTAGGTCAACTTCATTTACTTACACTGCTTGCATTTAAAAAGTAAATTTTATTGTGCATTAAAGTGGTTCTAATGGCAGAAGGTTTTATATTTTTGAATGCATTCTATACATTAAGATAAAAAAAAAACTTCTGTGTGCAGCAGCCCTCCTCAGCCCCCCCTAATACTTACCTCTCCTAGATTGTAAGCTCTAACGAGCAGGGCCCTCTGATTCCTCCTGTATTGAATTGTATTGTACTTGTACTGTCTGCCCTAATGTTGTTGTAAAGCGCTGCGTAAACTGTCGGCGCTATATAAATCCTGTATAATAATAATAATAATAATAAATAATAATGAGCCACATCTCGATCCAGTGATGTTGCACAAGAGACTTGGCTGTCCAGGACTCTCCCTCCTAATTGGCTGAGACACACAGGGGGTGCCATTGGCTTCCGCTGCTGTCAATTAAAATCAGTGAGCCAATGAGGAGATAGAGAGGGGCTGGGGCACACCCTGTCTGAATGGATACACAGAGCAGAGGCTTGGCTCGGGTGCCCCCATAGCAAGCTGCTTGCTGTGGGGGCACCAGGCAGGAGGGAGGGGCCAAGAGAGCTGGCAAGAGACCCAAGAGGAGGAGGATCCAAATCCACTGCACAGAGCAGGTAAGTATAACAAGTTTGTTATTTTTAAACAAAAACAAGAAAAACAAAACTTTGTTATCACTTTGATTATTACAGAGCTGCATTAATATGTGAACAAGAATAGAGGAGAAACCTTCCACATTTTCCTGTGACAACTCTATAGGAGGGGATTTTCCTCATATGCTCACACTTCCTGTTGAGTCTACAGGAGAGGAAGTGAAGAAAAATCTCCCCATGAAATACAGATGACAAAAAAAAAAATACTGACAGTAGTTTTAACCCTCCCCTATTCCGTCTAAATATAAAAACCATTTTAGCTTTAGATGTATTAAGGTATCAGCATTCATTATACTGTTATCTAGCATTACTGTCCTTGTTACACACCGGACAATGTTCATGTTTTATTACTGTTATGATTGGCAGAGAGAAAATAATCTTTTGAATGTAATATGCCGATTAGCCTTATTGAAAGAAAGCAAGCTCCAGTCTTTATATCTCTTTAGCTGTCACTTTACACAATGATGTCCATTACACACAGTGACAGTGTCTAATAAATCCCATTTGTTATTTCTCAGTCATCTTGTCTAGTTGTATGTGATTGATGATGTACAGTGCAGTGAGGTGACATGCCAAAGCATTTATCTTCAAACTTCCTATTGTCTACAGGAATTTAAAGAACAACGCTAAAAAAACAAACACTGACAAACTTCGCCATGGAGATAAAAGTAAGATGTCAGATGGTGCATGTACATTTGTAACCCTCTATGCCAGGAATGTCCAAAGTCCGGCCCGCGGTCCAATCGCGACCCGCGTTCTGGTTTTGAACGGCCCGTCTGGTTATTTGGATGTATATCTTTTTTGGTCCCCAACGATCTCCCAGCACCAGGGCCACAAAAGAAATATATGTCCAGATGCCTTGGAGGGGACAGGGAGGAGGCGTGACGAGTGCCGTGCACACAGGAGTATTTCCTGTTTACACGGCAGCCTCTGAAATAGGAAGTCCCGTCTCCAGCGCTGCCATTGGACGACTGTTCTGTCCATCAAAGGAGACGGAACTTTCTATTAAAGAGGCACCTGAGAAAACAGGAGTTTCTCCTGTATCTAATCTTTTGGCGCTCGTCCCACCCCCTCCCTGTCCCCTCCGAGGCTGCAGATGGATGGGCATCAGTCAGGCTGCACTGATTGCAATGGTGAGTCTGCATTCCTGGCAATGATGGGGGGCTGCATTCCTGACAATGATAGGGGGCTGCATTCCTGACAATGATGGGGGGGGGGCTGCATTCCTGGCAATGATGGGGGGCTGCATTCTTGACAATGATGGGGGGCTGCATTCCTGATAATGATGGGGGGGCTACATTCCTGACAATGATGTGGGGCTGCATTCCTGGCAATGGTGGGGGCTCCATTCCTGACAATGATGGGGGCTGCATTCCTGACAATGATGGGGACTGCATTCCTGACAATGATGGGGGGCTGCATTCCTGACAATGATGGGGGGCTGCATTCCTGACAATGATGGGGGGCTGCATTCCTGACAATGATGTGGGGCTGCATTCCTGACAATGATGGAGGGCTGCATTCCTGACAATGATGTGGGGCTGCATTCCTGGCAATGGTCAGGGCTGCATTCCTGGCCATACTGGGTGCTACATTCCTGGCAATGGTGGATGCTGCATTCCTGGCAATGGTGGGGGCTCCATTCCTGACAATGATGGGGGCTGCATTCCTGACAATGATGGGGGGCTGCATTCCTCACAATGATGGGGGGCTGCATTCCTGACAATAATGGGGGGCTGCATTCCTGACAATGATGGGGGGGCTGCATTCCTGACAATGATGTGGGGCTGCATTCCTGGCAATAGTGGGGGCTGCATTCCTGACAATGATGGGGAGCTGCATTCCTGACAATGATGGGGGGCTGCATTCCTGACAATGATGTGGGGCTGCATTCCTGGCAATGGTGGGGGCTGCATTCCTGACAATAATGTGGGGCTGCATTCCTGGCAATGGTGGGGGCTGCATTCCTGACAATGATGGGGGGCTGCATTCCTGACAATGATGGGGGGCTGCATTCCTGACAATGATGTGGGGCTGCATTCCTGGCAATGGTCAGGGCTGCATTCCTGGCCATACTGGGTGCTACATTACTGGCAATGGTGGATGCTGCATTCATGGCAATGGTGGGGCTGCAGATGGGCATTGACCCTTATTTTGCTTCATAGTTCCTTATTTAAAATTTTAGTTTTTTTCCTGAAACTTCCCTCTTAAAGTGAAGGTGCGTGTTATACGCCAATAAATACGGTATATCTCTTTACTCAAAAACAGCCACAAAGGCAAGAGAATTCAAATCAAATCTGGCCCTCTTAAAAAAAGTTTGGACACCCCTGCTCTATGCTATGGTCACAGTAGCTGCATCTGTTTGTGTGTTGCCAGAAACTCAGCATAAATAGCCACCCTGGACGCACACTGCGTTCAGGGTTGGTCAGAGGCTCTATTAGCACATACACACTCAGATGATGCTTATTTTTCCCTGCAGTAGGATGAAGTCATTTTACAAAAAAAATTTATCCAAAGTTCCCACATCCCCCAACTTGTTGCTGCACCAAAAAGAGATTTTATATTAAAGCGTATCTATGGTCAAACTTTAAAATCATATATTCATTTCCACATCGTATTTTAATTATTTCAAATGCCCCGTACACACGGTCGGATTTTCCGATGGAAAATATCCGATCGGAGCGTGTTGTCGGAAATTCCGACCGTGTGTGGGCTCCATCGGACATTTTCCATCGGATTTTCCGACACACAAAGTTGGAGAGCAGGAGATAAAATTTTCCGACAACAAAATCGGAAATTCCGATCGTGTGTACACAAATCCGACGGACAAAGTGCCACGCATGCTCAGAATAAATAAAGAGATGAAAGCTATTGGCCACTGCCCCGTTTATAGTCCCGATGTTCGTGTTTTACGTCACCGCGTTTAGAACGATTGGATTTTCCCGACAACTTTGTGTGACCATGTGTATGCAAAACAAGTTTGAGCCAACATCCGTCGGAAAAAATCCATGGATTTTGTGGTCGGAATGTCCGAACAAAGTCCGACCGTGTGTACGCCCTATAACCGTCTCCTATTAATATAATCTTATATAACGAGAGCCAATGGCTCTCGTTGCTATCAATCTGCCCAATCTCGCGCACATCGCTAGATGGGATCGGGCTCATGTAAGAAAAAGAGGGGAGGCTGGGGGGGAGCTGCACCTTAATGCATAGGAGGGAAAAACCTTAAAGGAGAAGTCCAGCCTAGGCTTGTTTGGCTGGGCTTCACCTATGGGTCACAGGAGTGTAATTTGTTTTGCACTCCTGTGACTCGTTTTCAGCAGAGAGCGATCTGAAGTCCACTCTCTGTATATGTCACCAAGTTCAGTCCAGGCACTGCGTCATCCCGACTTAGGAAGTCTGGATCCGCCAGGTGCCTGAACTGATAGCCGTCTCAGCCACTCAGTGAGCCACTGAGACGGTCGCTCCCCACCCCTCCACAGCTCAGCACTCCAATGAGGGTGGAGGAGCAGAGCAGGGGAGCTGCTGATTGACAGTCAGCAGATTTCCGCTCGGGGAGGTGAGAGAACCGAGCCATCTGCGATTTTCGGTGGCTCAGTTCTCAGTGAAGAGGCGTCGGGGGACAGATGCAGCATCCACCTAGGTAAGTATGATTATGGGGCAAACAAAATTCCCATACTTCTCTTTAAAGGCTTTAGAATCACTTTAAAGTTTGTAAATTTACTTTGTGAAGATGCCCACACATTTACTTCTCTGAACTCGTATTCACTATACCCTGTGAGTAGGCACTGCTGTGTCACACATTTCACAGAGCTGGCCTTCTGAACTACAGAGGTGCTGAGAGGAGGAGTTTCAGGAGGCGGAGTCAGTACAGAAAGAGCTGCTTGCAGACATCAAGGTACCATGGGATATGTGGTCCTTAGAAAATGAAAATAAACAGCAGAGTAAAAGCTGAAAAGTATGCAGGGAATCCAGGAAGGTATGGAAGGGGTGATCAGTAGACTGGAAGCACTTACAAGAGAAAAGGAGATTTTTCAAGTAAATGTACATTGGATTGTCACATATAACTATTGTTTGCATTGCTATTATAATTATTATTATTAGTATATATGATTTATATAGTGCCAACAGTTTGCACAGCGCTTTACAACATGAGGGCAGACAGTACAGTTACAATACAATACAGGAGAAATGAACAGCTCATGCTGATGTTATAAAATGAAAATGAATGCTGTGACCATAGATTTCTGTTAAAGTGGTTGTAAACCTCAGACATAAAATATGAATAAAGCTTATCCTTCTATAGTGCATACCCGTCTCAGTTAAAAGCATAAGGGGTTGATTTACTAAAACGGGGGAGTGCAAAATCTGGTGCAGCTGTGCATGGTAGCTTCTAACTACAACTTGTTAAATTAGGCTTTTACAAAAAAACCTTGAGGCGGATTGGTTTCGGTGCAGTGCTGCATTGGTTTTGCACTCTCCAGTTTTAGTAAATCAACCCCTAAGTGTCCTTTCTGTCTGCTGTTTCGCTCCCCTTCTATCAGAATGAATCACTACTGACAAGTTTTTCTGACACCAAGAGAAAAAAGGTGACAGGGGAGGGACCTCCAACTGCCTCAGCTCTGTTCCTGTGTGCTGTGTGACGATACGGGGGAGGGGGGGTCTCCTCCCTCCAATCAGCTCTCAGAGCTCTCTGCAGAGTGTAACTTCAGCTCTCTGCCCCATTTTTCTAAACTCTCAGACAAGCTTATAAATTTAGGACTTTGAAAGGATGTAGGGAAGGGAAGATTGCAGATAGGCAGACATAACTTATGTAGAAGGATGTGTTTCATCTCTGCGTATCACCTGAGGATAGTCCCCTCACTGGGTATATGCAAGGGTTTACAACCACTTTAAGGATAGAACAGAGTAGCAGAAGTGAAACTCTTTCTGCTGCAGGTGGAAGGCTAAAACTCCATGATGGAAAGGTCATACCTTGGAGCTCTGTGAGGGATTCCCGATTCCTAAGCCTAAGTGTATAGACATTTTAAAAAGACTGAAAATGTAAGAATGTAGAGGAGACTAGTGCAATACAAATTTCATTTATGAGCAGAAGAATGTTTTAAAAGAGCACACATGAGTATTTAATATGCAAACAGAATATAATGGAATTGGCTAAAACTAGGCTCAAACAATTGTTGACACTCAGCAATTTATAACATACCTAAGTTCACTTTTATGGATCTCAACAATTTTCCTTTCCAGCTTTTGTGACTGCTTAGGGAATATCTTAAAATCACAGATGTAATTATCAGGATGTTCGTCAGGATCATAATCACCGATCTCAGCTGTAAAGGTAATATTCAGTTATTACAAGGCTTATGGAAAGATTGTAATCATTTCTTACATGATTCTATTTCTGACACAGGTCATAATATTAATTACTGCAGGCAGCAGATGGCATAGGCTAGAAAGTGCTTGGATCTGAACATATCACTGGATACAGTTCACCTTCTGCATTTCCTTACCCCCTAAATACACAAGCATCAATAGAATTGTTAACCAAACCAGCTGAAAGTCAACCGTTTGGCACACTAGGCATAATGGCTGGTATCCCCATTGTGAGAGGGTTGCAAACAATGTTCCCTGCTACATTATATACAGCCTGTCCCAACATCGGAGGTGGTATGTTTGCGAAAGGAGACCAAAAATATCAGACCCACCTCTCAAAACAGGAGCATTGTGAGAAGTTTGTGTGTCAGTGCTTGTTACAATGTTGTAATACTGTGAAGCAATACTAAGTTAACCAATCAAATCATAGATCAAACCAAAGAAAATGGAGTGTGGGAATCTCTGAGTTACCACCCTGTGAGTTAAAGCGGAGTTCCACACAAAAATGGAACTTCCGCTCATCTGATTCCTCCCCCCCCTCCGGTGTCACATTTGGCACCTTTCAAGGGGGAGGGGGGTGCAGATACCTGTCTACTACAGTAATTTGCACCCACTTCCGGGAATAGACTCCCGCGGGAGTCTACGCCCCTTCCCCCCCCCCCCCCCCCGCTGTCTGCTGGGAAACACACGGGTCCCAGAGACAGCAGGGACCATCCAGAGTGTGCAGCGTGATTCACGCATGCGCAGTAGGGAACTGGGAAGTGAAGCTGCAACACTTTACTTCCCAACTCCCTCACCGAGGATGGCAGCGGCAGCAGCCGAGAGCCGAGCGATTGATCGGCTTCGGCTGCCGACATCGCTGGACCCTGGGACAGGTAAGTGTCCATTTATTAAAAGTCAGCAGCTGCAGTATTTGTAGCTGCTGGCTTTTAATATTTTTTTTAGGTGGACCTCCTCTTTAAATTCATTCTGCAGCTGGAAACCACAGAGGTCAAGATATGCTTCCCCATATTTATCCCTTGCGGTTTGTAGTGGAACAGCCTTATAGATTTTATTACATTTTTTTTACCTTTTTGTAATACATTAGTATATGTAGTAATATTCTTTATATTTCAATGTAAAGACATAAATACTTAAAGGAGACAATCACACACTTGAACAGTAGGTTTCCCATCATACTAGCTACAATTTGCTCCAGGCTGCACGTTACGCTTATCCAGATCAGATCATAAAACCCAACACTCCATTTCCCTTATCTACCTCATCTCCAGTATAAATTATTCTAGTTGCATACGAAAACTTTAAAAAGCCATTAAAGATATAAAAGTGCCTGCAGTGTATAATAGATAGAAAACTACGTAGGATTGTAAAGAGAGATACAGAGGGTAAAATAAGTATTGAACTTGTCACAATTTTTCTAAGTAAATATATTTCTAAAGGTGCTATTGACATGAATGTTCACCACATGTTGGTAACAATCCATGCAATCCATACATACAAAGAAACTAAAACAAATAAGTTCAGAAATTAAGTTAAGTGTAATAAAATGGAGTGACACAGGCAAAAAGTATTAAACACATGAAGAAAGGGAGGTGCAAAAAAGCATGGAAAGCCATGACATCACCCGAAAGCAATTAGAAAGCAATCCTGCCCCTTGTCAATGCAACCTAATATCAGCTGGTTCAGTCTCAACTCATGACCTATAAAAAGGTGTCTCATTACCAAGGTGTCACACAAGAAACATTTCATGATGGGTAAAAGCAAGGAGCTCTCTCAAGACCTTTGCAACCTTATTGTTGCAAAACATACATTGGTTACAAAGATTTCTAAACTTCTGCATGTTCCAGTGAGCACTGTTGGGGCCATAATCCGGAAGTAGAAAGAACATCATTTCACTATAAACCGGCCACAACCAGGTGCTCCTTGCAAGTATTCTGACAGAGTGAAAGGAATTATCAGAAGGGTTGTCCAAGAGCCAAGGATCACTTGTGGAGAACATCAGAAAGACCTGGAATTATTAGGTACAATTGTTTTAAAGAAAACAATAAGTAATGCACTCAAAAGAATATATAAAAATATATGTGGAGCTAACTCATCCTAAGTGCAACAACTGATGAACCAATGATAAAGGATAAATAAATGATGAATAAATTAATACAATAAAATGTAATAAAAATGATCGATAAATGACATGTGCAATGACCAATGGGTATAAAACCCTGATAGTGATATAGTACAACAGAGCAATAAAGTGAACTCGATGATGAAAGTGCAATGTGCAATGCACGCAAAAGAATATATAAAAATATATGTGGCGCTAACTGACCCTAAGTGCAACAACTGATGAACCAATGATAAAGGATAAATAAATGATGAATACATTAATACAATAAAATGTAATAAAAATGATCGATAAATGACATGTGCAATGACCAATGGGTATAAAACCCTGATAGTGATATAGTACAATAGAGCAATAAAGTGAACTCGATGATGAAAGTGCAATGTGCAATGTTGCATCACCCGAAGAAGATTTTATCGTGCTGATATCGGGAGTCGCACTGTATGCTTCTTTGAACTGCACTTTTTGCCCCTTTTTTTCATTTAATACTGGGACATTCATTTTATGGCATTATGTGTTATTAGTTCACACACTTTTTGCACATTCTTATTCATGTATATTATTGCACTTGTACTTTTGCATCACCGTAGAAGATTTTACTATGCTGATATCAGGAGTCGCACTGTATGCTTCTTTGAACTGCACTTTTTGCCTTTCTTCCCATTTATTATTTGGATATTCATTTCATGTTATTATGTGTTATTAGTTCACACATTCTTTGCACATCTTTATTTATGTATTTTATTGCACATACTTTTTATGCACATTGCACTTTCAGCATCGAGTTCACTTTATTGCTCTATTGTACTATATCACTATCAGGGTTTTATACCCATTGATCATTGCACATGACATTTATCGATCATTTTTATTACATTTCATTGTATTAATTTATTCATCATTTATTTATCCTTTATCATTGGTTCATCAGTTGTTGCACTTAGGGTGAGGTAGCGCCACATATATTTTTATATATTGGGCGGCACAGTGGTGTAGTGAGTAGCATTTTCACCTAGCAGTAAGAAGGGTTGCTGGTTCGAATCCCAACCACGGCACTACCTGCCTGGAGTTTGCATGTTTTCCCTGTGCCTGCGTGGGTTTCCTCCGGGTACTCTGGTTTCCTCCCACACTCTAAAGACATGCTGGTAGGTTAATTGGATCCTGTCTAAATTGTCCCTAGTATGTATGAATGTGAGTTAGGGACCTTAGATTGTAAGCTCCTTGAGGGTTAGGGACTGATGTGAATGTACAATGTATATGTAAAGCGCTGCGTAAATTGATGGCGCTATATATATAAGTAACTAAAATAATAATAATATTCTTTTGATTTATGTGAGTACACTTATTTATATTGGCGGATTCCGTGTGTATCAGTGAGTGAGGTTTTTGCGCACTAGTTGTATCTTCTGAAGTAATGCACTCAACCGCCATGGGCTGTATGCACGCTCACCACGCAAGACTCCATTGCTGAAGTATAAGCATGGTGAAGCTTGTTTAATGTTTGCTGCACAACATTTAGACAGGCCTGTGAAATACTGGGAGAATATAACATGGTCAGATGGGACCAAAATGTAACTCTTTGGATGCCATAATACACATCATGTTTGGAGGTCAAATGGCACTGCACATCACCCCAAAAACACCATACCAACAGTGGAATTTGGAGGTGGGAACATAATGGCGTGGGGCTGTTTTTCAGCATACGGTAATGGCAAACTTCATGTCGTTCAAAGAAGGATGAATGGAAAAATGTACCAAGACATTGTTGATAAAAATCTGCTGCCATCTACCAGGATGATGAAGATTAAATTAGGGTGGACATTTCAGCAAAACAATGATCCCAAACACAAAGACAGGAAACTCTTAATTGGTTTCAAAGAAAGAAAATACAGCAGCTAGAATAGCCCAGCCAAGATCAATGGTCTTTGGAACCTACTCCTATCTTTAACACCCGTTTGAGGTCACCACGTACAATGGGTTTATATCATGTTGTTATGCTATGCTACTCAATCTCTTCCTCCAGGATTCGCCTCTCAAGGTGGTATATCAAATGGGAGCAATATGTTGGGGCTTTTGAGGAAGAGCAATGGGAGGAAGCCCTGCAGGCTGTTCCCCAGTGCTCATTGAGAGTACATTATACATCGGCTAGATTGGCCCACATGGGAGTGAGATCAGATTCCACCTGTACTAGATGCTGTAGGGATCATGTGGATTTGATACACCTTTTATGGAGATGTCCAAAGCTACAATTATATTGGAAGAAGTTTATTGATACTCTTAATAGGGTTTTCCAGGTCCAGACGACCTTAAACATTGCTTACTAGGTATTCTAGACATTCTACCAATAGAGGACATTCCTAGACAGGCTATTGCCAGGGCTCTCTTTCAGGCCCGTAAAATGATTCTGAGGCACTGAAAATCTACAGAACCTCCCACAGTGCAAGAATGGATTACTCAAATGGGTGAGACCATCTGACGAGAGAAGCTTATTTATCAACAAAGCGGCAAATGAGGCATATTTGAGAAATTGTGGTCTCCCTGGCTAGATGTACCGGGTTTAGCCCTGGTGGACCTGGTTTTGGATCGAATATTCTAGCAAATGACAAAATACCTACAAAGAAATTTAAAGATCCCATAATGATGATTGTACTGCAGTACCTTATGATGTCTAGTAATGCTTTATTTTAATGTAAAGGTAAGAGACATATCACATGTGAAATGTGGTGTACAATGCATTGACTCCTTGTACGTTAATATCTGCAGTCCTTACATACTTATTTTGCTCTGGAACATGTATGTTTTATTTCTTATGCTCAATAAAAACTTTTTTGTTTGAGAAAAAAAAAGAATGGCCCAGCCAATCACCTGACTTGAATCCAATAGAAAATCTATAGAAAGAACAAAAGATCTAAGTTCATAGAAGGGACCCACTGAATCTTCAAGATTTGAAGACTGTTTGTGTGGAAAAACAGGCCAAAATCACACCTGGGCAATGCATGTTTCTCTATACAGGAGGCATCTTGAAGCTGTCATTACCAACAAACAATTTTGTACAAAGTATTAAATACATTTCAGTTAGCGTGTTCAATACTTTTTCCCTGTGTTATTCCATTTTATTACACATAACCTAATTTCTGAACTTATTTGTTTTGGTTTCTTTCTATGTATGGATTGCATGGGTTGTTACCGACATGTGGTGAAAAATTCATGTCAATAGCACCTTTAGAAATATATTTACCTAGAAAATTGGTGATGTGTTCAATACTTATTTTACCTTCTTTATTTTTAAATTCACCCATTACTTCCATCCCATCAGTGTCACACATTCAACTGCCATTTCTAAGCCTCCTTTTGCATACTACAAAGAAAAAAACAAGTCCTATACTTTGAGACAACTTTTTACATGCATACGATTAAATATTATGTAATGTACTAAGTTATGAACTGGAAGGCTAAATCATGGAGCATAATAATATTACACAAGAGATTGTACTTACCTTGAACTATACAAGCACCCAGGAAAGCAGCATCAGCAAAGGAGCATAAAAGGCGTCCATGGAAAATATCCCTCTTAATTTGTAGGTACAGAAGATATCTATAAGTCAAGCAAAACCAATATTTTAACAGTTTTGACTGTATGCATTATAATGTTGTGCTCCTATATTTGATTCTGGTACTTATTAAAGGAACTTGTCATGATAGATATATGGGGTATGCCATTTCTGACCATCTGAAAATGCTGGATGCTTGTCTGGAAGTTATATTAGTAGATTACCAAATAAACATTTGTATAAAAAGTCTGATCAGTACAAAATTGTGGGTTTTTTTGTAACATTCAATTTTGGAATGAATGGATTTTTCTGAAAAAAAAGTCACAATCACTGTTAGAAATTAATTAATTTGTTAGAGAAAAAAATTTCCATCCTACTTCAAATTTTCTCATTACTGAAGTCGAAAACCACTATCAATGTAACCCCATGTATAATTGGATAATTGAACGAATGTTCTGAAAACAAAAGTTCCTAATAAAATCCCATTTACCAACCATACTTTCACCTTGTCCCAAGTTTTACCCAACAAATCTACCCTAATAATCTCATTTAGAATAAGCCAGAGTTTCTACATTTTCTGACTGTGCCTAATAGCTCTCACTGGGCTCAAGTGGGGCTGAAACATGTGCATCAGCTGTATTGTCAAGGATCTTTTAAAACCTCTTTTCATGGCAAACAAGGAGCCCCTGACTTTTAACTTAGACACATGGTTGAGGTCCAAATGGGACTGCATAGTGTGATTTTTCAACCCTCTCCACTGGAGAGTGTTTTATTCCAACTCATCCATTCCCAATTAATCACAAGAATGTATGGTGCTCTTATGCAGTGTAAACCATCCAGGCTTACCAGCCTTATGCCGCGTACACACGAGCGGACTTTTCGACCAGACTGGTCCGACGGACTATCCAACGGACTTTCGACGGACTTTCCGAATGAATGGACATGCCTACACACAATCACACCAAAGTCCGACTGATTCGTACGTGATGACTAAAATAAGGAAGTTGATAGCCAGTAGCCAATAGCTGCCCTAGCGTCGGTTTTTGTCGGACTAGCATACAGACGAGCAGACTTTTTCGATAGGAACTGGGTCCGGCGGAGTTCCGACGTAAAGATTTGAAACATGTTCCAAATCTAAAGTCCGTCAGATTTTCGACCGAAAAAGTCCGATGCAGGTCCGATGAAGCCCACACACGGTCGAATTGTCTGCCGGACTCAGGCCATCAGACTCGTCCAGTCGAAAAGTGCGCTCATGTGTACGCGGCATTAGAGATCAGTGGAATAGGTATATCCCCAACATATTTATACACAGCTGGTAGGAATTTCCTGGCTCATACTTCAGCACAGTCCTATCTGCAGGAGATAATTTTATACATCAAAGTACTTCATCTCTACTCATCTGTTTAAAATGGGTAAAATAAACACACCTATCTGTCTGTCATGAATTGCAACAATAGTCGAAGGTATTTGATAAATATAAACCCTTCTACTCACATATCACTGATTTTACGTTGCAGAATTTTGTCATCCCCAGTGTATGGGGATGTATGTTGTCCACAATTATGCCATTTAGGTATCTTTGGCAATCTGGATCTTATTACTTCTATTTTTTTTCTTTTTTTAGGTTTACTTCTCTTTTATGCCTGGAAAGCAGTAGTGCTAAATTGGACATCCACTGAGCCCGTAGACATTAATGTCTGGACATGACTAGTTATTGTTTTGTCCCTTTATAGGATATCTTAATAGGCCCAAGGATGCCCTATTAACTTTGAGAAAATCTGGGGAGAATGGGTCAGTTGTATTAAGTTTGTGGATCAGTGAAGCCCCCAATCTCTGTTAAATTATGAGTGCCAGCATCCTCTGTATCCATAGAACCAAAAACTCTCAATAAAATGGGACTTTCATTTTGGCAAACACCAATAATAACCATTATGATAATTAGATAAATGTACTGGATTTTAATGAAACTTATTGCTGAAAATTAATTACAATCTTATCCTACTGTATAGTATAGCTGGACATACACTGAGTGAATTGCAGACAGTTCTTCATGAACCATCCATAGTTTGATCAGTGAGTAGCCCGGTTGGCACCATTCTGTCCAGTGGCAGACACTGTTTGGGTATTCTGGCAGTCAGTGCCACCAGCGGTCAGGAAACAATATGCAGCGGAAGATTCACTCATCTGTACTGTTTAGCATGGATGGAGGAATCTGTTTTCTTTTGTTCAGTCAGGAGGCTGAACAATAACCTCTATCAGTGTTTAGTCAGCTTAACATGTTTTTCTTTGCTTAGTTTTATTGGTTTCTATGTACAATTTGTATTGTTTGTATATCAAGGAAAATAATGCATTCTGCATTTAATTTTGACATTAATACATGTTTATATCTAGAATGTCCCAATGTTATATTATGTATTGATATACCAGATTTTTTTTTAATACACTTATGATAAAAAAGTGTAATTATGAACCACATGACTAGGAGACTCCAGTACTGTTGGAGCAGTATAAGCAGTGATAATTATCTCTTTATTTAAATAGAATGATACAGGCAATCATTTTAACTAGCATTGCACTGATACCAATACCAGGGCCAAAACTAAGCATTTGCATAAGTACTTGTATTCGTGCAAATGCCCTGATACTAATACTGATACCTTCAAGTCTGTAGTCTGACCGGGGTCACATGTGGGGGGACAGTTTTAGTACGATTTGTAAAGAGAGTCCGGTGCGATTTTGTTCAGCGGGTTCAGGTGCAAATTTTTAAAGTGTGTGACACTAATATTTCAAGAAATATTGTATGTAGAGAAACATGCCATGCCATGGGGGACCTCTTCTTCTGAATATGCTAGGTGTTTGGCTGTTATTCTGATCCTCTCACTGCTTTCCTAATTGCTAATCTGGAATTAATGAGTCATAGATTTAGGCTTTGAGCTTCAATTGCTTATGCTTTGACGAGGTTCATGAGGTTGATTTACTACAGGCAAATAGACTGTGCACTTTGCAAAGTGCAGTGGCATTCTGCAAGTGCAGTTGCTCCAGAGCTTATTAAATGTGCATGTGACTGCCATCATTCAATCATATGCATCATTTTTTTTTCCTTGCACATGATTGGGTAATCCTTGCAAAGTGAAGCTTTAAGTCATTTAATAAGCTTTGGAGCAACCGCACTCGCAGAGTGCAACTTCACTTTGCAAAGTGCACAGTCTATTTGCCTGTAGTAAATCAATCCCTATGACTCAGAGTGTTGGAGCCAGAGGTAGCAATGCAACGACCATTTTCAAAGGGTCAGCATGGACATCCTCCCTGGTTCTTGAGATTTTATTTAAATGAGAAGACGACAGTCCATTCATCCAAGATATAGAAAAAGAGCACGTGACCTTAGTTTTGAAAGCATCATACGTTTGACAGCTGTGCTAACCAGATACAGTAGTTCTGTTGACCTATAGGTAAGAGCATTCTTATGGGAGGAAGAACCCAAATGAAACACATTTTATACCGAGAAATGTACAATTGTTTTTTTTTTTTGCTTAAAGTAGAATTGTAGGCAAAACTTATTTTTTTTATTTTGGATAGAGCAGGGGAGGGTTATAACCCCTGTAAGGCTTTTTTTCACCATCTTTGTCCCATTGAGGAGATTTTTATTCACTTCCTGTCCCATAGCCAAACAGGAAGTGAGAGGAAATCCCTGAAATGAATAGGAAATTCCTTGGGGACCCCCAGCTCACCACAACTAGCGTCCCCATTGGAAGATTTCCCCTCTATTACTTTTCTGGAGACAACCCAAAATGTGGGATTTTTTTTTACTTTCACTTTCACCAATGATAAAGGTAAACAGGACAAATAGAGGGTGAATCTCCTTAACAGGAGCACAGACAGCAATAAAAACTGACTTGTGTTCTAATCACTCTTCACTCTATCCAAAACTAAGGGTCCTTTTACATGGGGTCCGTTTACATGGTTGGTCCGCCCGGTGAACTCTGCTCAGCTCCGCTGATCCCCGTTGAGCAGGCGGAAGACAGAGACCGACCTATCAGAGTCCCACTTTCTTCTATGGGGAGATCGGATGAAAACAGACCGCCTGTCCATTTTCATCCAATCTGCCAGACAGTTGGAAAATAGGGTCACCATCCGTCTGGATCTCACCAATGGGATCGGACTGGATAGCAGCGGGTGTCTGCAGACATGTCACCACTTACATCCACTGCTCCACAGGAGTGAATGGAGGCTCCGATCAGGTCCGCCTGAAAAACTGACAGGCGGACCTGATCAGAAAGCCCGTGTGAAAGGGGTCTTTAGGTATACTTTAAGGTATTCACAGCTGTATATGAGTAATGCTTGGATTTTGAAGAAGGGGACAAACCCTGAAAGCTTATCTTGAAAATGTGGATGTTAGTGTAAATAAAAAAGTATCATGAACAGTGCTCAATTTTTCTTTTTGTTATAATTAAGATGATACGACCCAAATAAAATACATAAATATATGAGTAAATACCAGCTAAAATATTAATTAAATAAGTAAATACATTTAAAACATCCATATACTGTTCCTCTATGGAGGAAGCTTCCCTGTTAGTACTTGGAAGCTAGTTCAGATTTGACCTTCTTTTACCTGGACAGTACTGCCAAACTGGAAGCTTTACCAATACAAGGCTGGATATCAATAGAATGAGCCATTGTATCGCTAATCACCCTCTCCAAGAAAATTCACATTACTCTGCAATGGCTAACAGGAATCAAGGGGATTCAAAACACAGAACAATTGCAAAGCTGTTCTCAGCTAGACGAGCTGGTGCATTAATTGTGCACATGTGACGGCTAATTCACATTTGTACTTGAGTTACCCTCACAGCATACTAGTGGTAGCCCTTCTGTCTGTAAAGCTGGATACACACTATACAACTTTTGTTGTTTGATTTCCTTTCGATTTGTCTTTAACTATGTATGTAGTGCTAGGGCCTGCCTGGTTGCATACAAATTGATTGTGTTTAGGTTTGATCTCATATTATATGGTTTTGGTAAATCTGAAGAAAAATTGTATAGTGTGTATTGTGTATAGTGTGTATTGTATAGATTGTAAATTTGTGCTTAGATTGAACCAGCATCTAAACATTAAGCATCAGAGAAAAGTTAAAAGCCTATGCAACTAAAGTGTATGTCCCATCAATGGAGCAGTGAAGAGATATCAGATTATTAGTGTGGAACTGCAAAGAAGTGAAGAGATATAGTACATATGGATAAAAAAATAAGCAGAGAAGTGCTGCTTTCATGATTTTAAAACCAAAATATGCTTAGTGCACATTAACAAGGCTGAAGAAAAAGCTTACTTTTCTAAAATATAACACTAATGCCGCGTACACACGGTCGGATTTTCCGACGGGAAATGTTTGATGGGAGCTTGTTGTCGGAAATTCCGACCATGTGTAGGCTCCATCGGACATTTTCTGTTGGAATTTCCGACAAACAAAATTTGAGATCTGGATCTCAAATTTTTCAGCAACAAAATCCGTTGTCGGAAATTCCGATTGTGTGTACACAATTCCGATGCACAAAATTCCACGCATGCTCGGAATCAAGCAGAAGAGCCGCACTGGCTATTGAACTTCGTTTTTCTCGGCTCATCATACGTGTTGTACGTCACCGCGTTCTTGACGTTCGGAATTTCCAACAACATTCGTGTGACCGTGTGTATGCAAGACAAGTTTGAGCCAACATCCGTCGGAAAAAATCCATGGATTTTGTTGTCGGAAGGTGCGATCGTGTGTACGTGGCATAACATGAATGTAGACCAATATATTTCCTTATTTATTTATTTGCTTTTTCAAAAGGAGATGCTTCACTTAATTTAATGAAAAGCAGGAGAGCAATGGTTTATCAAATAAAACAATCACTTTTCTTTCCTATTTTAATCCCTAATCCAACCAGCCAGCTATCAAACACTGCTACTCCTAGGCAATGTACAGGAGCTTTTGTAATGAATTAGAAAATGCAGGGCTTAAACTAATCACCATTTAATTACATCAGCTTAAACAATATAAATGTCAGTGCTCTAAAAATGATCAAAAATACAAAGACTATATTGTGCATATTGAATTTTCTGGTTTGTTAATATACCAACAAATGTTCTAGATCTAGGGGATAGAAATGTTGCTTTTAGATCTACAGGTGGAGCCACAGTACTAACAGAATAAACATTTTATCCTCCAAGCGTATTAATACATATGCTATGATAAAAGTGGGCCATGTACAGTATAAGACATGTGAAATCTATGTATCAGTGTCTCCCATCTTCATGCACAGTGGGAGCTATATACATAAAGGAGTAAATGATGACTTGGGCAATTGCTGTTTCCTTAACCAGGCTAGAGAAAAAATCCTTCCATTTATAAAACAGAAGATTACCCTACCTCATTAGGCAACATTCACTGACATTTCCCAACATTTGGGTTTTCCAATTATATAAAGGTAAATAGAGGTTCCAGAAACATTCACTAGAGTTGATTTACTAAAACTGGAGAGTGCAAAATCTAGTGCGGCTCTGCTTAGAAACCAATCAGCTTTCAGGTTTTATTGTCAAAGCTTAATAGAACAAGCTGAAGTTAGAAGCTGATAGTAGCTCTGGCTACTATGCACAGCTGCGCCAGAGTTTGCACTCTTCGGTGTTAGTAAATCAACCCCACCGTATTGATAACAAGGACAGTGTTAAGCCTCATACACACGCTTTGATTTTCTGATGACCAAACGTCAGATTTTTGTGGCATGCTAGTCTCATGTCGAAAGTGAGGAGGTTACTAACAATACGAGATTTTTCGACAGAATTTTTGACAGAATACAACGTCAGAAGTGACGTAACGTGTTGAATAGTTTTGTTAATATTCTTTCACTTGAGGATGCGTAGTCTTGCTCTTACGATTTTTTTTGTACGAAAACCGTACTAATGAAACGAAAATCAGACGTTGGGTTCACATCCGACAAAAATGTTATAGTCTGCGCATCCAGCTTTTGTCTGGCGAAAAAGTGAAATCGGCTGTCAAAAGCACCGTACTAATGGTAAGATTTGCAGACGATCAGTCGTCGTAACACAATTGACGTCCGAATATCAAAGCGTGTATATGAGCCTTTAAGCCTCGTACACACGATCGGACTTTAAACATACTTTTCTGTGGATTTCTGTCCAAAGGGCGTTGGCCGTGAACTTGTATTGCATACAGACGGCAGAACTTTTTAGGCAACAAACACGAACGTAGTGATGTTTCAACGTACTGACGACACTTCAAAAGAGGAAGTTCAATTCTCCGGCGCCACCCTTTGGTCAACTTCTGTATTGTTGTCTGATCTTTTGCATTGGTTCTGAGCATGCGTGTCTGTACTTTGGAAGTCCGATGGTTTTGTGTACACACTATCGGACTAGCCAACGTAGGACTTTTGTTGCCGCCAAGTTTGTCTGTTTGCACAGCCAACATTTGTCTGATGAAAACCGAAAAAGTTTGTCCGATGGAGTGTACACACAGTCAGATGTTGCCTTAAAGCAGCTAATTTGCATGTTTGTTGTCAAAAAGTCAGATTGTGTGTGTAGTCCTTTAGGGTTGCCATTCATGGTTGTTCCTCGTGTTCAGCAAGTGAATTCTTGATTGCTTCACCGATTCCCTACAGAGACCCAATTATTGCAAGGAGTCTGAATCAGGATTCTTACACACATGGATAGGATGGTTGCAAGTAGGTTGGAAATAGGCTCTGGGCGAGTAGCAAGCTCTGGAAATATTTGGTTTTCACTAGATATCTTAGACGCCCATACACACTATTAGATTTTCTGCAGCTTTTTGTCTTCAAATTTACCAAAACTATATAATATGCGGTCAAACTTTAAGAGTTTCCATTTGTATGCAATCAGGCAGGCCCTTGCATTACATGGTTTTGGTAAATCTGAAGACAAAAAACTGTAGAATATCTAATAGTGTGTATGGGGCCTTATTAGTGGTGGGTCACCACTAGCAAGACTCTAAAGCTTCGTACACACGATCGGATTTTCTGCAGATAGTAACTTGTCTTGCATACAAACGGCAAGGAATTGACGGCCAACAAACACGAACGCAGTGACATACTACGTGGTTTTTCAGCTCTTTAGCGTCATCCTTTGGGCTCCTTCTGCTAATTTCGTGTTAGTAGAAGTTTGGTGAGTGTTGATTCTCGCTTTTCATTTTGCACTTTTCATTTTGCTCTTTTCAGTTTGTTTCTGAACGGGCGTTCGTCAACCAGCCATGTTGCGGAATCGGAGGAGATAACTATTGGTCTTGGAGTTATTGCTTTGACCCAAGTCCAGTCCAGGAACAGGAGGAGGAGGATTTCTTGGACCAAAAATTGGTTGCTTTATTAATCGTGACAAATTATGTCATATGCCTTTGCTGCGGGAGCTCAAGGAGAATAATCCAGATGATTTTCAGAATTATCTCTGGATGACGGACCCCTGCTTTCACCAACTCTTGGCATTGTTGACCCCCTATATTAAGAAGCAGGACACATGTATGAGGCTTTTATTTTATTTTTTGGTTGAATAATGATTTGATTTGGTATATTTTCTATATTTTTGCATGCATAGAATGCACTTTTTGGTTAAGTTCTATTGGCAGATAGCATGTCTAATTTTATTTGTTTTCTTTTTTTAATGCACAATAAAAAATTGTGGAGAATAATACTTGGCTATGTGTTTTACTTCAAATGACAGTTTGAGAGTAGGCAGTTACATTTTAAAAAATACAATGTAAAATTGACAAGGGACACCACATAGTTGTATCTTTGATCTTAAAAACTATGAGATAATGGTGTTGTGGTAACTTGCACCAAAAAAAATAAAAAATAAAAAATAACAAGCATAATAATATTATTCTTGATATCACTAGAAAAAAAAAGCCTTTGAAAATTTGTTTGCAATAACTCCATCAGTATCACCAGCAAAGCAGCTTCATTATTATTCCATTAAAGAAGAAGAGAATGTGCGCTGCATTTCGCGATTTCATCATTTGCCACGTCACGAATGTTAATCCTCCATTTCAAACGCTAGCTTACAAGACCGACCGCTTCCGAGCATGCGTGTTTGTACTTTGGGCTTTTGTCCGACGGACTTGTGTACACACAATCAGAAAATCCGACAAAAGACACCTGTCCGCGGAAAATTTTAAAGCCTGCCATCCAGCGTTTGTCCGCGGAAAATCCGCCAACAGCCTGTCCTCACACAATTCCCGTCAGAAAATCTGATCGTGTGTACGAGGCTTAAAAATGGTATGACTAGCTGTACCAGTCTTTGGGCAAATTTTCATCTAGAAACAGGCTGTCAGGTCACCTCAGACCAGGTGACAGATGCACTTCGTGGAAGTCAGGAGTGCACCGCAAAAGGTAGTGGACCCTAGGACTGACTGCTGCGGATTGAACCCTAGGAGGTTCAGGAAGTAGGTCTACTGGATCACTAACACAGATCCCACTGGGAGCTAGAGCATAGATTCCCCAGGGTGCGGAGTTTAAGAGCCAGCAGGTGTTCACCACAGCCTCTAGTGGTGAGGATGGACTGCGCTGCAGTCTGGCTCCAGGTCGCGGCCCCCAGGGTCTCACAGCTCACGGGAGACTACAGGAGAAGAGAAAGGAGGCAGCGGGCTGGAACAACAAGGAAAGTAAGTGATAAGCCAAATGTCAGGGCGACTAGCAGATAAGGATAAACATAACACGCCAAAGGTCAGGGTTACAAGCAGACAGGGATAGTCAAGAACAGGCCAAGGTCGGTAACTGGAATCAGACGTAGGAAACACAGCAAGTACACATGAAAGCTAACACACAATGGTTGATTAGCAAGGTTGGCTTGCAATGTCCAGGTTAATATAGTGTTCCTAATTAGAGACCAGGGTGGAGCTATGCTGAGGGAAGATTATTTAAACAGTCAGGTGAGGGTGGCTGGCCTCTAAAGGTGAACACAGAAGGAAAGGTGAGCTGACACACATTACTGCATAACCATGACACAGGTCATATGAAGACATTGTGACACAAAGAAGCAGAGTCAAAAGTCATTGCCAAAAGTAGCTAGCTCTGAGAGTCAAAACTAGACAAATATAAAGCCAAGGAATACACCAAGGACAGTTGGAGTTCAAGCAAACTAAGGACATACAAAGTCAGCAACCAAGGTTGATCGGAGAAACAGCAAACAGTTGCAAAATTTGCAGCAATGTACTAACTCCAGGTAAGGGCAACTTGAAAGTGGAACAATTTGACCTGAGTGAATCAGACCAAACAGGATTTACGATGCTGGCCATTGACACCTGGGGCGTGAAAGGAATGCTAGCTCACGTGCCTGAACACAAGGGGGGAATGTGAAATGTTTGAGAACCCAGCTGAGGGTGCTAGAGACCAAGGTCCAGGGGGAGAACCATGAAGCACACCAGAGTATGTCAATAATAAAGCAGAAAAGGGAAAACCGCTGAAAAGGTGTGCTAGCAAAGACAGACCTTCAATAACTCTGAGATGACTGACCTTTCCCCAAGAATATGATTTCACTGCAAGCTGGCTATACATGGATGGAAATTTGGCCGGTTCAGCAGGGACAGACCTAGGTGCGATCCATCTATGGGCAGGCTGATCCATCGATCAACTTGGGTACAGCCAGCCTATCAGATTTTTTTTACATGTGATTACTGCAGCAGCTATAGCCGCTGGCAGTAATCATTGTGCTCTACTGGCCTGGAAGGCTCCCCACGACACCCCACCTCCCGCCAGCAGAACACAGTAGCACAGAGATTCTAATTGGTCAACACCATCACATGGACAGTGCTGACCAATCAGAAGCCGTCTAGTCCATACTGTCAGCACTGCAAGGAGAGGCGAGAGAGCCACGGGAATTTCAAATCCCCAGACCGGAGAAGATTTGACAGCGGGGGGATTGCAGTAATCTGGTACAGTGAGACCAGCAGGATGGGATCCAGTGGATGGCTCAAACCACTGGAGACTGGGGGGGAGAGAGCCACTGCAGATGCGAGGAACAAAGACATGGGAGAGGCAGGAGGAGCCCAAGCCATAGCTGCTGATGTCCACAGTAGGATCGGGAGCCGAAACTGGTGGAACCTGTCATGCAAGGAGGTTTCCGCCGTGTGATCTCAGGCTCAAAATCACTAGGACAAGCCTGGGTTCACACAGGAGTGGTGCGGGAAACCGCATGCCATTCTCTGCAGTACGATTTTGTATGGACTCAAATCGCACTGCAAAGTATCTGTGCTCGGTATCTGTGAGTACTTGACTGAAAGTATCTGTACTCGTACTTGTCGATAAAAACAAAGGGTATCAGTGCATCCCTACTGTCAAGATATTTTGATGTTAGAAGTTGCATTTCAGAACATGACAAGTACTATCATTTTGAACACATTAGAAAACACCGGGCTTCATTTAAAGCAGAACTAAACCCTCCTTTCCTTTACAGCCAAGGAAGCTGCCATCTTAGGGCTCATGCACACAGGACATTTTTGCAGCTGCTTTTAGGGGCGTCAATGAGGGCAGATGATTTAATAGATGGAAAGTTGAAAACATGACTGAAGGTCCGCTTTAAGAGGAGTTTGGAAGCATAAGCGTTTAGGGGCAGTAAAAAAAAAAGACTGCAGGTGGGTCCAGGAGCAGAGGCTGTTTGGCTGTAAAAACGAAAAATGTATTTGGTGCTTTTAGGCGTTTTTACATTTTAGGGAGTGTTTTTACTGTAAACGCTGATAAACGTGCATAAATGCTCATAAACGCTATTCAAAAATGCTGCTAAATGCGCGCTTTTAACGCTGTTTTTTCCTAACAGCAGTGCTGCCATTTTTAATAGATGTGCATGAGCCCTTAGCCTCTGTTTGATCTGCAGTTATCATGGTGCTGTACATGTGATCAGTTATGACATCAGCCATTTAATGGCTGTGACAGTTATCACAAAGTGCGGTAGGGCTGCATTGGATGTGCTCTAAAAAAAAGTACAGTGTGCAAATCAGTGATGTGAACTAGCCACACTAGAGACAAGGCGTTTTGTCTTGTCGTGCACTAGGACTGTGCTGGAATAGTTTTAATAGTTCAAATCGTTTTAATACTCTTTTCCAAAGTCCATAGACTTTGGAGTCTATGTATAAAACATCCCCTGTGCAGATGTTTTAGCCAGTCACATGGGCCAAAAAAGTTTGCTGTATTGTTTCTAAAATAATGATCTCCTTTGATTATCAGTTCAATCTAGTGGCCATAATGTGTTATTTTTTTCTTTTTGATTGACTTTTTTTTAAATACAGCATTTTTGCCACTAGATGGAGCTGATTGTCATAAGAGATAAATATATTACAAACAATACATTTGTGGTGCCCGTGTAAATGGTTAAGACGTTAATGAGGTCTCCATGATTCCCTTAATATGTTCTCAGTCACATTGGTTGTGAGCAGGCAGCATTGATTACAATATTCCCCAGGTTCCTCAGAGGAATTTAGGCTGATTTGATTAAAAGATTTGATAATGTTCACACAATAAATTGTGTGAAGATTAATTTCAATTATCCAGTCGTGTGCAAAGAAAATCTGCTTTTATTTTATGTGCAGCAGCTTTCAATATCCTGATCCTGAACACTGGGCTGTTTAGATTTGCTGACCGTTATCCCAAAACCTGCCTGACTTTCATTCATTCCTGCTGGTCAGTGCCGCTGCCCATCAGAGAATGCCAGTTGATTGTGTGAGGGTGGGCAAGCTGCAACGTTACATGAAAATGCTTGATCAGAACGGAGCTACATTCAGACAAAGAAGAGGTATGTGCAGTTCTGGGTACCTGCACTTCATTCCTGCTAAAAGCTTTCAATATTCTTAAAGTGATACAGTCTCTTTTGGAATTCCTGGCAAACAGTAAAATACATGGCTAAAATACATAAGTTAGCACTGTTCACCGCCCCCCCAGGACTAATTGTGTCCAGCCATTCTTAGGATTTGCAGCTTTGCAAGACTGTACAGCCAGGTGAATGTCCTAACCAGGGCTGGTGCAAGGATTTTTGTCTACTTATGCATTTTTCCGCCCCATGCTGCGTAGAAATGCCACCTCATCCCTTTAAACCTGAACACATATTATTCACACAGGTTCTGTGGCTAATTAATTAATCGTTGCGGAGTAACAATCTCCGCTCATACTATCGTGCACTGGACTGTATTCGGCTGCCGGTGTTGTGTCCAAACAGAAATTCGTCAAATCTCCAATTACTAATGGTTTAAAGGAACCGGAAGTTAAGTAGTTGGAGTTTCTGACGGGTTTGGAGAATTTGACAGAACACCGGAAACTCCATAATCCAGTAAAATTAATAATCTTTATGGCTACATATAGGTGGATAAAAACAGCTGTTTTTATCCACCTATATGTAGCCATAAATATTATTTATTTTTCTGGATTCTGGAGTTGCCGGCTACCTTTTCTTCTAAATACTTGTTACAATGGATGGAAATCCTTTAAGCCTGTGCACCCAACGGAAAAACTCTACTTGTCGGAAGCCTCCTCTGTTGAGAGCGCTGCTCTTTTGTGTTTGTCTACACATCACTTCCTGGTCTGTGCACAGGAAGGAGGCTCAGCGGACGGAAGCCCGTTGAGCTCCTGCCACCCTCCCAAGCGACACCCGCCATGACCGCACAGGGCTCGCAGGTGGGACAGTGGAGCCAGGTGAACATGGTGGGGGGGGTCGTGCGGAGGGCATGGAACATCTTGGCAGTGATCAGTGGCTCTACAGCCGCATGTACCACTTCCACATTGAAAGCAAGTGGCTGGGGATTCAGATTTTACTGCCCCCCCCCTCATCCCGGCTCCATTAGGGGCCTTATGGTTGCGTTGGCCCTGGTCCCAACTTATTTTCTACTGCTGTTAACAAATACAACTTGCTCCTCTTCCTGCTTGTAAATGGTCAGCAAAGATTGATATAGTCCTCCTCCTCCTCCTCCTCCTCCTCCTCCTATATAAGAGGGGCAGGGGGAGCTGTATGCAGAAGGAGAATGCATTAAGGTAAAAGACCTTCTGCCTTTAGAACCACTTTAACCACTTCCCGCCCGGCCTATAGCAGAATGACGCCCGGGCGGTGGTTCAGTTATCCTGACTGGGCATCATATGACGTCTAGCAGGATAACAACATCCACGCGCTCGTGGGGGCGCGCATCGTGGCGATCCGTGGTGCAGTATGTCAGTCAGACACACCGCTACACCGATCTCGGTAAAGAGCCTCTAACAGAGGCTCTTTACCACATGATAAGCCGTGTCCAATCACGGCTGATCACGATGTAAACAGGAAGAGCCGTTGATTGGCTTTTCTTCACTCGCGTCTGACAGACGCAAGTAGACCAGAGCCAATCGTCTGCTCTCCTGACAGGGGGAGTCTGTGCTGATTGTTTATCAGCGCAGCCACTCCCCTCGGATGCCCACCCAGGACCACCAGGATGCCGCCAGGACCACCAGGGATGGCCACCACACTGGACCACAAGGTATGCCACCCTAGACCACCAGGGATATGGCAATCAGTGCCCAGGCAGCTGCCAATCAGTGGCAATTAAAAATGCCTGCCAGTGCCACCAGTGTTGCCTATCAGTGCCGTCTATCAGTGCCATCCATAAGTACCCTTCAGTGTCGCCTATCAGTGCCCATCAGTGTCCATCAGTGCCATCTCATTGGTGCCCCCTCATCAGTGCTGCCTTATCAGTGCCCATCAGTGCAGCTTATCAGTGCCCATCAGTGAAGGAGGGAACTTACTTATTTACAAAATTATATAACAGAAACAAAGAAAAACTTTTTTTGCCAGTGCCACCAGTGATGCCTATCAGTGCAGTCTATCAGTGCCAGCCATCAGTGCCCATCAGTGCCCCCTTTCAGTGCCCATCAATGCCACCTATCAGTGCCGTCTATCAGTGCCATCCATAAGTACCCTTCAGTGTCGCCTATCAGTGCCCATCAGTGTCCATCAGTGCCATCCATAAGTACCCTTCAGTGTCGCCTATCAGTGCCCATCAGTGTCCATCAGTGCCATCTCATTGGTGCCACCTCATCAGTGCTGCCTTATCAGTGCCCATCAGTGCAGCTTATCAGTGCCCATCAGTGAAGGAGGGAACTTACTTATTTACAAAATTATATAACAGAAACAAAGAAAAACTTTTTTTTTTTCAAAATTTTTGGTCTTTTTTTATTCGTTTAGCAAAAAATAAAAAACGCAGAGGTGATCAAATACCACCAAAAGAAAGCTCTATTTGTGGGAACAAAATGATAAAAATTTAGTTTGGGTACAGTGTAGCATGACCGTGCAATTGTCATTTAAAAAGTGACAGCACTGAAAGCTGAAAATTGGCTTGGGCAGGAAGGGGATGTAAGTGCCTGGTATTGAATTGTTCTGCCCTGAGCTCAGGAATGAAAATACATTGCAACATTTCACCAGAGGGAGATCATTCTGTGAATGAAAGCACACTAGAATTTTTTCAGTTTCATAATATTTCTATGTGCATTCATTTACAGAACTAAAGAACCAAAAATAATGCTAAATTTAAGTGATAAATATGGCAAAACATAAATAACGGTAAATGGCAAAATGGGAAATATAGCATATGTTTTAGTGAATTGACTACTTTTGAGAGAAATACCTCATGAGTTTTTTTATCATGCGGTATTTATCTCCTAGTGTTTTGACCCTTAGTTCAAAGTTCAGTTAGAAAGGACCACCCTGAGCAGTTGCGTTGCTGTCTCTTTAGCTAAGCCATAGTGCTCTGGTAATCATTTGTGATATGTTAAATGTCTGTCTGTAACACAAAGTATGTGTGTGTGTTTAAACAGTTAAAAAAACTTCAAACTGAACTCCAGGGATGATATATTTTGCATACTTGCTTTGGGTGAGCTTGGTGGAATATGCATATGTGATGTCTGATCAGCCTCTGTGGAACTGTAGTAGCCCAATCTACTACAGCGATGACCGTAATCTTCTGGGTGCTGTGCTGAGTGGCTGCCATTCTGCATACTAATCACAGGGGGCCACTCACCATTCAGAGATTGCCATGATCTTTACAATCTCTGTAGCAGGCCCAGCAACTAGAACACTGCAGGCATCTATGTAGTAGCTCAGGCTACTACAGTGATTTACAGCTTCTATAGAGACTGATCAGGTATGAGATATGCATACTTGCAATGTACCGAGCTGGCCCAGTGTAAGTATGCAAAGTATATTGCCCCTTGAGTTCTGTCTTAAAGCATTTCAGGGTGCATGCTAATCAAGCAATACAGTGACCTCCTGCCTGTGGTTTATCTTTTTGCTTTTTCTGCTATTTGTCGTTCTATTAATTTCTCAGCTATTGAGAGTAATGAAATGGGTACCGCACATCACCCAGCAGTGAGACATGCTTCCATGGTGGGTTAAAGTGTTTTAAAAGGCAATATTGCTACCTAATGGTGAAGGTGGTTAGAGGGAGCATGCGTGGGCATAAATAGGTTTGGTTTATTTCTAAGAGCAGCACCCTTTCCTCCTACATATTGTAAAAGCAAATTGATGATGACCCCTCCTGTATTCCGGAGGACCATTGGGTGTGTGCTTGATACCCTAGGCACCAGGCACCAGGCATGGGCTGAGCATTACAGTCTACAAGTTTTTCAATTTAAGTTGCAGAAAAGGGTTGAAGGCTCACAGTGGGAAAGAGAAGGGGGGGACTCCTAAGAGCCATGCTTTTATGCAGTCAGTAGATTCACTATCAAAGGGGAGCTTATGAAGCTTTATGAAGCTAGGCTGGAGTTCTCGTTTAGCAAAAAACTCAAATAAAACATAATAGTTTCCTTTTAAACCTGGGGTTTTGAAAGCATAGAAATGCTGTTTTACTTGTGAATTTGATACCTCCCATCTTGTATTTAACTATGTAGCTAATTGGCAGTCACAATCAGTAGTCTGCTTTTAGTAGAAAAGTAGCTGCTACTTCTTTCCATTGTATTTTCAACAAGGTGGCAGTGTGTTTAATATAAGAATTGCACATAGCAGACATTTTATATCATTTCACAATTTCCTCTGTTAAACAAATTCCTAATCCTTTTCTGTACTACAGAGTGCTGTGCAAGTCACAATGTATGTTGAAAAACAAATAAAAATTGTTGCTTATAAAAATAAAAAAAAGACAGTGAGGAAAGCCAGCTGTAAAATGCAATATAAAACATGAAAGGTTTCAATATAATCATAAGTGCCGGTGCTGCATCTAGATGCAGGTTTACAAATTCTTCAGCTTTGTTACTGGGCAGGTTACAACTATAAGGCTACATGCCCACGGACGTTTTTACAGCCGCTTTTATAAGCGTTTTTTGCAGCTTAACAAACGCCTCTCCATGTTAGCCTATAGCCTCATGTCCACCATGGCGTTTTTGAGCTGTAAGTGGCATAGGCGGTTTTAAGCTCCAAAAAAACCCAGGACCAGTGCGTTCTGAGGCTCCAGCGCTAGAGCTGTAAAAACACCAGACGCCGGTAAAAGGTTTTAAACGCGATTTAACAAGGCTTAACGCTGTATACACAGCAGTATGCCCCATCCAGCGTTTCTCTGTCTCTATTCAAAATCAATGGTTCCCTATGGGAGCCCACTGATTTGAATAGAAGTCGCACCAGAAGTCGGATCAAGATGATCCGACTTACGGTGCGCGACTTGTGCTGAGAATCTTGAAGAGGAACCCCGCCAAAATTTTGCGTGGGGTTCCCACCAAGATCCATACCAAACCCTTATCCGAGCACGTAGCCTGGCAGGTCAGGAGGGGGGGGGACAAGAGGGGGGGACATCACAAGGGGTGGCCTCTAACTTAAGTCATCAGGTGGCCCCGTCCCATGCCAATATAAGTCATTGCACACGGCGGACCCAGCATTATACTGGGAGACCGCGTCGAGTCAACGTCGGAAGAAGAACAGAGAGAGAAGACCCAGCAAAAGAGTGAGGAGAACCGGAGAGGGGAGAAGAACCGGAGAGGGGAGAACACGTCGCCAGAAGAGGGAGAAGAGCCGGAGCTGCCTTAATAAAATACTTTAAAAACCTGTGTAGTGTGTTTATTTTTGACACTTTTTTTTAGGTGAATGGGTAGGGGTACGATGTACCCCATACTCATTTACCTAGGGTGGGGGGCCGTGATCTGGGAGCCCCCTTGTTAAAGGGGGCTTCCAGATCATGATAATTCCCTGCCCGCAGACCCCGACAACCACCGGGCAAGGGTTGTCGGGAAGAGGCCCTTGTCCTCATCAAAATAGAGACAAGGTGCTTTGGGGTGGGGGGGAGCAGGGGCCCCCTCTGCCCCAAAGAACCAACTCCCCATGTTGAGGGCATGTGGCCTGGTATGGTCCAGGGGGGGGGCGCTCGCTTGTCCCCCCCCTTTCCTGACCCGGCGGGCTGCATGCTCGGATAAGGGTCTGGCATGGATCTTGGGGGGAACCTCATGCAAAATTTTGGCGGGGTTCTCCTTCAGGATTCTCAGCACAAGTCGCACCACAAGTCGGATCATCTTGATATAAAAAGTCTACACACCCCTAATAAAATGTCAGGTTTCTGTGATGTAAAAAAATGAGACAAAGATAAATCATTTCAGAACTCTTTCCACCTTTAATGTGACCTATAAACTGTACAATTCAGTTGAACAACAAACTGAAATCTTTTAGGTGAGGGAAGTAGAAATAAAAAAATAAAATAATATGGTTGCATAAGTGTGAACACCCTTAAACTAATACTTTTTTGAAGCACCTTTTGATATTATTACAGCACTCAGTCTTTTTGGTTATGAGTCTATCAGCATGGCACATCTTGACTTGGCAATATTTGCCCACTCTTCTTTGCAACAACACTCCAAATCTGTCAGATTGCGAGGGCATCTCCTGGGCACAGCCCTCTTCAGATCACTCCACAGATTTTCAATCGGATTCAGGTCTGGGCTCTGGCTGGGCCATTCCAAAACTTTAATCTTCTTCTGGTGAAGTCATTCCTTTGTTGATTTGGATGTATTCTTTGGGTCGTTATCTTGCTGAAAGATGTCCCTATTCATGTTCAGCTTTCTAGCAGAAGCCTGAAGGTTTTGTGCCAATATTGACTGGTATTTGGAACTGTTCATAATTCCCTCCACCTTGACTAAGACCCCTGTGTCAGCTGAAGAAAAACAGCCCCAAAGCATGATGCTGCGACCACCATATTTCATTATGGGTATGGTGTTCTTTTGGTGATGTGTGGTGTTGTTTTTGCCCCAAATATATCTTTTGGAATTATGGCCAAAAAGTTCAACCTTGGTTTCATCAGACCATAACACATTTTTCCACATGCATTCTACCCCATAGCCCAGACATATGAAGAATACGGCAGATTGTTGTCACATGTACCACACAATACTTGCCAGATAGTCCTGCAGCTCCTTTAATGTTGCTGTAGGCCCTTTGACAGCCTCCCTGACCAGTTTTCTTCTGGTCTTTTCATCAATTTTGGAGGGACGTCCAGTTCTTGGTAAAGTCACTGTTGTGCCATATTTTCTCCACTTGATGAGGACTGTCTTCATTGTGTTCCATGGTATATCTAATGCCTTGGAAATTCTTTTGTACTCTTCTCCAGACTGATACCTTTTAACAATGAGATCCCTCTGATGCTTTGGAAGCTCTCTGCGGACCATGGCTTTTGCTGTAGGATGCGACTAAGAAAATGTCAAGAAAGACCTACTAGAACAGCTGAAATTTATTTGGGGTTAATCAGAGGCACTTTAAATGATGGCAGTTGTGTACTGACTTCTATTTAACATGAGTTTGAATGTGATTGCTTAATTCTGAAGACAGCTACATCCCCAGTTATAAGAGGCTGTGCAACCACATTATTTTATTTTTACCCCCCCCCCCCCCCCCCCCCAAAAGATTTCAGTTTGTTTTTCAACTGAGTTGTACAGTTTATAGGTCCCATTAAAGGTGGAAAAAGTTCTGAAATGATTTATCTTTGTCTCACGTTTGTACATCACAGAAACCTGACATTTTACCAGGGATGTGTAGACTTTTTATTTCCACTGTATATACACATATACAGTATATACTAGGGATGCACCGATACCTTTTTTTTATCGATGAGTACCGATACTTTCAGTCAAGTACTCACTGATACCAAGTACCAATACTTTACGATGCAATTTGCATCCATACAAAATGAATGGGCGCAAATCCCACTGCAAAGAATTAAATACGTTTTGAACAGGAATGCGGCGCTGCTGTGTGAACCCATGCTTGTCATAGTAACTTTGAGCTCACAAAGGAGCAGTGCAGGAAACCTTCCTGTATGACGGGTTCCACCAGATTCAGATCCCGATCCCACTGTGGACATCAGTGGCTTGGGTTCCTCCTCTCCCATGGCTTTGTTCCCTGCATCTCCAGTGGCTCTCTCCCCCCAGCCTTCAGCGGTTCTCTCCCCCCAGCCTCCAGCGGTTTGAGACATCCACTGGACCCCCTTCCCCATCCCCCCTGTTCCCACTGTACCAGATTGCCAAAAAGCCGCTTCACCGGTCTGCGGATTTGAAATCCCCACATTTTTCTCTCCTCTCCTGGCAGTGCTGACAGTATGGACTAGGCGGCTCCTGATTGGTCAGCACCATCCATGTGAATCCCTGTAGTCCCTGTAGAGAAACTAATATTACATCAAGTGTCTTATTCATTTGTATAGTGTTAAATGTGTCGTTCCCTGAGTGCATGGTATAAATATCATTATAGTTTATAATACTATCAGTTGCATTGACTTTACCTAAGAGACACAGAAATGGGGAATTCCTTGCAATGGAATGGCAAAAGAGCGGGTCAAAAGAGTAAATCTTAGTAGAAATGGAGGAGCGGGGTAAAAGAAATCCAGAAAGAAAGAAGAAAGTAAAGAAGAAAAAGAGAAAACTAAAAGGTTGCAGACACCCGGCGAGGGGAAGACATCCTCTCTCATATAATGTCTCCTGGGACCTGAAAACGAGTCGGTCATCAGTAAATAGACAGCATAAGGCCAATGTGGAGCCTATATTTAAAAAGGGATCAAAGTCTTTACCAAGTAACTATAGACCTGTTAGTTTAACCCCTTCATGCCGACCATACGCAAATATGCACTGGACTGGGCTTTTTTCTGTGGGGCTGCATATCTGCGTATCTCCCTTTGTGCTGGAAGCGCACTGCACGGTGTGCTCCCAGCACAGAGACTTGGGTCTCACTGAGAGCACCAGGCCCTGTTCTAACACCGATACCGGGTCACCTGATCGCTGTGATAGCCTCCGATTGGCTATCATAGTGATCAGTCACTGTGAAGCCCACCCCCGTGTTTTCTGTCTCTGTGAATTGACGAGACGGACGCATTGGGGGTTATTTACTAAAGCTGGGGAGTGCAAAATCTGGTGCAACTCTGCAAAGAAACCAATCAGCATCCAGGTTTTAATGGCAAAACTCAACTGAACAAACTGAGCTTAGAAGGTTTGATCTAGGTCAGCCGCCAGGTTACTGTTCAGGTCAAGGTCAGGGCCAAAGGTCAAAGGCCAGGGTCAGTATTTTTTGGACAGGATTTTTTTTTCCTTAAATTAGTATCAGTGTCAGTGTTAGTGTGTTTTAGGCAGGATAAAAAAAAGCAAAATGCACACTTGTTCCTGGGCTGTAGTACAGGTACAAACAACAACTAACATACACATATGTGGTATCTCTGCAATCGCCAGGAGCAGGAGAATTTAGTTTGGTTTGTTTTTTGGTGGTAGGTTATGGTAGTAGCAAAAAAAATGCAGTTACATTTTAATAAAAAGGTTTATTTTACTACTTTGGCCCAGTTTTCTTTAGATAATAAAAAAAAAAATCAGGAGATATACATTACCATTTACCACCAAAATAAAAAAGCCCAATTTGTACTGAAAAAAACAAGGTATAACCCACATGGATACTCAAAGTAGTTGTGATGATATGTACAGGTTTACTGACACATGTCAAAGTTGCAAAATTGGGCTTAGGCATTGAGATTTGTTTTAATCTTAGGCACAAAGGGGTTAACTTCTATAGTTGGGAAGATACTGAAGAGTTTATTAAAAGACCACATAGATGAGTTCTTGCTAGAAAAAAGTATTTTAAACAACAGACAGCACGGATTCATGAAAGACAGAAGTTGTCAGACAAATCTGATTTCTTTTTATGAGTAGGAAAGTAAAACCTTGTACAGAGGGGTGGCTGTGGATGTAGTATACTTGGATTTTGCAAAAACGTTTGACACAGTTCCCCACACACGGCTAATGTGTAAGGTAAAGTCTACAGGCTTGGAAATATTGGAAATATCAGTTTGTAAATGGATAGAAAATAGGCTTAAAGATCGTATTCAGAGAGTATTGGTTAATGATTCATACTCTGAATGGTCTAAGGCGAAGGTCCCCAACCCCTGGGCCGTGGCCTCTCTTTAGCCGGGCCGCAAGTGCGGCAGGCAGGCAGCATGAGCGAGACAACGGACGAGCGGCATGAGACAGACAACGAGTGGGCGGGCGACATGAGACAGACAATGGGCGGGTGGCATTAGAGAGACTACGGGCGAGCGGGCAGGCAGAATGCGACAGACAACAGGCGGGCGGAATGAGACAGACAACTGGCTGGCGGGCGAATGAGGGAGCAGAGAGATGACATCATCCCTCAACACCCGCGCTGCATCATCGCAGTTTCGCCCTCACACTGTGCAGGTGCAGGCAGCAGAGAGATTACATCATCTCTCACTGCCCTCACTCACTCACTCACTGGAAAGCTGGGGAGAGAAGCCTCCTTCTGTGCTGTCACTGTTGCCTGCCACCAAATTGCCTTCATATTTAAAAAGTGACAAGCTGCACCTGGTGGCAGGCAACGTGGCAAGTGACGTGGCAAGTGACAATCAGCATCTGGTGGCAGGCGACGTAGAAAGTGACAATCAGCATCTGGTGGCAGGCGACGTAGCAAGTGACAATCTGCATCTGATGGCAGGCAATGTGACAAGTAACAATCAGCATCTGGTGGCAGGCGACGTAGCAAGTGACAATCAGCATCTGGTGGCAGGCGACGTAGAAAGTGAAATCAGCATCTGGTGGCAGGCGACGTAGCAAGTGACAATCTGCATCTGGTGGCAGGCGACGTGGCAAGTGACAATCCGCATCTGGTGGCAGGCGATGTGGCAAGTCACAAACTGCATCTGGTGGCAGGCAACCTGGCAAGTGACGTGGCAAGTGACAATCAGCATCTTGTGGCAGGCGACGTAGTAAGTGACAATCAGCATCTGGTGGCAGGCGACGTAGCAAGTGACAATCTGCATCTGGTGGCAGGCGATGTGGCAAGTGACAATCCACATCTGATGGCAGGCAACGTGGCAAGTGACAAGCTGCATCTGGTGGCAGGCGACGTGGCAAGCGACAACCCACATCTGGTGGCAGGTGACGTGGCAAGTGACAATCTGCATCTGAAGGCAGGTGACGTGACAAGTGACAATCCGCTTCTGGTGGCAGGTGATGTGGTAAGTGACAAGCTGCATCTGAAGGCAGGTGATCTGACAATTGGCAACCTGCATCTAGTGGCAGGTGACGTGGTAAGTGACAAGCTGCATCTGAAGGCAGGTGACGTGACAAGCTGCATCTGGTGGCAGGTCACTGTTGCCTGCCACCAAATTGCCTTCATATTTAAAGAGTGACAAGCTGCACCTGGTATTTTTTGGTGACAGGCAACAGTGGGGGGCTTCAGATGGTGGCAGGATAGCGACAATCTGCATATGGTGGCAGGCAACGTGGCAAATGACAATCCGCATTTGGTGGCAGGTGATGTGGCAAGTGACAATCCGCATTTGGTGGCAGGCGAAGTGGCAAGTGCCGTGGCAAGTGACAATCTGCATCTGGTGTTAGGTGACGTAGTAAGTGACAATCCATATCTGAAGGCAGGTGACATGATAATCTGCATCTGGTGGCAGGTGACGTGGCAAGTGACAAGCTGCATCTGGTGGCAGGCAACGTGGCAGGTGACGTGGCAAGTGACAATCAGCATCTGGTGGCAGGCGATGTAGAAAGTGACACTCAGCATCTGGTGGCAGGCGACGTAGCAAGTGACAATCTGCATCTGGTGGCAGGCGATGTGACAAGTAATAATCAGCATCTGGTGGCAGGAGACGTAGCAAGTGACAATCAGAATCTGGTGGCAGGTGATGTAGCAAGTGACAATCTGCATCTGGTGGCAGGCGAAGTGGCAAGTGACAATCCGCATCTGGTGGCAGGCAACGTGGCAAGTGACAAACTGCATCTGGTGGCAGGCAACCTGGCAAGTGACGTGGCAAGTGACAATCAGCATCTTGTGGCAGGCGACGTAGCAAGTGACAATCAGCATCTGGTGGCAGGCCAGGTAGCAAGCGACAATCTGCATCTGGTGGCAGGAGATGTGGCAAGTGACAATCCGCATAAGATGGCAGGCGACGTGGCAAGCGACAATCCACATCTGGTGGCAGGTGACGTGGCAAGTGACAAGCTGCATCTGGTGGCAGGTGATGTGGTAAGTGACAAGCTGCATCTGAAGGCAGGTGACCTGACAAGTGGCAACCTGCATCTAGTGGCAGGTGACATGGCAAGTGACAAGCTGCATCTGAAGGCAGGTGACGTGACAAGCTGCATCTGGTGGCAGGTGAAGTGGCAAGTGACAAGCTGCATCTGAATGCAGGTGACATGGCAATTGACATGCTGCATCTGGCGGCAGGTGACGTGGCAAGTGACAAGCTGCATCTAGTGGCAGTCGACGGTGGCAAGTGACACACTCAGGGCTCCCACTGATTCTGCATTATGGTGAGTTGAAGTGTTTCATTTTATATTACAATGTAATAACAGAAATAATGCGCTTCAATCATCCTGACACCATATCAACCATGGTGCCGTGATGATTGAAGCGCCAACACCAGCTATTGCCCCCACAAATTGCCTGTGATAAATTGGCTTGCTCCCTCCATCTGTACATTCTGTCTCCCGAAGCCCCTTTTATAGGGCGCTCTGACTGCCAGTCGTATGGTGACATAATCAAAGACAATGCAGAGCCAACAGCCCTGCATTGTACGTAAGGATAGCAAGGGACTGCCAACAAGCCAGAGCGAAGAGTAAGGTAAGTACTGCATCTTTTTTCTTAACCCTTTGAGTTAATGAGCATTTTACCCTTGTGGTTTGAGGGGTCCTTGGAAATGGGCATTGAGTTGCAGAGAAAAGAAGAGAAAAAGAGACTGCTACATTGTTTCTTGGCACCTTGTAAAAAATATACACATACTTAGAAATGTAAACTCTATGATGTGGTACAGTAATCATCATCTGACAAACTGTAGCTCATTAAAGTAAAACTAAAGCCAAAGCATTTTTTTCATTCTAGATAGAGTAAACTGACCAGTCAGATTTATTTTTCACCTGTGTCTCATTGGGGACATTCCCCTTCGCTTCCTGTCCCATAGCCAAAACAGGAAGTGGGGAAATCCCTGATTGTCACCAGGGACACCCGAACTAGTGTCCCCAATGCAAGATTTCCTCTCTATTCCCATGGCCAATACAAAATTTGGGCTTTTTTTCACTTTTACTGTTGACGATAACGGTAAACAGGACAAAAGGAGAGGGTGAATCATCTCATTCTATCAAAAAAAAAAAATACATTTTGACTATATTTATTATACCTGAAATATATCCAGAAATATTTACAAATAGAACTGATAACTATATGATATCTATAATATATATATATATATATATATATATATATATATATATATATATATATATATATATATAGATATATATAGATATAGATAGATAGATAGATAGATAGATAGATAGATAGATAGATAGATAGATAGATAGATAGATAGATAGATAGATAGATAGATAGATATCTATATACATATACATATATATATATATATATATATATATATATAATATACGATGAAATATAAGTGATGTCTATATGATATACAGTATCTCTCTCTCTCTCTATCTCTCTCTATATATAGTACTTTATATATAAAGTACGATTTACTGTATATGGTAAATATACAATGAAATATAACTGATATTTCTATGATATATACACTGCAACCTTCTGCAAGTATCACAATGCTTCAATGTAACTGTAAAGCCTAGTTCACACTGCTAGGTTTTTTTGTTTCATTAAACCCAGCGGGCTGACAGCTCAGGTCAGAGCTGCTGTACTAACAATTTCGATTTTAGTACAGCGATCTCCCCTGCTATTCTATTGTGTTCTGACACCAGAACACCCTGGTCGACGCTTTCAGCCATTGGCTAAGAGCACTGAACAGGAGCCGGTCAGCAGACCTATTTTCCGGTCATACCTTGTGCCGTTCGGCTGGCTTCTGTCGGACTGGCTGCAGTACACATGGGCCAAATGTCGGCCGGTTTCTATTTAACCGGCGATGCAGCCCGGCATTCAGCCCATGTGTACTAGGCTTACGTGATGCAAATAATTAAATGTGCATATATTTGTTTTAATAGATATAATTTCTTTTCTGAACGGTTCCAGTGAACAATGCACAATGATGAACAAGATTACGTTTTGGGAAGTTCTAGGCTACCCACACGCTATAATTGTGTACCTCTATATAGTGCCCAATAGAAAAATAAGTGTGACATTGCTCCATAAAGCACATGGTGGGTTGGCATCAGCACTTAGGGCCTATTTATAACAGTTGAAGAAAACAACAGGGAATAAAAAGAAGACTATTGCCAATAATGAACAATCATTTCATTTTTGTTCTCTGAAAAAACAAAATTGGAAAAAAATGTTAATAGGTCACTATGAGCAACAACTCTATTTAGGTTTAAAAAGAAACCTAAATAAAAGGTGTTGCTCATAGTGACCTATTAACATTTTTTTCCAATTTTTCTTAATAGGCTCCTTGGAGTTATCCCCATCTTAAAAAAAAAAAAAGAAAATATACATACACGTCCTCTATCTCTGCTTCACTGCTACACATATGAATTTAAAATAAAATATTTGATAGAATATTTGGTTGCCCTGTATTATTAGGTGTTTCTCCATTCGAAACAATTTGAACAAAATAACATTTTGACAGGAGCATCAAAAGCATCAAAGATCTAACATATAAAACAAATGTTTGAAAGTGAAAAGATGATGAGCAGGTGGCAGACTAATAGCCCCATTACCTTGTGCCTCGTACATTTGTAAATTGCTTATGCTTCAACAAAAGCATATTAAAAAGAAATGAGTCATGTTTTTACTGGCTTAATAACAACATGACTGTTATTACTTGGACTGCAATACACAACATTGGGAGCAGTGAGTTTGTTAATCTTTCCTCTTCTATGGCTATCCAAGGGTTCCTTGTTTTTAAGCGGAATTAGAGTAAGGGAGAGTTCTAACCCCTGACAGATTTTTTTTTCTATCTGTGTATTGGTGTTGAATTATTCACTTTAAGGTCATCGCAGAGGACAAGGCGGCACTCTTTAGGTCTAGAGGACATAAGATTTAGTCTTCAAATATGGAAAGACTTCTTCAAAGAGAGATTTTCCTTCTCTTCCTGTCCTGTAGACAAAACAGAAAGCGAGAGAAAATCTCTTCAAAGTGGGGGAATCCCTGGTTGTCACCATGGTCACCAGAACTAGTGTGCCATTTGGATGATTTCCCCTCTATTACTGTTCCAGTTTCAACCCAAAATTTGGGATTTTTCTTCACTCTCTGTGATAATGGTAAATAGGACAAATAGAGATGGTAAATCTTCCCAGTGAGGACAGAGACAGCAATAAAAGCCTGACAGATATTCTAATTCCTCTGCACTCTATCCTAAGCTCAAAAAAGTTTTGTCTTTAGCAGTAGGGATAAGTTTTAAATCCGCTCCCGCTGAGGGGATTAACTATCACTTCCCGTTTTGACAACAACCTGAACAGGAAGTGAACCTTCCCTCTCAGTGAAAGCACAAATAGCCATACAAAGATTTTTGTTCTGAAACCCATCAAAAAGACAGGAAGTTAGAGGAACTAAAATGGAGACACAGACATCGATAAAAAACTAACAGTGGTTCTACACCTTTCCCACTCTATCCAAAGCTATCAAAAAAATAAACTTTGGCTAGAGTTGTCTTTGCAGAGGGCATCCCCTGACCCCCAATTTACTCACCTTTGCACCTCTTTGCATTCCACAGCCAGGGCTGAAATCATCTGCATCACTTAGTGGAATAGTGATGTTAAAACCAGTGCAGGATTTAGACCTTGGGGCGACCCAGGGAACTGAAATGAATGAACTGCATTTGTGTCTTGCCAGGACACGTAGGGAAGGAAGGTCCTCTACTCTCTGCTATTTAGTCCGAAACTCTGCTATGTCATTCTGGCTGAATTTCGATCCAGGGCCTCGCCTGTTTTTCCGAATTCGACCAATCTCATAATTTCAGGTAAAACTTCCTAACAAAGTTTTACCCTATTGGAGATTGCAGAGTTTTGGATTCACTCCTTGACCCAATCAGGAGAATGTTTCCACTGTTGCAAGACCAGGTGCCTGTTGCAAACATCCCGGTTAAACATAGAAAAAAAACAGAACCCCCGTTTGAAAATTGGGACTTTGAAGGGAAACCAGTACACCACAATCATCTGTTAAAAAATATATCAATATATTGTTACATGTTAAAAAGATTCCAAAAATGAACAAAAAAACAAACAAAATACACAGCTTATTATACAGACATCATGGTCATTGATGCATATATCTGGAGTTTTGCTGTCTTCATTCTACCCGTGACGTTTCAGGTCAACAACCTTTCTTCAGGGGTATTTTAAAGGAGATGCATCTGTTCAACAGTTTCACCACAGATGGTTAGGGTGTTGTATGGCCGTGTTGGTATTTAAAAGAAAATAATATTGCCTCTGCCTGGATGGAGGAACCACTGAGGCATCACCGCCCCCGGGCCCCCAGAAAGCCCCCACAAAAAAGAAACTGATGTCCAGATGCCAAAAGATCAGTAGATACTGTGTGATCATATTATATGGAAGAGCCTTCACTGAGTGCCCTCACGGGGTGATGTAATTACAGACTTCCCATAGACCACAGAGTGGGGTGCATCCCTTGTATGGTGCATAGAGATGTTTTTGTATTCTCCTTCCAGGAATAGCACGATCAGGGTCAAGTGGAGGATAGAGCTTCTCTCTCAAGTTTCTCACTGTGATAAATCGATGCTGGTCATTAACTTTACTCCCACACAATGGGGTCGGGGCTGTTGCCTGGCACTTTCAACATTTTTTTTTTACTTTTCCCTTGTCCCACCCACTTGTCTCTTGTAAACAAGGCAATAAATTCTGTGACACAGCCATGTTAAAACAAACATCTTGAATAGTAAAATAATATGAGTAGTTATGAGTAGAACTATAAAACATCCATCAGAAGCCCTCATACCTTCCCTTGCCTCTGAAATCAGGCCCTAACTGTTCACAATCCTGACACCCACACACACTTTGTTAAATTTTTTTATACTAAAACTCATTTTATAATTATACATTTTTTTTATAAAGGAAGTCTGGGGCCAGAGGGTGCAATTGCCCTTTTTGCCCCCTTATAAATCTGGCACTGGTTACAACCCTCCTCCCCTGCCCCAGACATATGGCAGTACTTGGGTCTAGCGACTGGTTGATGGGCCCAGACATTGTCACACCTAAGCAGATCACATGCCCTCCTAAACATCAGTGCCGAGTAGGGATGGGCCGAAGACCCCCCTGTTCGGTTCGCATCCAGAACATGCAAAAAATTAGTTCGAACACGCGAACATCGGTAAAGTCTATGGGACACGAACATGAAAAATCAAGTGCTAATTTTAAAGGTTAATATGCAAGTTATTGTCATAAAAAGTGTTTGGGGACCCCGGTCCTGCCCCAGGGGACATATATCAATGCAAAAAAAAGTTTTAAAAAACGGCAGTTTTTTCGGGAGCAGTGATTTTAATCATGCTTAAAGTGAAATGATAAAAGTGTAATATTCCTTTAAATTTCGTAACTGGGGGTGTCTATAGTATGCCTGCAAAGTGGCGCATGTTTCCCGTGTTTATAACAGTCCGAGAGCAAAATGACATTTCTAAAGGAAAAAAAAAGTAATTTAAAAGTGCTAGCGCTAGTGCCGGCTATTAATGAATTGTCGGTCCTGACAATACACATAAAAGTCATTGAAAGTCATGGAAAAGTAAAAATAAAAATGAGTGGGGATCCCCCAAAATTCCATTACCAGGCCCTTCAGGTCTCTTGTAAACATGTCCCCATGTTGATGTGGGACAAGGGCCTCATCCCCACAACCCTTGCCCGGTGGTTGTGGGGGTCTGCGGGGGGCTTATCGGAATCTGGAAGCCCCCTTTAACAAAGGGGACACCCAGATCCTGCCCTACCATTTCACAAAAAGAAAGTGTCAAAATAGAAAAAAAAACACAGGAGACGGCTTGGGACAAGTCCTTTATTAAAAATTAAAAAAAATAAAAAAGAGATTCCAGCGATGTAATCCAATAAATCCATGCTCCTACTCCAGCGATGTAATCCAATTCTCGATCTACAGCGATGGATGATCTCCAGCGACTCCAGCGAGGAACACGCACAGGATCCTGCCTCCAGGCACCCAGCCAATGACGCGGCGCTAGCTTGACAGCTCTTATGCAAAAATAATGTATAATTGAGTAATCTAGACAAAACTTTTAAGGTATGTGCATTTCCATATTCTAATTGAGTTACATTTAATTAAAAAAATTATCTTTTCATTTGACATAAATTACGGGACACATATGTTTGCCAAACGTGCAACCGCACGAGTTTTGATGCTGTTTATTTTAATGAAGTTGACGTCTTTTGGAACTTTGAAAGCCTGCACAAGGCAGTTCCCATACGTTTGAGGCCCATCAGGACAAAAGAGCGCCACCAGTGACAAGAATTTTTCCAAGTCACTACAAAGCCAAATGTATAATAAATGGACATACGTCCGTTGTAAACACCTATTGTGACAACTCACTTGTGCACATGCAAAGTTTGCGCTTACTGCATGCGGCAGAACGCAACCAAGATGCAGGGAGAGGGACTGCCAGCTGTTAGGCTTAAAAACAATTTTGTGCCACAAAAATGAATGTTTCAGCCGGTTCGGTTTTTGAGATATTGAAATTCAAATTCAGATTATGTAACATCAAGCCCCACCCACTTTGCACCCAATGTTATTTAAATTTAAAAACAAACATAGCATTCGTTTGTTGCCTGCGCCACCTTACTATTATATAATTAAAATTAAATACACCAGTAAAAAACACCACTCAAAATTTTTATGCTTCAATGCTATATCAAATCTACAACATCTAAGTGCAATGTGCCAGATGCCAAAGTTATCATAAAGCCACATGCAAAATTCAATCTTTATATAAATATAAAGTGCTGCAGTGTCCAATTGATGCCATGTGCCAATATCAACAAAGTGCTCTGTGAACTGTCCTTTACAAATAAGTGATTCAATCTTCTATTTCTCTTTGTGACATTTCCACCATTAGAAGTGACAATTCCACCACCACCTGTATTAACCACCCACCAGATCCTGGTAAGTATGCGCCTTTGGTGTGCGCAATATGTAATGGATGGTTTATTTAATATAAAGGTTAAAAAAGATAAAAAAGAATAAGGAAGACTGTGCACTCACATTTTGGGGTGCCCATAAGCCGGCACCAAGCTTTTCCAGCGGTTGTTTTATGGGTAAAGGAATCTCGTATGACATTTATTTAATTCATTATATGTGCGCCGGTGATTCCCACATACTTAATAGCATTAGTTTGCACTGCAACTGTGCTGATTTGTCCTGTAAAAACGAACATATGTGCTGGTTTGGTTTCAGAGATATTGCGCATTATAGTTGATGAAACCTCTCTCACTTTGCACCATATGTTATTACATTTTAAAAACAATTATACAATTTGTTTGTGCTGTGTTTGTGCTGATTTGTACCACAAAAACAAACTTTCTGTTTGTTCGGTTTTTGAGATATTGGACATTTAACGTTAAATTATGTAACCTAAAGCCCCGCCCATTTTGCACTTCTGCACATGTTATTACATTTCAAAAACAAATATACCATATTTATGCTGCATTGGCAGGAAAAACAAGCATATTGGCATAGTGTATATTTTCATATAGCACTTTCATTTTGTATCAGAAAGAATAATTATGGGACTCATTTTAGCCTGAGCTACCCTGAAAACCTAAAATATACCTTTGAAGTTTTTCAGAAGATCTTTTTAGAACTAGATGTGGGGAATCTATCTTCAAAAGTTCACACTTTAAAGTGCAAATTACTTTCCTAAAAGGCTTTAAAAAAGTTAATACATTCTGTGTTCTATGTTCTTTACAGATATACTGTATGTTACATGTGTGTTTTTCAGTTATATTTGTTAGCTGAGGAAGAGGCATTTTTAACCGCTAAGCCACCGCCCACCGTCATATGACGGCTGGACGAGGCTTCTATTGTTCTGGGAGGACGTCATATGACGTCCTCGCCTTCCGAGCCACTAGGGGGCGCGCGCGCGCCGCCGGCGGCGCGCGCGCCCGCTGCGTCGCTCGGGACCCGGTGCGCGTGCCCGGCGGCCGCGATGTCCGCCGGGCACCCGCGATTGCCGGGTAACAGAGCAGGAGCGTGGATCTGTGCATGTAAACACAGATCCACGTCCTGTCAGAGAGGAGAGGAGACCGATGGCGTGTCCCTTGTACATAGGGACAGCGATCGGTCACCTCCCCCAGTCAGTCCCCTCCCCCCACAGTTAGAATCACCTCCTTAGGTAATACATTAACCCCTCGAGCGCCCCCTAGTGTTAACCCCTTCCCTGCCAGTCACATTTACACAGTAATCAATGCAATTTTATAGCATTGATCGCTGTATAAATGTGAATGGTCCCAAAAATGTGTCAAAAGTGTCCGATATGTCCGCCGCAATATCGCAGTCACAATAAAAATTGCAGATCGCCGCCATTACTAGTAAAAAATAAATAAATAATAAAAATGCTATAAATCTATCCCCTATTTTGTAGACGCTATAACTTTTGCGCAAACCAATCAATATACGCTTAGCGCAATTTTTTTTTACCAAAAATATGTAGAAGAATACGTATCGGCCTAAACTGAGGAAAAAATTTGTTAAAAAAAAAAAAAAAATTGGATATTTATTATAGCAAAAAGTAAAAAATATTGTGTTTTTTCAAAATTGTCCCTCTTCTTTTGTTTATAGCGCAATAAATAAAAACCGCAGAGGTGATCAAATACCACCAAAAGAAAGCTCTATTTGTGGGGAAAAAATGATAAAAATTTCATTAGGGTACAGTGTAACATGACCGCGCAATTGTCATTCAAAGTGCGACAGCGCTGAAAACTGAAAAATGGCTTGGGCAGGAAGGGGGTGAAAGTGCCCTGTATTGAGGTGGTTAAAAAATTTTTTTAATGTTTATATTTACATTTGATGCTGCTTTAATTATTACATTTGTAACACTTTACAAATAATAAATGTTAATTTGTTTTGAAAGCCTGTTTCATGAGACTATTCCTTTTTTTTAAAAAAAAAACATTATTTTTATATAAAAACCTTCAAACATATATCAAATGCATTTGGAAAATAACTTTAAAAAATTGAGTATGTTACAAGTTAATATCACTTAAAACAAACAAAGTAACTAGGTAACTAAGTATTGTGGCAGCACAGTGGTGTAGTGGTTAGCACTCTCGCCTAGCAGCAAAAGGGTTGCTGGTTTGAATCCCAACCACGACACTTCCTCTCCTGGAGTTTACATGTTCTCTCCTGTGCCTGTGTAGGTTTCCTCCCACACTCCAAAGACATGCTGGTGGGATAATTGGTTCCTGTGTAAAATGGCCCTTGTATGTGTATGTATGAATGTAAGTTATGGAACTTAGCTTGTAAGCTTCTTGAGGGCAGGGACTGATGTGAATGTATATGTAAAGCACTGTGTAAATTGATGGTGCTATATAAGTACTTGAAATAAATAAGTTATTGTATGTGTTCCTAACTTAAACCTATGGTCTATAAACTGGAAAAATGTAGTTGGCTTTACTTAAACCTATGGTCTATAAACTAGAAAAATGTAGTTGGCTTTACTTTTTTTTTGTTTAATAAATTTTTATTAAAGAAAAATATAACAAAGATATACATATATCTCAGAATAAATGCATTCTTGAAAGCACAACAGAAGTTTCAGCACTCACTTAATACAATGAGTAGTTATAAGCTAACACTCCAATATTTGGCTCAGAAGTTATACAAAGTGTTAATATAACACCAAAAAAAAAAAAAAAAACAACAAAGGATTAATATTTTGTGAGCACTTGAAACATAACAGAATTAATAAAAAAGAAAATCCTTACTTTGGTATATAGAATACTAAGATATAAACAAAAGCAGCGAAAATAAAGTTAAAAATTAGATGAAAGAAGAGAGAGTAGAAGAAAAAGTAGAAAGTAGGAAAGGTAAGAAAACAGAGGATAGGAGGGGGGGTTGGGGGGGGGGGTTGCTGGCATGCATGTCGACATATTGAAAGGGAATGAAATGTTGAGGTGTAATTGGCTGAGCTTAGTCAAAAGATTTAAGGGGTTTGCGTTATAAGTTCCTTATAGACGGATGTGGTTTGAAATTTTATCCAAGACTCCCAGGTAAGAGAATGTTTCTTAGAGGTACCTCTAATGTTGTGGGTAATGCTTTCCATAAGATGTACTTTATCAACCATTTGTAGCCAAACTTTTGTAGAAGGGATTATTGGTTGACCCCATAAAGTAGGAATTAAAGCTTTGGCAGTGTTTAGTAGATGAGGAACAATTGAACGTTTATATATTCTTATGGGGGTTTTGGTAGAATGAAAAAGGATAGTCCACGGGTCATTGGGTATATTGACATCCGAGATCTGTACTATTAAATTGCGGATGGCATCCCAATAAGGTCGAATGAGTGGACAAAACCACCAGATGTGTGCGTGAGTAGCTTTGTTCCCACAGTTAATCCAGCATAATAGTGAACTGGCAGGGAACATTTGTTGTATTCTGGCTGGGGTGTAGTGCCACCTAGTAAGCAATTTATAGTTAACCTCTGACATTCTTGAGGCCAGTGAGGAAGTATGGGCTAATTGGAGGATCTTATCCTTTTGATTATCTGTAAGAGAGGAGTCTAAGTCAGACTCCCATTTAGCCAGGAAGGGTGGGAAGTTGGGATTTTGAAGTGCAATGAGGGCTTTGTAAAATAGAGAAATTCCATGTAGAGGGGGATCTTTTGGGTAAAATATTTCTTCTATGGCATTTAATTCACTCAAACATCTAAGCGGGTTAGGAAGGGATCCTGAGAAATGTTGTAATTGGTGGTATCTCCATTTATCTAGAAATGTGGTGGGTTTAGGAGCAAGGATCACATGTAGTGGTTTAAGTACGTTGTCACGGAGGACATGATGTAATAAAAGAGGTTCTTCCGATCCCCATGATTTAAAGCCTGGGTCTAATAAGCCCGGTAAGAAATATTTATGGTTGAGAAGAGGTAATAGAGGAGAATCATACTTCCATGAGAATTTTTTGTGCAGGGCGTCCCAGACATCTAAGGAGGATATAGTGAGAGCCGAAGTGGATCGAGCTAGGTTCCTACAAGAACGGGGTATCCAGGGGGCTACCGAGAGATCCATTCCACTTAAAAAATATTCGATTTGTACCCATAGTTTCGATTTAAGAGCGTATTTCCAGTCAGCCAACCTGGACAAGATAACCGCTTGATAATATGCCTTAAAATTAGGAAGTGCTAGACCGCCTGAGCATTTGGAGAGGAATAATAGCTCTCTCTCGATATCCTGGAATGGCCGTTCTTCCAAATAAATCTGGAAATCAGAGTTTGTAATATGGTGAAGAACCCCACTGGTACTCCCGTTGGGAGCATTTGAAAGAGAAAAAGGATGCGGGGTAGTATATTCATTTTGATTATATTCACTTTCCCCAACCAAGTGTGTGATAAGTTGGCCCATTTTCGTAGATCCTCTCTAATCCTATTTAGCAAGAGGATATAATTATGTCGAAATAAAGAATGGAGATTGGAAGTCAGATAGATACCTAGGTATTTCATGCTTTTCATTACCCATTTAAAGGGAAACAGGGGCTTAAGGGAAAGAACCTCGGACTTGGATATATTAATGTTTAGTATTTCGGATTTAGATAAATTTATTTTGAAGTTAGAGATAGATTGAAAGGTAGAAAATTCAGACATTAAGTTGGGAATTGAGATGCGTGGTTGCTGAATAAAAAATAGTACGTCATCCGCATAAGCCGCGTACTTGTGGAATCTTTTGCCTATTTGTATGCCTTTGATGTTAACATTATGCCTAATTGTAGCTAGGAAGGGTTCTAGGGTAATAGCAAAGAAGAGAGGGGAGAGAGGACAGCCTTGCCTGGTTCCATTATGCAAGACAAAGGGGTCACTCAACGTTCCATTAATTCTAATTTGTGCTGAGGGATTAGAATAAAGGGATGAGATTCGGTGGAACATTTTAGGTCCTAGCCCAAAATGTCGTAAGGTCATCTTAAGATATTCCCAGTCCACCCTATCAAAAGCTTTTTCAGCATCGGTGGAAAGGAGTAGGGTGGGCTGGGAGCACCTCTGAACGTATTGGATTAAGGATATTGCACGAAGTGAATTGTCTTTTGCTTCTCTATTGGGTATGAAACCTGATTGGTCTGCTGATATCCAGCTGGGTAGGAGAGGGAGCAGCCGATTTGCAATTACTTTGGCAAAAAGTTTGATGTCAACGTTAATTAGTGAGATTGGTCTAAAACTGTTACATAGGGTGGGATCCTTATCGGGTTTAGGGATGACAGTGATATGAGTTGATAGAGATTCTGGGCGTAGACCTGAAGAGTGAGAGATAGAGTTTGCATAAGCGGAGAGACGAGGGAGCAGAATGTCGCTGAATGTTTTATAGTATAAAATAGTGAACCCATCCGGTCCAGGAGCTTTGCCGGATGGGGATAATTTCAATGCTGCCTGGAATTCTTCAACCGAGAAATCCTCCTCCATTTCTTTGAGGACAGATATGGGCAATTTAGGTAGGTTAGCTGCTCTCAAGTAAGAAAGCAAGCGGCTTCTTCTCTCTTTTTGTGGTAGAGAAGACAGGTCATTTTTAACATTATATAGGTCCTCATAATACTCTCTAAAGGCCTTAGCAATATCTGGGGTTGCATGGGCTAGCTCTCCTGTTGAGAGTTTGATTTTGGAAATAAATGACTGTGATTGTTTAGTCTTTAGGGATCTAGCTAGTAGTTTACTTGGTTTGTTTCCCCATTCATAGAATTTCTGTGATAGACGCTGGAATTTTCTTTTAGTATCCAAATTGAGAAGGGATTTTAGTTCCTCTCATTTGAGTGTGAGGGATTGGAGGTGCTCAATATGCATAGAGAGTTTATGTTGTTTATCAAGAACTGCTATCTCCTGTAGAACCTGATCAATCCGCTGACCATGCTCCCTTTTCTTCCTAGCACCGAGCTCAATAAGACGACCCCTAATAGTAGCCTTATGAGCTTCCCACACAACAGAGGGAGAGGTGTCAGAGGGTTTGTTTTCCTTAAAGTATTGTGAGAGATGAGAGGCTAACATGGAAACTTCTGTTTCATTAGAAAGAAGGGAATCATTGAGTTTCCAATTGTAAATGCTTCGTGGTAAGGAAGACATGGTCAGTGTCATTGATACAGGTGCATGGTCTGATATAGATGCGGTGCCAATGTGAGCAGATTGCAGAAGGGGGAGATGAAAATGATCTAGAAATATATTATCTATTCTGGAGTAAGATTGGTGTGTTGTGGAAAAGTGTGAAAAATCCTTCTCCTTAGGGTGAAGAAGGCGCCAGACGTCCATCAATTGAAGATCCAGGAGCTTTTTTTTAACAAGTTTCAGTTGTTTGAAAGAAATATTAGAGCGGCCCTGGGATGTATCAATTGTTGGATCTAGTGGCATATTAATGTCGCCCGCTAGGATAGTAAGTCCTTTGGCAAAGTTTGAAAGTTTAGTCAGTGTTTGTGAGAGGAAAGTTGGCTGATTTTGGTTAGGACAATACACATTTGCAAGAGTGCATTGGGTGTTACCTATGAAGCCCTTAAGGAAAAGGAAGCGACCATGGTCATCTGCCAACATATCAGATAACCTAAATGATATATTACTGCAGAATCCAATGGCCACTCCTTTAGCTTTATTAGTGTCTGATAAACTATAGTACCATTGTGGAAAGTGGGGTGAGGTTAACTTAACAGGTGTTGTGTGAGTTAAATGCGTTTCTTGAAGAAAAGCAATAGAAAATGCGGCTCTTTTAAGTTCACGGACTAATTGGTGTCTCTTAGCAGCAACATTAAGACCCCTAACTTTGTATGATATAACCTTTAATGTAGCCATTGTTAAATCATAGCGTGTACCTTCAGCCTATACTTCCATACATACCAGCAAGAAAGGGGGAGTGGAGAGGAGGAAAAGAGTGAGGTTTTTTGGAAAGAAAGAGAGAGAAAAGAAGAACAAAAAAAACATATGTGGAGGTCACAGATGTAGATTAACCAGCTTGTGGGAGACACATAGTTATCACGCAGAAATCTGCAGTGTTCTCATTGGGGAGAGAGAGAACTAGAGGCCATCCCAATCCCTAAATGGGGACCGAATAGGACAACTCTAAGGCCAATCGTTCTCGCCAACCCCAGAAGGAAAGGGGGTGACGGGGTTGCGCTGTAGTGAGGGGGGTAAAAGGGGAAGTGCATCCCCACAGCGCGCGACCTATGAAAAAACGAATAACTTATAACTATAAGTAAATAATTAGTTCCATTTAGGAATATGAATATTACCAATTTGTAACCGGGATCAATTTAAACAAAACGTAACCCCTAGGCAAAAAAAGTGCAAAGCAATACGGTATCTAAACTAAATACCCAAGGGTAGAGGTAACAAAAAACGTTGGTCATTTCAATCGTATGACAGTTTCGGCCAAATTTAGACAGGCGCAAAAAAAAAAAAAAAAAAAAAAAGGGAAAAACTGCGGCCAAAACCTAACTTAATAGAGACAATCTGTAGGAAAAAGATTATCTACAATAAGAAAATTAGTACGTGTGGAGAGATACATATTTCAACCATGCTTTTGTGCAGAGCCTGGAAGAGAGGTACGCCTTTTCTTTGAGGGGGTCTTTCTCCAAGGTGGATCCGTTGGGCTCAGGAATTTAGGGATTGGGTCTTGCCAACCTGGGAGTTCCATGGATGGAAGATTAAGATCTTGCAAGAAGGTAGGAAGTTCCTCCGGAAATCTCAGCGTATATGACCGACCATTTTTTGTGGCAATTAGGCAGGCTGGGAATCCCCATCTGTATGTGATCCCATCTGGTGGTCCAGGAGCGGTTTCAGAGCTCTGCGACGGTCCAATGTTTCCTTAGAGAGGTCTGGAAATATGGTGATAACTGCTCCGTCAAAGTCTACGTTAGGCAAGCCCCGCATCTTCATCATAATAGCATTTTTGTCTTCAAAATAGTGCAAGCGACAAATAACGTCTCTGGGCTGATCTGACTTAGCATTATGGGGTCTTAGGGCACGATGTACACGGTCAAAGCGTAGCGGTTCAGTGACTGGATTGCCCAAGATGGTATTAAAGATGCCTCTTATAGATGGTTCTAGGTCATTATCACCCGTTGCTTCTGGCAGACCTCTGACACGAATGTTATTTCTACGGTTACGGTTCTCGAGGTCTTCGAGTTTATACAGGGAGGCTCGATGGGCGAAGGCCAGCTGTGTAACAGTGTCCTGTAGTTCTTTAATAGCTAAAGAATGTGTGTCTTGCCGCTGTTCTGTTTCCTCAACTCTGACCAGAATATGTGTCATGTCAGATCTGACAGCAGATATTTCTTTTTTTATGGATTTCTCCAAACTGTGAAACATTCCTGCAAGTTCTTTTTTGAGACCGCTCATTAGCGTGTTCATTTCGGAACCCGCAGGGGATCCTGGATCATCCATAAGGTCTGAACAGTATGAGGAGGCTGGAGAGCTGTCTCGCACAGATGCAGCGTGAGATGATGGAGAAACGCTGGTCCGTGAGGTTCGGACCTGCTCGTCTCTTGCGTTAGCTAAGTATTGTTGAATGGAACCAGTGGAGACTGGAACGGGTAGTGATCTCTTGCCTGGACGTTTACCTTTGGCAGACCGGAGTTTAGGTGTTTTGGCGGGCATTACTGGAACTATACGGTCGATCGCTGTGGGGGTCACCTCCTACTCACATCTGTTCAAAGACATGCACCCATCAAAGTATCCTTGTTGCTTAAAAATATTCTTGTGAAGGAAGTATGCAGACAGTGTTAGAAGCACTTCAACAGTCACAGGGAGAAGCAATGATAGTTATACTGATAGAAGTTGATGGGAGCAGAAGCTATGTATAAGATGTAGTAGTAGAGAATTAGCTTGGGAGTACTTGGAGCACCAAGATGGCCGCCAGCTTCCAGAGGTAGGCCGGAAGGCAGATTTTCCTTGCAGAAATAGAGTATGTGGTCTATCTCTATATGAAGGGGCCAGCTGATGGGTATTATGTTTGAAAGATCATTGCTTGTAGTGGTAGTTGGGCAGGCTATCAAGAAAAGTAGTTTGGAGCACAAAGATGGCCGCCGTCCTCCAGAGGTAGGCCGAAGCCGCGGTCTTTCCTGAAAGCCGCGGCCGGCTGAGTGAGCGCCGTTCACTGTAGGCCCAATTCTGCCCCGCGGTACCAAAATAAAGGTCCCGGCAGAATGGCAACGCGCCGATTCGGGCAAGGGGGACTCTGCAGAGGGGTGGGTAGGTGGATGTCTCTGTACTCACTGTGCCTGTGTGTTGGGGAGGCCGATCCAGTAGGCCGCAAGATGGCGTCCGGTGGGGAGCAGTCCGCGTGCAGAGGAGGATATCCCCAGGCAGCACCACTCAGCTACAGAAGGCCCCCCTGACCGCTGACGACAACACGATCGGACAGCCAGGTAAAGGCTCCACTTGTCTGCCTAGATGTGGGGGTAAAGGGCGGCGTGCACGGAGCCCTCAGCAGGCCTCAAGATGGCGGCGGGCACACAGGGCTCAAGTCCAGCTGGAGGCCCGGGGCCAAGGAAAATGCAGCAACAGTAGCCAATTCCCCTCAATATCAGTAGCGGAGGTAGGCTAACCACTTTTGAAGGTGGAGAGGTGCTCAAGGTGTTGAAGATGGGCTAGGATGGCGTTGGATGGTTATGTGTAGAGCGGAGCTCAGCTTCCACACGTCCTTCCCCTAGCTCGTCCCTAGTTGGCTTTACTTAAACCTATGGTCTATAAACTGGAAAAATGTAGTTGGTTTTACTTAAAACTATAGTTCCAGACAAGTAAGGGCATGTATTCCTAATTTAAAATACTATGGTCTATAAACTAAAAAAAAATTGAGCTGACTTTACTTAAAACAACAAAGTTGAAAACATGAAAAGTCTAATGAGTTAGACAAAAATAAGTTTAGTTGACAGTACTTAAAAAGCTGATGCAAATAAGCTGCCTCAATTTTTTTCAGTAGACCCAGCACAATATTTTTTTTACAGTGTGTTTATAATGTGCTATTAACCAACTGAGGACAGATCATATCAGAACAGAAACTCAAACTGCTACATACAAAGTCTAGGCAAATAGAAGCTTGGGAGGAGGTAAAAAAGTGTGTTGTTTCTTAAAGAAAAAGTTATTTTTTTTAATAATAAATATTATGTGTATAATATAATAATATATAACCTACCACTCATATTTCATTTTATCTCCTGCAACTGAAAGTCTACAAGATGAGCATAATTTTCAATAGTAATACTGCCTTTATAAATGGAACTGTCTGCCTCATACAGTGTTTAAATTATATGATCTACAACACTATTAAATATAGATCTTTATTGCTAGCTTAATCTCCTGTTAGATGTGGACGTAATTAGACTGCTTTCTATAGCAGATTCAAGGGATGTTTCTCCCACGCAGCAAGATGCAATGATGGTAATAAGCATTTGGAAATTAATCTGAAAAAGATGCTATTGTGCATGTCAAGAAATATTTTCAATTAGGTTATCTTGCCTGCTCATCTCCAAGTTCAAAAGCATGTAACAGATGGACAACTAAAATGGGACACACAGCATATAGCCGAAAGGAGGGCTTTTCATTTCTTTTAAACCATAAGAGAACGGCATGTTGTTGCCAGCCGTTAATTAGGTCTGCCAGTCTGCACATTCCCCCCTCTGTTAATCAACGCTAAACAGGTTGCCAAAGCTTACTCTAGCTCTTTCTCTATAAAAACTGGTAAACACACTCATTTATTTGCTCAGTTTTACGTGTTGCAATTCTGTGTCCGTTTGTTATGTTTTGAAGTACAAATGGCAATATAACAAAACTCAAAGTCATCTCAATCAAATTAATTCTGCAACCACTGGATGAACAAATTATTGTACATTAAACATGTAGCGTACAATAAAATCAGCGAACAGCATGGTGGCTAAGCGGTTGGTGTTCTTGGCCCAAGGCTCTGGTTCTAGGGTTGAAAACCAACCTGGGACACTATCTTTATGTTCTTCTTGTGTTTGTTTGGATTTGTTCTGGTTTGTTCCCACATTCCAAAAACTAGCTTCCACCTGAATCTGTGTGTGAAAGTATTTGTTGTGTAGTTAGCCATACACTGATAGAATTTTGTTTTATTATGTTTGATTTTCTAATGGTTCATGGGGACAAATTGATGTTCATTTTTCAACCATGAATTCGAAGGCTCAGGATGGAAAGATTTTCTTGTGTCTTATCTGAATTACCAAAATTCTAACTGTTAATAGGGTCCTCAGTCAGGAATAACTGTTGGTATTGAATTTGTATACTATTGCAAAGGATAGAAAACTGAAAATTAAAATTCTATAAATTGGAATGGCAACTGAACAAAAATTTGTTGAAGTTGAACTAAAATTCTTTGAGTCATTGATGGGCACTTGGCTATGACCCCCTGTAAGGGACAGATGTAAATGGTCTATGTAAGCTGTGTGATATAGCAGTGCTATATTAATACAGAAAAATAAATAATGGGGTTGATTTATTAAAAATGGAGAGTGCAAAATCTGGTGTAGCTCTGCATAGAACCAATCAGCTTCCAGGTTAATTGAACAAGCAGAAGTTAGAAGCTGATTGGCTACGATGCACAGCTGCACCAGATGTTGCACTCTCCAGTTTTAGTAAATTATCCCCAAAGTGTGCTGGAAATCAACTTTCTAATGGTTAATGAGGACAAATCGATAATCATTTTTAGAGATGCACCAGAATTTTGGTGGTCGAAACATATCGGGCGAAAATTGCGTTTTCAGCATTTTGCCTATAGAGAAAAGGTCCTGATATGAAAACGCACGTGATTTTACCACGATTTTGCTGGGATTTTACCATGATTTTACTGTGCTTATGGTGTGTTTTTCATAGGTCGTGTAACTCAAAAACCGCATCAAAAACATAACACGGGTGCGTTATTGATGTGTCCTTGCTGCGTTTTTAATGCATTTCAACAGGGAGGTGCATTTTTGGTGCACTTTTCTTTTTTAACTGACCAAAAATGCAGCAAACAAGATTTTTAACACCACAATGGAAGCACAACCAACCAGTGTGAAGACATACATAGAATTTAAAGGATGCATTTTTCTTGAGCTTTTCTTGCGCTAAAGGTGCCAATAATGACCAACAATAAGTTCATATTCATTTAAATTCATGATATTAATAAAAAAAAGTGGAATATTATACAATTATATATAAACATATATATTTTTCTAAAAATTTTCATTTTCGGTTTCGACCAAGTGCATCCTGAATTTTCGGTTCCAGTACCAAAATTTCCATTCGGTGCACCTCTAATCATTTTTCATCCATGAGAAAAATCGAAGGCTCAGAATGCAAAAATGTTCTTGTTTCTTATTTGAATTTTTGAAAGTCTAACTTTTAATGTGGTCCTCGTTTGCATCATATTTGTATACTATTGTAAAGGATAGAAAACTGAATGTAAGGTTCTATACATTGGTATGGCAACCGAACAAATGTTCATAGCAGTGAGATGAAAATTCTTTGAGTCAATGATGGGCACATTGCTGTGACCCCCTCTAAAGGGCAGAGACAGGGGTAGATGTGAATAGTCAATGTAAGCTGTGTGATATAGCAGTGTTTTACAAATACAGAAAATAAAGAAATAAGGCACACTGCACATCTATTTTTAATGGTTAATTGGGACATATAGTTAATTTACGCTAAGAATAGTATGCAAAGTCCACCAACCTTTGGTAACTAATCATTATAAGGAATCTATTCAGAGAGACATCTCCTATTAAAATGCCTGGCTATTGATGAGCCTCTAGTCTCTAACAATTTAAAGTGGTTGCAAAATCAAAATTCTTTTTTCCTCAATACCCCTAAAAACTTACCTAACTCCTCTCTAGCACAGAGAACAATCATTCTAGCATAAGAGCTATTAGTTAACTCTAAATTGATGAACTGTAACGGCAACTTTTAAAGCATTTATTTACTTATTTATATTTATTGATTTTTGAGCACCATAGTTTTTGGTAATATCGTGGGCGCACGCAATTTAAAAACATTGAATGTTGGGTATCTATTTACTCTGTGCAACCTCATCTTTTATGTTTTAACCAAAAATGGATATTATATGGCGTGGTTTTGCACTAAGATTAATTTTATTATATTTTTTCTGGAAAATGTGCATCTCATAAACAGTTGCGCAAATATTACATGAAACAAAAATTTGCAACTATCATCTTTTTATTCTACAGGGCCTCTGCTTTCAATGTTCTGTGGGTTTATGTAATTTTATTGCCAAAAATTAGTATTTTTACATGTATGCGACAAAGAAAAAAATTGCTCTGGTGCCAAACTGGTTAAGGCTAGAAAAGGGCTGCATGCAGCCCAAGGTCCGCAGTTTGGAGGCCCCTGCTTTACATCATTGGCCAAGAACACACGTTCTTCTGACACTCCTGATATGTATACCTTTTCTGTGTTGGTAATAAAGCTAAAAAGCCAACTTCACAGCTAGGCAACTAGGATTTTCAAAAGTAGAGCAGTAATGGAGCCCCAACACTTTACCTTATTATTCTATATATTTGGAAAGTAAAAAGCAGATGAGCTGCCACAGGGTTACTGCACTTAATAACAATTTGCACCACAGTCTTAAATAACAGTCAGTATGACTACTGACAATACATATACAGTATAGGCTTTGAAGCTCCCGCTAATCAACTATTAATACCTCTGCCCTATAGAGATAGAACTGAGATGAGAGGAAAACTGGATCAGTCATCATAAATTCTACTACTTTGCAAGCAAACTCTTCTCGCAGGGCCTTGGCTCTTTTGAATAGGCTGACTAGCAGGTTTATCATCCTTTTTTATACAGTACGCATTAATAAATGACATTCTCTTTGATTCTGTTTCTATAAAGCTATATAAGATTGCTCAATCCCTGTGAGTGGCAAATACTGCATTGCTAAATTAGCCTGTCTGAGGATAAAACCTCATTGCTTCAACATTTAGTAATTTCGCAAATACAGAAACAGTACAAATGTTCAGCTCTACAAAGCTAAACAAACAGACAACCTGTGCTCCATTTTTGAATATCGTTAGACTAAAATAGACTCTGAAGACCATCATTTTTCATTTTTAACACTCTTGGCTGAGGAATATTCTGCAGTATGCTGTTGAACAGAAGCCAAAACCTTGAATATCTGAAAATTCAGATTAGAAGATAATTAAGGACAGGTATGTGAATCTGTGTCTGCGCTGAGGAAGAAGTGTCCACACTGGAACCCAGAGAAGAGTAGGTTTTATTTAACGATGCCCCCTTCAAGCTTCTCACGCTAATTTGGGCACACCCACAATTCACTGCCACGTGTAGCGCACTGCATCATTTCTCTATTCATGACGCATTTTGTCATTTATACCTTTAACGCCTGCCTCTTGCTCCAAAAATTTGTGACCAATTTTTTTTTTTGGGGGGGGGGGGGATTTTGTGGATGTGGCTACAAAGGAGTGTGTGTCTCAACATTGTCGGTAGGGTGTCTCCAGATTTCAATGTTATTGCTTACAACCCATAGGCGTGCGCACATGGTGTGGTTTCCCCGGCTTCCTTGTGCCCCTTGTCTCCCCCCTGTTTTGCTGCCAGCTTCCTTCGTCTCCTCTCCTGCCAGCTGCTGCGGGGGATGTTTCAGGATAGAGAGTGGGGGAGGGGGTCGGTAAATATTTAATTTATCATCCCCTTCCATTTCTGAGTAAACACAGTGGGGTTGATTTACTAAAGACAAATAGACTGTTCACTTTGCAAAGTGCAGTTGCACTCTGCAATAGCAGTTGCTACAGAGATTAGTAAATGAGCAGAAGCTCTGCTGACTTCCATCATCCAATCCCGTGCTAGCAAAAATGCAGTTTTTTTTTATGTTTCTTGCATGTGATTGGGTATTCTTTGCAAAGTGAAGCTTTACCTTATTTACTAAGCTCTGAAGCAACTGCACTTGCACAGTGCAACTGTGCACAATCCATTTGCTTTAGTAACCCTAGTGAGTGATCTGTACCGATCGCTCCTGTGTTCATTCTTTACTGAAGCATAGTAAACTATGTTTACTATGCTTCAGTTTGTGAATGATCAGAAAGCCATTAAGCACAACACTTCCCATTCATTCACTGTCCAGTGCAACTGAGGCTGCAAAGAAAGGGACTGGGAAATCTTTGTCCACAGTCCCTTTCTCTGTCTCAAAAGTGAGACATCAAGTGTCTGTTTAGACTCTTGATATATACTGTCACCCCTTCCTGCTTCTTTTGCCTCTCTATTGGCCAGTGACAATGACCAATGGGGATAGCAGGAAAGATTATAAAATACGTTTTTACATAAGCATCATACATTTTTTCACCCATGGGTTTCATAAAACTCTTAAAAGTCACAGCCTAAGAGTGATAACTGCCGTACTAAAGTCACAGGAAGTTTAACCACTCGCCGACTGCCTGCCATGTACTGTGGGCAAGCGAGAGCTGTAGGCAAAGCAACATATCCGTATGTCGCTGCCTACTTCTGCGTTTAGGGTGTGTGCATGCGTGCCCCCGCATGGCTCCTGCTGTGCACAATCAGCAAGCCACAGCCAATGATTCAGGGCCAGGACCTGCTGATCAGATGTGTGCAATCACAGCCCAGTGCTCTGTGTTGGTAAGCAATACAGAGCTCTGTACAGAGGGAGTGATTTGGGAGTGATTAGAAATCATTAGTGAAAAGTAGCACACTTTACACACATTACACATAGTTAGGCACACTTTTAACCCCCTGATCGCTCTAGATGTTAAGCCCTTCCCAGCCAGTGTCATTAGTACAGTGGCAGTGTATAGTATTATCACTGATCACTGTAATAATGTCACTGGTGATGTCAGATTTAGTAATTTCCCCCAGCGTTAGTTAGTGTTAAATTGACCGCTCCATTATAAGTCACTAATCGCCACCATTAGTTGTATAAAAAAAAAAAATAAAAAAAAAAAAGAAAAAAAATTCCATAGTTTGTAGGCGCTATAACTTTCACACAAGCCAATCAATATATGCTTATTGGGATTTTTGTTATCAAAAACATGTGGCAGAATACATAGAATACATACAGAAAGTAAAAAATATTGGGTATGTTGGGCTTTGTTCGTTATATCGCAAAAAATAAAAACCCAGTGGTGATTAAATACCACCAAAAGAAAGTTCTATTTGTGTAAAAAGGGACAAAAACTTTGTCTGAGTACAGCGCTGCATGACTGTGCAATTACCAGTTAAAGTAGTGCAGTGCCGAATACCAAAAAATGGCCTGGTCAAGAAGGGGGTAAAATGTTCCGGAGCTCAAGTGGTTATAATTGCCTTTAGTTCAAGTATTGCTGTTACCAACCTGCTGCTGGATTCTCCACAAGAATACATGGTTGAGGCAACATTCATCTCCAATGTAAAGTGAGGAGAAGCATGGTTATGAAATGGACAAGTCTCTATCCTCTCAGGGAAGGTGTCCCACAGGGATAAAAACCAGGTGAATGCTTAAAAATGAATGCTTGTAAACATATACTGGGTTGAATGAATTACTGAAGACAAAAAACAAGAATATATATCCTGTTTACGAACACGTACCAACTATAACAGCAAATAAATGATTAATGTTATATTTTAGCGTGAAATGTATGACCAAACTAAATTTTCATGTTGTAGTTGACATCACTGAGGACAACACCACTGAACCACCAACTTGACACAGTACCTTGCCTCATAACGAGCTATCGTGACACACATACATATATAAAATACCTGGTAAGCTCTTCTTTTATCTTCAAAGGCTCATGTGGGTAGAATTTCACTCTAAAGCACATGGTGTATGGTGGATGAGCTGAAACGTTATAAAACAAAAACAAAAAGTATGAGAACAGCGCAGGGTATAGTTGCAGGATGAAAATGCAGGAGAGGACTCTTAAAAGTTAGTGAAATGGTTTTATCTGCAGTACCAGCCAATGTAGTAAATCAAATCATGCCATCATGCTAGGAGAATTGAATGTGTTTGCTTACATGGTCAGCGATCATTACGTAAAGTCAAAAGCAGATATGAGGATGTGTTTATGTAGGTCATATTGAAGCCAGGCTTGATGGTCGGTCCACCCAAAAATGATGCCCCAGTTACAACTAAGGTCCTATGGGCTGAGTCTCCCGCAGGCTTCCTGTACATCTTGGGGAGTCCACTACCAAGACCCCTGAGACATGGCTCCTGACTCCCCTTCCACCTACCTTAGAAATGTGAGTGTTCCATTCCACCTTTTTATTTTCTTACACTTTCTTCATAATATAAAGTCAATACAAAAAATCTCAAAGGGCAGAATGAGATTCCTCGAATAGTAACAGAAGTTGCACAAACCTTAGTACTCAAGATCTCACCACATGTCCCTGGGGGATATGCAAAAGGTTTGTGTAAAGTGAATCTGTGGCTTGGTTAAAAATAATGAAATTCATAGAAAAATTCTTAACCATCTTGAAATTAGCTTTAAAACAAACCCATATTGACTTCTGTAGGTGTAAGCACTGTAAAGTAATTCATCCCCAAATTTGCAACAGAGGCTCAGGCATACAGCTTTATAACATCTCACAGCCCCATTTACACATGAGCGTTTAGTAACTTGAAGCTCCAAAACGTTTAACATCCAAAATTCTATGATTTTTATTTGTGCCTGTCCACACCTGACATAGCTTTACATTACAAAAAATTAAAACACTCACGCCTCATACACCCACAAAAACATGCCAAAACACCTGAAAAATGACCAAGGACACTCAGATTAAGTGTGATCGCAGCCTCGTTCTCTGTTGGGATCTTTGGGGATGAATTGCTCCACAGTGTCTGCAGATAAAAAAGTCAGGGATGGCTGTTACAAAACTATTTTACTGCTTGTTAAGGTTAAGTAAACATTTAATGTTCATATGGAGAATGGTTGTAGAAATATGGGATTTTTTAGGCGCAATACACAGAGAATGTGGGAAGAATGTGATATACAAGGTTAAAATTAGTTAAAAGAAATAGGGAGCATAAACACATCTCAGTTATACTATCATAGTATATTCACATATATAGCAGTATCACAGTCGTGTTCCCAACATATTTCGCCTGTCAAGGCTTCTTCAGGGGATTTTAAAGACCACTGTTTGTGTACAGGCAAAAATGGAGTGGCCATTGGACAAGGCCATGCCCAATAAGGATAGGTGTGGCAACGAGGTATGGTGTGACCGCCGGAGACACGGAAAGACCAAGATGTATAATTAAATGAACAAACACAAGGAGGCGCCTAACTTCTGAGTCTAATGCAGATAGCAGGCATTCAAGAACTGAAATACAGATGAAACAAGATATGGTATTTACCTTTGGACTTTGTTGGAACAAACAGCACCCTCCTGACTCGAGCCAGGAATATACTATGATAGCATAACCAAGATGTGTTTATACTTCCTATTTCTTTTAACAAATTGTAATCTTGTATATCAGTAAATTGTGAAATTGTATTTCTTCTCACATTCTTTGTGTATGGCACCTAACAAAAAAACATATTATCATAACCATTCTCCATTTGATTGCTTGATGTGATGGATTTAGAGTAGATTACTTACCCACATTAAAACATTTCTTTCCTATTTAATGTTTATAGTTTGGCCATAGGCTTACATTAATTCTCCAGCATCAGAAATTGGGTAGATTTTTGGGGTAGAGTGAACATTTAATACATTTTAAGAAACTGTACTTGCTCTCTGTATCCTTTTATATCATACCATATATGTTTCCTATGATATTTATGTTACAGTATCTCACAAAAGTGAGTACACCCCTCACATTTTTGTAAATATTTTATTATATCTTTTCATGTGACAACACTGAAGAAATGACACTTTGCTACAAGTAAAGTAGTGAGTGTACAGCTTGTATAACATTGTAAATTTGCTGTCCCCTCAAAATAACTCATCACACAGCCATTAATGTCTAAACCGCTGGCAACAAAAGTGAGTACACCCCTAAGTGAAAATGTCCAAATTGGGTCCAATTAGCCATTTTCCCTCCCAGTGTCATGTGACTCATTAGTGTTACAAGGTCTCAGGTGTGAATGGAGAGAAGGTGTGTTAAATTTGGTGTTATCGCTCTCGCTCTCTCATACTGGTCACTGGAAGTTCAACATGCCACCTCATGGCAAAAAACTCTCTGAGGATCTGAAAAAAAGAATTGTTGCGCTACATAAAGATGGCCTAGGCTATAAGAAGATTGCCAAGACCCTGAAACTGAGCTGCAGCAAGGTGGCCAAGACTATACAGCGGTTTAACAGGACAGGTTCCACTCAGAACAGGCTTCCCCATGGTCGACCCAATAAGTTGAGTGCATGTGCTTAGTGTAATAACCAGAGGTTGTCTTTGGGAAATAGACATATGAGTTCTGCCAGCATTGCTGCAGTGGTTGAAGGGGTGGGGGGTCAGCCTGTCAGTGCTCAGACCATACACCGCACGTTGCATCAAATTGTCCCAGAAGGAAGCCTCTTCTAAAGATGATGCTCAAGAAGGCCCACAAACAGTTTGCTGAAGACAAGCAGACTAAGGACATGGATTACTGGAACCATGTCCTGTAGTCTGATGAGACCAAGAAAAACTTATTTGGTTCAGATGGTGTCAAGCATGTGTGGCGGTAACCAGGTGAGGAGTACAAAGACAAGTGTGTCTTGCCTACAGTCAAGCATAATGGTGGGAGTGTCATGGTCTGGGTCTGCATGAACGCTGCCGGCATTGGGGAGCTACAGTTTATTATGGGAACCATAAATGCCAACATGTACTGTGACATACTGAAGCAGAGCATGATCCCCTCCCTTTGGAGACTGGGCCGCAGGGCAGTATTCCAACATGATAACGACTAGGGTTGTCCCGATACCGATACTAGTATCGGTATCGGCACCGATACCGAGCATTTGCCTAAGTACTTGTACTCGGGCAAATGCTCCCGATGCTTCCCCCGATACCTGGAAGTCAGCTGTGATCGGCGCGTGGGGGAGTTACAAGATTCTCCCCCCGCCGGCTTTCAGCAGCTTTAGTGACTTACAGCGGTGATCGCTCACAGCTGACAGTCACTGCATCCTCCTCCATGCCCCCTCCTTTCCTCTGTCCCCCTCCGCTGTCCCCCTCTGTTCCTCTCTCCTTCCCTGTGTCTCTCCGCTGTCCCCTCCGTTCTGCTGTGTCTCTCCGCTGTCCCCCTCCATTCCTCTCTCCTTCCCTGTGTCTCTCCGCTGTCCCCCTCCGTTCCTCTCTCCTTCCCTGTGTCTCTCCGCTGTCCCCCTCCGTTCCTCTCTCCTTCCCTGTGTCTCTCCGCTGTCCCCCTCCGTTCCTCTCTCCTTCCCTGTGTCTCTCCGCTGTCCCCCTCCGTTCCTCTCTCCTTCCCTGTGTCTCTCCGCTGTCCCCCTCCGTTCCTCTCTCCTTCCCTGTGCCTCTCCGCTGTCCCCTCCGTTCCCCTCTCCTCTGTCCCCTCCGTTGTGCTGTCTCTCTCTGCTGTGTGAATGGACAGAGTCAGCTGACTCTGTCCATTCACATAACTGAAACATTGTAATCTCTTGTGATTACGATGTGTCAGTTTATGAATGGAGAGGAGCCGCTGTCTTCTCTCCATTCATTCTCAGTGCAGCTCAGGCTGCAGAGAAAGGGACTGGGGAATCTCTATCCTCTGTCTCTTTCTCTGTCTCAAGGGGGAGATATCAGAGGTCTGTTAAGACCCCTGATATCTCACCAAAGCCCCCCAACAGGGCTGATTAAAAAAAAAAAAAAAAACATATAAAGAATAAAAAAAATATTATTGTAAAAAATAGAAATTGTAAAAAAAAAAAAAAACACACACACACATACACCGTTCACCCCCTCCCCCCCCCCCCCCAAAAAAAAGAAAACACTGTTAAAAAAAGAAAAAAAACACTGTCACGTGACATTACAAAAAAAAATATCGGTAATCGGTATCGGCGAGTACTTGAAAAAAAAGTATCGGTACTTGTACTCGGTCCTAAAAAAGTGGTATCGGGACAACCCTAATAACGACCCCAAACACACCTCCAAGGCTACCACTGCCCTGCTACAAAAGCTGAGGGTAAAGGTGATGGACCGGCCAAGCATGTCTCCAGACCTAAACCCTATTGAGCATCCATGGGGCATCCTCAAGCGGAAGGCGGGGGTTTGCAAGGTCTCTAACATCTACCAGCTCCGTGATGTCATCATGGAGGAGTGGAAGAGGACTCCAGTGGCAATCTGTGAAGCTCTGGTGAACTCCATGCCCAAGAGGGTTAAGGCAGTGCTGGAAAATAATGGTGGCCACACAAAATATTGACACTTTGGGGACACTTTCACTTAGGGGTGTACTCGCTTTTGTTGCCAGCAGTTTAGACATTAATGGCTGTGTGTTGAGTTATTTTGAGAGGACAGCAAAGTTACACTGTTATACAAGCTGTACACTCACTACTTTACATTGTAGCAAAGTGTCATTTCTTCAGTATTGTCACATGAAAAGATAGAATAAAATATTTACAAAAATGTGAGGGGTGTACTCACTTTTGTGAGATACTGTATATATGCATTTATCTACTGAGATCATTTTAGATAAATGCATCATCGTATATTGTATATACAGTAACCATACACATATACATGCCATCTGCTTCACAGTCATAATGAGTTCAAGATTAGTGGCATACCACATCTGAAAAGAAATGGTTTACTTTTCATAATAATTGTCTATACATGTTTATCAAACACTATTTAGATTTGGGTGGACTTTCCAGTCTAACGACGTAAATAGTATCAGCATCGTCAACTTGTCACTGCCATTAAATTCTTTCCCTGGCTTTAAGCAGCACTGTCAGTCACCCTTGTATTGAAGGACTCTGGGTCTTTAGCATACCAGCAGCCCAGGAGAGTTTGCCAACATGGGAGATTTATGGCAACTTACCTTTCCCTCATGGGGGCAAGTAGGTTGGCACCCCCTACCTGCTGGGAGATGGTACAGTACAAGGAAACTCAAATAGCATAATTGGACCACCCTCTTTCTTGAAAACAAGAAAATTACATTTCTATTCATGTACTCAGCAGAAAAGAAGCATGCCTATGTGATGAAAATGATTGTATTTTTATTTTAATTAAACAGATTTTTCTATGTGATCATAACCCATAAGAGCTGTTTCTACTGAAAATCAAGTTATCTCTACAGACTGCTTAAAAATATCAGTTTGACCTCATCCCTCCCTTCCCCTATGACAGCCAGGGATAGGCCTCCAAACATCAGGACTGGAATGTGGGCAGGTAGCTCTAGCAGAAGCCACATCCTATACTGATTACATGTTGCATGTTACATGTTGGTTCTACACCAACTACAGTGCAGGTGCGATGATTTCGACAACAGGGGAGGGCAACATGCAAGTAGCTTAAGTGGACTGGTCATCACAACCCGAAGAAGCTGATAATTGGATCATAGGACCATGAAATAGGGTAATATTAGTGGGTAATAGAAATGTATTTTGAAAGATGATCTACAGATTACTTAGAAGCAATGTGGGGGATGGCGGCCCATTTTATTTTTATTTTTTAAAGTGGAATTCTACCCATAACAACTTGATTAAAATAATGTTCTTTAACAAGGAATATACATTCCATATTAACTATTGTGCTACCAAAATCAGTGAGTGCTGTAAACTACCTCCAGCATTGCTCCTGTTTCTTCTTGCCAGAAGCTGCCATTTTGCCGAAACCCAGAGCCCCTGAACAGCAGTAAATCTTTAGGCTATCAGCAGACCAGCCTCTACAAATTTGGCACAGTACCTAAAAATAGAGAGCAACTGAGCATCTACAGAGCAGGATGAGACAGTGTATTACTGGATTTTAAACAGTAATGGGACTTAGTTTTACATAGCTATACCTACAAAATTGGCCAGCCTGAAGTGATCTAGCAGGACTTAATTTTCTGAATTCCACTTTAAGTGACCATAGTTAGGCAGGCTTAAAACGATGGAAGAAATTAAACCACCAAATCAGGTCTTATACCATACATATCAAATTATAGATATATATTTCTATATTATAAACATAAAAGATGGAGGGGCAAATAAAAAACAGAGCAAAATATCGTCAGTTGTTAAAGTGGAGCTCCACCCAAAAGGGGAAGCTCTGCTTGTCTGCCTCCTCCCAGCCTCTGTTGCCACCTTTGGCACCTTTTGGGGGGGGGGTTACCTGGTTTTGACAGCTTCCACTTCCGCCTGAGTTCACCACGGAGAACCCCCTCCTTCTTCCCCTACAGCCAGCCCATTCACAGAGTGCAGCCACAAAGCTTCACTGACGGTTTCCCTTAGTGGAGATGGCAGGGGAAACACCTGATAGCCAAATAAAAAAGCCAAATAAAAAATCGGCCGGATGAAGACACCGCTGGATTCCTGGACAGCTAAGTGTCAAAATATTAAAAATCAGCGGCTATGGTATTTTTAGTTGTTGACTTTTAATTTTTTCTGAAGAAGCCTGGAGCTCCTCTTTAAGGAATGCAAGGGGCACATTGCATGTCAAATGAACTATTATGTTGCAGCAGATATAGATTATTTGGGGCAAAGTAAAGGTCTTGCGCCATCATCCTCTTGGCGCACTAATGCAACTTTGATTGAGCCAAATATTGAGAAACAAATTTTCTATTCCATTCCATTTATTTAGTGCAAAATATGGAGACTTTTCGAGCAAAAAGTTGCACTTGTCATTTCTTATTACAATTGCTGCACTAGTTGCATCTTTAATTTCAGACCTGTCAAACTGAACTATTATTTGGTGGACACAAAACATCAGGTTTCTGTGTGCAAAATATTTGGTCCACCACCAGAGCATAGGGGAGTACCATATGCTGGGGGAGCAGAGGATAGGGTAAGTAAAAGCTATTTCACTGACCCCTAGACCAGAGGTAGGCAGCTGTGGCCTCCAGCTTGTGGATTTACATGCCCATGAGGCATTGCAAGACAGACAGTTACAAGCATGACTCCCAGAGGAAGAGGCACATTGTTAGTTAATTAGTTCCGTAACAGCTGGAGGGCCGCTGTTTGCTCACCCCTGCCATAGACTAAACGAGCATTTAACCTTTGCAGTGCAGGCACAGCCCCACTGTAATGCCCCGTACACACGATAGGATTTTCCGATGGAAAATGTGTGATAGGACCTTGTTGTCGGAAATTCCGACCGTGTGTAGGCTCCATCACACATTTTCCATAGGAATTTCCGACACACGAAGTTTGAGAGCAGGCTATAAAATTTTCCGACAACAAAATCCGTTGTCGGAAATTCCGATCGTGTGTACACAAATCCGACGCACAAAGTGCCACACATGCTCAGAATAAATTAAGAAATGAAAGCTATTGGCTACTGCCCCGTTTATAGTCCCGATGTACGTGTTTTACATCACCACGTTCAGAACGATCGGATTATCCGACAACTTTGTGTGACCGTGTGTATGCAAGACAAGTTTGAGCCAACATCCGACGGAAAAAATCCTAGGATCTTGTTGTCGGAATGTCCGATCAATGTCCGACCGTGTGTACGGGCATTAGGGAGGGTTTTCAAGTTTAAGCAAAAATTTCTATACTTGCCAGCTCTGAAGCTGATCGGCTCCGGTCTCCAGTGGCAGATGCTGTGTGCAGGAGGGAAGTAACAATGGCTGTGAAATGCCCGGGAAGTGGCATCACCCTCTCCTGCACACATCTACAAACTGAAGACGTCGCTGACAGCTGATGCTGGGACTGGACCAAAACGTCTGCAGAACAGGTAAGTATAGAGCTTTTTGCTTTACAGGGCTAGATACACTATATTGTCAAAAGTATTGGGGCACAATATTGAGTTGCCCACCCTTTGCAGCTATAACTGCTTCAACTCTTCTGGAAAGGCTGTCCACAAGGTTTAGGAGTGTGTCTATGGGAATGTTTGACCATTCTTCCAGAAGCGCATTTGTGAGGTCAGGCACTGATGTGGACGAGAACCCCTCTTAAGAGTTCCCTTGGAACTAATGGGACAAGCCCAACCCCTGAAAAACAACCCCACACCATAATCCCCCCACCACCAAATGATGTGGACCAGTGCACAAAGCAAGAGTTTAAAGTGTTACTAAACCCAGCACCCTTCATTCACTATACCTGATCTCCCACAGTACACGAAACATGGAAATGCAATTATTTTAGTAAATATAAATTGTTAAATACCTTTTCTCATCAGCAGTATATAGCAGTCTTGTGACTTTGATCAGTCTCCGGCTGAGAACTGGTTAAAGCTTGTAGGAGGAGTTTTCATTCTCCACTGACTGTCCTATGAGGCTGCAAGACCCCTGACCCTCTGTCTGGACAGTGCTGATTGGCCTACATGCACCCTCCCAAGGGAAAGAAAACTCTCTGGGAATAAACACCAAACTGAGCATGTTCAGAGTGCCCCTAAAGCTCTGTACTATCAGGAGATGTATTGAGGACTGTGGAAGAAGTGGAGAATCATAGAAGTCAGGATCAAACAGCCTTTTTTATTCAATATGGAGGATTAACCGCTTAGGTTCCACAGTGAGTATAACAAGCATGCGTTACTGCATATAGTATACAGACTGATTTTACTGTTGTGGGTTTAGTAACACTTTAAAGCAGAACTAAAGCTACAGATACCTAATCTCCAGTGGTCAAATGTCTGTGAGGCCCCTCATCTCCATCACTATCCTCTCCCCAGCATATTCTGTGTGTCAGTCTTGATCTGTGCATAGGCAGGAGTTAGTCATCCCAGCACACCAGTATTGTAAAACCACCAATGGGTGCTGCCATAGCTGGTCATATGTGCAGCACCATATCAACTTCAGATCAAACAAAGGCTAAGATGGCAGCTTCCTTGGCTGTAAACTATAGGAGAATTTTGTTCAGCTTTAACAAGGATTATACAGTGTGTGACAATGACTGGCACCATTTTGATAACATCATTTTCTGGGGTACATTTTCTGAGTAACTACATAACAATAGAGGCTTGTGTATATGAAGCACTACAGTCCCCAAAGAGATTGCTTTAATATTATCTGGAAATGCTTTTTTTAAATAATAATGAGTTTGCATTATATTTTCATATGTTAAGTTCAAATCAATCATATTAAATATTGAATTTAACTTAAAGTGGACGTAAACCCAATGTCATCCTTTCTAAACTACTGCCATAGGGGTTATCTATAAGGATATACATACCTCCTGCATGTATCTTTACCTGTCAAATGTCTCCCCTCTGTCTGTTATGAGAACCGAAAAACTGCAGATTCTGTGGGTGGGTCTGTTGTCTGGAGCTCGGTGGGTGGAGTCGTGATGTCAGTAGACTCCCCGCCCACCTCTACACTCCCCTTGTCAATATCCATTTTCTCCTGTGTATTTCTAACACTGAACTTCTGCTATGATCTCAAACATCCAGTGAAAAGACAGGAAAGTAACCACATGACTTCAGCGTGCCAAATCATGGTGAGGTGTGGAACAGCCAATCCTTGCAGAGCTGCTGAAGAAAGGAGTGGGAGGGAATTAAAAAAATACTGCATGTGTCTTAGGCTAGTGCACGAGATGTAAATCACCTGTCACTCACAGCAAGGGGGAGGATTTGACAAAGTTTTTCTCAGTTTGTCAAGAATTGTCTCACTGAACAATAACAGAGGATTGCTCAGAGATGGATTTACTCTGTGTGGCAAGACTGGGCTCAAATGATAGCAAATCTTATACTCTACAGTATGATTGATAAAAAAAAAATTGGGGTTTACATCCACTTTAAGCAGTTGTATAAGGGCTTATTCACACAGACATTAAAAACATTGTGTACGGATGCATACAGCGCATAGTTTTGTATGCATGTGTGCACAGTGTGCCACTGTGTAAAAGTAGGAAAAAGCCTGAGGGCTTTCACACTGGAGCTGTTCGCTGGCAGGACGCTAAAAAAAGTCCTGCTAGCAGCTTATTTGGAGCGGTGTGTATATCGCTTCTCCACCGCGCTGCCCAATGAAATCAATGGGCAGCGCAGCTATACCCCCAGCAAAGCGCTGCTGCAACAGCGCTTTGCGGGTGGTTTTAAATCTTTTGCGGCTGGTTTTAACCCTTTCTCGGCTGCCAGCGGGGGTAAAAGCGCCCGCTAGCAACCGAATAGCGCCCCGAAATTGACAGTAAAGCGCCGCTAAGAATAGCGGCGCTTTACTGCCAACGCACCCACCGCCCCAGTGTGAAAGGGGCCTAACTCAGAGCTCCCATTAAGAGGCAGGTGTGCTCTACTCAAGAAACAGCACTCCATGCTGGAGGAGAGATTCTGTGCCCATAGAACTGAGAATCGAGACTGCTAGGTGAGTCTGGGGGACTGGGATAGCGGACTCAACTAGGCGAGTCCAGAGGACAGAGTGAAAGAGCACAGGGTGCAAGGAGACCACAAGGCTGAGAGGCCGGGGAGTGGGCCGTCTGTGTCCTAGAAACCAAGGTCACTCTAGCAAATATACAAAAGAAAACGCGCAATAGAATCCTGTAAGGTCTGTATTGGAATTGAAAAATTGGAATATATATATATATATATATATATATATATATATATATATTTTTTTTTTGTAAATATTTTATTATATCTTTTCATGTGACAACATTGTACACTGTAGCTTTGCTACAATGTAAAATAGTGAGTATACAGTTTGTATAATAGTGTATATTTGCTGTCCCCTCAAAATAACTCAACACACAGCTATTAATGTCTAAACCGCTGGCAAGAAAAGTGAGTACACCCCTAAGTGAAAATGTCCAAATTGGGCCCAAAGTGTCAATATTTTGTGTGGCCACCAGGGTGGATATAAATCAATGATTTAAAAAAAAAAATCAAAAAAAGATTATTTTGATTTAAATCTGATTTTTTTTAATTTAAATCGATTTTTTTGATTTTTATCAAATTAATTTTAATAAAATGCTTTTGGAGTGAAAATCTATCTAAAGATAGTCTTCTATTTAAGAAACATTAATAATTTAGTTTATTCAGCATGAAATGCAGCTTAGTTATGTAGCATGAGGCTGTATATTCTGCAATACTTAAATTTTTGTTAAACGTATTTAATGAATCCAAGCTCTGCAAGCTGAGATAACATGCACTGCATTGATGCATTCCCACAATTTCACAGTTTCAATTTCCATGAGATAAACCAAAGTTCAGGAATATGCCTTTATCCCATTGTTTTGCAAATCTATGTACACTACAAACTGTATGATTGATTTGGTTCTGGTATCGCTGTTTTACTAACCTGATAGCTTATTATTCTAAATAGGAAACCTTCATTTAGTTTGCAAATATTAAAGATTCTAACTACCAGCAAGAATGAGTCCTTACATTTAAAGAGCACCTGTCATTTCAGATCCATCATGACAGTGCCTGTTATCCACTCACCTGCTGCCGCCACGTCCCTAACCTTATTGTGTCACTGCCGCATCACCAGCCATCCCATTAAAGTGAATGACACTGTTGGTGAGTCAACAGCGGGTCAGAAAAGTAGCCGCTGCAGGACATGATTATGATTAAAATCGAGTTGATTTAAATCAAGCCATTTTACTAGTGATTTAAATCATGATTTAAATCAACTTGATTTAAATCAAATCCACCCCGGTGGCCACCATTATTTTCCAGCACTGCCTTAACCCTCTTGGGCATGGAGTTCACCATGCCCATGACATCATGGAGCTGGTGGATGTTAGAGACCTTGCGCTCCTTCACCTTCCATTTGAGGATGCCCCATAGATGCTCAATAGAGTTTAGGTCTGGAGACATGCTTGGCCAGTCCATCAGATTTACCCTCAGCTTCTTTAGCAGGGCAGTGTTGGTCTTGGAGGTGTGTTTGGGGTCGTTATCATGTTGGATTACTGCCCTGCGGACCAGTCTCCAAAGGGAGGGGATCATGCTCTGCTTCAGTATGTCACAGTACATGTTGGCATTCATGGTTCCCTCAAGGAACTGTAGCTCCCCAGTGCCGGAAGCACTCATGCAGCCCCAGACCATGACACTCCCACCACCATGCTTGACTGTAGGCAAAACACACTTGTCTTTGTACTCCCCACCTGGTTGCCGCCACACCGCCTTGACACCATCTGAACCAAATAAGTTTATCTTGGTCTCATCAGACCACAGGACGTGGTTCCAGTAATCCATGTCCTTAGTCTGCTTGTCTTCAGCAAACTGTTTGCGGGCTTTCTCTTTCTTGTGCATCATCTTTAGAAGAGGCTTCCTTCTGGGACGACAGCCATGCAGACCAATTTGACGCAGTGTGCAGCGTATGGTCTGAGCACTGACAGGCTGACCCCCCACCCCTTCAACCTCTGCAGCAATGCTGGCAGAACTCATACATCTATTTCCCAAAGACAACCTCTGGATATGACACTGAGCACATGCACTCAACTGCTTTGGTCAACCATGATGAGGCCTGCGTGGAACTTGTCCTGTATGGTCTTGGCCACTGTGCTGCAGCTCAGTTTCAGAGTCTTGGCAACCTACTTATAGCCTAGGCCATTTTTATGTAGAGCAACAATTCTTTTTTTCAGATCCTCAGAGAGTTCTTTGCCATGAGGTGCCATGTTGTACTTCCAGTGACCAGTATGAATGAGAGCAATAACACCAAATTAAACACACCTGCTCCCCATTCACACCTGAGACCTTGTAACACTAATGAGTCACATGACACCGGGGAGGAAAAATGGCCAATTGGGCTCAATTTGGACATTTTCACTTAGGGGTCTACTCACTTTTGTTGCCAGCGGTTTAGACCTTAATGGCTGTGTGTTGAGTTATTTTGAGGGGACAGCAAATTTGTTTAAATGTTTTCCAATTTTTGAAAAAGCCTAACCTTCTCCATAGTATAGAATCACTAATTAAGGAGGGATTGAGCCCATATCCATTTATTGTGGAGTTTTTGTAGTGTTGTGTCCTAGCAACCAAGGACACTAGGTGCCTAGAGCTGTCTGAGTCCTAGAAACTAAGGACACTAGGTAGCAGGTGGCTATTATTAGTGTGTAATCATTCAAGTATGACTACAGATTGTTAATATGTACATGTTAGCTGGTGGTGGCCTACGTACGCTGTACACACTTAAACATAACACAGATGTTACATGCATACAGTGTACGCATAGCTAAAAACACAGGACCTTACTGCAAGGTTCTGTCAGTAAGATGCTGTATTTTACGTTGTGCAAAATTATGCTTGTCTGAATGAGCCTCGAATATGCTTGATATGTTTGAAAAGAATGTTACTAGTAGGCACAGTCCTATGGGGAAACTAGGGATTTTCTTGGCAGTTAAAGCGAGTCTAATGCCGCATACCCACGATCGGATTTTCCTACGGGAAATGTTGGATGTGAGTTTGTTGGCGGTAAGTCCGACCGTGTGTATGCTCCATCGGACATTTGTTGTCGGACTTTCCGCCAACAAATGTTGGCTGGCAGGTTCTCAAATTTTCCACCAACAAATGTTTGTTGTTGGACTTTCCGATCATGTGTACGCAAGTCCGTCGCACAAAAGTCCACGCATGGTCGCAAATTAAGTAGGAGCCGGAATCGCTCGGTCTTGTAAAACTAGCGCTCGTAATAGAGATGTCACGTACGTCTTGTCCGTCACTACCTTTGTAATTGTTGGCCAACATTTGTGTGACCGTGTGTATGCAAGACAAGTTGGAGCCAACACCCTTCGAACAAAAATCCACTGTTTTGTTATTGGAAAGTCCGATCGTGTGGACGGGGCATAAGAGAACGTTAGGGTGTCTGTGCACGTGTATGTGTTTTAGTCAGGTAAATATGAAATGTGAAGATATATAGGTGAATTAACCCAACACCTGCGCAAAGGTGAATTAATGCAAATTTTGGTAATATTTATTGATGCATATGCACTTTATTGGGAGCGCGATTAAATAATTTTGGTTAATTCAGGTAAATATGAAACATTTGAGAAAAATAGTTAATATTTAACATTTTAATATAGCAGGTGGCATGCTGAAGATTATTCTGCAGTTCTGCGGTAAATACACCTGAATACTAGGATATCAAATACACAGCTGAATGACTCAGAGGAGAAACACAAACCCCTCTCTCCTAACCTATATAGATTTGTATGGTTTTTTTTTTTTTGTTTATAAACTAGCAGTGAACAAGAGATCAGGTAGCGCTGGACTTTTTTTTAACAAAAAGTGTCATGGAATTGCTTTGTATTTATTTTTTTTAATATTGTTTTTAATTTTCGTATTAAGATTTTATTCAGATTTTATTCAAATAATGAAAAGATATATACTGTAAATGATTGGCTGATGAACATGCAAACATCCACTCAAAAGTTCCAAGGAGAATTAAAAACTGTTTTTTAGAGCTTCCACCCTTCACTCTAAAACTAAATCAAACCTGTAAGTGGAAGAATTTTCAAAATGGCTCACTATAAAAAGTAAACCTCTCCAGATGGTTGGAAGCTGCCTTTGCTCCCATATAGAACTTCCAAGGACCAGTAAAAGTTTAGATCTTTCTGCGCCATTGGCCAAGCTTCCTGGTCACTGGCATTAGTCCCACTCAATTCCCCCTTTATCATTGCTTTACCATTGACTAATCATTTTAATGAGAGGCTCTACCAAGCAAGTGTTATGCCTGGTACACTAAAGTTACGAAAATTCTCATACAACGGAATAAAAATTCGGAAGTGATGTAATGTGCTGTTACATTTGTAATTGTATTTTCGAACGACAACTGTACTGATTAAACGCAAATCGTACGATCTGGTATTGTACGAGAAAAACATTTTCGCGATTGTCCCATCGGATAATATTGGATGAACTCTCCTGATCAGCTCTCGAAATTTTTCGTACGATTTTCTGATCTTGTGCACAGGCCATAAGACATATAAGTGGCAAAGAGCAAATAAAACACCAGTGGCCTGGAAGCTCAGTAATAGAGTTACAGATTGCCCTATATATTGAGGTTCCCAAGATGTTTTATGCCCGTACACACGGTCGGACATTGATTGGACATTCCGACAACAAAATCCTAGGATTTTTTCCGACGGATGTTGGCTCAAACTTGTCTTGCATACACACGGTCACACAAAGTTGTCGGAAAATCCGATCATTCTGAACGCGGTGACGTAAAACACGTATGTCGGGACTATAAACGGGGCAATAGCCAATAGCTTTCATCTCTTTATTTATTCTGAGCATGCGTGGCACTTTGTGCGTCGGATTTGTGTACACACGATCGGAAATTCCGACAACGGATTTTGTTGTCGGAAAATTTTATAGCCTGCTATCAAACTTTGTGTGTCGGAAAATCCGATGGAAAATGTGTGATGGAGCCTACACACGGTCAGAATTTCCGACAACAGGGTCCTATCACACATTTTCCATCGGAAAATCTGACCGTGTGTACGGGGCATTACAGGGAGCCAAGGCAGTGTGCAAGCACTTGGAAGTGCCAGCTATTTACAGTAAGTGCCAACATATATTACTTTTTTTACTTTAAGGACAAAGGCCAACTTTTTGGTTAGATAGTAAGTAAATTGCCTCCTAATTATGGACTTGTAATTATGGAGAAATGCATATACCGGTAGTTATATAACCTTGTATCTTATCTACTAACGTTTAAATTGCTATTGTTCAGGTGCTGTTTTGCTGCACATTGTGGTAATTATGTTTTAAATAACACAGTTTTTTTCACCAATGAACAATTTAAGCACTTCTTTATTGTTCTCCAGAATATATTTCAGTACACAATGCAGACCATTGAGCAACACATTACACATTATTTCAATATAAAGCGCACATAACTACATTGTTTTTTAGGATTTATATTTAGGTTTTGCAGACCAAAAAAAACTCTGAAAGTAGCAATTCACTTACAGCATATCATGCATGCTGTTTATGCAGAGATAATTACAGAGTTGCTATATTTACCGTATAAGTGTACACTTAACTTTCTGTATGAGCAAAGTGTAAATTTAGAGTCTGTCCCTACAATTTATTTTATAATTATATACCATGCTAAAAGCAGACCCATAAGTCTGTTGTGTTTAACACTGTGCAAGTCCTTTGGCTTTGCACTTCAAATTTGAAATAATGCTTATAGTGGACCGAACTAAAAAAAAAAAAAAAAAAAAAAAAGATTTGTGATAGGGAACATTAAAAAAATGTTAATCGTGCCTGAGAAGTACCCTGAAAATATACATTTCCTCTGGAATTCCTCCTGCAAAAATAGTGCACAACCAGGTATGTAAGGCTGCCTATGTACTCATGTGCCTATAACCTCATTGCTGTATATCTGCTGTGTGATATCCAAGGCACTGCTGTCTCTGACTGCTAGGGTCAGGGAATTGGTGTACCTAATGATGTCACCAGTGTGCTTCCCACTGTTCTCCTTGCTGGAGGCAAATGAGGAAGCAAACCCTGCCTCTATTAAAATTTGACAGCCATGTAGAAGCCCTGCACATCCCCAAATGTAGACAGTGTGCATTTTGACCAATACAGCTGCTCCTGCACGGCTGCCAAGTGAAGATTACCAGAATGAGTTTCATCTCAATCCTGCTGAACAGCCTAGGAAAGGCATAGAACAGGCTGTATTGTTCCCACAGAGCCACCAAACGATCGCGTGCACCCCTGCACTTGGCTACAAACCTGTCCAGCCCATCCATGACACAGGTCTTGGAACACCTCTGGATGTAGAAATCACTCTCCTGGGTTCAGATGCTGCCAGCTAAGGAAATCTGCTTGCCTAGAATGTACATGGCTGACAAGGTGAAGTTCTGCCCAGTACAGAATTGGCTCTACCTGTTTTTAGTGAGACTTCTGGTTTCTTCCTGATAGTTGATGTATGCCACCACTGTGACATTGCCTTACTCAATCTGGATCGATGGCCCTCCAACAGGTTTTTCCAACATGGAAGGAACAGTAAATCACCCAAATCATCAGAAGATCCAACATATTTATTGGGAGACGAGATTAGTCTGACGTCCAAGTCCCCAAAGCCTAGGTTTCCCCCACCCCCCCACCCCACCCCAAAAGATTTGCACCCTTCATAAGAATTCTTCAATAGACAGGAAGAAAGGACTTCCCTGACCACTGCAACAGATTTCTGATCCATTATGCCAGGGATAGCCTTGTCTTTGGTGTCCACCAAATTGGCCTGTCCAGACAGTGGACCAATTTGTCTCACAATAACAGGATGTTGTATTGCAGATGTCTGGGGTGAAATGGGGCAAAAGGTCCCAAAACTGTAATGCAGAGGCAGAGAGTCAGACAGATTCTGGATTGAAGAGTTCAAACTTGAGACTGTAGAGTCTGACGTTTATCTCAAGGAATGAACACTCTGAGACATGTTAAAGACCAGACCCAGATACTCCTGATGAGTCAGTTGCAGCGACAATTTCCAAAGTCTCAGCTTACACCTAAGCTTCTGTGATGGCGGACCAACGCTAAAGCCAACAGCTTGTATATCACTCGAGGATCTGAAGACAGACCAAAAGCAGGGCCAAGAGTTGGTAGTGTAGTGGTCCCACAGCAAACCTCAGAAAATGTTGCTGTACTGGAAAGATGGGCACATGTAAGTAACTATTCACAGAAGCCAGAAAGTTTCACTGGTGAGGGAAGGCAATTTTGGGACCCAAATGTATACTTGGCTTTGAGGTTCCAAAGGGAAGAATAATCCATTGGGTACTGGGACAGTGAGCAGGTTGGAGTAAAACTTCTGAAATGATTCTTCAGCAGGGTCTGGAGCCCTGATACCTTGGTCCAGAAGCTGTGAGAGGGCCAGATGGAGATCTGCTTGTTTCTGACGCGACACATTTTTAACCTCTGCAGCTCTTTGCACGTGTCTAGCCCATCTAGAGTGTAAAGAGGTTTTAAACAATCTCTTAGGCTGGGTTCACACTATTGCGAATTGGATGTGGATTTCACCACATCCAATTCGCATAGCAGGAGATTGTGACCGGCTCTCTATGGAGAGCTCTAGCTCCAATTGAGAGTATAATCAATCAGAATCACACTATAGACAATTTAGCCACCAGTTATAAATTGTATGCTTAATAACTTTAGTGCCTAGCCTATTTATTCACTGCTTCTGAGCAAATGCTTGTATTGTCTAACTTCAGTTGCACAGTTTTGGTCCATGCAAAACAGATTACTGCTTTGCCCTCCTTGATAAAGCTTACTTACCAAATTCAGACTGTAACCTTACCAACAGAAGTTATATTCCTTCCCCATTTTATTCAAAATCAAAGAAACAAAACTGACTAGAGTTGTACTGTGTCATGGTCACACATAAATGTTTTACCAAACCATACTACACCTTACATAAACATTGTAATTTACAGGGAGCAAATGAGGCAAGACAAGCCAAGATGCAGAGTCAGATCATTGCAGGTGCACATAGCATATAAATTCAGTTTAAGACTGGGAGGCATTTCTGCTGTGGCTTGACAGTCACATACCTAAGCACCGTGCAATTTCAAAATAGCATAGAATCATCATCTTTCACAAGGATGAGGGAATGTATAACTTACACTGTATTACTGTGTAGAAACCCATGTATACATATATTAATGTGCTTATAATATTAGCTGTATTCCTTCATTTCTGGAGAGTCGTATCACTATGTCAGTAGAGGAATATATTATCCACAGCCCATAGAAATAAACTCACACTATTTGTTTAAAAGGGTCTAGTCACCATATCTTACCCTGACAAAGGAACTTTGGAAAGCGTTCTATATCAGTCATCAGGGCTGCTGTTTGAAAAATACACTAAAAAGCCTGCAGCACTGTAGGGGGGGGAGGGGGTCACACAGTGGGACCCGTGCAGCAGTGGGAAGAGGATGGTGCACAGGGCGGGCGATTGTTGTGACGGGGGGTCAATTACTGGAACTGATCCCCTGTATGACTCTCTCTACAGCAGCTAAAAGCCAGCTGGAGGGAGAGGAGGAGAAGCCAGCTTTCATCTGCTGCAGTGAAAGCCATACAGGGAATCAGTTCCAGTAATTGCCCCCCCCCCCCCTCACTGACAAGCCACATCCGATTCCCCCTTCTCCCTGAGCCCCCCTGCTAGCCCCAGTCCCCTACAGGAAGACCAGTGGTACTCCTTTATCGGTGGTCCTGTTAGTCATAACTAAAGAAGCACTTTCTACTGCAGCATGCAGACTGCAAATCTGTCAAAAAAATTGACACTTCCTGGAGTGTCGGACTGTGAGATTCCCAATTCTTCCCAGCTATGATATCGTAGCATTTCTTAGTTACATAGGCGGTAAGGTTGAAAAAAGACACCAGTCCATTCAGTCCAATCTGTGGTGTGTATGTGTGTGTGTTTATGTCAATAGTACATTGTATATACCTGTATCTTGCGATCATTAAGAAGCCCATCTAACAGTTTTTTTTTAACTATCAATGCTCCCTCCTGATACCACTGCTTGTGGAAGAGAATTCCACATCCTTACCGCTCTGACAGTAACCCTGTTAAACCGCTTCTCTTCCAATATCTGTCAATGGCCACGTGTCTTTTTAAACTCCCTTTAACGGAAACGTTTTTTTCCCCATGCTAGGGTCACCAGTATGGTATTTGTGTATCGCTATCATATCCCCTCTCGAGTGTCTCCCCTCCAGAGAGAATAAGTTCAATGCTTGTAGTCTTTCCCCATAGCTGAGATCCGCTTGTCCCTTTACTAGCTTTGTTACCCTTTTTCTTCTGGATGTAAGAAAAATCTCAAAAGATTGGCCTTGAAACCGTACTTTAAAACCTTGAAACGTAGCAAGCCTGCTGTAATTATTAAATTTGCAATTTTTTTTTGTGCCAATTTAATAAGATTTTTTTACTACCAGAAAAACTCTGTGATGATGCTGGGCTGGGGGGAAAAGGGGATGCTGTAGGTGGCCCAGAATTCTCAAGATGTAACTCTCCAGGATATGTCAACAGGCTGATCCAGGAAGCACTTTATGTGAGTACACCAAATACAAAATGCCATCACAAGTTTAGTTGTGAAAGTAGGCTATGGTGGAATAGAAGGTCAGAGTCATAAAATAAAAACGAACCCACAGAAATACCATTTAATGTAATAAAAACACTAAATGTATGAAGGCCCTCCGCATGGGTGTAAATAGGTACACCTGTGTAAATGGGGACCAAGATGTCAGCAGGTGATTTTGCCTGCAAGCAACCACCAGTAAAATGAAATATCTTTTTTTGGGTGGAAACAAGCCTTTAACAATTAAAAGTGTTATTTCTAATATGTTAATGGTATGTATCCCTGAATCCTTTTTGCCGCACACACTTAATACAGAATATGAAGGATAATTTTTTCTTCCCCTGTATCATATGTTATCAATACCTATGAGACAGAATGTGAAAATAACAATGCCCACACTATTTGTAGTAGTGCTAGCTGCAAGTAACACCTGGGCAGGGAGAAGAAACCAAAGCAGTACCTAAGTCTTCCCAAATGGAAGACAAGCCCCCAACTTCTTATTAGAGGGCTATACAGTGTTACAGGCACCTCCGAGATTTATTTTCTGAGAATTCACTCATTTTTTTCTTGAAAAGAGTTCACATTTAACTTGATAGCAAAATAAAGCATACACTCAGCATGAAAAGGCTGACCTTTAAATAATATGTGAATCATATCAAAGCCATGATGGAAACAAAACAGTGAGCCATTTTACAGAACCTCCTGCAGCAATGTCACACAGCTTATTGTGTTGGGATTCTGTATCTTTGGATGTGTCAACAATCACATAACCAGGTCTGACAAGATAATTCAGCCATTCTAGGATTTACACATATTCATTTATTGTATATAGCTGAAACGCTTTTAGGATCTGAAAACTTACATTTCATTTGCTTGACAATGGGTTTGTTAGGATCAAGCCAGTGCTGGAAAAGAAAAAGAAACACAGAGGTCAGTGCTAACTGTATGGGACTTATGACATGAATACACACACAGAAAAGCATTCATAATAAAAATCAAATACAATTTGAACTGGTTAATAATTATAACATTCTTTTGTTTGTATTTCAAATCTGGGTTAAAGGATGCTTGGAACCGCTCTGTATGTTAGCACTAAGCATACAGAGGAAGCTATTGTGGAATAACCAGTGAGGTCAAAGGACTCTATCATGACTCCCCTTCATTTACTAGCTGTAAATTCACAGTGTGTGTCATATACAGCAACCTTTCTCTTTCTATCACATCCCCATTCTATTCTCTCAAACTCCTGAAAAAAGAGCAGTGCAATTCCTGTGCTTAGGCATCCCTATGCCTTGTGTCTCAAAGCTGTACAGCACGGTATATCTACAGCGTGAGATCATCTTAGGCACTACTCCCCATGAGTGCTGGTCTCTCAAGATTTGGTCCCCATTCCATGCTCTCAAATTCCTGAAAAAAGAGCAGTGTACTTCATGCGCTTAGGCAACCCTATGCCTTGTGTCTCATAGCTTTACAGCACTGTATATCTACAGCGTGAGATCATCTGAGGCACTACTGCCATGAGTGCTGGTCTCTCAAGATTTGGTCATGTTACTACTCTGCTGCTTTATGTTCTCCTTGCTGGAGAGGAATCTGCACCAGAGCACCTAAAATGCAAGAATCTCTCTGCTTATTTAGTTTCTGCACCTATCTTGCTGCCTTTTTTTTCTATAATCTTTATTTATGTAGAAAAACATTTCTCTTACAGAAAGTAAAATAAAGTAAAGTAAAATAATTGTTGTCACATATCTATGGACAGCAAGAAAAAAAAAAAAAAGGTAACATAAAAGAAAAAATAATTAATAAAAGGAAAACATCAGTTATCACAAAAGGTGTCAAATATAGACTTCCACATAAAGCAGGGACCCAGATTCCTGAGGCGTCAGGGTCCCAGCCATCAACCAAGGTGCCATAATACACACAAGCACGGCACCCTGAGGGTAAGGGGTGGCCCCCCACGGGGGAAAGGCCCACAGAAAAACTGATGGGTTGCCCCCCCTCGCGAGGGACGCCCCAACATCAGTGACAACATGGGAGATCCCGAGATGGAACAGAAGACCAAAGCACAAGGCCCTCGGATCCGCTGAAATGCTGTAAGTTGGAACATTACAACAGAAACCAGATAACAGGGAATATGACTAAGAGGACACTAAGATGATATATAATAAAGCAGCAGTCATCCACATCAGTTGGTAGGCTTAAAGCGGAAGTAAACCCGTCCATAAAACTGCTTCATTTCCGGCACGTGCTGGAAATGTAACACTCCCATTGGTTGTGCTCTCAACCAAACTGTCAAGCCATCCAATGGCTGGTGTCATAACTGATCACATGTGCAGCATCATGGCAGTTGTAGATTAAACAGAGGCAAAGATGGCAGCTTCCTTGGCAGAAAACGATAGGAGGGTTTACTTACACTTTAAAGAAAAATTAAAGGAAAATTTTAAATAAAACTAAAACAGGAAGCATAGCCTGCATAGCATGCAATGATAGGAAAGGAAAAAAGACCTTAAACTTTGGTAATGGCTACATAATTCACATAGTTACTCGCCCTGGATCAAAAGTGTGGTGCCGCCACGCTGCCCACCTACTTAAAAAAAAAAATCGCTCATGTCTGTCCATACACGTCACCACCGACTCCTTTGCTTCCATAATCCCATTCACGTTCCCAATCCACTCCTGTGTATTGGGCACATGTATTCGCTTCCAGTAGATAATGATTAATCTCTTTGCCGCATTTAGGAGGTGTGGGAGAGCGCTTTTCTTATAATGACTGAGTGGGATGGTAGGAACATGGGGTAGAAAATGAGTACATTTTTTATCTGAAACTTGGGACCAGAAGGGTTGAATCACAGGACACTCCCACCACAGGTGCAGGAGTGTGCCTCTCTGGCGGCAACCTCTCTAACAAAGATCGGGGACTGAAGGTATATACGTGATAAGGTCGCAGGCACACGGTACCACCTCGTCAGTAACTTATAATTAGTCTCTTGGGTCCTGGATTCAATAGAGTTGGGATGGGTTAATTGGTATATGTGTGTAAGTTGGGCAGCCGAGAACTCAATCCCCAGGTCCACTCCCGAATAAACGCGGCTTTAGTTATAGTGGGAGCGGAACCCAGTAGTTTATACAATACTGAGACTAAGTGAGGTAAGGCCTTTTTCTATGAACAGCTGCTCAATTGGGGTAAGTGTAGACAACTCCCTAAAAGAACGTCCATGGGCACCAAAAAAATGGTGCAATTGCTTGTAGCGCCAAAAGTCCATGGGAAAACTTCCAAATCTCTATCCAAGCGTCTCCAGGGAAAGCAGCCTACCATTTTCCAGAAATTTACCATAGCTGGGATTACCGTCAGCTGCTCATGACCTAAAACTAAAAAAGGCCAGGCATTCCCCAAGGGGAAACCATAGGAACCTGCCTACAGGGGGTCAACAAGATCTTGCTGCTTTTTGATCGTTACCAACCACTCATTAAATCACAACTCATCAGCTCTAACGTGAGAAAGCAAAGCCACATCCTCTACCAAAATGGCTGTCTCTACACAGAGACACAATGAGGTTGATTTACTAAAATTAGAGAATGCAAAATCTGGTGCAGCTCTGCACAGAAACCAGTCAATTTCCATTGTAATTGAACAAGCTGAAGTAGAAGCTGAATGGCTTCTATGCAGAGCTGCACCAGATTTTGCACACTTCAGTTTTAGTAAATCAACCCCGATGTGTCAGTAAGTCCCGGTTCACAGTTGTGCGATGAGGGAACCAGCATGATTCCCCATCACACCTCACTCACAGGCAGTTTTCACTGCTCCCTGCGAACCGCTGCGGGTGTCAATATAAAGTTAATGACACTCCCAAATCAGTTCGCAGAGCGAACTCTGAAATAGGACAAGAATCGGATTCCACACATGCGATCTGATTCCAGTGCGGACCAAAAAAAAGGTCCTGCACCATTTTGGTGCGAACGCGATGCGATTTAAGCTATACAGTTTGTATGGCTGAATTTGCATCACACAGACATCTCATGTGATGTCTGGCATCGCACTAGTGTGAACCCAGCCTTACAGAGAAAGATCAGCAGCAGGCAGCAAAAAGAAATCACTAGTGACCAATTCTTTACCCTTCTACTGGCCATTTTTGTACCCAGGACAAGTGCTTTTTAGGGCTATTGCACACTGCCATAATTTATCACATATGGGCGAATGGAGTAAAATACAGCAGTTGCTGTAGCACCTGGAGCACAGCTGCAGCGTATCTTTGGCCATAGCAATGCATTACAGAAAACACTGTCCCCCTATAAGTGCATAACCACTGGCACTAACAAATTCTCACACATGGGCATCTTTTTCAAAATGAATGTCCAAAGCTGTAGCATTTCCATTGACTTGATGAGGAGAAAAATAATTCTGTCACTAACCAATGCCTGTGTACACAAGTCCATAGACAGTTGAAATTATATGTAGATCTCGGCTAGTCAATATGCTCATTATGTAAGTGATTTTGTATGATATATGCAATGATATACACATGCGCATGCTTAAACATACATTTGTGCAAAGGGTGGCGTTTGTCCGCATGGCATGCACAGGTGTCCTGTGCATTCATGTGCAGCCAGTCCCATTCATGTCAATTGGAAAACAGCAGCTGCATGGACACAGCTGCTGCTCTCACTTTGAAAACCATGCGGATGCGTGCGGGTTTGTGTCCCCAAACTCACATTTAGGGAACACCGGAACACATGAATTTGCTTTGATCTAAACCTTTCCATTGTAGTTCTGGCTGTACGTTTAGGGTCGTTGTCCTGCTGGAAGGTGAACCCAGTCAAGTCTTTTGCACACAAGTTTTCTTCTAAGATTGCCCTGTATTTGGCTCCATCCATCTTCCCATTAACTCTGACCAGCTTCCCTGTCCCTGCTGAAGAAAAGCATCCCCACAATATAATGCTGCCACCACCATGTTTCACAGTGGGGATGGTGTGTTCAGGGTGATGTGCAGTGTTAGTTTTCTGCCACACGTCGCGATTTGTTTTTAGGCAAAACAGTTTAATTTTGTTCTCATCTGACCATAGCACCTTCTTCCACATGTTTGCTGTGTCCCCCACATGGTTTCTCGCAAACCGCAAATGAGACTTCTTATGGCTTTCTTTCAACAATGGCTTTCTTCTTGCCACTCTTCCATAAAGGCCAGATTTGTGGAGTGCACGGCTAATAGTTGTCCTGTGGACAAATTCTCCTACCTGAGCTGTGGATATCTGCAGCTACTTGAGAGTTACCATGGGCCTATTGGCTGCTTCTCTGATTAATGCTCTCCTTGCCCAGCCTGTCAGTTCAGGTGGATGGCCATGTCTTGGTAGGTTTGTAGTTGTGCCATACTCTTTCCATGGATGGATTGAACAGTGCTCCGTGAGATGTTCAAAGCTTGAGATATTTTTTTATAACTTAACCCTGCTTTAAACTTCTCCATAACTTTATCCCTGACCTCTCTGGTGTGTTCCTTGGCCTCATGATGCTGTTTGTTCACTAAGGTTCTCTAAAAAGCCTCTGAGGGCTTCACAGAACAGCTGTATTTATACTGGGATTAAATTACACACAGGTGGACTCTATTTACTAATTAGGTGACTTCTGAAGGCAATTGGCTCCTCTAGATTTTAGTTAGGGGTATCAGAGTAAAGGGGGCTGAATACAAATGCACGCCACACTTTTCACATATTTATTTGTAAAAAAAAAATTAGAAACATTTATCATTTTCTTTCCACTTCACAACTTTGTGTTGGTCTATCACATAAAATCCCAATAAAATACATTTACATTTTTGCATTTTTGGTTGTAAAATGACAAAATATGAAAAATGTCAAGGGGGATGAATACTTTTTCAAGGCACTGTATTCTACATATTTGTCTCTTTTTATATATTTATTTAATAATGTAAGAATTTACTGTATTGATTTATTTTCTAGCCCTTTCATTTGAGCTGAATGGCCAAAATCTGATCCATGGGTGACCCTCTTGGCACCACACGTCTCATAAAATGTCAAATGTTCATTAGTCCCATAAGTTGGATTCTCCTAGGACTAATGCCGCGTACGCACGAGCGGACTTTACGGCAGACTTTGCCCGGCGGACTTTTCAACGGACTTTATGACGGAACTTCCAAATGAACGGACTTGCCTACACACAATCCACCAAAGTCTGTCAAATTTGTACGTGATGACGTATGACCGGACTAAAACAAGGAAGTTTATAGCCAGTAGCCAATAGCTGCCCCGGCGTGGCTTTTTGTCCGTCGAACTAGCATACAGACGAGCGGACTTTTCGACTGGACTCGATTTCGACGGATTGATTTAAAACATGTTTCAAATCTAAGTCCGTCCAACTTTTGAGAAAACAAAGTCCGCTGGAGCCCACACATGATCGAATTGTCTGACGAAATCCCGTCCGCCGGGCAAAGTCTGCCGTAAAGTCCGCTCGTGTGTACGCGGCATAAGGCTTTAATGTGTATAGTTTTATCTGAGAATATTTAAACATTACTTTGGTGGTAGTTGACCCTGTCGGATAAAAACAATGCTAGTGCAGTGGCACACTGACAGCAATCAGATGTAGTGACAGGGAGGGACGTATTTACTATAAGAGGGGCAAAATAAACATATAAAGGGGATTTTGTCAATTTAATGAATAGATTTATCTTGTTCTTTTTTCAGTGTGGCAATGAATCATTGGTTAAAGAGGAAGTACACTGCATCCAAACACCACAAACTAAAAACGCTATTTAATTCATTTATTATTCAATATTCAAAGCAAACTCTCCCATCAATAATTAGGAGACTTCTGAAGGCAATAGGTTCCACTAGATTTTAGTTAGGGGTATCGGAGTAAAGGGGGCTGAATACAAATGCACACACCACACTTTTCAGATATTTATTTGTAAAAGTATTTTGAAAACCATTTATCATTTTCCTTCCACTTCACAATTATGTGCCACTTTGTTTTGGTCTATCACATAAAATCCCAATAAAATACATTTACGTTTTTGGTTGTAACATGAAAAAATGTGGAAAATTTCAAGGGGCATGAATACTTTTTCAAGGCACTAACTTTTTTTACTCCAGTAACATAATTTTTTCTCTCTGACTGCGCCCCACTGGAAAAAAAAATGACCACAAACAGCAATACAAACTAGGAAGAGAAAAAAAAGTTTTAGCTGGAGTTGGGCTTTAACTGCCCGGACGTGATAATCTTCCTAGGGCCTAATGTTACAATTGTGATGTGCAAGATATTATGCTCTCTAGATGTTAGGTTATATTTCTGCTTCCACACAAAGCATATAAAAACAGCAGGATCTTCAAAGAGAGTTGTTATGCTTGGATGGAGTTACAGTTTTAGGTTTTATATGCTGTGGGCTCTGGGCTCTGTTAGCAAAATCGGACATTGACTCTCGCTCCTCTAAAAATGCATATTACTATAAATTGTGAGGTAAATCTGACATTCTTTTCCCACCCCCAGAATAATACCGAGTGGTCTATAACCTATTGTTCTGTTTGCTTTACTGAACAGAATTACTTTTTTTTCACATTTTATTTTCACATACAAAAAAAAAAATCAAAGAAAGCATATTTTAAAAGGCCGTCGCAAGCCAAAAACAATCACCAAATATACACACATAAAAATTAAAAAAAATTCAAAAAATAAAACCCCCAAACAATTCTAATGATCAGCAAACCTTGCAGATGGGACCTATTTTTAACAAAACAACCATGTCTAAAAAGGCTTGTACCCTAGCTCAAAACCGAACTCATGTGGGCTGGCCTTGTTGACCTAATTGAATCAAACCTCTCAGATGAGTTTCTGAGAACGAAAATATGTCTCTCAATAGGAAATGCACTTTTTAAGTTCAAATATCCAATCAGATATGGTTGGGGGATGCGGAGAAGGCCACTTAAGGGCAATTTGTCTCCGAGCCACAAATTACAGTAATCTGGTTTGGTGGTATAAAGGAGAAGGAGCCTAAGAAAGGAGAAGGAGCCTAAGCTCGTTTGGCTAATATATTAGGGTAAGGAGAAGGAGCCTAAGCTCGTTTGGCGAATATATTAGGGTAACAAGGTAGGTAAAAGGCTGATAATATCTACCTTGTTACCCTAATATATTTCTTACCTTTATCTGTCTTTCCAAGACAGGAAAGTACCAGGCATACCCTTTCACCTGTTGGCTGACCTTATACTGACTGGAGTAGTTGCTCCAGTCGGTGGGAGTTCCTGTAGTGATTGTGGGTTCATCCAGCCCTGACCCTCCATGCCTTTGATTTTGGCTTTATTACATCCAGCCACATATCCTTATCCCCACACTGCAAGGCACCAAGTGTGCAGGCTATATCCACTCTGCTCTTCCCCTCTGTGTCTAGCAGTGATCAGCTCAGGTATGTAAGGGTGTTTTTCCTTTGCCATGCTTATTGATCAGATGACTATCTAATCTCTGTATGAAACGTTCCCAATCTGATTGCATTACTATACTAACGCTCAAATATGTTTATATTATAGAATATGTATGCTATAGATGACACAAAGCCTTTGAAGAAGGAAAGTTAGTCTGAACCATGTCAGGTGTCATTCTATACAGCCACTTGCATTAGCTCGCTGCTATTTCACAGGGCAGTTATTATCATGCTTGCAATTCTGTATCAATACCATTGATTTTAACATTTTCCATTGTATAATTACTTTGTGTATCAATAAAGGAATTTTTTAATACCCTCCTGGTCTGCCCTTAAAATCCTGAGGGGTACGCTGTGCCCTGAGCACTAGGCCTTCTTTGTTCTCTTTTAAGCAATGAACAATCAACATAGCTCAGTAAACATGTAAGAGGATCTAAGATCCCATTGAGAGTGCCCACAACCTCTGCCCAATACCTCTGGAGTTTTGGGCAGTGCCATATCAGGAACCCCAGATTGCCACATCTAGGACAAGCCGAGTTGGTTCTTAAGCCAACAGCACACAGAAATTCTGGGGTCCATTACACCCTGTGCAATATAAAGAACTGAGTTAGCCTGTGCGAAGATGAAAGAGACACAGAGAGGACAATCTCTTCCCAGACATTATTAGGAATAGGCCCAATATCCTGTTCCCACTTTGCTTTAGAGGGTAGATGGAATTTATGGAAAGTGCTCTGTAATAGAGACAAGTAGGTAACAGAAATAAGGCCTTTGGTAGAGGTTGCTTGAACTACGCTCTCCAACACTGAACAGCATTACTGCATGTTTTTGGTGAAAGCCTGTGGAAGATGCATTAAATAAAGCTTATAACAGAACTCCAGCCAAAAGTAACAAGATAAATATGAATTGCCCATTAAGCCTCAGTTTACACTATGAACTGCATATGAATCGCACAGGAACTGCACCGCATGCCTGTTCGATTTTCATGTGATTCAGTGCGGTGCAATTTGAGCCCTTTAATTTTGAATGGGCCAAAATCTCATCACATCGTACCAAAGTCGTGCATGCAGCAATTTTGGAACTGCACTGCGGCCGGATCGCATGGTACTTTTGTACTGCGTTTGCGACCTGCGTTTGGCATGTTGTCTAGATTGCAGCCGCAGTGGATCGTAAGGATCCTGCGATTTGATTGCAAGGTGGAAAACGCACATGGATTGCAGTGTTTCCTGCACTACATTAGTGTGAATCTAAGCTGAAAGCTAAAACAAAACCAGCTTTTTGTGCCGCGATTCGACATTCAGCATCATTCAGCCCACTTTCTCTAAGCCCAGGTTGCTGTGGACCTTCCCAAACTTGAGACTGGACAATAAAAGGAGAAGCAGCACAGTGATGAGCTCATCTCTCTGTCACTTTGATTTCTCTTCCTATCAGTATGCTTCTTGTAATCACATAAACTGATTGGCTCTTTGTGCTACTGCTTCCTCTCACAAAGCTCTGCTATACAGTGACAACAAGAAGCTGAAACCAGGTCAAATTCAGGTGCTTGCATTCAAAAATACACTGAATGATGCATTAAGGAATACAGAGCTGCATTATATGTATCTTTTCTATATTTGCCTAAGAACTAATCTTCAGGCCTCAGGCACACTGGGGCTCTTCTAAATGCTTTTTTGGCGGGCGAAAAGCAGTTGCAAAAATGCTCCTAAGCTGCATTTTTTCAAGTGTGTTTAAGTATGTTTAGGCACGTCAACGATCCTCTTATTTTTAGGCTCCCTTCGCTGCTGAATGCCCCCAACAGCAAGCCTCTTGCTATTGGGTGGGGGGGTGGCACTCAAGCAGGCTTGCTCCAGAGCCACGCTCCTGTGAATGGACATTGTCCATTCACACACAGATCGTGACTTGACCACGCCCCCACTCTCTCCTCATTGGTTCACTGGCTGTGACTGACTGCTGTGTGAGCCAATGAGGAGAGAGACCCGGGAGAGCTGCTGCTCTCATGCACATCACTGGATCGAGATGGGGCTCAGGTAAGTATAAGGGGGGGCTGCACACAGAAGGTTTTTTTAAACCTTAAGCCTTTAGAACAACTTTAATTTCACGGGCCAGAAAATGTATTCTGCCCACTGAAATTAAAAGAAAAACGCTCAAGCGCTAAAAGTGCCTAGCATTAATGTGTATGTAGATGCATTTACCCATGTTTAGGTGCCTCAGGCATTTTTTATGCTCAAAAGCTCCTCTCCTGAATGAACTAGTAATGAGTTTTTTTTTTTGTTATGCCCCTAAACGCTACTACCTATAAACTCCTGTAAATGCCTATAGTGAGCATGGATACATAGGTTAACAAAAAGGGGAGTGTAGAGGAAGAAAAAAGAAAACTCAAACGCCTGTAAAAGTAGCAATTTTGAACTCAAGTGTGCATGAAGCCTTAAAGGAGAAGTCCAGCCTGGGCTCATTCGGCTGGGCTTCACCTATGGGTCACAGGAGTGCAATTCGTTTTGCACTCCTGTGACCAATTTTCAGCTTCCGCTCTCTGCTGAGGTCACTAAGATCAGTCCAGGCAAGAGACGACGGCCCCTCCACAGCTCAGCGCTCCAGTGAGCATGGCGTAGCAGAGCAGGAGAGCTGCTGACTGACAGGCAGAAGCTCTCCGGTCGGGGAGCCGAGAGAACCGAGCCATTGACGATGTTCGATGGTTCGGTTCTCAGTCAAGTGGCGGCAGAGGACAGATGCAGCATTGGACCGATGCTGCATCCACCTAGGTAAGTATGATTATAGGATAGAAAAAAATCCCATACTTCTCTTTTAAGATTACAGTAGAGGTCCAATAAAAGGACATGGGTATGTACAAGATATTCTCCATCAATCTGCCCTGTTGGCAAGCAGCTGTATTAACTGAATTTATACGCCAATGATGTAAGAAACCTACCTTCTTTCATCACACCCTCTCAGAAACAATATGATCCACTGTCAGATGTGTACTGCTCTCCGGTTTCAGGGATATCATGTTTGCATAGATGGGAAACAGTTTCTAAGTGCATCCATCATTTTAAGACATGGCTTGGTAAAAACCCTCTTTTCACTGTATTTAAGGAAACCACATTTAATTCACAACAAGCTGTACTGTGTTATTTAGCAAGCTGTAGTTCTAACACTACAACATAAATGAGTGTTTTTTTACTTGTAATGTGGTTTTCATTCATCCATAACCCAAAAACCCTGCACTGGGAAAACTTTCTTGTTTATTCTTTGCATGTTTCTGTGTGAATGAATCCTAAAGCTCCCTCATTTACTGTATAACGATGCATCCTTTATTGTTTCTCTTTGTTTTAAAGAAATGAATCATGCCACTATCAAAGTAAAACATCTAGGTCAATCCAATGATGCTATTCTTACATTTAAAGCAGAACATCAGAATAATTAGAAAACAGTAAAGCCTTTTTAAGGGAAACAATATGGAGAGAAATGTGTAGTCTGCCACTTGTGACCTTCTTGTGAGTATTTTAGTAGTCTGGTTGTTGTGCAAATTAAGTGGTTTCAGATTCAATGACCTGGAATAAGTATGCCGATCAGCAGTTCAGACTTCACTGGCTGCAAGCTTGTTCCAGGGTAATAATTAACAAAGTACTAATTCAAGAGACAAACATGCAATTAGCAATTAGGAAGGTCATCAATAGTGGACCCTGTTTTTCTCCTACTGCAGGTGTCCTTGAAAATGAAAAGCTGCTAAAATCACAAAACAAAGCCAATCAATAATCCTAACTACTGTACATGTGAACCAGTCCCAATTACAGAAAGGTCAGGACCTGTCTTATAAAGTATTTCCTTGGATGAAATTTCCTCCCCTCCATGAGACAAAGTAGGCATTCCATATGCGATTATAGACCTTAGGTGACGTGCTCTTTCAGGAGCAGAGGTATAACTGATTCAGAAAGACCCCTTTCACTTAGGATCTGGGCTTCAACAGCCAAGCTGTTAAAGCCAGCGACTGTAAAGCAGGGTGGTAAACTGGACTTTGGGACAGAATATCCCTTCATTATGATCTTATAGAACAGAAACATCAGAGAAGGAAAGGCGTAGATCAGGTTGTATTGATCCAAACAGAGCCAACAGGGCATCCACTGCTGTGGATCCCTGCATCTGGAGACAAACCTTGAGGCCAAGGAGTCCATATCTGGCATCCCCCACCTGAAACACGGGTTCTAAAACACCTCTGGGTCAAGAGACTATTTTACAGAGTCCATGTGCTGATGCCAGAATCTGATCTGGTTTCTCCTTTCACCACATGACTTCTGTTAGCCTACCTGATGATTGATGTACATCACTGCCATGGCCTTGTCCGACTGCATACTGATTGGATGACCATGCAGTTGACGAGTCTAGTGTTGAAAATACAGGCAAACAGCTTGGAGCTCTAGTATGTTCATTAAGCAGTGGTCTGTAACCCATCACTATCTACCCGTCATTCATGGTCATGTTATGGGTAGGAGTCACAAACTCATCCTCCCTCTGCTCACAAGCCAAAGTTCCAGGTGCCGCCCTATCTACTGACTGTAGTACACAAGTGCTAAACTTTGCAGTTAAACATCCAGCACCAAGCAACTGTTCTACCAGTAGCCAAGAACTCCTCCCTTGTGGCTGTTTGGAGGAGATAGATTTCATCCCCTCAGCTGCCTGGGCTTTTAAATTCTACCTGACACCTTACCCCAGATGCACACTATCTACAGCTGCCGTCCCTCCTTGGTTATTCTTGAATAGGAGGAACAGCTCACACGTTTCTACTTTGGTCTGTTGTCTGACCTCCAAACTCGGTGTTACTTACAGCTTGCCCCTGCACTCTGTGGTACTTACCCCTGTACCCTGTGCTCTGCATTACTTACTCCGGACCCCTACAGTATATTGCATTATACTGCTCTCCATTACAAACAACTGACCTCTGCATTATTTACTCTTGAATCCTGTACTCCTGTACTCCGCGTTACATTCTAGAGACCTCTGTGTTACTGCTGACCTCCGCACTCTGCTTTACTTACTACTGATCCCTGCACTCTGCGTTCCTTACTCTGACCACTGAGCTCTGCCTTACAGACTACTAATCTATTAAAGCTGTGTTAATCCTGACCCCCGCACTCTGCCTAAAAAATGCTGACTCCAGAACTTTTTGTTACTTACTACTGACCTGAACTCTGCTTTAATTACTACTCACCCCTGAACTTTGCACTGATTAATAATGATCCCTGAGCTTTTCAAACCTTTGTTACTACTTAATGGGGCCTTGCGAGATTAGTTCATGTAAAAAAATTGGGACTGTATGCTGGTGATTTTGATCACTTCCATGTTGTTCTGGTAGATCTCCACCTCTCCGGTGTTGCCCACCCCTGTCATAGTGAGTCAAGCTTCTACTAGTGGCCAAGTTCCCTGCACTGTCAGGGTGTCCAAGACATTTCCACAGTCTGTCAACCAGGCACCAGTTGTGAGGATCTTTCAGGATAGTTGAAGAAAATATTTGGCAAATTCCATGGCTAGAATTGTGAGCTTCCAGGCCAGAGACAAAGTGGTCATGGGTGTCAGGTGCATTGGTAGGTCCAGCAATGGTTTGGAATGAAATCAGGCCAAAGGGATTCCCTTAAAAGAGGCTACCATCAGACCCAGAACTCTCACGAAGAAGATTTGGACAGCTCTTCGACTGTAAGTTCTGGATCTGCAAGTGAAAAGCTAGGATATTCTCTTGAGGAAGCAAAACTCTGGACTGAGCTGTATCCAGGATCAGACCCAGATATTCCAAGCCATAAGTCAGTTCCAGCGACGACTTTTGAAGGTGTTGAATGTTGAAACCTTGTTCGGTCCTAACCAAAATGGACCGAAATCGAATGCTATTATTATTATAGGATTTATATAGCGCCAACTGTTTGCGAAGCGCTTTACAAAATGAAAGGCAGACATTACAGCTAAAATACAATTACAAGGGGAATCAGAGGGCCCTGCTCGTTAGAGCTTACATATCTTGTGTGATCCATCATAACTTGCCACTACTTATGTGGCACATAAGCTGAAAAATGTCAATAACATCAGAAAAAGGCACTGAAATATCTACATTACTAAACACTAAAACAACACTGTTTCATAAACTATAAGGTGACATCATTGAGAATCACTGTTTCAATTTATGCAGCATAATGCTGGTTCCTATTTTTATAATGTACATACCCGCTGTTTTTCTGGGTCAACAAAGCGAATTCCAAAGTAGTCCTTTTCTAACAAGTTGTAGTGGTTGTAGATATAGTCAATAAGAAATTGGCCTTTGGTCTCTTTCTGGAAAAGAAAATGTACTTATTAATTACAAGAACACACTACTAGGTCAGAAATGTAACGCATAGAAATAAATTACTATAAAAAGCCTTATAGGACAAATATGAGATATAGAATGCAGCTGCCAAACCACAGTGCAAGAGGGCTGGGGTGCTGCAAGTGGGCTGACACATATTATTTAATAAGGTAAAGCAAAGTGAAGTAAACCATAACAACATACAGTAAAACCTTGGTTTGAGAGTAACTTGGTTTGAGAGCGTTTTGCAAGACAAGCAAAATGTTTTAATAAATTTTGCCTTGATAAACAAGCGATGTCTTGATATAAGAGTAGCGTCAGGTCACAACTGAGTATAAAAAAGAAGAAAGGAGCCTCTAAGTGTAGCAATATGGTTACATTTAATGAAGGTACAACATTTAGCAACTTATTGCTACACTTAGAGGTGCCTTTCTTCTTTTTTGTACCCTGTAAAAAAATGCTTTGATATACAAGTGTTTTGGATTACAAGCATGTTTCTGGAACAAATTATGCAAGGTTTTACTGTATTACATGTCATCCTTCCAGGGCTATCTTTAACGCAGGGCAAATGGGGCATCTGCCCAAGGCCCATTCATTGTTGTAGGGCCCCAAATGCTGGATAAATCAAGTGGATTAGTCCTCTCCTCCATTCTATCCAGCTCAGCACTGGTTAAGTCACGTCCCCGCCCGCCCCTCCCCCCTAGCTCAGTCTGAGTCTGTTCCCCGGCTGGCCAATGTGCTGCATTCTGACCCTCCCATCCCTCCTCTGCGGGGGCTCCTGGATGATATAGCTCTGCACAGTGAGTACCCCTCCCATCACCTCTGATAACTTCCCAGGGAGTCTCAGCCGCTGCAAAACCCTTCAGAGGAGGGAGAGTGGGGAGAGAGGACATGGCTGCTGGGTGTTTTAGTGCAGGGCAGTGATTGACAGCTGTGGGCTCAGCAATAACCCACTCCCTGCCTCTCCACCCTCAATAATAACCCTCCTCCCTGCTTCTCCACCCTCAATAATAACCCCCTCCCTGCCTCTCCACCCTCAATAATAACCCCCTCCCTGCCTCTCCACCCTCAATAATAACCCCCTCCCTGCCTCTCCACCCTCAATAATAACCCCCTTCCTGCCTCTCCACCCTCAATAATAACCCCCTCCCTGCCTCTCCACCCTCAATAATAACCCCCCTCCCTGCCTCTCCACCCTCAATAATAACCCCCTCCCTGCCTCTCCACCCTCAATAATAACCCCCTCCCTGCCTCTCCACCCTCAATAATAACCCCCCTCCCTGCCTCTCCACCCTCAATAATAACCCTCCTTTATGCAGAGACAGCAGTGCACTGATGGTTGAGGGACAATGTAGTATGGAGGAGAGACTGTGTAGTGGGGGTAGTATGGGGGAGGGGTCCTGTGTAATAATGGGGGAGGGGACCTGTGTAGTGATGGGGGTAGTATGGGGGAGGGAGTCCTGTGGAATGATGTGGGAGGGGGGTCCTGTAATTATGGGGGTAATATGGGGAATGGGGGTCCTATGTAGTGATTTGCGTAGTATGGGGGGAGGGAGTCCTGTGTAATCATGGGGGGGCCCCAAGAAAATGTTTGCCCAGGGTCCAATCAATATTAAAGATGGCCCTGCATCCTTCATCAATATAGAGCAGTGTTTCTCAACTCCAGCCCTCAAGGTGCCCCAACAGGTCATGTTTTCAGGATTTCCCTCAATTGAAACGGCTGTGGTAATTACTAAGGGAGTGAAACTGATCAAATCACCTGTTTAAAATAATGGGGGGCCTGGAAACATGACCTGTTGGGGTGCCTTGAGTTGTACCACAGGTAACTTTCTGAACAAGCTGGGAGGGAGCTTTACTCATTAAAGGAGATCAATAAGAACATAAAGAGAAATATAGAAAGAAGTTACAAGTGAATGCAGGGAGTTCCACCTACAGTGGATATAGAAAGTCTACACATCCCTGGTAAAATGTCAGGTTTCTGTGATGTAAAAAAATGAGACAAAGATAAATCATTTCAGAACTTTTTCCACCTGTAATATGACCTATAAACTGTACAACTCAGTTGAAAAACAATTTGAAATCTTTTAAGGGGGAAGAAGTAAAAAAAAAAAATAATAATGTGTTTGCATAAGTGTGCACACCCTCTTATAACTGGAGATGTAGCTGTGTTCAGAATTAAGCAATCACATTCAAACTCATGTTAAATAGGAGTCAGTACACACCTGCCGTCATTTAAAGTGTCTCTGATTAACCCCAAATAAAGTTCAGCTGTTCTAGTAGGTCTTTCCTGACATTTTATTAGTCGCATCCTACAGCAAGAGCCATGGTCTGCAGAGAGCTTGCAGAGCATCAGAGGGATCTCATTGTTAAAAGGTATCAGTCAGGAGAAGGGTACAAAATAATTTCCAAGGCATTAGATACACTATGGAACAAAGTGAAGACAGTCATCATCAAGTGGAGAAAATATGGCACAACAGTGACATTACCAATAACTGGACGTCCCTCCAAAATTGATGAAAAGACAAGAAGAAAACTGGTCAGGGAGGCTGCCAAGAGGCCTACAGCAACATTAAAGGAGCTGCAGGAATATCTGGCAAGTACTGGCTGTGTGGTACATGTGACAACAATGTCCTGTATTCTTCATATATCTGGGCTATGGGGTAGAGTGGCAAGACAGAAGTCTTTTCTTACCAAGAAAAACATCCAAGCCCGGCTAAAACTTGCAAAAATACATCTGAAGTTTCCCAAAACCATGTGGGAAAATGTGTTATGGTCTGATGAAACCAAGTTTGAACTTTTTGTCCATAATTTCAAAAGATATGTTTGGCGCAAAAACAACACCGCGCATCACAAAAAGAATACCATACCCACTGTGAATCATGGTGGTGGCAGCATCATGCTTTGGGGCTGTTTTTCTTTAGCTGGAACAGGGGCCTTAGTCAAGGTAAAGGGAATTATGAACAGTTCCAAATACCAGTCAATATTGGCACAAAACCTTCAGGCTTCTGCTAGAAAGCTGAACATGAAGAGGAACTTCATCTTTCAGCAAGACAACGACCCAAAACATATGTCCAAATCAACAAAGGAATGACTTCACCAGAAGAAGATTCAAGTTTTGGAATGGCCCAGCCAGAGCCCAGACCTGAATCCGATTGAAAATCTGTGGGGTGATCTGTAGAGGGCTGTGCACAGGAGATGCCCTCGCAATCTGACAGATTTTGAGTCTTTTTGCAAAGAGTGGACAAATATTGCCAAGTCAAGATGTGCCATGCTGATAGACTCATACCCAAAAAGACTGAGTGCTGTAATAAAATCAAAAGGTGCTTCAAAAAAGTATTAGTTTAACTGCTTGCCGACCAGCCGCTGTCATTATACTGCGAATCGTCGTAGCTGTACGTCAGTCCCTCTGCACTGGGGGGGTGCCGATGCGCGTGGCCGGCAGTCGCGACGACCACCGGCCACGCGCAATCACGGGCACGAGAGCCAGAGCAGGGACGTGCGTGTGTAAACACACAAATCCCTGTTCTGTGAGGAGAGGAGAGACAGATCGTGAGTTCCTACTAGCTAGGAACAACGATCTGTCATTTCTTCCAGTCACTCCAATTCCCCTACAGTTAGAACACACACTAGGGAACACAGTTAACCCCTTGATTGCACCCTATTGTTAACCCCTTCCCTGCCAGTAACATTTCCACAATAATCAGTGCATTTTATAGCACTGGTCGCTGTATAATTGTCAATGGTCCCAAAAATATGTCAAAAGTGTCCGATCTGTCCGCCATAATATCGCAGTCCCGATAAAAATCGCTGATCACCGCCATTACTAGTAAAAAAAAAATAAATAAAATAATAAAAATGACATAAATCTATCCCCTTATTTGTAGACGCTATAACTTTTGTGCAAACCAATCAATATACGCTTATTGTGATTTTTATTACCAAAAATATGTAGAAGAATACATATCAGCTTAAACTGAGGAAAAAATTTGCTTTTAAAAAAAAAAAAATGGGGAAATTTATTATAGCAAAAAGTACAAAATATTGTGTTTTTTTCAAAATTGGCGCTTTTTTTTTTTGTTTATAGCGCAAAAGATAAAAACCGCAGAGTTGATCAAATACCACCAAAAGAAATCTCTATTTGTGGGAAAAAAGGACGTCAATTTTGTTTGGATACAGCATTGCACAACCGCAAAATTGTCAGTTAAAGCAACGCAGTACCGTAACGCAAAAAATGGCCTGGTCATTGAGCAGCCAAATCTTCCAGGGCTGAAGTGGTTAAGGGTGTGGACACTTATGCAACCATATTATTTTATTTTTTTATTTTTACTTCCCTCCACCTAAAAAGATTTCAGTTTGTTGTTCAACTGAGTTGTACAGTTTATGGATCACAATAAAGGTGGAAAAAGTTCTGAAATGATTTATCTTTGTCAATTTTTTTTACATCACAGAAACCTGACATTTTACCAGGGGTGTGTAGACTTCCACTGTAAGTATCATCCTGCCACATATCACACTCTTGTATCCAGGGAGGGTGTCAGATGGTCTACAGAAGGGGTCCCCAACCACTACCGGGCTGTGGCCTCTCTCATGCCGCACCTGTCCTGCGGCTCTCTTCCGCAGGACAGGTGCGGCATGAGAGCCAGGTGGGCAGCATGTCGGAGCTAGGCGGGCGGCATGTCGGAGCCAGACGGGTGGGCGGCATGAGAGCCAGGCGGGCGGCATTTCGGAGCCAGGTGGGTGGGCGCCATGTCGGAGCCAGGCAGGCGGGTGGGTGGCATGAAAGACCCGGTGTTCTGTCAAAATAGCAGGGTATATGAGAGAAACATGTGGGCGAATGGGACAAGCAGGCGGTGAGAGATGACATAATCTCTTTCTGCCTGCCCCGTATCACTCTATTCCATCCTCACAGCCCGGCCTCTTCAGTGTCGGAGGTGCAGTGAGGAGCAGAGAGATGAAATCATCTCTCACCGCCCGCCCTGCATCTCACTCTCCTGCCCTCACTCAGAACTGGCCACTGCACAGAGGCCTGCCTCTGTACTAAATGGACCAGTGCTGCCACCAATGCAGTGGCAATGCACATCTGGTGGCACTGGCAGGTGATGTGGCAAGTGACAATACACATCTGGTGGCACTGGCAGATGATATGGCAAGTGACAATCCACATCTGGTGGCACTAGCAGGCGACGTGGCAAGTGACAATCCACATCTGGTGGCACTGGCAGGCAACATTGCAAGTGACAATCCACATCTGGTGGCAGGCGACGTGGCAAGTGACAATCCATATTTGGTGGCACTGGCAGGTGATGTGGCAAGTGACAATCCACAGCTGGTGGCTGGCGACATGGCAAGTGACAAGCTGCATTTGGTGGCAGGTGACGCGGCAAATGACACGCTCAGGGCTCCCACTGATTCTGCCTTAAGGTGAGTTGAACTATTTAATTGTATATTACAATATAACAATATAAATAATGCGCTTCAATCACCCTGACACCATAACAACCATGGTGCCGGGATGATTGAAGCGCCAACACCTGCCATTGCCCTGGCAAATTGCCTGCGAAAATTGCTTACCCCGACGCGCCCTCCACCCCCAGCCCTTGGCACAATTTTCTTCCACGCAGCTGGTCCCCGATGCCGAAAAGGTTGGGGACCACTGGTCAGGACATTGATGGACATTGGTCCATCACAGGACATTGATGATGGTGGGTTATTGATGGATTCAAAATCTTTTTGTGTCCAATTTGTCAAGGAGAGAATAGCTGCCAACTTCTCACTGACCAGGTACCAAGCCATTTTTTGTTTAACGTGGGTAACCAGTTGGGTATCAGACCAGTGGCAAAAACGTGGGTTGTCAGCACCCGGGGCAAGGCAAGTAATTTGCGCCCCCTAACCTGTGGACTTTTAGCTATCCCCCCCCACAGTCTAATCACACCCCCCCGATACCCCTACCCTGATAACACCCCCACCCTGATCACACCCGCAGATGCCCCTCTCCCCATTCTGATTACACCAGCCAGATCCCCTACCAGATCCCTCCACTCTGATCACACCCCCATATACCCCCCACATCCCTCCACTCTGATCACACCCCCCAGATACCCCCACCCTCATCACACCCCCAGATGCCCCTCTCCACATTCTGATCACACCAGCCAGATCCCCCACCAGATCCTTCCACTGTGATCACACCTCCATATCCTCCCCACATCCCTCCACTCTGATCAGACCTCCAGATCCCCCCCAGATCCCGCCGCTCTAATCACAGCTCCAGATACGCCGCCAGATCCCTCTACTCTGATCACACTCCCCAGATGCCCCCCTCCCCTATCTCACACTCTCAATCCCACCACATCTCACTGGTAATGCAGCATCAGGGACAAGAGGGATAGCTCTGTCTGGCGCAGAAAGGAGAATAAATCCAGCAGGATTTCCGGTGGTGGCGACAGCTGCAGCAACCAGTGGAGAGCCTCCTCTACCCTAACCTCTTCCTCCGCTGGCACCCCTGGCCTGACCCCCACCCCTTTGCACAGTGTGGCGTCCACTGCCTGCACACACTCAGGACGGGAATCTAACCACCACTCCACCCTCCTCTGCATGCTTGGATCCGGTCTTCCTGCTTTCTTGGTGACAGCAACTAAACAGCAGGTAAACTAAAACCTCCACCCTGCGCCCTCTCTCCTACCATACACAGAGCGGAGGTTTTAGTTTGCTATTGACCTAGCTAGGTAAGGCTTCTAAATAAGCACAAGGCATATTTACCAATCAATATGATTAGCTTACACTAATCTGACTAATCTTAAGGACAGTTCTTTATTTCCACTTAAATGCAAAACAATCAATGATAATTTATTGAACTTAAATGTCTGAAAAAGCCACATTTTTTTTAATGCATTTGCAGATATATTATAAATTGTTAGAATAATAATAACACTGTAATTAAACAAAAACACTTCAGCAAGTGTCAAGTCTAAGGGCTCATGCACACAGGACGTTTTTACAGCTGCTGTTAGGGGCGTTTGACATTTTTTTTACTGCCTCTAAACGCCCTTCCATGTTAGGCTATGTGTCCATGCACACATAAACTGTCAGAGGCGTTTGGAGGCAGAAGCATTTAGGGGCAGTAGGAAAAAACGGCAGCCTGTGCGTCCAGGAGCAGAGGCTGTTGAGCTGTAAAAATGAAAAACACCCCTAAACACTGTTGCAAGCTGTTAGCCGTGTTTGGCTGCGTTTGCCGTTTTTACATTATAGGGAGTGCTTTTACTAAAAAAAAGCCAAAAATGCTAACGCCAAAAAACACAGAAAAATGCCCATAAACGCTATTCAAAAATGTGGCTAACAGTACGTTTTTAATGCTGCTTTTTCCTGGCAGCGGCGCTGGAGTTTTTCAAACATCCTGTGTGCATGAGGCCTTACAGATCAAAACGGACACAGGTCTCACTGAATTTCCAGCATGAAATTCCTTTAAAAGCACAAAACTACTACTAATACTCCATGAAGTTCAATGACAATCTGAATGTACTCAAAGGAATTAATCACATAATCGGTTGAAGTCATTCTTTAGTTTTATATGTGAAATACGGATCAGCTTATAAGGGATCGCAGTAATAGCTACTTTATCTTCTTTGACAACTGCCTTCATGTTGGAGAAACACTGCCCCTCATCAATTCTATACCTCAGGGAACGCAGAAAGCATGTGCTGTACAGCCAGAGATTACAGCTAAATGCTGCTAATAGTCTTTAGAGCATCTTCCAACTAACAGCCAACCATATCCAGGAAGCATAGTGTTCACTATGCTAAGGTCAAAGCTTTCACCAACTATGGTGGGTTTTATCTAATGAGTTGTCCCCCAGGCCAGAATACATCATCATATAACATCATTCTATGTGAAATATACAACATCTCTTTTGGAAAACTAAAACAGGGAGGAACTTGAAACAGATTCAACAGATTAAAGAGCACTCTAAAATTATAGAACATCGATCAATATAATTTTTTTTTGAGTTCTGTCCCCTATGGGACTAAGTACATGTAGTACTTTGTCCCAGGTTTCTAAATGCTTTGTAATCCTAGTTATGAGGTCTGATCTGCCCTCTTCCCCTCCTGCTATGGTCAATCGGACAACAGTTTTGAAAGTGACGGCTGATTCATAGCCGCAGCTTGTCTAGGCAAGAGGAATGCAGAGGGAGGTGGGATGTGTCAGCCTCTGCATTTCACTTGCCATTGCCTGTATTAGGAAAGTGCTCACAGCCGAGACAGGCTGCAGCTAAAAATTAGCCATCTCCTTCATGGCTGTTGTTAGATTGGCTGTGGTAGGAGGGGAGGGGGGGAAGGCCACACTTATAAACCTATGAAAGTACTACATGTACTTTGTTCCATAGGGGACAGAATTGTAAAAAATAATGATAGATCGTCTTTAAGGAAGCTGCAGCCATAGGAATGTAATGTTTGCCACACAGAAAAGGTAGATAGGTTGTATGCCCAGAATTTAAATGCTAAATTGTTGTGGCTTGAGTGTATCTTTAGAAATATACTAAGCCTAAAACTGGTACTGTATGTTTATATTGTTTGGGCAATGGTGAAATGAATCATCTGCTGGCTTTCTATAAATCTTGGAGTTCAGTATCATATTTTTTTTCTGCAATACTGTGTGTCTGTGTCTCAGATGGCAATAAAGATTGAGTCACAACAGGATTCCTCATTTATTTGTTCCTTCTATGTAATAGAGGATCCAGCAAAATACAGACATTTGAGTTTAAGGTATTTTTCTTTCCATCTGTAGCAATCTTTATCCCTAATCAGTTTGCTTTTTTCTGCAGCCAACATTTTTTATTTATCATGCACAAAATCAAAGTCCCAATCTTAGTAACAGCTCCTATGGAATGCAGTTGTGGCACTGCAAATAAAAAAGTGGTTCTGCTTCTTTCAGTGCCACCATGATTCCAGGTGTGGACCAGAGCTGGAACCCTCCAGTGACATGAGGGCCTTTTCAACTGTTCCTCTGCCTACAGAGGCTGACTGAAGGCATAGGGGTTGATTTACTAAACCTGGAGAGTGCAAAATTTGGTGCAGCTGTGCAAAGAAACCAATCAGCTTCCAGAGTTTTTTGTAAAAGCTTAATTGAACAAACTGAAGTTAGAAGCTGATTGGCTACCATGCACATTTGCACCAGATTTTGCACTCTCCAGTTTTAGTAAATCAACCCCATAGTATTTCCCTGTATGATGCCTACTGAGAGTTTTGAAGGGCAAACGTCTACCCAGTGGCATGTGACTTCCAGCACGTTACCAGCTGCTAGGGCCTCTGCAGCAACCCCTCCTCCTAGGCTGCATCTTTGAAATGTTAAGCAGACCAACAGATTTATGAAACACGATCTTAAAATAAATTTGGTACATTCACAATGTATTTTTTATGTGAAGGCTTTAATGATTGTATTAGGAGTTTCTATAAAGGACGAACATGGGAATTCATAAAAAGTGTTGTAGACACCTTTTAGAATTCATTCAGGCCTCTGCAATAATGCTTTGGAACCTGCCCATCGCCCTGTCAATCAAAAGCAAGGCAGATCTGATGTTTCATTAGTCTTTCAGTTCCCCTGTCACAGATACCACATGCAGACATCCAGCAAGGGTGATCAGATAGCTGCACTTAAAGGAATCAGGACCAAATGAGTGAGTGAAAATGTATATTTATTAAAGATAAATAACACACGTGAGAACCAACCAAATAACACCTAACTATCTAACTAGCTATATACAAGTGAAGGGAACACATATAAGCAAACAAGACAGGGACAAGAGAAAAGGGGAACAGGAAGACAGGTACTGGGAGACAGTAAGTAATGGGAGTAGGAAGCAGGTACCAGGGGACAGGTCTCTGGGTCGGGATTCAGGATACAGGGTTCAGGACACGAGGCAGGGACAAGGCTTGCAGGGAAATACTGAAGCCCTGATCCTCAGTGAAGACGGTCTTATATACTTCCAGCAGTTCCACATCAGGTGCAGCTTGATTATCAGTATGTACATCTGCTGGGAGACACTCGATGGTGGCCACCAGAACTACACCCTTTGGTGCTAAAAACAACAGTGCCACCAGCAGGTGACCCAAGCAATAACACAGGTCCTGACAGTCCCCCCCCCCCTTAAGGAGTGGCCTCTGGACGCTGTATTCTGTCCTTCACCTGACATTCCATGTGGGTGCGGAAAAGTCCTAAAAAGTCTCCCCTCCATGTGTGTGGACTTCTTTGCACTGTTCAGGCCAGAGTCTTTTAACCCACTGGGAGGCATGCCACCGAGTCTGGTGATGGAACATGCGCCCCATCACCAGGGTCTGGAAGTTTGGATCTGGTAACGAAAACTAGCTGGGCAGGTGAACCCATGAACCCATCGGAGGCAGACAACACAGGCGCATCACAGTCAGGCTGGGCATCAAGCAGGGGAGAATCAGCAGCAAGCTGGGCATCCGGCTAGAAAGCATCAGCGGCAAGCTGGGCATCAGGCAGGAAAGCATCAGCAGCAAGCTGGACATCAGGCAGGAAAGCCTCAGCGGCAAGCTGGGCATCAGGCAGGAAAGCCTAAGCGGCATGCTGGGCATTAGCCAGGAAAGCATCAGCAGCAAGCTGGGCACCAGGCAGGAAAGCATCAGCGGCAAGCTGGACATCAGGCAGGAAAGCATCAGCAGCAAGCTGGACATCAGGCAGGAAGGCATCAGCAGAAAGCTGGGCATCAGGCAGGAAGGCATCAGCAGCAAGCTGGGCGTCTGGCAGGGAAGCATCAGTGGCAAGCTGGGAATTAGGAACCAAATCAACAGGCGCCGTATCAGCTGACTGGGTAACAGGCCCTGGATCAGCCGGTTGGGTAATGGGCACTGGATCAACAGGCTGGATAACGGGCACCAGATCAGCAGGCTGGGTAACAGGCAGAGGCACATCAGGCTGGGCAGCGAGCAGAGGCACATCAGGCTGGGCAGCGAGCACAGGCACATCAGGCTGGGCAGCGAGCACAAGCACATCAGGCTGGGCAGCGAGCACAGGCACATCAGGCTGGGCAGAGGCACATCAGGCTGGGCAGCGGGCAGAGGCACATCAGGCTGGGCAGCGAGCAGAGGCAAATCAGGCTGGGCAAGTGCACATCAGGCTGAGCAAAGAGCAGAGGCACATCAAGCTGGGCAGCAGGCAGAGGCACATCAAGCTAGGAAGCGGGCAGAGGCACATCAAGCTGGGCAGGGGGCATGGAACCACCAGGCATGGCATCAGGAACAGGATAAGTGAGGTCAATTTGATTAGCCAGCAAAGAGTCCATAGGGTCAAACTGGATGGTGGACAGAGAACCAGTACTGTCAGGTGGAATAGCGACAGGCAGATCTGAAGCAGAAGGTCCAATTATCAAAGGCTGAACCAAAGTGGCAGGTGTGGTGGCAGGCCTGGCTGGAGCGATTGGAACCATTTCGGGCTGGACTGTAGTAGCTGGTGTAGAGGCAGACTGGAACAGATTGGCTGGTGTGGAGGCAGAATTAGATAGTGGCAAGATTGTGCGGGTTGGGAAAAACTTAAATTTCTTTTTAGTTTTAGCCAATAGTGTTCTGTATGTGGATGCAGGGCTGTAAGTAGTGGGTGCAGCTGATGGAAGGGAAGAGCGGGGGGGGGGAGTAAAAAAAGAGGAAGCAGTTGCTGAGGGGAATTTTTGTGGGATTGTTGCAGGCAGCTGAGAAGAGGTAGAAGGGTTAAAGGCAGGGTAGGTGCAGCAGGTGGAAACAGGGTACTGGTACTTAGTTGGAAGTAGGATATATTGGGCTGCAATTGTGGTTGCTGTGGGTGAAGGAGAGAAAGACATTTTCAGCCACAGGAATGGGTGGCTGCAAGCTGACAGAGGCTGGGTACAAAATAACTGACCACGCCTGTAGTAATAGCTGTACAACATTTCATTTACATACTGCCTGTCTGACCAGAGATTGCACTTAATTAATACATTCTACTAGCACCTGTTGGGAGCATGCTGAGCAGTGTTCAAAGAAAGAGGCTGAGTCATCCTCCAATAACCAAACCAAGGATTCCACCTGAGCCACACCAAAAGGAGGCGAATAATTATTACCACCACTAGGGGCACTAGACAAAGCCAAATCTGCACATATCTGAATGAGTGGCTGAATCTCTTCAAACAAAAATCTGCGTTAATAACAAAAGCGTGAACCAGACGGATGCATTCCATCAATTGCTCCCTAGTTTGCTCTTTCAAAATTTGGTGGCAATAATCCCTGTCTTCTGTTGCGAGTAGCGAAAAATACAAAACCTCCTCAAAATGCATCTTGCAGCAATTTAGCAAGTGCTCAGACCTAATTCCCAGGTGCAGCTGATCTGATTGTATGGCTTTAGTATTATGTCACAGATACCACATGCAGGCACCCAGCAGGGGTGATCAGATCAGTTGGCTGCAAAGGAATCAGGACTAGATGAGTGAGTGAAAATATATATTTATTAAAGATAATGACACACGTGAGAACCAACACCAGTAAACATAAACAAGTAAATGAAACGTAAATGAACACAGCAAACCCCAAATAACACCTAACTATCTAACTAGCTATATACAAGTGAAGGGAACACATATAAGCAAACAAGACAGTGACAAGAGAAAAGGGGAACAGGAAGCCAGGTACTGGGAGACAGTAAGTAATGGGAGTAGGAAGCAGGTACCAGGGGACAGGTTTCTGGGTCAGGATACAGGGTTCAGAACACGAGGCAGGGACAAGGCTTACGGGGGAATACTGAAGCTCTGAACCTCAGTGAAGGACAGGCTTATATACCCCCAGCAGTTCCACATCAGGTACAGCTTGATTATCAGTATGTACATCTGCTGGGAGACACCCGCTGGTGGCCACCAGAACTACATGCCACCAGCAGGTGACCCAAGCAATAACACAAGTCCTGATAGTCCCCCCCCTTAAGGAGTGGCCTCTGGATGCTCTATTCTGCCCTTGACCTGACAGTCCATGCTGGAGCGGAAAAGTCCTAAAAAGTCTCCCATCCGTGTCTGCGGACTTCTTTGCACTCTTCAGGCCAGAGTCTTTTAACCCACTGGGAGGCCACCAGCAGGTGACCCAAGCAATAACACAGGTCCTGACCCATTCAAGTGAAAGGCGCTGCTCAGCTAGTGCCAGGTTTAAGGGGATAAAGCAGGCAATGCCTCGTCCTCACTGCCTGTCAAATCAGTGAAGTATTCCTTAATTTTTTCTCTGTAGCCTCAGCTGCACTGGAGAGTGAATGAACAGGAAGCACTCTACAGAGGCTTTCTGTTCATTTACAAACTGAAGTATAGTAAATACAGCAGCTGAAAGCTGGGAAGGAAGAGGTGGAGAAGCCAATTGTGCTGCAGGGGAAGGCAAAAGGGATTGGTTTCAGTGATTATCCCCCCACACTCCGATCACCCCCCTCCTGCTTGTCAGGTGCCCCCTGTTGAACTGATGGTGCCCAGGCCCCAAACAGGAGGGCTGGATATACTGCCTTATTGCTGCACCCACTTAACAGACATTGAAGCCAAGGCTCCTTATCAGGTCCTCCTCAAAGGTGACTCATGATTTTTCAAATATTTGGGTGATGACATCACTAGTATCTCTACCCCCTATGCGTACATTCAAAACTCGACGAGGGAATCTCCAACAGACAACATTTGAACGGGGCCAAGGAGTCAGGGATAGAGCCCTGTGGGGGAAGTTGTCACATTCATGATAGCTTCCTAGCATAGATATGCCCCACTCTGAGCACTGACATCTCTGTACGCCAGCTGAGAGCTGCTCTCGATTGCTATTTCCCAACCTGCAAACTGGTGGTAATTTTTTAAGAATTCGTCACAGCCATAGTGATAGGCCCTTAAAGTGGCGATAGTAAGAACTGAATTTGTCGCATGTGTCGGTACTGTTACCAGAACTGGCACAAATGCTTTCTTGAATTCGGTGCAGGTAGTTTTAAAGGGAACTACCACCAGAAAACTGATGTGTTTAATGTTTAGTTAAGTTGCCCAGAATGTCTTCATTCTAGTACTATAGTTTTATGTTGTTATTCTTAATGGTGTTAAACATATTTTATAATTGACAAAGGACAGGAAACATTTCCTTGTAAATTAGCATACAGGTGCATTCATGAGGAAATGTGGAGGAAAGCACGTGGATTTACCAGGCATAACCTCACCAGAGAAAACAGGGAAAGCAGATCAGCAGAAGAGTCCACCTCATCTGCTGACTGATTAATGGCTCACATATAATGTACAGCTGAAGTCATCTCACAAATCCCTTAAGCATAGAGCAGGCATATGGTGAGTGAATTAAAAGGATTTTGCCATTTGTTTTGTGCTTTGGTATTTGCAGGATTTCTTAGGCAATTAAAAAGCTACGATTCCCAAATAAACACTGATTTATACTGAGTGATGAAATGTGGTATAAAAGTCTTAATCCCTTTGATAGCATGCTTGGCATAGAGGAAGCTATCATTTTCCTTCTGCAGTGTGTAACATCTACTACCAATCCCATAAAACACATATTTCTTAAAAGTCTACTAAACATATGCTATATTACTAAAAGTATTGGGACGCCTGCCTTTACACACACATGAACTTTAATGGCATCCCAGTCTTAAGCCTCATGCACACGATACGATTGTTGGCCAAACGAGCGTCTGATTTTTGTCTTAAGGGTGTGTGCCATAATCTTTTCTTGCATACTAACAGTACACAACTGTCGTGCAACAAACACAAACGTAGTGACGTACTACTAGGAATTTCTGCTCTTGAGCGCCACCATTTGGGTCCCTTCTGCTAATTTCGTGTTTGGTGAGCATGGATGTTTGTACTTTCGACTTTTTTTTTTTTTTAAAACACTTTATTGGATTTTCATAGAGTACAAAAGTCAGTACAGTGGTGGACTTACACAGAAGAAGTATTCCACGATCTACATAAAGTTTCATAACAAGGGTAAACTACACGGTACCAAGTGAATGAAAATTTCAAACAGAATTACAGAGGTCTACAGTAATAGTGCGTTGGCAATTACATTGCATGTTACAAAGGCAAAAATGAGAAAGAGCAAGAACATTTCCACTGTTTTACATGAGATTCTCTGGTTACGTATAGTGAGCATACCAGGTGTGAGGTGGATTCTATAGTAATCGCAAGAGGTTGTAAGGTAGTTTTCAGTTATTAGCGTGGTATAAGGTATTGTGATTGTAGCAGATCTGGACCGACGGTAATAGTGCTACCCACAATCCTGGGCACCCCTGTAGGGTGCTAACTGTGCCCAGTGTAGGTACAGAAATTTGCTTAATATTAGGGCATGTCGGTATTGTGCATCGTGTAGAGTGCGAGTCTCCACAATGTCAATATAGGTGGCGTGTAAAAGGGAATAGGCTATGCAATAGGCCTGGGCTGACGTGAGGCAGAGAAAGGGGGGGATAGGGGGGTGGAAAGACGGAGGATCAGGACGATATAGCTATTGGTTAGTGTGTTAGTGGGCTATCTGGCCGGTGTCGTCTCCTGAGGTAATGGTAGGTAGGTTGGTTTGCGTGCCTGTGGAATGCGATTTCCTGAAATGGGTCCAACATGCCCATGTATCATTGTATTTGGATGGTGAGTCGGAGGTTTGGTGTATGAGATTCTCTATGTCAGCTATCCTGTCCAGTCTCCGGATCCACTCTGGGATCGAGGGGGGTGATGTGCTTCTCCAGTGCACAGGGATGCATAGGTTTGCCGCATTAATAAGATGAAGAGTTAGTGACTTCTTGTATACACGTTGGGGGATCGAAGTATGATGGAGTAAGTATTGCGCTGGGGTGTAGTCAGGGGTGTATGTTGTGATCTGAGTGATTAGGCTGTGAATTTCAGCCCAATAGGATTGAATGAGTGGGCATTCCCACCATATGTGAAGAAGGGAACCCCTGGCTGCGTTACATCTCCAGCAATTTGGGGATATAGTAGGTAGAAATTTGTTAATTTTATCGGGAGTTCTGTACCATTTTGAGTAGATTTTGAACCTGCATTCTTGTGTCGCTACGTTGCCGGAACCTTTGTGAATATGGTAGAGCACATTTCTCCAATCGTCTGTGGTTAAGGTTGTGTTCAGGTCAGTCTCCCATTGACTTAGCAGTGCATCAGTTGTGATGTTTGGATGGGTGGAGAAAAGTGTGTGGATGGTCGAGATGAGGTGTCTTTGGGGTTCGTTTCCGGAGCAGAGCAGTTCGAAGGGTGTAAGTTCCCTATGAATGTTGTCTTTGTGTTGGAGGCTGTGCAGGAAGTGACGGATTTGCAGATAGTTGTAGAAGGGGATGTGATATTCTGGAAATTTAGTGATCAGCGCTGAGTATGGTAATAGAGTTCCTTGGTGGAATAGTTGTTGCGCTAGAAGCCGGGGTCTATGTGGTTCCTTGGTTGAGTGGATTATGTTGACGCCCGGTGGAAATTCCGGGTTATCTTCGATAGGTGTCATTGGTCCCGACGCGGGTTGGAACTTGAGAATTTTGCATGATTTCGTGAAGTTGATTAGGGTGGAGTTGATTAGGGGATTCGAAGTGGCGGTTTGCGGGATGAATTTTGGGTTGATCCAGGGGAGGAGTTTCAAAGGGGTCTTGGTAAAAGCATTTTCCAACTGCACCCAGTCTTTTTCTTTGCCGTGTACGTGCCAATCCACAATTCTAACTAGATGGCAGACCTGATAGTAGATTTGTATGTCAGGAACCTGCAATCCTCCTTGTAATTTGGAGGTTGTCAGTCTGTGCCAATTCAATCCAGGCTGTTTGGATAGCCAGATGAATTTTCCACAAATCTTTTGTACGTGGCAAAGAAGGAGTGCGGGAGTAATATTGGTATGGTTTGTAGAAGGTAGAGCAATCTAGGTAGAACGTTCATTTTCAAGATAGCAATCCTTCCAAACCATGAGAATGGTCCAGCCTGCCACCTCTGGAGATCACCCTCGATGGTTTGTAGGATCGGTAAAAAGTTAAGCCTAAACAAATCTGATAAAGCTGTGGGTATGTTAATGCCAAGGTATTTTATGGCTTGCGTTTCCCATCCAAAAGGAAAATTATGTTTGCATTTTGTGACCGTCTCTTGTGTTAGTGAGATGTTGAGTGCCTTGGATTTGGAGAAGTTTATTTGTAGGTTCGATAAGAATTTAAAGAGGGCAAAATCTTTGAGTAGATTCGGGATACTTTCGACTTTTGTGTGACGGACTTGTGTACTGACCATACGAAAATCTGACGTCAAACCGTTGTCCGCCGAAAATTTACTAGGCTGCCATCCAACATTTGTTGGCTGAAAGTTGGACAACAATTGTCAAAAGGAGCGTACTAACGGTAAGATTTTAGGACAATAGTCTGTCAACAGACAATCCCCTGCCACAAATCGTACAGTATGTATGAGGCTTTATGTCTGTAGGGTTCAATATTGGGTTGGCCCACCCTTTTCAGCTATAACAGCTTCAACTCTTCTGGGAAGACTGTCCACAAGGATTAGGAGTGTGTCTATGGGAATGTTTGACCATTCTTCCAGAAGCGCATTTTTTAGGTCAGGCACCGATGTGGACGAGAAGGCCTGGCTCGCAGTCTCCGCTCTAATAAATCCCAAAGATGTTCTATTGGATTGAGGTGAGGACTCTGTGCAGGCCAGTCAAGTAACTCCACCCCAAACTCACTCATCCTTGTCTTTATGGACCTTGCCTGGAAATAGTGGTTTCCACTGATACAGTAGCAATAGAAAAGAGGGTGGTTGTATTTTTTTTTAAATACTGGCTATCTAGCTCAGAAATGAATCCGTCATAGATGTTAGCCAAATGTTAGAAACAAACTAAGCTACCAGGCCAAGTCCAAATAGCAGAATACCCATATTATAACTCTCAAAGTTCCTCCCTGTAAAGTAAAAATAGAGAATTAAGGGCCTATAGAGATAATGAAATTGTTTACACCATATTTACCATACTTTTATGCTCCCATCAGCCATTTGTATACCCTGCTATAACCTTCTATTGAGTATTAAGAAAATACTTGGACCCATGTCACACTAGCAATTCTGCCACATCCACTAACCTTCTTCTTTGGTGGCCCTTCCTTGTAAGCCAAACCAACGAGATGTTACCAATGAGATGTTACCCCATTACTGCGTGATTCTGCAGCATATTGGCCAGCAAGGGAGCAACTTCTATTAGGTGGTGAGGCAGCTGCACCTCAAGGAGTGGCCAGCACCAGAATCACAAGTATACCATGGGCCTTATGATAGCCAGAGTTGGGCAGATATCCACCCAATGTCCATTCACAGGAGCGGGGCTAGGGAGCAAGCCTGCTCGACTGCCCCTATAACAAGAGGCTTGCGATTGGGGGCAGATAGCAGAAGGAAGGAGCCAGGACTACCAGTGGGGGACCCAAAAAGAAGAGGATGGGGCTGTTCTGTGCAAATCGTTTTTTTTTTGTTTTTTTTAATTATAACCTTTAGAATTACTTTTACCCTAGGTGCTGAATGATAGCACAATTTTTTAACCACCAGGATCAATATATAAAATACACAATTCAAGCAAGGCATAAAAAAAATTATTTATATTTAGAACAAGTCTCTTCAAGTCAACCTTTTTTTCTTCTTGTTTCATACTCCATTACCAGCTTTTATTCTTAGAAATTATTTTCAAATAGTATAAAGCACAAGACTTGTATAAAACGATGTTGCCCAAAAAAGATTTTCGATGCGTCGTTTTCAGCTCACAGTGTTTTATGTAAGTTTTCTTGCCAGCTTTAAAATATTTTTATTCTTCGGAGATCTGTTTAAATAAAATAACTTAGTCGCACTATTAGAGTGTTTCTCTTTTTTATGATTATGTCTTTGGGTTAATTATCTTGCACTGGAGATCGTATTGAGAATTTAGTTTGCTGAGAGATTTAGTGCATAGCCACTTCCGGATGGCCCACAGTATATATACATCATTACTTTGATGCTATATACCGTTGTTATGGCAGCTGCCATAACCCCAGTGTTATTTTATATTGTGGGCACATAAAAGTGATCCTGGCGGTGGATTCGCAACGGGATCACTTTTAGAGGTGACGGGAGAGCTGCCCCTCCCACCACTTTCGGATAGTCTCCAGGCTTACCGGACCTTTTGGTTAGCCCGGAGCCGATCCAATGTTCTTCATGGCTGGGCAGGAAGCCGAGTGAGGGCAAGGTAGCCCCCATTTAGCTCTATAGCCTTGGAGGAACGGAGCAAAGTCCAACGTCACTTTAGGCATTCCGGCCTTAAAGGGATGATTGTTTTTTTCTTTCTTTTAAGTGTAAATGTGAGATCTGAGGTCTTTTTGAACCCAAATCCCGCAATAAAGAGGCCCTGTCATGCTTATTTCTATTACAAGGGATGTTTACATTCCTTGTAATAGGAATAAAAGTGATAAAAGAATAAAAATTAAAGAGACAGTCTAAAAAATAAAAAATGTAAAGTAAAATAAATAAGATTTTTTTTTTTTAAAGCGCCCTGTCCCTCCAAGCTCGCGCACAGAAGGGAATGCATACATAAGTCGGGCCCACATATGTTCAAACCAGACACATGTGAGGTATCGCCGCGATCGTTAAAGTGGGAGGAATCATTCTAGCACTAGACCTCCTCTGTAACTTCAAACAGGTAACCTGTAAAACACTTTAAAGCATCGCCTATGGAGATTTTTAAGTGCCGTAGTTTGTCGCCATTCCACAAGCATGCGCAATTTTAAAGCATGACATGTTAGATATCTATTTACTCAACATAACATCATTTTTCACATTATACAAAACAATTGTGCTAACCTTACTGTTTTCTTTTTTTTTTTACTCAAAAAATTTTATTTTTTTCAAAATAATTGCGTTTATAAGACAGCTGCACAAATATGATGTGACATAAAATATTGCAATGATCGCCATTTTATTCTCTAGGGTCTCTGCTAAAAAAAAATATATATATATATATATAATGTATGGGGGTTCTAAGTAATTTTCCAGCAAAAAATACTGATTTTAACTTATAAACAACAAATGTCAGAAATAGGCCCGGTCTTTCCTCTATAAATGCAGTGATGTCCTACATTTTGGTGAGTGTGAATTTGGATTACGTGGTGACGGTGGTGATTCAAGAACATACAATGGGGCTATGTATTGTAAAATCTTCCCTCAGCTGGAACACTGAAGATGGGTCGTGAATGGGTCTTCCAGCATGACAATGACCTAAAAACATACCATCAAGGCAACAAAGGAGTGGCTCAAGTAGAAGCACATGAAGGTCATGGAATGGCCTAGCCAGTCTCCAGACCTTAACCCTATGATAAATTTATGGAGGGAACTGAAACTTCCAGTTGCCAAGCGACAGCCAAGAAACCTTAAGGATTTAGAGAAGATCTGTAAAGAAGAGTGGACCAAAATCCCTCCTGAGATGTGTGCAAACCTGGCGACTAAATACAAGAAACGTTTTACCTCTATGCTTGCCAACAAGGGTTTCTCCACCAAGTACTAAATCATGTTTTGCTTGGGGATTAAATACTTATTTTACTCACTGAACTCAATTTATGACATTTGTATCATGTGTTTTTTCTGAATTTTTGGTTGATGTTCTCTTTCTATCAATTAAAATACACCTATGATAAAAAATAATAGACCCTTCATTTCTTTGTATGTGGGCAAACTTACAAAATCTGCAGGGGATCAAATAATTACCGTATTTATCGGCGTATAACACGCACAGGCGTATAACACACACATTCATTTTAAGAGGGAAGTTTCAGGAAAAAAACTTAAATTTTAAATAAGGGACTTTGAAGCAAAATAAGGGTCAGTGCCCATCTGCAGCCTCACCATTGCCATCAATGCAGCCTGATCAATGCCCGTCTGCAGCCTCACAAGTGCCATCAATGCAGCCTTATCAGTCCACATCAATGCAGCCTCACCATTGCCATCAGTGCAGCCTGAACAATGCCCATATGCAGCCTAGAGGAGACAGGGAGAGGGGCGGACGAGTGCCGACAGATTACATACAGTGAGAATCTCCTATGATAGGCAGAACAGTGGTCCACTGGCAGCCCAGGAGACAGGACTTCCTATTACAGAGGCTGCCAAGTAAACAGGAGATTCTCACTGTATGTAATCTGATGGCGCTCATCCCGCCATCCTCCCTGTCCCCTCAGAGGCAGCTAAAATTGAAGTATTGGCGTATAACATGCACACGCTATTTGCACCCAACTTTCATGGTGAAAAAGTGAGTGTTATACGCCAATAAATACATTATTTTCCCCACTGTATATTATTATATGCTCATTTGACCTGTCTTAAGGTAGCATATCTGGAGTGGTGGCACTACAGATACATTGAAGTTGGATTGCTATATAAGTTAAAGCGTATTGAAGGGAGGTCTAACTTTAGGTACTGCAACTGAGTTTTATACCGTTTGACATGGCTTATTTATATATCAATCCTTGTTGCAAGCTGCATTTATTACATAACTGTTTATATGAGCACAGGCATTTTAAGATTGATAATCACAGAGAATTAGGACAAAATTATTCCCAAGCTAAAAAGTAACATACATCAGCATCTACTTAAATTAACCACACTTAACCAAGTACAAATCAAATTAATTTATTTGATGTAATTAATAGATACACTCCATAATGAATTAGGAAAAGAACGTTTCAAAAACTAATTAGCCAGCTTGCTAATTCTTCATTTTACTAAGACCTTCTTAGTAAATACAGAAAATATAAGTCTCAGAGATCAATGCCAAATTTTGTCATTGTGAAACCACTTATTTTTTTATGAGAACATTAGAAATATAAAAATATTGGAAATTTGTTTTTATGGAACTTTCACTAATTATTTTCTTAGATTCAAAACAAATCAATATAACGACAAGGCTTTTCTCCACATTGTCACCTCAAAGCAGAAGTCCAGCCAAAGCTCGTTTGACTCTACTTCTCCTATGGATCACAGGAGTGGAGACGGTTTTGCACTCCTGTGACCCGTTTTCAGCAGAGAGCGGACTGAAGCCTGCTCTCTTCTGACATCACAGAAATCAGCCCATGCACCACATCATCCCGACAATGGAAGTCTGGACCTGCCAGGTCCCTGGACTGACACCCATCTCAGCCTCTCAGCGAGCCGCTGAGAGCCTGAGGTGGCTGCTCCCCGCCTCGCCACAGCACAGTGCTCCAGTGAGCGAGGAGGAGCAGAGCAAAGAGCTGAGTGACAGTCAGCAGCTCTCTGCTCGGGAAACTGTGAGAACCGAGTGATTGGCGATGTTAGATCGCTCGGTTCTTAGTGTTAGAGGTGCCCAAGGACAGATGCAGCATCAGAGCGATGCTGCATCTACCTAGGTAAGTATGATACTGAAAAAAAAAAATCCCTTACTTCTCTTTTAATGCAGGCCAGCTTGTCACTAGTCTTCTACTATAAAAAGGATTTTTTTTAAATTTACTTCCATCACACATACTCTTTTTTCTATGGCAGCCATGGCACTGTTGCTTAAGAAAAATGGTACTACAACTCATCTATTTAAAGTGAATGGTATTATTAAAGCACTACTATATCTTAATAAATGCACTTATATTATAGGCCGTAACTGTAGCCACTATAGTATTGTGATATGGCATATGCAGGGCAGCATAGTGAGTATGCGAAGATCTGTACATCGGGGAGACAACATTCTTTAACCACTTCCCGCCCGGCCTATAGCAAAATGACGGCTGGGCGGTGGTTTATTTATCCTGACTGGGAGTCATATGACGTCCTTCAGGATAACAGCCACATCGCGGCGATCGGTGGTGCGGTGTGTCAGTCTGAATAAAATAATGGTTGTTGCAATATTTTATGTTACACGGTATTTGCGCAGCGGTCTTTCAAAAGCAATTTTTTGGGAAAAAATACACTTCAATGAATTTTAAAAAAACTACAAAGTAAAGTTAGCCCGATTTTTTATTTTTTTGTAAGATGATGTTACGCCGCCAGAATCATGAGACAATCGTGATCTTTATTCTAAGCAAAATAATTGTGATTCTCATTTTTGTGCAGCTCTACTAACAGATCACAAAAAGCCACACATCGTGCCACAATCTAAAAAAATTCAAGAACAGATTAGAAACAAAGTATTGTACGTGTATCGGTCTAGAAAGAGTTTCAAAGCAATATCTAAGGCTTTGGAACTCCAGTGAATCACAGGGAGAGCCATTATCCACAAATGGAGATACCTTGGAACAGTAGTGAACCTTCCCAGGAGTGGCCGGCCTACAAAAATTACTCCAAAAGCATGACGACAACTCATCCAGGAGGTCATAAAAGAACCCAGAACAACATCTAAATAACTGCAGGCCTCGCTTGCCTCAGGTAAGATCAGTGTTTATGATTCAACAATAAGAAAGAGACTGGGCAAAAATGGCATCCATGGGAGAGTTCCAAGGCCAAAGCCACTGCTGACCAAAAATAATGCAAAGGCTCATCTCACATTTACCAAAAAACATCTTGATTATCCTCAGGACTTTTAGGCAAATATTCTGTGGACTGATGAGACCAAAATTTAACTTTTTGGAAGGAGTGCATCCCGTTACATCTGGCATAAAACAAATTCAGCATTTCATAACAAGAACATCATACCAACAGTCAGACATGGTGGTGGTAACGTGATGGTCTGGGCTGCTTTGCAGCTTTAGGACCTGGACGACTTACCATAATTGATGGAACCATGAATTCTGAGCTTTACCAGAAAATCCTAAATGAGAATGACCGGCCATCAGTTTGTGACCTCAAGCTCAAGTGCATTTGGGTTATGCAGCAGGGCAATGATCCGGAACACAACAGCAAGTCCACCTCCAAATGGTTCAAACAAAGCAAAATTTAGGTTTTGGAGCGGCCTAGTCAAAGCCTGGACTTAAATCCAATTGAGATGCTATATTATGACCTTACACAGGCTGTTCATGCTGGAAAACCCTCTGATGTGACTGAATTAAAACAATTCTGCAAAGAAGAGTGGGCCAAAATTGCTCAACAGCAATGTGAAAGACTCATTACCAGTTATCGCAAACGCTTGATTGCAGTTGTTGCCGCCAAGGGTAGCCCAACCAGTTATTAGGTTTAGGGGGCAATTACTTTTTCACATAAAGCCAAGCAAGTTTGGACAGCTTTTTTGCCTTAATAAACAAAACCATCATTTAAAAACTGCATTTTGTATTTACTCGAGTTATCTTTGTGTAATAAAATTTGTTTGATGATCTAAGTCATTTAACCACTTATGGACCGCCCGCCGCAGTTTTAAATTGACCGTTTGAAGGAGGATATCGTTGTTATGGCAGCAGCTAGCTGCCATAACCCCGGTATCTTCTTCTTCAGCGGGCGAGCCGCTACAAGATAAAAGTGGTCTCTGTGGCGGGTTCGCCGTGAGATCATTTTTATCGGCGGCGGGAGAGGGCCTCTCCCGCCCTGCTCCGGTGCCCTCCGCCGCTTACCGAAGCCATCGGCAGCAGCGGAGGCGATCGCGTCCTGTCTCCTGTTAGATATAGAGACGAGTGAGGGTAAGATGGCCCCCACCCATCTCCATAACAATGCAGGGCGGAAGCGACGTCAAAACGTCACTTCCGCCCACAGCTCTTAAAGGGCCATTTTTTTTAAATGATTTTTTTAAATGACAATTTTTTTTTTTTATTGCATTTTACTGTAAATATGAGATCTGAGGTCTTTTTGACCCCAGATCTCATATTTAAGAGGTCCTGTCTTGCTTTTTTTCTATTACAAGGGATGTTTACATTCCTTGTATTAGGAATAAAAGTGACAATTTTTTTTTAAAAAAACAGTGTAAAAATAAAAAATAAAAGGTAAAAAAAATAAGAAAAAAAAATTTTTTTTTTTTTTAAACGCACCCCGTCCTGACCAGCTCGCGAGCAGAAGCGATCGCATACGTGAGTAGCGCCCGCATATGAAAACTGTGTTCAAACCACACATGAGGTATCGCCGCGATCAGTAGAGCGAGAGCAATAATTCTAGCCCTAGACTTCCTCTATAACTCAAAACATGGAACCTGTAGAATTTTTTAAACGTCGCCTATGGAGATTTCTAAGGGTAAAAGTTTGTCGCCATTCCACGAGCGGGCCCAATTTTGAAGCGTTACATGTTGGGTATCAATTTACTCGGCATAACATTATCTTTCACAATATAAAAAAAATTGGGCTAACTTTACTGTTGTCTTATTTTTCAATTCAAAAAAGTGTATTCTTTCCAAAAAAAAAAGCGTATTGCAGCAACCGCCATTTTATTCTCTAGGGTGTTAGAAAAAAAAAGTATAATGTTTGGGGGTTCTAAGTAATTTTCTAGCAAAAAAAACAGTTTTTTTTACTTAAACGTAAACAAGAAATCTCAGAAAGAGGCTCGGTCCTTAAGTGATTAAGAGTGACAAATATGCAAAAAAATAAAAATCAGAAAGGGGGCAAATACTTTTTCACACAACTGTATGTTAATGATCTGCAAATTAGGCTACTGGCCACCAGTGTTACATGTAACTATTATTAAGTGTATGCAATAGACCACTGGCCGCCAATGCAGTTTGGGTGGAATGGGCAGCGTTTAATTTGGTAATTATTGACTCTCAACTCCTGCTGCAGCCTTGACATGCTTCTCTTACAAAATGTATGATGTTAATATGCCACTGTGTGTCCGGTGACTCGTTGAAACCATTACCCGTTAAAACTGCTATTCTCCATATTGCTGATTCTTCAATCCCCTCCACCAGCATAATAATCAGAATTTCTGCATCACATGCAAGGATAATGACACAGACTAATTTATTTTCCATTGATCTGCGTCCTAATTGACTTCAACCAGCAGTGTCTAATTCTCTGCTTGGGGGAAGATAACTTTAGAACACAAGCCTATGAAAGCGAGTAATGGATCCTGGAACACAAACCCAGACATGCAGACTTAGGTTTCATAGTACTTGCCTTTTATGCTTGCTGGTAAAGTTTTCAATAAGTGACCTAGTTGTTTTACAACCTAGCGACTGGCTCAATTAACCAGAGAATGTTCTGCCGGCAGTATTTTCTGCATGTTTTGCAAAAGCACCACCGATTTCAAGAGCATGTAAGGGCATTTAATTGGTCTCATGCTGTATATTACATTCTTTCAGCAGACATTCAAATTCAATATATACAGGCTAATTCAGTAAATTAGTGTACAGAATGATGAGGATGCATACACTTTGCTTTTCAACAACATCCAAACTGGCTATCATGCTGATCCAGCTACTTCTATACTTTCGGAGTCACTATCCCCAGAGTCAGTATACAGATCCAAAATTTTGAGTTCCCTCTGACTTTTCATAGTTTATGTTTGTGCCTAGTCAGTGGTTTAGAAAGTAATGGATCCAGAAATAGCCATGCAACTGGCATTTTCCATGGAGGTCAGCAATGGAATCCTTCAAATTTCTCTCAATACAGGTTTTCTTGGAGCCAAAAAATCCTTACTGTTACTATAGGTCACTACCATTTCTTAGGCTGCATTAACACTTAAGCCGCGTACACACAAGCGGAATGTCCGACAGAAAAAGTCAGACGGAAGCTTTTCATCGTCTATTCCGATCGCGTGTGTGCCTCATCTGACTTTTTTTTTTGAAAATTCTGACGGACCTAGAAATGGAACATGTTCTAAATATTTCTGACGGAATCAATTGCTATCGGGAAAACTGATCGTCTGTATGCTATTCCAACGGACCAAAAACGACGCATGCTCTGAAGCAAGTACGAGACGTAAGCTATTGGCTACTGAACTTCCTTTTTCTAGTCCCATCGTAAGTGTTGTACGTCACCGTGTTCTGGACGGTCGGACTTTGGTCGGACTTTGGGTTGACTGTGTGTAGGCAAGACCGCTTGAATGGAATTCCGTCGGAGAAACCTTCGTAGTTTATTCCGACGGCAAAACCGGTCGTGTGTACGCGGCATTAAGCTGAGTGTCTTTGGTTGTTCTACAGTTCATTTTTTTCTTTTTTTTTTTTTTTTGAGCGTCTGTATGGGCATTTTGCACGTTTTTGCAGGTGTCTGAGGCTTCAGCATTTTTGTGTTTTTTTCTTAACTTTTTTTCACTAATGGAAAGCTAGTAAATAGGGGCAAAAATGTGTAATGTGTGTTTTCATTTGTTTTTTCGCATGTTTTTCACGAGCTTCCATTGAAATCTCTTGAGGCCAAAAATGCTTGAGTCTTGTAGCTTAAAAGAAGCTCATGTACTTTCTTTTTTTAAACTACAAGCTGCAAGTGACATTTTGCTCAGGTGTGAACAGGTAAAAATGAAAACCGAAGGATTTTAAATGTTGAACATTTTGGAGCTACAATAAGTAGTACAGGTGTGAATGGGGACTTAGTGCTTTTTTGCACTTTTTTTTAAGCACTCCCCTTGAAATATATTGGGACCAAAAATGCTTGAACCTTTTAGCACAAAATAAGCTTCTGTTCTTTTTCAAGCTACAAGCAACACTATGTTTAGGTGTGAACAGGCAAAACTGAAAACTGTGGAATTTTGGATGTTGAGCATTTTGGAGCTTCAAACTTTAAAGCAAAATTTCACCCAAAAAGGGAAGTTCCACTTTAAAGTGTTTGTAACCCTAAAAAAAAAAAAAAAAAAACTAGTAGATTCTGTTCCTTAAAAAGCATGGTATACAGCACAGTGCTTGCGCAGTGTAATTTGGCCCCTTCTATCACCTGAAATACGTGGCTGATCCTGCCTGGTTCTGCCCTCCCCTTTGTAAACTGACCACGGTTTATCATGGCTGCTGAGCCCTGACATCTTGGTCAGTTTACGTGCCATCCATAGCTCTCCCCTGTACTCTCCCTCCTCCCTCCCTGCCTGTCAGCTCCCCGATCCTCCCCTCCTGATGATAGAATAACAATGTAAAGTCTCTCCAATGCCCTCTGTTAAATAATGCTATGTTCCCCAGTGTGTGTGATTTTTTTAAAGAAAATCCCACCTTATTCCATAGCGCCGATAGGTGCTCATGTGTCCGCCAAGCTCTCTACTCCACTCCTCTCCTCTCCTGTTCTGATGTCAGCGGGAGTTCTCAGCCCCTCCCACTGTAGCTGTCCGCCTGGTAGGGGAGAGAGCCGGGTGGTTATGCGAGTGGCGATTGGCACTATGGAATAAGGTACATATCAGCATGCACAGTAGGAAGCCGGCTGTTAAGCCACAAGCTGTCACAGCTGGCTTCCCACACTAAAGATGCCGGCGCCCGGCACCCCGAGGACCAGTAGCGTTGCTAGGGGGTGGCTTTTGGGGCTATAGCCCTGAATCTGGGGCCCATAGCCCAGAGTCTCTGCAGGAGTCCCCAAGGGGAGGGGAGGCTCTCTGGGGACCCTGATGTAAGTGGGGGGCACTCTGGGGACCCTGATGCTAAGGGGGAAGCTCTCTGGGGAACTTGATAAAAAGGGGGAGGTTCTCTGGGGACCTGATGAAAAGGGGGGCTCTCTGGGGACCCTGATGTAAGGGGGGGCTTTCTGGGGACTCTGATGTAAGTGGGGGGCTTTCTGGGGACCCTGATGTAAGTGGGGGGCTCTCTGGGGACCCTGATGTAAGTGGGGGAGCTCTCTGGGGATATACACACACACACATATATTACTCTATATACATGTGTATGCCCACTCAAGCGTATGACTTTCTTTACTACACTGCTATGGGCTCTAGCCCAAGATCTTTTGTAGACCTAGCAACGCCCCTGCCGGGGACTAGTAAAGAACTAGCCCAGGTGGGGACGGTGCTGGATCCCTGGAAAGGTAAGTGTTATATTAAAAGTCAGCAGCTGCGGTGTTTGTTCCAGAGTGAAGAACCTCTTTAAGCTACAAAACGTGCAGGTGTAAATGGTAGGGTTTTTTTTTTTGCATTGGAACAACCCTGTCTTTGTCCCAGCACATTTAGAACGTAGATATTATATATAGATATTTTTTTTTTCATTTATTTGGTTTGGTCCAGCTCCAAAAATGTCAGTCTATGTATGCAAGATCAGAATAATGTGGGTGAAACTCAAGGTAAACAAAAACAAGTTAAATTCAGTGAAATGATACCTGCTGAGTTTTTAATATAAAATATATTGCTGTTTAGTGTCTTCTTGTGTTTACAGTTTGGTGCAATGAAACATATCATTTCATTGCACCAATATATTTTTAAATATTTATAGCATCTTATTTTAAATCAAAGCAGCATTTCGTGTAAACCAGACCACCGTTTCTTCTTTTAAAACTGTGGGCTTTTATCCACAAAGTTGTGCTTTGAAGTATTGTGCAGTTTCTATTACATTACCTTATTTTTAGGCCTGTTATTTGTGTGGCTTTTACATGGGTGTTCTTTTTCCGGTGCAAACAAGACTTCTTTGCTTCCCCTGTGCACTGCTCCCAACTTATCACCCGAAGCACTGAGAACAGACTGTCTGTGTGTCCCAATAAACTACGGCTTCAGTTGTCATGGAAATAGAGCAAAATCTTACTGATTGGCAAGCAGCAACAGAAACAATCTGTGTTTTACCGGAGAATACAAGAAAGTGCTTAAATTAAACAGGTTGCCGGCTTTCCCCAGCCATGAAGTCTTTTCCAAGGGTATTTTATTGCATATAGAAACAGCAAGAACATATTACAAAAGGTTTTTAATTTTTCAGTTACGAGGAAAATTCTGCTAAGCTATTCTATGAACCCACCTAATTGCCATATTTCTGCTTAGCTGTAATGCTTTCTTGTAATTAACCAAGATTTTGAAAAGCCTAAATAACCCATAAAATGAGTCTTTCACATTTTTGTTGTTTGCACCTTAAAGCTGAACTCAAGGATTGATCCTACATTGCAAAAAAAAAAAATCCCCCAGCAACGGGGTCCCCCCACACTGCAAGGGTTAAATGCTCATTATTTCTTGGGGTATCAGAAAAGGGATTATTATGGACTGTACTCCTTGCTGCAACCGACCTCAGAGCTCTCTTTTCCCATGATTTCTGTACTGTAGGTAGTCCCTCAGCATCATCATATACAATGAGGAGCTATTAACCCTACATTGTATGTGAAGAAGGATGAGAGTGCCTTTGGGAGGTGGCAGCACTGGATCAGCCACATACTGTAAATGGAATCTTACTGGAGCCAGGATGCCCGCTGTCGGCTGACGGTCCAGGGTGTGGAAAGATCACGACAATATGGTCGGGATCTGCCCACAACCCTGGACCGGCATCTGGCTCAGCCTCTCAAGGGGAGTGGGGTCAGAGCAGTCCGCGGTGACTTAGAGTCACCAGCTCTCTACTTACTGAGCTCTGAAAAACGAGCGATCAGCAGTGTTTGACCGCTCCGTTCTCAGTCTTAGAGCCAGCGGGGGACATCAGTCTGATGTTAAGAATAATTTCCATAGTTCTCTTTGAATAGCAAACACCAAAAGCTGACTGTATTACCTGCCCATCACACCTATATGAGTTTTCTGGACATCCCATTTCAAAGCTATTAATATGAAGTTGGCCCCCCATCTTTGGCTATAACAGCCTTCAATCTTCTCAAAAGGCTTTCCAAACCCTGACTCACAATTTCATTTCACCCAAAAGGTGTTCAGAGGTTTGCAGGCCAGGGCCACTCTAATTCCTCCATATCAAACTTCTCAAACTGAATATTTATGGATAAGGAATTCTGCACATGGGCGCAGTCATGCTGGAACAGAAATGGACCTTCCCCAAATAATAGTATAAAATATCTTGTGTACTGTAGCATAAGAAGCACTCTTCAATGGAAACAGCTGACCATAAAGCTGAACTTAAGGGAAAGCAAAAATCCTCCCTTGCAGTGCAGCTACCTCTGCATGGCAAGAGTTAGATACTTGTTTATGTCCAGTCTACAGGAAAAAACACCTTTTCTTACCTGACCTGCTGCAACCCCACAGGCTCCCTGCAGGCTGTAAGACTGGTGCCCAAAGATGCTTCTACCCTATGCTCCAGTGTATGCCCACATGCCCTCTGATGTCATCAAGTATTTTATAGAAATCCAACCGAAGAGACCCATATGTTGCCAACATCCCAATTTGAATAATACAGGGGGTCCCCTAGTTACAAACATCCGACTTACAAACGACTCCTACTTACAAACGGAGGGAGACAACAGGAAGTGAGAGGAAATCTACCCCTAGGAAGGGAAATTCACTCCTGTAAGAGCTATTATGGGGAAAATGTACCTCCACTGATGCTTTATCACCAATCCTTGTTTCTACAACAGCCCAAAATTTTCAAAATCCAATTGTCATTGGGACAGAAAGTGAGGTGAAATCTTCTGAACAGGGGCAGACACAGCAAAACAAATGTTACAGGGGTGTTAACCCTTCCCTATGCTATCCAAAAAGCTTAAAAATAGTTTTTTTGGCTGGAGCTACACTTAAAAAATGTACCTGTTCCGACTTACAAACAGATTCAACTTAAGAACAAACCTACAGTCCCTATCTTGTTTGTAACCCGGGGACCCCCTGTATTAGAAAAGGAGTACCCCCCAAGGAATACTAAGGAACTTTTGAGGCAACTGATTAACAATTCATGAAAAAAACGTAGAAATTTATTAATATAAAATTGTATAAAAAATACACATGTTGCCTGTGACACCCAACAGGATTGCACATACAACATAGACAGAGTCATGTAATATAAAAATACAGATCATTCAATATTGAGCCCAACTCATTTCTGGATCAAAATCATATTCACAGTTACAGGAATGAGCATCGTTGAAGCCAACTTGGCTTCAACGATGCTCATTCCTGTAACTGTGAATATGATTTTGATGTGTGACTCTATCTTATTATAGAATATCAAAACAACAGCACTACTCCCTGAAGAAAGGACTCTACATAGGTCCAGAAATGCGTTGGGCTCAGTATTGAATGATCTGTTTTTTTATATTACATGACTCTGTTTATGTTGTATGTGCAATCCTGTTTGGTGTCACAGGCACCACGTGTATTTTTTATACATTTATATATTAATACATTTCTATGTTTTTTTCATTAATTGTTGATCAGTTGCCTCAAAAGTCCCTTAGTACTCCTTGGGGGGGTACTCCTTTTCTAATAGATGTCATCAAGTAAAATGCAGGGCCCTTAGCCCTGCACTGGATGTTAAGACATCGGGGGACAATTTAATTTTTTCCAGAGATAGACTGTAATATTTTGACCGTAAAAGTATATGTAAAGGTGGGATGTCCATAAACTATGGGCCACACAGTAATACATTCTTTACACTGCCCCAATGCTCTGATCTGTTGTTTTGCAAGTTTTAACTTTCAGGAATTTAAAATTTGTACAGGCCTAAGCACAACTCCAACCCTAATGACAGTACTTTGGCTTTGCTGATAGGCTACTAAGGCACATAGGCAGGAAGGAGTGTCACGTGTGCTCCACACCAAGGATCACCAGTTTTTTTCGGGGCTCTGTCTACAGAATAGTGAAAGACAGGAGGAATGGTAAGCAGAGGCATACTGCTGTGACTGTTGTGCTGCTTATATGTTACTGTGGCTTTTACGAGATAAGTAATGGACCACCTTAAAGATAATCTGGGGAATTCAATAAAACATGTATGACACTATTCTGGTGGTAGGGCCCTTTAAAACTGCCTGCACCTAGTTTAGGCAAGCATTTGTGACAGTACTGACAAGTGCAACAAGTCTGGGTAGCCTTACTACCACCAATTTAAGAACGTTATGCTGTGGCTGTGACAGATTTAAAAAAAAAATTACAACCAGTTTACAGATTAGGAAACTGACGGTAACTAAGACCATCTCTGAGCTGGCTTACAGCGGGGCTCCAGTGCTCAGAGTAGGGCATTTTATGCTGAGAAGCTGTCATGAATGTAACAGCTTCCCACACAGAGCTCATTGTTACTAAGACGCCAGTGGTAGCCAGCTTCCTAGCAACTGATAACTCACCCCCAGCTCCAGTTCCCTTCTGAAAGATGAACGTACACTGGGTGACACCATTACTCAAATATGCAGACCTGATGGGGTATTAGTTTCTCAGCTCCCCACCAGATTCTGGGAACCCCACTACAAAACACCTCAGCCATGCGCCAGTGGTCGGGAAGGGAGATCAGTAATGCTTGTATAGACGCTCCAGGCACCTACTAAGACAGGATGATGTACCTGTTCCCAACATGTACATGAATCTTGCAAAGATACACAATTTCAGGGTGGAGATGTGAGGGAATTCTAAAGAGTGGCTACGAGACTATGATTTTGTCCAAATGTTTCAACTGCATTCACGCTCATAAATACCCTAGGGCCAGCTTTTGTCAGATATCAACTAACCTATCATTATGTTTTTTGATTTTCCAGGGGGAAACATTGCAAACAAACAAAAACACAGGGAGACTATACCAATGTTTGCTTACCTAAGCGTCATGTTAAAACTGGATGTTGATTTACTAAAACTGGAGAGTTCAAAATCTGGTGTAGCTCAGCATAGAAACCCATCAGCTTCCAGTTTTTCTTGTCAAAGCTTACTTAAACAAGCTGAAGATATAAGCTGGTTGGCTACCATTCCCAGTTGCACCAGATTTGCACCCTCTAGTTTTTTTTTAAACTTTATTGAGTTTTTCAACATAAAAAGAGTACAGTATCACCTCATCCATGAGAATGGATCAAACCCAGGTATGGAAAATCGCTAACAAACCTACGTTGGTTTACACTATATCAATTAGAACCTTGTCCCCATACGAGAACAGTATGAAAGAAGGTAACACGACAGTGGGTCCAAACCTTTAACCCTAGGGTAAAATATTAGATAATCGGTTATTAGGAGACGTGAATGTCCTATGGAGAAGGAGGACCCACTGTGTTAAGGGTGCCCGGGAGGTGCTTCCAACTGGGTCAGAGAGGAGAATGGGACCATGGCTTAGGCCTTACAACCTAGGTCCAAGCAGAGAACTCAAATCAAATCAAGATAAACAAGTTCAAAACAAGACTAAATAGGTAGTACCACAGTTTGTCAGTAAGGCAAGGAGTTCCATACTACTGGGGCACTCTACAGCTTTAGTAAATCAACCCCTGTGTGTTGTATTCCTTCAATATTTCATATTAACTATGACCTACCAATTCTCACATTAGTCATGACTGTAGAATAAGTGTAAATGGTTTAGTCAGTGGCTCATTAGACTAATCCATCTTTATAGATGCAGCGTTGTCTTGATAATACAGCCGTCTTTGTCTGCCTGAGAAGCCGCAATGGTGTGAATGTACATTGTTGGCCCTCTACGTACAATGTTTATATTGGTTCAGTGTTCTGTATTACAACGATTTGAGTTCTCTGCTTGCACCTAGGTTGTCACTGTCACTTTTAAAAAAGCTTTGTAAATAAAATACAGAGGAAACCCTGAGCGACAGTCATAAACAAAACGTCATGAGGGGGAAGAATGACAACAAAGTCACAAGACGCAGACGCCGAAGTGAAGACATTCTGAGGCTGGCATTTGTATTCAGCACACAGAGTACAGTGTCCCCTCTGCTGCCCACAGCCTATTAGAAAGCCTACTTGCATACCAATGTGTGTGCAGTGTCCAAGTGCCAGCCTGGCATACATTAACGATATTAATAAACAGGCCCTGTCCAGTGCTAAACATGCTCCAATAGTAAGGAGGAATGTGCAGACTCCCACCGCATTTTTTCAAGCTGTAATCCATCACTTTCAGAAAGTGACTGCTGTCTACACACTATGTCCCACTCCGTCCACAGATCAGATCAGTATATAAACACATTCATGTCTGAAAATCAACACAGGAAGCCAAATACTGAAACAAGTAAAAGATGTCATGCTTCCTATAGAAGAGAAAAATACAGCATCCGGTATGATGGAAAGGTTCAAAAAGAGCTTTACATTTATTGCTGCTTACCACATAACAATATAACTGGTCACTTAGCTTTGAAAAGTCATTCAAATATTCAAAAGCAATCCTTTGTTATGTTTTTGTGTAAAAGCCTGATTCTGCCCTGTACTCATTAGTGATTACTAATCACGCTAAGACCTCGTCTGCTGATCATCCAAATCCAAGGCGTACACACCCTGCCTCAAATGTAAGCATGTGAGCAAAATAGTTTGGCTTATCAGCAGTGCCTAAAGCTATGAATAAAAAATTCATTTAACAGGAAACTCCAGCTATGAAAAAAATAACATACATAATGATACACAAGCCATTTAACCACTCCAGCCCCGGAAAGTTTTACCCCCTTATTAACCAGGCCATTTTTTGCGATACGGCACTGCGTTACTTTAACTGACATTTACGCAGGTGTTCGGCACTGTACCCCAATAAAAAATGTTGTCTTTTTTTTCCCCACAAATAGAGCTTTCTTTTGGTGGTATTTGATTACCTCTGTGATCTTTATTTTTTGCGCTATAAACAAAAAAAAAGACTGACAATTTTGAAAAAAAAAAAAACAATAATTTTTACTTTCTGCTATAATACATATCCAAAATAAAAATTAAAAAAAAGGAATTTCTTCATCAATTTAGGCCAATATGTATTCTACAAATTATTGGTAAAAAAAAATCCCAATAAACGTATATTGATTGATTTGCGCAAAAGTTATAGCGCCTACAAACTATGGGGTAGAGTTATGGACTTTTAATTTTTTTTTATTGTTTTTACTGGTAATGGCGGCGATCAGCGATTTTTAGCGGGACTGTGACATTGCAGCGGACACTTTTGGGGGACCAATGACACCAATACATGCTATGCTATGCATACTAGCTCATTATGCCTTTGTCTTGCAGGTGTTATTTATTTATTTTTTTTTTTTTAAGTGGGTTTACAACCACTTTAAAGTGATACTAAAGTCTTGTTTTTTTTATTTAAAAATAACAAACATGTTATACTTACCTCCTTTGTGTAGTGGTTTTGCACAAAGCAGCCCTGATCCTCTTCTTCTCGGGTCCCTCTTCAGCCCTTCTGGCCCCTTCCCCCTGCCGAGTGCCCCCACAGCAAGCAGCTTGCTATGGGGGCACCCAAGCCGAGCTGCAGCTCTGTGTGTGGTTATTTAGACCCAGAGCTGCACCCGACCCGCCCCCTCTCTCTCCTCATTGGCTCATTGACATTGATTGACAGCAGCGGGAGCCAATGGTGCTCTGCTGCTGTCTCAGCTAATCAGGAGGGAGAGTCCGAGCCAGCCGAGTCTCTCGTGCAACATTGCTGGATCGAAATGGGGATCAGGTAAGTATTAGGGGGCTGAGGGAGGCTGCTGCACACAGAAGGCTTTTTATCTTAATGCACAGAATAAAAAAACCTTCTGCCTTTAGAGTCTTTTTAACCGGCCGTCAAATGACTTTTTCTACCAGAGGTTCTGACAAATTTTCTGCCCCTGGTGTGCAAGGACCCTAAGACAGATATGTCAAACACAAGGCCTGTGGGCCGAAAATGGCCCCCCAAGCCTTGTCATGTGGCCCTCACACCCAGTTTTGTAGCTGAAACGTGGCGGCACTCTGTTCTGCCACCTCCATCTTTCACCCTTAGCTCCCGCTCCCTGCAAGATGAGGCAAAGCTGCCCACACAGGGTGGTATTAGAGCCAGGCAAGGTAGGAGAGAGATGCAAGGAAGCTTTGGGGAGGGTGGTTGGGCTTGCACACTGTGCACAGCGCACCACTAAACCCTGCACTCTGTACACAGCACACCCTTGAAGTCTGTACGTAACACACTCCTGAACCCTGCACTCTAAGCATAGCGCACTCCTGAACTCTGCACTGTGTACACAGTGCACTCCTGAGTTCTGCACTCTGTACACAACGTACTCTTGAACCCAGCACTTTTTACATATCGCACCCCAGACACAATCGGCCCATTGAGGGTAACCATAATGCTCATGCGGCCCACGATGAAATGGCGTTTGACACCCCTGCCCTAAGAAATCTGTTTGAGATTCAGGAGATGGCATTGTAAGATTACTTTGCCGAGTTTCATCTTTTCTAGGTTACTTGCTAATTTAACAGGATGCTGGTGAGTGCAATGTTTATTATCACAGCACTCTCCTTAGTTAGGGCACAACCCTACACATAGCACTGATTTTAAAAGATTTCAACATGTGCCCTTGAGTAGCTTAACTCAGTATCTACAGAATGTAGATAGCTTAACTATGAAATAATAATCCTGGCAAACTGTGTGGGTGATTGAAAAGATTTTTATTTATTCATGACATTTCATAGCATGTTATTTCTGAGGCACTATCGTAGCACTGGTAAATTGCAGGGAATAGCATATAATAGCTAATGATTAAATCAAAAGGAATGTGGGGCAGTATTGTACATAAGTTCCTTGTTTGGAGGGACAGTCCCTTTTTTGAAAACAAATCCCTCTTCCTTTCTTCCTCAGGTGCCTCTCTCTTTTGTCTGATATAAAGAATGCCAAAAGAAATATACTATTTTATTTCTGAAGGTATTACACTACATGGCATCTTTCATCCAACCTCTAAATGATTGCATTTGCTATATTGTACAGTACAAAGAAAGGGAAGGTGCAAAAAAAAAAAAAGTAACAGTGCTGTGTCCTTTATGCAAATTTACACTAAAAGGTGTGCCAGAAAGGTGGTAGGTACAGTATGCACTCGCATATCCCTTGGCTGTATCATGTTTGAAGCAGAAAGAAGACATTCTTCTGAGAAAGCCAGATGCAGTTAGTATTAGGCTCTGACTTGTTGCTGCACCCCTCGGAAACAGCGCTATTAGTCATTATAGGGGGGAATTATTGGGTGGATATGAAAACAGTGTAACCTGCTTATGAACAATGTGGGAAACATCATTACATCAAACCCTGCTGAAATGAGAATACCTTAGGCAGCCACCAACAATGTGCACAACTGGTGGTGGCAGTCAAAGGAATCAGGGCAGTTGCAAATGATACCAATTCAGCAACTAAGAAGATGATTACTAGCAGGTAAAGGGGGGAATTCTTTGAAAAATAGTAAAAAAAAGACATAGTAGGGAATGCGCTTTACAGAGTGTGCATTTATCTTTGATTAAAGTGGTTGTAAACCCCAAACATGAAATATGAACAAAGCGTATTCCTCTATAGTGTGTGCTTGTCTCAATCCAGAGCACTAAGTGTCATTTCTGTCTGCTGCTTCATTCCTTAACTTTCAGTATAAGTATCTTTTGACAAGTTTTTCTGACACCAAGAGAAAAAAGGTGACAGGGGAGGGACCTACAGCTGATTGACAGCCTAAGTTCTATTCCTGTGTGCTGTGTAAAGGGCGGTGTGTCCTTTCCCTCCAATCAGCTCTCAGAGCTCTCCTCACTGATTTAACTGTTCTCCTCCCCCTGCTTTTCAGAGCTGAGAAATCCTGTGTAAATTCTGCACTTTGAATGGATGTAGGGGAAAGGCAGCTGCAGATAAACAGGTAGAACTTATGTGGATGGATTTGTGTATCATCTGAGCCCAGTCACATCACTGGGTATATGTGAGGGTTTAGAACCACTTTAACCAATTTAACGGACTGGAAGAATTTTTTGCGATATGGCACTGCGTCGCTTTAACAATTGCGTGACAATTGCGCGGTCGTGCGATGCTGTACCCAAATAAAATTGACGTCCTTTTTTCCCCACAAATAGAGCTTTCTTTTGGTGGTATTTGATCACCTCTGCGGTTTTTATTTTTTGCGCTATAAACAAAAAAAGCGTGACAATTTTGAAAAAAAAAAAACAATATTTTGTTTTATATAAAATATAAAAACAATACATATTGGCCTTAACTAAATTCGTTGTTTTTTTTTTTTTTTTTAATTTGGGATATTTATTATAGCAAAAAGTAAAAAATATTGTTTTTTTTCAAAATCGTCCTTTTTTTTGATTATAGCACAAAAAATAAAAACCGCAGAGGTGATCAAATACCACCAAAAGAAGGCTCTATTTGTGGGAAAAAAAGGATATGAATTTTGTTTGTGTACAACATCCCATGACCGCGCAATTGTCAGTTAAAGCAACGCAGTGCCGTATCGCAAAAAATGGCCTGTTGAAAAAGTGGGTAACTCCTCCTGGGGCTGAAGTGGTTAAATGTTCCTCTGTTTAACCCCTTATTAACCCCTAACTTACTCTAATAAGCCTCAAATTAACCCCGTATTCTCCTTCTCTATGTAATTATTATTTTCCTGTTGATATTTTTTTTTTTTTTGTTCACTTCTATTTTATAAACAAAACTATTACCAAATAAAACTTTTTTTTAGTTTTTGTGTGCTTCATTTGTTAATATGTTTACACCTTTAACATATATGTACATGTTTCACATTGAAAAAAGTGCAGCATTTAAAAAAAAAAAAGGACTGGTACTCATACTTGCTGTAGAAAAAAGTGGTATTGTTTCATCCCTACTTTAAAGCCTAACTCCAAGGCAGCCCCATTGCAAGTAATCAATTAGGTCTAACGAAGAGAAAAAGCGGGTCAACTTGCCACAACAATCGGCACTCCTCTATACTGCAGAGGCCTACTGTTCCTTGGTGGCCTCACATCCAATGTAGGGCTATGGGGCCTGCACTGGACTTGATGATGTGAGAGGACATGTGACCACAAGAGCATAGGGAAGAAGAGGCTGGACAGGTCTTGAGGCAGAGGAGCCTGTGGCAACGGAGGATTGGATAAGTAAAACCACTTTTCTTGTTCCCTATATTTAAAGGGGTTGTAAAGTCAGAAGGTTTTTTATCTTAATGCATTCTGTGCATCAAGATAAAAAGCCTTCTGTGTGCAGCAGCTTCCCTCAGCTTCCCTAATACTTACCTGAGCCCCATCTCGATCCAGCGATGTCCACTGATTGGCTGAGACACAGCAGTGGCGCCAAACTCAGGTAGCTCATCAGAAGAGAAAGGGGGCTTGGCCGAACCACAGCTCCGTGTCTGAATAGATACACAGAGCTGCAGCTCGTCTCGGGTGCCCCCATAGAAAGCTGATTGCTGTGGGGGCACTCAACAGGAGGGGCCAGGAGCACCAGCCAGGGACCCGAGAAGAGGAGGATCTGGGCTGCTCTGTGCAAAACCACTGCACAGAGCAGGTAAGTAGAACATGTTTGTTATTTTAATAGAAAAAAAAACAATACTTTACAATCACTTTAAACGAGCATTTAACCCTTGAGGTGCGGTGCTAGCCACACTGCAATTGAGTATTTTTACTTCATCCGAACGAAGTTCAGCTTTTTTTTTTTTAACAAGAAGACGAAGTTCAGCTTTAAAATACAAACATGTTCCAGCAAACACTAACCTGACTACATAAGGAAATCACTGATGTAGACCAAACAAAAAAGTTAATTTGCAGAATGATGCTATAATGGATCTCGTGGAAGCAGAAAAATTGAAGCTTATAAAACCTTCTGGAAAAGAAAGCAAAGATCTCTTCCTTTTTGCTTTGAATAATTTCTGTTTAATAAAAGATTAGGAATTATGTTTGAATTATTCATTTCCTAAAAATTCATGCTTCAAAGACTCTTACAAGGCTGGACTCTAATGGAATCAACTAGGGTTGAACCACATCCACTTTCCACTCTTTGCTTAATTCCACTCACGTGGGGCTGTTGCTGAAATACTAAATAAAAAAAATAAAAAGTAGAGAAGTACAAAATGGCCCGTAGGCTTGTTTTAGTGCAGTATTCACTAAAGCTAAAACACAATCTGACTTATGACAGTGATCATTTTATGAGATATATATAGCGATAGATGTAAAATTTCCAGTGCTTTGAATGTGAGATGTAAATCTTCTGTAACATCTCCAGTGTATAGTTCAAACTACTTTGCTATCAAGCATTTTTGGCTCAGAGGAAACTGAGCCAAGACAGAGAATGTACATCTTTAAAGTGGTTGTAAACCTCAGACATGAAATAAGAACAAAGCATATCCCTCTATAGTGTGTATGCACTACTATAAGTGTCATTTCTGTCTGCTGCCTCGTTCCACTGCTATCAGCTTTAGTCACTTCTGATAAGTTTTCCTGACACCAAGAGAAAAAAATGTGACAGGGAGGGCTCTCTAGTTGATTGACAGCCTCAGCTCTGTTCCTGTGTGGGGGGGTCCCTCCAATCAGCTGTCAGAGTTCTCCTCACTGAGCTTTGCAGAGTGTAACTTCAGCTCTCCACCTTTTTTCTAAACTCACAGACAAGCTTTAAAAATTCAGCACTTTTTTAGGAGGTTTTGTTTCATCTCAGTGTATCACGTGAGGCCAGTCACTTCACTGGGTGTATGTAAGGGTTTACAACCACTTTAAAGCTCAACTTCAGACACAACTTTGGATAGCGTGGGGAAGGGTTAGAACTACTTTCAGGTTTTTAGGAGATTTCTCCTCATTTCCAGTCCCAGTGAGATGGGCACGAAGTGATGGGAAATCTCTCCAGTGCAAAGGAGACAGCAACTAAAGCACATTTTTCATTAGAGTGGAAAAGAGTTAGAGCATCAGAGTCAAGTCTTTATTGCTGCTTGCATCCTACTGAAATAGAGGGACCCCCTCCCACTTCGGTATCTATGTGGATCTATGTTCTTCTCCTTAAACAAACATGACATATTCAGTAAAAAAATTTTTTCGTGGATTGATTTCATTTTCACGAATGAAGAGAGGGCTCTAATGCTGATTCCTGAATTTTGTTGCCTCTCTTATCTGCAGCTTTGAGAAGAACCTCCCAACCCAACTTGTCTCTTCCCTTCCTTCCCCCATTTATTCTTTACCTTATCCCCTACTGGTTTAATCTCCTCCCCTCCCCTTATCTTCTACCCGGCACATCTTTAATCCTCACATCTCCATCCATCCTTTTACCCCTTACCCTAAAATTAGGTATCGGGAGTCACTGTGCCCTTCTGTTTAGTCAATGCTCCTCCCTGGTATTTTCTCCAATGTCCTCCTCCATGACCCTTGCATATCTTAACTAAAGAGGTCCGTTAGGGACAACAGGAAATTCAGTGTGTTCCCCCCTCCTTTCACAACGGAATGTACATGTCTTATATAAGCATTTGCCACCTTATAATAACATTGTGTATTATGATGCTGTCATCTTCTTTATATGGTACATGACCCTGAACCTTTATAAATATAGAATTCACAAATAAAAAGCATTTACATGTGTTTTTATATGTTTATAAAATGTATTTATATATGTGCATATATTATATCTATTAAATTGTAAGCTCACAGGAGCAGGGCCTGCCTTATCCTTTTGTATTGAATTGTACTGTTGCTGTATTGTCTCCCTTTATATTGTAAAGCGCTGCGCAAACTGTTGGCGCTATATAAATCCTGTATAATAATAATATTAATTAGGTGTTTATCTGTATACTTTTGATAAGTGATCTCAAAAGCAGGGCGAGAAGCATCTATCAAGCTGGAAAAAAACACAACACTGAAAATGTTTTAATAACCATTACAATGCTGCTACATGGATCACAAGCTGCATGGGATCTGCGGAGAATGTAAACGTCCTAAAAAACAAACATACTATTTCACCTTTGACAGCGACTGAAGAATATGTTAGTAGCCTTGAGGGGCAGTTGAGAAAACATTGGTGTATCAAAACCAAAGTTAATCAGGCATGTGATGACATTTGCTTTCTGTGCAAGTTACACCCATTGATGTGAAATGTATAAAACCTTTTTTCGGTGCAGAATGTTTACAGACTTGTATTCTTGTTCTCAAATAATGAGCTACTATGTTGCTAAAAGCAAGGAAAATTCACAAGCCATAACAAATCGAGATCTGAAGGCTTCTTTTTTAAAGGCAAATAAGGGGAGCTTTCTAAAAAACTTCATGACCAAATTTACGACAATTGGTTCCAACACTAAGCACAACATATTCTAAATCTTCTATATCAAACTTTATACAGTATGTACCAATCTATAACAGCCAATACCTGATGGCACCACCATCAGATAAAACATAACCCATGTTGGTTGGTGGTCTTCAGGTTTTACTCATTTTGTTTATTGCAGCTTAGCAATTCCTAGATGTTATGTCTGCATTCCTTTTCCTTTTTTAGCCTTTTTTTCTTGTATTATCATCAGGAGATCCTGCTCTTTTCCAGATGTATTAGTTTACAGGGATGAGACAAATCATTAAGTTATTTTCCATTAGGAAAGCAGTACTTGGGCCCCCTACAAGGCCAGGTCTCATTCCAGCCATTTGGTTCCTTATAGCTAGGGATGAGCCGAACACCCCCCCTGTTCGGTTTGCACCAGAACTTGCGAACAGGCAAAAAATTTGTTCCAACACGCGAACACCGTTAAAGTTTATGGGACACGAACATGAATAATCAAAAGTGCTAGATGTAAAGGCTTATATGCAAGTTATTGTCATAAAAAGTGTTTGGGGACCTGGGTCCTGCCCCAGGGGACATGGATCAATGCAAAAAAAAGTTTTAAAAACGGACATTTTTCAGGAGCAGTGATTTTAATAATGCTTAAAGTGAAACAATAAAAGTGTAATATTCCTTTAAATTTCGTACCTGGGGGGTGTCTATAGTAAAAAGTCATTTAAAACTACTCTCGACTATTAATGAATTGCCGGTCCGACAATACACATAAAAGTTCATTGATAAAAACGGCATGGGAATTCCCCACAGGGGAACCCTGAACCAAAATTAAAAAAAAAAAATGACGTGGGGGGTCCCCTAAATTCCATACCAGGCCCTTCAGGTCTGGTATGGATATTAAGGGGAACCCCGGCCAAATTTTTTTTTAAAAAAATGGTGTGGGGTCCCCCTCAAAATCTATACCAGACCCTTCAGGTCTGGTATGGATTTTAAGGGGAACCCCGCGCCAAAATTTAAAAAAAATGGCGTGGGGTCCCCCCAAAAATCCATACCAGACCCTTATCGATTTGTACAGAGTAGCCCAGATCTTCCTCTTCTTGGGTCCCTCTTCTGTGATGCTGGCCCCTCCCTCCTGTTAAATGTCCCCACAGCAATCAGCTTGCTATGGGGGCACCCGAGCCAAGCCACAGCTCCCTGTGTCCATTCAGGCACAGAGCCATGGCCCCGCCCCCTTTCTCTTCTCATTGGCTGACTGGCTTTGATGGACAGCAGCTGAAGCTAATCAGGCAGCGCTGCTGTCTCAGCCAATGAAGAGAGGCGTCCCGGGCAGCCGAGACACTCCTACAACAACGCTGGATCTAGATGGAGCTCAGGTAAGTATTAGGAGGGCTAAGTAGGGCTGCTGTATACAGAAGGCTTTTAATCCTAATGCATAGAATGCATTAAGATAAAAAAAAACCTTTTAAATTTACAATCACCTTAAAGGGCTCAATCGTACCAGGTGAGCTGTGCTCGATTACCTTTGAACAATGCATGCTTAATGTAAAGGCACATGTAAAATAACTGTTTCCTTGTTCACACCATACATATGAGGTGATGTGCATTGTGTAAAAATACAGAATGTTGCCATCTTGGCCCAACCAATCAGCCTGGCATGGTACCCAATCAGCTTCTATCTTCAGCTTGTTCAGTTAAAGCAGAGCTATATTTACCTCGGCTCTAGCGATGCGGCGTCTCCGAGCTTCTCACTGACATTTCGATCGCCAGCTGCTGTTACTGGATGGGCAGGGTGACAGCACTCCTGCACATGCGTGGGAGTTCGGTCAGATTTGGCATTGTTGAATTTGTACAGCGAGCTGCGTGTGCATGTCTTACTGTACAGGGGCTGACAGGTAGGTAAATAAAATTAATTATTATATTGTTATAATATTATTATTATACACGATTTATATAGCGCCAACAGTTTACGCAGCGCTTTTCAATGTAGCGGGGGACAGCACAATTACAGTACAGTTCAATACAGAGGGGACAGGAGGGCAAAGCATGTCTCTTCTGCATTAACATCCCTGCCTGTTCCCCCATCTTTAATTCCACTTTATGCTTTAAAAAATGAAAGACAGAAGCTGATTGGTTGCCATGCACAACTGCTCCAGATTCTGTGTGTTCCGGTCTTAGTACATTTTCCTCACTGAATGTTACAGAGCTAACAGTATGTGAGGACACCTGTGACTTCCATTAGTGCCCCTCTCCTGAGGATCACACAAGACACAGCACGTTCATAATTTCTACTTAGGTGAAAGCAATTCAAAGGCGATAAGAAAACACAACAGTATCAATCACATTATAGCCAGGGAGAGCTAAGAAGAAAAACAACTTAAAGCAGAACTTCACCCTGTCAATCAACATTGGCTATTTTTATTCCTTATCCTGTTAGCATTAGCAAATATATAGGAAGATATATCACATTAACTTGTTTTTTTAAACTTTTTTTTTATTTTTTTACATTTCTTCAGTTACTTCCTGGTTTCCATGCCTAGGCAAATGATGTCATACACCCTGAAGTCTTTAGGAGAAGAGCAGGGGCTTTCTCAGCTAAGCACACCCTCCTGTCTGTGTGTTTGAGCTAAGGGCAGATGAATTCCAGGAAGTAAATGCTACATGAATCATCTGCCCTTACTCAAGATGGCCACGCCCAGAAATGCTATGAGGGTGTTTTTCAAAGTGATTTCTCAGCAAAACAAAACATTGAGACATGGATGGATGGGGAAGGTTGCTTTGAATATTAAAAATGAATTAAATAGTGGTTTTTGTTTGTGGTGTTTGGATGCAGTGTAGTTCCTCTTTAACCACTTCCCTACCCGGCCATAGTAATATGACATCCACAGATGGGATCTCCCATCCTGGGTGGACGTCATATGACGGCCTGGGATGCCCGGCCGTCTAGGGGGTGCATGCGCGCGCGCGCGCCGCGTTGCTCGGGACCCGTTGCGTGTGCCCAGCGGCCGTGATGTCCGCCAGGCACCCGCGATTGCCCGTTAACCGGGCTGGACCGTGGATCTGTGTGTGTAAACACACAGATCCACGTCCTGTCAGTTGAGAGGAGAGCGATCTGTGTTCCCAGTACAGAGGAACACTGATCGGTCTCCTCCCCTTGTACGTCCCCGCCCCCTACAGTTAGAATCACTCCCTTAGGAAACATTTAACCCCTCGTCTCCCCCTAGTGGTTAACCCCTTCCCTGCCTGTCACATTTATACAGTAATCAATGCAATTTTATAGCATTGATCGCTGTATAAATGTGAATGGTCCCAAAAATCTGTCAAAAGTGTCCGATGTGTCCGCCATAATGTCGCAGTCACGAAAAAAAATCGCGATCGCCGCTATTACTAGTAAAAAAAATAAATACATTTTTTTTTTTTAAATGCCATAAATCTATCCCGTATTTTGTAGACGCTATAACTTTTGCGCAAACCAATCAATATACGCTTATTGCGATTTTTTTTTTAACAAAAATATGTAGAAGAATACGTATCGGCCAAAACTGAGGAAAAAATTATTATTTTTTTTTTTAAATTGGGATATTTATTATAGCAACAAGTAAAAAATATTGTTTTTTTTTCAAAATTGTCGCTCTTCTTTTGTTTATAGCGCAAAAAATAAAAACTGCAGAGGTGATCAAATACCACCAAAAGAAAGCTCTATTTGTGGGGAAAAAGGGACGTCAATTTTGTTTGGGTACAACGTTGCAGAACCGCGCAATTGTCGTTTAAAGTGCGACAGCGCTGAAAACTAAAAATTGGTCTGGGAAGGAAGGGGGTGAAAATGCCCTGTATTGAACCGGTTAACCAATGATTCATTGACACACTGAAAAAAAAACCAAGATAAATCTATTCATTAAATGGACAAAATCCACTTTATATGTTTATTTTTGCCACTCTTATAGTAAATACGTCCCTCCCTGTCACTACATCTGATTGCTGTCAGTGTGCCATCGATCTGCACTAGCATTCTTTTCATCCAACAGGGTCAACTACCACCAAAGTAATGTTTAAATATTCTCCGATAAAACTATACACATTAAAGCCTTAGCCCCGGGAGAATCAAACTTATGAGACTAATAAACTTCTGACATTTTATGAGACGTGTGGTGCCAAGAGGGTCACCTATGGCTCAGATTTTGGCCATTCAGCACAAATGAAAGGGCTAGAAAATAAATCAATACAGTAAATTCTTACATTATTAAATAAATATATAAAAAGAGTCAAATTTGTAGAATACAGTGTCTTGAAAAAGTATTCATACCCCTTGAAATTTTCCACATTTTGTCATGTTACAACCAAAAACATAAATGTATTTTATTGGGATTTTATGTAATAGACCAACACAAAGTGGCACATAATTGTGAAGTGGAAAGAAAACGATAAATGGTTTTCCATTTTTACACATAAATATCTGAAAAGTGTGGCGTGCATTTGTATTCAGCCGCATTTGCTCTGATACCCCTAACTAAAATCTAGTGGAATGAATTGCCTTCAGAAATCACCTAATTAGTAAATAGAGTCCACCTGTGTGTTATTTAATCCTTTATAAATACAGCTGTTCTGCGAAGCCCTCAGAGGTTTGTTAGAGAACCTTAGTGAACAAACAGCATCATGAAGGTCCAAGGAACACACGAGACAGGTCAGGGATAAAGTTGTGATGTTTAAAGCAGGGTTAGGTTATACAAAAATATCCCAAGCTTTGAATATCTCAAAGAGCATTGTTCAATCCATCACCCATAAATGGAAAGAGTATGGCACAACTGCAAGTCTACCAAGACATGGCCGTCCACCTAAACTGACAGGCCGGGAAAGGAGAGCATTCATCAGAGAAGCAGCCAAGAGGCCCATGGTAACTCTGGAGGAGCTGCAGAAGATTTACAGCTGAGGTGGGAAAATCTGTCCACAGGACAACTATTAGCCGTGTACTGCACAAATCTGGTCTTTTTGGAAGAGTGGCAAAAAGAAAGCCATTGTTGAAAGCAAGCCATAAGAAGTCCTGTTTGTAGTTTGTGGGGGACACAGCCAACATGTGGAAGAAGGTGCTCTGGTCAGATGAGCCCAAAATTTAACTTTTTGGCCTAAAAGCAAAATGCTATATGTGGCAGAAAACTAACACTGCACATCACCCTGAACACACCATCCCCACTGTGAAACATAGTGGTGGCAGCATCATGTTGTAGGGATGCTTTTTTTAGCAGGGATAGAGAAGCTGGTCAGAGTTGATGGGAAGATGGATGGAGCCAAATACAGGGCAATCTTAGAAGAAAACCTGTTAGATTCTGCAAAAGACTTGAGACTGGGGCGGAGGTTCACCTTCCAGCAGGACAACAACCCTAAACATACAGCCAGAGCTCCAATGGAATGGTTTAGATCAAAGCATAGTCATGTGTTAGAATGGCTCAGTCAAAGTCCAGACCTCAATCCAATTGAGAATCTGTGGCAAGACTTGGAAATTGCTGTTCACAGATGTTCTCCATCCAATCTGACAGAGCTTGAGCTATTTTGCAAAGAAGAATGGGCAGAAATTTCACTCTGTAGATGTGCAAAGCTGGTAGAGACATCCCCAAAAAGACTTGCAGCTGTAATTGCAGTGTAAGGTGGTTCTACAGCTGAATACAAATGCACACCACGCTTTTCACATATTTATTTGTAAAAAAAATATGAAAACAATTTATAATTGTCCTTCCACTTCACGAATATGTGCCACTTTGTGTTGGTCTATCACGCAAAATACCAATAAAATACATTTACTTTTTTGCTTGTAACATGACAAAATGTGGAAAATTTCAAGGGGTGTGAATACTTTTTCAAGGCACTGTATACAGCACATGAACAAATTCCCAAAAATGCAAACAGTGCAATACTTTATGAAATAAGTATCTAATAAAAGTGTACAATTCATAGAGTCAAATGCATGTGCCAATACCCAATACCAGATAAATAAAGGAAGGCATAGGAGGAAGAGATTGAAAATAGGAGGACTGCAAGAATTACATCTACAACTGACAGATCTCACACTATTTAACCGCTTCAGATCTGGGCCATTGCCAAATGACGGCAACAGCGCGGATCTAAATTGCCGGGACTACGTCTATTGACGTCGTCCCGTGCACGAGCGGCCTGCGCGCCCCCTGCAGGGCGCGCGCGGCGCACTCGGTGATCAGCAAGTCTATGAGACTCGCCTGATCACAGATCAGAGTAAGGGGTCGGTCCCGACCCCTTACCACATGATCAGCTGTCAGCCAATGACAGCTGATCATGTGATGTAAACAGAGCCGGTAATCGGCTATTTTTCCTCCTCGCGCTGACAGCGTGAGGAGGAAAAATAAAACCCGATCACCGGCGGCCGTGATCGGGACATCAGTCCCGATCACGGCGATCTTCTGACACAAAGCAATAGGCAGCAGTGCTGCCTACCAGTGCCCACCAGTGTCACCCATCAGTGCCCACAGTGCCATCAATCAGCGCCACCCATCAGTGCCCACAGTGCCACCCATCAGTGCCCTCAGTGCCCACAGTGCCACCCATCAGTGCCCTCAGTGCCCACAGTGCCACCCATCAGTGCCACCCATCAGTGCCACCCATCAGCACAACCTATCAGTGCCCATCAGTGTCACCTACCAGGGCCCATCAGTGCCGCCCATCACTGCCCATCAGTGCTGCCCATCACTGCCCCCCATCAGTGCCGCCCATCAGTGCCCCCCATCAGTGGTACCTATCAGTGCCCATCCGTGCCACCTATCCGTGCCACCCATCCGTGCCACCCATCCGTGCCGCCCATCCGTGCCACCCATCCGTGCCACCCATCCGTGACCATCAGTGCTGCCTTATCTGTGCCCATCAGTACCGCCTTATCTGTCCCCATCAGTGCCGCCTTAACTGTGCCTATCAGTGCCGCCTTAACTGTGCCTATCAGTGCCGCCTTATCTGTGCCTATCCGTGCCCATCAGTGCAGCCTATCAGTGCCCACCAGTGCTGCCTTATCAGCGCATATCAATGAAGGAGAAAAATTACCTGTTTGCAAAATTTTATAACAAACTATTAAACATGATTTTTTTTTTTTCAAAAATTTCCATCTTTTTTTGTTTGTTTAGCAAAAAATAAAAACCCCAGCTGTGAATAAATACCTCCAAAAGAAAGCTCTATTTGTTGGAAAAAAATGATAAAAATTTAATTTGGGTACAGCGTTGTATGACCGCGCAATTGTCATTCAAAGTGCGACAGCGCTGAAAACTCAAAATTGGTCTGGGCAGGAGGGGGGTTTAAGTGCCCAGTAAGCAAGTGGTTAAAGGATAAGGCCTGTTTAAAGGATACCCTGTCGCCAGACCATTCATTTCAGTGACAATCTATCCATAAGATTGTATATACATTTACCATATTTTAAGCATGTAAATTGCTCATAAAAGTGTCACTTGTGTAGACATCCAAAAACCCTCAGACTGCTGCTGCCATCTTGGATGTGATGTCTGCAGTCCCAGCAGACTCTGAGCAGTCGCACTCTATGACACTCTAGCATTCTCCTTGACTCCACCCTCGGCAGCTACATAAAACTTTAGGTAGAGAAATTAAAGTGGTTGTAAACCTTTACATATACCCAGTAAAGTGACTGGCCTCAGGTGACACACAGAGATAAAACAAATCCTCCTACATAAGTTATACCTGTCTATCTGTAGTCTTCTCTTCTCTACATCTGTTCAAAGTACAGAATTTATAAAGCTTGTCTGAGCTGTCAGAAAACGGGGCGGGGAGTTGAAGTTACACACTGAAGAGCTCTGTGAGGAGAACTCTGAGAGCTGATTGGAGGTAAAGGACATACTGTATTTTTCGCTCCATAATACGCACCTGACCATAAGACACACCTAGGTTTTAGAGAAGGAAAACAAGAAAAAAAATATTCTGAACCAAATGGTGTACTAAAATATTTAATATTATACTACTACTATAGGTGGGTGATGGACACACAGCGCTACACCCCCCCCCCTCCCGCTACAAATCAGCTACACTATACCTGGGTGGTGGTGGTGGACACAGTAGCTTCCCCCCTTCCCAGGTCAGCTTAGGGAGGCAGGGCAGGCACAAAAACCCCTTCAGCCTCTTCTATCACAACAACACAGGTTAATGGGCAGTGGATACCATGCCAGCCCACACCTCCCACCTACTTATCACCAGATCACCTCAGGCAGCGGAGGACACTGCCATTACAATTCACAACCCCCTCTGGCTCGTTGCCTCTCAGCGGCAGCTGAGAAAGAGGACAGGGGAGGGGACACAGTTTGCAGCAGTAGCTGCCGGTGGGAAAAGCAGGAAGTGAGACTGGACCAGGCCTCGGTGCCGGTGGGGGGGGTTCCGGCAAAAAAAAAAAAAAACAGGGCTCTTGCCCCTCTCGCAATGGTGTCACCTCTGGCGGATGACACTCCCCCATGTTTTGGCACCCGGGGCGAACCCCCCTGCTCCCCCTTGGTATGCCCCTGCCAGGATGCACCTCACATTCTGTCCTCTCTCCTCCACAGAGAAGACCGAGTACCGGTATTCTGACATGGCGGCGGCGACATGGCGGCGGCGACAAGGGGGCGGCGCCTGGTCAGTATTCACTCCATAAGACACAGAGACAATATCTCCCATTTTTTGGGGGGAAGAAGTGCGTCTTATGGTGCGAAAAATATGGTATCCCTCTTCACACAGCACACAGGAACAGAACTGAGGCTGGCACTCACAGGCTGTGTGCTAAAGCTCTCCCCCCGTCCCCCGTTTCTCTTGGTGTCAAGAAAACTTGTCAGAAGTGACTCATGCAGATAGCAGGGGAATGGGGCAGCAGACAGAAATGACACTTAGTGCTCTAAGTTGAGACATGTACACACTATAGAGAGATGTGCTTTGTTCATATTTCATGTCTGAGGTTTACAACCACTTTAAGGAAGGAGCTGGGTCAGCACAGAGTGGGAGTGAGGAGTGGGCTATGATGTGCAAGAAAAGAGGAAGGTGCACTTTGGAATCAACTCTTCCTGAAGAAGTCAAATTTGCAGGCAAGTTCAAAGACATTCTGCAAGTGAATAATAAATTGTTTATGGAACTGCAAATGTTTCAAGTAAAAAATTATTGATGTTTCTGTGAAAATACAAAACAGGTGGAAATAAGGCATATTATTTAAAGCGGGGTTCCACCCAAATTTTGAACAATATCTGTATGTATTCTCTTCCTTGCCTAGATGCTGACATGCCGTATAAAAAAATTTAAATCGCCGTAATTACCTTTTATTTTTCTATTCTTCTTTGCACTTCCTGGTTCTCCTCCCGTGGGAGTAGGCGTGTTTCTAGCCTCTCCCAGACTCCACACAGTCTCCTGGGAGCTAGTCTCAGGCTTCCCAGGATGCCACTGAGCATGTGCGGGAATGAGCGGTGAATGCTGGGAGCACAGCATTCACCACATCCAGGAAATGAATGCTTGTGGGCTTCAAATGCCCACAATGAAGATGGAAACCGCCTGCAGTGAATAATATAAGTTATTCTTTCCGACAAAATCTGACACAGGCGGACATATTACACACAATATGTGAGTATGTAATGCTGAGAAGAAAAGTTTGTGAATGAACTCAAAAAAAAAAAAAAACGATAGATAGGTGGACCCCCGCTTTAAGATCAATCCAAAAATAAATAAAAAAATTTAAACATTTTAAATGGATCGCCAAAGACTCTTTTTTTTTTAACTAGTAGACAAGGTTATTATAGAATAAAAGCTATGAATTGCTGTTATTACCGTCTATTACAGGTCAGCACTTACGCAGTTCAGAGCAGGGAAATTTACTGACGTAGCAGATGCAGGAAAATGATTAAGGAAGTCTTAGAAAAAAAAAGTAAAATGCTCTATCTAGCTACATTTGCCAGCTAAATGCATTTTATTTTGCCAGATGGTAATCCGCTAAAGGAAAAGAGGATCTTAGCTGACCATCTGGGCTGCCTCTGCAACCAACCCTGGTGCCCTCTTTACTAAACCCAATCTCTCAAAATGTGTGTGGCTTATTTTTGGCATTATGGGAAAAAATACACCAGCATTACAAAAAAAATGTATTTGAAGACATCATTAAATAGTTAATAGAACAGATATCTATGAGAATAAATGGATAGCTGCAAAAATAACTGATGATAGTTTCATGCGTCGAGGAAAACTTCAAACGTACTGGGGTTGCAAAACTGGAGCAGCTGCACACTCGACCAAATGCAGCAGGGAATCGTTTTAATTTCTATGGGGAACAGTCCAGCACAACTGCTGCTATAAGTAAGATCAATGAGTAACGTGTATAACACACATAACTCATTAAATAAAATATTACCCAACACTAACTCTGGGAAAGCAAAGAATAAACTGTACAGTTACAGGAAAAGCACTTTTACTTACCTGATTGTCCACTCCCCAGACGACAGCTCTCTCCCCCCCCCCCCCAAGCTGGCTCTCAGCATCCTAACGTGCAAACGACATTAGACTGTCAGAGCATAGGGGGAGAAAAGGGGCAAGGACTGGTCTAGTAACAGGAAGCAGCCTGCAAGAGTGCAGGGTCAGGTAAATAAAACTGCTATACCCTGTCCCCATAGACATAAGTTAGCAGTTAACCCTTGTAGCATACAGTCCCTGACAAAAGTCTTGTCGCTTCTCTATTTTGTAGAAACTCCTACTATTAACCTGACTTTTAATTAATCAATTGGTGTTAGAAATAGCTCATACGAAAAGCTAAAGCCCTCCCAAATGATGTTTAATGCACTGAAATAAATTCGTTTCACTGAAAAAAGATTTATCATTTAATCAAGACAGACAGGTCAAATTTTGGCAAGACAAAAGTTTTGTCGCCTATACAGAAATTGAACAACTTTACTGAAAATCCAAAAATATGTCAGCAAATTAAGTAGTGGTGCTGTGAGATGCAAATGTAATATCTTGTATGACTTCCATGAGCTTGAAGGACAGCATCCATGCGGTTGGCAAGGATTCATACAATTTATTGATGAAGTCATCAGGAATAGCAAAGAAAACAGTCTTGCATGCCTCCCAGAGTTCATCAATATTCTTTGGTTTCGTCTTCCATGCTTCATCTTTCATCCTACACCACATATGCTCAATGATGTTCATGTCTGGTGACTGGGCTGGCCAATCCTGGAGTAACTTAATCTTCTTTGCCTTAAGGAACTTTGATGTGGAGATGGAAGTATGCAATGGAGCACCATCCTGCTGCAAAATTTGGCCTTTTTTATGGTTGGGAATATAAGAGGTAGCTAAGATTTCTTGGTATTTTAGACTATTGATGTTGCCTTCCACCCTGCAGATCCCTCGCACACCCCCATACTGGATGTAACCCCAGACCATGATTTTGCCTCCACCAAACTTCACTGTTTTCTGGGTAAATCTCGGCTCCATGCGGGTTCCAGTAGGTCTCCTGCAATATTTGCGGCAACTGTGGTGTAATTCAGCAGAAGATTCATCTGAAAAATCCACCTTCTGCCACTTTTCCAGAGTCCATCCTTTTAGCAGGCTGTGGCCCTTGGCAAATGCCACACGGTTTTTCAATTGGCTTTTAGTGCTGGCTTATGGGCACTGATTCGACCATGGAGGCCATTTCGAGACAGAATCCTGGTTGACAGTTCTGGTTGACACAGGGACTTCAGGTGACCAGGTCTCGTGGAGCTCTGCTGCAGTGGAAAATGGGCTGGCCTTGGATTTTCGAGCCAACAAACGGTCCTCTCGAGCAGTTGTCTTGCAGGGTCGGCCTGACCTGGCCTTGTCCAAAACGTCTCCAGTCTCTTTAAATCTTTTTTTTATCCTCTGAACTTGACACTGAGACACATTGAAGGTGTCTGCCATATCAGCAGTGGATCTGGTCTTCAGCCTCTTGATAATCAACACTTTAGTCTCCGGGTGTATCTTAGGCATGTTTGCAGAGGTCTAGTTGCAGTTGAGAAGGTCTAGTGTACTGGTGTTCTTTTTATACACACCTGAGACCTAATTGATCCATTATTAGTCACAGGTGAAGCTCATATAACAAGGCGACAACACTTATGTCTTGGCAAAAATTGACTCAATGGGCTTTACCAAGCTGTGAATATTAGAATACTTTTTGTCAGTTTCGTTTTGCACTGAAAAATTAATTCAAAAGCTGTTGGGATTAAAATGACTCATTTCTTGGAACAAAATCTTGATTAGAAATATATTTTAGCGGCACTTCAGGTCAATTTGTACACAAGCGACAAGACTTTTGTCAGGGACTGTAGGTGCAACCCCACTGCAAGGGAAGATTTTTTGTTTTCTCAAACTAAATCTCAAACTAAAAATACAAGGTCCACCTATTTAACCAATGAATCCTTCGTCCCATGTCATAACATGACATGAAGCCTATCTGGCCCCCACCTAACAACTGTACATTTATCTTCTCAATCAGCACATCACCCATAGTTATTAGCTCTAAGGAGCAGGGCCCTCTGATTCCTACTGTATCAAATTGTATTGTATTTGTACTGTCTACCCTCAAGTTGTAAAGCGCTACGTAAACTGTTGGCGCTATATAAATACTGTATAATAATAATAATAATAATAATAATAATAACGCTGCACAAACACTACACGGAAAAAAAAATGCAGGTAAACAAAGTTAACCTATTCGCGCCCTTGCCTCCCGCCCTTTTAAGAAGTTTATGACGCAGGGGGCAGGCCTTAAGATCACGTGATCTGTGATCGCAAGCAGTGATCGGAAGCTTTCGGTTAGGCACTGGTAACTGTGCCGGGAGTGTGAAGCGTGCACACTCTCGGCACAGTTATATTGACCGTAGTTCACGCAAATATGTGGAACCAGGCACCGAGAGGCTGGCGCCAAGGGGTTAAATAATATAGGTAAAACAAGAGAAAGTCTGGATGGCTACACTTTGATAAAGGAACATCTTTTTGTAGTATCAAAACCGCATAAAAAACAGCAACCAAGTCATGATGGGGGATCAGAGGAAAGTCAACAGATTTCACACTGCTTTAGTGCTTGGTCAGGAGCAAGCGCTAAAGCAGCATGAAACGCATTGACTTTCTTTTGATACCACATCAGGATTTAGTTGCTGTTTTTTATGCGGTTTAGATACTACAAAAAGATGTTCCTTTATCGAAGTGCAGCCACCTGGACTTTCTCTTGATCAGTCTGACAAGCTCAGCTTTGCACCCGAGACAGGAGCTTTTCGGGATCTGTTTTAGCAGGCTGACCTGGAGCAGCGTTGCTTTGCCTAATTAAAAAATATACTTACCATACCCCAGACTTCTGTGTGCGGTGCCAAGACAAAGATGACATTATCATCCTTCAGTGAGAACCCAGGAATCTGAGAAATCATGAGAAATGGCTATTGCACTGTGTTAAAAAAACAATCTAGTGAGATTTAGGAGACTCAGTAATCCACTGGATCTTGCCGCAAGGTTGGTGATATCACCCCCAGAAGTACCATAGGTAGGTATTTTTACAATTTTTTACCCACATTTTTCTTTTTATAGGTTTAGTGCAGCAATTATTCTTGGTGGAGGGGGGACCTCAGTAAATAAGAGAACTTTGCTTGTAGTGAAAAAGTCTTTAAAGTTTACTTTTTTGTCAACCCTTTTCTCCTGCTCCACCCTGTGGTCCATTCTTCTGGCTGGTCCAATGAAGGCAGGTGTCTCCTTTTTACTAGTCATCACTATTGCACTGCACTCAAATAATGATTTGTAAGCATTATCCAATGCAGAAAAATTGAGGTTTCATGAGCAAAAGTATTTTTTTTGTATTTTTTTTAAATAAGATTTATCATTAAAAAAACAGAAAGGAGAAAAGACATAGGACGAATACAAAAATCCATTGCAAAGCTGTTTGAGCCTAACATAGTATAAACTACAGTCATTATCCAAAAAGCATTACACATAGTTGAGAATGTATGGAGAATCTTTGGAAAAAGATAGGAGGCTAGGCACAGAACAGGCCAGGGCTCCCAGAATATGATATTAAGACAGTGAGTATAGGCCATGGAGATTAGGGGCCTGTACCAGTAGGACGTGACAAAGTAAATACATCATACAAATAGCTTTATGGCATCAAGGAGACCCCACAGTATCCATTCGTGGTGCTTAGAGCAAATATTTACCTAAAGTCAAGAGAGGGGATCAAAGAGGAGGTATTAAATTGGGATATATTGGATGCCATATAGTAGGATATTTAAGGGTGGGAAAGCGTTATATAAGGGATAGGGGAAAGGAGAAATAGAAGGAAGGAGAGGATAATAGGGGGAAGGGAGAAGGTGCTACCGGTGGGGTGTAAGGGGGCATAGCCGGGGAAAGGGGTCCATCTGCAGTCATCATTGTAATGGTATTGAAGAAGGGCCTGCGACCTCTGACAATTCACTCACAGCGTAGTCTAAACATCGACCAAAACCTAATCCAAAAAAAACACGTATTTCTAAATTTGGTGTGTGTATTCTTTATAGAGCTTGTGAGACTTTCCATCTCCTTGATATCCTCAACCCTTCTGGTCCATTGGGAGACTGTTGGTTGTTGGGAAAACTTCCACAATGCCGGTATGCATGACCACGCCACGTTAACCAGATAGCGCACTTTTTGTAAGCCCATTTCTGAATGAAGTTGTGATGTGAACGGAAAAAATTCAAGCATTTTGGTAAGTACCCTGCTGGAAAATTTTTGGACATTTTCAAGGACCTGAAAGTACCAAGGAAGGGACAAAACCAGAATATATGTAATAAGTCGCCTCTACCCTGTCCGCATTCCAGAAAGTCTCTGACTCTGTGAGGTATATAAAGTGCAAAACAGCAGGAGTACGGGACCAGCAGGTTACTATCTTATACCCCGATTCCTGATATTTATTACATATGGAGGATCTAAAAGACAAGGTAAGTATTCTTGTATCTGCTTCCGATGACAAGGTGATCACCAAGCCTTGTTCTCAATGATCCAAGTAGTGTAGTCAGGATGTAGAGGCCTCCACAAAAAGCCAATAATAGGTCATGGAGAGCGGGTGATCGACTGAGCCCTATGCCTAACATTCCTGTTCGAATGACATCAGTTTGCAAGAGAATGTTACAGATTGGGCAGGGAACCCAAAATGTCTGTAAGTTGCAGAATCTGTAAGGTGTCTAATGCCCCGTACACACGGTCGGATTTTCCGATGGAAAATGTCCGATCGGAGCGTGTTGTCGGAAATTCCGACCGTGTGTGGGCTCCATCGGACATTTTCCATCGGATTTTCCGACACACAAAGTTGGAGAGCAGGAGATAAAATTTTCCGACAACAAAATCCGTTGTCGGAAATTCCGATCGTGTGTACACAAATCCGATGGACAAAGTGCCACGCATGCTCAGAATAAATAAAGAGATGAAAGCTATTGGCCACTGCCCCATTTATAGTCCCGACGTACGTGTTTTACGTCACCGCGTTCAGAACGATCGGATTTTTCGACAACTTTGTGTGACCGTGTGTATGCAAGACAAGTTTGAGCCAACATCCGTCGGAAAAAATCCTAGGATTTTGTTGTCGGAATGTCCGAACAAAGTCCGACCGTGTGTACACCCTATAAGGGTGAAAACTCCTGTGATTTTGCAAGTTGAGTGGGGGACAGCCAGGTAGAGCAAAATAAAAAGTGTTCACCATTTTTGGGCCTGTTTAACCTGAAGAAACTGTTTGTCCTGTGTGAGATCGAGAATAGGAAGTTGGGGTGAAGGTAATGGAGCTATCCCATAGTAATCAAAAGCTGTACAGAATATTTTCCAGGTTGCCCCTATAGTGGGCTGTTTAAGTAGTTCTGGGGTTGGCATTTTGGCCAACCAAAGGAGTACTTCTGAGGGCATTGGGGAGACTTCCTGTTCCAGCAAAACCCATTGTTTCAGAGATTGATGTTTGGACCAGTCCAATGCCCTCATCAGGTGTGAGGCAATGTAGTACAGTAGAATGTCCGACAGAGCCATTCCTCTGGAGTTTCGATAAGAATTTTTGTGAGAGGTCCCTTTCCCAAAGCAAGCAAAAAAGGGGGTACATAGTTCAACAGGGCAGAAGAGAGAGCAGAATATGCAATAGAGAGGCCATGTCGGAGTGGAAAGGGTCTTTGCAAACTACGTAGTTCAAAATTTGAAAAGTCTGGCAACTTCCTGTGTGAGGGTTGCAGTGATAGCAGAAAATGTCTAAGCTGAAAAGCATGCCAAATGGGCAAAGAAGGACCTACCATTGAATGGATTGTAGATACGAATTTCCAACCTTTGGTATTTCTAAAGTCCATTAGTCTGAAAACATTTTTGTATAACAATGAGCGAAATTTAGGATCTGAGAGTCTGGGAGGGAAATCAGTGCTCCTGATTACTGGTAGTTGTTTGAAGATTTGCTTATTCTTATTTTTAATCATGCTGGATTTTACATTTTAAATAAAAGAAAAAGTAACCACATCATTTTACACAGTTTTTTTTCTACCTTTTTTTTGCACAGTAAAGCCAGAAAGGTTCACTGACTATAAAAAAAATACTTGTTGAGAAACCAGCATTCAAAAGAGACTCTTGCAGCAGGTAGATATCACCATTAGGCTTACTCAATATAACAGTTAAAAGTATATAGCAAATAATAAAAGCACCTGTAACCCATAGCAACCAATCAGATGTCAAGTAGAGGTTAACTGTAGAGGGTTGCTATGGGTTATTTCAATTTGTGCATTGATCTTTACCTTTTTAATAAGTGATAGTGTAATTTATCCAAACATTTAAACTTGAAAATTTAGCAGATTACAATACAGGTTCAGTAGAAAAAAACACTGCATGTACTGTATACAGCGTGGTTTACGCAGTGGATTAATAAATGCGCTTTTATTTTTTCCCATTCTGTTGATAGATAAACTGCATTTCAGCATATTGTATTTAATATATTCTTCCCTAGACACAGATAATTCTTATTAGAATTCCTGTGCATGGTGCATTTGGTCATGTATCACTGGTTGCACGATAGTAGTTTGTTTCCATAGAAACAGTAGGCTTCTCACCAACATCTAAAGCATGCTTGTTGCTGTAGGCTGAATAAATTTGCCCTTTTTTTCTTTTCTTTTTACCCCCCCAAAATACAGATGCTCCTATGTAAAGCCCAACTGATACTGTTAAACAAGGAAAATGATTCAAAATATGTATTTATAGTTATCAAAGCTAACCTCTGAATATTTTATTTGCAGCATTGTACAACACTCCATTTAAACCAACCCTTACTATTCAGAAGCATGAGTAAATATAACTAAATGGCAGGCACTTTTAACCCAGAGCACTCCTAAGAAATGAAAACTCTGCTTTATAAAACAATTGCCAAATCCCCTTCACTGCATAACTATTAGCTTCATGTTTCCAAAAAAAAGGGAGCTCAAGGAAGGTGCATACAGGCTCCTTACCATCTCATTCCTAGGTGCTGGCACCCTTGTGATTCACTGCACAAAATTGAATAATAATAAATAAGTTTTAATTCTGTGAATTTGTGAAGTGAATCGTAAAGGTGCTAGCAGCTAGGAGTAAAAGGGAATTCAGGCATCACCTTCGAGGACACCATATTATTTTTTTATAGGCTCCTTATTATGCCTGCTATTGAGCAATGGCGTTTCTTTTCCCAGAATGAACAAGGTATAGGCTTGCTTCAAAGCTGAACTCCGGGGAGTAAAAAAATGTTTCTCTTTGCAGTAGGTCACCCTTTGCATAGGTCTCGTTTTGAGAAAGGGATGATGAATAAGGTAACATACTTACATTATTCCTTGCTTCTCAGCAACCAGTGTTCTTCTCCACTGTTAGAAGTTTTGGATTGTGGACGACCTCACGTGCAAAGCGGAACTCTTGGTCCTGCATTGTATTGGATGAGGTCAGAAGTCTGCAACCAAAGGGGCAGTAAAGGGAAGCAGCTTTGGTAGACTGGTTACCCAGTATGGAGGAAGTCTTTCGGAGTAATTAATAAAGTGATCCCCCTTATTTATCACCCCCTAGGCAAGATGTGCACTGGGAGGAATAGGGCTCGTGCACCAAATTTTTTTTTGTTGTTGAAAATTGTCATAAATGATATTTAATTAAAGTAGAACTTTAACTAGTTAAGGACCGGAAGGATTTGCCCCCGTAATGACCAGGCCATTTTTTGCAATACGGCACTGCTCCGCTTCATCTAACAATTGCGCGGTTGTACAATGCTGTACCCAAACTAAATGTATGTCCTTTTCTCCCACAGATAGAGCTTTCTTTTGGTGGTATTTGATTACCTCTGCATTTTTTTTTGTTGCGCTATAAACAAAGACCGACAATTTTGAAAAAAAATTTGCTATAATAAATATCCAAAAAAATATTTAAAAAAAAAAACGAATTTCTTCATCAGTTTAGGCTAATATGCATTCTTCTACATATTTTTAGTAAAAACAAATTCAAGTTATACTTATCGGTATATCGCTCAGGAAGCACCTGAGAGAGTGGCTCCACCCACTAATAAACAGGAAACACCAACTCCACCAAATTTTAAAAGGAGGCTTCTTCCCACAGCTTGTCATTTGTAGCAAAGCACTTCCGGCCCAAGCTGGAACACATAATCAGAATATGGTTAGTCACAGCATATATAAACAAGAAAAGGGCAGGTCGTTGCTTTCCTGAAAGACTCCTGGAAAACAAGTCACCGGTAAGTCTAACTTGAATTTTCCCTAAATGTCTTTCAGGACAGCACCTAAGAGGATAATCGAGACTTACCAACTAGGGAGGGACAACAGCCTGCAGAACCTTTCTGCCAAATGCCTGATCACTGGCTGACAGAAGATCCAGTCTGTAATGACAGACAAACGTTAGGTAACTTGACCACGAAGCCGCCCTACAAATTGGATCTGGGGTGGCACCAGCTTTTTCTGCCCATGTAGTGGCCAGAGCTATAGTAGAGTGTGCTTGTATTCCTGGCGGGAGAGACAAAACCATCTGGGAAATAGCAGATTTTAGCCATCTAGCAATTGACCCCTTTGATGCTTGGCTGGCCTTTCTGTTGCCAGAAAAGAAAAACAAATAAAGACTCCGAAGACCTAAAGTGCTTTGTTACTTCCAAGTAATGTAATAAAATTCTTCTTACATCAAAGTTACGGACTAAATTCTCTTTTTTCCAGAAGGATTTGAACAAAAAGTTGGCAGGATGATTTCCTGCGACCTGTTATGAACTGACGCTACTTTTGGCAAAAACCCCGGATCTGTTTTAAGTACAATCCTGTCTGGGTAAATTAACAAAAAAGGTTCCTTTACTGATAGAGCGTGTAGTTCACTGATTCTTCTTGTGGATGTAACCACAACTAAGAATACCGTTTGAGATAAACTCCTTAACGAGATTATCTGTAATGGTTCAAAAGGATCTTTTCTGAAGACTTGAAAAACTACTGACAGGTCCCATTTACAAAAATGTTTAGTAAGAGCTGGTCTGGACCTAGTAAGTGCCTTAAAGAATCTTGTAACCAAAGGAACTTAAGAAATTGGCCTTTCTAGGGATACTCCCAGGGCAGCCACTTGCACTTTAAGAGTGCTAATCGCAAGACATCTGTCCGTGCCATTTTGTAGAAATTCCAAAACTGACACAATGGCTTCTACAGTTCGGTTTAATGAACGACACCAAAAGTTGTAGACTCTCCAAACTTTAGTGGAAATATCTCTAGTTACTTTATACTGGTGAGTAAAGTGAATACTAGAGGCTCTGACAATCCTTTGTTCCTTAACAGCTGCTCCTCAGATACCAGGCGGTGAGGCTTAGTCTGGCTACATCCGGGTGGTATACTGGGCTTTGAAGTAGTAAGTCCTGTCTGAGAGGAAGCTGCCAGAATGGTTTGACTGTCATTTGTAGAATGGAGCAAAACCAGGCTCTTTTCAACCAGAACCGAGTGATCAGAATTACTGACACTTTTTCCTTTTGTATTTTCCTTAATACCAATGGAATTACCTGAAAGGGGGAGGCATAGCCCAGATGAAAGTTCCAGGGATGTGCTAAAGCATCTATCCCTAGTGAGACGCTGTCTCGGTTCAGGGAAAAGAACTGAGGGAGCTAGGCATTTTCTTTTGACGCAAACAAGTCCACATCCTGGTGATCAATGAAAATATTTTTGGATTCAAGCTCCATTCTCCTTCCTGAATACTTTGTTTAGTGTGCCTTTGAGATGCACTGCTGACCGGGAGAGTATATGATTCTCTGCCCACTTCAGGATTTCCGTTGACAGCAATAGTAGAGCCTTGCTCCTTGTGCCCCCCTGTTTGTTCAGGTATGCCATTGTCTGATAGAATCTGCACATGGTACCCCTGGAGGTTTGGAGACAAGACAGCCAATGCTAGGGTGACTGCTTTTAATTTCCTCCAGTTTGAGGACCTTCCTGCTTCGGATTGGGACCAAATTCCCTGTGCTATACCAGTGGGCCCTCCATCCCCAACTGTGGCATCTATCGTGACTCTTTTTTCAGTCTGGAAAGACCACAGTAAGCCCTTTGACAAAACTGACTGACTTCTCCACCACCAAAGGATCCTCCTGACCCTGGCTGTGATCCCAAACCTTTAAGAGAAAACTCTGGAGCGGCTTAAAATGGAGCCTCGTCCACTGAATGGTCGGCATTGTTGAAATTATGGGCTGACATAACCTTTCTGATTGATATCTCCTGGTTTGTTTGTAGCCTGGCACCTAAACTCCCGACTTTGTTTTTCTTCTCTTCTGGAAGATAAAACCTTTGTTCTACAGAATCTATTTGATAACCTAGAAACTGAACTTGCTGAGCTGGATTGAACTTTTATTTTTTTATTTTTGAAGGTGCTCAATCCAGCCAAAAGCTTCCAAATGACTGCAGGCCTTGGCCATGTCTACCTGCAATTTTTCTCTGGAAGTGGCAAAGAAGAGGAGGTGGTCCAGATAAGGGATTACCGCAATTCCCTGAAGACGGAGAAGAGGGAGAGCTTCCACCATTATTTTTGTAAAAATTTGTGGGGTGGATGAAAGACTAAAAGGGAGGGCCTTGAATTGTAGATGCAGCACCTCCTTCCCCATATTTAGTGCCGGCCTGAAGAACTTTTGAGACTGAGAGGCTACAGGCACATGCAGATACGCATCTCTTAGATCGATTGATGCCATGAAGCATCCCTTGATTAAGAGATTTCTGACCGTAAAGATGTAGTCCATGGGGAATCTCCTGTATTGGACTGACCTGTTTAAAGGTTTTAAGTTGAGAATGAGACAAAAGCTTCCCGACGGTTTGTTTACCAGGAAAATATGAGAATAGAAACCCCGATAACGTTCCTCTGGAGATACCTAAATAAAAAGATACCTCCCTGTTGCATCAGATCCCCTAACAGTTTCTTCATGGATAAGGCCTTTGTTGTGTCCCTTGGCAGGTTTGTTACAAAGAATCTTTCTGGGGGAAGATCCGAAAGCTCTATTTTGTATCCCTGGGCCAGCATGTCTAGAATAAACGGGTTTCCTGTCATGCTTGCCCAGTGAGGAAGGAATTTCTAAAGCCTTCCTCCCACTGGCAATGACAAGTCATTGCGATTTATTGGTTGGCACAGGAGGATGGAAAAGGACATTCCCTCTTCCTTTGCCCCTTTGTGATGTCCAATTCCTTCTCTTCTCTTGGGTCTTATTGCCTTGTTCCTGAGTTTTTTTAGGTCGAAAAAAGCCGATTGACTGGCTGCTTCTTCTTTTTAACAGGAAAAGATTTATTTTTATCAGCTGTCCTATCTAGGCCTGAAATAAGAGATCACCCATAAATGGGATTCCACACAATTTACTTTTGGACGCTGCGTCTCCTGACCAGGTCTTCAGCAATAGGGCTCTCGCGGATCTTGCTGACATCCTTATTGATTCTGCAGATGTGTCAGAAATGTAAGCCACAGCTGCTGCTAGGGTTGAAAAAGATAAAAAATCAAATATCTCTTGCTTGGGTGAATCTGCTATAATGTGGGCTTTTAGCTGATTTATCCAGAATTTCGTGTTTCTAGAAACGCAGGTAGTAGCCATAGCCGGTTTGAGATTGCCCATGATGAATTGCCAAGCCTTTTTAAGCTGTTGATCCATCCTTTTGTCCATGGGATCTTTTAATATTCCCGTGTCTTCGAATGCCAAGTTGGTTGATCTGGAAACTTGGGAAAATGCCACGTCCAATTTAGAAACTTTGTTCCAAAGCACCTCTGGGTCTTCATCTCCACCTAAACCCAATGTTGCATAGACTGCTTTCAACAGACTGTCCACTTGTTCTAAGGACAGACAGAACCCCGTTACCTGGGCCTTGCTGGTGTCTGTCCCACTAGCCGCTGCCACAACGTTAATAGTGGTGCTACGTTTGTTGTAGCTTAGAACGCCGGTTCCGGAGTCCATCAGCGCCGCTGCGGAACCGGAATATAGGCACCAGGACCGCTCCTCCCCTCTCCCCTTGCACAATGTCCGGCAGAAATTATGCTGCACCTGCTCCCCGGTGCCCCCCTTTGCCGGATACCTCACTTGTGGCCAGCCAAGTCTCCACTCTGCCACCAAAAAAATGGCGGCGGCCCTTTGCACCAGACATGCTTGGGGATCCCGCAAATGGCTGCGGCCCCAGAAACAGTCGAGCTCTCTCTGAGCTGAAGAGAAAGAAAGAGCCCACTTACCAGCTACCCTTGGTGTGGCGTGGGAGGGGCAGACTCTCTGGAGGCAAAAAAGGTATGGTGGGGTAAGGAGTCTGGCCTCTCAGGACAGCACCTCAGAGACCCTGACTCCCACTAGGTGTTCCCTTGTCGGAGGAAACAGAAAAACTGACGAGCTGTGGAGAGAAGCCTACTTTTAAAATGTGGTGAAGTTGGTGTTTCCTGTTTCCTAGTGGGTAGAGACACTCTCTTAGGTGCTGTCCTGAAAGACGTTTAGGGAAAATCGCAATAAGCATATATTGATTGGTTTGCACAAAAGTTATAGTATCTACAAAATACAGGATAGATTTATGGCATTTTTATTATTATTATTTTTTTTTTACTAGTAATGGTGGCGATCTGCGTTTTTTAGCGGGACTGTGACATTGCAGCGGACAAATCGGACACTTTTTTGGGACCAGGGACATTTATACAGCGATCAGTGCTAAAAATAGCCACTGATTACTGTATAAATGTCACTGGCAGGGAAGGGGTTAACACTAAGGGGCGATCAAGGGGTTAAGTGTTCCCTAGGGAGCTGTTTCTAATTGTGGGGGGAGTGTAGCGACCGGAGGAAGAGAGAGATCGCTGTTCCCGATCACTGGAACAGCAGATCTGTCTCTCCTCCCCAACATAACGGGGTTCTGTCTGTTTACACTGACAGATCCCCATTCTGTCTCTCTCAAGAGCAATCGTGGGTGGCCAGCGGACATAATGCGTGCCCCCTAGAGCCCTTAATGGGGCCGACGTACAATGGCAGAGATTCGCCCAGGAGAGCCAACCTGCTGCAGTACAACTGCGGTGGCTGGTCTTGAAGTGGTTAAAGGATAAGTTCACCTTTTCAAAAAAAAATAAAAATAAATGCACATCTTTTTGCAGTAAAAAAAATGTGCATTTATAATTTTTTTTTATTGGGAGTCTGCAAAGCATTGCAGCCACGATCAGCAGATTGTGGGTACTATGTAGGGCTCTTGCAGACTTTGTGTATAAGCTGTGTGCTCGTACCTCATACGAGCATTCTGTTACACACTGATAGGCTGTTGGTAGTTGTAGTTTCCCATTCACAGAACACTGTAAATAAATGACGCGGCCTGGTGGGCGGAACCCCATACGGGCATGTCTTTTTTAAATTGTGGCAGCAGACATGGGGAGAGGATCCCCGGTCTGCTGTCAAAGCAGGGATTGAGAGGGGGGCAGCTGCAGAACTAACATGTTTCATGTTACACCCTGAATATGTGTGTAACATGTTAGAAAAGGTGAACTTATCCTTTAATTACTAAATAAAAATTTGCAAACAGGCAAGATTTTAAATTCAGAAAAGACATACTATTTCTCTTCTGCATTAAAGTATTCTTACCTGCCTGTTCACACTGTACACTGAGCATCTGCTAGTGTATATTTTCGGCATCTGCCGAGATGAATGAACTCCCACGCATGCATGAGAGCGGCATTTATTATTATTAATATACAGGATTTATATAGCACCAACAGTTTACGCAGCTCTTTATATTATAAAACAAGGCAGTACAGTAACAACACAATTCAATACAAGAGGGTTAGAAGGGCTCTGCTCCTGGGAGCTTGCAATCTTATAAGGAAGGGCAAGAAGAACAAAAGGTATTAACTGTGAATAATGAGCTTATGGAAAGAATAAAAGATTAAATTGTTACCTGAAGGCAGTATAGGTTTCCCCCCGAAGAGATGAGTTTTCAGGGATCACCTGGCCTGGCCAATATAAATTCAAAAAAGATTGGATTCCAGAAGAAGACATGTCAGTATCTGGCCCATATTGTTGGAGTGGAGGTGAGTATAATTCCATTTTAAGTTCTACTGGGCACACCATGGTGCAATACATGGGTTGCATAGATCACACAATTACAACAATGTTTTGGAGCTCTGAATGCAGCCCCTTCATTTGCTAAACAGGAACAAGGTAATAGCGCTTACATTGTTGTATTTATGTGTCTAATACAGAAGCATGAAGGAATGTATGGTGTGCTGGTAAACCACATTCTCTTCTTATAATTATCCAAGAACACCTAAAAATGGCTGGTGGACTTGTTTTGGGAGCACAGGCTTATTAAATAGCATAGCTAGGGCAAACATGGCACGGGGAATGGTTTGTGGGATTTAAAATATTTCCAAGTTAGCTGGCTGTGAGCTCCTCTGGGCATATGTTCACGCTCACCAAGAGTTTTATTCAGCTGTAAAATTCCTGCTAGCCTGCCCCTGTGAAGCAAGGAAATACATGCTTGGAAACAAGCAACTACAGCCCTGGGTATGAGTGATGAAAGTTAGTTCATTTGCATTCACGTAGTATTAGATGTGAGTGCATATCATACACGCTTGTAAGTGGAACACAGAGACACCCTACTCTGTATATATCCCTAAAGCATCGCCTAATCAGTCTGACGAGGGAGATTATGATTTATTAAATCAAGTTAAGTGCACCTACAGCTGGGATACACGGAACAGTTTTTCATGTTTTACAAAAAAATGATATAAAGTTTACGACTAAGGTAATCTTATAAGCCATAACTAATAATTCCATATAATACACCGAGGGCCAAGATCGCCCACTTTCTTCTTATAAGTCTTGAGGACTCCACCATAGCTCCTGTCCCTCAATTGGAAGGACTGTGCCTTTTTTGGAATCAATGTATATAGCAATATACAAATGTAATACTTAAAGTGATTGTAAAGTCCCGTTTAAAAACAAACAAACAAACATCACGTGGACATCACTGGATCGAAATGGGGCTCAGGTAAGTATTGGGGGGGGGGGGGGGGGGGCGGCTGCACAGAGAAGGTTTTTTACCTTGCTGCAATAAATGTGCCTTTATAACCACTTTAACAGAGTTACTAACCAGACTGTGTTGGATACAAGAATGTGCTTAGCCGCAAAAGATAAAAACAACAAGGTGAAGGTGTGAGGTTGCCTCATAGTAGATCCCCATAAGTGGAGGGGACCAAACAGGCCAGACCGACGGGTGACTGTGGTCACCAAAGGGCTGCAGACCATCGATTCAAGGTCACACCACTGCATATAAAAATAGTATATAATAGTAATAGAGTTAATTGTAGACTTTACATTCAGCCTCTATATATTTTAAATATGCCAAATGTATCTAGGATGCTGAGTTTACACAGATTAATTTTTCAGGGAAGTGTAATAAAGGCCTGAGTATATGCTAGAGTTTGGACGGGTAATGCTGGGATTAGTTAGATGGCTAATGGCCAAGCATTCACAGCAACGGCTTGCGTGCACAAATAAAAAAGAAAAGAGAATTACAGATAGAATGCTAAAGCAAGGAGCAAGCCAGGTGCTCAATCACAAAGGGAAGCAAGGAGTATTGTTCTTACATACCAGCATTGAATCAACAACCAACCGACCTGCATTACCTGTCCAAACTCCAGCATATACTCCGGCCGTTATTACACTTTCCTGGAAAATTATTCTATGTAAGCCCAGCATCATATAAAGTGCCTTGCAAAAGTATTCACCCCCCTTGGCATTTTTCGTGTTTTGTTGCCTCACAACCTGGAATTAACATGGATTGTTTGAGGATTTGCATCATTTAATTTATAGAACATGCCCACATCTTTGAAGATTTTTTTTTATTGTGAAGCAAACAACAAATAGGACAAAATAACAGAAAAAGTCAATGTGCATAACTATTCACCCCCCAAAAGTCAATACTTTGTAGAGCCACCTTTTACAGCTATCACAGCTCACTTTGGTCAAGTCTCTTTGATCTTGCCACATCTTACCACTGGGATTTTTGCCCATTCCTCCTTGCAAAACTGCTCCAGCTCCATCAAGTTGGATGGTTTGCGCTTGTGAACAGCAATCTTTAAGTCTAACCACAGATTTTTTATTGGATTGAGGTCTGGGCTTTGACTAGGCCATTCCAACACATTTACATGTTTCACCTTAAATCACTCAAGTGTTACTTTAGCAGTGTGTTTGGGGTCATTGTCCTGCTGGAAGGTGAACCTCTGTCCAAGCCTCAAATCACACACAGAGTGGTACAGGTTTTGCTCAAGAATATCCCTGTATTTAGCACCATCCATCTTTCCCTCAACCCTGACCAGTTTCCCAGTCCCAACTGCTGAAAAACATCCCCACAGCATGATGCTGCCACCACCATGTTTCACTGTGGGGATGGCCTTCTTTGGGTGATGTGATGTGTTGGGTTTGCGCTAGACATAGCGTTTTCTTTGATGGCCAAAAACTTAAATTTTAGTCTCATCAGACCAGAGCACCTTCCTCCATACATTTTGGGAGTCTCCCACATGCCTTATCGCTAACTCAAAACGTGCCATTTTGTTTTTTGCTGAAATTAATGGCTTTCTTCTGACAATCTGTCATAAAGCCCAACTCTATGGAGCGTACGGCTTATTGTCATCCTATGTACAGAAACTCCAGTCTCTGCTGTGGAACTCTGCAGCTTCTTCAGGTTTACCTTAGGTCTTTGTGCTGCCTCTCTGATTAATGCCCTCCTTGCCCGATACGTGAGTTTTGGTGTGCGGCCGTCTCTTGGCAGGTTTGCTGTTGTGCCATTTTCTTTCCATTTGGTTATGATAGATTTGATGGTGCTCCTAGGGATCATCAAAGATTTGGATATTTTTTTATAACCTAACACTGACTTGTACATCTCAACAACATTGTCCCTTACGTGTTTGGAGAGTTCCTTGGTCTTCATGGCAGTGTTTGGTTAGTGGTGCCTCTTGCTTAGGTTGCAGCCTCTGGGGCCATTAAAAAAGGTGTGTATATGTAATGACAGATCATGTGACACTTAGATTGCACACAGGTGGACATCATTTCACTAATTATGTGACTTCTGAGGGTAATTGGTTGCACCAGAGCTTTTTATGGGCTTCATAACAAAGGGGGAGAATACATACGCACATGCCAATTATCAGTTTTTTATTCCTGAAAAATAGTTTTATTTATATATTTTTCTAATTTTACTTTACCAACTTCAACTATTGTGTTCTGATCACCTATAATTCAGATTAAAAAAAACACTGAACTAAAAGCTGTAATGTAACAAAATAGGTAAAAAGCCAAGGGGGGTGAATACTTTTGCTAGGCACTGTACATCTTTAGCATATTTAATATACAAAGGCTGTATGTAAAGTCTACAATGAACTCTATTACTGTTATATACTATTTTTATATGCAGTGGTGTGACCTTGAATCAATGGTCAGCAGCCCTTTGGTGACCCCAGTGGCCTGTCGGTCTGGCCTGTTTGGTCCTCTCCACTTATGGGGATCCCCTGCGAGGCAACAACACACATCCACCTTGTTGTTTTTATCCTTTGCACATTCTTGTATCCAACACAGTCTGGTTAGTAACTCTGTTAAATTTATGCCATATGTATACATGCATGGATATATCAGACTTAAAGTGGTTGTTAAGCCACTCTAACCTGTATACACCATCAGCACTGCCTCCTATTGTAGTATCCTCCTCTGTGTGTGATTTATAAAAATAAATGCTGCAAATGCCTAATTTCGCTGCCGAGATTGCAATCACATGACCAGCCAGCTTTCACCTTTCCTCCTCTGAGAGATGCAGTGGGGCTGAGATTCCTCTGCTGATGTCAGTCTGGAGGGGAGGAGGAGAGAGCTGGCTGGTCATGTGATCACAATCTCGGCTCTTAAATTAGGTATTTACAGCATTTATATTTATAAATCATTCAAAGAGGGGGACACTGCAAAAGGTGGCAGTGCTGATATGGTGTATACAGGTTAGTGTTAAGAGAGCAGCAGGAGGGGGGAGGGGCGGCTCACACACAGACAGAGGGGGGGAGAGGACACAGGAGCAGAGAGGAGAGCAGATAGCAGGCTGCTGATGACAGAGGCACGTAAACTGACCAAAGTGTCTGGTCTCAACAGCCATGATACACTGTGGTCAGTTTACAGAGGGGTGGGGAGAAACTGGCAGGATAAGACAGGTTTTTTAGGTTTTACAATGGGTCAAATGACACAGGACAAGCACTGTGTCATATAACATGCTTTAAAGGAGCAGGATCCATTTTTTAATTTTTTTTGGGTTAACAAATGCTTTAATGCTGTTATTGCATCACAGAAAACCCTTGCACCTACATATGAGCATCCCTGAAGAACAAAAATTCCTACTTCTGAAACGCGTCGGATGCCTCTATAGCTTGTTTGTCATGGTCAAGGTTTCTTTCCATTACCATTACTGTGTTGTCCATCTCACCCTTAGTAGCCGTAACTATTCTATTTTGTTTATTGTTCATTTTGCAATTGTTATGTAATAAAGCTATATCTTTTTCATAAAAAATATGTTTTGGAGTTTACCATGTCTGTCGTGCCAATAATAGTCCCCTGGGTCAGTTTGGAGGGTATTTCTTTTTCTGTATATATTGATATGAAAGCATTCCCACTACAAAGCACCATGGCTCTATAACTTTGTTATTTTCAAAAGCCAGTATAAGACCCCTTTCACACTGATGAACCAATCTGCCTGTCAGTTTTTCAGGCGGAACACGTTCGGACCATCCATTGCTCTCTATGGAGCGGCGGATGTCAGCGGACACGTGTCCGTTGACACCCGTCAACATCCGATTTGATCCTGTCTGCTAAAAGCAGACAGATGGGAATCCGTTTCCCCTCCATCTGCGGATCAGATGACAATTGGATGGAAATGGACAGGTGGTCCATTTCCATCTGACAGCCCCATAGAGAACAGCGGGCTGTGTCTGTGTCCGCTCCGCATTGGCGGAGCGGACAAGGACCTGTCATCCACCTGCTCAGCGGGGATCAGCAGAGAGATATTGACGTTGGAGCTACCACAGGGACATTAGTCACTTTTGATAAAGAACTTGTCGAAAACCGTCTCATGTTTTCATTACACTACACCATGGGGTTTATTTACCAAAGGCAAATCCACTTTGTACTACAAGTGCACTGCAAGAGCACTTGGAAGTGCAGTCGCTGTAGATCTGAGGGGGACATGCAAGGAAAATATAAAACAGCATTTTTGCTTGCACATGATTGGATGATAAAATCAGCAGAGCTTCCCCTAATTTCAGATCTTCCCCTCAGATCTAAAGTGACTGCACTTCCAAGTGCACTTCCAAGTGCACTTGTAGTGCAAAGTGGATTTGCCTTTAGTAAATCAACCCCTATGTACCCCATACTCATTTATATGGGGGGGTGGGATCTTGGGGTCCCCTTGTTAAAGGGAGCTTCCAGATTTCAATAAGCCCCCTGCCTGCAGATCTCCACAACCACAGTCCATGGGGACAAGGTGCTTTGGGGTGGGGGGAAAAGCCCCCCCATGTTGAAAGCATGTGGCCTGGTATGGTTCTGGGGGTACTCACTCTTCCCCTCCTTTCCTGACCTGCTGGCTGCAGGCACGAATAAGGGTCTGGTATGGATTTTTTGGGGGGGCCCCACGCCATTTTATTTTAAATTTTGGTGTAAAGTTTCCCCTCAAAATCCATACCTTCGGTCTGGTATGGTCTTGGGGTGGACCCACATGTTTTTTTTTTATTTTAGGCATGGGGTTCCCAAAGGGCCTGGTATGGATTTGGGGGGGCCCACGCCATTTTCTTTTTTTCTTTATAAATTTGGCGTAAGGTTTTCATCCATACCAGAACCAGAGGAATTGTTTTAACTGGTCAAAGGGCGAGTCACACTCATCTCAAAGTCGGATCAAAATCAGATCCCGTTAAAGTCCCATGCAAGTCACATGGAAGTCAAACCGAAATCACAGGGCAAAGTTGGATCGAAAGTGGTGCGACTTTTGTGTGGCACCAGTGAAAACTGGGCCTAACTAACACTGTAAGTCTCAATTCAGACCTGAGCATTTTGAAGTTCAAAGCTCCAAAATGGCTGAAGCTCGCAAAGCTACATGAGCTACTTTTGAAGCTGAATGGGGCCTTTTTAGCCCCATTGACTTCAATAGGAGTGCATGAAAAAAACACATAAAAACATGCGTTTTGTGCATTTTTTCAGGTGCTTCCATATTAAAAGTCTATGGGTCCAAAAATTAGCAATCCTGCCCCAAAGAAGCTCCTGTACAACCCTTTGCTCTTAAAGAAGAGAGGAGTCGTCCCCGCCCCCCCCCCCCCGGCTGACTTTTAATATTAGGACACTTATCTGTCCAGGGTTCCCACGATGTCGGCACCCCAGATGATTTTCAGATTGGCTCTCGGGTGCTGCCGCCACCATTTCCTGTAAAGGGAAACTGGCAGTGAAGCCTTTCGGCTTCACAGTAGACTCCCTAGTGCGCATGCGCGAAGCACGCTGCATATTGTAACTGGCCCGGCAGTCAAGGAAGGAGGAGGGGGGGCAAACTTCCAAGGGACTGCGCTGTCTCCCAGAAGTGGGGAAGGGTACTGGTACCCATTCCCCCTCCCCCCCTGAAATGTGCCAAATGTGGCACCAGAGGGGGGAGGAAGCCGATAAGCGGAGTTTCCACTTTTGGGTGGAACTCCGTTTTAAAAATGTGCCTCAAAATCACATAAAATAAATTACACTCATGTGTGCATGGGGGCTAATTCTGTAGCAGGTGTAAGAGTCTACAGCAAAGGGGAGAAGCAGTGTAAGATATTTGTATTCAGCCCAGGACATCCTTGTACATTTTAATATAACTCAAAATGAAGGACTTTCCCAAACAGTCATTTTCTAAAAAGATATTTGGCATGTGTATAATAACACTAGATTTATAAAAAAGATTCTGTAAAGCAGACTATAAAATATTTTCAAAATGCCAGTGGAACATATCTTAGTCCCATCTTTTGTTCAATTATGGTACCAGCTAGAACATACAGGGATCCCTTTTCTTAGGACAGCTGCATCTACAGCCGTACTGCTTGGTGCCCTAGAAGCTAATACTAGCAATTAAACATATGACCAGTGGGCACAGTTTTGTTCTGTGACATTTTAGATACCTAGTGAGTTACCAGATTATATATCGAGCGGAATAATTTGCAGAAGATAATAAGAAAAAACCAGAGGCCAGTTATAAAAAACAGAAAATATATATTATGGCTGAAATTCTGCAGATAAAATGTAAGTAAACTGTGCATAAAATAAAGTGATAAAAGTACATCTTGTAGCAGACACTTTGACTGCAGTAGTGCCTAGAGCCCCCGCTGATTCTCTTCTTCCCAGTAGCGGTAATTAAGTACACTTCTTTCACCCATACCACAGTACGATTTAGTGCCTGAAAGACATGTCAGAAAACCTCAGAATTCTAATGGGTTTTGTGTCTACTGTGTCTTTCCTTGGCAGTTCTTCAGGGAGCTGCAACTGGTTGATCCATGAATTATGGCTACCAACTTAGAAACTGAACTTAGACTTTTAATTTTCAGGCAATGTAAAAGTGCAAGAAACTTTTCTGAGCTCAACATACATATAATATTTAAAGTGTCATTAAACCCATATCATAAAAAAAAATCAATAAATGTTGTATTACATGCTTTTCATACTCACTCAGTCACTATGAGATTCTCTTTCTGTAGCCTGCAAAAAAAACTGGTTGATCCTGCTGTTCTCTACCCCCCCCCCCCCCCCCCCAATTCCCATGTCCTCAATTCAGGTAGGGATTTTGCAGCTGTTGTGGCAACTCTGCACACGCTCACTTTTCAGTGAGTTTCTATGCTGAGCATTTCCTCCCCGTCACATCTTAACAGTCCATGTGACTATAGAGTCACACATGTAGGTGTATACACAATGGTAGATTACAGCTCACTCCCCCCCTCTTCCTTCCTGTCCGCTAGCCAGCTAAACCCAATTGGGGCAGAATATTACATCAATAGAGGTTTCATCTCCCTCTTACTCTAAGACACAGGCTGGCAGGGGGTGACACAGCCTGTGACTGTCAGAAATCCGCCCATACCATGGTACTGCCAAAATATAATAAAGATTTGATCTCAAATATGTATGTATGCATTTGTTTAAAACATTTTATTGATATCAATTATTTATTTTTACTCTGTATCCCAAAGGCTGTTTTTTTTTTTAACATGTGACCAGCAGCAGAGGATTAGAAGCTCCTCCTGTTTATGTTTCCCTGCAGATAGGCTGAGAAAGAGCTGGGTCATGTGACAGCTGTATATCACATAGGAAAAAGGTACTTAGATTTTTTTTTTAATTAAAATAATTACAGTGCCACTGCCATCATCCACATACAGAAATAGAAGGGATAATTTAAATTAAACAGTGTGTGTTTAATCCTACATATTAAATATTTGGTCCTACATATTACCTCTCATACTATATGGTACTACACTTGACAATGCATTTACCTGCTCTTCTTTCCAGAAGAACTAAGCTATCTTTGTTAAGGCACTATCCAGGTTCACCATCAACAGGCTTGGGAAAAAGTTAGGTATTTTAAAACTGCTACACATTCTTGCATTATAATCTTCCCAGTTCTGTGCTATACCTTCTGTGTATGCACAGCCCATATTTCATAGACTTCAATGGAAGGCTCATTAACAGGTTGATAGGCTGAGGTTAGGCTTTCTATTGAAGCAGATAGAATTCAAACTGCCCATGCAATGGAGGCCAAGTGAGAGACTGATATGATTGTAAAGCAAAGCAATGGTGCAATGGGCAATACACAAAGCAAAGATCTCCAGGAACTTGCAGTTTAGGTATTATAAACATATTCAGCAAAGCAAGAATTGGCAAGTAAAATATTATGTACCACAAGTGCACCTACCTATTAAAAGCATCTCTGATATTGTATTACTGAGTAAGCAGGCAGGCCTGTGGCTATAATTTACCTATTCCAATCTCACCTAGCAACCTAGTTATATGAGTCTCAATTCACAAGCTAACACTCCAAGATAAGGGCACTTATTAAAAAAAAAGTGACAGTAATTTTCAAAAAAATGGTGCAGCACCCCAACTCTTTTGGGTGTTGTGGTGCAGGTTATTAGGGATTAAATCAGGCCCATGGGAGAGCTCTCTTTAGGGGGCGACACTAGTCTAAATGAGCCCCAGGGTCAAAAAATCTGCAATTTCACTTAAAAAAGTGGCCCTTCCGCCCCAGCATTGCCACCAGGAGAGAACAGATAAGGGTGATTACAGTAACGTTTTTTTAACCACTTGTTTCTACAACAAATCAAGAAGTTGCTCCCCCAGTCAGTGCTGTAAGTAAGTCTATTGTGTATACTAAATATCTATCGGGGCATATATATATTGTAAGATCAGTTCTGTGTGCCAGTGATCTAGGTCCCCACAGGTAGGTGTAAAAGCTAAAACTATGATAGGGTGCTTATACTTTTATAGACACACCTGCTGTAAAATGTTTACTTTGCAAGTGTTTTTTTATTGTATGTTTGAATAATCCATATATTTGTGGTGCTGCCCCATTGTGTCCCCCCCAATGGTTTGCTGCAATACCACCTAAACCTGGACTCTGTAGATGACTGATGGTATAGGCTGGCAGTAAACATACAGTGGATATAGAAAAGAATCCCCCTCTTTAAAATAATCATAATTTGTTGCTTTGCAGATTGAAATGAAGGCAGAGACATTTTTTGTTTTATCCAGCTATATTTACTCAGTGCAACCTTTACCATCCACTTGAAAGATATAACACCAACATGTCAGAAAAAAAGTAAAAAAAATCAAACACAGAATCACTGAGTTGGAAAAAGGATCATCCCCTTGTGTCAGTATTTAGTTGAACCACATTTTGCTTTAATTACAGCCTTTAGTATGTCGGGATATGTTTCTACTAACGCTATCTAGAATTTGCAATATTTGCCCACTCTTCTTTGTAGAACGGCTCAAGTTCAGTCAAATTTGATGATGGCGGTTTGTGGACTGCAGTCTTCAAGTCACTCCACAGATTTTCAATGTGGTTTACTGTAAGGCTGGGCTCTGGCTAGGCCATGCAAGGACATTCACCTTTTTCTCCTTCAACCACCGTGTGGTGATTTTTGTTGAGTGCTTTGGGTCATTGCCATGTTGGAAGGTAAACCCTCTTCCCATTGACAACTTTCTGGCAGAGGGCAGCAGATTTTCCTCAAGATTTTGATGGCATTTTGGCCCATCCATTTTTCCTTCTATCCTGACAAGTGCTCCAGTCCCTGCTGCTGAGAAACATTCCCATAACAGGATATATACCACCTCCATGCTTTACTATAGGAATGGTGTTATCTGGATGGTGAGCTGTATTGGATTTCCGCCAGATTTATCATATGGTGTTGAGGCCAAATAATTACTGGTAAATTTTAGTCTCATCTGACCATAACATCTTTTCCCATGTGGCCTCAGAATCTTCAAGGTGTGTTTTGGCTTTTTTCTTGCAACCCTCCCATACAAGCCACATTTGTGGAGAATTTGTGATATTGTTGTCATATGCACACAATGACCACTCTTTGCCATAAATTCCTGCAACTGCCTCAGAGTTGCTGTAGGCCCCTTGGTAGCTTCTCTGACCAGTTTCCTCCTGGCCCTTTCATCCAGTTTGGAGCAACATCCTGATCCAGAGAGGCTCTGTGTTGTACCAAATACCTTCTACTTCTTAATAACAGACTTCACTGTGCTTTTAGGCATTGATAAAGCCTTTGAAATGTGTTTGTATCCATCTCCCGACATGTGCCTGTCCACAACTTTATCCTGGAGATCGTTTGACAGTGCCTTGCCACCCATAGTTGATTGTTTGCCTCAGTTGCACTACCAGGGACTGAAATGTTGAAGGAAAGCTCTGTTCATGCTGAGCTAATCAACATGACCTCAGCTGATCACAGTAAAAAGTCAAATTGTTTTTGTGCCATTGAGAAGGTGATTAGCTATGCCTAATTGAGTTTCATTTTTAGGAGGGAATGATCCTTTTTCCAACTCAGTGATTCTGTTTTTGATTTATTTTTAGTTTTTCTGACATGTTGGTGTAATATCTTTCACTTGGATGTTATAAGTTGCACTGAGGAAATACAGCTGGATAAATCAAAAATTGTGTCTGCCTTCATTTCAGGCTGCAAAGCAACAAAATGTAATTATTTTAAAGGGGGGGTGATTCTTTTCTATACCCACTGTACCAAAACCTGGAAAAAAATAGGTCTGCTTTGTGTGAGGACTATGTTGCATTATTGTAAAACTGTTACCAGCTACACTGTCCTGCTGCAATAGATTACTCTTTGCACAAACCACAGCATTTGCGGGATTCTTTTTTACTAGATAACACAAAATAAAAAAATAATCCATGTCTCTCATTCTCAAGTTCAAGAATCCAATAAATGAACCTATTTCCTGAGAGTTTTTGGTGCATTTGCATATTAAAATATGTCCATTTGTCTATTAAAGCTGAGTGAGCATGGAAAAAAAAATCCAGAGAACAGTTTTTCCTATCAGGCTGCAGAGCAGCAGAAGCTGAAGATTTAAATTAAGATCTTTCAATCAAGTATTCTTTTTGGTACAGTGAATGCCCGCAAGTCATGACAGATTCAATAAGGAAGAAGCTGAACAGCAACAGCTAAAAAAACCTTTAGCTTGTATTTAAAAGACAAGTATAGGGTGTTCTCTACCTGCATTTCCCCATTGAGAATTTGGCTTTATGTAATGATGGATTCCTATAAAATTACAAACACAGTACTATGTTCAAAAAGTCAGTGGTACGGTGTACAAGTTAGAATGCTGGCATTACATGTACATTGTGAGCTGATCCTTACCTGGCAAATTTATAAATGAACCCTTTCAACAGTTTAAGAATGGCATTCACGAAGTGAAAGGGGAAATGTGTCCACAGGCTGATTCTCCCTAAGCAGCCAATCAGGTGCCTTGGTGTAATGCACTTATATTTATTTGTCCAGCAAAAGGGCTTTGTTGTAATTTTAGCCAAAAATTGTCCAACCAAGCCATCATGATTTCTGTCCATCCTTAGCACCAGTCCTACCATAAGCAGCCATTCAACCCTCCACCCTCAGCTTTAACAGCATTTCTATTGCTGATTTTATAAGTGTGCTAGGCTCTTTGCAATATTGATTTTTACCACAAAGGTGCAGTTGTCCCTTAGATTGCTCTGAGTTACTTCTGCATTCATAGTTACTAGGATGGTAATACAAAGCAGTTCAGGTGCAAAGTGCCCTACATTTATGGAACGGCTCACCAGATTTACATGACCCCTATTTCCAAGCAGGTCATAAAACACTTTATACAGGTAAATGTGGGAACATCCAGTCTCTTTCCCTTCTCTCTACCTCCACCAGGACCTCCGCTGCTCTCCTCACTCTCCAATGCTCATAGGGTAAGAAAAAGCATCTCCAACTCCTCTCCTCTCTTCTCTGGTTACACAAGTACTGTACCCCTCCCTTTTTCACTCACCATAATTGGTCAGGCATTAAAACAGAGATAAATTCATAGTATGATATCATATGTAAATCTGTGGAAGTCCTTTCTGATTAAACACGTCAAGTGGAAGTGATGTCTCAACCTGGGGACACCCAGGAATTGCCAGGATGTCTTACTTGCAGGAGTCAACACTGATATTTTACTTATTTGTGGAGTTTTCTATGTGATTATAATACTTTAAATAAAGCACTTTTTCCATACAATATCACACTATGTATTTTTTTCTGTTTTAATTTCTGACCTATGGTGGTGAATTGGGGAGCGATGGGGTACATTACTGGTGTAACCAAAGGAGAAGGGAGAGGAGTTGGAGATACTTTTACTTACTCTATGAGCATTGGAGAGTGACAAGGTCCTGGTGGCAGAAGAGTGAAGTGTTTCATGACCTGCTTAGAAATGAAGGGTCATGTAGCTCTGGTGAGCCTTTCCATAAACTTAGGGCACTGAGCACGGAGGTTAAGATCATTCAAATTTTTTGGATCGTGACACCTGTTGGACTTTATATATGAACTTTTGTCACTGAGTTGTCTCACTGGCATGTTTGGTGCACATATGTGTGGACTTATTACTGCAGGTGTTCTTTTACATGTATGTTCGTAGTTTATTTATATTAACACAGCATTGGTTTTCTTTATTTATATTTTACGACATCCAGGGGGGCTCCATTATTTTCTAGCTTATGGGCTTATGGAAATTTGAAGTTAAAAACACGCTTACATTGGGTTTGCAAGTACTTATTGTAAACCATACTACATGGGTGATCTAAACATGTAGATTTTAATTTTTTATGCTGGAACTCCTTTAAAAGAATTGACTTGATAGATCTTTATGTAATTCAGTCACCTAATCGTTGTCATTTTCCAGGAACCAAGACAACTTGGTGGAAAGGGGAGGTGTCTTCCTCAAATAGAAAACATAAGCTTCACTTGCACTAAGATTGCAGAACACAAGTCAATTATTTACCCTGCTAGACATATAAGGCAACTTTTCAGTGAAGAGTGACGTTATGACGCATGTCCATGAGTGAAACAGTTTTGTTGAGAGCAAAAGCAGTCCCCTCCAGGTAAACTCTATCACTGCAAACATTTCAGCAAATTTCATTTCAGAATCTCAATTTTTTCTGAAGATACTAATGCTTGTCATGCCAACATATTTATCAAAGGGACTGCTAAGCGATAACCTTCTTATTACCATTTCATTAGTCTTTGTTGTAATAAAAAGCTGCATCCTTGTCTTTTTACACATTACAAGCCCTTTGAAAGAAATCTTTTCTAAAATACAAAAATGGCAATTATGTATATCATTTTTTTTTTTTTTTTTTTATTGTGTAAGCAGAGCTTTCCTTGAAATATACTGCTGGTTTACTGGTATTTAGCTTACACTTTTATAGTACAGCAATTAAAAAAAATTTAAGATTAAGATTATTTTATAATGTATTGATAGCTCTGTTGGTAGTGGCTGGGCAAAATGTGAATGCTTGCCTCTGTTGTCAAGGCAACACAGAACTGTTTAGAGCATGTCACTTGTGTATAAGAAGGACAGCAATAGAATGTAAAAGAGGTTTGTATACAAAATGCCGGACATCGGAGTTGCAGAGCTCATATCTCTGTGCAAGTCCTATTGCTAAACACACAAGCTCATCATTTCTCTGTTTATCTACCCTACTTACTAAAACAGTATTCGTATTAACCACTTCAGCCCTGGAAGGATTTACCTCCTTAATGACCAGGCCATTTTTTGCGATACAGCACTGCGTCGCTTTAACTGACAATTGCACAGTCGTGCGACGCTGTACCCAAACAAAATGTTTGTCTTTTTTTACCACAAATAGAGCTTTCTTTTGGTGGTATTTGATCACCTCCGCGGTTTTCATTTTTTGCGCTATAAACAAAAAAAAAACGTCAATTTTGAGAAAAAAACAATATTTTTTATTTTCTGCTATAAAACACACCCAATAAAAACATGTTAAAAATCGAATTTCTTCATGAATTTAGGCCAATTTGTATTCTGCTACATATTTTGGTAAAAAAAAAACCAATAAGCGCGTATTGATTGGTTTGAGCAAAAGTTATAGAGTCTACAAAATAGGGGATACATTTATGGAATGTTTATTATCATTTTTTTTTTACTAGTAATGGCGGTGACATTGCGGCGGACAGATCGGACACCTAGCTGACATTTTTGACACTTTTTTGGGAACCAGTAACATTATTACAGTGATCAGTGCTAAAAATATGCACTGACATTGTACTAATGGCACTGGCATGTAGGGAGTTAACATCAGGGGCAATCAAGGGGTTAAATGTGTTCCCTCACTGTGTGTTCTAACTGTATGGGGGATGGGCTGCCTGGAACAACACACAGATCCGTCTTCCTGCATAGCAGAAAGACAGGATCTGTGTGTCATCCCCTGTCAGGACGAAGATCTGCCTTGTTTACTATGGCAAAACCCCGTTCTGTCCCTGCGGGGAACGATCGCGGGCAGCTGGCGGACATCGAGTCCGCCAGACCCGCTGACTGGTTCCCCCGCTGGCCAATAGGCATGCACACGTGCCTACAAATCACAATGTGCAAGCCCGTCGTATACCTACGGCGATTTGCGCAGCCGAGCCAACCTGCCGCAGTGTAACTGCGGCTGCTGGTCGGCAAGTGGTTAGGCCAATATGTATTCTTCTTCATATTTTTGGTAAAAAAAATCCCAATAACCGTATATTCATTGGTTTGCGCAAAAGTTATAGCGTCTACAAAATAGGAGATAGATTTATGGACTTTTTTTATATTTTTACTGGTAATGGCGGCGATCTGCGATTTTTTGCGGGACTGCAACATTGCAGCAGACCAATCTGACCCCAAGTGACACTTTTTGGGGACAGTGATCAGTTCTAAAATAATGCACTGATCAATGTATAAATGACACTGCCAGGGAAGGGGTTAACACTACATGTTTTCCCCTGTCAGAATGGGGATCCGCTTTGTTTACATAGGCAGATCCCCATTCTGCTTCTCTGTAGAGCAATTGCAGGTGGCCAGCAGACATCAAGTCCACCGGACCCGCGCGTGCACTTCAGCGGCACGCATTAGGCGCGCACGGGCCCACAGTATCTATTGCATGAAACGACGTACAGGTACATTGTTTTGCACATTAGAGTCGACCTGCCGCAGTATATGTACTGTGGCTGGTCGAGAACTCCCCAACAAAAACAAAATCCAGAAATCTGGCATTTATCCGAGTCTGATATTTCTTTTTAGATCCACTAAAAGAAAAAGTAATGTTCACCAAACTTTAGGACTACAAGCAGTAAGTAAAGTATGCCTTACGTAATGTCTTTCTTCTATAAGTTACTAACAAAAAAACAGCAATTTCACAAAATGCAATGAAATCTAACAGCAGCTCCTTTTCTTACCTATTTAAAGAAGTAATCACTCATATTATTTAATTCTGTAGCTCACATTTAAAAAAGGAAACCAATCCTTAACAAAGCCTTATATTATGTAGGTTATCTAATAAAGTGTGCTGATTCACTTCAACAGATTTGTTACAGTGAAAGGTGAGACAAAGTTCTAAGATTGATTTATCTTATTGAACACTTCACCGACTTTGGCAGCCTTCACCGCTTGTCTATAGACCTTGGTTCTTCTCTTTAAAGCGGTTGTCCAGTGTAAAGTTCAAAAATTAAAAGTCAGCAGCTACAAAAACTGTAGCTGTTGACTTTTAATGATGGAACACTTACCAGCAGGGTCCAGTGATGTCCTCACTGGGCTGGTTTCTTCACCGGGCTTCAGTTCCTGGCACCAGCAAACTGTGGGCAGCCAGCTGTGACTGCTTGTGGGCTCACAGCCGGCTGCTCACTGCACATGCGTGAACCGTGCTGCACTATTTGATTTGACCTGTGACATGTCCCGGAAGGCTGCGGGGGAAGGGGGGGTTGCAAGCTTATGCTCAGATCGCCATGGCAATCTGACCGGAAGTGGGTACCAGTCGGAAACCAGGTACTTGCTCCCCCCCCCAAAAAAAATGATGTCCCAAATGTTAAGGAGGGGGGGGGGGGTGGAGAAGGAAGAGCAGAACTTCCCCTTTTGGGTAAAGTTTGGCTTTAATGAACAGAGGTTAGTGGGAGGTACATCGCACATCAGTGCTGGCCCATAGATCAATGGACCAAAACTGCACACCCGACAATCTATGGACCTAGTTTGATTTTCTGTCTAATGACAGGGCCACATTAAAGCGATAGCAAAGTCATGTCTTTAAAATAAAAAAGCTAGTGTTTTAAACTGAAAAAATCCTTTAGGGCCCATTCACACCAGAAATTGCTAATTTACTGCATGTTTTTGCATGTACAGTGGGGACGGAAAGTATTCAGACCCCCTTAAATTTTTCACTCTTTGTTATATTGCAGCCATTTGCTAAAATCATTTAAGTTCATTTTTATTCCTCATTAATGTACACACAGCACCCCATCTTGACAGAAAAACACAGAATTGTTGACATTTTTGCAGATTTATTAAAAAAGAAAAACTGAAATATCACATGGTCCTAAGTATTCAGACCCTTTGCTCAGTATTTAGTAGAAACACCCTTTTGATCTAATACAACCATGAGTCTTTTTGGGAAAGATGCAACAAGTTTTTCGAAACCTGGATTTGGGGATCCTCTGCCATTCCTCCTTGCAGATCCTCTCCAGTTCTGTCAGGTTGGATGGTAAACGCTGGTGGACAGCCATTTTTAGGTCTCTCCAGAGATGCTCAATTGGGTTTAAGTCAGGGCTCTGGCTGGGCCATTCAAGAACAGTCAAGGAGTTGTTGTGAAGCGACTCCTTCGTTATTTTAGCTGTATGCTTAGGGTCATTGTCTTGTTGGAAGGTAAACCTTCAGCCCAGTCTGAGGTCCTGAGCACTCTGGAGAAGGTTTTCGTCCAGGATATCCCTGTACTTGGACGCATTCATCTTTCCCTTGATTGCAACCAGTCGTCCTGTCCCTGCAGCTGAAGAACACCCCCACAGCATGATGCTGCCACCACCATGCTTCACTGTTGGGACTGTATTGGACAGGTGATGAGCAGTGCCTTGTTTTCTCCACACATACCGCTTAGAAATAAGGTAAAAAAGTTCTATCTTGGTCTCATCAGACCAGAGAATCTTATTTCTCACCATCTTGGAGTCCTTCAGGTGTTTTTTAGCAAACTCCATGCGGGCTTCCATGTGTCTTGCACTGAGAAGAGGCTTCCGTCTGGCCACTCTGCCATAAAGCCCCAACTGGTGGAGGGCTGCAGTGATGGTTGACTTTCTACAACTTTCTCCCATCTCCCGCCTGCATCTCTGGAGCTCAGCCACAGTGATCTTTGGGTTCTTCTTTACCTCTCTCACCAAGACTCTTCTCCCCCGATAGCTCAGTTTGGCCAGACGGCCAGCTCTAGGAAGGGTTCTGGTCATCCCAAACGTCTTCCATTTAAGGATTATGGAGGCCACTGTGCTCTTAGGAACCTTAAGTGCAGCAGAAATGTTTTTCTAACCTTGGCCAGATCTGTGCCTTGCCACAATTCTGTTTCTGAGCTCTTCAGGCAGTTCCTTTGACCTCATGATTCTCATTTGCTCTGACATGCACTGTGAGCTGTAAGGTCTTATATAGACAGGTGTGTGGATTTCCTAATCAAGTCCAATCATTATAATCAAACACAGCTGGATTCAAATGAAGGTGTAGAACCATCTCAAGGATGATCAGAAGAAATGGACAGCACCTGAGTTAAATATATGAGTGTCACAGCAAAGGGTCTGAATACTTAGGACCATGTGATATTTCAGTTTTTCTTTATTAATAAATCTGCAAAAATGTCAACAATTCTGTGTTTTTCTGTCAATATGGGGTGCTGTGTGCACATTAATGAGGAAAAAATGAACTTAAATGATTTTAGCAAATGGCTGCAATATAACAGAGAGTGAAAAATTTAAGGGGGTCTGAATACTTTCCGTCCCCACTGTATAGTGATGTTCATTTGAAGCACATTTGCATGCATTTGCTGTGCATTTTTCCTACACTTACATTTCCTGTGCGTTGCAGTGCATTTTTGTGCATTTGTGTGAATGCAGTGCAGCATGCTGTACTTTCCCAGATGCACTACCTGCCTGGAGTTTGCATGTTCTCCCTGTGCCTGCGTGGGTTTCCTCCGGGTACTCTGGTTTCCTCCCACACTCCAAAGACATGCTGGTAGGTACATTGGATCCTGTCTAAATTATCCCTAGCATGTATGAATGTGAGTAAGGGACCTTAGAGTGTAAGCTCCTTGAGGGCAGAGACTGATGTGAATGTACAATATATATGTAAAGCGCTGCAAAAATTGACGGCGCTACATAAGTACCTGAAATAAATAAATAAAATAAAAAATACAATGTTTGCCTGCACTCCAACTGCATAGACAGTCCAAAATCTAGGATATCCAATGTGCATAGTTCACGCTATTGCAGTGCAGTGAAAAAAGTAAAGCAAGCTGTACTTTTCCGCCCTGCAAATGCACAGAAACGCATGAACATTGCATGTACATGCATGAAAATGCACTGCAACACAGTGCAGTTCACATAAAAGCCCAAAGAAGAAAGAACACAGAAGTAACTTCAAAGGAAATGCAAGCTTAGGAAAAGTGCAATGCAACTGCATGCAAATACACGTAAAAATGGCACATCAAATGCATTTCATTGCACATGCAGAAAGGCATAGTAAACAACACAGTTTCTGGTGTGAATGGGCCCTAATTGAATAGATCTAAAAGCGACATGGGATCCTAAAGATTCCTTCTAGTGCTATATGCAGTGTGCAATAAAGTATCAATATTTTTTTTAAACTAATATCAAAATACAGATCTTGCAAATTAAAATATTTTACAATTTTTACAATAATGGAATATACTTCAGGAGATGTATAAAAAAAAAAGACACATTAATTACATTTTTTTTTTTTTTTTTTTTTTTTAGTACCAAGAGCTAGACAGACACTAGAAATACCTTAAAAGACAATCCAATCATTCTAGCTCCATGCAAACCAGCTCATTCAGCGCTTCATCCAAGACACTGCTCCCCTTTTCATTTGTTATCTGCAGTGCCCTCCTTTTCAAGCCAATCACATTCGTTCTGCGAAGACTGCACAGTGACCCTCAAGCTGTTTTCTCCCGTTTAGCCCATCAGTCTACACTAGCAGCACTGATCCTATTTTTAGGACACAGATGAAAACAATACTGAATTCCCAGGTCAGAACACAGGAAACTCACAGTACTCAGTTTTCCGTCAGATCTCTGACTCCCAACCAGTTGCTGAAACCAAGATGCATTTTTAATGATTCCATTATTAATGGATGAGCTCTACATAGGCTTACTGAAACAAAAATCAATCCGCTGCCACGCTATCAACTTCTTCCTTTTCCGCAGAAGAAAACTGATGTAGGCGCATATCTGTCAATGTAATATTTCGTGAAGCTGAGATTCCGATTAAAGCCAGGCACATGAAATGGGGCAAAAAATCGATGTATTAGATTTAAGACAAAGGTGTTCAGAAATGTATACTATATAACTTTATGAAGTCACACCACTGAAAAAGCCTACATTCCTTATAGATCTTATATAGAAGATATCTATTGGTGCTGTTTTATTATTATAGTCTATAAAGTGTGAAATGGCAAGCAGAGAAACAAAATACTGTTAACAAGAGCTAAACAAAAAAACAAATGATATATATATAATTATATATTATACAACCTTAGTGTTACTAAACCCAGTAATGTGAAAATAGTTCATCCGCCCCTCCACAGTGCCCACAGCTTATAAATCATCTTTATACATTAAAATACTGCCACTATATACCTTTTTGGCTGATCTGTATACCATGGTCACATGATAATCTGCAGAGTTTGTCCAGAGCTGTGTGTTCAGGTAGGAGGAGATTTCCACTACAGCCTGTATACACGCCCACATGTGTGATGTCAATATCATGTGACCTGGCTAGCTCTGAGAACAAGGAAATGTTCTCTCCAGCATAAAAGACACAACTGAGCATGTGCAGGTTGGCTACCCTGCCTGTGTTAGCTGGCCTTCCACAGATAGACAGTGCAGGAGGGGGATGATCTATGAATACAGGATCAAAGAGCCTTTTTACACAATGCAGAGGATTAACCCCTTAAGTTCCACAGAGAGTATAACAAGCATGTTTTGCTGCATATACAGACAGATTTTACTGTTGCGGGTTTAGTAACAGTTTAGGGAATGCTCGTTCACCCTGACTGAGGGATAAGAAAAAAGCATAGAATTGTACGGACCACTTGTTCATTAGCTCCAGAACGAAAAATGTGACATACAGCTGTTACATGACACAGATCTTTCCCAGGCTTTCTACAGGGAAACATAATCAGGAGGAGCTTCTAGTCCTCTGCTGCTGGTCACATGTTCCAAAAAATAAAATAAAACAGCCTTTGGAATACAGAGTAAAAAGAAATAAATAATATCAATAAACAGTTTTAAATTGTCATACAAATATACACTATATTGTCAAAAGTATTGGGACGCCTGCCTTTACACGCACAAGAACTTTAATAGCATCCCAGCCTTAGTCCAGTGTTCAGTATTGCGTTGGCCCACACTTTTCAGCTATAGCAGCTTCAACTCTTCTGGGAAGGCTGTCCACAAGGTTTAGGAGTGTGTCTATGGGAATATATGACCATTCTTCCAGAAGTGCATTTGTGAGGTCAGGCACTGATGTTGGACGAGAAGGCCTGGCTCACAGTCTCCACTCTAATTCATCCCAAAGGTGTTCTATAGGGTTGAGGTCAGGACTCTGTGCAAGCCAGTCAAGTTCCTCCACCCCAAACTCGCTCATCCATGTATTTTTGGACCTTGCTTTGTGCACTGGTCGAGTTTAGGGTGGAGGAACTTGACTGGCCTGCACAGAGTCCTGACCTCAACCCGACAGAACACCTTTGGGGTGGATTAGAGCGGAGACTGCAAGCCAGGCCTTCTCACCCAAAATCAGTGCCTGACCTCACAAATTCTCTTCTGGAAGAATGGTCAAATATTCCCATAGACAAACTTCTAAACCTTGTGGACAGCCTTCCCAGAAGAGTTGAAGCTGTTGTAGCTGCAAAGGGTGGGCCAACTCAATATTGAACCCTACAGACTAAGACTTGGATGCCATTAAAGTTCATCTGCATGTAAAGGCAGGCGTTCCAATACTTTTGACAATATAGTGTATATTTGAAATCAAATCTTTATTATTTTTTGGCAGTAACATGGTGTGGATGGATTTCTGCCAGTCACAGGCTGTGTTGCACCCCTCCCATCTGTGTCTTAGAATAATAAGGAGGTGAAGCCTCCATCCATCAAGATGTAATATCCCACCCCCATTGTGTTTAGCTGGTTAGCGGGCATGGAGCAGGAGGGAGAGCGTGGGTTGTCATTTACCATTGTGTATACACCCACATGTATGCACCCACATGACTCTATAGTCACATGGGCTGCTCAGATGTGATGGGGAGAAAATGCTCAGGGTAGAAAATACACTGAAAACTGAGCATGTGCACTAGCTGCCAACACTGCTCTGCAAAATCCCCAACTGCAGTGAGGACATGAGCAGAAGGTGGAGATAGCAAGCAGCAGGATCAACCAGGTTTTTTGCAGAATACAGAAAACGAATCTCATAGTGACTGAATGAGTACGAAAAGCATGCAATACAACATTTATTTCTAGTTTTTAATGATGTGGGTTTAATGACACTTTAACCACTTCCCGTCTGGCCTATAGCAGAATGATGGCCGGGTGGTGGTTCCGTCACCCTGACTGGACATCATATGATGTCTTTCAGGATAACAGCCTGCGCGCCCATGGGGGCGATCAGTGGTGTGGCGTGTCAGTCTGATGCACCGCAACACCGATCTCGGTCAAGAGCATCTAACGGAGGCGCTCTACCACATGATTAGCCACGTCCAATCACGGCTGATCACATTGTAAACAGGAAAAGCCGCATATTGGCTTTTCCTCACATGCGTCTGACAGACGCACGTAGAAGAGAGCCGATCGGCTGCTCTCCTGTCAGGGGAGGTCTGCGCTGATTGATTATCAGTGCAGCCCCCCCAGATTGCCCACTTCAGACCACCAGGGATGCCACCAGGATCACCAGGGATTGCCACCACTGATGACCACCAGGTATGTCACCCATAGCCACCAGGGATGCCAAATTGTGCCCAAAATCAATGCCAATCAGTGCCCACAAATGGTGCCAGTCAGTGCCCATCACTAATGCCTGCCAGTGCCTCCTTATCAGTGATTTCCATCAGTGCAATCTATCATTGTCCATCAGTGCACCCATCAGTGTCCATCAGTGCCACCTATCAGTGCCCATCCGTGCCCATCAGTGCCCACCTGTCTGTGACCATCAGTGCCACCTATCAGTGCCATGCATAAGTATCCATCAGTGCAGCCTTTCAGTGCCCATCAGTGCCGCCTATGAGTGCCCATCAGTGCCCCCTATTAATGCCCATCAGTGCTGCATATAAGTGCCACCTATCAGTGCCCATCAGTGCTGCATATTAGTGCCCATCATCAGTGCCACCTCATCAGTGCCCATCAGTGCCACCTTATCAGTCCCCATCAGTGCCACCTTATCAGTGCCAGTCAGTGCAGCCTCATCGGTGCCCATCAGTTTTTTTTTTAAAGGTGTTTATTTTCAATTTTAAACCAACAAAAAACAGTACAGACTGCCATTACATGAATGTAAGGTGCAATTAGCAGCATAATTCAGACAATGTATATAATGGACGATTAAGCAATGTATATAATGGACGATGCCGAAAACATAAGTACCCCAAGAACAAAAAAACACACCATGTACACGCACACACATTCACACTCACAACACACAACCCCACATCAGCAGTATAATTCCAAAGAAAGGAGAAAACTTATTTACAAAATTTTATAACAGAAACAAAGAAAAACTTTTTTTTCCCATATTTTTGGTCTTTTTTTTTATTTGTTGCGCAAAAAATATAAACCCCAGCAGTGATCAAATACCACCAAAAGAAAGCTCTATTTGTGGGAACAAAATGAAAAAAAAATTTTGCGTACAGTGTTGCATGACCGAGCAATTGTCATTCAAAGTGCGACAGCGCTGAAAGCTGAAATTTTGGCCTGGGCAAGAAGTGAGGACTCCTGCGTTTCCTACCTGCTATCCATCTTTAGTGACGGTGAACAACATACAATTTTTCCATTTTCTAGAGAGAAAAATAAAAGCCCGACACAAATGTTAACTCTTCCCAACTAACACCAGACTTAGGTTAGAAATATGTATAAGTATACTAATACAAAACAGTAAAAATATATATGAAGAAATATGTCACATGACATAATATTCAATGACAGCAAACATTTTGAGTTGCAGTAAAGGCAATAAAACAGTTGCTCAGTATTAACTCCTTGTCCTGAAGGATAATAATAACATTCTCATATCTGGGCTAGGCTCACGTCCCTGTTAAATAAACATGACAGATGAGACAGATGATCTGCATTATATTGGCTGCGGCTGGGAGAGAAGAAAATATGATGCAGATTTTATCCTGCTTTTTCAGTGAGAGCTTTTCTATTAGATAATGGAGGTTCATATTCACATAAAAAAACACCATGATAACAAAATTCAAAAAATTCAAATCATGGAAAAGTATGTAAAAGTTTACACTTCTTCTACTCAAACCACTAATACAACAAGACTACTTAAGGGCTTATGCACACAGGACATTTAAAAAACGCACTTTAAGCCGCATTTTTGAATAGCATTTTCCTGCGTTTTTGAGCGTTATGCCCTATACACACGAGCGGATTCTCCGTCGGAAAAATCTGGGATGTTTTTTCCGACGGAATTCCGCTCAAACTTGCCTTGCATACACACGGTCACACAAAAGTTCTCTGACCTTTCGACCGTCAAGAACGCGGTGACATACAACACTACGACGAGCCGAGAAAATGAAGTTCAATGCTTCCGAGCATGCGTCAAATTGTTTCCGAGCATGCGTTTTTTTTTGCGCGTCGGAATTGCATACAGACGAACGGCATTTCCAATAGGAACTTTTTTCCGACTGAAAAATAGAGAACCTGCTCTCAATCTTTTGCTGGCAGAGATTCCGCCAGCAAAAGTCCAATGGAGCATACACACGGTCTGCATTTCCGACCAAAACTCACATCCGACTTTTGCTGGCGGAATTTCCGCTCGTGTGTACGGAGCATTAGCGTTTTTAAAGTAAAAACATTCCCTAAAATGTAAAAACTCCTAAAAACACCAAACGCAGCTATAAGCTTGCTACAGCGTTAAGCTGTGTTTTGCTGCGTTTTTTGGAGTTTTGTATTTTTACAGTCAAACAGCTTCTGCTCCTGGACGCACAGGCCCCTGAACGCTTATGCCTCCAAACTCCTCTGAAAGTTTATGTGTGCATGGACACATAGAGGGAGATTTACTAAAAGTGGTGCACACAGAATCTGGTGCAGTTGTGCATAGTATCCAATCAGCTTCCAAGTTTCATTGTCAAAGCTTAATTGAACAAGCTGAAGTTAGAAGCTGATTGGTTACTATGCATGGCTGCACCAGATTGTGTGTGAACCAGTTTTAGTAAATCAACCCAATAGGCTAACATGGAGGAGAGTTCAGAGGCAGTTAAAAAAAAAAAAGCCAGAAGCCCCTAAAAGCAGCTGCAAAATTGTCCTGTGTGCATGAGCCCTAAAGCTGAACAGGCAAACAGCTAAATACATAGATTATATTGATATATAGGAGCTGTATTTCTGTCCATCCTGGCCTGAGATTTATACAGCCCTGACTTTTGTTTGCTGCAATGAGGCAACACAAAAAGGTCACCTACATGCCCCCAGCCTATAACTGGCAGGTGAAGGAGCAGATATAGACTGAAAAGGTCATGTCTCTGCTCTCTCCTCCTGCTAGCATGATACTTGTTAACACATGCTCAAGTATTAGAACCTGATTGGTTCTCTAGTATTGCCCCTCCCTTTTCAAGTGTGATTGCTATTGTAAGTGGGTCTACAAGACACTAAAATAAAGTCAAATTTATGTATTTACACTGGTAGTATTTAGTTCTTTTTTATATAAAAAAAAGCTCACTGTAGTCATTAGTGTTTTTATATCTGCGCAGAGTTTGGCTTTACCCACTTTATTGAATTTTTAATGAAGTAACGCTGCGTTCATTTTAACCATCCAATCGTGTGCAATTTTAAAAATGGATGTTTACAGTTATTGCAGATTTTTTTTTTTTCACATTAGTAGATCGCCTTCATTGTCCATTTTGGATTTGACTGGTTAGCTGCTAGGCTATGCTTCATCGAACAAGACATCCATTACCAATCAGCATCTGACAACACCTCACTGATACAATTGTGCCCTGCAGCTTGCTTAACTTTTGAGATATGGCCAACCAAGCATGAGCACCAGCTTTATAAAAAAACTAAGCAAATCCATATAGAGTGCATTTGTGGATTCAGCCTGGCATGCTGTCAACCACTTTTTCACTTCTCAGTTAAAAAGTTTCTTCTCTCAAAACACAGCGAGATGCAAAAGAAAAGTTGAAAAATGGGGAGGGGTTTATTAACTAAAGGCAAATCCACTTTGCACTACAAGTGTACTTGGAAGTGCAGTCACTGTAGATCTGAGGGGGACATGCAAGGAAAAAAAAAACAGCATTTTTGCTTGTACATGATTGGATGATAAAATCAGCAGAGCTTCCCCTCATTTTAGATCTTCCCCTCAGATCCACAGCGACTGCACTTCCAAGAGCACTTGTAGTGCAGAATGGATTTTCCTTTAGTAAATCAACCCCAATACAACAAGGTGAATTTACTGAAGCAGCCAGAATCTGGAGCAGCTGTGCATGCTAACCAATCAGCTTCTAGCTTTCATTGTAGCCTCCCTGGTGATTTTCCCGAGTGTGGCTCGGGGTTAAATTTCAGTACCATTAGCGGTAACCCCGAGCCACACTCGGGATTACATCTCAGGATCCTGGTGCAGGTTACTTACCATGTCCCCAGGATCCTGCGATGTCCCCCCCACTGTGTCTGTGGGCTGTGTCCTCCGCCCCGATGTCCTGGGCTCCGTTCCCTGCGACCGTTGCGACGCACGGGGGCGGAGCCTGGCCGCAAATTCAAAAAGGTGAAAAATCATAACACATACAGTACACTGTAATCTTACAGATGACATTACTGTATGAAATTATTTCACATCCCTTTTGTCCCCGGTGCTTTGTCGAACTTCATCATACCCGGGATATCTACTAGACTCTTGGTGGACAGATTTAAGTGTGTTATTGCTAAGAATTACAGACCTACAATATAAAACGCCAAATTTCTATGCAAAACAATTGTACAGCTTTGAGACACAAAAATCGTAAATAATCATACCTCCAGGGAGGTTAAGCTGAACTTATAAACCAATTGGTTACTTTGTACTACTGCTCCAAATCCGATCTGCTCCAGTTCTAGTAAAGAATTATTTTCCTGTAAACATTGGTAACTATTCATGTAAGTTACTGAACAAAGAAACTGAGAAATGATAATTGGGGATATTGAGGTGTGGAAAATTAATAGTTAATATCAAATTTACATTGAAGTTGTTCTTGCTTTATTACATATATGTCCCACTAAAAAATACAGTACTCTGATAAAAGAGTAAAAAAAAAAAAAGTACTCTGTACTGATAACAAGAGAAAAAAAAGCAAGTTCAAGCATCTGCATAGTCCTGTGTAACAAATCTAATGATGAAATCTTCCGTAGAAAGATTGTACACATTGAATACATCCAAGTTGTTTAAATATTTATCTCATTCCACTTTATAGATGTTTACACATGTTCATCCAATTCATTTCCTGGAACAAAGTCCATGTTTTCAAGGATGCATGTATAGCTCATAGGATATATTTCACCTGAAGAGTTATCTTAGCATTGCATGAACACTAAACCCAGAACCCCTATTAAAACTACATAAACATCTTGGTCCCCTGTTCTGGAGTGGGTGCCTCCCTAAAGTGGTGCCTCCCTAAGAGGAGGAACCACCAGCCAGCCAAAACAGTGCTGTACCAAATAACCCACCCCACCTCTAACTGATCTCTGTGGCCATGTGACCTTCCAGCCTGAGCCTTCTCCTCTTCTGTTTATTTCTTGCTTGAGTCCTTCTTCAGGTGTTGGCATCACTGCCCGCATGATATGGACACTTTCTATTAGGGCCTGGTAAACAACAGGTGCAGTAGGACTGCATTGTGCTGCTATTCCAGCGCAGTCCCACCACATGACAAGGCAAAGGCCAGTTCTCACCACCTTGTTGCGGTGGTGTGTGATGAAGAAAAGTACAGGAAGCATAACCTTTTTTTCAGCACAGTGATGTAATCCACCACCCTTCGCCACCCTGAGGCTAATAGAACAAACATGTGATGCGCCACAATCAATGCATTATCACAATCAATGCATTACTGCACACAAGTGACTACGTTCCAACTTAGATGTCCAGAGATGAGGTCCTCTCAGGATCTAGAAGAGGGCTGACATCAGCGGAGCGGAGTTGAGGGGACCAGAGGAGACTAAAAAGCCTGGCAGGAAAGGTAGGAAGGAGGGAGGGATGGATTATAGCACAGCTTTTTCCCCCATCCTATTTCACTGTTCATCACTCACCTCACCTCCCCTTGATTGCTCCCCCCTTTTTGCACCTGCACCTTCCTCTTTAATATTGGGTATTTGCCTTATATATATTATTTTATATAGATTTTTATACTATTTTATGCATATGCTAGTTTTCTGGTGACCCCCCATATATGTCCTTCCCAATCTCCGCGGGAGGCTTTGCCGGGTTGTCCTGTGCCTTGCGCATACCGAAGCATGTGTAAGCAGCCCTACATATTTGATTTAATTTCCTTCACCCCTTTCCCCCATTACATGATTTTGTAACATTTTCTATATGAATACTTCCAGACATTATTGCATCTTACTTTCTTTGCAGATGTATTTCCTGATGAAGCGGTAAACCCGCGAAACTAGTTGAAATACCATGTTATCTGTACGTTCTTTTTAACATATTTTGTGTTGCTTTTTTTGTTGTTGTATTTTGTATTAATAAATTTTGTTAACTTTATATTTGTTTTGTATATAGTCACATACCCTTTTTACATGTACCAAGATAGTCTGCCTGCCTCCTTTTTTTCTGGTGAGCCTGGGGTGGGGCCCTCACTCCCAAACACTTTTCCTAAGTAAATTCGGACGATGGTACACTCTATAAATTCTCACATATATTTTACTGCTCTGTGAGGCCATCTACTTCTCTTATAGCACAGCTTTAAGTAAGATAGATATTCAAACAACATGGCTGTATACAGTGTCTTTTTTACTGAATATCTCATTAGTAGATTTGTTATACAGAACTATGCATATGCTTGAACCCGCTGTTTCTCTCTATATCAATACGGAGTACTCTAATTTGTAGCAGTATATATTTTATATAAAGTAAGAACAACTTTTAACTGTAAATTTGCTTTTTTATTGTATTGATTTTTCACACCTCATAATCTCCAATCATCCAAAATATTTCTTTTGTTTAAAATTTTTTTGGAAAAAGAAAAGGTGTAAGAGACAGTGAAAGCTTTCCTCCGACAACTATTTTCTTCACACATTATTTTCATGCACATTAGTAAGCTAAGTAATATAGGGGTTGATTTACTAAAGGTAAACAGACTGTGCACTTTTGCGAGTGAAGCTGCTCCAGAGCTTAGTAAATGAGGGTAAGCTCTGCTGACTTCCATCATCCAATCATGTGCAAGCAAAAAGGCTGTTATTTTATTTTCCTTGCATGTGATTGGATATTCTTTGTAAAGCGAAGCATTACCTCATATTCTAAGCTCCGAAGCAACTGCACTCGCAAAAGTGCACAGTCTATTTACCTTAAGTAAATCAACCCCATAGCCCTTTGCTCTACATATTTACTTTGGTAACTGGCCTTAGTTACTAATCAGATAGCATTCTCAAGTGCAAGTAAGCAAATTAGAGCATTTGCTATCTATGGAAAATGTGAACATTACTCCTTTCATAAATATCACAAACTCAAGGCCCTGTGCCCATGTTCATACTAACGAATAGCAACATAAATTCATATTCCTACTAGTTTGAAATTACTAAATGATTTCAACTTCCACTAACCAAAGTAAAGTGTAACTACAGCTAAAACGTTGTATTTTTTAGTTTTGCATATAGTGCAGGATTTTATTTAAAAAAAAAAGAGGAATCTACAGGTATAGAACTTTCTATTTATTTTCTGTATTTGTATGTTTATCCAGTAGTAAAAAAAAAAAATTAAACGGTGCTACTGAGAATTTCATTCGAAAGGAGTATTATTCAACAAGTGCAGAGCTAGTGCCGGGCTCTTATATTACACAGCCTAGCTAGCAGTATACATGGTAAAGCTTGGAAACTGAATATAGCAAATGTAATTTGTAAAATAAGGAGTATATACAAATAATACCTATGATATAACATCATTTATACAATTTAAAAAAAGTATAACAAAAAACTATAGTTTCCCATTAATTGCACCTAGCAAAATGTTTTACTGCAAAAGGGTTAAGAGAAAGTGACGTTGCTCTTGTTTATTTTCCAATTATGAAGGTTTTATATTATTTAACCAATTTAGCTCCTGCACCTGTATATTCCTTATGGACCAAAACAATGTTTACATTTCTGCTATGGGCCTAGTTATTCAGCAACCACTTCAGTTCTTGCACCAGTATAGCACTAAGAATTGACATCTGGGGTCCCCCGACTCCTCCTCTCCTCGATGTGCCACCATAGGAAGCTGCTTCCTATGGTGGGACACCTGTGGGCTCAATCCTGGGCCGTGCTGCCTGCATCCATAGACACAGATAGCGCTGCTCAGCCCCAACCTCTGCTCCTTCGTCATAGGATTTGACTGACAGCAGAGCCTGTAAGAGTGGGGAGAGCTGCTACAGTACAGACTGGCACAGCATTTGATCAAGTGGGGGTTCATATAAATATAAGGGGGGTCAAGGGGGATGCATGAGATGAGGGAATGCATTAAGATATAAAATGCTTAGGCTTCCAAACCACTTGGGCACAGCTTCGTTAATAAGTCCAATTCAAGAACCAAAGACCGCTTACCTTATCCCCATCTCTACAGCCTTGGTTCTCAACCAGTAGTTTTTGAGTTTGTGAGGTTAGTTTAATCAACTAGGGGTGTTTGCTTTTTCATTTTACATGAACATATATGCAGTCATTCCTACAGATCCATGTTATTCTGCTGGATCTTAAACAACATAATAAACATTTTTACTTGCACCAATAGATTTGCTCTATAAGCTTCCAAAGCTACCGTCATTGTCAGCTTGCTTCACAGTACATTTGAGTAATGCTATTTATATCATCTCACAAATATGTTAGTTTTAAATCTATTTCAGTGGTGTCACCTTCCATTCGTAATGATGGAAATTCCAAGAGGCAGCTAGAGGCAAGAGAAAAGTTTGGCTTCAGTTACAAGCAAGCCTGTCAGAGCTTACTATATTCACTGACACCCTTCTTAATTGAGTTTACAGACTTCTTTCTGAAATCATTTTAGAATGTTTATACTTTTGTAGTATAAGATCACAACTAACAAATATCAGGCATGTTGCTTTGCATTCATTTCCCATGTGCGGTGTAGACCAGATCAGATAGGATATTGCTTATACAGATTCCCTGATCTGGGCAATCCACCTGCCTTGTACATGGACATTGCCTTGTGCAGGTTGATGGAGGATAAGACAAGTCCAACTGACTTGAATCCATTTCCATAACACGCTGCCTGTTTGCACATCGTGGGTACAGCCTGTAGGATTCAAAAAACACATGTCAAATTTTTAAGCTAGCCATACACCTCAGCCCCGTGAGCTGAATGAAATCGCTTTATTCTCCCATCCATGCTAAACAATGTGGATGGAGGATTCTGCCCTGGGGGCTATTGTATTCTGCACCTGCGGCTGTCTAAATACTTCAAACCGTGTCTGCATCTGACTGGATGCAGTCGTCATTCAGCCTATAATTTTCCATCCAGCTCCTTCAATTTTTAAATTGAAATCTGTGGAGAAGGATGGTGCCAAAAGGGAATCACGAATGGCCAAAATCTGAGCCACGTATGGCTACTCATAATAGCTGTGTATGGCTACTCATTATAGAAAAACGTCAACTAGGACCAACATGTTTTTGCCTCATCAGTATGTGTAAAAAATAGTGGAAAGAAAGGTGATTATAAAAGTTTTAACTTAAAAGTGGTCTTCCTGCCTAAACATAACTATTCTTAAAAATGTCCCCTTCCCCTCCTGCTAGATATGCTGCCTACTTTGTCTGGCCATGTGATCCCCTGTGGCTGTAAGCAGCTGGCTGCAGGGGAGAGGAGATAGTGCTCAACAACAGATGTTAATTCCGGGAGCAGTGATGTTGTTTATAGGCTCCCATAGCTCCGCCGTTGTCAGCGCTACTTCTTCTACCACTCACTGACACAGTGGAGATGCAGATCACGTCACTGGAGCAGGCTGAAAAAAGACAAGTATACACATCATTTTTACATAGGGTAGGGAGCATAGGTAGAAGGGAGGGACATTTGTAAGAATGCAGGAATTCCATTTGATTATTAAGAGCTGTTTAATGCCAGAAGGAACCGGCCGAGATTCAAACCATGTATGGGCCGGCTGTATGTACTCAAGTTGATTGATCAATCAACTTGGGTACAACCAGCCAGGTGGATATTACATGCAATTATTGCTAGTAGGAAGCATAGGTAGCAGGAAGGGGGGAGGACATTTGTAAGAATGGCAGAATTCATGTGTGTTATTGGCCAGATCACCAGATGAAAATAAAGTGAAAAAAATCTGAAAAAAAACAAATGCAGCCACCACATTTGGTATTACAAAAACTGAACTATATAACTATATATATTTTTAGTTACATGTACTTGGCTACCTCCATTGTGCGCCATCTTAACCCCTTGATCGTTTATTTAGTTCCTACAAACAAGGACAGACCTGATCACCAGGGGCCCACGTGCCTCACACCTTGCTAACATCGTACTTGGCATCAGCCAAGATTCCAACATGGTTGGCTTGGCTGGTGGCTCAGAGATTCGTACAATGAGAAGCCACCAACTGCCAACAAGACAGGCAGTCAAGAGAAGCTGCGGTTCTGGTCACCAGAAAGTTTTTTTAATCAACAAATCACCTGTTACAAATGGAGCAAATCTAAAAGCCATGATGCATCACTTTACAAAAGTCCTAGTTCCTTGAGGGGATTCCCAGTAAAGAACAGATGCTCCTAAGGCTTCACACGGCAAACACATGATTACTTTGAGGTAGGGATGCATAAATACCAGTTTTTTAATACCAAGTACGAGTACCAATTCTTTTTCTTAAATGCTCATCGATACCAATTACCGATACCTATTGTGCCCTTGGATGCATTTGTTTTTTATGGTTCACACCAGTACGCATTACAAGTCGCACCCCATTGGCAATTTCATTGCAACTTGCTTTGACTTCTGTAAATGAAACTGCAAGCTGCAATGAAATTGGAGGTCCGACTTGCAACTTCATTTAATAGAAGTCAATGCAAGTTGCAATGAAATTGCAAAAAAAAATATTGGTTTAACTATCCGAGCATTTGCGCAAGTACAAGTACTCGTGCAAATGCTTAGTATCAGCACCAATACCGGTATCAGTGCAGTGCCACTTTCAGGCACTGTTTTTTCATTTATTAGGAACTAATGATTGTACAGGTTACATGGCTGTCATAAGCAACAGCTGGTAAAATGTCTGTAGAAACCTCAACAACAATTAATATTCGATTAAAAATAAAACGTTGTAAACCTTATACAAATTTGGTGTTCACTTAACCACATAAACCATAAAACCTGTCATAAACACAAGCACAGACACTCCACCCTGGTAGAGTCAACCTTTACACACGAATAGTAATGAGAACTTTACTGGAAATAATTCATGCTTTCAGAGGTACAAAGAAGATTATAATAAGAGCACTTTCCTAAAAAGCTGTCTCAATACACTGAACATCAAATCTGGCTTTTCTTACATGTCAAGGAGAAAACAGGAGTCTACGACAAAAGCTTTGAGTCAAAATGCAGCAGGTGTTGAATTATTTAACAGATTTAATGGAACGGTTGCCACATGAGATGCTCAGCATAGCAAGGTCCAATTCACTATGCTTGAAACAAATGCACTTTAACTCTAAAAATCTGTTATTAACTTTAAGTCACATACAACACAACACAGTCACAAACACACAATGATGAATCATTAACACTGTTTCTAATAGGATGGGAAATATTTTATTATATCTTTTCATGTGACACCACTGAAGAAATTACACTTTGCTACAATGTATAATAGTCAGTGTACAGTGTACGGTGTCATGTGACCTGTTAGTGTTACAAGGTCTCAGGTGTGAATGGGGAGCAGGTGTGTTAAATTTGGTGTTATCGCTCTCATTCTCTCATACTGGTCACTGTAAGTTCAACATGGCACCTCATGGCAAAGAAGTCTCTGAGGTTCTGAAAAAAAGAATTGTTGCTCTACATAAAGATGATCTAGGCTTTAAGAAGATTGCCAAGACCCTGAAACTGAGCTACAGCACGGTGGCCAAGACCATACAGCGGTTTAACAGGACAGGTTGCACTCAGAACAGGCCTCGCCATGGTCGACCAAAGAAGTTGAGCGCACTTGCTCAGCGTCATATCCAGAGGTTGTCTTTGGGAAATAGACGTATGAGTGCTGCCAGCATTGCTGCAGAGGTTGAAGGGGTGGGGGTCAGCCTGTCAATGCTCAGACCATACGCCGCACACTGCATCAAATTGGTCTGCATGGGTCCCAGAAGGAAGCCTCTTCTAAAGATGATGCACAAGAAAGCCCACAAACAGTTTGCTGAAGACAAGCAGACTAAGGACATGGATTACTAGAACCATGTCCTGTGGTCTGATGAGACCAAGATAAACTTATTTGGTTCAGATGGTGTCAAGCGTGTGTGGCGGCAACCAGGTGAGGAGTACAAGTGTGTCTTGCCTACAGTCAAGCATGGTTGTGGGAGCGTCATGGTCTGGGGCTACATGAGTGTTGCTGGTACTGGCGAGCTACAATTCATTGAGGGAACCATGAATGCCAACATGTACTGTGACATACTGAAGCAGAGCATGGTCCCCTCCCTTCGGAGACTGGGCCGCAGGGCAGTATTCCAACATAATAACGACCCTAAACACACCTCCAAGACAACCACTGCCTTACTAAAGAAGTTGAGGGTAAAGTTGGACTGGCCAAGCATGTCTCCAGACTTAAACCCTATTGAGAATCTGTGGGGCATCCTCAAACGAAAGGTGGAGGAGTGCAAGGTCTCTAACATCCAGCAGCTCCGTGATGTCGTCATGGAGGAGTGGAAGAGGACTCCAGTGGCAACCTGTGAAGCTCTGGTGAACTCCATGCCCAAGAGGGTTAAGGCAGTGCTGAAAAATAATGGTGGTCACACAAAATATTGACACTTTGGGCCCAATTTGGACATTTTCACTTGGGGTGTACTAACAGATAGATGGGTATGTACAGCGCTGCGCAAACCAAAGAAACACGCTAAAAATAGCAGCTAACACACCCTTAGACTAAAGGTAAAAAAGTGCAAAAAATATATAAAAGTGTAGCGCTATAAACTAGCAAGCATATAAATCAAAGGCTGAGTGCATATACACATTGAATAAAATCTAGAGCAAACTAAATGTGATCATTTTTATGGTTTACACAATATAAATGTGCAGTATTAATCTGCAAAAACAATAAGGTGAAACAATGAATGATAAGCCCAATCATCAAATAAATAAATAAACAATGACTGGTAATAAAACAGTGACAATTTCAAAAAACCTAAATTAATAATAAAGAAAAACTTGAACCACAGCAGTTCATAATATAAATTAGTGTAGAAAATCGTGAAAACCACCACCAAAGGTCTACGGAGGTAAAACGTAACACCTGAATGGAAATGTAACTCCCAAGACCACAGGTGAATAGGTAATTAGTTTTCAGAATCTGACAGGTAGATCGATACTGAGGGAACCACAGGTGGACAGAAGGTCTACATCGGTGCCAGGACCATCACCAGGGGCATCAGGAGGCTTACCGGAAATCGATGACTTAAATGACATACGTCACACATGTCATAAAAGGCTGGTTGACCACCCGGTCCGAACAATGTAGTTTGTCAGATGTCATCAGCATACAATGGGAAGGGAGGGTGACATCACAACTTCCACATCAATAAGAACTCCGGCATAGGCCAAACGATCATATCAAGTATCATGCGAGAAGTAGAAAAACTCACATAGTGTGATAACGTTTAAAACACTGGTTTATTAAAAATTGGAAAACAAACTCACATATTGGAAGATCAAAAAACAGCTTTGAGCATCATATAGCGGCAATCGTGAGGGGTCCACCCGAAATGTTTCAGCTAAGGAGCCGTCATCTGGGGTGTGGAACCCCCCTCCATCACTGCTCTATATACAGATAATGACCCCCACTGGCAGTGTCCAGTTTCTGGGAAACCAGAGACGGCCATAGAGGTCATAATTTAACCAATGTATTCCCACATATAAGAAAGAAAAAAGGAGAAATATCCATCACTAATATAAAAATCCAAAAAATCAAAGCATATAGGAAGCTATAATTATGCTCGGCTCACCGATCCGGAAGTGATCTGGACGCAAGCCAAGCCTCCTGATCAGTGTATTTTCAGCACCATTAGCGGTAACCCCAAGCCACACTCGGGATCTCATCACAGGATCCTGGCAATGTTATTTACCTTATCCCCAGGATCCTGCGATGTCCTCCGCTTGATGTATCACAGCGTCAAGCTCTGTTTCCTGCGAGCGTTGCATTTCACGGGGACGGAGAACGGCGCCAAATTGAAACACACACAACACATACAGTACACTGTAATCTTACAGATTACATTACTGTATCAAATAATTTCACATCCCGTTTGTCCCTAGTGGTTTGTCCAGTGACCTGCATGCAGTTTTATATTATATGTACTGTTCTTTCTGCCTGGAAACTGGAGATTGTCCATAGCAACCAAAACTGTCCCTTTACATCAAAAGCAGTTTTAGAACAGCTAGAAAACAGTGATAATATTTAGAATCACTTGCAGAATTGAGTGATAGTGATTTGTGGGGAAATTCGTCATCAAACACTGAAAGTAATGACAGCGACAATTCTGCAACTGAGCAAATTTCAGTGTTTTTGATTTGATTACATTATTGAATAATTTTTATTATTATTATATTATTATTTGTTATCATTATTTATAGTTATTTATTATATCATAATTTATGATTTGTGTTTCAAACTTTATCATACCCGGGATATCTACTAGACTCTTGTTTGGACAGATTTAAGTGAGTTATTCCTAAGAATTACAGGCCTACAATATAAAACGCCACATTTCCATGCAAAATAATTGTACCGCTTTGAGCATCAATCCAAAAATTATACCGCCAGGGAGGTTAAGACTGTAATACTGTATATAAAGGATCCGAACTATGAAAAGGCACACTTTTGCTGGTTATATATATTGTAAAGTGATTCCTCATATCAAAACGTAAAGAACTGAAAAAAAATAAATAAAAAGAAGCAGTTTTTTTTTTTTTTTAATATGTCTTGGCATATACCATTTACCTTGAATAATGACTAAATCAATTAACCTAATTTTATCTGAAAATGTAATCATGACACAATAATTATAGCTCTCCTCTCAACATGAGGAACAAATCCTAATTAATATGCGGAACAAATCCCGTCCTTAATTGATTTTCAAAACGTGGTCCAGCTTGGCCTGCAGAGAAGTGTAGTCGCAGGTTTTTGATACACAGTTGACTTTTGCCACTAGCTTTTAGTGAAATCTGATTAAACAAGTAAATCTCTGGTTGCTGATGTGTAAAACAATTGAATATGTTTACTCAACATCGACTACAGCTATTTAAAAGAATGCATCACAACCACTAAACTTTTCTGTTCTTTTTCTGTTGTCTTTGTGACTTTAGATCTACCTCTAGTGTCTCTTCTTCCCACCTGAAAAGGGGAAGTGCGCCGGTTATAATTTGCCCCTATACAATCCAAGTGTTGTGTTCGAAGCTAAATGACAGGTTTGGCCATATTCGGGTACAGCCAAATATGTTAAAGTGAGTGGTTTATAAGCGAATTAGTTCATACCTGGCAATGGTTGGTGTGAACACTGGCAGAGGAAATGCTTGCTTTAACACAAATAAAATAGTATAATAAATGAATTTTCCAATGAAAAAGCTTGCAGCAAAGACATAAATACACTGAACGTGTAAGAAATGTTCACAAATTGAGTGTACGGAAAACAACGTTTCATAACAAATAAAAGTGCCCAATAATGTCATGGAAGAAAAGTACCAAATGTCATTTGTTCCTTTCTTTTGGCCAATACAGATGTTAACCACATGACCTCCAGAAGATTTACACCCCTCCATGACCAGACCACTTTTTGCAATATGACACTGCATTACTTAGGCCCCTTTCACACGATCGGACCGTTCAGGTTCGCCTGTCAGTTTTGTCGGCAGACCTGAATGGGCGCTCCATGTTAGTCTATGGAGCGACGGATGTCAGCGGAGACATGTCCGCTGACATCCGACCCGGTCCGATCCACCAAAATCAGACGGATGGCCCTACGTTCACATCCGTCCCTGGCGGATAGGATCAGGTGAGATCTGACCAAAACGGACTTGCTGTCCGTTTTGGTCCAATCTCTCCATAGCGACCAGCGGCGCTTGAAAAGCCCCTCCCCACTCAGTGAGCAGAGAGGAACCTGTCATCCGCCGGCTCAGCGGAGATCAACGGAGAGATCTCCTGCTGAGCCAGCGGACAGAGACGGACTCTATGGCAGCGGATCCGCCTCGTGGGAATGAGGGCTAACTGCGCAGTTATGCATCGCTGTTCCCAAAAAAAATCTATGTCATTTTTTTCCCCACAACTAGCTTTCTTTTGATGGTATTTGATCACCTCTTCGTTTTTTATTTTTTTGGGCTATAAACAAAAAAAGACAGACAATTTTTCTAAAAAAAACAAAATTTTTTACTTTCTACCTAGCCAATTAAAAAATGCAAATAATCACATTTCTTCATAAATTTAGGCCAATATGTATTCTGCTATATATTTTTTGGTTAAAATAAATCCCAATAAGTGTTTATAGATTGGTTTGCACAAAAGTTATAGCTTCTACAAACTATGGTATATTTTTATTTATTTTTGTTTAATTTTTTTTTACTAGTAATGGAGGCGATCAGTGACTTATAGCGGGACTGCAATATAGTGACAGACATTCTGACACTGACACTTTTTGGGGACCAGTGACACTAATACAGTGATCAGTGCTAAAAATATGCACTGTCGCTGTACTAATGACACTGGCTGGGAAGGAGTTAACATCGGGGGCAATCAAGGGGTTATATGTGTTCCCTCACTGTGTGTTCTAACTGTATGGGGGATGGGCTACCTGGAACAACACATAGATCCATCTTCCTGGCTGGGAAGGCGTTAACATCAGGGGCGATCAAAGGGTTAAATGTGTTCCTAGGGGGTGCTTGCTAACTGTGTGGGGGTTGCTCTGACTGGGTGAAGACAGAGATTGGTGTTCCTGCTTAGTAGGAACACAAGATCTCTATCTTCTCCCCTGTCAGAACGGCAATCTGCCTTGTTTACATAGGCAGATCACAGTTCTGCCTCTCTGGGGAAGGATCGCGGGTGGCCGGAAAACATCAGGTCCACAGGACCCACTGATTGACTTCCCCTCTGTCCAATCGGTGAGTGCACGCACCCCCAGTGTCTATTGCACGAAATGACATACAGGTACATCATTTCACGCAACAGAGCTGACCTGCCACAGTACATCTGCAATAGGCGGTCGGGAAGTGGTTAAAGTGGAACTAAACCCTCCTATCCTTTTTAGCCAAGGAAATTGCCATCTTATCTTCTATTTAATTTGCAACTGCCATGGTGCTGCACATGTGATCAGCTATGACTTCAGGCATTTGATGGTTTGACAGTTTGGTTGAAAGCACAAGCAAATGTGACAGTTAGCAATCCCGGCATGCTGGAATTGTAATAGTTTTTGAAACCGTTAAATCGATGGGTTTAGTTCCGCTTTAAGAACATTTGTACAAAAAATCTCATCGGTACATCATTCAATGACATGATGAACGTCGTTCAAAATAAATTGCTTTTAACATTAGATTTGGAGTGAATGGACTTTCCTGAATGAATACCAAAATCTGTTCAAGAAAAAAATCTCAATCCCGCTCCTTCAAATTTTCTCATCACTGCAGCCGAAAAAAAACGCCGGTTTGACCCCACTAACCATTGGAAGATCAAATAAACTTTCTTAAAACGAAGATTCTAAAAAATGTTTTACTGGTGTATGGCTAGTTTAACACAGGACAAAAGAGAATACAACGCACATTTCAGTGTTTAAGATTATCAAACCATCTCAGTGGGGGCATAGCAACTTAATTTTTACAGAATATAACTAATAACTGTATTGAATATAAATATAAAATAAATATATCAATGAAAAACGAATATACAATATACATATATAAAAGCCCCTAACAGAAAAGTAAAAATGATTCTGCCCATTTATTGTTATTGAACGCCTGGGCTCTCGAAAAACGCTGCAATAAAATTTGGAAGATGACTTTCATATAGTTTACAATCACAGGCCAAACTGTAATCAGGCCTCCCACGCCTACTTGTAATTGCAGCTCTAGCTGTACCTAAGAGAAAAAGAAACATATAAACACTGCAAGAGCCACCCAGATGTTATAGACCTCTCTGTATTGTTACAGTGCAGCAGGCCATAGGCACATGAGAAAAGCTATAAACCAAGCTAAGGGATGGAAAGGAGGACTGCATTACCGGCAATTTAATCCATAGTCTACAGGATGAAACATAAAGGGAAATAGGTTTAAACACAATCTTCTATTAAGATCATTTGTATGATAGATATCTCTTAGGGGACTTTTTTTATTAAAGAGAAATTTCTGTTTTACTGCTTATTTACCACATTTTTTAGGATTTCTTTTATCTCTCTATTAGACACTTCCCCCTCTATTAAATCCCAACTGTTATTTTTTTTACTGAGTTCTTTTTACACATTTACCACATTTCTATAGCAGCTAATAATACTGTTAACAAGGATTCACACAAAATATCTGCCGGACATATTTAGCAGTCTGAAATGGCCATGAAAAATGCTGAACTGGGCCCCAGAGGCCCTATAAAACTCAATCGTGCCCCTTTTTTGGATGTTGTGCATCAGTTGTTTGGAGGAGCAGATATGGTTTTCACCTGTAAGAAGATACAATGCGGCTTTGATGCAAATTTCTTGGTGTGACTTTGATGCGATTTTGCATATTCTTTTGGGCTAAGTCTCATAGTAAATCGCACCAAAGTAGTGCTGGAATTGTTTCCAAAATTGCACCATTCTGAGTTGCATTGATTAGGGCACATTGAAAACAATGAGATTTCCCTTGTCATGAAGTTGCACTAGTGTGAACCAGGCCATAAAACTGAGCTCAAAGAAAATATAAAAAGACACAACAGCTCTGTATTTTTTATACATAATTTTTTTGGTGTGTTTTTTAATGCCAGCAGTATAAGTACCTTAACTTGACTTGGTATCAGCTTCTCGCAACTCACGATCATCAATCCATCACATCAGAAATTAGACTGGGTGATGGAGAATCTGCACAAAAAGGCAACCATACTACAGTAAACATGTGCTGATAAGAGGAGAGGGTAGAGTGAAAGAGACATTATCCTATCAGTCTGCTGCCTCTTTCATTTTTCCAGTCACTCCCTCTAAGGCTCGGTTAACACTGCCGCGACATGAAAGTCGCACGACTTACAGTGCGACTTTGCCAGGTGACTTCTGTGTGACTTGATGAGACTTCTGTGCAAAATGAAGCAACTCTGAAGTGACTTTGAAGCCATTTTATGGAATGCCTGGGTAATCTTCCTGTAATGTCAGATCCAAATCATATGAATTAAGATGAGGATCCAACTTGGAGGTGACTTCCATAAAAGTCTATGGGCACAAGTCAAATAGAAGTCGCCTTGAAGTAGTACAGGAAACTTTTCTAAAGTTGGAGAGACTTCAGTAGTGCTAATTAAGCCAGTTCTCATTGACTAAAATGGGATTTCACATGCCACGCGACTTGGGGTCTCACAAGTCGGATCCCAAGTCGCGGCAGCGTGAACCGAGACTAATGCCCTGTACACACGATCGGACTTTCCGACAACAAAACCGTGGATTTTTGTTTGAAGGTTGTTGGCTCCAACTTGTCTTGCATACACACGGTCACACAAATGTTGGCCAACAATTAGGCATGTGGGAACGTGGTGACGTACAAGACGTATGAAGAGCTGAGTAAAAGGAAGTTCAATAGCCAGTGTGGCTCCTTCTGCTTGATTCCAAGTATGCGTGCACTTTTGTGCGTCGGACTTGTGTACACACGATTGGAAATTCCGACAACAAAGTTTTGTTGGCGGAAAATTTGAGAACCTGCTAGCCAAAATTTGTTGGAGGAAAGTCCGACAACAAATGTTCGATGGAGCATACACATCAATGTAATGTTCAATGTGAGCTTGTTATGCCGCCTACACACGGTCGGACTTTTCGGCTACAAAAGTCCGAAAGCCCGTCCGACAGACTTTCGACGGACTTTTGGCGGACTTTTGGCGGACTTGCGGCAGACTTTCTAACGAACGGACTTGCCTACATACGATCACACAAAAGTCCGACGGATTCGTACGTGATGACGTACACCGGACTAAAATAAGGAAGTTGATAGCCAGTAGCCAATAGCTGCCCTAGCGTGGGTTTTTGTCCGTCGGACTAGCATACAGACGAGCGGATTTCTGGGTCCGGCGTAGTTACGACGTAAAGATTTGAAGCGTGTTTCAAATCTAAAGTCCGTCAGATTTGCGGCTGGAAAAGTCCGCTGAAAGTCCAGGGAAGCCCACACACAGCCGGCTTTAGTCCGTTGGCGTCCGTCGGACTTTTGTAGACGAAAAGTCCGACCGTGTGTACGCGGCATTAGAAAAAAAATTTAACACTGTACCTTTAACTTTTTTTGATCAACTTAATTGCTATTATGAGGGATGAACAACATCCTGTGTAATAGCATGGGCCATGACATGTCCTCTTTATGGAGAGATCTGGGGTCTATTAAGACACAAAATCTTTCCTCTGGCCTCCAATGCAGCCATGTAAAAAGGGAGAGAGGTTATAGGTGCAATGGTTTGGTCACTATACCTAATCTGCTATAAACAATGTTCATGAAAGTATAATATGTGAGTCCATAATAAGTCCAAGCAGATCCAACACTAGGGCAAGTTTCTTGTAGAGCTGTAGTAGACTCTAAATACATGAAGGACAAAAACAAAAGGAGAGAAGCACCTCGCAGCAGAACTAAATGCTTTACTTACTAATAGAGGGCTACTCACAATTTGACAGTTAAAAAGAGAGACATCATGTAGTGTAGGTCCAGAACACCAGGTGAGCTGGGTCACGGGAGCTGCTGGTGCCACCGGAAGACAGATCAAAGTTTTGCACAGAGCAGCCCCGATCCTCCTCTTCTCGGGTCCCTCTTTGCTGCTCCTGGCTCCTCCCTCCGATCAAGTGCCCCCACAGTCAGCAGCTTCCTATCGGGGCACTGGAGCTGAGTCACAGCACCGTGTGCCCATTCAAACAAGGAGCCCGACCCGGCCCCGCCCCCTCTCTCCCCTGATTGGCTGACTGACATTGACTGACAGCCTTGGGAGCCAATGGCGCCGCTGCTGTGTCTCAGCCAATCAGGAGGAGTGTCCCGGACGGCTTAGACATTCGTGGCCATCGCTGGAGAGAGATGGGGCTCAGGTAAGTAATTAGGGGGGTGCTGGGGTGGCTGCTACACACAAAAGGTTTTTTATCCTAATGTATAAAATGCATTAAGATAAAAAACCTTCTGCCTTTATAACACCTTTAAGCCTAGTACACACGGGCCGAATGTCGGCTGGTTTAAATTAAACCGGACGACATTTGGCCCGTGTGTACAACAGTCGGCCCGACGCGGCTGAATGGCCGGCTTCTGTCAAAGGGGCGTGACTGAAAAAGGTCTGCCAATCAGCTCCCGATCAGCACTCTCAGCCAATGGCTGAGAGCACTGACCGGATTCTGGCAGGGGGCCGTCTCCCTGTCAGAACACAATAGAACAGCAAGGGATAGATCGGAAAGTTAGTACAGCGGCTCCTCCTGAGCTGTCAGTTTTATTTTCGTTCAGCCCTGCTAAGTTGAATGGAAAAAATACTACTAGTGTGTACTAGGCTTTAATTATTACTTATCAATGTTTTTATATATTTTTTACCGCTCAGTTGAAAAAAAAAGTTTTTGGGTGAAAATTGGGTGAAACATTGTTAAACAGAACCTAAAGCTGCATCTGTATGACCATACCATGACAACTTGTATGACAAGTAAACTGTGGTGTAGAAAAATGTATAGCCGTACCACAAGTAAGAAAAAAGAAGCGAACTAGGGACTCTTTACATTCCTGACTGTTCCCATAGTCAAAAAACTGACTTCAACAAATGTAAGAAAAGTGAAGTCAAATATCAGCCATGATCACAAGTGCAAAAACTGCACATGAACGCTGCTGTGTAAATGTTTATAATTCAGAATGCGGAGTTACATCGAGTTTCATTATCTAGTCTGTTGTTTGCAGTGAAATCCTGGGAAAAGAATTTGCATTCTTGTTCATTGCCCCAGGGACACTGCTACAGCAAACTATCGCTCTGTGTAAAAAGAGAGAGCAACAGAATCCCAGCCTGATAAACAGAGCCTTAAATGTCACAGCTTGGAAATGAGCTGAAAAAGAAAAACCTCTGCTTGTTAGGGATGGAAATTATGACAAACGTACATTTGGGCTGAGATGGCCACGCTTATGTTACCTGCTACTTCAAACTAGGAAAAAAACGACAGTTTGGGGGATTTTGAAAGCCAACTAGTATTTAGATTCTTTTTTTCACTTCATAGATCTGAGCTACCCTGTCTTTTGTCTATATACAACAGGGCAATTATACATCAAATCAGGTCTATGATGACCCAGTTTGACACATGATTGTCAACTTATGAGCTAAAGGGGGCCTCAAACGCGGCCCCTGACATCACCAAAGGGCAGAGCATGGGGGGAGATTTACTAAAACTGTAGAGTGTAAAATCTGGTGCAGCTGTGCATAGAAACCAATCAACGTCCAGCCTAATTAAATAAGCTGGAGTTAGAAGCTGATTGGCTACCATGCATAGCTGTGCCAGATTCTGAATGCCTCAGTTGTAGTCGATCCCTCTCCCATAATGTTCAATCATAGGTGTGCGAAGCCAATTGCATTAGGGTGTGCACCCCAAAGCTCTAACACACTTGCGTGTGTGTGTATAAATACCGTATATAGGGCAGTAGGGCAATGGACAGCATCGGTAGAGCAGTGGACTATGTCAGTAGTTTATTTACTTTTTTATTAATTTTCATTTTTATTATTGTTTTTTACAATCTTTTTAGGGGCCCCATTGGGGGCTTTGGTGAAATATTAGGGGCCCCTGATGTTTCAATTTTGAGACAAAGAAAGGGATTTGGGACAGAGATTCCCCAGTCCATTTCTCTGAAGCCAAGCAGCAGGGGGAATCTGCCCAGCACAGGGTGATTAGGGTGTGCCCAGGCACACCTGGCACACCCTGTGCGCACGCCTATGTGTTCAATATACATAATGCTTGAAAGGACTGTCAGAAACTGCAGACCTAACACTGGATAATCAAGTCCTCAAAGTCCTCAAGAAATATATCATGTAAAATAATGGGATAAGAGTCCTCAATAAATATGCGACTTCGTATTAAAGTATATCAAAAATGCAGAAAACATCTGGACTGAAGAGACACCACAGCCGACAGTGAGGAGGCTTACCGGAACGTTTGAACTCAAATGGGTCAAACAAGCTTGAATCCTGAATGGTTGATGAAGTTCCGTGGAAGGTGGGAGAGGAACCAAGGAAGGTCCGTGTGATAGTGTGAGCATTCAAAGGCATGCCTTGTGTCTTCTGTTAGCTTTGGCATGCTGTTGTTCTGACTGGCTTCAAGAGGGTCACGGAGGTGAAGGCAGAAACTCCATGTTACCGGCTTCTATGTTGATTACTGTGCAAGGAATTTGAGTGCATGCAGCATAAACACAGACAGTTCTGAGTTAGCAAAAAGCTAACAGAAGACACAAGGCATGCCTTTGAATGCTTACACTATCACACGGAACATCCTTGGATCCTCTCCCACCTTCCACTGAACTTCATCAACCATTCAGGATTCAAGCTTGTTTGACCCTTTTGAACGTATGTTTTATTGGGTTCAAACGTTCCGGTAAGCCTCCTCACTGTCGGCTGTGGTGTCTCTTCAGTCCAGATGTTTTCTGCATTTTTGATATACTTTAATACGAAGTCGCATATTTATTGAGGACTCTTATCCCATTAATTTACATGATATATTTCTTGAGGACTTTGAGGACTTGATTATTTATTGATACACTTTTTATGTCCCCCCCACACATTTTGATGTGCTGATTTGAGGAACCTAATGGTCTTCACACTACATAATATATGGTTATTTGTCATATTAGCGCTACACTTATTCTGTTCTTTGTTCTATGCTTATATCCTATTGGCTGTGTTATCTGCTTACTATTTGGGTAGCGCAGAATTATTTGTTATACTCAGACCTAACACTGGAGGCTGGTGCTAAATACTTTGGGGGGGTGGCAAACCAAAGTGGTGGGGAGCCCAGGGACTGGAGATACAGTCATCCTATGAGATCCAGCCTTCCACAATGTATATCGTCCCAATCAGTCCACTCACTTCTAGCAGCAGAGAGGGTATTTGGGGGAAGGAACCTAAACATCTCCATCCACTACAACCACATACGGTGCAATGTATGGATGCAGCTTTATAATGTGTGCAAACACAAAACACATTCTGCTCTGCCACCCACAAGGATCTTCTAGCTGCAGGATCTGGAAAACATCCACATATTATTACTAAATAATAGCCCAGAACAGTATACAGCGCACACTGAGATCTGCTGACAAAGGGTCCTTAGATGGATGGAATCCCCATTGAGGTGTAAATAGTGTACAGATGTGAGCCCCCCTCCTTCCCCAGGTACATGGGCGCATGGATGTCATTCCCAGATACATATTAATTTGCTATTGTCACACAACTGGGTGGGCTCAGGGCATCCCGAGCCCACCCTTTTTTAAGCCAATTAGAGCCGCAGGCGTCCGGGGCCCCACATGTAGATTAGGGTCCTGGGCAAATGGATAGGGGGGTGGCCACCACTGAGACCTAATAAAGGAAATAAAGGTCAGAGAGTGTGGACACGCTACATTTTTGGCTGGGGATATGCTACAGAAGGCATAATGAAACTGGCCATGTTACATGAGGCTAGTATAGATCAATGCAATTTTCCTAATCAATGTTCCTACTACAGACTGCTCAGGTTCAAGGGCCGCAGGTTGAGCGCCAGGGACTTGTAGGGTATGGCTGACTTTTCTGCCTGATTATTAATTATCTTTGGTAAGTAAATGGAGAAATTACAACATTTAGTAATACAACTGCCTTTTCTATGGAGCCATCTGTAAAGCCGGCCATAGATGGAGCGATTTTCTTTCCTGCAACCTGTAAGAGAAATCGCTCGATTCCCTCATCAACACAATTAGTGTTGATGGGGGAATCCCTCCTGCTAAGCCATTGTGTTTTTTGGGCATGAGGGTGAGAGGAGCCATGCCCGCCAGGCTAAAGTAGCCACTAGCAATAGTTGCTTGTAAAATCCGACAGGCTGATTGTACCCAAGTTGGGTACATTTAGCCTGCCCATACATGGTTGGAATCTCCGCCAGTCCCTACTGAACAGGCAAAGATTCAAACCATCCATGGACAGCTTAAATGGTTATCTAGTCCTACACCTAAATTGCAGCATCAGTTTTCCATGATGATTCCCTCCCAAGCTGAATTTAGGGCACATTCACACCAGATGTGGTGGGACTGCATTGGGTGGCTATTCCAGCACAGTCCTACCACATGACAAGCCAAAATGCCTTGTCTACTTATATGCCCAGTTCACACCGCTGATGTGTACAGGCAGTGTGCAGTCAAAAAAAAAGCACTGCGTGCAATCCTAATTTTAGCACAGAGCAGTGTGAGGAAATTCACTGCCTCACCTCATGTGGCGGCCAATCTAACTTGAACTTTATTAAATATCTTTATGACATTTCAATAAAGTTTGTTAACAATAAATAAATAGTGAACATTGCAATGCACCCAGATTCAGCTGTACCACGCTGCACACTAGGTGCTGTATTGTAACAAAGTGGCTGGCGTGAACATACCCTGTACACAGTGACTGGCGTGAACATACCCTGTACAGAGTGGCTGGCGTGAACATACCCTGTACACAGTGGCTGGCATGAACATACCCTGTACACAGTGGCTGGCGTGAACATACCATGTACACAGTGGCTGGCGTGAACATACCCTGTACACAGTGGCTGGCGTGAACATACCATGTACACAGTGGCTGGCGTGAACATACCATGTACACAGTGGCTGGCGTGAACATACCATGTACACAGTGGCTGGCGTGAACATACCCTGTACACAGTGGCTGGCGTGAACATACCCTGTACACAGTGACTGGCGTGAACATACCCCGTACACAGTGGCTGGCGTGAACATACCCTGTACAGAGTGGCTGGCGTGAACATACCCTGTACACAGTGGCTGGCGTGAACATACCCTGTACAGAGTGGCTGGCGTGAACATACCCTATACACAGTGGCTGGCGTGAACATACCCTGTAAACAGTGGCTGGCGTGAACATACCCTGTACACAGTGGCTGGCGTGAACATACCCTGTAAACAGTGGCTGGCGTGAACATACCCTGTACACAGTGACTGGCGTGAACATACCCTGTACACAGTGGCTGGCGTGAACATACCTTGTACAGAGTGGCTGACGTGAACATACCCTGTACACAGTGGCTGGCGTGAACATACCCTGTACAGAGTGGCTGGCGTGAACATACCCTGTACACAGTGGCTGGCGTGAACATACCCTGTACACAGTGGCTGGCGTAAACATACCCTGTACACAGTGGCTGGCGTGAACATACCCTGTACACAGTGGCTGGCGTGAACATACCCTATACACACTGGCTGGCGTGAACATACCCTGTACACAGTGGCTAGCGTGAACATACCCTGTACACAGTGACTGGCGTGAACATACCCTGTACACAGTGACTGGCGTGAACATACCCTGTACACTGACTGGCGTGAACATACCCTGTACACAGTGGCTGGCGTGAACATACCATGTACACAGTGGCTGGCGTGAACATACCATGTACACAGTGGCTGGCGTGAACATACCATGTACACAGTGGCTGGCGTGAACATACCCTGTACACAGTGGCTGGCGTGAACATACCCTGTACACAGTGACTGGCGTGAACATACCCCGTACACAGTGGCTGGCGTGAACATACCCTGTACAGAGTGGCTGGCGTGAACATACCCTGTACACAGTGGCTGGCGTGAACATACCCTGTACAGAGTGGCTGGCGTGAACATACCCTATACACAGTGGCTGGCGTGAACATACCCTGTAAACAGTGGCTGGCGTGAACATACCCTGTACACAGTGGCTGGCGTGAACATACCCTGTAAACAGTGGCTGGCGTGAACATACCCTGTACACAGTGACTGGCGTGAACATACCCTGTACACAGTGGCTGGCGTGAACATACCTTGTACAGAGTGGCTGACGTGAACATACCCTGTACACAGTGGCTGGCGTGAACATACCCTGTACAGAGTGGCTGGCGTGAACATACCCTGTACACAGTGGCTGGCGTGAACATACCCTGTACACAGTGGCTGGCGTAAACATACCCTGTACACAGTGGCTGGCGTGAACATACCCTGTACACAGTGGCTGGCGTGAACATACCCTATACACACTGGCTGGCGTGAACATACCCTGTACACAGTGGCTAGCGTGAACATACCCTGTACACAGTGACTGGCGTGAACATACCCTGTACACAGTGACTGGCGTGAACATACCCTGTACACTGACTGGCGTGAACATACCCTGTACACAGTGGCTGGCGTGAACATACCCTGTACACAGTGGCTGGCGTGAACATACCCTGTACACAGTGGCTGGCGTGAACATACCCTGTACACAGTGGCTGGCGTGAACATACCCTATACACAGTGGCTGGCGTGAACATACCCTGTACACAGTGACTGGCGTGAACATACCCTGTAAACAGTGGCTGGCGTGAACATACCCTAAAGCTAAACTCCAAGCAATGAGCACACTACACAGATAAACGGTTTCACCCATTACGGTTGTATTTCTGTCCACCCAGTCCTGAAATATAAACAACCTGGATAGACAGCATAGCCAGGAGGATGAAAGGTAACTTCTTGCCCTCAACTTAACACATATGGCAAAGATGGCGTCATGCCCACATGCTGTACATTGGAGTCAATGAACAGCCGAGGTTTCTGTGTTCATCACAGAGATCAAGCAATCAAAGACTGCTCCCAGTGTCTAGTAATGATCAAAAGCCAATCATGTGACTACTGTGACAGCCAATCAGTGGTCACATGATCGGCAATTCTTTCAAGTGTAAAGGACCAATTAATGGGACATCTGGGTTGGGTGAGAAGGGGTTAAGTAACATAGTGATGTTCTCTCTCCAGCTTCAGTCTTCTGGCTGGGCAGTGAAAAAACAGCAGCAGACTGATGAGGTCATCCCTCTGCTCTATCTGCTCTCGTCTTACCGGTATGCTTTTTGTCAGCTTTTTGAAAGCAAAACACCTGATTGCCTCCTAGCTCTGCCCTCTCCCTCTCTCATCCTGTTTTAGGCCTGCTTCACACCTATACGTTTTTTATTGCCTTTTGCAGAAAGGCACTACAGTCCATTTAACATGCCCCCCCCCCCTCACCTCTTTCTGAGACTGTGCCTTCTTAGTCCGTGACCTATATAGCCTTTTGCATATATGGATAGATGAACATAACTGAGTAACCACTCCCATCAACAATAGTATTGAAAAAAAAGAACACTATTCCCAAATAAAAAACTGCTCCAATATACAGATTGTTTTGGCCCAATCCTTAGGGGGTGCTAGTGATTGCCACAGAGCAGGGGTAGGCAACCTCGGCACTCCAGCTGTGGTGGAACTACAACTCCTATCATGCCTCTGCCATCATGACTCATGCCTGTGAATGTCGGGGCTCTTGCAATGTCTCATGGAACTTGTAGTTTCCAAACACCTGGAGGGCCGAGGTTGCCTACTCCTGCCACAGAGAAAGCATTATGTACTAAAGAGATTTGATAGGTTGGAAATGTTTGCTGGTTTCCCCTTTGTTCTTGGCTGATGAGAAAAGCTCCCACCAACAATTAGTAGCTACAAATCTGATCCTATATTCTAATGTCTCTTATATTTGCTGCCCACACTGCCTTGACATTATGTCAATAAACTAACATACAACAGGAAAAGCTCAAAGACGCCATGCATTGGTTAAAAACCTGTTTCTAATGATGCTTGGATTTTATTAAATTACATGATAATGACCTACAGGAAGTTCAGCATACTTTAGGCGGACAGACTCAGAAGTCATAACATTTCCTCTTGCTCCATGAAAGCATATAGTAAATGATTGTTTCCAAGGTAACTACCAAACAAATGGTGGAATACAAATGTATTAATATGAGTCATATAACTAATCCCATCTACCTCCTGGCATAGTGCTTTTACAATATGCACAGCAATTTGCTTTCTGAATGCTAAAAGCCAACTACCATCATTGTAATTGTAGCAAAATGTGAAAAAAGGGGAAGGATAGATATGGCGCTGCTCTTATTAAGAGGTAATTTGAAACCTCTAGAATCAGGGCTAGGCAACCTTGGCCCTCCAGCTGTGGTGAAACTACAAATCCCATCATGCCTCTGCCTCTAGGAGTCATGCCTGTGATTGTCAGGGTCTTGCAATGTCTCATGGGACTTGTAGTTTCAAAACAGCTGGAGGGCCAAGGTTGCCTACCCCTGCTCTAGATACTTGAGGGGTGTGTATACCACGCGTGCATATAATGCAAAAAGTGAAAAAAAAGTGCAGAAAATAAGAAATGTAAAAGATATCCTACTGTGTAAACTTCCGGATCGCTTATTTATAATTCATACTGTTAGAAGCTATGTACATTCAAACAAAAATAAAATGAAAAATAAAAATGAAAAAACAAATAGAAAAGCGCTGACTTTTCCTGTGTGAAATCCACAATCCTGTGCAAAGAATGCATAGAATGCACGAAGGTAAAAAACCTTGTACCTTTACAACCACTTTAAAGTGGAACTAAATACATTGACTTCAAGTGGAAGTTAACTTCCATGCATGACGTTTCCTTATAGGTAAGCCTATAATAAGGCTTACCTATAGGTAGTGTAAATATCTCCCAAACATGCATCGTTTAGGAGGTATTTACTGTACATGCAGCCAGTGACATCACTGGCGCATGCGGTCTGAAGGAGCCCGTGCCGTTCCTTCTGAGCCCTGTGCCATGACAGGCGTAGGGAGTGACGTCATTGAGCCTCTGGCCAGTCACAGAGCCAGAGTCCGCGAACCCAGGAGGAAAACGGGTGAAGATGGGAGCGGCCTCCAGCTCTGACATCTCAGCAAGGAAGGGCTTTGTTTTTAGGTAAGTTTAACATAATGTGCTAGTATGCGAAGCATACTAGCACATTATGGCTTTACCTTGCAAGGAAAAAAAAAAGTCCAGCAATTTACAGCAATTTTTTCCAAAAACAATTACATTGAAAGTATGCTTTGAATAACTGTCACAGTTGCTTTTGTTCCCAACTGAACTGTGAAGCCATCAAATAGCTGGCGTCATAACGAACGTAGCCACCCTCTAACAAGAAGTTAGATCACAGCACAAAAGAAAGGGAGCCTGGAGATTTGGAATAGTCTGAGATCAATAGAAGGGACTTTTCTAAGTTAAGAATTCATGCTTGAATATAATTTTTTGAGTCACTTTAAGGTACAATTATTGTTCTATGTACAGTCACTAAACATTGTTGTGGACAGCTCTGGTTGGAAATGACATGTCAACAGATTAAAGGATGCTAGCAGTTATGGAAAAAACGTATGTTCCATAAACTAACTTCAGCTCTGCAGTTAATAAGGGAACTTTCCAATGTTTGCTTGAGAAGATTGTTTTCTTAAACATGAACCTCAGGCTAAACCACCTTAGAATTAATACCTCTGAGCAATACGGGTGTGTAATAATAATCACTGTCCCTGCCATAAACCTCACAAGATACAGGTAGCTCAATAAGGATAGAAAATCATTTAATCCTAAACTTAGTTACCACCTTTTCTTCAATACTTATGTAAATTACTCCCATGCAAACATAACCCTCATTTTTAGGGGTTAACTACACTCAGTGAGATAAATATGACTTATGGTATGAAGGGAGTTATACACATTGATAGAATGGGGGAGTCTTAAACACATTGCACCCACCTCCATTTTCCCCAAAAGTCGGTAACAAGAATAGTCCGAATTTAAACCCTATGTCTATGTTTAAGCAGCCATACTTAAACCCTGGGGAACTTAAAAAAAGATTTCTTGCAGTGGGCTGCGCCTGCACTGCAAGTATTACCTGCTCGTTCAGGTCTAGGCAACATAGAGAAGAAGATCTACTTACCCTGATCCTCTGCTCCTCTGCGCTGCTAGACTGGTCCCCACAGTGTCTCCACCCATGCTCTAGCAATCTAAGGTCCTGACTTCATCAAGAGCAATACAGGGCTCATAGCCCTGTAGTGGATGTGAAGACACCAAAGGACAGTCATCCCCAAAGACTGGGGAAGTGCCATCTGCTGGTGGAGCAGAGGATCAGGTAAATTAAAGTTCTATTACTCTCCTCTAGAGTAAACAAGCAGTTAACCCTTGCAAAGCCCCACTGCAAAGGATTTTCAAATTTCCGCAGTTGGTCTTTAAGCCAATTAAGGGCACATTTCACAGAAAACAGATTTGATGATTAAAAAAGGTTAGATGGGATGCAGAGACATTACTAACAATACTTAGCCTATGGCCTTCAAAGAACTTCCAAGGAGGTCCTGTAATCAATGCCCAAGTCGTAAATGATCTGGGGAATATTTTGAGGGATACAAACTGGTCAGGCTGGGGGCAGTAACCTATACTGACCTACAACTGAACTGCTACTGAGGTAGTTTTCACATAATATCTATAATTCTTACTGTAATGATATTACCTTCAAAAAAGTGTTTACACTAATGAAACAGAAGATACCAGTCTGTTAGACAGCAAATATGCCTATAATACAAGGTCCAGAAGGCATATTTGGTATCTATCAAATCCTAATTTAATTTTGCTAAATATACTGGTTGGCAGATTGTGAAATGTTGTTATATGGAAATATAGATGAGCCCAGGGTAGTAGGCATTAAAGAGGTGCTCCAGGCTCCTTCAGAAAAAAGTAAAAGTCAGCAGGTACAAATACTGTAGCTGCTGACTTTTAATATTAGAGCACTTAAACGAGCTGAGCTTTGTCAATAGGTTGCAGTCTTCTGGGACCTGTGAAGTGTCCCAGGAGGTTGCGGGGAAAAGAAGGGGGGCCAAACATCTAGCTCAGTTCACTGCAGTAAATTGAGCCGGATGTGGGAGCGGGTACCTGTCAAAACCAAGTACACGCTCCCTCCTGAAAGGTGCCAAATGTGGCAGTGGAGAGACAAGCAGAGCTTCCCATTTTGGGTGGAGCTTCACTATAAGTGTGTGTCCACTGGTCATAAAAAAAATGCACCAGCAAACCTACAACACACTCCTCATACCCTTTGATTGGGTTGTAATTAGATCTGAAACTCTCTCTCCAGGGTGGAGAAAGTACAATGAGAGCCACATTTATGAGGGCCAGTGACTCTGCTACTGTATGTCAAAACTGGACTTACTTTTCAAGCAATATGAACTCTACACTAAACCAAAAAAAGAGGAAACTATATTTAAGTATTTTTTCACTTTTACACCTCTTAATTTTATTCTTTCTTATATTTGTTTTGTAATATCTTTCCTGTAGATATGTCTTGCACCATTTTTAATTTCATTAGTGTGTGATATTCTAGAGTATTTAACTCAAGTGTAGTGCATCCCAGTGAGTTGAGTCCAGACAGAAAATATTGTTTTAAGGATCGTTGGCCCACTTTTATTTAAACTGAAAGTAAAAAGTTCCAAATAAATAGTTGCCTTTGTAAGAGTTTCCACCACCATTTCAAACACAAAGAAAAAAATGACATTAAAGAAGCCTCCTAGCTTCCTCTTGCAGCGCCACTGCTCAGGCCTCAAGCTTAGACCTCTGGTGTGGTCCCTAAGACGATCTCTCAGCACCCCTGTGCAACTCCACACCTCTTTTTCAGGTCTCTGCCTTGCAACTCCCTGCTGCTCTAGTCCACGCCTTGCCTCTTGTTTCCAGGTAGAGCCCTGAACTACTGTTGGGCCCTTGATCTGCACAAACCATACTGACCCCTAGTAAAACCTTGACCCAGGGTTGGTGGCTCTCCTCCCAAAGCTCTTCGAAGCCTATGTAATCCAGAACACAATACGGGAGTTGCAAAACCCCTAGAAAACTGAACTTTCTCTGCTTTTTTCTATTCCAGAGTCCCTCAAACTACATTCGTGAGAACCCTTAAAATTGATATGCTAAATCTCCGAATGCCCTAACTAGTAATGAAAGAAACATAGCGTAAACTCTGTTACATACCTGTCTGGCCATGGCAGCAAATGGTACAGACATGTCCTGTAAAGGTCAAAATTACAACATGCTACGAATAGTGTGTTTTAATTAAAACACGTGGTAGTGGCTACTGTATGTGTGTAAAAGGTTAACCTCTCAGTTTACTTGCCTAACTGACGTTCGTCCTCAGTCTGCTGGTTCACAGATTGTTGTTCCATAAGCTGAAAATTTTCTGCACAGGGTGAGGCAGAGTGTGTGACCATTACATACTGTATGAGTCCTCCTTTCACTGGTTGTGAATTATGAGTACTCCACCAACCTCTCTCTGTGATAACTGACCCACAGAAATTGCTGTCTGTGCAAAATCGTATGCAGAGGAACCTGGAGGGAGTGTGATTTTTAAAAGTTTACTTACTGCAGGTAAGTTGAAGTTTGTGTGCCATCTCAACCACAAGGTAGCTGGCTGTCAGGAAGGGCATGGCAGTATACAGAATGATGCACTGGGCTGAATATTTGTGTGCAGGCTAGCACATTGTTGCACAGAGGTGTGCAATTGTGTCCATAAACCTGTCAGTCACTAATGCTGGTGCTGAGCGGATTATTTAAACTGATCTGCTATGGATGACCAGTGCTGTATTGTCTACAGCATTCCTGTGTAACATGCCATCTGCAACTCTGTATCTGACTATCCATTTTCGACCCCGCCTGCCTTGACTACCCCTGATATCTGCCTATACTGACCTTGGATTGCACTTGGACTTTGCTTCTGTAGGCTCCTTTTGTCCCTAACCTGCTCATTAGTTACCAACCACATCCTAAATTCTGACTACACTTCCGCCTACATGATTATACTCGATCTGATTGCCAGTTACAAACCCAGCTTGCTTTGCTGATCATCTGCCTGCTGCCCAGCCAGTCCCTGCTGATTGTCTGCCTGATGCCCTGCCAGTCTCTGCTGATCACCTCCCTGTTGCCCAGCCAGTCTCCGCTGATCATCTGCATGATGCTTAGCCAGTCTCTGCTTATCATCTGTCTGCTGATCAGCCAGCCTCTGCTGATAATCTGCCTGCGGACCAGCCAGTCTCCGCTGATCCCCTTGTTGATCAGCCAGGCTCTGTTGATCTTCTGACTGATGTCCAGCCAGTCTCTGCTGATCAGCTGCCTGATGTCCAGCCAGTCTCTGCTGATCACCTGCCTACTGCCCAGCCAGTCTCCGCTGATCATCTGCATGATGCTTAGCCAGTCTCCGCTGATCAGCTGTATACTGATCAGCCAGTCTCTGCTGATCACCTGCCTGCTGACCAGCCAGTCTCTGCCGATCACCTGCCTGCTGACCAGCCAGCCTCTGCTGATCATCTGCCTGCTGACCAGCCAGCCTCTGCCGATCATCTGCCTGCTGACCAGCCAGTCTCTGCTGATCATCTGCCTGCTGACCAGCCAGCCTCCGCTGATCATCTGCCTGCTGACCAGCCAGTCTCCGCTGATCATCTGCCTGCTGACCAGCCAGCCTCTGCTTATCATCTGCCTGCTGACCAGCCAGTCTCCGCTGATCCCCTTGCTGATCAGCCAGGCTCTGTTGATCTTCTGACTGATGTCCAGCCAGTCCCTGCTGATCAGCTGCCTGATGTCCAGCCAGTCTCTGCCGATCACCTGCCTGCTGACCAGCCAGCCTCTGCTGATCACCTGCCTGCTGACCAGCCAGTCTCTGCCTATCACCTGCCTGCTGACCAGCTAGTCTCTGTTGATCATCTGCCTGCTGACCAGCCAGTCTCTGCCGATCACCTGACTGATGTCCAGCCAGTCTCTGCTGATCATCTGCCTGCTGCCCAGCCAATCTCTGCTGATGATTTGCCTGCTGCCCAGCCAATCTCTGCTGATCATCTGCCTGCTGCCCAGCCAGGCTCTGGTGATCTTCTGCCTGATGTCCAGCCAGTCTCTGGTGATCTTCTGCCTGATGTCCAGCCAGTCTCTGCTGATCATCTGCCTGCTGCCCAGCCAATCTCTGCTGATCATCTGCCTGCTGCCCAGCCAATCTCTGCTGATCATCTGCCTGCTGCCCAGCCAGTCTCTGATGATCTTCTGCCTGATGCCCAGCCAGACTCGTGAAATGTTCAGCCCATCTACTCGTACCAACTGCTGGCAAGAACTGAGGCGCTCGTGCCACTCTGTGCCCTTGTGCCACCTGCTCACCAAGGGCCCTGAGCTTAAGGTTGTGAAAGAGGCCATCCTCATCATTTTAGCTATTTTAGGCTATTTTTTGCTAATGTCACCACCAAGTATGTGACACTAGCATTTTCAAAATGGGTCAGTGATGGCAGTTTCTGTTTAAATGGAAAAACGATACCATAACATGACACCTTAATAAAATCTTAATTTTTGAGCCCTAGTAACTGATTTTTCTGATAAGAATAATATCCAGCATTAAACTGAACCTAAAGTCTCCAGGTGGCACCAGCAATTTTAACTGAGCTCACAGGAAACAAGCCCCATGCCTTTGTAACTCATAGAAAGCCACACTTAGCTAACTAAAATTCAGAAGTATTGACAGCTCAGCTGCCAGCAGTTGGCCCTATTTCCAGTCTGTTTTATTCCTGTGTATGACTGCATAATTTGGCTAGAACTGTAAATCTCAACTCCAGCCAAATCTTTTTCTCGCTGGAGAATTTGATATTCCGCCAAGTTTTTACTGTTGACTGGGTAATTGTTGAGGATATTACCTTCACTTCCTGTCCTGCTCTCAGTTAGATGGGAAGTCAAGGGAATTCTCTCTAACAGAGTAACATACAACAATTGAAAAATCCTTTATTAGTGGAAAAGTGTTAGCTCTTGTGTCAGTTTTTTGTATTGCTGCTAGGTTCTCTATACTTCCAGGCCCAAACACATACCATGTGTCACAGTATGATGGGGTGGGTGGGACAGGACATTCTAGATGATCCCTCCAATGAAGACACAAACAATAAAAACCTGACAGAGGTTCTAGTATATCCCTGCTCTACCCAAATACACATTTTGGCTGGAGTTGGGCTATTGACAAGAATGCATGCAGATGTTTTACATAAACGACTGCCTAAAATATTTTACTAAAATATGCTGGTTATTTAGCAACTGTGTCTTTGGCAAGAATATATTGGCATTGAATCAGAGTGCTGTATGTCCAGTCATATCAACATGCTGCTGGCATTTATGAATCATTCATAAGTATTTAAAGCTGCACACAGAACTTGATTTTATATATGTATCCCCTTGGGTCACAGGTCTTTGTGGGGGAACTATGGGGCTCCATATACCTTAAAGTCGTATTAAACTCAACACCATAAATGTAAAATTATTGCAGGTTACCAATCATTAGATGGGTGGCTGTATTAGTTTTCTTTGTCCCTTGTTTTCACCCGGTGATCTGGCTAGTAACATACCCTCTGTATTAGAGTGCCTCCACTCTGGAAGAAGGAGCAACAGACAGCAGCACTGTCAGTCTAGGGGAGGGGAGTGTTAGTGTATCTAAATTAGCTAGTATATCTAACAAATTGAAGCCAAACTTCAGCTCACACTTTATAATCAGTTACAGCGAACAGTTTTTTTCCTTTTGGGATAAAGATTTTACTTAAATTAATAAAAGCTGATCATTGTCTGCACCCCTATCAGAATTTAGATTCAGAATACTTTACTATTACCCTTTACTAAGAATTGGTAAGCTTCAATACAATAAATATTTTCTTTTGGGTTTAATACCGCTTTATGCTAAGTCTTTTATATTTTCTAATGCTTTATTCCTTAAATTATGTCCAAAGCCACACATGTTCCGTCTTAGTTTTGGATAATATATATATATATATATATATATATATATATATATATATATATATATATATATATATATATATATATATATATATATATATAAATATACAGTATATAGTAAAGCATTACTAAACCCACAACAGTACAATCAGTTTGTATATGAAGTAAAGCATGCTTGTTATACTCACAAGAGGTTAATCCTCTGCATTGTGTAAAAAGGCTGTTGGATCCTGTCTTCTCTGATCATCTCCTTCTTCCACTAACTCCAATATATTTCCTGATATTTACAGAGCCAGGGGACAGGCTGCACATGCTCAGTTTGGTGTGTATGGCTAGAGTTTTTTATTCTTTGGGAGAGTGCATGTTATCAGCATAGGGCCAACCAGCACTGGCCAGACAGAGGGTAGGGGGTCCTGCATTCTTATAGGATAATCATAAGAGAATGAAAACTCCTCCTACAAACTCCTACAAGCTTTGACCAGACACTGATAGAAGTCACAAGATTGCTATATACTGCTGATGAGAAAAGTTTTTTTAGCAGTTTATATTTACTAAAATAATTGCATTTCCATGTTCTGTGTACTGTGGGAGACCAGATATAGTGAATGCAGGGTCCTGGGTTTAGTAACACTTTAAAACCCTGGTCAAGTTTGTCTTGTCTGTCTTTGTCCCATTGGGTAAATTCCCTGCCCTGTGGACACAACAGGAAGTGTGGGAAAATATCACCAAAATAACTCCTATAAATAAAATGTCACTTTTTGGGGCTTTGTTTATAATTATATACTAAAACGCGTTACTGCTGCACTTGGTAGAAAGAGTAATAAAAGTTAAACAGAAAAAACAAAAAAATCCCCGCGCTATCATAGAAAAACCCCCAAGGAAGCAGCAGTTTAACTGTGGAGAAAACACAACAAACAGAAAAAATATATAGAAAAAACTGCGCTATAAAGTGAAAATGCAAAGAGTCAACATGTGCAATAAAATCAGTATAAGCAATAAACCCACATATATGCATCCAATGACATCAAATCATAAATGTAACAGAGGATAACAGTAAAGTCCATAGATATAAAGGAGGTAAGAGGAATCCCCTGGTACTTCTCCGTGGAAATCAGGTGAGAAAGTGGGAAACAAACACACCCTGCACAGTGATCCTCCACCACCAAACATATGTGCTTACCAGATGGAAAGCACAATAAGGCACGTCTCAGGACTATATCCAGGTCAGGCTGTTAAGCAGTACACCGCTCTTCCAGATACCGCTATGGATGATAAGCGTGTAAAATGGGTCCCAGTGACCTATATATGATATCCCTCCGTACAGCATGGCTCCAACCATACCACAACCCGAATTAACCACATAAGAGTAGAAGAAAGGCAGCCATAGCGTGAATCCGATAAGGTAGTTTATTTAAAATAGGTTAAAACACTTACAAAATAGTTGTTGTAAAAACAACATTCGCCAGCCGGCAAGCGAGTGCCCGTTCAGAGTTGAGTGCGATGACGTCAGATCGTCAACCTCCTGACGTACGTTTCGTCTTGTCACTGACAAGGGGACCACCACCGACACCCAAACACACTGCCTCTTACCCCTCTCTTATGAGCTGATTAGCTGCACTTTACTGTCAGAAGCCTTTCTGGATATCTAATGAACTTTTATTATGGAATTTTATGATTTATTTTAATGATTAAGCGCTGCACCATTTTCTCCTATAATTATATACTGTTGTTTAATAATAAAAATGAGTTAAACTGCAACTTTTAAAGTGATTGTAAGGGTTCTTTTTTTTTTTTAAATGACAAACATATCATACTTACCTCCACTGTGCAGCTCGTTTTGCACAGAGTGGCCCCGAACTTGCTCTTGTGGGGTCCCCCGGCGGCTCCTCCCCGCATCAGATAACCCCCTTGGGGAAGCGCTTCCCCAAGGGGGTTACCTTGTGAGCGCGCTCCCGAGTCCAGCATTCGGTGCCCATAATGTATGACTTGACACCGTCCCCGGCGCCCGCGTCATTGGATTTGGTTGACAGCAGCTGGAGCCAATGGCTGCGCTGTTATTAATCTATTCAATCAAGAGCCGAGAACCCCGGGCAGAGAGGGAAGGGAATATCATCACTCCAGGTAGGTCGCCCAAAAATGGGATAAAGCCTCTCCTCCAATTTAGAAGCCACAGGTGTGGGCAATGCATATAGCAATAAAATAGGAAGAAATTCTGGACAGCCGCACTCCAAAAATTGCCTTTTATTCAAAAAACAGGATCAAAAATACATGCCACAGCAGAGCGGACAGAAAAGCTGATGCGTTTCACACTATAAACAGTGCTTAATCATACTCCGGGCAGAGAGACAGCGCTTCCCCGGCGGGTCAAGTTCCAGGGTTCAGGTAAGTAAAACGGGGGGGCTGGGGGGCCGGTCACTGCCAGGTGTTTTTTCACCTTAATGCATAGGATGCATTAAGGTGAAAAAACACAAAGATTTACAACCCCTTTAATTTTGACTCAATGGAAAGTTTTTCATCTGCTAGTTTGTCTAGATTTACCATTGTTATTAATAAGGCAGTAAGACGAATCAACGACAGTGGCAAACAATGATATAAGATAACGCTGTAATTGTTGCTAATCACTGCAGTTAAAACTGCACGTGGGTGTTTTCCGTAGTCATTAACTGCAGCTGTTTCTGAAAATAAACCAGGGAAATGTATTACACAACACTTTTGTCCTGAAGTAATGCACATCTGAAAGTTACAGTGTCATTTTCTCTGCTGAGCTGATGAAGCTGAAATCAGCTCAATGATGTGGTGATGAGTGCTTTCCATTTGTCAGATAAGCATAGGAGGGAGAAGGATCCAATCCAAAATCACTGGGTGGGAGAAGGATCCAATCCAAAATCACCAGGGGGAGAAGGATCCAATCCAAAATCACAGGGGGGGGGGAAGAAGGATCCAATCCAAAATCACAGGCGGGGGGAGAAGGAACCAATCAAAAATCACGGAGGGGGGAGAAGAATCCAATCCAAAATCACAGGGTGGGAGAAAGATCAAATCCAAAATCACAGGGGGGAGAAGGATCCAATCCAAAATCACCAGGGGGAGAGGGATCCAATCCAAAATCACAGGGGGGAGGGGAAGAAGGATCCAATCCAAAATCACAGGGGGGGAGAAGGAACCAATCAAAAATCACAGAGGGGGGGGAAGAATCCAATCCAAAATCACAGGGTGGGAGAAAGATCCAATCCAAAATCACAGGGGGGAGAAGGATCCAATCCAAAATCACCAGGGGGAGAGGGATCCAATCCAAAATCACAGGGGGGAGGGGAAGAAGGATCCAATCCAAAATCACAGGGGGGGGGAGAAGGAACCAATCAAAAATCACAGAGGGGGGAGAAGAATCCAATCCAAAATAACAGGGTGGGAGAAAGATCCAATCCAAAATCACAGGGGGGAGAAGGATCCAATCCAAAATTACAGGGGGGGGGGGAGAAGGATCCAATCCAAAATCACAGGTGGGAGAAGGATCCAATCCAAAATTACAGGGGGGGGGGGGAGAAGGATCCAATCTAAAATCACAGGTAGGAGAAGGAACCAATCAAAAATCACAGAGGGGGGGGAAGAATCCAATCCAAAATCACAGGGTGGGAGAATGATCCAATCAAAAATCACAGGGAGGTGAAGGATCCAATCTAAAATCAAAGGGTGGGAGAAAGATCCAATCCAAATCACAGGGTGGGAGAAGGATCCAATCCAAAATCACGGGGGGGGGGAATGATACAATCCAAAATCACAGGGGGGGAGGGAGAGAAGGATCCAATCCAAAATCACAGGGGGAAGAAGAATCCAATCAAAAATCATGGTGGGGGGAGAAGAATCCAATCCAAACTCACAGGGGGGAGAAGGATCCGATCCAAAATCACTACTACAAGTGGATGACTTGCACCTTATTTGTGACATGGGGTTAGGGTCATGTTTACCAAAAGGTATTCATGAGACCGCACCTAGGAGAGCAAGATATGGGAGAGGACAAGACCCCAACTATAAAATATACAACTCGCATTTAAAGTATATGCAATCCCAATAACTAAAATCTCATATTTGCTTTTCATTTCAAAATTCTATTTCAGTATTTTTAAACAGGGCCTTTCATGAAAATAACTGGTGATCCTGCCTTGAAGATTCTTGTTCAGTCACTTCCTGTCATAGGGTGACAATGCTCTGTCCCTGTCTCCTAGTTGTGCTACTGGGTTGTCACCCTGCCACACAGGTTTCCAATGTAGACAAGTGGTCATTTTCTACACACATTATTCTACTGTTGTCATCATCAGGAAACCCACCCTGAGAAATGCCATGCAGGTACCACTGGAGTAAATGTAGACAGGAGATGACTGTAAAGGATGACAAGTTTTATAAAAATAAATAAATATTATTCAGTTAGGCCTCTTTCACAGGGTGGTTTCTATCACCCTTTGAAAAGCGATCTACAATAGAACACGATGCAGAGATCAGCAGAGCAGTGGATTCTAGCTGTTCAGTAGGCGATCTTGCTGCCTTCTGAATGTGTGGGGCTTTTTTTCTAACCAAATGGGGATTTAATATAAAATCATTGTAACTGTGAGGCAAGTGCCGAGTGGTTGTAAACCCGTACATACACCCAGTGAAGTGACTAGCCTCAGGTGATACACCGAGATGAAACAAACCCTCCTACATAAGTTGTACCAGTTTATCTGCAGCAATCTATTTTTATTGCCCCACTCCGGTGTAAAAGAGGCTTCAGGGTGTACATGTTTGTTCATTTCCTGTAGGAGTTAAAAGACTTTCTGCAGCTCAAAACACAAGCACCTGCTGGCTTTACTGTTATGCCGCGTACACACGAAATATTGGATGTGAGCTTGTTGGCTAAAAGTCCGACCGTGTGTATGCTCCATCGAACATTTGCTGTCGGACTTTCCGCCAACAAATGTTTGATAGCAGTTTCTCAAATTTTCTGCCAACAAAACTTTGTTGTCGGAAAGTCGGATCGTGTGTCTGTGGCATTACACTGTACAGTTCAGTGAAAGCCCTGTGTGTTACCTTTAACAGATCAAGATAGTCTTATGCTTTTCAAGGATGAAAACAAATGGGCCTGTTTTAAAGGGGTTTCAGAATTCAAGGCCCTGGTTAGGGGTCTAATGTTCCACACTAATCTACAATCTGCTAATATCTGCTCACCTAAGAAAATGTAGTTTGCAGTTTTCAATTTACAACATCCTGAAATGCTTGTGCGAACTTTACCATCAGTCTGCACTCGCCCAGGGGCTTTTCGTGACTGCAATCTGTCAGTGGACAGCCGTTTTCTATCAATGTTCACGCTGAGATAGTATAGGAATTATCAGCTCACCGTAGACTTGGCAGGCTATGATTTTCAGCACAAAATAATCCCCAGTGCTTATCTTCAATAAGTTTAGAAAGTAGCAATGAACACAGTGGTAGATTTCTACTAGCATTAAAAATTAAAAGTCAGCAGCTAAAAATACTGTAGCTGGTAACTTTTAAAAAACTGATACTTGTTAGTCCATGGTGTCCAACCCTGTCTTCCAGCAGACGATTTTTTTCACCGCTGTTGGATCCCCAACACTGCCATGCTGGATTTGGGGACTGGCTAGCACTTCCTGATGAATTACAGCCAGCTCCCCAATGTGCATGCGCAAGATTGCATAGAAACAGAAGAACTAATTATGGCATAAAAAGAGGGTAAACTTGTACAATTTGAGTCCAAGTGGCAACCAGGGCGATTTTTATTTTCCATTTCGCATACTGTATACTGTACTCGTAGGCGTGCGCACAGGGTGTGCCAGTGGTACCTAGGCACAACATAATCAACCTGTGTGGTGCAGATTTCCCCTATGTAGACCCTGATATTTCACCAAAGCCCCCCAATAGGGCTCCTAAAAAAAAAATTTGGCCAGGACTGGGACTTCCTGGTGAATTACAGCCAGCTCCCCAATGTGCATAGGGGGTGTTTCCTGGGACATGGAATATATGCGGGATGAAGCAATGTCATTTTCGGCTAGGTAAGGATTGATGAATTAAATGTGGGTCCCCCCAAAAAACCTGCAACTCAGTTACAGGCTGGGGAGAGCAGTACTTCACTTTCTGAGAGCATCATTTCAGAAAACTTTTGTAAGGCCTCTTGCACATAGCAGTGTTAGCCGCCAATTTTTTTACTGATCTTAACACAGGTGTATTCTTGTCTATGGAACAATGCATGCACCTGTGTAAAGATCAGTAATACAACGATGAGTACAGAGTTGTAAAATAGAAACAGAAGAACTAATTATGGCATATAAAGATGGTAAACTTGTACAATTTGAGTCCAAGTGGCAACCAGGGCAATTTTTATTTTCCATTTTGCATACTGTACTCATAGGCATGCGCACAGGTCGTGCCAGGTGTGCCTAGGCACACCATAATCAACCTATGTGGTGCAGATTTCCCCTATGTAGACCCTGATATTTCACCAAAGCCCCCCAATAGGGCTCCTAAAAAAAAAATTGAAAAAAAAAAAAAACTTGTAAAAAATAATAAAATAATACAAATCAAAACTACTGACACCGTCCACCATCCAGTCTTACTGACTGGTGTCAGTAGGGCAGTGGATGGGGTCAGCAATATATGCCCTACTAACACCAATCTCTGTCCTACTGACGCGGTCCACTGCTCTGCTGACACCGTCCATATATATACACATACAAATGTGTTTGAGCTTTGGGGTGCACACCCAAATGCAATAGGCTATGCACACCTATGACTGTACTGTAAGATCTGGAAGCGCTACTACTATATATTGTTTGTGATCCAAGTGTGCAACCAGGTTCTGTGTTCTCTATTTTCTTTACTATGTTTTACTACTTACTGATTGTATGTTAGTGGAACACTTCTACCAAGAAGTCCAACCAACTGCTTTTGTTTCTTCATGTTTATTCTCTGACAGTGGCTGACATTTAATGCAGTTTTCTATCATAATACTCATTTGGTTGAGTGTCTGCATTTGGTTGTAATGTTTGTTAAAAATATGTGTATTCGGCAAGTAGTTTGTCTGTATATTTTTCTGATATGTCTGTCTCTGTATTGTATTTGTGAAAATACTCAATAAAAATTATTACTGAAAAAAATAAAAACTGAAAATTTTAGATTTGGGTGTGGTAATTTATGCACGTACTTCTGTATACACGTGTAAATTGCAAAACTGGCAACTAGAAGAGGATGTAAAATTTTAAGCATGTACAGTATCTCACAAAAGTGAGTACACCCCTCACATTTTTGTAAATATATTATCTTTTCATGTGACAACACTGAAGAAATGACACTTTGCTACAATGTAAAGTAGTGAGTGTACAGCTTGTATAACAGTGTAAATTTCAACACAGCCATTATTGTCTAAATCGCTGGCAACAAAAGTGAGTACACCCCTAAGTGAAAATGTCCAAATTGGGCCCAATTAGCCATTTTCCCTCCTTGGTGTCCTATGACTCATTGGTGTTACAAGGTCTCAGGTGTGAATGGGGAGAAGGTGTGTTAAATTTGGTGTTATCGCTCTCACTCTCTCATACTGGTCACTGGAAGTTCAACAATGCACATCATGGCAAAGAACTCTCTGAGGATCTGAAAAAAAGAATTGTTGCTCTACATAAAGATGACCTAGGCTATAAGAAGATTGCCAAGACCCTGAAACTGACCTACAGCACGGTGGCCAAGACCATACAGCGGTTTAACAGGACAGGTTCCACTCAGAACAGGCCTCGCCACGGTCGACCAAAGAAGTTGAGTGCACTTGCTCAGCATCATATCCAGAGATTGTCTTTGGGGAAATAGACATCTGAGTGCTGCCAACATTACTGCAGAAGTTGAAGGGGTGGGGAGGCAGCATGACAGTGCTCAGACCATATGCTGCACACTGCATCAAATTGGTCTGCATGGCTGTCATCCCAGAAGGAAGCCTCTTCTAAAGATGATGCACAAGAAAGCCCGCAAACAGTTTGCTGAAGACAAGCAGACTAAAGTCATGGATTACTGGAACCATATCCTGTGGTCTGATGAGACCAAGGTAAATTTATTTGGTTCAGATGGTGTCAAACGTCCTTGGCGGCAACCAGGTGAGGAGTACAAAGGTGAGGAGTACAAAGACAAGTGTGTCTTGCCTACAGTCAAGCATGGTGGTGGGAGTGTCATGGTCTGGGGCTACAGAAGTGCTGCCGGCACTGGGAAGCTACAGTTTATTGAGGGAACAATGAATGCCAACATGTACTGTGACATAATGAAGCAGAGCATGATCCCTGCTATCAGTCACGGTCACTCTGTCATTTTTATTTCTCGATATCAGAATGACATCGGTCCATATATAACTAAATCAAACTAACAAGGGAAATTAAAGCAAGCACACATACTAATAAAATGAAAACACAAATGTATTATTTAATGCACCTTATCTATCCACAGTATTTAAATGTACCACAATTCATAGTAACTAATCAAAATTCTTCCGTTATAAGATTGGAATAGCTAGTATCTCTACTATACAAGTACCACTTTGCAATGCTGGATGAGTGAAGAAAAACTGCAGCTGGTATTTGACAGTTCATCTGTCATTGACTGTCACCTCTTGTTAGAGTTCTATCTAAGTACGGACACCTTCGGATCTCCTGTAGAAATAGCAGAGGTTCTGTGAGCAGATGATGTTGCATACCTTTGACATAGCTTTACCCAGCTGCGCACTTTAGGACAGCCATGTTTAACTACGATGGTTAACTGGGTGGAAGGCTGTGTTTTATAATATGCATAGCTGCACAAAAGTCATTACTGTGTTCTGTTCTGTATGAAAAAAAAAGCTTCATTGTGATTACTTTGATGTGCTGCCAAGAAAACTCTTACAATGCTTGGTTAACATAATTATACTGTTCTTCTAATAGGCAAGCTGTGTTATAAAGAAGCATGCGTGGTCAGTCACAGTGACTGCAAAGATATGTGCATCTGATTATTCTGCACCACCCATCATAAATGTATGGAAAAGATATGGATGGCTTACAAGAACACATACACAACACCTGTCAAAGCAGGATGTGCTGCAAATACTCAGACACAGATAAGTGACACACGGACTTAAAAGTAGCTAATACTGACAGAAATGACATCTATAATACAGTGCCTTGAAAAAGTATTCTCACCTCTTGAAATGTTCCGCATTTTTTCATGTTGCAACCAAAAATGTAAATGTATTTTATTGGGATATTATGTGATAGACCAACACAAAATGGCACATAATTGTGGAGTAAAAAGAAAATGATAAATGGTTTTCAAAATTTTTTACAAATAAATATGTGAAAAGTGTGGTGTTCATTTGTATTCAGCCCCCCTGAGTCAATACTTTGTAGAACCACCTTTCTCTGCAATTACAGCTCCAAGTCTTTTTTGGGGATGTCTCTACCAGCTTTGTACATCTAGAGCAGCGGTTCTCAACCTGGGGGTCGCGACCCCCTGGGGGGTCGATTGCCCATTCTCCAGGGGGTCGCGAATGCTGGCCGAGACAGACCCGAAGTTACTGCCTGAGTCCGTCCGTCTCGGCCAGCGAGATGTCACTTCCTGGAGAGGAGGGACTACACGGAAGTGACGTTCCGTCGCCGCCATCTTGGTACTCTCGTCCACAGTAAGGCTTAGACTTAGAAGTCGGCAAGCGGACATCTTTGTACACCCACCGAAATCCGCTTGCTGCGGACGAGTGTACCAAGAGGGAGGCAACGAAACTTGCTGAAGAAGAAGAACACCTGTGACTTCTGGTAAGTCAGACACACAGGAAAAGCTGACAAGACAACATTTTTTTTATTATGGAGATATATATATATATATATATATATATTGATGGGCACAGTGGCTGCATTTGATGGCACAGTTGCAGCGTTTTAATGGGGGTTTTTTTCTGATTGTTTCAGTTTGTTTGCGCCCCCACCACTGATTTATATATAAACGTTGCGGTTGATTCCTCAAAATTGGTTATTCCGTGCCAGTGCTAGATACACAAAGTGTATAGCTTCCAAACATGTATCTAGCACTGGCACGGAATAACTACTTTTGAGGAACCAACTGGGACGTATATATATATATACGACGTATATATATAAGAACACCTGTGACTTCTGGTAAGTCAGACACACAGGAAAAGCTAAGTCACAGGTGTTCTTATATATATACGTCGTATATATATATATATACGTCCCAGTTGGTTCCTCAAAAGTAGTTATTCCGTGCCAGTGCTAGATACATGTTTGGAAGCTATACACTTTGTGTATCTAGCACTGGCACGGAATAACCACTTTTGAGGAATCAACCGCAACGTTTATATATAAATCAGTGGTGGGGGCGCAAACAAACTGAAACAATCAGAAAAAAACCCCCATTAAAACGCTGCAACTGTGCCATCAAATGCAGCCACTGTGCCCATCAATTGTCGCCACTGTGCCAGCAAACGCCGCCACTGTGCCATCAAATGCAGCCATTGTGCCCATCAATTGTCGCCACTGTGCCATCAAACGCAGCCACTGTGCCCTTTAATTGTTGCCACTGTGCCAAGGGCAGCCACTGTGCCCATCAATTGTCGCCACTGTGCCAGCAAACGTTGCCACTGTGCCAGCAAACGTTGCCACTGTGCCATCAAACGCAGCTACTGTGCCATCAAATGCAGCCACTGACCCCTTTAATTGTTGCCACTGTGCCAAACGGAGCCACTGTGCCCATAAATTGTCGCCATGGTGCCAGCAAACGTTGCCACCTGTGCCATCAAACGCAGCCACTGTGCCCTTTAATTGTTACCACTGTGCCAAACGCAGCCACTGTGCCAGCAAACGTCCCACTGTGCAGCCACTGTGCCCATCAATTGTTGCCACTGTGCCAGCAAACGCCGCCACTGTGCCAGCAAACGCGACCAGCAAAAATAATTTTACTGTTAGGGGTCCCCACAACTTGGGAAATTTTATCAAGGGGTCACGGCACTAGGAAGGTTGAGAACCACTGATCTAGAGAGTGACATTTTTGCCCATTCTTCTTTGCAAAATCGCTCAAGCTCTGTCAGATTGGATGGAGAGCGTCTGTGAACAGCAATTTTCAAGTCTTGCCACAGATTCTCAATTGGATTTAGGTCTGGACTTAACTGGGCCATTCTAACACATTTGCTTTGATATAAACCATTCCATTGTAGCTCTGGCTGTAGCATCAATAAAAGTAGCATCAATATAAAAAGCCGGCCGGCTAACGAACACCCGTCCTCTCAGGACCGCCACACGATGACGTAAGCACGCCACTCCTCCCAGGTTTGCAGTTGTGCCATACTCTTTCCATTTTCGGATGATGGATTGAACAGTGCTTGGTGAGATGTTCAAAGCTTGGGATATTTTTTAAAATGTAACCCTGCTTTAAACTTCTCCACAATTTTATCCCTGACCTGTCTGGTGTGTTTCTTGGCCTTCATGATGCTGTTTGTTCACCAATGTTTTCTAACAAACCTCTGAGGGCTTCACAGAACAGCTGTATTTATATTGAGGTTAAATTACACACAGGTGGATTCTATTTACTAATTAGGAGACTTCTGAAGGCAATTATTTCAACTAGATTTTAGTTAAGGGTATCAGAGTAAAGGGGACTGAATACAAATGCACGCCACACTTTTCAGATATTTATTCGTAAAAACTTTTGAAAACCATTTATCATTTTCCTTCCACTTCACAATTATGTGCCACTTTGTGTTGGTCTATCACATAAAATCACAAGAAAATACATTTATGCATGACAAAATATGGACAATTTCAAGGGGTATGAATACTTTAAGGCACTGTATGTGAACAAATGGAAATATGTCTTATTTATATCACATTTATAAATAAAATGCATGTAGGTGAAGATTATAACTGTTCTCTGTGCAGACTATGATGGAAGATGGGGTAAACAGCCATGTGAACAAGACCTTCAAGGTCTTGATGTGCATACATGGGCTGATGGCTCATGAGCAGTAGGATCAGGCAGTGCAGTCATAAAAATGGACAGTGGGTTCAACTGGATATCTAGAACAGGGGTCTCCAAACTTCCACCCGTGGACCAGATGTGGTCCTTTGCTTGCCTTTATCTGGCCCTTGGGGCACTATTGCTTACACTGAGACAAGGAAGTATTCCTTCTACTGATACCAAAGATAAGGCACTATTCCTCCCACTGACACCAACAAAGGGGTACTATTCCTCCCAATGACACCAAAAATAGGGAACTAATTCTCACCAATTACGGGGCACTATTCCTCTCACCGACACCATTCATGAGTTTTTTTCTAGTGTGAGTCTGTGTCTGGCTAGCCCTGATTGGTGCTGTGCCATTTTGATGACTAAAACAGTTTCAGCAGAGCAATTCAAATTAAATTTACAAATATCAAAAAAACTGTTTTATAGCTCCCTAAAAAAATCTATATTACACATCAAATGTGTATTTTTTGTGCATTAATTAATTGTACGCGGAGTCAAAGCTTTCATTATGATCAGACAGCTTCTACATCCAAGGCTCTTTTTTTACTTTGCAGGTATTAGCAATTATATTAGACATATTTAATACTGTTTTTTATTTAAACTAAGCTTTTGTGTGTTTTGTTAGTGAAAGTAATCAATCTATATTTTGCCCACATAGTGTTTAGCAATAGTTGGACATTTAGGAGGGAGGGAAGTGTTAATTACCATTGTATATATACCCACATGTGTGACTCTATAGTCATGTGGGTTGCACAGATTAGAAAAAGGAGCAAATGAAGAGCTTAGAAAGGAACTGAAACTGGAGCATGCTCCGTAAAGGAGCTTGTCTGTACCAGTGTTTCTCAATCTTTTTTCAGTCGAGGCACCCATTCTAAAATGTAAAAATAATGCGCCAACATGTAGGACACACAACGTTAGAGGTGATTTATTCTTCCAAAGCAAATACACTTTTGCATATTGGTGCTGACTAGTATTCCAATGTTTCTCTTCTCCCTCAATTTATCTCCATCAGTCAGCTAATGTAACCCCAGTGCTGAGGGAGAGGGGCAAAGGGGGTCAAACAAGGATGCTGTGGAGGCAACAGACATCCTCCTTATTAACTGATGTTATTGGTTGTTAGGATGCCGGTATATAGAAAGTCATAATGGGGCATAATGAAAACCTGTGGCTTTGTGTAACTAAAAGGAAGGCTTGATCCACCTGCTGGCTTGTATACAATTTTGATCAATTTTTAGGCATTTTGCCAAGGCATCCCTGAAGAAGCCTCAAGGCACCCCAGGATGCCTGGGCACCCTGGTTGAAAAAGGCTGGTCTACACAATCTCAACTTGCAGTGGGGACAAAGAGAAGATGGGAGGGACAGCTGAAGGCAGGATCAACTAGGTATATTTTACTCTACACAAAACAAATGCTTTGTTGGCTTTTTGCGTATGCACAATTTGTTATATATCATGTAATGAGAGTTTTTCATTGTGTGGGTTCAATGACAATTTAAAGCAGTTCCATAAGCTAGAGCAGTACAGCACAGAGTACATTGTCACCAGAAATCACTGAATTACTATGCATATACTACTGGGCTGAACAAATAAAGAGAAACTGAGCAGAGATGTGCCAAAAATGCCCTTAGCTGGAACAGGAACATATAGATAACAATGTCTACTTCACACAGATCCTGGATGTAGAAAAACAACCGATTCTCAAGTAATAATGACAGCTTCTGCCCAGGATCTGACCACTTTACCAGTGACCAAGGAACTGAATAGGCAGCCGAGGCCACAACATTTGAAGGGGTAGGCAGATGTTAAAATTGGCTGTAAGCACAACATTAGAAACTTATATGAGCCTAACCAAATGGACAAACTACTAAGGAAAACAGCATAAACCATGCAATTCAACAGAGGCCATATTGAACTAAGAGGAGTTTAACATTTCTGTAGACATTATTTTACTGCCGCATCGATAACTACAGGGAAATGTACAAGATTTCTAAAGAAAAAGGGTCACTCCGTTCTGTGAGGTGGTTCTACAAGAGCCTAAAAAACATTCCCCTATTTTACAATTCTCTCTATTTGGATTTTCTAATGTTGCCTCAGCAATGCTTTGGAGCAGGGGTCTCCAAACTATGGCCCTCCAGTTGTTCAGAAACTACAATTCCCACCATGCCTAGTCATGTCTGTGGATATCAGAGTTTTACAACGCCTCATGGGACGTGTAGTTCCACAACAGCTGGAGTGCCATAGTTTGGAAATCCCTACTTTGGAGGAATGAGGATGTTTGTAATTCTACACGTTCAAATTACTTTAGGAGAGAAGTAACATCTGTGAACTACTTCTCTGAATTGTACAAGTGTTTGTTCTTCCGAACAATGGCTGCTGACTCAAAGCAAACTTTATGTTGCAAAATTAGGACATAAATTATAGAGATTAGAAGAAGAGTAAACATTCTGTTTGTCACGCTCTCTGAAACCTGTTATCTGCTTAACTGTCTCTCCAGATACAGTGCATACTGAAATAAAATGTAGAATGCTTGATTTAAAGCTGAACTCCCTGGGGGAAAGAAAGCATTTTCACTTAAAAAAAAAATTGCAGTGAGCACTATGTTCCTTTTTATGCCACCGGTTATCTGCTATATACTTGAATGGCTGGGTCTGCTGACTTGCTGGAGTTTGTGGTTTATGGGAAGGGACTGATGGTTCCAGTGATCTGCATTAAATCAATGGGTTACCATCACTGAAGTCATTTCGTAAAGACCTGATTAATCCTAGGTTTACCAACACAAGCAAATACTGGGGGGTCATATTCTCAAGGTGAGAGAGCACTCGAGAGGGGCTGGTGGAGGTCACACATCAACAAGTGCATGTCACTTATGTTTCGCAAAACTTTGAACTTTTGGACTTATCAAAGTATATTTTATACAATTTTTGATACATATTGTTTTCAGAAATTTTGCATCACATGTTTGTTTTCTTGATTATATTTAAGATAACTTTTTATTCTATTTATTTTAGGGCAACACTAAATAAATGCGAAAACATGTGCAAAACATTAGCATCTGTAAAAAACACGCACACCTGCATGTACATGGTATCCACAAAAATGACAGTTCAGTAATACGCATGCAGAAAAAACAAATGCACTCTCATCCCATGGTAATAACTGCCTATTTGTAAGCATACATATCACAGTATATTTTATAAAATTTTTGATACATATTGCACGGGATATACAAGGGATATATACCCATCCCTTTGCAAGGAGCAGGAAGCATTTAAATTCAATAAAATGCAATACCATTATCACACATTGCTTTTTAGGCTTACAAATGTATCATTACAATTACAGTACTGTAAAAATGTACTGTAGTCATCTCATTTACGTTTTAATTAACCTACATGATTGTTGTTACACACGAATAACTATAGTTAGAACAATCATTTGTCAAGTCTTGTACACCTAAATTAGATGTATGCAAATCTTACAATTTTTGAAATCTGACAACTCTTTCATGGCACTTAAAATAAAGAAGAGTTAAACAAATAGGGGTCTTTTTATAAAACAGATTCACATTGCCAATCATACAGCAAATCTGCATGTACACTATGTGAATTGGGCAAAAACAAATGTTCTTTAGGCTATTTTCTCCTCTGAATGAATGTTCTTATGTTATGAGCAGTAGTAAAATGCTGCGTTATGGTCACTAGATGGCACAGAGGAGCACAGGAAATACAAATGTCTTTGTAGCAACAGATACAATGTAACAATTCTAGAGAACACCTTATTAGCAACCTATTAGCCTTATGTAAATCAATGCCACTGTGTTCAATGTGGCTTCCCTAGGATGAATTCCCAACATGAGCTGTCAAAGTTATACTGGTTAAAAGAAAAAGACATACCTCAGAACCAAAAAAGCATTTGAGGACTTTTGGAGGTGCTGGCATTCCTCGTATAATGTAACTCAAATTAGGTAAAAACTATGATGCCACCTTCCCGTAAAGCTAACAAACTAAAAAAAAAAAGAAAATGAAATGGGATTTTTAAGGTACAGCATTTTACATAAAATACAGTTTCTTTATTTAATATTCAAATATAGAAATGTTACCTCTTTTGTTGTACAATATATCATAACATTTCTCAATAGTACAATTGTTCCAACAAATTTATAACACGACAATATCAATAAATATTTAAAAAAAATATTGATTGTTTGTGTCCCAACGCATTTCATGGACATGATCCAACAAATGTATTTTCTATCTGCATCATTTTTGTGCATAACTATACTTACAGCTCCTGAAGAAGTGGATCATGTCCATGACACGTGTCAGTCCACAAGCAATCAGTATTTTCTTTAAATATGCTGTATTGTTATGTTATAAATCTATAGGAACAATTGTACTATTGATAAATTGTATATGTTGTACAACAAAGAGACAACTTTTTTATATGTGAATATTAAATAAAGAAATTGTGTTTTATGTAAAATGCTGTGTGTAAAAATCTCTTAGATTGTAAGCTCTAAGGAGCAGGGCCCTCTGATTCCTACTGTAATAAAGTGTATTGTATTTGTACTGTCTACCCTCAAGTTGTAAAGCGCTACGTAAACTGTTGGCGCTATATAAATCCTGTATAATAATAAATAATAATCATTTCATTTCCCTTGTTTATCGGATAATGTAATTGGTGATGGGAAAGCAGCTGATGTCATTAAGACACTGTTTTCAGTAACACAATAAGGCTTCATGCACACTGGACATTCTTAACACTGCTGTTTTGCCTCTAAGCACCTCTGCATGTCTCCATGCACACATAGGCATTTAGAGGCATTTAGAGGCAGAAAGAAAACCCCACAGCCAGCACGTACAGGTGCACCATCGTTTCAGCAGGAAAAATGATTGATGCGTGTAGATGCGTCAAGCGCTTCAGCGGTGCTTTATTTCAATGGCCAGAACAAATTATTATTCTGGCAAATTAAATGAATAAACACCCAAGCGCTTGAAGCACCGAAATGCATCTAGTGCATTTACACGCATTAGGGCGTGTTTTCTGGCTAACCGCTGCTGCCAGGAGAAAAGGCATCTAGGAGAGATGGGCAAATGCCCTGTGTGCATGGGGCCTAAGGGCATATTTGGCATGTGTTGAATACTAACAGAAGATTGCAAAGATTTGCATCAAACCTGCATGGTTACAACTTAGGCCTTTGCCTATAGTTATTAAATGAACTATCGATATGACAACTGTTAGTGTCGGGAAAAAATGTGCATGCTGAAGTTGCTGGCACCCTGTCCACCATCAATGTAGGCCTATAATGAGAATACCTTGGGAAAGTAAGATGCTTGGCTCATTGGTGGTACAGCCCCAAGCTTCTTGCAAATGTGAACAGTGTGGTTTGAGTACAAATTGATCTGTTCTCTCAAAACATAATTACTGACACTATTAGTGAACATTGGCAGTTAGCACATGTACTGTCTGTGACTGTGATAAATGCTAATTAAATTGTAACACTTGGTAACACTGAGCGGAGCCACCAGTTCAATGTGACTGTGACTGATGATAGTGGTCCTGAGCAACACTGGGAGGAAATCACCAACGTCAGCACACTCACAATATAATGACTGCATCTGGTAACACAACCGCTCCTAGCTGGCTGTTGCAAACAGTGGATAGGTATGACTCTCTGTGCAAATGGATAAATGTTTGTAGATATCCAAGCCTGCTTCCATCCCTGGCTCACACTAATAAAAAAAAAAAAGTGCATAGTCATTCCTCCAGTGAAAACTTTGCAAGGGAATTTTCCCCAGAATGTAAGGATTTTTTTTTTATATATAGTCCTTTATTTGATGGCACATGATTGGAATTCCCTACAAAGTGAAATTTCACCACATTCCTGCCCTTTTGCCACTTATAAACCAACCCCTGTGGCTCACTTAGTGCTCTACTTCATTAGAGAGCTGCACAATTAATCGTCAAGAATCGTTATCGGGATTCATCGTCAAGAATCGTTATCGTGATCTTGACTAAAGTGTTTCACAATTCTTTCTATGCAAAGAATTCTCTCTGCTCTTCTGAAGCCACAGCGCTCAAAAGAAAGGAAGGAAAAAAAAAACGGACAGTCTGCCAAGAATTACAACATTCTTTATCAGTTGAACTTAAGTATAAACATTGTAACAATTTGTCAATGGAATAGACTTCCTGTGTATGTGAAAAATACTAAACCGTTTTCTGACATCTGTTGGTTTCAAGTTAAAATCATCTTTTTTTGCTAGAAAATTACTTAAAACCCCCAAACATTATATATATATATATATATATATATATATATATATATATATATATATATATATGTATATATATATATATATATATATATATGTATATATATATATGTATATATATATATATATATATATATATGTATATATATATATATATATATATATATATATATATATATATATATATATATATATATATATTTTTTTTTTTTTTTTTAGTACACACCCTAGAGAATAAAATGGTGGTTGTTGCAATATTTTATGTCACTGTATTTGCACATCGGTCTTTCAAAGGCAATTTTTTTGGAAAAAATTACTTTAATGAATTAAAAAAAAATCTAACCAGTAAAGTTAGCCCTTTTTTTTTTTTTTTTTTTTTTTTTTTGAAAGATGTGAAAGATTTTACGTCGCGAGAATCGTGATCTTTTTATTCTAAGCAAAAAAATCGTGATTCTCATTTTGGACAGAATCATGCAGCTCTACTTCATTACTATATATTATATATTTTTTAATACCCCTTTCACACTGAGGTGTTTTTGCGGCGTTTTAGTGCTAAAAATAGTGCTATTAAAACGCTCATAAAACGCTCTCCATGCATCTCAATTGACCCTTTCACACTGAGGCTTTGCGCTGGTGGGGTGTTGAGAAAAGTCCTGCAAGCAGCATCTTTGGAGCAGCTTTTGGGCGTTGAAAAAAGCGCTTCATAAACGCCCCTCTCCATTGAAATGAATTGAAAGCACTGTAAAAACACCCGAATAGCGCCTATAATCCGCCCTGAGCTGTAGAAAAGTCACATGATCTCACAAAAAAGGTAAACATGCAAGCAGAAAAGAGAGCATCTACAACAGGACTGAAATTGTGATGTAGGGAGGTGGGGTTGTTTTTTGACGCCCATGCTTCAATAACGCTTGAAAAATGCAGTTAAAACGCACACAGCGTTGCGGTAATTTTACCGCTAGTGCCCCAAAAACGTGGTTAAAAACGCGGTAATAGCGCTTTAGGGCGTTTTTGAAGCGTCTCAGTGTGAAAGGGCTTTAATTCTTATTTTGTCATTATCAGCAGCATCTTCTTTACCCAAAGCAAGAGTGTTACTGTGCTGACACTGAAAATAAAATCTATATTTTTACAATCATCATCAATATCAGTATCTGTCTTTGAGTCCAGCACTGCTGCTACAAAAAAAAACACTATAAAAAAAATTTAATTTTGGTTTTCATCATTATCCATCATTGTAATCAGCAACCTCCCTGTTCTGCTGATTCTTGATCCTAATGCTGCTATGAACCTAATACAAATTATATTTTCCTCTTCATGGTCAGCCTTCCTGTCCGCATGCTGCTTCAACCTCAATGCCACTCACAAAAAAAAAGTTCACTAATTAATTGCACGCCCAGCGTCCACAGTACGATTCACCCAATTCTCCATATTTATTTCGGGACACATTTATAAATGTCCACTTAGGTCAAACAGTTCAAAAAGGGAGGAGGAGATAATTACACCACATACCAGACTACAGTATCAAATCAGGCGGCTTGACAGTAAAGCAGATTTTAAGATGTTCACTCATCTCTATATGCAAATAGGGAACATCAAATTTCATTTCTAATGTAATACACATCTTTACTTACAGTATAAAACAATAAAGATATATATGATGTAAATCTCTAACTAATACTGATGATGTCACAGCTAACATGCACACGCTCCAAATACAACAGCACAGCATATGTATGTGGCCAGCTTTACTACAGCTTTACTACAGCTTTACTACATACTGCAGGAACATGTGTGCATGTCATTGAAACTTACTCACTGACCATCAACGGCATTCATTTCTGTGCGAAATTGGAACTTGTGGAGATATAAGTACGCAAGCATGATGTATGAGTACTTTGAAAATATTCCTCCAGTTAAATCAACTAAATGGCAGCAAATGTTCAAATCAATTTAGGTAAAAAAGGTTGTATTTGTGTAAGTCTTCTATTGAAAAGTGCAAACGTGGCTGCCCCCATTTACCTACATAATTAAACATTCCATATAAAAAAAAATAGGTTTTTAAAACATACTGATGGGATGATGTATATAAAGCTCACGTCTTTTGCATGCTTTTCAAAAACATTTTAAAGAAACTTAAATTTCGTTTAACCCTGAAGTCTAATATGTAGGGGATATATTTAAAAAAATGCATAGGCCAGTGAAAGTGCATGTACATGGGTGCAATAAAAAGAAAAAAAATGTAAGAATGTCATTAGGCTATGTCCTGTGCTGTGTGAATGTATTTCATTGATATATAACAGAAAATACTGCATTTGGCCACTAGATTGCACTATCATAAGGATTTCCTATCATAGTATCATAGGGATTTCCTATGACGCCTAGCACCATCTAGTGGCCAAATTCAGTATTTATCATTATAAATCAATGAAAAGTATTCACCAGCATAGCCTAACAATGTATAGTTTTTTTTTCCCATTCACACAGAACTAATGTACATAATTCACCAGCACATTCAATAGCCTAATAATGTGTTTTGTTTTTGTTTTTTGCCCCATTCACACAGAACTAATGTACATGCCCTTTCACTTGGTGAATGTCTACGCAAATTTTTTATAAATACACCCCTTAAGCGGCTCACTTTTTAAAAATTCGAAATCAGAAGCATGTCTGCAAACAAAAAGGTTAATACATACCCCACCTGTTGCCCATTCAACCAATCTCTGCTGTCTTAGTTGGCTTAAAAATTGTTGTGGGAGAGCTGGCTTCCTCGTTGCACTCTGCGGTTCCTTTCTCCAGCCCCTACATCACTACAGAGGAAGGAACCACAGAGCACGGTGGGAGACCAGTCATCCAGATGTATCAGATGAAGATGTTCCAGCTGTGTAACTCATGAAGACAGCAGATATCAGTGGTGTGTGCAACTACATACCTCCCAACGGTCCCTGATTTGGAGGGACTGTCCCTGATTTGGAGCAATGTCCCTCTGTCTCTCTTTCCCCCTCATTTTGGTCAGATCCATATAGGTATATATAAAATGACAGGAAAAAGGGGTAAAAGGTTTCAATAACCCCTTTTTCCTCATGGGAGAGTGGCAGGATGGGGCAGTTTCAAGGCTCCCCCAAGGGGAGCCAGCTGAGGCTCCCAGGTGGACACCTGGTGCTCACATGGCCTTGAGGAGTAGTACATGTGACTCTCCCGGGCTTTTTTGAAGTACTAGGGATAGAACTGGTTAAATCCGGTTGAATCCAGTAAGAATAGGGCTATATAAACAGGGTTCCGTCCAGTCAGGGTCATTCGCCTCAGAAGACAGGAGCTGTGGTGTTCTAGGAGTTTACTCCATTGAGCAAACAGAGTCTTCTGAGGCCGGAAGATGAGCCTGATGCGGCGGCTGATTGAGAGGGCTGGAGAAGAAGGAGGAGAAGCTTGGATCCGGCAATGCCTAGACCTACCTCGGGCTCCGTGTCAAGAGGCTCCGGTGGGAGCCACGACGGCCATAGGAGGTCCGGGGAGCTCGGCGGCCGAAGTCTGTATGTCGGTGACAGAACCCATCTCCAATGAGCCGGCGTCGCGTCAAGAGGAAGAAGACGCTGGACAGAGGGAAGAAGTTCCGTGTCACAGGGTTCGTGACCCTGCAGCATCAAGGAGCGGAGCGAAGAGGCGGCGCATCCCTCGCCGACGTCACTCCCCTTCACCACCAGCGGCCAGCAGCATGGAGAGAGCGGCTTCGGGAGGAGGCGGCGCAGCAAGAGGCGTCGCCAGAGGTGCGGCTAGAGCGTCATCTGGCGCCAGAGTAAGTAGAAGCCCAGCAGTAGGTTCGGCTGTAGGAGTGACAAGCGGCGTGTCAAGAGGCGGAGCTAGGGGCGGGGCCTCAGCTAGGCAAACATTCATTCCTCCACAGGAGGATTCATTACTATGGCAACAAATAGAACAGCCTGAGGTCAGTAATAGAGATACTTTTGACTTGACTGACAATCCTTCTAACATTAGTCAAGCATACAGAGAATTTGAGGAAGAAGGCTTAATGATTTCTCAGGATGGTCAGCACACACAGATACAAGGGAAGGGTGAGTTAAATACTGTTCCTAGTTTAGTGAATATAGCTGAGCTATTGGCTAAATTAGCTAAAGATATTTCTGTAGCTTCTAGTCAGGCTCGAGCTCCTCCAACACAAGAAAATTCTCTTATGGGAGTTTGGGCGCCATCTAGTGGTTTGTTAGCTAATGAGCAGTCTTCAGATTCTAATGCTTTTTATCATTTAGCTAAGTCACAGAATTTACCCGAAACATGCTTAAAAGAACCCATGGCTTGTACAATTTCTCCGTTAGGTTATCATTTGTCTATTACAGTTAAAGAAAAAATTTGGAAAGGAGAATTTTTAGATATATTATCTTTACTCCCTTCTGCTAAAGAATTTCTTACTAAAGACAAAAAAGAGGAGGATGACAGAAGGAGACCGGTAGCAAGGTCTTTTAATAATTGGTTACAGGCTTTCTGCATTTTTTCGGGAATTATGTGTGAGAAATTTCCGGAAAAAAGCGTTGGCCTTTTTCAACATTTGGACATTGTTTTAGAGGCTTTTAAGAACTTTGGCGGTACCGCATGGTTTAATTATGACGAGGCGTTCCGACAAAAATTGTCGGTACATCCAGCATTAAATTGGGGAGTGAAGGACGTGGGCCTTTGGCTCAATCTTTTTCTTCCCCAAAGACCGAGTTCTGGTAGACAGATCCAAGGTTCTCAGCCAACAAACAATTCCAATTATAGAAAAGGCATCTGTTTCAACTTTAACGATGGTCAGTGCAAATGGCCAAACTCGTGCAAATATCGACATGAGTGTGCTTTTTGCACAGGAACACATCCAATTTCGAAATGTTTCAAAAAGATGTCAGCTAATAACCAGCAATCAGGGATGGTTCAAAAAAGCAATTACACCAGTGAAGCTGCAAAATATGCTCCCTTGGCTCAGAATGTTTCCAGACAAGTTGACGGCTCAGCTGTTAATTGAAGGTTTTAGTGATGGATTCTGGTTACCTAAATTTTCAGGCATGGGGTGTACACTAGTTAATAATCTTAAATCTGTAGATCAATTTTCTGATGTAGTCTATTCAAAGATTTTTAAAGAAATTTCAGAAGGTAGGATTGCAGGTCCTTTTAGTTCTCCTCCTTTTGAGAATTTCAGAATTTCCCCTTTAGGTATTGTTCCAAAAAAAGAAAAAAATTCTTTTAGATTAATACATCATTTGTCATTCCCTAAGGGCCAATCTCTTAATGATCAGATTGATTCTAATCTGTCATCAGTCACCTATGCCTCGTTTGAAGACGCTTTGTCAAAACTGAGATATTTAGGTAAGGGGGCCCTCATGGCAAAAGCTGATATAAAATCGGCATTTCGCCTTCTTCCCATTAACCCAGAATGTTTTAATTCCTTAGGTTTCTTTTTTGATAAACAATTTTATTTTGATAAATGTTTACCAATGGGTTGTTCCTTGTCCTGTTTTTATTTTGAATCGTTTTCATCTTTTTTAGAGTGGGTTGTTAGTGTAAAGTCTGATTCTCAATTTTTACTTCACTATTTAGATGATTTTTTATTTCTAGGTTTAGCTAATTCTTTGAATTGTACGTTTTTATTGGACACATTTTTCAGGATCTGTAGCGATTTTGGTATTCCACTTGCACAAGAAAAAACAGCTGGGCCTTCAACTTGTCTTGAATTTTTAGGTATTACCATTGATACAGAATTAATGGAATTTAGGCTGCCGGAAGAAAAAATTAATAAACTTTCGGCTTTATTATTTATTATAATAAGAAAGAAAAAAGTATGTTTAAAAGAAATGCAGTCGCTATTAGGTTTGTTAGCATTTGCTTCTAGAGTTATGCCAATCGGCAAAATTTTTTCTAGAAAATTGTATATGTCTATATCAGGGTTAAAATCACCCTTTTCTCATGTCAGGATAACTCATGATATGAGAGAGGATTTATTAGTTTGGTTACAATTCCTTACACATTTTAATGGGAAATCTGTATGGCAAGAGGAATTTATTTTGGATAAAGACTTTTTTTCTGTTCACTGATGCTGCTGGTTCTTGTGGTTTTGCTGCAATTTGGCAAGCTCATTGGTGCGCAGATCGTTGGAATCCAAAATGGCAACAGAAGGGTCTTTTAAAAAATATAGTCCTTTTAGAGTTGTTCCCGATAATTGTAGCACTTGAAATTTGGGGTCACTATTTTAAAAATAAGCGTATTTTAATTAGAACTGATAATAAAGGAGTAATGTATGCGATTAATTGTCTAACATCTAAATCTCCGCCGGTCATTGTCCTATTGCGTTACTTGATTTTCAAATGTCTACATTTGAACATTTGGTTGAAAGCAATTCATGTGTCAGGTAAGGACAATGACTTGGCGGACTCCTTATCTCGCTTTCAGATGGATCGATTTTTTCAGCTGCTTCCAGATGCGGACAGAGTAGGAATACGGTGTCCTCCCATATTATGGGATCTGGTTTGAGACCGATATCGGAGTATATAGAAAACTCGATTGCTCCCTCAACGCTGGCTGGATATCAATCGGCCTGGCTGTTTTGGCTCTCTTTTTTAAATTCAATCCGAGCACCTGCTGGTTCTTTTTCGGAAGGTTTAGTTCTGTTATTTTTGAATGGTTTATTTGAAAAGGGTTATTCATGGTCGTATGTGCAAAGAACCCTTTCGGGAATTTCAATTTTTCTTAAACTTCAGAATTTACCTTCTTGCTTGCAATTTTTCTCAGTACGTCAAGCACTGAAGGGTTATAAGAAAAAGAATTTTACTTGGGATAAGCGTAAACCTATTACTCCTATTGTTTTAAATGACCTTTGTTCAACCACGGAACAAGTTTGTTTTTCCGCCTTTGAGGCAATATTATTTAAAGCGGTTTTTTCTATTTCGTTTTTTGGTGCGTTTAGAGTGTCAGAATTATTTTTTATTCAAGTTAATGACATTATTATCTGACTCAATGTTACGAATTTTTATTATAAGATCTAAAACCGACCAGCTAGGTAAAGGTATTTGGATTACTTTATATGCGTGTAGTAGCTCTCCTGTTTGCCCTGTTCGGTTAATGAAAGCATATTGTTGTGTTAGACCTGTCATGTATGACAAATTTTTCATACACGAGTCTGGTTCTCCGTTAACCAAATATCAATTCAATTGGGTGTTTAAACGATGCTTAGAACGATTAAATTTAAAGAATTCACATCTTACTTCACACTCTTTTAGAATAGGAGCAGCTACGGAGGCAGCTAGGTTAGGATTAGATTCTGAATTAATAAAGAAAGTTGGTAGATGGAAATCTAACAGTTACCTTTTATATATTCGTCCTAATCAATCTTTTTGATTCATTTCAGGTAAATGCAGGAGAATATGGATTATTGGACATTCATATGTTTTCTGGGCACATCGAAGAGCTAAGAATAGAGTGTATACTAGTAATTTAGGTTTGGATCCTTCTCAGTATAAAGTTTTTTGGTTTGGTAAAAGAGGTATGGTTTGGGAGAATTTAATGCCTGTAATAGGTAAACTTATTCAGCGTTTTTCTCCTCCAGATGTGTTAATTATTCATCTGGGGGGGAATGATATCGGAAAGCAATCATTTTCGGTATTAGAGATGACTTACACAGGATTCGATTGTCTTTTCCCCACACTGTTATTGTTTTTTCTGAAATCGTGCAAAGGTTGAGATGGCTTTCTCCACCTTCTATGCGTCATGGGGAAAAGATCAGAAAAAGAGTGAACAGGGCGGTAGCGAAAATTTTACAGGATTTGGGTATAATTTCATTCAGGCATATGGAGTTGGAAGGAAATATCACAGGTCTATATAGAGAGGATGGAATTCATCTCTCTGACATAGGTTTAGATATTTTTAATACAAATTTAAGCACTTGTGTTGACATGGCCGCGGTGTGGGGTGTTGGTGACAGGTGGTTTTGAATCCACCTGTCTTTTGGATAATGTTGGTTTCTGATAATTTTAATGCAGCCTGAGCCGTAGTAGCTAGGTTGTTTTGAGTTTATTTGAGTTAGTGTTGTTATATTAAATATAACATTGTATTTAAACCAATAATAAAGCAGCCGCGGCCGTATTTATCCAACACTTGTCTGAGTTTATTATTATAAGATTATAGTTATTAGTTATTAAGGATTCCTGCCTACTATCCCATGACAGGAAAAAGGGGTAAAAGGTTTCAATAACCCCTTTTTCCTCATGGGAGAGTGGCAGGATGGGGCAGTTTCAAGGCTCCCCCAAGGGGAGCCAGCTGAGGCTCCCAGGTGGACACCTGGTGCTCACATGGCCTTGAGGAGTAGTACATGTGACTCTCCCGGGCTTTTTTGAAGTACTAGGGATAGAACTGGTTAAATCCGGTTGAATCCAGTAAGAATAGGGCTATATAAACAGGGTTCCGTCCAGTCAGGGTCATTCGCCTCAGAAGACAGGAGCTGTGGTGTTCCCCTCCCCCCCCTCCCAAATTTTTTATTTTATGTCGCGGCTGTACATTATGTGGTGGTGTCACCTTTGTAAAAAAAAAAAAAAAAAAACTAATAAAATAAATTGATACAAAGGGGGACTAATCTGTTTTTGAAGTTATTGATGTTGATTTATGATGTGGATAATGTTGGTTTCTGATAATTTTAATGCAGCCTGAGCCGTAGTAGCTAGGTTGTTTTGAGTTTATTTGAGTTAGTGTTGTTATATTAAATATAACATTGTATTTAAACCAATAATAAAGCAGCCGCGGCCGTATTTATCCAACACTTGTCTGAGTTTATTATTATAAGATTATAGTTATTAGTTATTAAGGATTCCTGCCTACTATCCCATGTACTTTTTATCTTTCAAAAAGTTTTTCCCAGTGCTAAACCTTTCATCCAAATTCTAAATGGCTGCATTTGTACATTTTAAAAGGCAATATAAAGGAATAGTAGTAGTGGTAAAAAAAGTCCTTGTGGATTTAATTAACCTTTTTTTGGTTTATTCTCCTTTAAGGGGGTGTGGCAGGGGGCGTGTCCTATGCCTGCATACGTTTGTTAGTAGGTGTCCCTCATTCCCCTCTTAAAATGTTAGGAGGTATGCAACTAGTAAGTATTAACCCTTCTCTTTGCAGTTATGATTCTGACATTCTGAACAGGTCCCTGGACAATTTATATAAGAAAAGTCATTAAATAAAACTGCCCTGGAAGGACATATGCATGTTTCAAAGCACTAGCAAATGACTAAGCTGCAGGGACTATTGAACCTTTCAATGGTTACCTTTAATTGAACAATAATTGAAAGCTATATAGCATTAGTGGTGCTTATGTACCATAAAATGTGCAATGCATAATATAAAATCCATATAGTTAAGCAAAGGAACAGGAATTAAGGGGAAAAAATTCCACTATTCTGTGTGTTTCCTTCCATTATTACAGATATTAGAGACACATACAACAGTAAATAAAATAGAATTATGTTTAACTTATCATCTACCAATCACATTCTGCCTCCCATATCTCCAAAGCAGTACAAGTTTAGCAAAGTAATGCCGTGTACACACAGTCGGATTTTCCGACGGGAAATGTTCGATGGGAGCTTGTTGTCGGAAATTCCGACAGTGTGTAGGCTCCATCGGACATTTTCCGTCAGAATTTCCGTCACACAAAATATTTGAGATCTGGATCTCAAATTTTCCGACAACAAAATCCGTTGTCGTAAACTCCGATCGTGTGTACACAATTCCGACGCACAAAGTTCCACACATGCTTGGAATCAAGCAGAAGAGCCGCACTGGCTATTGAACTTCGGAATTTCCAACAACATTTGTGTGACCGTGTGTATGCAAGACAAGTTTGAGCCAACATCCATCGGAAAAAAAACATAGATTTTGTTGTCGGAATGTCCGATCGTGTGTACGGGGCATTACAATCTAGTTGCTGTGGACATCAAGATCCATGACTTCCTTGGGAACTCTGACATATGAGGTCAATTACGATTCAGGGCCAGGTGAAATCCCCGTTTCATTCTAAAGTATTCTATGTATGTAGCCTGTCTCCACCATTCATTCCGCAGCACCACTTCCCTGTTGCCAGTGGCATCATATTTTTAAGAAAATGAAGCAAAACCGGTTAAACAAGAATTGTAATGGATTTAAAGTCCATGTGATCTATGTTATTTCTCTCCTTGAGATAAAGGGAAGGAAATCAAATATGAATGTTCAATTTATTCTTCAGGATAAGCAAAAATTATCTAAATACAAGAGTCATGTGTATTCTTGATTGACTCTTGGTGTGCTTTGTGTGTTTCTTCCAGATCTTTGCAGTAATCCAGTGTGAGACTTTGGGTTGATTTACGTAATTACTTAAGGACTGGAAGGATTTGCCCCCTTAAATTGGAGTTCCCGAAAAAAAAAAAACTAAAAGTCAGCAGCTACAAATACTGCAGCTGCTGACTTTTAAAATAAGGACACTTTCCTGTCCCAGGGTGCCTGCGATGTCCTCACCCGAAGCCAACCCGTCCCTCGGCTCTCGGGTGCAGGCGCCGACATCTTCGGTAAGGGAATCAGGAAGTGAAGCCTTGCAGCTTCACAGCCTGGTTCCTTACTGGGCATGCACGTCCTGACTGGTCCCTGCTGTCGTCTGGGACCTGTGTGTCTCCCAGAAGACAGCGGGGGGGAAGGAGGAGGGGCCGGACATGGCGTAGATCGCCGCAGATATTGCGGCGATCTATCGCCGGAAGTGGTAGCAAATACCTGTATTAGACAGATATCTGCTCCTCCCTGCCCCCTGAAAGGTGCCAAATGTGACACCAGAAGGGGGGAAGAACCGGATAAGCCAAAGTTCCATTTTTGAGTGGAACTCCGCTTTAATGAATAGGCCATTTTTTGCGATACGGCACTGCGTCGCTTTAACTGACAATTGCGCGGTCGTGCAACGTTGTACTTAAACAAAACTGGCGTGCTTTTTTTTCACAAATAGAGCTTTTGGTGGTATTTGATCACCTCTGCGGTTTTTATATTTTTGCGCAATAAACAAAGAGCAATAATTTTGAGAAAAAATATATATTTTTTTTACTTTTTGCTATAATACATATACAAAAAAATGTATTAATCAGTTTAGGCTGAAATATAAAATCGCAATAGGCGTATTTTGATTGGTTTGCGCAAAAGTTATCATCTACAAACTATGGGATAGATTTAGGGACTTTTTAAAAATTATTTTTACTAGTAATGGCAGCGATCAGCGATTTTTAGCGGGACTGCGACATTGCGGCGGACAAATCTGACCCCAAATGACACTTTTTAGGGACCAGTGACATTATTTAATTGATTAGTGCTATACAAATGTACTGATCACGGTAAAAATGAAACTGGCAGGGAAGGGGTTAACTCTACAACCCCTTTAACCACTTGCCGACCAGTCGCCATCATTATACTGCGGCAGGTCGGCTCTCCTGTGTGAATCGCCATAGCTGTTAACACTAGGGGGCGATCAAGGGGTTAAGTGTGTTTCCTTGGGTGTATTCTAACTGTAGAGGGGATGGGCTCACTGGGACTTGACAGAGATCACTGAGAACAGTAGCTCTCTGTCATTTCTCCTGTCCCCTCCTGTTCTCCATCCCCGTACTGCCTCTGTACTAGGCAATCACAGGCCGCCGGCGAACATCGTCATGGGGAGTGAGAGTGTTCTGGCGGCGCCGTGTGCGTCTGACGTGAGCCGTCATACAGCTACAGCGATTTGTGCAGGAGAGCAGACCTGCCGCAGTATAAAGACTGCGGCTGGTCGGCAAGTGGTTAAAGGGGTTGTAAAGTCAGAAGGTTTTTTATCTTAATACATTCTATGCATCAAGATAAAAAGGCTTTCTGTGTGCAGCAGCCTCCCTCAGCCCCCTCTAATTCTTACCGGAGCCCCATCTTTGTCCAGCGATGTCTACGAGTGTCTCGGCTGTCCGGGACTCTCCCTCCTGATTGGCTGAGACACAGCAGCGCATCATTGGCTCTCGCTGCAGCTTGGCTTGGGTGCCCTCATAGCAAGTTGCTTGCTGTGGGAGCACGCAACAGGAGGGAGGGGCCAGGAATACAGAAGAGGGACACAAGAAGAGGAGGATCTGGGCTGCTCTGTGCAAATCCACTGCAATATAGCAGGTAAGTAGAACATGCTTGTTATTTTTATAGAAATAAAACTAGACTTTACAATGACTTTAAAGCAAATAGACTGTACTTTGCAAAGCTTAGTAAATGAAGTAAAGTTTCACTTTGCAAAGAATATCCAATCACGTGCAAAGAAAATAAAAAAAATGTTTTTTTGCTTGCACATGATTGGAGGATGGAAGTCAGCAGTGCTTCTGCTCGTTTAATAAGCTCTGGAGCAACTGCTCTTACAGTATGAAACTGCACTTTACAAAGTGCAGTCTGTTTGCCTCGGTGCAGGAACTTCCTGTAATAAAGACCAGTCACTGCTGCTCTCTCTCCTTGTGTAGGGTGACTGGTCTTGTCTCCGCTCCACTGTAGTTTTCTGCAGTCAGCCTGTAGTAAGGTAAAGCCTGCTGGGTCCCTCCCACAGCTCTGCTCTTTGCACAGGCTATGTACAGTACAGCACAGTGATGATGTCATTGATACTTATAGAAGATCACAGCTGGGTTTGCAAAGTCATTTGGTGAACACAAAGTAGACTTATATTCTTATCTGGCTATTGAGGAATATATTTAAATACAAGTTTTGTGGCGTTTGTTTTTTTTTTGCCAGCTTTCACAACATGCCACTTACAAGGTGTAATGTGATTAATGGTAATGATCACGCGTTCTGAATGGATTTGGACAACATATGTAAACCTTCTGCACACCTTCTGCATGTCACACATATGTTAGAGATCCCTTCTTTATTTCAGTTCCATTCCCCTGCTGATTTTATGTTCAGTCTTCCTTATCAGGCACATTTATGCCCCGTACACACGATCGGACTTTGTTCGGACATTCCGACAACAAAATCCTAGGATTTTTTCCGACGGATGTTGGCTCAAACTTGTCTTGCATACACACGGTCACACAAAGTTGTCGGAAAATCCGACCGTTCTAAACGCGGTGACGTAAAACACGTACATCGGGACTATGGCAGTGGCCAATAGCTTTCATCTCTTTATTTATTCTGAGCATGCGTGGTACTTTGTCCGTCGGATTTGTGTACACACGATCGGAATTCCCGACAACGGATTTTGTTGTCGGAAAATTTTATATCCTGCTCTCAAACTTTGTGTGTCGGAAATTCCTATGGAAAATGTGTGATGGAGCCTACACACGGTCGGAATTTCCGACAACAAGGTCCTATCACACATTTTCCGTCGGAAAATCCGACCGTGTGTACGGGGCATTAGACTGCATTTGAGATCAGATTATCTCCTGCAGCTATTACCTTTTGTACCACCTCCTGTTAGATTGTAAGCTCCATGAGCAAGGCCCTCCTGTCCCTTCTGTATTAAACTGTATTGTAATTGTACTGTCCCCCCTCTGCATTGTAAAGCACTGCGCAAACTGTTGGCGCTATATAAATCCTGTATAATAATAATAATAATTAAATTACCGTACTTATATTATCAATTGAATACCCAGATATAAGCCCCTTTCACACTGGGCAGATTCCATTCCAATCAGCAGGGGATCAGCAGAGTTGGCAGGGGAAACATTGGGGTTGATTTACTAAAGGCAAATAGAATGTGCAGTTGCTCCACAGCTTAGTAAATTAGGTAAACCTTTTCTTTGCAAAGAACACCCAATCACAAGGCAAGGAAAATAAAATAAACAGCATTTTTGCTTGCACATTATTGGATGTTGAAAGTCAGCAGTGCTTCTGCTCACTTAGGGCACTTTCACACTGGGGCATTGTGGGCGTCGGCAGTAAAGCGCCGCTATTTTTAGCAGATGCAGTCTTTTCAGCAGTGCTTTTTGGCCGCTGGGGGGGGGGCGCTTTTAACCCAGCTAGCAGCCAATAAGGCTTAAAAGCGCCCCAAAGTGCTGCTGCCGAGGCGCTTTGCAGGCACTTCGGCGGCGCTGCCCATTGATTTCAATAAGCAGGGGAGATTTAGGAGCGGTGTATACATTGCTCCTAAAGCGCCTCAAAGATGCTGCTTGAAGGACTTTTTTTAATGTCCCGCAAGCGCACCGCTCCAGAGTGAAAGCACTCGGGCTCTCACACTGGAGTGACAGGAGAGGCGTTGTACAGGCGCTTTGCAGGCGCCATGTTTAGCGTTATAGCGCCTCAGTGTGAAAGTGGCCTTACTAAGCTCTGGAGCAACTATTCTTGCAGAGTGCAACTGTACTTTGCAAAGTGCACAGTCTTTTTGCCTTTAGTAAATCAACCCGAGCCCGCTCTGCTCTACGGGCGGCTAGGAGTAAAAGGACTCCACTCCACCTAAACGGAAAAGGATGAAGTCCCCTTCCGTAAATTTTTTAGCAGACCCGATTGGACCCAGAGGTACGTGGGTGTTAATGGACACAAGTCTGTTTACACCTGCCTGTCCACAGGGATGAATGGACTTTCCGATCAGGGCCACCTGAAAAACTGACAGGTAGACCTGATTGTCCACGTGAAAGGGGCCTAAACATCTCAGCTACTAATCCACCCAAAAATGCTGCTAATACCAAGCCAATTGACGCAACAGATGCATAACACAGTGGCTTAGTGGGTAGTACCTCTCCCTTGCAGCACTGTGGTCCTCATTTCAAATCCTGGCCAGGTTACTATCTGTATGGAGTTTGCATGTTCTTCCCCTGCTTGCGTGGGTTTTCTCCCACACTCCAAAGACATGCTGGTAGGTTTTTGGGTTTCTGTCTAAATTGGCCCATGTGAATGTGTGCATGTAAGATAGGGAACTTAGATTGTAAGCTCCTTGACGGCAGAAACTGATGCGTATGCACAATGTGTAAAGAGCTGTGTAATTATCGGCACTATATACAGTAAATACCTGTAATAACAATAATTATTTTGCATGACAGAAAAAGTTAAAAGGAACTGAGACAACAGAATCTACTTAAAGCGGAGTTCCACCCAAAAGTGCCATAAAAGGCAACTGTATCCGAAATTAATGTGAAAAGCACAGATAACTCGCAAGAAAACCGCAGGTACACAGCGCTGGGGCCAAAACACAGCAGATCAGGGTGAAGCTGCCCTAAAAGTAAAATGCAAGTCATTAGAAGAAGAAAGTACTCACAAATGTTCATTAATATTCATTACTGATCCACATCACACTAATACAGACTGCTGCTGGAACTGTCATCTTCAAAATAAAACACTTGCGGGAGGAGGGCAGGAAAAGTAGTTGAGCTGTGGTTTTACTGCCCTGACCTCCCCCCGTAAGCTGTAAAGGCAGTCAGACAGCGTTGTACCCATGCTGCAGCTGTAACAGAATGTATACCCGCTGTTGCGTTTGGTACTGCAGCTGAACACAACCCATCAAGTGAAGGAGGCAGTGCCACAACCATGTGTAACTCACACTGTTGAGGTGTGGTGGTGCGAGCTTTACAGGGTTAAAACAGGGGGTGAGAAAGTGACATAACATCTGTCCAAATCCCTCTGAAAAGGGTTAAATTGCCGATTGCTCTTCAGAGGGTGCATAAGCCCTTACATAGAGCATTACTTTAAGGGGCCCTTCACACTAGATGCAGTGACATGCATTTTCCCCACTGGATAAACACGTCGCTGCTATGGCAGGTAGAAAACAATTGTGCCCTGTTCAACCCTGGTGAGATGAGCAGTGTGTTACAAAAAAGGCAGCATATCTGTTTTTTCATACCACACTGGATGGTATTGCATGTCACTGCACAGCAGAACAATGCACTGCAGTGCTCTCCAGTGACATGAATGAAGTGTCACTATTTGACACTTCAAATAAAGTTGAAAAAGAGAAAAAAAAAACAGTACAATGCACTCAAAAGCACATCACATTGCTCCTTGAAGAAACCAACAGTCCACTAGCCTGTATGGTAAAATGCTGCATTTATTTGTGCAGGTTAGAGTGAACCTATCCCTAATCTCAACAAAAATCAATTAACAGAAACTCTAACAAGAAAATCTAAAACTGAAAAATAAGACCTATAACATTTGGGTTAGGCCTCATTCATATGGGTGTACTGATCACTAGAGGGCTGTGTCTACCCACCCTTATATCATCAAAGTTACCCCCTTACATCAGGATCTCAATCAGGGCCCCCTTACATATGGGTTCCAATCAGAATTGTGCTTACATCAGGGTCCCCAACACAGCCCCCCTTACATCAGGATCCCCATCTAAAACCCCCCTTACATATGGTTCCCAATCAGAATCCTCCTTACATCTGGGTCCCTATCAGAATTTTCCTTACATCGGGGTCCCCAACACAGTTCCCCTTACATCAGGGTCCCCACCTGAGACCCCCCCCCCATATCAAGGTCACAATCAGAATTCTCCTTACATCAGGGTCTTCATCAGAGACCCCTTACATAAGGGCCCCTATCTGAGTCTTCCTTACATCAGGTTCCTCATTAGATTCCCCCTTACATCAGAGTACCCAACACAGACCCCCTTACATCAGGGTCCCCATATAAGGGTCCCTATCTGAGTCTTCCTTACATCAGGTTCCTCATTAGATTCCCCCTTACATCAGAGTACCCAACACAGACCCCCTTACATCAGGGTCCCCATATAAGGGTCCCTATCTGAGTCTTCCTTACATCAGGTTCCTCATTAGATTCCCCCTTACATCAGAGTACCCAACACAGTCCCCCTTACATCAGGGTCCCCATCTGAGACCCCTTATATAAGGGTCCCTCTTTGAGTCTTCCTTACATCAGGTTCCCCATCAGAGTCCTCCTTACATCAGGGTATTCAACACAGTCCCCCTTACATTGGGGTCCCCATCTGAGACCCCACTTACATCAGTATCCCCATCAGAGTCCTCTTTACATGAGGGTCCTCATCAGAGTCCTCCTTACATCAGTCCCCATCAGAACCCCCTTACATCAGGGTACCCAACACAGTCCCTTTCACATCAGGGCCTCAGCCAGAGTACTCCCCACATCTGGGTCCCCATCTGAGACTCCCCCTTACATCAGGGTCCCCATCAGATTCCTTCTTACATCAGGGCCCCCATCAGAGTCCTCTTTACACGAGGGTCCCCATCAGAGTTCTCTTTATTTTAGTCCCCATCAGAACCCCCCTTACATCATAGTTCCCATCGGAGTCCCCCATTATATGTGCAGAGACCACTGTCAGCCTCTGCTGACCTTAATCCTGACAATGTGCCCATTAAGGACACACCACTGACCCTAGCTGCAGAGCAGATAAAATCTTGTGGCCTGTAGTTCGGAGACCCCTGAGCTAGTCTCTGTGATGCTTTTGTCTCATAATGAAGCCCCCAGGAAGATGGTATGGAGTGTAGAGGGAGGGTGGCGCTTCTGTCCGTCTATATACTGAAGCTCCCGAGAATATGGTACGGAGGGTAATGCTTCTGTCCGTCTATATAATAAAGCCCCCGGGATTATGGTATGGAGGGTGATGCTTTTGTCCGTCTATATAATGAAGCCCCTGGGAAGATGGTATGGAGCCTAGACGGAGGGTGACGCTTCTGTCCGTCTATATACTGAAGCCCTCTGGAATATGGTACAGAGGGTGACGCTTCTGTCCGTCTATATACTGAAGCCCCCGGGAATATGGTACAGAGGATGCCGCTTCTGTCCGTCCAGATAATGAAGCCCCTGGGAAGATGGTATGGAACGTAGACGGAGAATGACGCTTCTGTCCGTCTGTATGATAAACCCTCCGTGAAGATGGTACGGAGCGTAGACAGAGGATGACACTTCTATCTGTCTATATACTTAAGCCCCCGGGAATATGGTACAGAGGGTGACGCTTCTGTCCGTCTATTTACTGAAGCCCCCAGGAATATGGTACGGAGGGTGGCACTTCTGTCTGTCTATATGCTGAAGCCCCTGGGAATATGATACGGAGGGTGACGCTTCTGTCCATTTATATAATGTAGCCCCCCAGAAGACGGTACAGAGCCTAGACGGAGAGTGATGCTTCTGTCCGTCTATATAATGAAGCCCTGGGAATATGGGAATATGGTATGGAGGGTGAGGCTTCTGTCCGTCTATACAATGAAGCCCCTGGAATATGGTACAGAGGGTGATGCTTCTGTCTGTCTATATGATGAAGCCCTGGGAAGATGGTACGGAGCGTAGACGGAGAGTGAGGCTACTATCCCTCTATATACTGAAGCCCCCAGGAATATGGTACGGAGGATGCCGCTTCTGTCCGTCTATATAATGAACCCCTTGAGAAGATGGTATGGAACGTAGATGGAGGATGACGCTTCTGTCCGTCTATATAATGAAGCCCCCGGGAAGATGGTACAGAGCGTAGACAGAGGATGACGCTTCTGTCCCTCTATATACTTAAGCCCCCAGGAATATGGTACAGAGGGTGACACTTCTGTCCATCTATATACTGAAGCCCCCAGGAATATAGTACGGAGGGTGACGCTTCTGTCCGTCTATATAATGAAGCCCCCCGGAAGACGGTACAGAGCCTAGACGGAGAGTGACGCTTCTGTCCGTCTATATAATGAAGCCCCAGGAAATATGGGAATATGGTACGGAGGGTGACGCTTCTGTCCGTCTATATAATGAAGCCCCCCGGAAGATGGTATAGAGCCTAGATGGAGAGTGATGCTTCTGTCCGTCTATATAATGAAGCCCCCGGGAATATGGGAATATGGTACGGAGGGTGACGCCTCTGTCCGTCTATATAATGAAGCCCCCTGGGAATATGGTACGGAGGGTGACGCTTCTGTCCGTCTATATAATGAAGCCCCCCGGAAGACGGTACAGAACCTAGACGGAGAGTGACGCTTCTGTCCATCTATATAATGAAGCCCCCGGGAATATGGGAATATGGTATGGAGGGTGAGGCTTCTGTCCATCTATATACTGAAGCCCCCGGGAATATGGGAATATGAGAATATGGTATGGAGGGTGACGCTTCTGTCCATCTATATACTGAAGCCCCCGGGAATATGGTACAGAGGGTGACGCTAATGTCCATCTATATAAAGAAGCCCAGCGAATATGGGAATATGGTATGGAGGGTGACGCTTTTGTCTGTCTATATAATGAAGCCCCCGGGAATATGGTACAGAGGGTGACGCTTCTGTCCATCTATATACTGAAGCCCCTGGGAATATGGTATGGAGGGTGACGCTTCTGTCCATCTATATAATGAAGCCCCGTGAATATGGAATTATGGTATGGAGGGTGACGCTTCGTTCTGTCTATATAATGAAGCCCCACGAATATGGGAATATGGTATGGAGGGTGACGCTTCTGTCTGTCTATATAATGAAGCCCCCAGGAAGATGGTACGGAGCGTAGACGGAGGATGACGCTTCTGTCCCTCTATATACTTAAGCCCCCCGGGAATATGGTACAGAGGGTGACGCTTCTGTCCATCTATATACTGAAGCCCCCGGGAATATGGTACAGAGAGTGACGCTTCTGTCCGTCTATATAATGAAGCCCCCCGGAAGACGGTACAGAGCCTAGACAGAGAGTGACGCTTCTGTCCTTCTATATAATGAAGCCCTGTGAATATGGTACGGAGGGTGACGCTTCTGTCCTTCTATATAATAAAGCCCAGTGAATATGGGAATATGATACGGAGGGTGACGCTTCTGTCCATCTATATAATGAAGCCCAGTGAATATGGGAATATGGTATGGAGGGTGACGCTTCTGTCCATCTATATAATGAAGCCACGCGAATATGGGAATACGGTACGGAGGGTGATGCTTCTGTCCATCTATATAATGAAGCCTCGCGAATATGGGAATATGGTATGGAGGGTGACGCTTCTGTCCATCTATATAATGAAGCCCCCCGGAAGACAGTACAGAGCCTAGACGGAGAGTGATGCTTCTGTCCTTCTATATAATGAAGCCCCATGAATATGGGAATATGGTACAGAGGGTGACGCTTCTGTCCATCTATATAATTAAGCCCCGCGAATATGGGAATATGGTACGGAGGGTGACGCTTCTGTCTGTCTATATAATGAACCCCTTGAGAAGATGGTATGGAGCGTAGATGGAGGATGACGCTTCTGTCTGTCTATATAATGAAGCCCCCGGGAAGATGATACGGAGTGTAGACGGAGGATGACGCTTCTGTCCCTCTATATACTTAAGCCCCCGGGAATATGGTACAGCGGGTGACGCTTCTGTCCATCTATATACTGAAGCCCCCAGGAATATGGTATGGAGGGTGACGCTTCTGTCCGTCTATATAATGAAGCCCCCCAGAAGACAGTACAGAGCCTAGACGGAGAGTGACGCTTCTGTCCTTCTATATAATGAAGCCCCGCGAATATGGGAATATGATACGGAGGGTGACGCTTCTGTCCATCTATATAATGAAGCCCAGTGAATATGGGAATATGGTATGGAGGGTGACGCTTCTGTCCATCTATATAATGAAGCCACGCGAATATGGGAATACGGTACGGAGGGTGATGCTTCTGTCCATCTATATCAGCGGTTCTCAACCTGGGGGTCGCGACCCCCTGGGGGGTCGATTGCCCATTCTCCAGGGGGTCGCGAATGCTGGCCGAGACAGACCCGAAGTTACTGCCTGAGTCCGTCCGTCTCGGCCAGCGAGATGTCACTTCCTGGAGAGGAGGGACTACACGGAAGTGACGTTCCGTCGCCGCCATCTTGGTACTCTCGTCCACAGTAAGGCTTAGACTTAGAAGTCGGCAAGCGGACATCTTTGTACACCCACCGAAATCCGCTTGCTGCGGACGAGTGTACCAAGAGGGAGGCAACGAAACTTGCTGAAGAAGAAGAACACCTGTGACTTCTGGTAAGTCAGACACACAGGAAAAGCTGACAAGACAACATTTTTTTTATTATGGAGATATATATATATATATATATATATATATTGATGGGCACAGTGGCTGCATTTGATGGCACAGTTGCAGCGTTTTAATGGGGGTTTTTTTCTGATTGTTTCAGTTTGTTTGCGCCCCCACCACTGATTTATATATAAACGTTGCGGTTGATTCCTCAAAATTGGTTATTCCGTGCCAGTGCTAGATACACAAAGTGTATAGCTTCCAAACATGTATCTAGCACTGGCACGGAATAACTACTTTTGAGGAACCAACTGGGACGTATATATATATATACGACGTATATATATAAGAACACCTGTGACTTCTGGTAAGTCAGACACACAGGAAAAGCTGACAAGACAACATTTTTTTTATTATGGAGATATATATATATATATATATATATATATATATCTCCATAATAAAAAAAATGTTGTCTTGTCAGCTTTTCCTGTGTGTCTGACTTACCAGAAGTCACAGGTGTTCTTATATATATACGTCGTATATATATATATACGTCCCAGTTGGTTCCTCAAAAGTAGTTATTCCGTGCCAGTGCTAGATACATGTTTGGAAGCTATACACTTTGTGTATCTAGCACTGGCACGGAATAACCACTTTTGAGGAATCAACCGCAACGTTTATATATAAATCAGTGGTGGGGGCGCAAACAAACTGAAACAATCAGAAAAAAACCCCCATTAAAACGCTGCAACTGTGCCATCAAATGCAGCCACTGTGCCCATCAATTGTCGCCACTGTGCCAGCAAACGCCGCCACTGTGCCATCAAATGCAGCCATTGTGCCCATCAATTGTCGCCACTGTGCCATCAAACGCAGCCACTGTGCCCTTTAATTGTTGCCACTGTGCCAAGGGCAGCCACTGTGCCCATCAATTGTCGCCACTGTGCCAGCAAACGTTGCCACTGTGCCAGCAAACGTTGCCACTGTGCCAGCAAACGCAGCTACTGTGCCATCAAATGCAGCCACTGACCCCTTTAATTGTTGCCACTGTGCCAAACGCAGCCACTGTGCCCATAAATTGTCGCCATGGTGCCAGCAAACGTTGCCACCTGTGCCATCAAACGCAGCCACTGTGCCCTTTAATTGTTACCACTGTGCCAAACGCAGCCACTGTGCCAGCAAACGTCCCACTGTGCAGCCACTGTGCCCATCAATTGTTGCCACTGTGCCAGCAAACGCCGCCACTGTGCCAGCAAACGCGACCAGCAAAAATAATTTTACTGTTAGGGGTCCCCACAACTTGGGAAATTTTATCAAGGGGTCACGGCACTAGGAAGGTTGAGAACCACTGATCTATATAATGAAGCCTCGCGAATATGGGAATATGGTACGGAGGGTGACACTTCTGTCCATCTATATAATGAAGCCCCCCGGAAGACAGTACAGAGCCTAGACGGAGAGTGATGCTTCTGTCCTTCTATATAATGAAGCCCCATGAATATGGGAATATGGTACGGAGGGTGACGCTTCTGTCCATCTATATAATTAAGCCCAGCGAATATGGGAATATTGTATGGAGGGTGACGCTTCTGTCCATCTATATAATGAAGCCCCGCGAATATGGGAATATGGTACGGAGGGTGACGCTTCTGTCTGTCTATATAATGAACCCCTTGAGAAGATGGTATGGAGCGTAGATGGAGGATGACGCTTCTGTCTGTCTATATAATGAAGCCCCCCAGAAGACAGTACAGAGCCTAGACGGAGAGTGACGCTTCTGTCCTTCTATATAATGAAGCCCCGTGAATATGGGAATATGGTATGGAGGGCGACGCTTCTGTCTGTCTATATAATGAAGCCCCCAGGAAGATGGTACGGAGTGTAGACGGAGGATGACGCTTCTGTCCCTCTATATACTTAAGCCCCCAGGAATAAGGTACGGAGGGTGACGCTTCTGTCCATCTATATAATGAAGCCCCGCGAATACGGGAATATGGTACGGAGGGTGACGCTTCTGTCCATCTATATAATGAAGCCCCGCGAATATGGTATGGAGGGTGACGCTTCTGTCCATCTATATAATGAAGCCCAGCGAATATGGGAATATGGTACGGAGGGTGACGCTTCTGTCTGTCTATATAATGAAGCCCCTGGGAAGATGGTACGGAGCGTAGATGGAGGATGACGCTTCTGTCTGTCTATATAATGAAGCCCCTGGGAAGATGGTACGGAGCGTAGACGGAGGATGATGCTTCTGTCCCTCTATATACTTAAGCCCCCAGGAATATGGTACGGAGGGTGATGCTTCTGTCCATCTATATAATGAAGCCCCGCGAATATGGGAATATGGTACGGAGGGTGACGCTTCTGTCCATCTATATAATGAAGCCCCCCCGGAAGACAGTACAGTGCCTAGACGGAGAGTGACGCTTCTGTCCTTTTATATAATGAAGCCCCGTGAATATGGGAATATGGTATGGAGGGTGACGCTTCTGTCTGTCTATATAATGAAGCCCCCAGGAAGATGGTACGGAGTGTAGACGGAGGATGACGCTTCTGTCCCTCTATATACTTAAGCCCCCAGGAATAAGGTACAGAGGGTGACGCTTCTGTCCATCTATATAATGAAGCCCTGCGAATACGGGAATATGGTACGGAGGGTGACGCTTCTGTCCATCTATATAATGAAGCCCCGCGAATATGGTATGGAGGGTGACGCTTCTGTCCATCTATATAATGAAGCCCAGCGAATATGGGAATATGGTACGGAGGGTGACGCTTCTGTCTGTCTATATAATGAAGCCCCTGGGAAGATGGTACGGAGCGTAGACGGAGGATGATGCTTCTGTCCCTCTATATACTTAAGCCCCCAGGAATATGGTACGGAGGGTGATGCTTCTGTCCATCTATATAATGAAGCCCCGCGAATATGGGAATATGGTACGGAGGGTGACGCTTCTGTCCATCTATATAATGAAGCCCCCCGGAAGACAGTACAGTGCCTAGACGGAGAGTGACGCTTCTGTCCTTTTATATAATGAAGCCCCGTGAATATTGGAATATAGTACGTAAGGTGACGCTTCTGTCCATCTATATAATGAAGCCCCGTGAATATGGGAATATGGTAGTGAAGGTGATGCTTCTGTCTGTCTATATAATGAAGCCCCCGGGAAGATGGTACAGAGGGTGACGCTTCTGTCCATCTATATACTGAAGCCCCTAGGAATATGGTACGGAGGGTGACGCTTCTGTCCATCTATATACTGAAGCCCCCAGGAATATGGTATGGAGGGTGACGATTCTGTCCCTCTATATAATGAAGCCCCCCGGAAGACAGTACAGAGCCTAGACGGAGAGTGACGCTTCTGTCCGTCTATATAATGAAGCCCCGTGAATATGGGAATATGGTACGGAGGGTGACGCTTCTGTCCGTCTATATAATGAAGCCCCCCCGGAAGACGGTACAGAGCCTAGACGGAGAGTGATGCTTCTGTCCTTCTATATAATGAAGCCCCCGGGAATATGGTACAGAGGGTGACGCTTCTGTCCGTCTATATAATGAAGCCCCCCGGAAGACGGTACAGAACCTAGATGGACAGTGACGCTTCTGTCCGTCTATATAATGAAGCCCCCAGGAAGATGGTATGGAGCGTAGATGGAGGATGACGCTTCTGTCTGTCTATATAATGAAGCCCCCGGGAAGATGGTACGGAGCGTAGACGGAGGATGACGCTTCTGTCCTTCTATATACTTAAGCCCCCAGGAATATGGTACGGAGGGTGACGCTTCTGTCCGTCTATATAATGAAGCCCCGCGAATATGGGTATATGGTACTGAGGGTGACGCTTCTGTCTGTCTATATAATGAAGCCCCCCGGAAGACAGTACAGAGCCTAGATGGAGAGTGACGCTTCTGTCCATCTATATAATAAAGCCCCGCGAATATGGGAATATGGTACTGAGGGTGACGCTTCTGTCTGTCTATATAATGAAGCCCCCAGGAAGGTGGTACGGAGCATAGATGGAGGATGACGCTTCTGTCCCTCTATATACTTAAGCCCCCAGGAATATGGTACGGAGGGTGACACTTCTGTCCGTCTATATAATGAAGCCCCGCGAATATGGGAATATGGTATGGAGGGTGACGCTTCTGTCCGTCTATATAATGAAGTCCCGCGAATATGGGAATATGGTATGGAGGGTGACGCTTCTGTCCGTCTATATAATGAAGCCCCCGGAAGATGGTATGGAGCGTAGATGGAGGATGACGCTTCTGTCTGTCTATATAATGAAGCCCCCAGGAAGATGGTACGGAGCGTAGACGGAGGATGACGCTTCTGTCCATCTATATACTGAAGCCCCCAGGAATATGGTATGGAGGGTGACGCTTCTGTCCGTCTATATAATGAAGCCCCCCAGAAGACAGTACAGAGCCTAGACGGAGAGTGACGCTTCTGTCCTTCTATATAATGAAGCCCAGTGAATATGGGAATATGATACGGAGGGTGACGCTTCTGTCTGTCTATATAATAAAGCCCCCAGGAAGACGGTACGGAGGGTAGACGGAGGATGACACTTCTGTCTGTCTATATAATGAAGCCCCCGGGAATATGGTACGGAGGGTGACGCTTCTGTCTGTCTATATAATGAGGCCTCTGGGAAGACGGAACGTAGACGGAGAGTGACGCCTGGCTCACGTTTCGACAATACGGATGTAAATACATGTGGGTCTTATGGGATGAGTCCCCATGTGTGAGCATCCATGGCACTAGAGAAGAGGAGGAGAGCCTGGAGCAGGGTGAGGACCACATCCAGCCCTAGCACAATAAGAAGTTTCCTGTGTTCCCAAACTTCTCCATGTCACCCATTGTCTGCCCCCTCCCTCCATCCCTCCATCCCTCCCTCCATCCCTCCATCCCTCCCTCCATCCCTCCATCCCCCATACCTGGATACTGCAAGAGATGTCGGTGTCATCCAGCAGACGGATGGTGCACTTCATCTCCAGAGTCAGGGATCTCAGACTGCCAGTCCTCAGTCGGTTCATTTTCATCGTCCCCTTCTCCTGGGTACACTGACATCCGAACATGCACGTTGACTTGGGTCAGGCAGTGTTGTGATAAGAAGAGGTTGGAAGAAGCGGGCTCCTAGTGCCAGGCTCCAGGATACATGTCCTCCTCCTCCTCCTTCCCTCCCGGCTGTAGGAAGGGAAGACTGTGTGGAGGAGCCCAGATCTCCGGGGATGGTGACGGAGGAGAGCCGCTGCCTGCTTGTTACCTCTAATGCTGCTAATGCTATGAGAGCGAGGCTGGGTCTGCAGTCAGCTCAGGGCTGTGTTGTCACCTCCCCGGCTCAATGAGGAGGGTGTGTGCTATACAAATACATCCCTGGCCATGTCTATGGAGCTCCTCTCCACTCATTCTACTACTCATAGACGGCGCTGCCTTGTGTTCTGAGGAATAATGACTGACAACAAGCCCTCCAGTGTCTGGGGCCATCTGTTGGGTGACACCAGGCTCATTTTACACTGTCTATGACAGCCTTTCTCAACACCAAGGAACCCTTGAAATAACTTTCCAGTCTCAGGGAACCCCTCATAAAAATCACCATATCTACATCTCACAATACATTTTTTTTTGGGGGGGGGGGGGGGGGGAACCTGCAAGGTAGAGGCATAATGTGCTAGTATGCATCACATACTAGCACGTTATGTTAAACTTACCTTAAAACAAAGCCATTCTGCGCTGCAGGTGCTTCCATCTTCTTCACCCGTCTTGCTTCTGGGTTCGTAGACGCCGGCTCTGTGACTGGCTGGAGCTGCAATGACATCACTCTTGTGCTTGTGCGCCGGAGCCACCGTTCATGGCACAGGGCTCTGAAGGAAGGAAAGCTCCGAAGGAACGCCGTTCCTTCAGAGCGCATGCGCCAGTGATGTCACTGGCTACATGTAATGTAAATATCTCCTAAACGGTGCACATTTAGGAGATATTTACACTACCTATAGACAGTGGCGTCGCTAGGGAGTGGCTATTGGGGCTATAGCCCCAAATCTGGGGCCCATAGCCCTGAACCTCTTGCCGCAGGGTCCCTGCCTAAGCAGCGGGCTGCGGCTGTGGCAGGCAGGCGTTCTGCATAAGAGAGGCGGATGAAAGGAGAGAAGCGAGGGGGCAGACAATTACATCATCCCTCTCTACCCACTCCACATCACTGCTCTTCCATCCTCACAGCCGGGCCTCTTCAATGTGGGAGCGAGGTGCGGCGGGGAGCAGAGAGATGACATCATCTCTCACTGCCCGCCCTGCATCATCGCTCTTCTGCCCTCACTAAATGGACCAGTGCTGCCAGCCTGCCACCAATGCAGCGACAATGCACATTTGGTGGCACTGGCTGGCATGGCAAGTGACAATCCACATCAGTTGGCAAGTGACAATACACATCTGGAGCCAGGCGACATGGCAAGTGACAACCCACATCTGGTGGCAGGTGATGTGGCAAGTGACAATCAACATCAGGTGGCAAGTGACAATCTGCAAATGGTGGCAGGTGATGTGGCAAGTGACAATCTGCATCAGGTGGCAGGTGACGTGGCAAGTGACAATCTGCAAATGGTGGCAGGTGATGTGGCAAGTGACAATCTGCATCAGGTGGCAGGTGACGTGGCAAGTGGCAATCTGCAAATGGTGTCAGGTGACGTGGCAAGCGACAATCCACATCTAGTGGCAGGTGATGGTGGCAAATAACAAGGACATGTGTACTGCTCAATACAAACAAATGGAAGTGGGGGGGGGGGGTTGGTGAGCTCATGGACGAAGTTACAAGGATGCAGAAAAACACACTAAGAAACAGTGGTGGCCGTCATTTAGGGGTACCGCCATTTAATCAGCGTGCCTGGCCCCTAATCTACATGCAGGATGCATGGCTTCCAATTAGTTTTTTGTTTTTGAAGCACATGATTAGAGCCTGAGGCTCTTAATGGCTTCAAAAAAGGGTTCCCACCCAGTTGTGTGATATTAGCAAATTAATATTCGCTAATGTCCTCCTGCTTCTCATCCAAGCCAATCAGGAAGTGAGTCCTGAGCCCCGATTGTCCTTGAGTCTTAGGACACCTGGGCAATCGGGTCTCAGGACCCACTTCCTGTTTGGCCGGGAGGAGAAGCAACAGCCCCGGCTCTTCCCTCGGCAAGCTGGAGCAATGAGCAGCATTGGCCTCCTAAGGTAAGGCCACTGATCGCCACCGTCCGTGTCCCGCAGGAGGGGGGCACTGATCACCACCATCTGTCTCCTGTGGGGAGGGGGGGTACTGATCGCCACCATCAATCTCCTGTGGGGAGGGGGGGCACTGATCACCACCATCTGTCTCCTGTGGGGAGGGGGGGCACTGATCGCCACCATCAATCTCCTGTGGGGAGGGGGGGCACTGATCGCCACCATCAATCTCCTGTGGGGAGGGGGGGCACTGATCACCACCATCTGTCTCCTGTGTGGAGGGCGGGCACTGATCACCACCATCTGTCTCCTGTGGGGAGGGGGGGCACTGATCGCCACCATCAATCTCCTGTGGGGAGGGGGGCACTGATCGCCACCATCCGTCTCCTGTGGGGAGGGGGGGCACTGATCGCCACCATCCGTCACCTGTGGGGAGGGGGGGCACTAATCGCCACCATCCATCTCCTGTGGGGAGGGGGGGCACCGATCGCCACCATCCGTCTCCTGTGGGGAGGGCACTGATCACCACCATCCGTCTCCTGTGGGGGGGGCAATAATCGCCACCATCCGTCTCCTGTGGGGAGGGCACTGATCGCCACCATCCGTCTCCTGTGGGGAGGGCACTGATCACCACCATCTGTCTCCTGTGGGGAGGGCACTGATCACCACCATCTGTCTCCTGTGGGGAGGGCACTGATCACCACCATCTGTCTCCTGTGGGGAGGGCACTGATCACCACCATCAATCTCCTGTGGGGAGGGGGGGCACTGATCGCCACCATCCGTCTCCTGTGGGGAGGGAGGGCACTGATCACCACCATCTGTCTCCTGTGGGGAGGGGGGGCACTGATTGCCACCATCCGTCTCCTGTGGGGAGGGAGGGCACTGATCACCACCATCTGTCTGCTGTGGGGAGGGGGGGCACTGATTGCCACCGTCTCCTGTGGGGAGGGGGGGCACTGATCGCCACCATCCGTCTCCTGTGGGGAGGGAGGGCACCGATCGCCACCATCAATCTCTTGTGGGGAGGGGGGGCACTGATCACCACCATCAATCTCCTGTGGGGAGGGAGGGCACTGATCACCACCATCCGTCTCCTGTGGGGAGGGGGGGCACTGATCGCCACCATCAATCTCCTGTGGGGAGGGGGGGCACTGATCGCCACCATCCGTCTCCTGTGGGGAGGGGGGCCACTGATCACCGTGGCCTGTCTCCCGCGAGGGGGGGCAAGTTTGTTTGCCGCTCCCAAAATATTGAGTACCAGCCGTCACTGCTGAGAAATGATATAAAGAAGAATAGATTTAAAGGTCATTGGGTAGCTGGACATGTATGGATTATTTTTGCAGAATAGGGATATTGTTTAGTGTGACTTTAACCACTTAGCGACCGCCCCTTGTATATCTACTGTGGCAGGGCGGTCACTGTGTGCTGGATCACGTATCTGGTAAGTAATCAGAGCTTCTGGGTAAGACGCAGGCTTCTCCCGGCTGTGCAGTGATTTTTTTTTTTCAAATTTGTTTAATTATCAATTTTCAAAAGTATTACAGAGAAACGCTCTCTCAGGGGCTGTACATGGCAGACCACAATCATCCATCTTTTTAGTGCAAATTACAAGTCAAAAACATTAAAACAACAAATAATCGACCGCTAACCGTGTGTGTGTGTGTCCCATGTAATAACATGAGGATGTATTAAACATAATATAGTTTCACCCGGGCTGAAACCCCCCACAATTAACATGACAAACGTTATCACTCAATTTAAAGGCCACCTACATATAAGCAGTAGAGTCATCCTGAGCAGACTTTGTCATAGGGGACAGCCCCTATGGCAATACTATAAGTATCTTTGGGCTGTGCTGTGATTTGTTACAGCACAAGCCGATCAGTGGGTCCCAGCCAATAATTGATCGCCGGGACCCGCTGGTCGGCTCCGTCATTTACAGAAGAGAGCTCTGTATTGTAAACATACATTTTCATCACATTCGTTTTAACAAGTTAATAATAAGTAGGAATCATCTTATTTCACTTTTATACCTTACTGTATTTATTGCAATATGTTTCTATTTCATATGTATTGTATTTTTTATAATAACGAAAAATGTGAATGCAAAAAGGAATCAGATGCTTATTCAAAAGTCAAAGTCTACTGCATTGCTCTCATCCAAATAAAAAAAAATTCATCCGAATTAATACATAGTCATTCGTTATGTTAAGTTAAATTCATTTCCCCATTCCCAACTGACTTTGTTGTGCTGCGCACATACAAATAAATGAGTGGTCTCAACCCCAATACAAAAAGAATCTTATTAGAATATTCACTCTATGCTCATTAGAATGAATATAAATCAATTTGGATCATTTTTTATGTCGTTACGTTATTTTGGATGCTCCAAACATTAACAAAAGGCCCAAACTATCGCATCTGAACAAAACAATTGAATTCAAATGAATTCATCTTTTTTCATTATAATTTATTTTAGATTAGTTCAATTTCCTTCCTATTGTGGTTCAGAGTTTCGGATACATCCGAATCTCTGAATCACTGAAATTTTGTCCGAAATTTGATTAGCAACAAAACTATTCATACTTGTTTACGCCTGGCTTGCATTTAAATATATTTTTCAAAAGCCCCAAAGGATATAAATCCACCCGCACCCACTACAGGCTGTCTGCAGAAAACTAGAGTAGGGGGTGGAGACAAGACCAGTCACCCTGCAAAAAGAGAAAGAGCAATAGTGACTGTTTTTTTTTTTAAACAGGCAAAGGGGTCAATTCACTAAAGGTTACCACTAGGGTTGTCCCGATACCACTTTTTAAGACTGAGTACAAGTACCAATACTTTTTTCAAAAACTCGCCAATACCAATACTTTTTTTAATGTCATGTGACCGTTTTCAAAGCACAATACAGACCAACACTGATGGATGGCACTGACTGATGGGTTCTGATTTATGGGCACTGATAGGTGAAACTGGTAGATGGCACTGATGGGCAGGCACAGAAATGCAGCAATAAATTACATGAGACGAGAGGCCCAGCCGCATTTTCCATCTGGATCGGTGACCAGAGACGTTAAATTCAGTAACGGAAGTGACGTTCTGTGTCGCCGTCAGAGGTTGAACGTCCCGATGCCTATCTTGGTACACCCTGCACTCGGCCGCAGTAACCAGCAATGGACATCTTATTACACCAGCCCGAACTATGTGGGCTGAGTGTAACAAGATTTCCGCTGCTGGCTTACTGCGGCCGAGTGCAGGGTGTACCAAGATTGGCATCGGGATGTTCAACCTCTGACGGCGACACAGAACGTCACTTCCATTACTGTATGTAACGGTTCTGGTCACCGATCCTGATGGAAAATGCGGCTGAGCCCTGAACCGCTGCCAGCTTACCTAGTTCCACTGCTTGAGGACTCACTCTCCGCTCCGCCCGCTGACTCCGCCCGCTGACGCACAGCAATGCCGCTTCTCCCAGGTATAAGAGCATTTGTGTGAGTACTAGTACTCACGCAAATGCTCGATATTGGTCCTGATACGGATACTAGTATCGGGACAACCCTAGTTACCGCATGCGATATGAAGGTCACGTAACCCATTTTTCGGAACTATCACATGAGATAATAAAAGAGTCAATTCATCAAAGTAAAATATTGAATGTGAGGAAAATACCGCACATTTGTTTAAATAGTGAGATAAATATCGCCAAAAAAAAAACAGGCTGGCGGTATTTTAGAAATGTACAAAATAACAATTAGGGCTCTTTCACACGGGGCGAATCAGTGATGATCCGCCCCATGAACACCCGCTTGCTCAGCGGGGATCGCTCCGCCGATCCCCGCTGAGCAGGAAGATGACAGGTCCATCTCTGCACACTGTGCAGCGACAGACCTGTCAGAGCGCGGCTCTCCCCTATGGGGGATCGGGTAATGACGGACCGTAGTGTCCGTCGTCAACCGATCCGATCCGAAAACGGATGGAAAAGTAGGGTTTTCCTCCGTTACACTTTTCGGATCGGAGCGGGTCGGATGTCAGTGGACATGTCACCGCTGACATCCGACGCTCCATAGGGATACATGTATGTCCGTTTTTCATCCAAAACAGAAGGATGAAACGGATTCCTCGTGTGAAAGAGGTCTAAGGAGGCACTAAGGAGGCACTCTGCGCTGGTCAGGAAGTGAAAAGTATACAATGTATCAGTGTGAAAATGTTCTCCTCTGAGCTCAGCAATGAAAATAAATTGTAACATTTCATCAGAGGGAGATAGTTTCTGTGAATAAAAGCACCCTAGAATGTTTTAATAGTTTCACAATATTGCTGAGTGCCTGGGGAAAAAAACAACGCCAAAAATAACACAACATTTAAGTGCTTAATATCACAAAACATAAATAACGCATGTCTTTAATGAATTTACTACTTTTGAGATAAATACCTCATGAGTTATTTTAACTCAAAAATTCTTGCGGTATTTTTCTCTTAGTGAATTGATCCTAAAGTTTCACGCCGGATAGCTGCGGGACCCCACCTCTGCACTCTGCTGACAGGGGCTAAGGGGAGCTTGGGAACGCTTTTCTGGGCTGAGCATACAGTAGGCATCCCAGAGTGACCAGTACCGGCTCCTTCCCCTAACATCGCAGAGCTCGCACACTCCTGTTGCCTGCACTTACGTTCCCATCTGGAGCTCCGCCGTTATCCTGCAGGGGTCGCCTGTTCAAAGTTTAGGGAGGAACGAGGGCAGTCTGTCTCCTGGTGGGGATTACCATCTGCTGTCTGCTAATATGGTCTAGGCTCAAGGATGGTGCACACAGGTGAACGGGCATTTGTACTGCCCCCTCCTGGAGCCGAGACCGGGCCCCTTGGAATGCCCGGGCCCCTTACATGTGTACGGGCTGTACCCCCCGATGGTGGCCCTAGTTTCAGCATTTAGGCTTGCTGTTGCTACTGCCAAACTGTCCTGTCCTTGGCCAATTTCTACCAAACCTTACCTGAGGGCTCTAGCTTGAGTATTTTTGTAGAAATTAGGTATGGGGGTGTGTTAGGAATGCAGGGTGGTGGCATTCTTTTTTTTTGTGCACATGGTTTTTTCACACTTTTTTTCTTTTTTTTTACTTTTGCAGTGATGCAGTGCAGAGCTGCAAAAAAAGCAGCTAACAATTTCTGCCAGCAAACTGTGGGACCACCGGCTAATCTTTATCCATTCATATCTGTGGGCTTTAGCGGCTTGCCACTCTTGCTGTTCGGCCACAACATTGTGTGCTCTTCTGAGTAGCACCAAGTCTGTTTGTAAGTGGGTGGTCAGATGTGGTTAAACAAAATAAAAATCCACTGCCTGTTTTTACTGCCCATGGGCCCCCTGTGAAAGGAGCATTAGGGGGCTTTTGTAGCACAAGAACAGGTCTGGGACAGTTGAAAGGAGCTTCTGTATCACTCAGGAGCCACTTAAAAGTCCATTGCACCCTTGCAAACCACTAAAAGCACATTCATTTTATGTTCTTCATTGTCTCCAATGCATTTTTCTGAATTACAGTGTAAGTTTAGGGAAATAAAAACTCACTTATCACTAGGCACAATATCCTAACCCAGGTTAGGACCATAAGAACAATAACATTTTGTGTTTAAAGAAGTGGCTCTTGTGGATGTGATGTTTACTACTCTACTCTAGTGCAACTCCCTCTACTCTGTACACCTGATGTCTGTCGGTTCCGCGTATTGGATGAAAAGTATTGGCAATAGAATTCAAACATATAATTAATTATTGCCAATCACTGTCTCCATATCAAAGTGCTAGGTGACCAGATCTTCTTTGAATTCAAAGTGTGCTCCACAAGGTACATATAAGTTCCACACTCACCAGAACACTGCGGCCAACCAAGTAGCCAACAATAGGTTCATAAGCTGGATCCAGACTATGGAGGGACTTGAACACAGTCTTCTCTAGGTTTCACTAATCACTCTGAATCACCAAGCGTAAGCTATCCAAAAAAAAAGAAGGGAAGTATATAGAGTAATAAAAGAATGTATACTATATGCACTCACATGTAAATAGTGCCAAAAGAGCACCAATATACAACTCACTTGCTACAGGATAGATCCCGCACTGCATTATATTTTACCCTAAACCTGGCCATGCACTAATAAACTTTTGTTCGAAAAATGTTGATTTTCTAATCATCAGTGGGTTCAAAAGGACATTCTTTCTCAAACCAACAACATTTTACAGTAAATGTGGTTTTAGTTTGAGAAAATCTATTTACATCAAAATGGAACATTAAAAGCAAATATTTTTTAAGCACTTTTGGACATTTGTCATGTCATTAAATGTAACGATAAGAATGTTCATACAAATGTTCATAAGTTGTAGTGTATGGCAGGCTTAAAGCGTTTGTTACCCCAACACTTCATATTCCTGATATGTGCCTGCTGTGTCATGTACTTACTTGTATGAGAAAGTATTCTGTTCTCTTTGTATTGCTTCCTTTATGTGAAATCCCTGGAGTTCCTGCCAGTCCATCTGAATTACTATTAAAAACTGACCACACTAAGCAGGAGAGCACAGCATGCTCAGTTCTCTAGCTATGCTGGGAACTCAGCCTGCTTCCCTCCAATGATCAGACTTGTCCTGACATGCTCAGCCATTCACTGGGAAGCTCAGTGTGCTGCTACTTCTCCTCCCGCAGCTCTAATTCAGCTGAGAACAGAGGAAATGTGATCACTTATAAAAAAGAGAAAAAAGGTATTTATAATGGTTTTTTTTATATCTATACAAAAATGTTTTGCCTTTTATTTCTATTTTAAACTGAATGTGATGTTTTACAAGGTGATAGTTTACAATTACTTTACGTTTTGAATGACCTACCATCGCCCAAAAATCTAATTGTTAAAATTACTGTATGTTTCCCTCTTTATCATATGTTATATAATGTATGTATGTAACAAATTAGAAAAAACAAAAAAGAGGGGGGGATCCACCCTTATACCTTATGCTGACAAGTGAAATTGTAGTCATTTGGCCGATGCCACTCCTCATAATAGAGACTTATCCATAGCCAAAACAGGGCATATAAGAAAAAATATATTCCAAGGAGAATCACAAAGGGACGTGACACTCCTGGGACAAAGACAGCTACTATGGATAATGAGGGCAATTACCAAAGAATAATTAAAACCTCAAAATGTATTAAATATCAAAAAATAATAGTGGCATAGCAATGTACTTTAAAGGGTTATAGTTAAACTGATCCTAAATGCATCAATAAAAATGGGCACAACAAATGTAAGATAACATGTGATATACCCATGACACAGACACACAAACAAGCAACAAACAATAACATACACATAACAAATACAGTGCAGGCGCCTATATAACCACGGATGCACAGGATCCCTAATAGCAACACGCCAATGAAAAAATAGAAAACAAAAATATTAATTACTTGCAAAGTGATATTGTGCATGCGTGGTCCCCAGGGTGGCGGAGAACTAATTGCTGATATACCTGACAAGGAATAGATTGCTACATAAGAGGCTATTGAACTAAAGGATCTCCAATACTGATTGATCTTGCTAAATGGAATGAGAAAAAGTCCAGGCAATTGTTTGCATGCGCATGCTCAAATCAAAAAGAAATCCATTCTAAAAAATAACTTGGTAAAGTAAAAAACCCCAAAGATCTCCTGCCAAATATTGGCAAGTAAAAATGGACTGACGGTCACATTAAACTTAAATGATTGCTGCCAAATGATAGGTGCCCCGATGCGGATGAAGTAAATTGTTATGATAAGACTCTGCCTTGAATTATCGGTAGATATCAGCTAACAATGGTACAATATACATCGCTGTAGGCTATCCCAGAGACTATGTTCATATCCAGAATATGCAGATTTGTATATTGCAAAAGAGTCAATGCAGATGTGCAAGTATAGACAAATAATGGCTTTGATTACGTTTCCACCCTCTTTCCTTGGCTGGGGTCTCCTGCACTTCCTCAGCAGCAAACAGGCTCCATGGATCCTGTGCATCCGTGGTTATATAGGCGCCTGCACCGTATTTGTTATGTGTATGTTATTGTTTGTTGCTTGTTTGTGTGTCTGTGTCATGGGTATATCACATGTTATCTTACATTTGTTGTGCCCATTTTTATTGATGCATTTCGGAATCAGTTTGACTATAACCCTTTTAAGTACATTGCTATGCCACTATTATTTTTTGATATTTAATACATTTTGAGATTTTAATTATTCTTTGGTAATTGCCCTCATTATCCATAGTAGCTGTCTTTGTCCCAGGAGTGTCACGTCCCTTTGTGATTCTCCTTGGAATATATTTTTTCTTATATGTATGTAACAAAAACTCACAAGAGACTTGCAATGGTTTTTATTTTTATTTTTGCTTTTTTGTATTCAGATGATTTTTTTTGTTCAATACACTGAGTTAAAAGAAAAAGTGATCCAGAAGAGATGTATTATTTAAGCTCCAAGCATTGTGTCCCTTCAGGCTCTGCAGATGCAAATCCTGCCCTGGATAAAGGACATTATACCTATGTTTCTTTCAAATACATATTTATAGATTTAAATGTTAATGGGTCACCACTATAAATACAAATTATTCTTAGTTTTTTGTAGAACTAAGAACATGAAGTATTGTTAAAGAAAGTCTATATTGAACTGATTACCATTGATTTATTTGTTTGTAGACTGGTAATATAAGGGACTTTGTTTTATTAAATACTTTATTCTCTTCCAATAATTTCATATTTAGGCATGTTAAATTCATAAAGACTTTACCACATATACATGTCCGCTACATGTAAAACCAAGGTAGATACAAACATGTATTTAGTCAGATCATAGGTGTGCACAGCACATTGCATTAGGGTATGCACCCCAAAACTCAAACACACATGCATTTTTTAATGTTTTAATACATTTTACATCTTATGGCAGAGCTGGTAAAAGAGAGAGGGGGAGAGAGGGTGAGAGAGAGAGGAGTGTGAGGGAGAGGGGGTGAGAGGGAGAGGGGAGAGAAAGGAAAAGGGGAGAGAAAGGGAGAGGGGAGAGAGGGGGTGTGAGAGAGAGAGAGGAGGAGGTGAGAGAGAGAGGGGTATTGGAGAGAGAGAGAGGGGAGAGTGGGGGTAAGAGAGAGAGAGAGGAGTGTGAATGAGAGGGGGTGGGAGGGAGAGGGAGAAGGGAGAGAAAGGGAGAGGGGAGAGATAGTGAGAGAGAGGGGAGAGAGAGGGGGTGAAAGAGAGAGAGGGGAATGAGAGAGAGAGAGAGAGAGAGAGAGAGGGGCGAGAAAGAGAGGGGTGAAAGAGAGTGAGGGAGAAACAGAGAGTGGAGGGAAGAGAGAGAGAGGGAGAAAGGGGGTGAGAGAGAGGAAGGGAGGGAGAGAGGAGGGTGTGTGAGGGGGTGAGAGAGAGAGATGGAGGATGAGAGGGAGAGGGGTGAGAGAGAGAGGGAGGATGAGAGGGAAGGAAGATAGAGAGAGAGGGAAAAAGGGGGTGCGAAAGAGAGAGGAAGGTAAGGGAGAGAGGGAGGGGGAGAGAGAGAGGGAGGTGCAAGAGAAGGTGAGAGAGAGCGATGGAGAATGAGAGGGGTGAGAGAGAGAGGGAGGATGAGAGGGAGGGGGTGAGAGGGAGGGGGTGATAGAGAGAGGAAGGTAAGGAAGAGAGGGAGGGGGTGAGAGAGAGGGGGGTGCGAGAGGGGGTGAGAGAAAGAGAGAGGGAGGATGAGAGGGAGGGGTGAGAGAGAGAGGAAGGTAAGGGAGAGAGGGAGGGGAGAGAGAGAGGGGTGTGAGGGAGAGGGAGGATGAGAGGGAGAGGGGTGAGAGAGAGGGGGTGAAAGAGAGAGAGGGGAATGAGAGAGAGAGAGAGGGGCAAGAAAGAGGGGTGAAAGAGAGTGAGGGAGGAACAGAGAGTGGAGGGAAGAGAGAGAGAGGGAGAAAGGGGGTGAGCGAGAGAGAGGAAGGGAGGGAGAGAGGAGGGTGTGTGAGGGGGTGATAGAGAGAGATGGAGGATGAGTGGGAGAGGGGTGAGAGAGAGAGGGAGGATGAGAGGGAGGGAAGCGAGAGAGAGGGAGAAATTGGGTGAGAGAGAGGAAGGTAAGGGAGAGAGGGAGGGGGAGAGAGGGAGGGGGAGAGAGAGAGGGGGGTGCAAGAGAGGGTGAGAGAGAGAGATGGAGGATGAGAGTGAGAGGGGTGAGAGAGAGAGGGAGGATGAGAGGGAGGGGGAGAGCTAGAGGGGGTGCAAGAGAGAGAGAGAGAGAGAGGGAGGGGGTGAGAGAGAGAGGAAGGTAAGGGAGAGATGGAGGGGGAGAGAGAGGGGGTGAAAGAGAGAGAGAGAGAGAGAGGAAGGGAGGGGAGAAAGAGAGGGGGTGCAAGAGGGGGTGAGAGAGAGGGGGGATGAGAGGGAGGGGGTGATAGAGAGAGGAAGGTAAGGAAGAGAGGGAGGGGGTGAGAGAGAGGGGGGTGCGAGAGGGGGTGAGAGAAAGAGAGAGGGAGGATGAGAGGGAGGGGTGAGAGAGAGAGGAAGGTAAGGGAGAGAGGGAGGGGAGAGAGAGAGAGGGGGTGCGAGAGAGAGGGAGGATAAGAGAGAGAGGAGTGAGAGAGAGAGCGTATGAGAGGGAGGGGGTGAGAGGGAGGGGGTGTGAGAGGGGGTGTGAGAGAGAGAGAGGGAGGGGTGAGAGAAAGAGGAAGATAAGAGGAAGGTAAGGAAGAGAGGGAGGTGGAGAGAGGGGGGGTGCAAGAGTGGGGTGAGAGAGAGAGAGAGGGGGAGGATGAGAGGTAGGGGGTGAGAGAGAGAGGAACGTAAGGAAGAGAGGGAGGGGGAGAGAGAGAGGAGAGGGAGGGGGAGAGAGAGAGGGGGGTGCGAGAGGGGGTGAGAGAAAGAGAGAGGGAGGATGGAGAGAGAGGGGGTGCAAGAGTGGGGTGAGAGAGAGAGAGAGGGGGAGGATGAGAGGTAGGGGGTGAGAGAGAGAGGAACGTAAGGAAGAGAGGGAGGGGGAGAGAGAGAGGGGGGTGCAAGAGGGGGTGAGAGAAAGAGAGAGGGAGGATGAGAGGGAGGGGTGAGAGAGAAAGGAAGGTAAGAAAGAGAGGGAGGGGGTCAGAGAGAGGGGGATGCGAGAGGGGGTGAGAGAGGGGGAGGGTGAGAGGGAGTGAGAGAAAGAGAGGGGGAGGATGAGAGGGAGGGAGTGAGAGAGAGAGAGAGGAAGGTAAGGGAGAGAGGGAGGGGGAGAAAGAGAGGGGGGTGAGAGAGAGAAAGAGGGGTGTTCAATATGGCTGCTGCCCACAATCATGGCCCAGGCTGGTCTCCCCCTAGGCTCAGGCAGCCAGGATATACAGCTGTTGTGTCTTCTACATTTAAATCTACCACCTTCACTAAAAGCCTTTTCATAGCAGCATGTGCAAGTCAGGCAGTGGAGTGTGGGGCGGGGCAGACTCAGCAGGGATCAGATGGGAGGCTGAGCAGATTCCGATTCCTGTTTGTACACACTGTACTGGCCACTGTCACAGTGCACCCTCCCCTCTCCAGTAAGAGAGATGATGCAGCGGATCCAGTGCTGCAGATAAATACAACGGATTACTTGGGGTGTGTAGTATGTGACAGGGCACAGTGGGTCCCCTTTCCTCCTGGTCATGTGACCCGCATACTGGATGATACACTGGATGATGCTAGTACAAGGGGTGATTAGGGTGTGCCCAGGCCTATGAGTCAGATGGAACACTGAAAATTTGTCTCTATGTTTGAAGAAGGGGACTTTAAATATTTGTTCTAGTATTTAAAAAATGTGTTGCAGAAACATATTGAAGTTGGGCTTTGAATCCCATGTGGTACATTGCCTGCATGATATTTGCGTGCTCATAGATCTCTCGTTGCATACTGAGGTATGTCATGGCCGGGATATATAAAAATGTTCATAATTCATGAAACACTCAGCCAAGGAGTTGTCATAAAAGGGGATTGTCCCCCACCACCAGAAAAGGTTGATTGAATTATCTCTCCAGTGGAAGGTTGAGGTCAATATACAAACCTTATGTTGAAACAGAGTAACCTGAACAATGAAGTAACTACTCAAACCCAATGGATAATGGTCAACTGGTATTTTGAGTTCGAGATATCAAGACCTTTTGTTTAACCACTTCAGCCCCGGAAGACTTGGCTGCTCATTGACCAGGCCATTTTTTGCGATACGGCACTGTGTTGCTTTAACTGACAATTGCACGGTCGTGCGATGCTGTACTCAAACAAAATTGATGTCCTTTTTTCCCCACAAATGGAGCTTTTCTTTGGTGGTATTTGATCACCTCTGCGGTTTTTATTGTTTGCGCTATAAACAAAAGAAGAGAGACAATTTTCAAAAAAACACAATATCTTTTACTTTTTAATATCCTACATATTTTTTTTTTAAATAATTTTTTCCTCAGTTTAGGGCGATATGTACTCTTCTACATATTTTTGGTAAAAAAAAATCGCAATAAGTACATATTGATTGGTTTGCGCAAAAGTTATAGCATCTACAAAATAGGGGATAGCTTTATGGCATTTTTATTATTATTTTTTTTTACTAGTAATGGCGGAGATCTGCGATTTTTATCAGGACTGCGATATTGCAGCGGACAAATTGGACACTTTTGACACATTTTTGGGACCATTGACAATTATACAGCCATCAGTGCTATAAAAATGCACTGATTACTGTATAAATGTCACTGACAGGGAAGGGGTTAACACTAGGGGGTGTTCTAATTGTGGGGGGGATGGGACTGTCTAGGAGCATAGAGAAATCGGTGTTCATACATAGTATGAACACATGATCTGTCTCCTCTCCCCTGAGAGAACCGGGATTTGTGTGTTTACACACACAGAACCCGGTTCTCGCTCTGTCACAAGAGATCGCGGGTGCACTTGCATCGACTCCGGGCACACACTGCGGGCGAGCACACACCCCTAGCAGCCAATAGGCGAAGCAACGTAAGGTAACGTTGTTTCGCCCAGCCGTGACATTCTGCCGCAGTAAAACTGCGGTGGCTGGTCGGCAACCAGTTAAGGAAAAGCCAGGGTAAATATCCCCATTGTTTCAAAGGGTGAGCTCGGCTCCTTAGTGAGAACCCAGTGTTGACTCAGCTTTTCCCCAGACAATGGCAGAAGACGCCCAGCTAATTATACACCAGAGGGACACCAGTCACAAGTTGAAGCAGAACCAAGAGTATATGTGTGTATGTATACTGTATATGTATATATTTTATGTATATATATATATATATATATATATATATGGATATACAGTATAATATGTTAAATTACAATGTCGCAATGTATTTTGCAAGAATCAATGTTACTGTAGTCATTCATGTATTGGACAAGGATTTGGCACCAGTCTGTTATGGTTAAAAGGTGGTGTTTGATTCCATAAATCTGTCAATCTCAATATATTTGGTTAGGTAGAAATTTCTTATAGCCAGCAAGGTACAGGAGATGGGGGCAGCAAATGACAGGGCATCAGGCAAGCAATCGCCATATTATATTAACATGAAACATTAAAATACATTTCATAATAACACTAGACACCATATTCTGATTACACCTTTATCATGATCACAGAGGGGCAGGTAAGAATTAGGGCAGTTACCTCCCATATTTGGAACCAACCAATCAAAAAATACAAGGTTGAGGGATCATCATCAGCATTCAGACTTTATAAAGAATGCAACAAGAAATGTAAGGGTGCAATAAGGACGGCTAAGATCACGAAAGACACATAGCGGGGGAGAGCAAAAACAATCCCAAGAAATTCTTTAAGTATGTAAACAGTTAAAAAGGGAGGACAGACCATACTGGCCCCATAAAGAATGAGGAAGGACATCTGGTTACAAAGGATGGGGAGATGGCGAAGGTATTGAATTTCTTCTTCTCCTCAGTCTTCACAAGGGAATCAGGGGGCTTCAGTAACCAAAACTGCAGTGTTTATCCTCATGACACATCAAAGGAAGCACCTCGATGGTTAACAGAGGACAGAATTAAAATTAGACTTGAGAAACTTAACATCAATACATCACCGGAACCAGTTGGCTTGCACCCAAGAGTACTTAGGGAACTCAGTCAAGTAATTGCCAGACCATTGTTCCTAATTTTTACTGACAGTCTACTGACTGGAATGGTACCAGCTGATTGGAGAAAAGCCAATGTAGCACCAATATTTAAAAAGGGCCCAAAATACATCCCTGGGAATTACAGACCAGTTAGCCTAACATCAATAGTATGTAAACTCTTGGAGGGGATGATAAGGGACTATATACATGATTTTAGTAATGAGAACGGTATAATTAGCAGTAATCAGCATGGATTCATGAAGAATCGTTCTTGCTAAACCAATCTATTAACCTTCTATGAGGAGGAGAGTTGCCATCTAAATAAAGGAAGGCTGTAGACGGTGGTGTATCTGGATTTTGCAAAAGCATTTGACACAGTTCCCCATAAACATTTACTGTACAAAATAAGGTCCGTTGGCATGGACCATAGGGTGAGTACATGGATTGAAAACTGGCTACAAGGGCGAGTTCAGAGGTTGGTGATAAATGGGGAGTACTCGGAATGGTAAGGGGTGGGTAGTGGGGTCCCCCAGGGTTCTGTGCTGGGACCAATCCTGTTTAACCACTTCCCGACCAACCGCCACAGTTATACTGCGACAGGTTGGCTCCCCTGCGCGAGCCATCGTAGCTATACGTTGGCTCACGGATGCACAGCAGGGGTGCCAGTACTCATGGCCGACGGACGCGATGACCGCCAGACACGAGCGATCATGAGCAGGAGAGACAGAACAGGGACGAGTGTGTGTAAACACACACTTCCCTGTTCTTTTCTGACAGGAGTGACAGATTGTGTGTTCCTATTAGCGAGGAACCACGATCCGTCACTTCCTCCAGTCAGTCCCCTCCCCCTTCATTTAGAATCACCTCCCAGGGAACACAGTTAGCCCCTTGAGCACCCCCTAGTGTTAACCCCTTCACTGCCAGTGACATTTTTACAGTAATCAATGCAATTTTATAGCATTGATCGCTGTATTAATGCCAATGGTCCCAAAAATGTGTCAGAAATGTCCGATGTGTCCGCCATAACGTCACAGTCATGATAAAAATCGCAGATCGCCGCCATTACTAGTAAAAAAAAAAAAATAATAATAAAAATGCTATAAATCTATCCCCTATTTTGTATATATAACTTAGTACTATATAACTTTTGCGCAAACCAATCAATACATGCTTATTGCAATCTTTTTTTACCAAAAATATGTAGAAGAATACATATCGGCCTAAACTGAAGAAAAAAATAGTTTTTTTTATATATTTTTGGGGGATATTTATTTAGAAAAAGTAAAAAATAATGTGTTTTTTTCAAAATTGTTGCTCTGTTTTTGTTTATAGTGCAAAAATAAAAACCGCAGAGGCGATCAAATACCACCCAAAGAAAGCTCTATTTGTGGGAAAAAAAGGACGTCAATTTTGTTTGGGTACAGCGTAACACGACCGCACAATTGTCAGTTAAAGCGACGTAGTGCCGAATCGCAAAAAGTGCTCTGGTCAGGAAGGGGGTAAATTCTTCCGGGGCTGAAGTGGTTAATTTGTTCATAAACGACCTGGAGGATGGGGTAAACAGTTCAATCTCTGTATTTGCGGACGATACTAAGCTAAGCAGGGCAATAACTTCTATGCAGGATGTGGAAACCTTGCAAAAAGATCTGAACAAATTAATGGGGTGGGCAAATGAGGTTCAATGTAGAAAAATGTAAATTAATCCATTTGGGGGGAGAACCTCTGGGGGAATCTAGGATGGAAAAGGACCTGGGGGTCCTAGTAGATGATAGGCTCAGCAATGGCATCCAATGCCAAGGTGCTGCTAACAAAGCAAACAGAATATTGGCTTGCATTAAAAAGGGGATTAATTCCAGAGATAAAACGATAATTCTCCCACTCTACAAGACTCTGGTCTGGCCGCACCTAGAGTATGCTGTCCAGTTCTGGGCACCAGTCCTCAGGAAGGATGTACTGGAAATGGAGTGAGTACAAAGAAGGGCAACAAAGCTAATAAAGGGTCTGGAGGATCTTAGTTATGAAGAAAGGTTGCGAGCACTGAACTTATTCTCTCTGGAGAAGAGACGCTTGAGAGGGGATATGATTTCAATTTACAAATACCGTACTGGTGACCCCACAATAGGGATAAAACTTTTAGCGGAAGGGAGTTTAACAAGACTCGTTGCCACTCATTAAAATTAGAAGAAAAGAGGTTTAACCTTAAACTACGTAGAGGGTTCTTTACTGTAAGAGCAACAAGGATGTGGAATTCCCTTCCACAGGCGGTGGTCTCAGCGTGGGGGGGCATTGATAGTTTCAAGAAACTATTAGATAAGCACCTGAATGACCGCAACATACAGGGATATACAATGTAATACTGACATATAATCACACACATAGGTTGAACTTGATGGACTTGTGTCTTTTTTCGACCTCACCTACTATGTAACTATGAAAACATGGAGGGAGATAACCATGCAACAATTTGCACCATACAAAAGGAGACACACACATGATTAACGAGAGGGAGGACCACACATCCACACGCTGACATACACTCTCCGGAAGGACACAAGGTTGGTAATAAGTGACCACTCCCCATCTCGTTGGACGTTGTTGTTAGGACTAATCAAATATACAGCCTTTCCTTTAAACAGTGGTGAGATACTGACCATATAAATATTGATCAAATTTTTCTTCCCAAAATGATAGGAATCATATTTTACTGTTTATATTTTAATCTTATCAAGTACTGTGTGAAGGGTAGTTTAGTATTTAATAATTGTCCCATGTTATTGGTCTTATCGTGAAATTAAGATCAACCTGTATTGCAACTAATTTGGCTATTGTGGTCCCAGGGAAATGATTTATCGCCCAATCCAATCTGGTAGCCCTGTTAAATTAAGACTTATTTCAAGTTGATAACATCTACCTGTTGGCTCCGCAAGACATATTTTGACTTCCTACCGGCTGGAGAAATTCAGAAAATTGTCTTACGAGCGACTAGAGATATTGTGTTTTTGAATTTAAGCGCAGTTAACCACACCCTTTTTTAACATAGTCGATTGGGGTTACCCTGGCGTTATTTGTCAAATATTAAGGAAAATTGTTTTATTGTTGCGTTGATGTCTTTGGTAATGTGTATGAAATATTAATCACCAGAAAGTCCGGTTTTGTATAAAGTTGTATAATTATACTTGTATATTAATAAAATTCATTTACTTATTAGTTTAATTAGGAGATATTTATACATTGGTAAGAATTCCCCATAGATTAACAAACTCAGGAAATGATTGTGGTATATTACTGGTTGTCTGAACAGAGTTCACATTTTTTTTTATTAACTGCCATAAGTGGCTGGAGGCACTGCAATTTATTATATGTGGATTCAGACATTACCCTTTTAATTATCGCGTACCGTTCGTCAAAACACTTAATGTATTTATTTAAAATTCCCCATACTTATTATCATTAAATTTACATACCAGACTCACAACAGGTAAGTGAAATTGAGTTTTCGTTTACTAAAAATAAAAATCAGATTCAGTGAAAAATGATGTAATTTTTTGTGAAATACATTGGGGTCAATGGGAAAGACAAACTTTTTTTTTTGTTGTTGATGGTTTTTAATAGTGTAATGGGTAATTAGGGTTACTGGAGTTCATTTCAGTTATTTGGAACTGTTCTTTTATTAAAAAAAAAGAAAAAAAAAACAGCCCCTTATTAGCCTCCTTAAAGTGGAACTACACTGCATCTGAGCACCACAAACCAAAAAATCTTTCTTTAGTTCATAATTTACTTCAAACTCATTCATCCATGTCTCTCTCAATGCTTTATTTGTTGAGAAATCACTTTGAACCCCCCAACAGCATTTCTAGCAGTGGCCATCGTGATTAAGGGCACATGATTCATGTACTATTTACTTCCTGGAATCCATCTGCCCTTAGCTCAGGCATGCAGGCAGGAGGGTGTGCTTAGCTTAGAAAGACCGTTCCTAATGACTCCTGGGATGTATGACATCATTTTCGCCTAGGCTTGGAAATCAGGTTATAACAGAAGAATTATTAAAAAAAAAAAAAAAAGGTTAAAACAAGTATATATGATATGCTTTCCTATTTATTTACTAATTATAGCAGCATACGGATCAAAAATAGGCAATACTGATTGTGAGAGTGAAACTTTAATTTATGTTTTTTTTTTCCACAAAAAAACAGACAGGGAAAAAAGTAAAATAAAATATTAAGAAATTGTCAGTTCTTATGAGCAGGGCCCTCTTAACCCTTTTGTATTTTATTGTAATGTAATCGTACTGAGTCCTTTTATATTGTAAAAGGGAAAATTAAAAGACAAAGAACAATATATGATATAAATTTAAAGCAGAACTTCATCCTTATTTAAGAAATTACAACAAATGTGCCTTTAGAAATGTTTAGTGCTGACAATCTACAGATAGATATTTATAGATAATTTAATTTTTTTTATTTTTTGCATACCTCATTTCTCTTTTCCACCCCTTACTTCTCACAGTAGCCATTTTCACTAAGGGCAAATGAATCCCTTTACCATACCTCCCAACATTTTGAGATTCAGAGATTTTTAGAGAATCAGGGACGCCTACTAACAAACGTATGTAGGCATAGGACACGCCCCCTGCCACACCCCCTTAAAGGGAAACTAACCCCCAAAAAAAGGTTAATTAAATCCATAAGGACTTTTTTTTACCACTACTATTCCTTTATATTGGCTCTTAAAATGTACAAATGCAGCAATTTATAAACTGGATGAAAGGTTTAGTACTGTGAAACACTTTTTGAAAGATAAAAAGTGCATTTTATATACAACTATGCGGATCAGACCAAAATGAGGGACAAATGAGGGGGAAAGAGGGACAGAGGGACATTGCTCCAAATCAGGGACAGTCCCTCGAAATCATGGACAGTTGGGAGCTATGCTTTACTGTTATGACACTGCCTCACTCTACCAGCAGGTGGAAAAACAGTAATTGTATGTAAAATGAAAAAAAAAAAGTTTAACTAATTAATGTAAGTTTATTTCATATCAGCAAGCAGAGCTACATGCTGATGTGATTTTTAGTGAACTTGGAGAGGGGGGGGGGGGGGGGCACTTTAACAACCCTGAATACACTACCCCACAGAAAATAAACATAGTGCAGAGTGTGGCTGATAGTGCGCTGAGTTTTTGGTGCTCACTGTCTAAAGCCGGGTACACACGATCAGATTATTGGACAAATTTTTGTCAGTTTTTTGTGGCATGCTAGTCTCATATCGAAAGTGAAGAGGTTACTCAACATAGGAAAATTCTTGTATGACCGAATTCAACTTCAGAAGTCATGTAATGTGTTAAAGTGGTTGTAAAGCCATATAAAAAAATAAATAAATAAAAAGACCTGCAATACAAAAGGCATAATGAGCTAGTATGCATCACATACTAGCTCATTATGAAATACTTACCTTAGATCGAAGCTGTTGCAGCAGTCCCAGTTTCCCGCTGTGACCGGCGACGTGTCTCCCGGAGTTATTTCCTGGGTTTGTGGGCTTCGGCGCTGTGATTGGCTGGAGCCGCACTGATGTCATTCCCACGCATGCACGCGGGAGCCGCCAGTCACAGTAAAGGCCCTTTAGAAGCGTCACAATCGAACCGTTTCTTTAGTGCGCAGGCGCCGATGATGTCCCTGCGAAAGTATATGGTAAATACCTCCTAATGCGTGCAGGTTTAGGAGATATTTACAATACCTACAGGTAAACCTTATTATAGGCTTACCTGTAGGTACAAGTGGTGTAACTAGGTTTACAACCACTATAAATTTTTTTGTATGTATTCTTTCGTGTTTGAGCATGCATAGTCTTGCTCTTACGATTTTTTTCAGATGAAAACCGTACTAATTAAATGAAAATCGGATGTTGTGTTCACATACGACTAAAATTTTATAGCCTGCACATCCAGTTTTTGTCGTCCGAAAAATTCAGAATCGGCTCTCGAAAAGCCCCATACTAACGATCCGAAAATCGGCAGATCGTTCATTGGATACATTTTTACTTGTGATTTTCTGATCATGTGTACGGGTCTTTATACTTGGTGCTCTTTTCTTTAGAAATGATGCAGTGGTCTGCTGACAACAAAAGGCATCCTCAACAACAGATGGTCAAGAAGAAGTGAATGCTGTGCAGACACACAGACTTACAAAAAGGGTGCTTTCAACACAAAATAAAAGCTTAGACCCCCCCAATAAAAAAACAAAACAAAAAAACACACAAATACCACTGCCCAAAACAGACAGCCTTTCCTATAGACAGATCAATAGCAAAAAGTGATTGCTACCCTCAAATCAACTATAAGCTGAAAAAATACCCCAATAACCAGGAAAAAAAAGGGAGTCAAGCATTGCTTGTCAAACAGCTAGCAATCAAACTAGCTGCTGAGTTTTGAGATCTTTATTAAAGACCTGTGGATACAGAGGAGGCGACGTACTCCACCACTGCAATGCACAGAACACAAGCACACTTTATAAGCTGATCCGCCTAACTAATCTTTTACTTTGCAGATTGTCGGCTCTTCCTGTTCACTTACTAAGCAGCTCATAAACACTGATACTATGGCTGCTGTCAGGCCACCCTTTTATAGCGAGGGATTGGTCATCACAGCGATCACATGCTATTGTTAACAGTGTTGATCCCTCCCCCTCTCTTACAGAAGGAGCGAGATCATGTACAAGTCAATGGGGAAAGAGCAAAGCATTCATTCATTTTTTTATTTTTTTTTAATTATTAACCCTTTCATGCCCCCTTTTCTCCTACACAATCTCCATGTTCTCTGGTGACCTGCATTATACCCCGTCACCTCCCTTATGCTGCACATCTGATCATTAACACCTTCAACTCCATCCTGCCACTGTATGTGACCAGCACCCCTTCACTTTCTTTTTCTCAGTACAGTAAAACATTGGTTTGAGAGTAACTTGGTTTGAGAGTGTTTTGCAAGACAAGCTCATTTTTTTTATAAATGTTGACTTGATATACAAGTAATGTCTTGATATACATCACAAAAGTGAGTACACCCCTCACATTTTTGTAAATATTTTATTCTAGCTTTTCATGTGACAACACTGAAGAAATGACACTTTGCTACAATGTAAAGTAGTGAGTGTACAGTTTGTATAACAGTGTAAATTTGCTGTCCCCTCAAAATAACTCAACACACAGCCATTAATGTTTAAACCGCTGGCAACAAAAGTGAGTACACCCCTAAGTGAAAATAACCAAATTGGGCCCAATTAGCCATTTTCCCTCCCCGGTGTCATGTGACTCATTAGTGTTACAAGGTCTCAGGTGTGAATGGGGAGCAGGTGTGTTAAATTTTGTGTTATCACTCTCACTCTCTCATACTGGTCACTGGAAGTTCAACATTGCACATCATGGCAAAGAACTCTCTGAGGATCTGAAAAAAAAAATGTTGCTCTAAAGATGACCTAGGCTATAAAAAGATTGCCAAGACCCTGAAACTGAGCTGCAGCATGGTGGCCAAGATCTTACATCGGTTTAACAGGACAGGATCCACTCAAAACAGGCCTCGTCATAGTCGACCAAAGAATTTGAGTGCACATGTTCAGCATCATATCCAGAGGTTGTCTTTGGAAATAGATGTATGAGTGCTGCCAGCATTGCTGCAGAGGTTGAAGGGGTGGAGGGTCAGCCTGTCAGTGATCAGACCATACGCCGCACGCTGCATCAAATTGGTCTGCATGGCTGTCACATCCCAGAAGGAAGCCTCTTCTAAAGACGATGCACATGAATGCCCGCAAACAGTTTGCTGAAGACAAGCAGACTAAGGACATGGATTACTGGAACCATGTTCTGTGGTCTGATGAGACCAAAATGAACTTATTTGGTTCAGATGGTGTCAAGCGTGTGTGGTGGCAACCAAGTGAGGAGTACAAAGAAGAGTGTGCCTTGCCTACAGTCAAGCATGGTGGTGGCAGTGTCATGGTGGTGGCAGTGTCATGGTCTGGGGTTGCATGAGTGCTGCCGACACTGCGGAGCTACAGTTCATTGAGGGAACCATGAATAGCAACATGTACTGTGACATACTGAAGCAGAGCATGATCCCTCTCTTCTGAGACTGGGCCACAGGGCAGTATTCCAACATGATAATGACCCCAAACACACCTCCAAGGCGACCACTGCCTTTCTAAAGAAGCTGAGGGTAAAGGTGATGGACTGTCCAAGCATGTCTCCAGACCTAAACCCTATTGAGCATCTGTGGGGCATCTTCAAACAGAAGGTGGAGGAGCGCAAGGTCTCTAACATCCATCGGCTCCGTGATGTCGTCATGGAGGAGTGGAAGAGGACATCAGTGGCAACCTGTGAAGCTCTGGAGAACTCCATGCCCAAGAGGGTTAAGGCATTGCTGGAAAATAATGGCGGCCACACAAAATATTGACACTTTGGGCCCATTTTGGACATTTTCACTTAGGGGTGTACCAGGGCTGGACTGGGACAAAAATTTGGCCCTGGACTTCATCTAGACTGGCCCACTTTGACAGGTCTCTCATGCCGGCTTGCCACCCAAGCCCCCCCCCCCCCCACTAGCCATTAGCCGTTCTACATTATTTCTCTTATAGGCAGTAGGGGAAGCTAGACATTATTTCACCTGGGGCAAAGAATCAGTTTGGTGCCCCCCCCCCCAATGGGACAAGATTAGGCAGGAAAGTGAGGCCGCCCTCCTTCCAGATTGTATGATGAGCTTCTCAGTGTTGACTCCTGAGCATCATGTCTGTATTCAGGCGCGCTGCATAACTAGCCAGGGAGAGGAGGTGAGCACTGCGGGGGGGGACAGAGGACCGGAGGGAGGCAGCGGTCCACTGTCACTGAAATCGGCCCACTGAGCCATCGGCCCACCGGGAAACTCCCTGTAGTCCCAATGGCCAGTACATGCCTGGGGTGTACTCACTTTTGTTGCCAGCGGTTTAGACACTAATGGCTGTGTGTTGAGTTATTTTGAGGGGACAGCAAATTTACACTGTTATACAAGCTGTATACTCACTATTTTACATTGTAGCAAAGTGTCATATCTTCAGTGTTGTCACATGAAAAGATAGAATAAAATATTTACAAAAATGCGAGGGGTGTACTCACTTTTGTGAGATACTGTACAAGTAGTATCAGGTCACAACGGAGTATAAAAGAGAAGAGAGGCACCTCTAAGTGTAGCAATGTGGGTAAATTTAACAAAGGTACAACATTTAGCAACATATTGCTACAATTAGAGGCGCCTCTTTTCTCTTTTATACTTTCTAGCTCCTGCTGGATTTTGCTTCTAATCTCCTTGCTATCAAATTGCAATACTCTTTTTATATGGACTATAAACTGAAGGACTTATGAATAAATGGTTGTGGAACGAATCATCTGATTTTCCATTATTTCTTATGGGGAAATTTGCTTTGATATATGAGTGCTTTGGAATAAAAGCATGTTTCTGGAATGAATTATGCTCGCAATCCAAGGTTTTACTGTATATTATTGAATCCAGTGCACCATTCCCAGGTCCTGCGCTTCCCCAAGCATGTTTTAATTTCCCCAAAATTTTGACAAAAAAAAAATGAGATCACCTTCGGGTGTCTGCTTCCCAAAAAGGGTTCAGTTTGGGCTGTTTTTTGTACTGTCCTGGCATTTTTATTTTAAAAGAATGTAAGGGAAACTTTTTCGTTTTCAAAATGTTTGGTCCTTTTTCCTTTTTATGGTATAAAAAAAGAGCAATTATTAACCACTTGACCTCCGGAAGATTTTACCTCCTTCATGACCAGGGCATTTTTTGCTATTCGGCACTAATTTAATTTGCAATTGCTCAGTCTTACAACACTGTAGGCAAATTCCATTTTTTATAATTTTTGGCACACAAATAGAGCTTTCTTTTGGTGGTATTTCATCATCACTAGGTTTTTAATTTTTTGTGATATAAACAAAAAAAAAATGGAAAATTTTGGAAAAAAAAAAAACAATAATTTTTTACTTTAATCCTAAAAAACATATCCAATAAAAAAATGTAAAAAAATCTAATGTTTTAATGAATTTAGGCCAAAATGTTTTCTGCTACATGTCTTTGGTAAAAAAAACCCCCAATAAATGTATATTATTTGGTATGCGTAAAAGTTGTAGCGTCTGGTGTAGAGACTGGAATTTTTATTTATTTTTTAATACTAGTAATGATGGGGATGAACGACTTATAGTGGGACTGTAATAGTGTGATGGGCAATCTGACACTAGCTGATGCTGGCTGGGGTGTATACTAACTGACTAACTGGCACTGACATCAATAGTGACACTTATACAGTGATCAGTGCTAATACTATACACTGTCACTGTACTAATGACACTGCCTGGGAAGGGGTTAACATCTAGGGCAGTGGCGGCCCATGCATTGTGGGTGCACGGGTGCCGCCCCCCCAACACCTCAGCCTCCCTCCCTATCCATGCGCCCGGCCCCTTTCAGGATGCCGGGCGCATGAATTACTATGGTGTGTATTTTGAATCACCCGATTAGAGCCAAAGGCTCTAATAGGCTTCAAAATAGGGTGGGCTTGGGGCACAAAGCACTGCGTTCCGATTCCACCATGTTGTGTGATGATAGCGAATGAATTTTCTCTATGGTCAAACTACAGTTCCTCCCCACCAATCAGGAGGCAGGTTGTGAGACCTGTTTCCCGATTGGCCAAAGTGCCAGGTGATCCTATTGGATGTCTAGTGCTTTGGAAGAGGAGACACGCTGAAGCCGGCGCTGCCGCTGCACACCACACCACAGCAGCCTCGCAGAACCAGTAAGTGCCGGTGCCACAGCTGCCTGCATGTTGGAGGAGGAGAGCACACCGCTGCTGCCTGCATGGAAGAGGAGAGGAAAGCACACCGCCGCTGCCTGCATGGAGGAGGAGGAGGAGAGGAGAGCATACTGCCGCTGCCTGCATAGAGGAGGAGGAGAGGGGAGCACACTGCTGCTGCCTGCATGGAGGAGGAGGAGAGGAGAGCGCACCACTGCTGCCTGCATTGAGGAGGAGGAGAGGAGAGCACACCGCTGCTGCTTGCATGGAGGAGGAGGAGAGCACACCACTGCTGCCTGCATAGAGGAGGAGGAGAGGAGAGCACACTGCCGCCGCCTGCATGGAGGAGGAGGAGAGGAGAGTGCACCACTGCTGCCTGCATTGAGGAGGAGGAGAGGAGAGCACACCGCCGCTGCCTGCATGGAGGAGGAGGAGAGCACACTGCCGCTGCCTGCATGGAGGAGGAGGAGAGGAGAGCACACCGCTGCTGCCTGCACTGAACCAGTAAGTGCCAGGCCTCCAGGGGGGATGCTATCAGCTGTCAGTGCCACAAGCCCCCGGCTGCCCCTGATGCAGGGGGTTAACCAGTGCTGCTCTGCAGAGGGGTGTGGGGGGAGGTAGTGCTGGTTGTTTGCCCCCCCAAAAGAAAAGCCCACCAGCCGCCACTGATCTAGGGGCAATCAGGGGTAAATCTGTGCCTAACAATGGTTCCTGTGTGTTATATGCTGCATTTACTAAGGGATCTCATTAGTAAAAAAATGCAGGGGAATAAAATAAACGCAAGATCGCAAGATTGCCTATCAGTGTTCGGAGCCCTGTGTCGCTTACAACACGAACCTTCCTTCCCTGAATGACGGAGCCGATCAGTGGGTCCCGGCGATCAGTCATTGTCCGGGACCCGCTGATCAGGCTGAGCTGTAACAAATCACAGCAAAGCCGGGGCAGCGCATGTGAGAGCCCTCTACCCGGAAGCACGTATCACGTTTTAGATATGTAATCCAGGGCAGAGCGGGCCCCCTGCAGCAGTATATCTGCATGGGGCGGTTGGCAAGCGGTTAAATACCACCAAAAAAAGTTATTTTTGTCTAAAAATGAAAAAAAAAAATATATATATATATATATAAAGTTTTTGAGGTGCAGTGTTGCATGACAGAGTAATCATCAGACAGGCTACACGGGAAACTGAAACATGGTAGTGAAGGGGTATTACAGGCCGGTACTGAAGTAGTTAAACAACATGTCTAATTAGAGCAAAAAATGTAGCTGTTTTCATAGCCTGACGTTATTTCATAAGTACATTAGTACAATTGTGACACTGAAATTACGAAAAAACTAAGAGTGCAGTACAGTTAATTGCATATTTGTGAAATATTGGTTACAATGTAAGGTATTATTTCTTATGGGTTTTTTTTTTCCACATTGTTATTTAGTCATACATATAACTTGTCCTGTCAGGTTGTGTTTTTTCTGAAATTTGATTCTGTGTTGAAACATGAATAACAGAACTGTTAGTGGCTGGGAGGTTATGTTGGATGTCTTCCCAGAATAAAGAATCGCGTAAGAGAACAAATGGAGAGGTCTTCACCTGGCATTTTTAAATGCACAGTCTTTTCATGACCCCCTTCAGGTCTTGGGGGAGATTTACTAACACTGGTGCACACAGAATGGGCAGAGTAACCCATCAGCTTCCAGGTTTATTGTCAAAGCTTAATTGAACGAGCTGAAGATAGAAGCTGATTGGTTACTATGCCCAGTGTGCACCTGTTTTCGTAATTTCCCCCTCCACTGTGTCCCAGAGAACTGTCTTTATAGCCTATAACAGATTTCTCCATTTATGTTTCTAGTGCATATAATAATCAATGTACATGAGTTATTTGGGTAATAAAGATCATTTTTCATTCAGACACTTTTAACGTAGGACGCTATTGACTTCTCCCCATTGCTGTTTCTCTATATAGATTCTTAGGTAAATATTCTTGACAATGTCCCACGTGAAGAAACATCTATGTGATCTAAACATTTTGAAATGTGTCATTTTTTTCTGTATGCTTTCTAACACACAAGGGTCGCTTTGCAGAGATCTGAAGTGCCCCCTGCTAAGTCAGACCTATAACTCTGCAATCAGCAAAGTTCATGTTCCCTGCTGATAGGAGAACTTTAACATGAATGGGTATGCCGGAGACCACTGCTTCCCCACAGTCCCCACAGTTCCCCACAGTCAGCAAGGGCCATTCTCTACACAACATGCTGGCAGGGGACAGGCTTTTCTAATCAGGAGTGGTGTAGGAGTGATGTCATCTCATCCTCCACCAAATAAAACAGCTGAAGATTGGTACCCAGGAAAGACTAACCAAAGATGTCAGCGGCTGATAGGGAGCTCCAGGACACCGTAGAGCTAGATTAAAGCTGAGTATAGTTCTGCTTTAACTGAATTAAACTGAAAGTTCAGCTGTGTTTTAGGTGTATTGTATAGCCAAAATGATGTTGTGTATGCATGGCCATTGTTACTGTAGCAGAAAGTAGTTGAGTTGAGTTAAATCTTACAACAGGGATTTTTACCTCCCTTAACCACTTAAGCCCCGGAAGGATTTACCCCCTTCCTGATCAGAGCACTTTTTACAATTTGGCACTGCGTCGCTTTAAGTGCCGGTTCACACTTGTGCGATGCGATTTTGATGAAAATATTTTCATTGCGTGTTTGATTATTACCAGCGCGATTGTATTGCAAATTCAATGCGAATTGTATGCGCTTTCAATGTAAATTAGGCACAGATGCGATTTGTGCTCAGGCCAATCAAAAAAGCAAGAAAAAAATGGGTGTTAACTTCCTGTGCTCTTCCTTGTTTTCCTTTGTGGGGGAGTATTGTTGTTGAGGAGTGTGGTTTGTCTGTGAGTAGTCAGTGAGGATTTTGATTTTTGATCATTATCTTTCATCAAATGCCGTTGATCATAGCAGCAGTTGTTACTGCTACTGCTGCAGTCCTGATGGACAAAGCCAGGAGGAAGAGGAGGAGGAGGAGGAGGAAGAGACTGATGAGTACAAGAAGATATTGGGTCCATCCAGTTATTCAAAATAGGGAAGAGAGAGGCCAGTTCAGGATCCTCTACAATGATCTCAGGCAGCATGAGGAGAAGTTCTTCAACTATTCCCGGATGTCAGTAAATAGGTTAGTACCTGTACCCTTCTTCCTTCTCCTCCTCCCTCCTTCTTACTATCTATCACTGACATGCATCCTACTGACCACCAATCCCACTGACCACCAATGTAAGGGCATGCATCCCATTGACCACCAATCCCACTGACCACCAACCCCACTGTCCACCAATCCCACTGACCACCAACCCCACTGACCACCTACGCCACTGACCACCAACGCCACTGACCACCAACGCCACTGACCACCAATCCCACTAACCACCAATTTCACTGACCACCAACCCCACTGTCCACCAACGCCACTGACCACCAATGCCACTGACCACCAATCCCACTGACCACCAACCCCACTGACCACCAATCTTACTGACCACCAATCCCACTGACCACCAGTCCTACTTTTGATCACTTTTCTCCTTTTACTAGAACTCTTTCCTATTACCATTTTATTTTATTCTGTGTATGGGCTTTAGCCTGTCACTTACATTGAATTTGTGGTTTTATTCCTTAGTTTCGATGAATTGCTTCGGCTGCTTGGTACACGTTTGGAGTAACAGAACACCACCTTTCGGAATAGTGTGGAGCCAGCGGAAAGGTTGCGTGTTACATTAAGGTAAATTTTATAGATATACTTTGTGTGTGAAATTTTGTGCTATGCACCATAGTAAGCTATATAGTAAGGAATGCAAAGAATGCAGACAGATATGACAACAAAATTGTGTTCCAAAAAAAGTATTTATTTTTTATTTTAAAAAACGTAATACGTAATTTTTTTTTTATTACATACTTGGCATGAAATATTTTGGAAACAATCCAGCTCCCTCTGACTCTCTGACTCTCTAGCTCTCTAACCTCCCCTGACTCTCTAACTCAATCTGACTCCCTTACTTCCCCTGACTAACTCCCTCCGACTCTCTGACCTCCTCTGACTCTATAACTTCCCCTGTCTCTCTAACTCCCTCCGACTCTCTGACCTCCTCTGACTCTATAACTTCCCCTGTCTCTCTAACTCCCTCCGACTCTCTGACCTCCTCTGACTCTATAACTTCCCCTGTCTCTCTAACTCCCTCCGACTCTCTGACCTCCTCTGACTCTATAACTTCCCCTGTCTCTCTAACTCACTCTGACTCTCTGACCTCCTCTGACTCTCTAACTTCCCCTGACTCTCTAACTCACTCTGACTCCCTTACTTCCCCTGACTCTCTAACTCACTCTGACTCCCTTACTTCCCCTGACTCTCTAACTCACTCTGACTCCCTTACTTCCCCTGACTCTCTAACTCACTCTGACTCCCTTACTTCCCCTGACTCTCTAACTCCCTCCGACTCTCTTACTTCCTCTGACTCTCTAACTTCCCCTGATTCTCTTAATTCCTCTGACTGTCTTGCTTCCTCTGACTGTCTAGCTTGAACGTAACTAAACTTTAATATTAAGTTACAAAACTTTAGTAACTCAAACTCTATCTCTCCAACTCATCCCCCCTGTCATCTCCAACTCTCTCATCCTCCCTTCCTCCCTCCCTCCCTCCCTCCCTCCCTCGCATCTTCATCTCCACTTTCCCCCTAATGTTTTATCTCTACATCTCTATTTCCCTGAGCCATTCAAAATATGATAGCATTTTGGAATACACTATTCAAAATTATAAAAAATAATTTAACAAAAACATAACGCTAACAAAGAAAGTATCAATTTTCAACATGAAACTGGTAGCGGCATTAGCAGGTAGTCATCTACAAATTCAAAAAACTTGGTGAACTATGTTCATCAGGCTTGGTGTGCCGTTGTAGTGTTGCTGTTGAAGAGCTTGGTGGTGTTAGCTGCAAGGCTTCACCTTGTGTTGAGGGATATTTCCTCAATAACACAGGTGGGGATATCTCATTATCTGGTGGTACACTTGGGGACCCATATTGTCGATAGGGTGTAGGCATGTTTGAGGCTACTTCAAGCGATCGATTGTGATATGGATAATGACTTGGAATTGTCAGTTTCTGCTGTTCCATTGGTCTTGTTACAGGTTAAAATTGATTTGCCATGGACGGTATTTGCTCGTAGAGCTGTACTGGTCTTTTTTGTGTCGGGACGTGGTAAGATGTTGAGTCAAGTGGTCTCATATCCATTTCTCTGCCAATATCCGTGGTTCTACTTGGGGGTGAAATTACTGAGGCAACAGGTGAAGGAATAGGATATGGGATTCGTGATCTGGGGGTCTCATAAATGCTAGAGGGTTCTGCAAAACTAGAGGGATAAGGGTTTGGTGCAGTGTTTGAGGCAGAAGAAATGGGAGTAAATATTTGAGGACTAGGAATGTCATGCATTGGCACAGAAACATGGCGTGGCACACTGAATGAATGGATGCAATGTTGCACTGCAATCCTCATATTAAAGTAATGGTCTGGCAAGACCTCTTTGAGAAGCGGCACCAGACTAATGGCAAACATAGTGTAAGGGCATCGCTGGGCATTGATTTGTTCAGTGATACCTAACACTATGTTTAGAAATTTATTGGTCTGGTCCTGGTCTTCAACCTGTTCTGCTGCCCTGCTGCTTTTCTTCCTGCGGGAAGCAGATGCTTGCCTTTGCCTTCTGCTGGACGGTGTCGAAACATCCGTATCCTCATTATCCCGCTCCTGAGAAGAGGACTCCTGTACCTCAATCAGCTCACCCTGGAGCTCCATAGATGAATCCTCCTGATTTGTGCAAGCAAATGATACTCCTTCATCATCGTCAACATTAGGAGCATGCGCCTCCTCCTCCCCCTCCTCCTCCTCCTCCTCCCAACTTGCTTCCGTGCTGCAATACAAAAAATTTAAATTGGAACTCTGTTATGAAATAAAAAGTATAGCTGATAGGGGGAGAAGTAAAGGTTAGGGTTAGGACTGGTTAATTAGATAGAGATGGTAGAGTGACCGATTTCATGTATCATAACTTACTTCCTCAATTCTAGTACTGGCTTAAAAAAATCCATATATCTGGCGAAGGCATAGGGACGCTTTGGGGGGGCACCAGACCCACTCCTTGATTCACACTGCACTCTCTGGTTCCTCTGAAGTGTGTCCTTGAGGCTCCTCCACCTAGCTCCTCCACCTCAGGTACCTAGCAACTGGAAATTCATTTGCCAGCTTACACTACGAGTTCAAATTGGGAAAATCTACGGCGAGCATAATTGTGCGTGACACCTGTATTGCCATCTGGGAGGTCCTAAGAGATGTGGTCATGAGAAAACCAAACAAAGAGGAATGGAACACCAAAGCTGAGTTGTTTTGGGAGCGCTACAACTTCCCTAACTGTGTTGGTGCCATAGACGGCAAGCACATCAGAATTGTGAGGCCAGTCGGTAGTGGGACAAAATTTTTTAATTATAAAAAATATTTTTCTTTCATTCTTCTCTCAGTGGCTGATGCAAACTACTCGTTCACCTACATCGACATCGGTTCTTATGGGAGCAGTTCTGACTCCAGCATTTTTTCCCACTCAAGTTTTGGAAGAATGATTCGGGAGAACGCACTAGACCTCCCAAACGAACGACCACTCCCTGGAACATCAGAACCCTCTCTCTCTTTAATATTTGTCGGTGATGAGGCTTTCGCTCTTTCAGAAAAAATGCTCAGGCCATATGCTAACCGGTCACTGTCTGTGGAGAAAAGGGTCTTTAATTATCGGCTAACAAGAGCACGAAGAGTTGTGGAGTGTACTTTCGGAATCCTGGCAAACAAATGGCGTTTTCTTCACACGCTAATAAGTTTAAACATGGAAAACGCCATAATTGCCGTAAAAGCTGCCTGTGCACTCCACAATTTCGTCCGCGAAAGAGATGGATACCTTTCCGAGGACTCTTTAATGGATGAGATGGAAGGCGAAAATTGGACACATACAAGGGGAAATTACAGAGGGGCCAGCATCCGTGAGAAATTTACTGACTTCTTTATGAGTCCTGCCGGTCAGGTATCACGGCAGCTTGATGCCATTCAATAAAGACCAATAACTTTTTCCCTGTCAATGCTGCATCGTCTACTATCTGTACTTTTTTCTATAAATGTAATAAAGTTTTATTGTTCGACAGTGTGTCCATCTATTTTTTGCACTTTCTGTATCAACATACAGAGCATGCAATATCATTCCACAACATTGGTGGTCAGTGGGATTGGTGGTCAGTGGCATTGGTGGTCAGTGGGGTTGGTGGTCAGTGGGATTGGTGGTCAGTGGCATTGGTGGTCAGTGGCATTGCTGGACAGTGGGGTTGGTGGTCAGTGGGATTGGTGGTCAGTGGGATTGGTGGTCAGTGGCATTGGTGGTCAGTGGCGTTGGTGGACAGTGGGGTTGGCGGTCAGTGGGATTGGTGGTCAGTGGCGTTGGTGGTCAGTGGGATTGATGGTCAGTGGCGTTGGTGGTCAGTGGGACTGGTGGTCAGTGGGATTGGTGGTCAGTGGGATTGGTGGTCAGAGGCATTGGTGGTCAGTGGGATTGGTGGTCAGTGGGATTGGTGGTCAGTGGCGTTGGTGGTCAGTGGCATTGGTGGTCAGTGGCATTGGTGGTCAGAGGCATTGGTGGTCAGTGGGATGCATGCCCTTACATTGGTGGTCATTGGGATGAATAAATAGAAATATACTTATGTTTATGTTTGCGAACCTGGGGTGTGAAGTCATCCCAGTCTGCATACAGACTTTTACAAATTTCATCCCAGCCTCTGCTCTTCCGGGCATTGTTTTTGTATTCTTCAATCCGGCTGTCCCATATATAAGGCCTGTCACGGACAAGTCTGATGAGCTCCTTATTATCAATGATGTTCCGACGCCTGGGGGCCATCTTGACTGCTTACAGATGGACATGAGACAGGAAACAGGAAGTGAGGGGGTAGAACTGAGTTGAACTGAACTGTTGAAAGGAGGAGCTGGAGGTGAAGAATTCGCACATATCTGAACCAACAATGCGCTTCCAGAACGATTTACATTGATGTCTATGGAGACTAAATTCGCAACGCAACACTGTAAACTCGCACAAGACCCTTTTTTTTATCGCATCGCATTCGGAGAGGAATCGCAACGCATATATGTGAACGACCATAGTTGAAAACAATTACTTTTTGGATGACATGCGAATCTAGTTTTTGTTTAACGCAACGCATTCGTTATAAACTAGCACAAGTGTGAACCGGCACTCACTGCTAATTGCGCGGTCATGCAATGCTGTACCCAAACGAAATTTGCGTCCTTTTCTTCCCACAAATAGAGCTTTCTTTTGATTGTATTTGATCACCTCTGCGGTTTTTATTTTTTGCGCTATAAACGGAAAAAGACCGAAAATTTTGAAAAAAAAATGATATTTTCTACTTTTTGTTATAACAAAAATCCAATAAACTCAATTTTAGTCATACATTTAGGCCAAAATGTATTTGGCCACATGTCTTTGGTAAAAAAAATGTCAATAAGCGTATATTTATTGGTTTGCGCAAAAGTTATAGCGTCTACAAACTAGGGTACATTTTCTGGAATTTACACAGCTTTTAGTTTATGACTGCCTATGTCATTTCTTGAGGTGCTAAAATGTCAGGGCAGTACAAACCCCCCCATTTTGGAAAGTAGACACCCCAAGGAAATGATGAGCCCATCGAATATGATTTTTTTTTGTCCCAAGTGATTGAATAATGACAGAAAAAAAAATTTACAAAAAGTTGTCACTAAATGATATATTGCTCACACAGGCCATGGGCATATGTGGAATTGCACCCCAAAATACATTCTGCTGCATCTCCTGAGTACGGGGATACCACATGTGTGGGACTTTTTGGGAGCCTAGCCGCGTACTGGGCCCTGAAAACCAATCACCGCCTTCAGGATTTCTAAGGGCGTAAATTTTTTATTTCACTCCTCACTAACTATCACAGTTTTGAAGGCCATAAAATGCCAAGATGGCACAACCCCCCCCCCCATGACCCCATTTTGGAAAGTAGACACCCCAAGCTATTTGCTGAGAGGCATGTTGAGTCCATGGAATATTTTATATTTTGACACAAGTTGCGGGAAAGTGACAATTTTTTTTTTTTCTGCACAAAGTTGTCACTAAATGATATATTGCTCACACAGGCCATGGGCATATGTGGAATTGCACCCCAAAATACATTTAGCTGCTTCTCCTGAGTATGGGGATACCACATGTGTGGGACTTTTTGGGAGCCTAGCCGGGTACGGGACCCTGAAAACCAAGCACCGCCTTCAGGCTTTCTAAGGGCGTAAATTTTTGATTTCACTCTTCACTGCCTATCACAGTTTCGGAGGCCATGCAATGCCCAGGTGGCACACACCTCCCCCCCCCAAATGACCCCATTTTGGAAAGTAGACACCCCAAGCTATTTGCTGAGAGGCATGGTGAGTATTTTGCAGCTCTCATTTGTTTTTGAAAATGAAGAAAGACAAGAAAAAACATTTTTTTTCTTTTTTCAATTTTCAAAACTTTGTGACAAAAAGTGAGGTCTGCAAAATACTCACTATACCTCTCAGCAAATAGCTTGGAGCGTCTACTTTCCAAAATAGGGTCATTTTGGGGGGGTTTGTGCCACCTGGGCATTCCATGGCATCCAAAACTGTGATAGGCAGTGAAGAGTGAAATCAAAAATTTACGCCCTTAGAAAGCCTGAAGGCGGTGCTTGGTTTTCGGGGTCCCATACGCGGCTAGGCTCCCAAAAAGTCTCACACATGTGGTATCCCCGTACTAAGGAGGAGCAACAGAATATATTTTGGGGTGTAATTTCACATATTCCCATGGCATGTTTGAGCAATATATAATTTAGTGACAACTTTGTGCAAGAAAAAAAAAATGTGTCTTTTTCCCGCAACTTGTGTCACAATATAAAATATTCCATGGACTCGACATGCCTCTCAGAAAATAGCTTGGGGTGTCTACTTTCCAAAATGGGGTCATTTGGGGGGGGGGGGGTTGAACTGTCCTGGCATTTTATGACATTTAGAAGCTTCACATCACGTCACACATCACCCACTCTTCTAACCACTTGAAGACAAAGCCCTT